>NC_045708.1:50676438-52073037 GCF_009834535.1 Camelus ferus | reverse complement strand
CTATTCCCAATGAACATAGATGAAAAAATCCTCAACAAAATACTAGCAAACTGCATTTTACAGCACATTAAAAGGATCATACACCATGACTATATGGGATTTATCCCAGTGATGCAAAGACGTTTTAATATATGAAAATCAATCAATGTGATGATGCACAACTTTAACAGAATGAAGGATAAAATAGACCATCCCTAGATGCAGAAAAAACACTGACAAAATTAACACCCTTTTATGATAAAAACATTCAACCATTTAGGAATAAAAAGAAAGTATCTCAACATAATTAAGGCCATAGATGAAAAGCCCACAGCCAACATTATACTCAATGATGAAAAACTGAAAGCTTTTCTTCTCAGATCAGGAACAAAGCAAGGATCCTCACTCTTGTCACTTCTATTCAACATAGTACTAGAAGTCCCAGCCAGAGAGCCAGAGTAAATTAGGCAAGAAAAAGATACAAAACGCATCTAAATCAGAAAAGAAGTAAAATTATCTCTGTTCTCAGATGACATGGTGATATATATATATATTATATATACATATAAAAAACCCAAAAGACTCCATCAAAAAATTGTTAATGACTTAATGTAAGATCAGAAACAATAATATTCCTGGAAGAAAACGTAGGAGAAAAAATTTCATGACATTGATCTCGGCAATGATTTCTTGGATATGACACCAAAGCAGAGATAACAAAAGCAAGAATAGATAAGTGGACTACATCAAACTAAAAATCTTCTGCATAGATAGGAAACAATCAACAGAGGGAAAAGACAATGTAAAGAATAGGAATAAAAATTTGCAAACCACATATCTGATAAAGGATTTATATTAAAAATATAGAAGGAGCTCCTACAACTCAATAGCAGAAAAAAAAAACCCAATTAAAAAATGGACAGAGGATTTGAAAAGACATTTCTCCAAATAAGAAATTCAAATGGCCAAAGAGTATATGAAAAGATGCTCAACATCACTAATCATCAGGGAAATACAAATCAAACCAAAGGAGATAATTTTGCGTATAGTTGGATAGTCATTATCAATCAATCATCAGTCAATCACTCAATTAATCAATCAATCAATTCATAACAACTGTTGGTGATGATGTTGAGAAACTAGAACCCTTGTGCACTGTTAGTGGGAATGTAAAGTGGTATAGCCACTATGGGAAACAGTATGGAGGTTTCTCAAAAAGTTAAAAATAAAACTACCATATGATCTAGCAATCTCACTCCTGGGTATGGATCATAAAGACTTGAAATCAGGATCTCAAAGATATAATTGCATTCTCATTGCAGTACTGTTTCACAATAGCCAAAATATAGAAATAGCCTCAGTGCCCATGCACAGACGAATGAATAAAGAAAATGTGGTACATACATATAATCGAATATTATTCTCCTTAAATAAGAAGGAAATTCTGCTACGTGTGACAACATTGATGAACCTTAATGACATTATATTAAGAGAAATAAACCAGTCACAGAAGGACAAATATTACATGATTGTATTTATACAAGGCTCCTGTAGAAAATAGAAGGGTGGTTTCCAAGGTCTGGGGTGAGGAGGAAATAAAGAGTAGCTATTCAACTGGTATAAAGCTTCAGTTATGAACAATGAAAATGTACTAGGGATCTGTACAGCAATCTGTTTATAGTTAAAAATACTGTACTGAATACTTAAAAATTTGTTAAGACGATACATCTCATGTTATGTGCTTTTGTGCCACAATAAAACACACACATACCCTGCACTTGTACAGTATTCTACTCAAAAGTAGAAGTGTTATCTTTAAGTTGCCTAGGTCTCAAATCTTAAATTCTTCCTTAAGTATTTCCCCCATCTCATCCTTGACATCTGATCTGTCAACAAATCCTATTGCTTCTACCTAGAGGCAAACTTACTTTAAACTTAATGAAGTTCAAGTTTTCAGGTCCCTTACTTGCATAACCTCCTTTCCAGATCCTGAGAAGTCACCTGGCAAAGTGTTCACGTGGCCATATGCTTTTGTCCAATCTGCACAAATCTCTTTTAAGATAAAAACTGAAACATAATTCACATACCATAAATCTTACCCTTTTCGAATTTAAGATTGGTTTTTTAGTATACTTACAAAGTTGTACAACTAACACAACTGTATAATTCTAGGTCATTTTCATCACCCTTTCCAAAAAAAAACCCATACTCAGTCTCGCCATTCTCCTCTCCTCCCCAGACCCTGCAACTGCTAATCTACATGGAATTTGTCTATTCTGGACATTCCATATAGCTGCAATCATACAATACATGGCCTTTCGTGTCTAGCTTCTTTCACTTAACATAATGTTTTCGAGGTTCATCTATCAGTCCTTAATTCTTTGTTATGGTCAAATATTATTGCATTGTATGGATTTATTACATCATGTTCACTCATTTATCAGTTAATGGACATTTGGATTTTTTTCCACTTTTTGGCTATTATGAGTATGCTGGTATGAATATTCATGTACAAGTTTCTGTGTGGACATACGCTTTAAATTCTCTTGGGTAGTGTGGTAGGGTGAGAAATGGCTCCCCATAGATGTGCACACCCTGCTCCCAGGACCTGTGAATATGTTACCTTACATAGAGAAGGAGACTTTACAGATATGATTAATTTAAGGATCATGAGGTGGAGAGATTATCTGAGTGGCCCAATGTAATCACAGGTGTCCTTATAAGAGGGAGATAGGAAGGTCAGGGAAGGTAGAGAAGGAGATGTAATGACAGAAGTAGAGGCTGAAGCAGTGCAAAGAAGGGGCCAGGAGCTGAGGAATGCAAGTGGCTTCTAGAAACTGGAAAAGGAGAGATAATTGATACTTTTCTAGAACCTCCAGAAAGAACACAGCCCTTATGACACAGAACTTTAAAATAATAAATTTGTGTTGTGTTGTATTATATGTGTTGTTTTAAGCCAAGTTGGTTATAATTTATTATGGTTCAATAATAGGAATTGTATTTTGGAACTTGGAAGTGGGTTACTGCAGTAGCAAATACCTAAAAATGCAGAAGTGGCTTTGGAATTGGGTGGTGAACAGAAGCTAGAAAAATTCTAGCTAAAAATTCGTGATAGAAAAAGCCTAGATTGTCTTGAACATAGAGTTAGTAGCATACTGATGATAATGATTCTCTGCTAAGGAGGACTGAGAAGGAAGTAAACGGCATGGAAAAAAAAATCTGTCTTCTTAGGAGATACCTAAATCATCATCAACAGACTGCTGGTAGCCATATGACTACAAGGGCACTACTGATGAGGGCTCAGAAGGAACTGAGAAACATGCTAACATGGAAATAGAGTAAAGGGGACCTTTGTTATATAGTAGCAGAAATGTGTCATACAATCATGTGGAAAAAATAATTTGTAAGAGGTTAAATTTGATATTTAGCTGAAAAGATTTTCAAGCAAAGTTCTGAAGGTGGCCTGATCTCTATTTGCAGATTGTAGTAAAGAGGAAAGGGATAAATTGAGAGAGCAATTAAGCAAAAAGTAACCAGGTCATGACTTGGGAAATTCTCATCCTATCCAGACTGTAAAAATGAGAAGATTCACTGCCAGGAAAATGTGCTCTGGAAATAAAGTCAAGGATATGTCTGGGCAATCTTTTGCTAGTGCCTTGTAAGGATTAGAGGGTCAGAGTATTGATTTATTCACAGAGGATTCTCAAGTGCTTAGGTAGGAGTATCATGGAAGCTGTTAGACATCTTAGAAGAAGCCAGAAATAGAGTTGGGGATTATCCAAGAAAGACCTGTGAGGAACATCTTCTGTGATGGAGAAATCCTGAAGATAAGATATAAATGGAGACCCACAAGGCTCTTCAGACTGTTATGTCAACAAAGACACTGCCGGCATGGACTGAAAGAACAGCGGGAGGACAAACTGAAAGGAGACTGTCAGACTCCTAACACTCTATTTGTAGGAAACAGATTGATAAATCTACTTAGCTGCAAAACCTTGCTTTCCATCCTGGAAAAGGAAGGATGACTCAGAGGCTAAAGCCACAGGCACAGAGCCATGAGTTTTGAGCCACAGAAGTTATTCCCAGGCCTTGAAACCTCATGGAGTTGGCCTGGGTAACTTTTGAAATTGATTTTGAGTATAGACTACTTTTGTCCTTCCATTTCTTTCCTTTTTTCCTGGGAATGTCTATAACTGTTACCCTGTGCTTATCACAATCATATTTTGGAAGCAGAGTAACTTTTTTTTTAGTTTTATAGCTGCCCATTGTCAGCTCCCTTGACCATCGTGACATGAAGGGACAGGGCCTGGGAACACACTGGGACATGAATATATTTTTTGGTTCTCAGTACCAGAAGTAGGTAGGCAGAGGAGGAGAAACAAGGCTTGATATGTAGGGAGCCAGAAGTTTTCCCAAATTTGACAATAATCTTAAATTTTTACAAGGCGTATCAATGAAGAACTGTAAAGCTGAAACAAATGTTTCCAAATTGTCAGTGGTAAAAACCATGATAGAGGAAAGCCTCAACGATCTTTCTATTATCGTCATAGAAAACGATACAACAAAAAATATCTGTCATGTGAAAAGACTATCAAACAGTATGAAGTCAAAATGAAGGGGGGAAAAAAGTATCATAAATGTGAGCTAGTGTGTTATTTTTCTGGATTTAATGATATTTATGACATTTGTCAACTTTTCAGAATTGTATTTTATTAATTTTAATTTGTAATTTAAATCAGTTTCTTTTTTATCTTAAGTAAACATTCACTTTTGTACTTAATTATGTATTCCTAATTTTGTATTATTTTTTGAAAGAAGGTATCTCTAACTTATAAGTTAAGATCCTGACTATATCTTTAAAATTTACTCAGAAATCACCCTTTTCTTACCACTTCCATTGCTACTATCCTTTCTTGACTATATTATTGCAGCAACTTCCTAACTGGTGTCTTTGACTCCACCTTGTCCCATTTCCATTTATCCTCAACACAGCAGTCAAAGTGATCCTGGTAATGTAATGTGATGTAATTAGTGTAATGTACTATAACCTAGTGTAATACAATGCAGTGTAACGTAACTTAATGTAATTCAGGCCATGGTCTCTACTTGACGAAACCTTCCAAATGACTTCCACTCTGCTCAGAATGAAAGCCAAAGTTCTAAAACTATCTTACAGGATTCTACCTCTTCCTGTGCACCTACCTCCCACCCCCCCGTCCCTCCATCCCCGCAACTGATTTATCCTACTCCAGCCATTCCTCATCTTGTCCACGTGTCAGCCTTGCTTTCATCTCAGGTGTTTGTACTTCCTGTTCCCTCTGCCTAGAACAATCTTCCGCCCAGATATTAACACAGTTCACTCCCTTGCCTTCTTTATATTTTTACCAAAATGTCACCTTCTGAGTAAAGCTTCCCTGGCCACCCTCACTAATTGCACTCTCCACACATGCATACACACACAACACACTCAGACCCTCCTGCACCCCCCCACACTCACACACTCTCTCCTTCTTTCTCTCCATCCTCCTTTCTTTACATTTCGCCTTAGCATTTTCATTGTCTTCTACTTTTGTTTGTTGTGAAACCTGAAATCAAATAAGCTTTTTACTGATTCAATTTCAGATAATACATCCAGATATTAGCATTTCAGCATACAAGGGAGGATGATGTTACTTTGAATTTGATTACTTTAAACACAGTTTGTGTTAGTTTGGGTGATTCACAATCCCTATCCACAACTCAAGAATATTCTCGTGGTTTTACTCCATGATTGCATAATACTCCTATTTTCTTTGTAAAGTCTTGACTATAAAGTTGTACTCTTGTTTAACATAGTTTACCCTGGCTCAGTCAAAGAGAATTTCTTTAACTTCTCTGGTTGAAACTATTGACAGAATCACTAGGACACTTGACTATACATTGGGATATATGCCATTCTTAGAAAAATCTACTTATGGAAAGAAAAACAGAGCTAATTAATTTCACTTATAGTGCCCAGTCTTATTGAAGTAATGAGAAGTGGCAATGAGGGAATAACTGTTTCTTTTGAAAACAGAGGTAAAGATAATTATTTTACTGCTAGGAAAGGGAACATTTAAAAGCAAGAAAATGAGTTTTTGAATTTGTATGTCTGACACTGGAGATTGCTTATTAAAGTCCTGGATCGACGTATGTTGCATTTATAAAAGCAGAGACCCCAGTTTGATCCTCCTATTAAAAAAAGCTTCCATAATTATTTTCAGCGTAAAATACATTTTAACTGAATAATTCATCAAGGATTCCTTTCAAATTTCATAGTTAGTGGAAATACAGACTTTTAACTTATTGGTCACACACAGTTCTAAATTTTGTAGTTTAAAGTTTCATGGAGAAACTCATTTAGAAGTATGTTTCGAAGTGAATTGAAATTGATCCTCAAAGGATAGCTAATTATGGATTGATTGCTTTTCAGATAATTTAAAGTATTTCCTTCACCTCTATTATTGTTTAGTTTGAATTAAAAATTTAGGCATGATTCTGATGATGAAAATTTACTGAACTGTTCACTTTTAAAATCAAAGGATTCATTCATTCATTACAAACATTTATCAAGTGCCCGCTGGGAGCCTGGTACTCTGCTAGGTGCAGGGAAAGCTTTCTGGAGAAAATAATGCCAAAATTGAGTTGGCAAAAATAAACATTTGTTTTATTTTAAATATTTAAGCTCTTGCCTTTCAGCTGCAGCCCATTTTTCTAATATTTGACTTTGCCATTCTGAGGTTAACTATGTTTCCTTTTGGACAGGTGGTGCTGCATCAGGCACTGACAACTGGGTGACTGGAGAGAGACTGGGAGGCTAGAGGAATAAAAGCGGACCTGCTGCTTCTTTACCTCCTGGGCATTTCAGCATCTCCACAGCAACACTGCTTCCTGCAGCAACACTAAACTGCAGCAACAACAGTTGTTTTCAGCTTGTAGTTTTTCCACACTACTAGAACTGGCCTCGAAGACACCAGCAGCAGCTGGCTGGTGCCCCTCTTTAGAGGTCTGAGTCCCAGTTAAGTTTTCATAACTCCTTACACTACCGTCTTCCATTTGCTCCCTACACTAGAGGTGGCAGCTTTTTCCTAAAGTTATTACCTCTGTGATCCCTCCAAGTCCCCCCGTGCCCTTTCAGTTTTCGAACACATGATTATCCATCCTTTATATTAAATAATTGATACAGTCTCCACCCCGTGACTGGACCCTGACTGCTATAGAAATTGATGTGCCTCTAATAATTTAAAAAATTAGCTTCATTTCTCATTTCTCTTGATGTATTAATAATCTCTGGCAATATCTGTGACAGGTATAAATTTTATATATGTAGACACACACAGAATCTATGGCCTCAATAGTTTTATAAATGCAGGAAATGGAAGAGTTAATAACTGGGATGTTTTAAATATTTTCCTTGAAAATGGGATGGCTGGTTATATGATACAAATTATATTTTTATTACTTTGTTCTTTCTTATAAGCTTTACTCGAAGAATGATTAACAACATTTTATTAGTAGGTGTGGCAAACCTATGCTGTAATTATTTATAAAGGAAATTACTGGATATGTAAATATAATGCTTGCCTCAGTTATACATGCATCCTAGGTAATTAATTTATGTCTTTTAAAAAAAATATTCCATATATGAGTGATATCACATGGTATTTTTCTTTCTCTTTCTGGCTTACTTTACTTAGAATGATGATCTCCAGGTCCATCCATGTTGCTGCAAATGGCATTATATTATTCCTTTTTATGGCCAAGTAGTACTCCATTGTATAAATATATCACAACTTCTTTATCTAGTCATCTGCTGATGGACATTTAGGTTGTTTCCATCTCTTGGCTATTGTAAATAGTGCTGCTATGAACATTGGGGTGCATTATCTTAGGTAATTAAAAATGAGCACACCTTGGGTGAACTAGAGAGGTGAACCCATTGGTTGTTGTTTTTGGTGAAGTTTAATTTAATTCTGAATCAATTTAAATAACATATTAAAACAGCATTCAACTGTTTCAAATTTCTTTAAAAACACATTCATATTGTCTATAAAGACACATAGATATTCTGTACAACTACTGGCATTTCTTCTCAGTTATATCACTCAGGGTGTCTCCATTCTTTATAAGATTTATCTATTTGAAATTTTTGTTTGAATCTATGAAATAAAGTGAAAAAAGTCAACAGAAACAAATTCAGTTTGAACATTGAGATTATAAATTCTTGCTTATTGTGATCTGCAGCCTTACTGAGCATTTGAAATAGTGCAGACTATTTTTAAGCTTTTCTATAAAAAATTTTATAGAATATAAATCCCTTAATACAGTCCATGGATGGCTGAATTTATGAAATCTTTTTATAAAGACTGCCTGACATACTGTTTCAAATATTGGATAGTTAAAATACTATTCATTTCCTGATGAATTCTCTGAACTTTTAAATTCAATCCATTTTTGCATGTGTTTAAAAAAGTTTCTTTATTACAGAAAATATATTTTTTCACTCTTTAAATATTTTTGTTGCTGTCATTTAGGTGTTTTGTTTTTAAAAATCCTTGTTTTGTTCTTTAATCCAGAATTTGAGTGGCTTGTAATTTAGAAATGTCTGTCAGTAATTGGTACATTAAACAGTTTACAGAGTTGAAAATACTCTTAAAATGATCTCACCATCATATCTTAAATCCTGGAGAATGAATACTGGCTAATTTTAGGTAAAGAGGAAGAAAGACTTTCTTTAAGGGCATGAAATAAATATTTTAAAATTATCCTTTATCTGATTGCTTTTTCAGAAAAAACTTATGAAATAATTAATAAAATAGTATTTCAAAATCACTTATGATATCATATTCATATTTAATCCAAACTTCAGCAGGAGAGACAGACCATACAGGTAAAAGGCAATATTTGAGAAGATGAAGACTGTTAATTTTCTAAAGCTGATGAAACATATGAGCCCATAGATGGAGAAAGTACACAAGAATTACATATACTAATCTCACACATAAGCACAGATGTAAAAAAAATCCTAGACAGGACTGAACTGAATATAGTTTACATAGGTCACGATCATCATTATATTGTGATCATGTTGGGTCTACTTAAGACATGCAAAGGTAGTTTTAGAAATTCTAAATAATTTACAGCATTGACAGATTAAAGGAGAAAAAAATTATTTCTATAAATGCAAAAATAGCATTTAAAGAGTTTGGTATCTCCTCATGATAAATTTTCTTAGAAATAGGAAGGTATATTCTAAACCTAATAAAGAGCATCTATCTAAAACTAATATTAAAGAACATTTTTAATGATAAAACATTAAATGCATTTCCATTAAATTCAGAAATCAGTGACATTTTCTTCTATTCAACTGTTCACAGGCCATTTGATTATCTACAAGAAATCCCCAAAGAATCTATGGCAAATCATTCATATTACTAAGAGAGTTTCTCAAGTAGCTAGATATAAGTAAAAAAGCAAAAATCAAATGGATTACTACACATCTGCAACAAAACAGCTGGAGAGTAACATTTTTGAAAAAGTACATTTATAACTACAACAAAAAGATAAGGCACAGAGGAATAAACTAAGTAAAAGTGCATAAAATCTTTTTTGAAGAAAATTATTAAACTTCACTGAAATATATAAAAATAGACAAATAATGGAGATTTGTCATGTGGATGCATAAAATTCAGTATCGTAAAAATATCAATTCTCCATTGTCAGTCCAATCAAAATTGATTTATAGAATCAATACATTTCTAACCAAATTCCAACAAGGTTTTTTTTTCATTTTGAGAAATCTGAAAAACTAATTCTAAAATTCAGGTATCTAAAATGTCCAGGTACCTAAGTTGGAGACACTTGTCTTATCAGATATCAAAAAAACTTATTGTTTGTGCTAATTAAGAAACCGTGGTTTTAGTATCAAGATAGTAAAATGACCAATGAATGTATAGAAATCATATTTTATTAAGAGAGGGCACTCATACTCAGGTGAAAAGTAAGGACTACTTTATAAATGTTTCTTGGAAAATTGAGTCTCAGGACAAAAATAATATATGCAATATAAAAAATTAAGTCCAGATGGAAATAAAAGTGACTTTAAATAATGAAATCCTCTTTTTTTTTTTTTTAAAGAAGAAAACATAATAAAAGATCTATTTGACTTTGAGGAGCCAAGGTTTTCTTAAGCAAGACACAAGATGTGCTAGACATAAAAAATTATACATTTTATTTACTACAATTAAGGCTTTCTGGTCATCAAAAGACTATGAAGAAAATAAAAAGACTCTACAGAGACTCAGAGGAGTTATGTGTAGTACATATACCCAGCAAGGGGTTAATATATAGAATATACAAAAGAATCCCTGGAAATCTACAAAAAAAGACAACCAATAGAAAAACGGCCAAAAATTACATAAACAGGCATTGCACAGAAAAGGAAACGCAAACTGTCACAAACTGATTGAAAAGTTTCAATCACATTAGAAATCAGAGATATGCAAATTAAGATCATAATAAGATGCAAAAATAAAGACTATCAGGTGTAGATGAAGATGTGAAGTTTGGGAACCCTCACACACTGTTGGTGAATGAGTACAACTATTTTGAAAACAAAATAAAACAAAACATTATTTTTTTAGTTGAATATGTACCTAACTTATGTCCAGGAAATTCCACTTCTAAAGATATGTTTTAGATACACTCTTGCACATGTGCACTTGTGGAATATTCATAGCGGCAATGTAATAAAAATGAGGTAAAAATTATTTTCAATGATGAAAATAAAGGGTAAATAAATTTGCAGTGCAGTCATATTTTTAGAAAGCTTGAGGACAAGTAAAGTGAAAGAATATAATGTTTAGAGAGACATGCAAATACATGGAATATTAAATAAATTTCCAGAAATAAGGCTGTACAGGACTGGTGATGTTCTAGTTCTTAACAATATGGTGGTAGGTTCACAGGGATACATTTAATTACGCTTTGTAATGTAAACATATTACATATATTATTTTACATGTATAAAATTTGATTTAATAAAATTTCAAGTCTCTTTAATTTTATTTTCTCTTAAAGTCAAACTTTATTTCACTATTTTGTGGCTACTATTTGACAGCCTTCTTAATTCAGCTGCAGAGAAAGTTTATGACTTAATAATATCTGTAAAAAAATCTAATTATTTAAATTTGATTATCATGCATTAATACAAAAATAGAATGCATGCTGTAATTCCAATATGGTAAATAGAAATACCTCTATAAAGACACATATAACCAGTATGTATTATGTCATAGCTACAGTAAAATTTCAAATCTTATTTCTCTGATCTCCTTCCTGCTTGAACAGTAGATCAGGAAATTGGACCTTTTCTGGGATCCTCTTCCCCAATTATTCCATTTAGGAGTCCCTTTGTGGGGTGAGTGAGGGGGTGAGCAGAGTCAAAGGAATCTTGCACATAGCAGGAGATGCTGCTCCAATGACCACTGTAATCACTGTGTTCCTCTCCTGCTGTCCATTGTCACTCTGTTGTCAGTGGGTTGTCACCCATGCTGCTACCTGCCTCCTTTTAATTCCTAAATTCTAAGCTACATAACAGACCACTTCCCAGGCTTCTGTTAGCCTCCTCTGAGCTGAGCAATTTCCTCTTTCTGGCTTGCAGAAAAGCTTTCTTATGACTGGCTCTTCTGATGAAGGTCCCCAGAGCAGAGTTGCTAGGGGCTCTAAGAGATGTCTTCCTCTAAGCCCCAGTCCTTGATGGAGGGAGCCGGGAGCTGGAGCTAGACCAAGGGGATGGTCAGCCGTGGCCTCACACCGGTGGTGGATCACCCTGTCTCCTCTGGGCTCTGCTACTCAATATGCTCCATTTCCCAGTAACCTTCTTGCTCATGCTCATGGTGATTTGCTTTGGGGGCTCCATTATTTCCTCCACCAGTTAAGGACCAACAGGGATTCCTAGTTCACTGGAAAAATCTATACATACCTGAAATACGTTCCTACTATACATCTGATGGGCCCCACAAGAATCACTGAACCTGTTAGAGTGTCCCTGACCATTCCATGACATTGGGATGTTCTCAGTTATTCTGTGACATTTGGAAGGCTGTACTACCTAGAGTAGGCAGAGGATTTTTAACAAAATATGATTTCTATACATTCATAGGTTACTTTCTTCATTGTTCATTTTACTACCTTAGTACTAAAACCACATATCAACTGGTGTGATGTTATCCAATTCCATGCATCAACCTAATATTGTCCCATCACTGACCAGGCCCCAAATAATCTCATCTGATCTCATAAAAAGAAAATGGGGAAGGGGAGAAAGAATATATCAAAAACATCAATAATGATTGTATAAGGGATCACAAATTACTTTTAGTAACATTTTTATACCTCTTTTAACTTTCTAAAACTTTTTAAATAAACATTTATTAATTTTATATTGATAAAAAAGCCATGAAAGAAAAACTATTTTTAAAAAGCTTTAACAATCTATTATGTTCCCGTAACTTTGCCCAATATCTTCCAGTGTTTACTGCTGTTAGAAACATAAGCTAATTCCTTTTGTTTAGAACTTTTTATTATAACAAAAGCATTCATAAGTAGATATTTCTACTTTAAACCTTATTTGGGATGTGTACATTGCTTCTGTAGCAAGCAAAATTCTGTCCTGATCATTAAGCTTTCATATTCTAAAGTTTTTTGTTCATTTGTTTTTGCGCTCTGTCATCTCTCCACATCTGTCTCTTTACCATGTCACACAAAATGAATCCTCTAACAGCAATCTCCTAAGTGTCAATATCTAGCCAGAGATTGGAATTTAATCCCCCTTCCTCCATACGGTATTGTTTCTAGAGGCCTCTTATCAGAGCAAATTCTTTTATTTTCATGTTAAAGTTGTTACTGTCAGAGAAACAATGGCTAGTTCCACACATATGACAAATAAAAGCCACACGTTTGATTAAAAATAAGTAACATTAGAAATGTGAAGTCCCAGAATTATACTCTCTCCATCCACCCCACCAAATAACTAAGTAAATACAGGGCCCCAGTACAAATGCACAAAAAAAAAAAAAAAAAAAAAATTGAGAGACTTATTTTGTGACCAGCATGAAATATTGGGAGCTCAAATGTAAAAAAATGTTTCTGCTCAGATGATGATTTCTTAGACATCATAAAGCATAAGTTAAAATACATGTATTTAAAATTTACTTTTACTAAGCTTATTTTTTAAAAAATACACTATTCGTCTTTATTGATCCAAATATTGATAGTAAAATACTGATTCACAAAGTATCTGTACAAAAGTCTTGCAAAATGATATACTTGACGAACTGAAATTCATTTGAAACATATGTTAAGTGTTTATTATAGATTCTCTTGCATGGAATTCTCCCAAAAAGCCTATGAGATAGATGGAATTGTCTGAATCCATTGTCCGTGTTTCTTCAGCTACCAGGCCAAGCTACATTTCTTTATGGAATCAGGAGCAGATAGTAACATCTTAACTAATTTAAAAACTACCAGTATAAACTAATTTTGCCGTTTTGCCACTATTATTTACCACCTTTACTTATCTCTCTACCTATGCTAATAAATATCTCCTTTAAAAACGCCAGAGGTGCATTAAGCTATGTACTGGGCCCTCTTGCCCGACTAACCGCATTGAGGCCACCTTGCCAGCTGCCCTGTAACAAAGTTGGGTGCATCCAAGGCAGAGCAAACTTGGCAGTGCCGTGGAGCAGACAGAGGTAGGTTCTGAGATTTATTTTCACTGGATCTCTCTCAGTCTGCATACCATGTGGTGTCTCAGAGCCTGGAGACTGACTATGGGGCCACTATTGGGCTTATGGCTGGTGAGGTCCTTTCACAACAGAAACCGGGGATGAACTGCCAAGCATGGTGCTGGAGGGAAGACAGGGCAGAGACTCATGCATGTACATGCAGTAATAGCTAGGGTGATGGCACTGCCAGCAAGAAGGAGTATTGCCTGAGCCCAAAGAACTGACTGCAGGTTCAGAATTGCAGATTTAACACAAGACTCAGGCTCAACTGCAGACTGCAGCCCAGAGGCCAGCACTTCTGCAAACCAGCCTGAGGCCAGGTGGTCCCTTTCCCTCATGTCAGAAAGACATGTAGCTTCCTCTGCACACACCTAAATTCCATCTTAAGGAGACAAGCAGGGGAAGGCAAGAGGATGCAGAGAATTTCTATGCAAGGAGGTTGAACACAACCTAAAGCAACCATGTAACTTCTTAAATTAGATTAAACGTCTAATCATAGAAGAATAAAAGTCAGTTTTTACCCTCAATAAATAGATGGAGGCTGGGTTAATGACCAAATTAATTATGATCCAAAAGTAAAACAAGTTAACTTTTTTTCATGCATTCAAGTTATAGTGAATGACATCCTATCAACATTGCACAGTGGAATTTACTGAGAATCACTTTTTTTTCCAAGTCCTGTACATTCATTATCTCATTTAATTCTCCTACAAGCCCTATAAGGGAGGAACCATTATAATTTCCATTGGATAGAAAAGGAAAATGAGGTTTAGAGAGGTTAAGTAATTTGCACAAGGTCACATAGCTGGGAAAGAAAAGCTGATCACTTATTTAAATGTTTTAATTTAAAAAAATAGTTAAAATACATTTTAGATGAATTGATTTTTGAAATTTGAAGATGTTCGGGTGGAAGCCTTCTGAATAAGAAAGGCTGGGTCTGCATGTAAAGAGTACTTTCTTTCCAATTTGCATTAGAGATTTTGGTCTTCAGGAACATTTTAAAGAAAACTTAAGCCTGAAAGGAGTGAACCAAAGTCTGCCAGTATTGCTGGCAGTGAGGTCACAATATGTGTCCACTGGAAAGACATTTTCAGTACAATTGGAGATAAAAGGCCACTGGTCACTTCTCTCATGGTACACCACTAAGCAGCCTTCAAAGCAGAAGTCTTCAGGCTATGGACTTCAAGTTAACCAAGTCTCAGTTTAATTCTTGTCCAGCCACAGAAAAGCTATGTAAGTCGGTGACCACTTTGAGCTTGTTTCCATAATATTAACAAGGCAGCGTGTCAAATCAGGATTAATTGAGGCAACAGGTGTAACACATCAACTATGGTGCTACAAAACTGGTGTTCAAAACGGACAGTTTGCATCTGCCTGTTCCTCCTCTCTCCCACCCTACACTTTTTTTTTTTCCTAGTGAATCCTAATATTATCCAGTTCCCTGAGGTTTACTATATGGTTAACCAATCACTTTAATTCCAGATTTCATTATGTTTTTATAAATAACAAATACAAATGTGCACTTGATGATTTAATACCTGGGGTTACAAAGATAGCAGGGTTATGAAAGAAATCATCTCCTGGGAGTATATTTATCAAGTTTAGAAAATGTATTCGCTTACCAGCTCACTGAATTCATTATTGCCTAGGTCAAGTCTTTCCAACTGGCCCAGTTTGTGCATTGACCTATAACAGACAGAGAAAAATACTATTGTGAGGCAGTGCATGATACGTTGCTCCAAAAAACATCCTACCCACCCCCCCATCAGATTTACCTGGGTAGATATTACACAGAAAAAGGGGTATTTTCAGAGAGAAGTAAACTGCATATGTACAGTAATAAGTATGCAAATTGTTGCCTGAAAACCTTTAGTAGCTTACCGTGTTTCCAAACGCCACTCTATGGTTGGAGTATAGCCCTGGCTGCTTAACATAATCTGAGAAGCTTGTTAAATAGCTGTTATCAGTAGGAGGTACAGGTTGGGGCTCCAGCATCCATATTTTTAAGAATCCACAGGTTTAGGAATCAATGAATGAGCCCAATTCTTAGTAAAGCATTCTAAAATCCCACAATATGGCCACAATTTCATCATCAATCTTGTCATTTTCCACTTCCTTAAATGAACTTCCACTATAAGTAAACTTGTTTTTTCTTTTTCATTGAGGTGTAGTTGATTTACATTATAAGTTTCAAGTGTACAGCATAGTGTTCACAATTTTTAAAGGCTATATTCCACTTACAGTTATTATAAAATCTTGACTACATTCTCTGTGTTGAACTATACATATTCTTGTAGTTTATTTATTTTATGCATAGTAGTTTGTACCTCTTAATCCCCTACCCTTAACTTTGTACTCACTGTCTCTTAAACATACTGGCTTAAATGGTGATACAACTCTGAACAATTGTAAACCTTGGGCAAGAGTTGGTGCCAAAGGTTAGAGGTACCTAAGTACATCCTATGTGAATTCAGCATCTATCAAACCATTCTCAAGTATAGCATGCAATGTAAGAAAAGATAGCATTTTTCTGAGTTTCAAGTTTTTATCTCCCTACTAGCCAAAATGCTATCTTCAAGTCCTGACTATACAGTAATTCTGGAGGCACTGTTGATTCAAATCTTAAAAACTGTAGTTCCTTCACCTTTAAAATTTATGTAGTAATTATCTCACAAGGTTTTTATGAGCAGCAAATGAAATGCTACTGTAATCCCGACTCTGTCAGGTGCTCAGATGTGCAAAAAATGTTTGTACTCTTTCTTCACCCAGCAACTGTTATTGAAAGATTATTATGTGCCATTATTATGTGCTAGACAATCTTCTGGGGTCTGGGGAATAGCACTGAATAAAAGAAACAAAAATTCCTGCTCAAAAGGACTTTACATGCCAGTGGTAAAGATAATTACAATAAATAAAACTATCAAGTAAAATAAAATAATACACTAGAAGCTATATGTGCTGCGAAGAAAACATAAGCAGAGGAGGAAGACAGGAAGAATTCTTATCACAAGATTGCAATTTTTAATAGGGTGATCAGATAAGGTCTCACCGAGAAGAACACTGAGCTGAGGCTTAAGGAAAATGAAGGAGCCTGCTAGTGTCTAGGGTCTAAAGCAGGGACACACTGCTTGCTTGAGACATTCTATGTGACCATTGTGGCTGGAGTGAGGGAGAGAGAAAGTAAGGAAATGGTAACAAATGTTGCTTGTCTATTCCACTGGAAAACTATTTCTCTTTTTAAACTCATATACCTCTTTTCCATGATCTATTTGGCATTCACAACTAACTTTCTTAAATTGTTAGTTCTTTTCATATATATACATATATATATATGTATATATATGTACACATACATACATATATATATGTATGTATGTGTATGTGTGTGTGTGTATTTCCTTTCCCCACTCTGATCTCAGTAAATGTTTCAAGATGCCCAGAAGGGTCTGGTTGGGACCACTCACAGTCCAAAGATGGTTGTGAAACACTGGCCATCATTGTAAGAATATCTGCCTCACCTCTTGCTAAACCTATACCACTGAATAGGTTTAGCTTCTAGGAAAAAGGGAGGTAGTGGCTGCGTCCCATGAAGAGAGAATTAGATTTCCTTCTGAACCTAGGAATATTGAGGAGTGGCAGATTCTGTCAAACTTTGTTCTAAGACCACATATCCAATGAGCAATGACCACCAAAGCTTTGAGAACCAAGGTGAAGGATCAAGTGACCAAGCATGGCAGATGAGTGAAAAATGACCACAAGTGTAGCACAGCCACCTGCATTTGACTTGATCATGTAGCATTTAGGCAAAAAATATTCTAGTGAGAACCACCAGGAGCTGAAGACCAGAAGCCTTTCCACAATTTCCTGAAATCTATGAACTCTGCAGTTCTCACTTATCTTCAAGCAGCGTATCACCTAAACCCAAGAATATATATTTTTCTAGCCATAGTGGTTGAGGAGCAAGACAAAATTATCTTTATTAAATGAAGATGTGAATAATATCCTGTACTTGAGTGTCCGAAAGCAGATTTTATTGGTATGGGATTACCTTTCTTTCTAGGCTAAATACTGGTTGACTTCTTAAATCATCTCTTGTTTCAAAGTTTCTGGACCTCTAAACACCCTGATCATCTTATCGATGCTTCTCTTCCAAACAGGATCAGGTCCAAATCTGGCACCCTTGTCTTTGCAGATAAAGCGTTACTGGAACACGGTCATGCCCATTTGTTACTGTATTACCTATGGCTGTTTTGCACTGCAAAGGCAGATCTGAGCAGTAAGACAGAGACTGCATTAACCACAGAAGCTGAAACATTTCCTATCTCCGAGGGCCAAATGGCACTCAGAATTAAACACTGCTCTAGAGGTAGGCTGACCGAGACAATGCACAAAGAAACTTTTATTCCTTCCGTTTCTACCTGGGCAGTTTAAGTTTGATTCCTTTCATGTGAGGGTAAGTATCCTCTATGTCACCGCTAAGTCTTTTTCTTTACTCATCCTAGTCCTAGGCTACCACTTTTGAAATCTTTGGGTCATAAATTCGTATCTAAAAACTGTATTTTATATTTAAACTACATTTTATAGATTTTATAACAGCTTTGTGCCATTCTTTGCCATTCTTTTGAATTGGCAACATTTTTCCTTTTGCTTGCACAGCTAACAAAAAAATGGCTTTCCCATGAGGTTTTCTAAACTATTTCCTGAAGCTTATTTAAGTTCTGTTCCTTAAAATATCTTCTAATTTAATTTTATCTCATTTTATTTTTTTTTGATCCTGGTTTTCATTCATTACTATCACTAAAGTTTCAGTCCGTCATTACATTCTTACTTCAATTTTTAAAGTTGCCTTTCCAACATGATTTCTTACATATCTTTAAAACTTTACATCCTTATTTCTGTTTTTTTGAATTTGTCATTCTGTACTATTTTTTACATTTTACACCTTTCAAAGTGACTATCTTTACCTACAAGATTTTAGACAGTCTGTAAGGCAGCATATTGCTTTTCTTGTTTGTGTGCTAGTTGCTAAACTATAATCATCCTCTCAAATTGTCCAAAAAAAGTTCCTTTTAGATGAATGTATATAATAGGTTTTTAATTTCATCAGGATACAAACAAGTAAGACTTAGTCAGAAAAATCAAATAGAACTCACGGTATTTTTGGGTCAGTAGTGTTCTTGGTGAGCGTTCATTCATTCACTTTGTGTTTCTTGCGGCAGCTACCACATGAGCATTGGAGTTGCAAAGATTTCTGGGATGCAGGCTTTCTCAGCCTTGGCACTACTGACATTTTGGACTGATTAATGCTTATCCTTATGCCTACTGTGTGCATTGTAGGATGTTTAGCACATCTTAACACAGTCTGCTTTTAGAAGAACTTATTTTCTAAATTGGAAAGACCTTTAAATGAATAATTACTTCACAGGGTGATAATAAAAGTATGTACAGATTGCTATAGGAGATCAGAAGAAGGAAAATCTGACAGTTCTTGCTGTCACATGATGGAAAACTTTAAGAAGAAATGTCATTTGAGCTAGGAGTTGGACAACCTTGCTATGTGAGTCATGCATATTTGCACATGTGAAAAGAAACAATGAAAATACTAATGGAGTACATCGGAGGCTGAGGTCGTCCTGAGACTGTAGCTTAAGTCCACAGTACTAACAGGTACCCGCAAAGGATGGAAATGATTTTGGTCCAAAGTGAAAAACTCTAAAAAGCCCCATTGGGGTTTTTTTGCAGGAATTCCCACTGTTCTTCCCTTGTGGCTGGATGAGAGGACATCTGGGATGCAGCTATCTTGTGGACTGCAGGATGTTTAGCAGAAACCAAGGCCTCTCCCTACCTGTAGCAGTAGCACCCTCTGCAGTCCTCACAACCAAAATGTCTCTAGACATTGGCAAATGTACCCTCGGTGGGGGTTAGAGGGCAAAACTGCCTCTAGCTGAGATCCACCGTGCTAGAGGATACTTTTGTCTCCTGTCTTTGCTGGTTAGTAGGAGGGTGAGCATCTCGCCTCTATTTGCTTACCTCTTACTCTACTATGTGGGTTCCTATGTGGCCTGTCCTTATGCAATTCAAGTCAGCCTGCTTGAGGGATGTGCTCATCTGACTGCACTCCTTCGTCCTCACAGTAAGCACATGTGGGTCTGGGGCCTCTCTCTCTGTCTCTACTCAGGAATCCAACTGGTGTGACCTTCCCCCTACAAATGGCTGGCCTTGAAGACATGATCTCCACCACAGGTCAGGGAGAAAATATCAGGATGTGGTCACAGTTTGGGCATCTTCTCCATCAGTTATGCTGACAATTTGATCATCATCTGTCTGAACCAGACATCCTGCTGACTCTTAGACTCATTTGTAAAGTTCACCTAGTTATCTGAAGGAGTAAGTCCTAATGAAACTGGTTGTATTAACTGATGTCTGCCAACCTATGTTCATATTACCAAAGTAGAAATTGTAGAAATGTGCAAAATTTCTGATTGTTACATTTATCATTGCTATGTCTCCTGCCTGTACTATTTTTCTCATAAAACTTCTCATAGTTGGCTCCTCTTCAACTCAGCTCATCTGTTACCTCCTCATTGCCCCTTTACCCCAAATTAAATCTCCTTCCCATCTTCACTTTATATATTACCGTGTTTCATTCTCTTCTTAACCCTTCACTACTGAAAATATTTAATTCCATATTAATTTAGTATTTTTATTTGCTTATTTAATTTTATTAAAAATTTAAAACTGAAAATTAAAATACTCTGTTGGCTTGCTAATTATTTCCCCTCTGCTAGACTGAAGCTCCATGAGAGCAAGTAACTTGTCAATCTTGCAAATAGCTTCTCAATCAGTGTTTGTTAATGAAAATATTCATATGTGCATAAGTGAATGATTCTTTACCAAGTGAGAAGTTTGAATTCTAGAATATTTACAAAGACAAACCACTCAATTTTTATCAGGCATCTACAGTTAATTAGCAGTTGCCAAGGAGGCAGCTATAATTAATTAACAGTTGCCAAGGAGATATCCTGATAGGCCTGTTTTAATGACTATTATAATGAATATACATTAGCTTACTTACTGCTAACTACATGTAATGATAAAGGCAGACAAGGCTGGGGTTCATCAGTCCCAGGATACCTACATCTCGTGTTAAGTTGACTCCCTGACATTTCCAATAACGGGTTTAAAAAAATCCAATTAATAAAAGAGATACTAGATGAAATACTTAGGTGAGTTTTTCATGTCTTTGGATATCTAAAATATTGCAACAAAGCTATGAATGGAGTGTAGTTAAGGGCATAGACTCTGGATGCAGATAACCTGGTCTAAATCCCCATTCTGCTACTTACTAGCTCTTTGACTTTAAACAAGTTAAAGAACATCTTTGCACCTCAGTTTTTTCATTTGTAATATGGTAGCAATAATAAGAATCCTTACATCATAGGATTATTTTGATGATTAGAATCGTTAATACAGGTAAAGCACATAAATAGTGCCTGACATATGGTAGGTGCTCTTTAAGTGGTAGGTATTAAAATAGTTAGGGAAGAATTTCAGAGTTGGAAATATTTTAAGAGACTATTGAGGTCAGTTTCTTGACGTTTTCCTGAGGCTTATATAAGTATTGCACGATTTAAACGAAAATTCAGATGACTAGTACATTTTGGCAAAGCTTGCTCGAAAAGTTAAATACGTTTCTGATTGGCAGGACTTTTTATAAAATATACAATGTTCATTGTGATTATCTAACAGATTAAATTAGTTTAGACTATTTCCTGCTTTTTTAGAGATGATGAGAATGAATTATTGTCCAGTGCAGCTCATGAAGTTATGGACATACTTACTTAGTCCATGAAAACACAGGCCAAGGTGTATTTAAGTACCCTGTCATGAGTACAGGATTTACATTTTTTCAAATCAACCTCATTTATCTGCTTGAAACTCTGACCTGTCAGGCTCTGCATCTCAGCTCCCAATATTCACTTAAGGCTCTGTTTGCATTTATGACTGGTTTGGGCATGGTTCCCTGGTTTGACTTTCACATTCTCCTTAAAAGGCCATGTTGGTTTTTGCCATTTGGTCTTATGCACTTCAACCTCAGTAAAGAGAAATGCTCACTTCTTACTAGAGGAGAATTGGTGACTTGCTCAAGGTCACACAGAAAGCTAGTGACAGGGCTGTCATAGGATCATGTCTTTTCCTAGCAGTGGCCAGTCATCTAAATCTGGCCTTAATTGTTTGGCTTGATCATTGTTTAAAGATGAATCTTTTAATGAGAAGTATATGCTCTCTAGCTCACTGTAGTCTATGCCAGGGGTCAGCAAACTGCTCTGTAAGCCGTATGGTCTCTGTTCCAACTAATCAATTCTGCCACTGTAGTGCAAAAGTAGCCACAGATGATACGCTAACCAGTGGAAATGGCTGAATTCTAATAAAGCTTTATTTATGAAAACAGGGCCACCAGATTTGGACCATAAGCAATAGTTTTCCAACCCCTAGTCTACATCAGTCCTTAAAAATCTTACATCTAGATAGCTCCATGATTTATGATTTAATGCTTTATGATACAAGCTTGACCCCAAAGAATATTTAAGTTTCAAACACTTGAATACAGATATGACAGATAAATTAAAGATTGAAAATATTTATTATTAGATAACTGCCACTAAATAACTATTCATATTTATATACTATTAGAAATTCTCATTTCTTAGGGTACATATTATTAGAATCTAGGGACATCTGTTCTTTTTTTTCCTGTTAGATAGAATTTATTGGGCATGAATCATTATATTACGTACCTGAAACTAACATAAAGCTGTATATCAATTATTCCTTAACAACAACAAAAAAAGACAAATAACATGGTAATTAACCATGATATATTGGACAGCGAGCACGTGACCCCATCTCGTTTTCCTCACCACTAGCTTTTCTGTGCCCTGCTTTGTGCCTGGGAGACTGAGTCCTGTCCAGTGCCCTGCCCGGTTCGCCACTGCATAGACTTTGGGGGTGGGTTTTGCCAAGAGGAGGCCTTGCCAGGAGCTGGGAGGGTGGGAGGGACAGAGGTTGGTTTCTGCCTCCTCACTTCTCAGCCCTTTCATGATCATACGCACTTCAGGGTGGTCCTGAGAGATGGCATGAACCCTCCCAATGGGTGAAATTTTGGGTGATGCACCGTTTTGTCCACTTTGCCTCACTGGATTCTGAATCAATGTCCAAGGAAGGTACTCGGGATGTGCAGAGCCCAGGTCACGTGCTTCCACCATAGCAGCACTGAGAAAGCATCCTCTACTCCATTTATAGTGTGAGAGGAGAGCTCAGCTTCATAAGGTGGAGGATTTCCAAAGAGGGTTAGATGTTGGACACCCAAAGGAGTGACAATTATCTCTTCTGCCAAATGGGGGCAGAAGAGCATAGATGCCTCAAAAGAGTCAGAGAGAGCACCGTGGGTGGGTGGGTGGGGCGTGGTGAAGGGGATTTTGTTAGCCACTGACTCTGAATGGTGCTTGTCATTCCCTGGCCTCATGGACTCCCCTCAGTGATCCTGGGAGGCAGGAATCATTCCCGTTTCACAGATTAGGAAACTGAGGCAATGCATCTGTAGAATCTGGGCTGGAGGCTATAGGAACATTTGTTCATAATATTGTTTGGTTGTATTTATGAAAATTAAGTCTTTACTAGCATGCTATTACTTTATAGCATTTATCCAATTGCAAATCTGGAAAAAGATTCCAGTTGGAGCAATGACGAGAAATAATGCAATATCTTGGTGCATCTGTCACTTTGATAAAATTATATAATCTGTGATTTTCTTTTTATCAGATTCAGAGGTTTTTTCTATTTAAGTGCACAATTACTTCTGAAGCCACATAAAGTTGGCAGGACTGTTGTTTCTCCATAAATTCCCAGTGCAGTAACTTGAGTTTGCTGACACTCACAGAATTCTACAAATTTTTGGCATGGGCTTCTGCATTTCCAGCTTTTAACTTGTCTTTCAAATGTTCTCAAACCATCTCTAATTAGTGACTATTCATGTCACAAGGAGAGGAAAACTCCCATCAGTTGCTACTGTCCAATGCTGTTCTCTTACTGGAATTTACGGAAAGAATATAGCATCTTTGTACTTAATCTGTGTCCTATGTTAAGTGGACATTTGCATTTTATACTTCAGACCTGCCGATTTTACTACATTATCATTTTCTTCCCTTGTTCAAAATCTTTCTTTAAATAAACCTTGTATTGTAAAGTTTGAGATAAATTATTCCTTACAGCACAGGTAAAAAAGACAAGAAAACTCAGAAATTGACATTCTTTAAAAATGCAACTACTGGTGTATTTCATTTTGAAGAAACATAACCTTGTTACTTTTATCTACCAGGAAAAAATTAAAAAATCTAATGTCCAATGACAGATAAAATTTCTATGATCAAATATTTTCTATAAAAATTCTCCCCTGATTAATTACTATATCTTAAACTAATGTCACAGCCACAATATTGATGTTTCATTATTTCAATTTCAATTAAACTTTCCCCTAAGAACAACAACAAAAAGCCAAGCTAGTTTCCTGGATCTTCCAGAAAGAAATGTAACCAAACTAAACACTTATTATTTTGTCAAAGAATATTGGGGGGATTTAATTTCTTAGTCCAGTTTGTGAATGCATCTTAAGATGTTTCTCCTTGCAGTATTTAAATCAGTAAAATAAACATTTAAAATATATAATTTACATCAAGTTGTCGCATACTTTGAGTATTTCCTTGAGATATATTTTGCCTTTTAAATACTCAACATTTAAAAGTTTAAGCTGATTTTATGATGTCCTATTGGAAAAACTTTCTGTGCTATAATTACTCATCTTTCATTTAAAGCATCATGTGACAAAAAGATTCTGTATGAATAAACTCACAACAAATCTCTCAAGAATACCTCTCATTTATATAGTAAAGTATACATCTCCAATGAAATAGATTGAAGTATAAAGTGGAAACTTGAGAACAGCGATCAGCTATAAGACAAATTCTGCACATTAAACTCCTTTTAATGAAATGTGCAATTAGATTGAGGAGAAGCCTGAATTTCATTTTTCTTTCTCTAGTCTTCTTGGGTTTATAACAAGAACCAATCATTCATTCACTCTGGGCGTCAATTTTCTCACTGGCCAAAAATTATGCTACATTCCTAACTCATGACAATTCAGCAAAGATAGAACTGTTACTTGTAAGATTTTCTGAACTCTTTGCGGGGGAGTGGTGCCATATAAGCAGGCACTATGACAGTTATCTCTGTGGATGGCCACACTGTAGGAACTGATGCTCCCAGCTTGCACTGAAGCTGTCCAGTCAAAAGGTTATGGGAAGGGGGGCAGGTACAGCTCAGTGGCAGCCCGTGTGCTTAGCAGGCATGAGGTCCTGGGTTCAATCCCCAGTGCCCCAGTGCCTTCATTAAAATAAATTAAACAAGCAAACTTAATTACGTCCTCCAGCAAAAACTGCAAAACAAACAAACAAAAAAGGTTATGGGAAACAAAATCAGCTATGAAGATGCTCATTTTCAGTGCAATCTACACTATATGCTCATTAGGAGACTCTGAATGCTACTGAAAAAACACTCAGGTAAAGTTAAGCTACTTTAAAATCCCTATAGGCAACTGAGCAGGGAACAACAGGAAATACCTTTTCTAAGAGACTCTTTTCTCTCTCTCTCTGTCTCCTTCACACACACACACACACACACACACGCACAGGACCATGTTTCAGCTCATTATTTCTTCCTATTATTCATTGGAAAAAATGTTACTCATCACGCTGGGCTTTCTAAATATTAATTCATGTACTTTTATGTAGATTTGGCCTTCGATTGTTGATACTCTGATGTATAAAACGGACATAACCCTGTGACTAAGAGAATTTGAACTTTAGGAGATCAAGGCCTTTGAAGATCATTTGCCAAGGTAGCCATGGCTGGTTTCCCTGGCAACTCTAATTTCCCTTCCTTGCAGGGGTATCTGCCCTGCATCAGAGACCAGAAATGCAGGAGAGTCACCAGGCAGCTAGCACATGAGCATATGACTCAGTTCTGGCCACTGGAATAGGAAGAGGAGGAGAAGAGATTTGGGGAGAGATTCTGAGAAAGATTTTACTCCTTGATTTAAAAGAGGAGGAGAAGCATGAGAACTTTTTTCCATGTCCCCATTTTTTATGTTACAGTTTCAGAAATCAGGTAAAGATGTTAATATTTTTCAAGTCTGCATTCCTCTTCTCTTTTGTATTTGCTGTATCTTCAAAGATTAGTCCACAAATCTCTGTCCCTAAGTTCAGTTTCTTCTTGAAATAATATTTGCCTCAGGCTGAACTAGATATTTTCCAGTAAATAAATAAATACATCTTCTATGTGTTTATTACTAGATATTCTTCCTTACTATTTGAAAACCTACATCACTGGTATATTTTTTGATAGTGTCTATCAATACATAGAAATAAAATTAGATTTTTATTTAATAATTGGAATAATATGTGTTTTCAGCTGCATATGTTCATTTAAAATAGCAATCTGAGAACAAATTTCACTTAGGATAACTTTTTGATTGGTCTTAAGCAGGACTAATTTTTCCCTCATGGATATGACTTGGCATAAAGATTGTCATGTTAAAATATGATTATAACCATTAGTACTTAGAGGTTGTGAAATAAAATATAATAGGATAGCGATCAGAAATAATGAACTATACAACAGAAATAACAATGGGTAAGAAATCTACTCTAGATGAGACCATTGTGAAATGTGCCTCCTAATGGAAATTCATTTCAATCAAAGAACTGTAAAAGACACTGAAGTCTAATTGCATTATTTCTTATGGGTAATTATATTTACATAAAGTCCATCTTGCATTAAAAAGTCATAAATTCAACCACTGCTTCGCAACATATTGTCAACAAATTATATTTCTGAACCTGAATTTTACTGAGGAAAGATTAACTTTTTGTCAGCATTACAAAACACTTAGCTAATTGCCCAAAGAGGAAGAAAGGTCTGATTCTCCATATCATTATGATCATTGTAGACGAAATAGCAAATTGATTATCTAAACTCCTTACTTTTGTACTACCCTGATAGATAGTTCACTTTACAAATTCCTTGTCAATTAAGCCTTTCAAATTCATTCCCAAATAATTCTTTCATTAATGTAACAACATCAGTTGAGTACATATTAGATGCTAGGCTAAGGGCTGGGACTATGATGTGGTCACTGCCTTCAGGTACCTCACAACCTAGTGAAGTGGACATAAAAGCTTATGATTAATGAATAATATGAAGTTTTTATTATGTGTGTGACAGAAATTCAAAGATTAACAAAACAAACATAGTCCCTGCCCTGTTGGAGCTTATATTCTGTCAGAAAATTCAGAAATTTAAATGATTATGAAATTAATATGTTAATTTAAAGATACACACACACAATTGAATACTACTCAGGCATAAAAAAGAATGAAATAATGCCACTGGTAGCAACATGAATGGACCAAGAGATTATCATACTAAGCAAAGTAAGTCAGACAGAGAAATACAAATGTCATATGATATAACTTATACGTGGAATCTAAAATATGACACAAATGAACTTATTTAAGAAACAGAAACAGACTCACAGACATAGAAAACAAACTTATGGTTACCAAAGGAGAGATGGTGTGGGAAAGGATAAATTAGGAGCCTGGGATTAGCAGATACAAACTACTATATATAAAATAGATAAACAACAAGGTCCTACTATATGGCACAGAGAAGTATATTTAATATCCTATAACGAACCATAATGGGAAAGAACATGAAAAAGAATACATATAAACACACACATATATGTCTATAAAACTGAATCACTTTGCTGTACACCAGAAACTAACACAACATTGTAAATCAACTATACGTCAGTGAAGAAAGAAATTAATGTGCTAATTCATTATGCCTGGGATTCATGCTACCCAGAGGATGTCAGAATGCTGTGAGAACCTGTAATTCAAGGACTTGACCCAGAGATGGCTTCATATCAGATAATACTAAAATTAGGGCCTAAGTGTTCATCCGATGGAGAAGGCAGAAAGGGAATTCCAAGCGAGGAAAATGACACGAGCATCACCATTCACCTATGTATTAAATTATGTGACTTGTTCTAAAAATAGCAAAGTATTTTCTCAATAGAATTCTCTGCGGCATGAAGGGACTCAGAGGAGTTCTTTGTTTCCTCAACATTAATGCCCAAAGAAGAGACAGAAAGTTCTTTCTCAAGAGTAACTGATTTGGAGAAGACTGGCTCAGAGAATTATTCCCCTGTCAGGTTACAGTAAACCATGTTCCCAGGGTCATAGTGGACCTTCACACTATGAGCAGGGCTCACAGGTTTTAGGGATGGAGAACCATCAGTGCCAAAATAAAAAAGATGGAGCCCATTTTCCATGTAAGGAAAGGAAGGAATGATTATCCCAGTAAAGAATCGTAGGAAGAACTTGCCTCTTCTCCATTTCCTGTTTTGATGAATGTTACCACTACTCTCCCTATGGCCTAAAATAGAAACTTGGAAGCCATTCTAAATTGTTTTTCCTCTATCACTCTCCAGATAAGTCAATCACAAGCATCTGTTTATCTTACTTCTATTCTACGTCTTGAATGTATGTTCTCTTTTCATCCTCTCTGCCTGATTCAGGGAAGGCTCCTTGTCGGATAATGTTGGAATCAGGGCTTAAGAGGTGAAGGGTCCCTTTGCTCCTCTCACTTGTTGGCTTACTTACTTCTTGGCCTCTTTGCTAGTCTGCCTGCCTCCACTTTCAGTTCCTCCAACCCATATTTATCACTATCATCAGAGTAATCCCCCAAATAGTTTGGTCATGTCATTTCCGGGTTCAGAAATCAAATTATTTCAGGAAAAGGTCCAAGTTCCTCAGTGTTGCTTTCAAGGAAATTTATAATTTGACACCAATTTATCTTTCTGGTTTTATTGCCTGCAAAATTCCTATACGTATTATAATCTACAGCCATTTATAATGTCCTAAATGAGTTAGGTTCTCTACTGGGAGCCATTCTCTGGTAGACTTAGCTTTGGAGGTCATGAGACTAAATTTAGCCCTTTTAAATATATCTCAGAGGACTCCTCAGACTTAAAACATAATACACTTGAGAATAATTGCATTTTTATGAGGAGGAATTGCTAGGGAAAATATTTGTTATGATTTTGCCTCTTGAAAGAATATTGTATTATCAAAAAGGGTCATAATTTTTATAGATCAAAAATTTAAAAAAAATACCAAAGCTTTTGGTTTGCACGCAATCAGTATGAAGTCTCTCATGTGAAGTTGAACAACAGAAAATAATATTTAAAAATCTCTGTAAGGAACGTAATGTACAACATGATGACTACAGGGAACACTGTTGTATGATGTATTTGAAAGTTGTCGAGAGGAAATCCTAACAGTTCTCATCATAAGGCAACACATTTCTTTTTCTTTTCTTTTTTTTTTTTTTTTTTTTACTTTTTATTTCTATGGCACCCAAATGAGATGACGGGTGCTCACTAAGCTTATTGCAGTAATCACTCCATGGTTCTCTCTTTCTGTGGCAATTAATAAACCTAATTTGGTGAGTAAGTATATGTGGTAGTTTCTGCCTGCCGGGGATCTACATCCCTTTCAGAAGCCAGATGCCTGGTTTTCAAGCCTCTCTGGTGTCGGTGAATTGGGCACGGGAGCTGGCTGTGCAAGTCACACAAGTCCTCCCTTCTGTCCGCAGAAGCTAACTGGGGAGAATTCGTTTTGGCTTCAGCACAGCAGCAGCAGTGGCGACAGTAGGAGATTTCGAGTGATGCTGCAGTAACAGTGGTCAGTACCCAGTGCTGGCAGGATGCCGGTGCAAACTGTGGCTTTCAGCATTCAGTGGTGGCAATAATGGTGTTACACCACACTATTCTTATTTCAAACAGACTTTCTCTTTTTTCTAAATTTTACTTGCTGTCTTACAGTCAGTCCTTTCCGTTATTCAATGTCATATCAGTAAATTCTCTTTCTGCTTAGATCATACAGAGGTGGCCATTGTGTGACTAGTTAAGATCTTGCTGATACTAGAACAACAGTCTACATGATCTCCCCATGTGACTTCGAACATTTAATGACTGGGAAATATAACTTTCTAGTCACAGATGCTCTTCTAAGATCCAGGCCTAAATTTCTTATTGTTTACTGAACAGATTCTTTGAATACACCACATGAACTTTCAGTTTATCATATTGAAAGCAAAATTAATCATCTCCGTGGATCTCCTCTATTTCCTGTCTACGTGCTGATCCCACCTAAATCAGAAACTCATGACTATTATTCACTGAGTCCTATGGATTCTACTCTCTCTGGAATCTATTTCTTCTCATCTCCATAGTCACCCTCATAGTTCTAGTTCAAAGCTTTGTTTCTCCCATGGATTACTTCCTCATTAACTGGTTACTATGTCTTCCACTGTGTCCTATAATACACTCTCCACTCAGAAACCCCAGAAATCTTTTTAAAATGCAAGTCAGATGATGTCATATTAAACCTCTCTTTTGGCTCCCCTCTGCCAGAATAAAGTTGCTTCCAGAATAAAAACTCACACGATACTGGCATGTTCAGAAATGTCTGGAGTTAAGATTTCCAGGATATGTTCAGTCGTGCTCCATGGCATGTGCAGTGGTGTCCACACTTCCATCTAACAGAGATCCTTCGTGATATCTATTTCAATCAGGAAGTGATCCTGCTAAAGGGATTTTTAAAAACCTCTGCCAACCCTGTAGCATGAAAGTGACCCCAGTGTAAGTTGATCCTATGAAGCATTTATTCATTCATTTAACAAATATTTATTAATATTTGTACTAGGCTTTATTCTAAGATATAAGAATATAGATAAAAGTAAAACAGAGATAAAGTCCCTGCCCTTGTGGAGCTACCACTGTAGTGGGAGAGATGGATGAGAAGGAAATAAACATAAATGTACAATGTATCATGTGGTGGTAGGTGCTATGGAGAAAATAAAGCAGGGTGAGAATGATGAAGAGTTATTTGAAGAGCTGCTATTTCATATAAAGTGGTCAGAGAAAGCCACTCTGGAAAGCTAACATTTTATCAAAGGTCTGAAGGAAATGGACAAATGTAATGCCAGTGTAGTATAGATAAACACAGAAGGCTATGCTGTATGAAATCATCTATAGTTAGACTGTTGAGATCAAATCTGAACTCTGTCACTTAGAAGCCTTGTGATCTTGGGAAAGATAGTTAACATCCCCGTGCCTCAGTTTCCCCATGAAATGGGAACAGTGTGAGTATCTACATTGTTTGATTGTGCATCTTAAGTAAGTCAGTAGATGTAAAGTGTTCAGGGCACGTGGTAAATACTCAATATTGGAAGTTATTACTATTTTGCAAAATGTATGCTAAAACAAAGAATTGAGGTTAAGAAGAAAAACTTTCAATATCACACAATATAATACATAATTTATAGACAAAAGGAGAAGCAAAGGCTTAAGTAGAAAGCAAATAATGAAGACTCAGAGGCTAATCTTTGACGGGTGTATAAGAAACCACAAAGAAAAATTTCCTATCAATCATCCAAGTATTCACTGAATATCTACTATGGTCCAAGCACCACTCCAGACAATGGACATGGAGGTAAGAAAGTTAGGCATTATTTCTTTTTTTCCCAGCATTTTATAATGTAACAAGGAAGACATACAGTATATAGTAATTAAGTAAAAGGTATAAACATAACAGTATAAGACGTACCAGGGGGCTATTATAGGAGTATGTAACTGGACTAGTAATGAGGGCTATGAAATAAAAGCACAGGAAACACACAGAAAATCACCTAGACTGAAACAAACCACTTCATTAGCTTCACTTTTATTTTAACTTTTAATCAAAGTGTAAGATATCTATAAAAGAGTCTGTATCAGAAGTAGAATGCTCACTGAATTTTCATTCACTGAACTGGTTATCTTTTTAATCAATATTAAGATGAAGAAACAAAACGGTTTCAGAGTCCAAAAGCAGTCTCTCTCATGCATCCTTTTAGTCACTATCTTCCCTCCCAAAAGATAACCACTATTACAATTTCTGACAGCACAGACCAGTTTTTCCCTCATGTTGTATTCTACATAAATGGAAACATGTTTATTCCCTGTGCCTGACTTCTTTCCTTAAACATTCATACAGAGACTTGGACAGTGACTATTCACAGCAGCCTACTTGTAATAGCCAAAAACTGTAAGAAAATAACTCAAGTATCCATCAAGATTTGAAAAGATAAAGAAATTGTGCTGTATTTATACAATGGAATACTATTCAGCAATAAAAACTGGTTAACAATTACAACATGGACAAATAAAATGATAATCCTCAGTGAAAGAAGCCAGACAAAAAAATGGAATAAACTCCAAGATCAAATTTATATAAAATTCAAAGCAATACGGTGACAGAAAGCAGAATATTATTTGTCTGGGTGGGAAGTGGGTAAGCAGTGCCATGAGGAAACTTTTCCAGGTGATGGATACATTCATTATCTTGACTGTGGTGATGCTTTCGCATGTATGTTTCAAAACTTATCAAATTGTGCCCTTTCAAAATTTGCAATTTATTAGATGCCATTATACTTTTATAAGACTGGTTTTTTAAAAAGATTTGGATATTTTACTAACAAATGTTACCTAAGTTTCTTGAATTCAATATGTATTCAAACCTCTAAAAAAAAAAAATCATCACAAATCCTCAAACCTTCAATCCAGTCTGAGTGGACTCTATTTGGTTGTGCTATGGTAATTAAGAACAAGGCTTCTGAGTCAGGCTGCCAGGGTTAGAATTCTTCCTCCACATCTACCAACCTTGTGATGTTGGGCAAGTGATTTCTTTGTTTCAAAAGTCCTTACTTATAAAATAAGGATAGTACTAATCCCTGCTTCAAAGAGTTAATGTGACGACTATACGAGTTTTTTTTAAACATTTTTTATTGAGTCATAGTCATTTTACAACGTTGTGTCAAATTCCAGTGCTGAGCACAATTTTTCAGTTATACGTGAACATACATATATTCATCGTCACATTTTTTTTTGCTGTGAGCTACCACAAGATCTTGTATATATTTCCCTGTGCTATACCGTATAATCTTGTTTATCTATTCTGCATATGCCTGTTAGTATCTACAAATTTTGAACTCCCAGTCTGTCCCTTCCCACCTCCCTCCCCTTGGCAAACACAAATTTGTATTCTATGTCTATGAGTCTGTTTCTGTATTGTATTTATGTTTTGTTTTGTTTTGCTTTAGATTCCACATATGAACAATCTCCTATGGTATTTTTCTTTCTCTTTCTGGCTTACTTCACTTAGAATGACATTCTCCAGGAGCATCCATGTTGCTGCAAATGGTGTTATGTTGTTGGTTTTTATGGCTGAATAGTATTCCATTGTATAAATATACCACTGCTTCTTTATCCAGTCATCTGTTGATGGACATTTAGGCTGTTTCCATGTCTTGGCTATTGTAAATAGTGCTGCTATGAACATTGGGGTGCAGGTGTCTTTTTGAAGTAGGGTTCCTTCTGGATATATGCCCAGGAGCGGGATTCTTGGGTCATATGGTAAGTCTATTCCTAGTCTTTTGAGGAATCTCCGTACTGTTTTCCACAATGACTGCACCAAACTGCATTCCCACCAGCAGTGTAGGAGGGTTCCCTTTTCTCCACAGCCTCTCCAGCATTTGTCATTTGTGAACGTTTAATGATGGCCATTCTGACTGGTGTGAGGTGATACTTCATTGTAGTTTTGATTTGCATTTCTCTGATAATTAGTGATATTGAGCATTTTTTCATGTGCCTTTTGATCATTTGTATTTCTCCCTTGGAGAATTGTTTGTTTAGGTCCTCCCTCTGCCCATTTTTGGATTTTTTTTTTCTTATTACATCGTATGAGCTGCTTATATTCTGGAGATCAAGCATTTATTGGTTTCATCATTTGCAAAAATTTTCTCCCATTCCATAGGTTGTCATTTTGTTTTACTTATGGTTTCCTTTGCTGTGCAGAAGCTTGTAAGTTTCATTAGGTCCCATGTGTTTATTCTTGCTTTTACTTCTATTGCTTGGGTAGACTGTCCTAGGAGAACTATTTTTGAGATGTATGTCAGATAATGTTTTGCCTATATTTTCTTCTAGGAGGTTTATTGTATCTTGTCTTATGTTTAAGTCTTTGATGCATTTTTACTTTATTTTTGTGTATGGTGTAAGGGAGTGTTCTAGCTTCATTGATTTACATGCTGCTGTCCAGTTTTGCCAACACCATTTGCTGAAGAGACTGTCTTTATTCCATTGGATATTCTTGCCTCCTTTGTCGAAGATTAGTTGACCAAAAGTTTTTGTGTTCATTTCTGGGCTATCTATTCTGTTCCATTGATCCATATGTCTGTTGTTGTACCAATACCATGCTGTCTTGATGACTGTAGCTCTATAGTATTATCTGAAGTCTGGGAGAGTTATTCCTCCAGGCTTTCATTTTCTTCAGTAATGCTTTGGCAATTCTAGGTCTTTTGTGGTTCCATATAAATTTTATTATGATTTGTTCTAGTTCTGTGAAATATGTCCTGGGTAATTTGATAGGAATTGCATTAAATCTGTAGAATGGCTTGGGCAGTGTGATCATTTTAACAATATCGATTCTTCCAATTCAGGAACATGGGATATCTTTCCATTTTTTAAAGTCTTCTTTAATTTCCTTCATCAGCATTTTATAGTTTTCTGTGTATAAGTCTTTCATCTCCTTGGTTAGATTTATTCCTAGATATTTTATTACTTTGGGTACTAATTTAAAGGGGATTGTTTCTTTACTTTCTTTTTCTGTTGATTCATCATTAGTGTAAAGAAATGCAACTGATTTTTGAACTTTAATCTTGTAAACTGCTACCTTGCTGAATTCTTCGATATATGAGTTTATATATATATGTATAGAATTTAGAACTCAATAAACATTAACGATTATATTACCTATAAGAGTTAAATTCTGGTGCCTATATTAGACAAAGTTAAATGGTCAATATTCCTTGCAAAATTGACTGGATTAGGCTTATTTCTCCTTATTAACTAACCATTATACCAGCATACAAATCCTACTTGAATAGGCTCCGTTCTACTTCTCAAACCCCATGTCTTGATATGCACAAGCCAATGCATCCAACACAAATGAATCTCCCAGTACTTTACATAATTCATCAGTTTCTCATTCATCTCTGCTTTTGCACATAACTTTCTTTAGCTAGAATATCTTTTCCATAGAACCAAGAACTCAATGAAAGGATCAAATATATCTTTGAAATTTTCAATACATTGTACAGTGTGCAACACGTCACAAGTTCTCAATAAGTAGTGGGCGAGTGCTCCTTGATTCTAATTTTCATTCTCTAATTGGGTTTATTGTCATTAATGTTAAATAAATTTATTTCTGCTCGGAGCCAAGATGGGGGAGTAGTAGAATGCTTAGCTTACCCTCACCCATGAATACAGCAATATCTACATCTATATACAAAATAAATCACACAGGATACCTGCTGAACTTTGGCAGAATATCTCTTTCATTAGAAATTCATACAAGAAATTCTCACAAAACTGTTAAGAAAAAATGAAAAAGGAAATCGGTATGGGACCTGTCTTCTGGGGAGGGAGCGGCAAAAGAGGAAAAGCACTCCATTCTGGGAAGCTCCTATCCAGCGAGGATGTCAGCAGGGACAGAAAGGTAGCTTCAAAGGCTCTGAGGAGAAAGCAGTAGATGCTTGGCAGACAGAACTGAGAGAAACCAGCGCAGAGGGTCCCTGCAATCCTTAGCCCGAGATGCGAACTGGCAGGAGTGGGCCAGGACTGGCTTCTGGAGCTTGGGCTTCTGTGGATGAGCCTGGGGAAAGGACCAGGGACTGACTGTGCAGAGGCAGCCTCAAGGAGCTGGAGTGTGATGTAGGCTGAGGCTTAGAATGTACAGAACAGAACAGCCCGGGACCCCTATAAAAACCACCATTGCTGGTGCATGGGGTGGGGAGGGGCAAAACATAGCCCAGCCATAGTATGCATCTCCACTAGCCCAGAGGGCATTGCTCAGCACCATTGTTGGCACGTGTTCTTGAGAGAAGAGAGGCAGGGTTCAGGCACAGCCATTTTCTTGGCTTGCTCTGAGGGGCACAATTGCTGGTGTGCAGCTCTCAGGTGGGAGGAGGTGGTGCAGAAACCTGAATTCATACTCAGAGGTCCTGCAACTTTGTAGGCTGGACTGAGATTTGAGTCTAGCCCCAGGCAGTGTTGGCAGATTTGCTCTGCTGGTGCCCCTGTGGACCTGTACCTTTGAGACAAATGAGCAGAGTTCTGGCACAAGGCAGGGGTGAGTCTGGCATTAACAACGGGCCTCTATACTGTTTGTGGATGTGGGGCCGGGGTCTGGGCTGACCCTGTTGTGCATGGTGGATCCCAGTATGTCACTGCATGCACACTAGAGCAGGTCTTAGTGTGTGACATTGGTGGATCTGTGTTGGTGGATGCAGAACCTGGGGGACACCAGAGTGGGTTGCCAACATTCCTGTAGCTGAAGCAGTTACAAGGGCAGCATCAACAAAGTGTACTTTGTAAGCCTGAATAATAAGTGACAGACAATACCACAGAGGGCACATCCCAGGGGACATCTCCTGTGGAGGAATACTCAAAGGCTCCTTTTCCAGCAGAAGTGCTCCAATCCTACCTTCTACACACAGCAGCTCAGAAACGGGTCTAGAAGCCTCTATTCCAAAACAGAGGAGCAGACCTGGCCCCTGTCAGGGCTGTCACAATGACAGAACAAAGAGGCCCTGCTCAACAACCAGGTCAGGCTCTGGTCACCACACCAACCACACCCGCAATCAAGGGGATACCAGTCAGCACACATGGAGAAAAGATATGGTAACCATCAATATTAAAAACAGCCCTTGTGATAAAATTATTAGATGCACATGGTCTACACAGAGACACTCTCACTTAAAAAAAAAAAAAAAAGCCCTTTAGATCACAGTAGATAATGGTTACTCCTAAATTTATAGTCAGAGAAATATAAATAAAACGAAGAAGCAGAAGAACCACTCCTAGTTAAAGGAACAAGAAGTCCTCTGAAAGAATGAACAACGAAATAGACCTTGAGAGTCTACTAGATCCTGACTTGAGAAAGAAGGTGATAAGAGTACTGAAGGAAATAAAAGACTAACAATAGAAATGTGGAATACTATGAAAAGGAAATAGAAACTATAAAGAGAAGCCAATTAAAAAACACAAAAATAAAAAAAAACCTCAATTGCTGAGATAAAAGCTGAGCTACGGGCAGTCAAAAGTAGACTAAATGATGCAAAAGAATGAATAAGTGATTTAGAAGACAGGCTAACAGAAATCACCCAATCAGAACAGCAGACAGAAAAATAAATGAAAACCAGTGAAAGCAATATAAGGGACTTACAGGATAATATAAAGCATACTAATCTATGCATAATAGTTGTCCCAGGGGAAGAAGGAGAAAACGGGATCAAAAAAGTATTTGAAAAAATCATTCCAAATCTAAATAAGGAAATACATATTCAAGTAAAGGAAGCACAGAGCATCCCAAACAAGATGAACCCAAACAGACCTACACTAAGACATATTATAATTAAGATGGCCAAAATTAAAGATAAATAAAAGATTCTAAAGGCAGCAAAAGAAAAACAGTTAGTTACAAGGGAACAAACAGTTACAAGGGAAAACCCTGATTTCTCCACACAAACAATGCTGGCTAGAAACAAGTGGCAAGATATATTCAAAATCCTGAATGAGAAAAATATGCAGCCTAAGATACTCTACCCAGAAAGACTATCTTTTAGAACAGAAGAAGACATAAAGATTCACAAACAATAAAAAACTAAATGAATTTGGAAGAGGATTTTACACTTAACATATATGTACCCAATATAGGAGCACCTAAATATATAAAATAAATACTAACAGACATAAAGGGAGAAATTGATGGGAACACAATAATAGTAGCCCACTAACCCCACTAACACCATTGGATAGGTCTTTCAGGCAGAAAATCAATAAGGCAATGGAGATACTAAATGACACAATAGAATAGTTGAACTTAGTTGATATTTTTAGTACACTATATCCCCCCAAAACAGAATACATTATTTTTAAGTCCGCATAGAATATTCTCTATGATAGAACACATATTTGGGCACAAAAGAAGCCTCAAGAAATTTAAGAGGATAGAAATTATTTCAAACATCTTTTCTGACAACGATGGCATGAAACTAGAAATCAACTGAAGGAGGAAAAATCAAGAGAATAAAATGACTGCATGGAGACTAAACAACATGCTATTAAAAAACCAATGGGTCAACAATGAAATCAAAGAAGAAATTTAAAAAACAAACCTTGAGACAAATGGCAATTAAAACATAACCACACAAAATCTATGGGATGCAGCAAAAACAGTCCTAAGAGTGAAGTTCACAGGAACAATCTCAAATAAACAACTTAACCTGGCACCTAAAAGAATTAGAAAAAGAAGAACAAACAAAACTTAAAGTCAGAAGAAGGAAAGAAATAATAACGATTAGGGAGAAAATAAATAAAATAGAGATTAAAAAACAATAGAAAAAAATCAATCAAACAAGAGCTGTTTTTTTTTTTTTTTGAAAGAGTAATAAACAAAATCAACAAAGCTCTGGCTAGGCTCAGCAAAAGAGAGAGGACACACACAAAGAAAGAAAGAAAGAAAGAAAGAAAGAAAGAAAGAAAGAAAGAAAAGAAAAGAAAAGAAAAGAAAAGAAAAGAAAAGAAAAGAGAGAAATTACAAAAAAACCAACACCACAGAAATACAAAAAAACCAGAAGAGAATACTATGAAGAATTATATGGCAATGATTTGGGCAACCTAGAAGAAATGGACAAGTTTCTAGAAACATACAGTCCACTAAAACTGAATCAAGAAGAAATAGATCATTTGAACAGACTAATCACTAGAAGTGAAATAGAATCAGCAATAAAAAAACTCCCTGCAAACAGAAAAGTCCAGGATGGCTTCACTGGGGAATTCTACCAAACATACAAAGACGAACCCATACCAATCCTTCTCAAACTCTTCCAAAAGACTGAAGAAGAGGGAATACTCCCAAATTCATTCTATGAAGCCACCATCACCCTGATACACAAAGCAAAGAAAGACACTACCAAAGAAGAAAATTAGAGGCCAATATCGAACATAGATGCAAAAATCCTCAACAAAATATTAGCAAACAGAATCCAACAACACATAAGAAAGATCATACACTATGATCAAGATGGATTTATACCAGGGAAACAAGGAAAGTTTAACATATGCAAATTAATCATTGTGATAGACCACATCAACAAAAGGAAAGACAAAAATCACATGATCATCTCAATAGATGCAGAAAAAACATTTGATAAAATTTAACACCCATTTATGATAAAACTCTTACCAAAGTGGATAAATAGGGAACATATCCCAACATAATAAAAACCATTATGATTAACCCACAGCCAGTATAATACTTACTGGTGAAAATTTGAAACCCTTACTGCTAAAAATTGAAACAAGGATGCCCACTGTCACCACTTCTATTCAACATAGTTTTGAAAGTCCTAGCCATAAAAATCAGACAAGAAAAAGAAACAAAAGAGATCCAAATTGGAAGAGTTGAGGTAAAATTGTCACTATATGCAGATGACATGATACTATATACAGAAAACCCTAAAGGCTCCACACAAAAACTACTAGAGCTGATAAAAGAATTTGGCAAGGTAGCAGGATACAAGATTAATATACAGAGATCAGTTGCATTCCTTTACATGAACAATGAAATATCAGAAAAGGAAAGTAAAGAAACAATCCCTTTTGAAATTGCTATTAAAAAAAACACTTAAGAATAAATCGGTCCAAGGAAATGAAAGACATATGCAGGGAACTACAAAACATTGATTAAAGAAATTAAAGATGATAAAGAATGGAATGATATCTCATGCTCTTAGATTGGAAGAACTACTACTGTTAAAATGGACATACTGCCCAAAGCAATCTACAGATTCAGTGTGATCCCTATAAAATCACCCAGGACATTTTTCACAGAACTAGAACAAATAATCCTAAAATTTATATGGAATCACAAAAGACTCAGAATTCCCAAAGCAATACTGAATAAAAAGAACGAAGCTGAAGGAATAACCCTCCCAGACTTCAGACAATACTGCAGAGCTATAGTAACCAAAACAGCGTAGTTTTGGCACAAAAACAGACATATGGCTCCATGGAACAGAATAGAGTCCAGAAATAAAACCACTGACTGACTTATGGTCAATTAATCTTCAACAAAGGGGCAAGAATATACAATGGAGCAAAGACAGTCTCTTCAGCAAGTGGTGTTGGGAAAGCTGGACAGCCTTATGTAAATCAATAAAGTTAGAACACGCCCTCATTCCATACACAAAAATAAACTCAAAATGGTTTACAGACTTAACTATAAAACAAGTCACCATAAAACTCTCAGAAAAGAACATAGAAAAACATTCTCTGACATAAATCATAGCAATGTTATATACCAGGTCAGTCTCCCAAGACAATAGAAATAAAAGCAAAAATAGATAAATGGGACCTAATCAAATTTATAAGCTTTTGCAAGCAAAGGAAACCATAAACAAATGAAAGACAACCTATGGACCAGGAGAAAATATTTGCAAATGATGTGAATGACAAGAGCTTAATTTCCAAAATATATAAACAGCTCATACAACTCAGTAACAAAAAAGCAAAAAACCCAATAAAAAATGAGCTGAAGACCTAAATGGATATTTCTCCAATGAAGACATACAAATGGCCAATAGGCACATGAAAAGGTGCTCAACATCGCTAATTATTAGAGAAGTGCAAATAAGACATACAATGGGGTATCATTACATACCAGTCAGAATGGCCATCATTAAAAAGTCTACAAATAATAAATGCTGGAGAGAGTATGGAGAAAAGGGAACTTTCTTACACTGTTGGTGGGAATATAAATTGGTGTAGTCACTATGGAAAACAGCATGAAGGTTCCTTTAAAAACTAAAAACAGAGTTGTCATATGACACAGCAGTCCCACTCCTGGGCATACATCTGGAGAGAATTCTAATTTGAAAAGATACATGCACCCCAGTGTTCACAGCAGCACTATTCACAATAGTCTAGACATGGAAGCAACCTAAATGTCAATCAATACCCCCCCGATGGAATGCTACTCAGCCATAAAAAGAATGAAATAATGCCATTTGCAGCAACACGGATGGACCCAGAGATGATCACACTAAATGAAGTACTTCAAACAAAGAAAGACAAATACTATATGGTATCACTTATATGTGGAATCTAAAATATGATACAGATGAGTTTATTTACAAAAGAGAAACAGAGTCACAGGCATAGAAAACAAACTTATATTTGCCAAAGAAGAAAGGGGTGGGTAGTTTGGGATTAGCAGATATATATACTACTATATATAAAATAAACACCAAGGTCTTACTGTATAGCACAGGGAACTCTACTTGTATCTTGTAACTATACAGTATCTTGTAATAAATCATAATGGAATGGAATATGAAAAAGAATATATGTATGTACATAACTGAATCATTTTGCTGTACACCAGAAACTAACACAACATTGTAAATCAACTATAAAAATAAAAAAGCCTTAAAAAAACCTACATCTTATCCTGTAACCAGTTTATCTAGTTTTTAAAAATATGTATCTGGAGCCAAAAATATGTAACTTTATAAATAAACACATTTAATATTGTTTGTTAACTTGGCATAGGTGACTCCTCTTAGCATAAAAGATTAGAGTGCCATAAACATTGTGTCAAAACTTATAAACATTTATGCTTGTTGAAACACTAACAGTGACATAGCATTAACGGTGGGCAAAAAGGAATCAAGTATCATATTCAGTGGTATTTGATTTAACTTTTTACTTTTGTAATTACTTATGCTGATTCAGTTTTAAGCCATTCCAATTTGACAACAAGTATTTGTTACTTGTTAATGTCTTTTCATTAAGAAAAGTTTTCTATACCCTATGTATACAAGCTCTCAATTGTAATATGTTTTCATAAGACCAGAAATCCAACAGGGTTTACTACAGTAAGGTCATGCCAAGAAAATAATTAACCAATAGAGCTACTATACATTGCTGCAGACTTTAACTGCAGTTTTGTAAGACGTTTAAACTTAAACAATGGAAAATCCAGTTCCTTACCTGGAACATGATAGAGGTAGAACAGTAGTATTTCTTAAATACTTTAAAGCTACTTTTATGCAGAATGTTTTAAATAATCTTGAAAATGGTATTTGAAGAACGTGGTGAGAACACACTATAAAACTACACTAAAACAGCACAATTTATTTTAAAGCAGAGTCAGAGTCTTAGAAGAGCAATATACCTTTCAATATACAGTTTCTAGAGATATATGCAATATACCTGAAAATGACAGAAGTCAGTGAGCATATGATACACAGCTAAAAACAATGTAGTACAAACCCAATTATGAAGAATTTTAATATGAATTTTTACATAGACGTTTTATAAGTACTCATGGGAAAATCGGTATTTACACAACATTAACTAGGGGAAACGACGTCCACTTTCATATGCGTATGTGCTTTTTACAAACGGCTATGCATTTTAGGCCATTATTTTAATAAATTTCACATAATTAAAATCCATTAATTAACACAGAATGAAAATATTCAGAGAATTATATTTCAACTCCATAGTGTAGGTTTTGCAAAAAAAAATTGGCAATTTGTTATTTCCTACATTAGAAAATAAAACAGAAGCAAACAACAACAACCAAAAACACCCCATATTAAGCTCAATATATCCTGCTTATATCTGGTATGTGAAAAGAGTCTTCAAATTATATTTAATTAAGCAATAGTTCCAGAAGAACTAGTATAAATTCTTTGTATTTTGCCTTGTTTCAATAAGGATGAAGACGAGGTGAAGAATGAATATGTTGTACTACACCAAGATGAAGACCTCTGAATGCTGAATTTGAAACTCTTCAAAATTTCTATATGAATATATCCTACTTCTCTAAGTCAAATGTATAAAATGTTAAAAGCAAATGCACCCATTATGTCAAATGTTATTTATTTTGCAGAAACATCATTAGAGACTCATTTTACATGCAAATTGAAATGTTATACATCATTGAACTGCATAGATAAAGCCAATGTGGTTAATTAACACAGGTGTTTTACAGCTACAAAATAACTGCTTCACATTAAAGTATATAAAATGAAAGGATATATGAAACCAATTAGTCACAAGCCTTTCATATTTTTACTGTGGCCATCTGGGAATAATCTTTCACTTTGCAAAATAAGTTCACAATGGTACATCACTAGGGGTACGACAGAAAACCTGGGCAACCGTATTCAGTCTCTGAAGCATATAACTGACTAGAGAAATTCTCTTATTTACTGCATTAGGAGCATTAGGATGCCTTTTGAAATGATAGCTTATTCTGATCTATTTAAAAAATATTTATACAAAAATTACATGTGACAGCAGCTTTAGATAAACTAAGAGTGAAATAAATTGGACAAAAAATATGGGTAGTAATGTTTTTCTGAGACTGATAAAATTTCATATTAATTGAAAATTAAGGCAACTGAACACACTTGGAAAAAAAAAATCAGGTTTCTCTATATTAGTTAGAAATGTCATTGTTAAACTTTGATAAAGACCAAACATTTTGCATAACACTAGGCAGTAAGAAGGCAGCCCCCATCAGCAGGTAGCACACCAAAAATGTTTGGTTTCATAATATAGTTGGGGAGAACTACCTCTACAAAGTCTATTCGTGCTGATGCTCCTGATGCTGCCATTTCTGGTGCCCGAAAAGCTGCTGCCTCCACATCCTCTGTTGTAGGTGTCACTGTATAGTCTCAGGCGATTGGGCAAGGGGCACACTCTGGATCTTCAGATGCTAAGATGAGAAAAATCAATTTCAATGCCCAAAAGATGGAACTCCTAAGGCAGAAGGTGACTAAAATAATTACCAACTGGTCTACAGTACAGGGGAGTGACATGTTTGTCTGGTTCAATATAATTCCATGTAAATAGGTTATAAAAGATTAACGTCGTACAGCTCTAGGATGAGACAAAAACTAGATGAGATAGAAACAGAAAATCAAACTGAGCAGTATCGAACAGGATGAGTGGAAACATGCATACTCCCTGAAAGGAGAAAGCAAAACATTCACATAAAAAAATCACTGAGTGATAAACCATTCTCATGAAAATAACTTGTTTAAACTTTTATTTCCACGGTTATTTCTACTCATTTAAATTAACTCTTTACAATAACACACATTATTGATACATGCTGTTTAAGGCAGAACATGGATGAACCCATTGGTATTCTACTCGGAGTTTGTGTCCCTTTTTCTCTCTGAAAATAGCAAAATTTGGTGTATGAATGTCCTCTGTTATTTAAAATTTTCTTCTCAAATATATCAGTTCTCATCATATGCAGAATAATACAACCTAATCTGTATAGTGTTTGAAAAAAGCTCTTATGTGAGGAAAACAACAGTGAAGAAATCAATGAGCTGTATATGTAAGGGAACATACTATGAAAGAATATATTTCATCATAGTAAAAGAATTTTGATGGGAAGAATGTTTTGGCTTGTAATAAATAACCATTCCTCCTATTTATTTTTTACTAAATATTTAAAAGCAACTTTTGTCTAGCATCTTCATGTTTAATAAAAATATGTTTAATTTTTAATATTGAAACATTTAAAAAAAATCATTGATTTGAGTTTTTAAATGATATATGCATATATGAGAACAAAATTATTTACAAAGTATTTACCATCTCTGGAAATACAGTAGTAGCTCAAATTAATATACAATGACTATTTTAAACTAAATAAATTAAAAAACTATCTTTTTTATTTTAAAAATTGGCATTTTTATGACAATCATTTATACAGCTTGTGCACCTGAATCCATTATATTTGATATACTGTAAAGTGACAAATGATCACAAATTATAATGACAGACTCTTATTGAACATAATTTTTCAGTAGGCGCCATCCTGAATCAATTAATCATGCTATTACTCTACTTGAATTTTACTCTCTTTTTTTTTCCAGAAAAGCCACCAACCACATTTCAGTTAATGACATACATATTTTACTTACAACTTTGATGTACATTTTACTCAAATTAATTAAGTGCTACAATTTTACTAACATATAATGATTTAAAAATTGGATATGCTTTAACAGTAAAACAAAGTAAATTATGATTTCTCAGATAAATGCAATTATGGTTATACATAATATCAAATGATGATTGAATATTTTAGTTGCATTAGAAATTTCTTTGGTTATTAAAGAGACATATTTTCAATTAAAAAATAAAAAATAATTTTACGTTACAATAATTTTGCATACAACTGAAATTAATGCACATTAATCTGAAAGCATTTTCACAGCAGAAAGCAAGAGCTAGAGTCCTCAAATCCAAATGATTATTAATTACATTGAAAGAACTTCGTAAATGTTCTAAAAATTGAACAATTCAATGCTTACAAAAGATAGGTTAAAAATGCACATAGACTATTTGAACAAAAATTACCTATCTGCAAGTTCGACAGGCAATACATGCAGGTTAGTTTTGAGGATATTTTGTCTCAGATTTTGCTAGAGTTTTAGTTTTATTTATGTATTTTAGGTACAATATTAAACAGTTATTTAAAAGAAGAATTTATTGACAAATTGATATAGCTGATTCACAATATTATCTCAGCTTTCCCAAAGTATGTTTATTAGGTTCACATTCTTAATTTTGTCATAGAAAGAAAATAACAGCATGTACAAAATGTTACAAAGAATGCTATATTTCCCATTTTATATATAAAGCTGTATTTTATAAATTAGATGAAGACAATGCTATACAGCTCAAGTTCAAGCTCAAGCTGAACATAATTTGTGCACTTTATGTATTTTTCTTGGATAATTTGAAATATACAACTGGATAGCTGCCAAGCTCAAATCAATGAAATCTAGTGTTTTGTCTCAGACCTCTCTGTCTTATCATTTGACCTTCTCATAGGGTATATAGAATATTCAAGAATGAATTTGTCTAGCAGCATGGCAATATAGCAGTCAGTATTCTCATCCCACTTTTGAACTAGCCAAAATTCAACACCAGCTGAAAGCTTAAAGTTTTACAGCACAAAATTTAGCTTTGAAGGTAGTGAAGGTAGGGTACAAGTACAGCTCATTTGCTTTAAACATCATCATCTTCAATAGATAAGTCTTTATAATGGCAAATAACATTTTTTATTCTTTAAGTACACTGCATAAAATTTTCCAATCTGTGTCATTTGCACTATGATATTAACACTCAATGAGAGGGGGAGGGATAAATTGGGAGTTTGGGATTTGCAGGTACTAACTACTATACACAAAATAGATAAACAACAAGGTCCTAGTGCATAGCATAGGGAACTATATGCAAAATGTTGTAGTAACCTATAATGAATAAAAATATGAGAAAGAACATACATATGTGTATAACAATCACTATGCTGTACACCAGAGACTAACGCAACATTGTAAATCAACTATACTTCAATAAAAAAAGAAAGCTCAATGGATTAAGAATATACTTTTATTGTAAAATGCAGTCATCTGACAGAGTAGTCTTTAGGTGACTAGTAAGAAAATTCAAAACATTATTTTCAATATAAAAGGTTGAATTAATAAATACAATTGTGCCCAAGCTAAGTCAACTTATGAAATTCTTTTGCTTTAAAATATACCTTATAACATTTTGAAATATTTTGTTGATATGCTAAGGTATTTCAAAGGAGCTTAATAAATAAACTTAATAAATAAATAGGAGTGTTTTATCTATGGCCTCCAAGTCACTACAGGAGTGCATTAAGAGATAGAAAAGGGAAAGAGTGACAGATTCTGTTTAAAAAACTGAAGTAATAATTCTAAAAGATAATCTAGATAATCTATGATCTGAGTATTTTTCAATACAGTAAAAAAGAGAATTCTAAGTACATAGGGAGTTACATGTATGAATTTATTAAAACTTTAAAGCAAGTAACTTATTAGACATGGTGAGATATTCTTTCATGGGGAAGATTAATATAGAAAGGATTGTTGGAAGATGAAGCAACTTACTTATTCCCATACTTCACTCATTTTGTTCAACCTTAAAAAGTGTTTCAGGTGAAATTCCTACTTGTGCACTATCAACCTTTTCTAGGAATGATTTGGCTTCTTAAGTTTTCCTCTCTTTCCTTTTCAGTTTTATCCTCTCTACTTTATCCTCTACTTCTTGAGATGTGTGCAATCTACACTTCTGCTACCTCTGCTTCCATATATATTTTTTGCCTAGTTCAAGTTAACATCTATTTCTTGTTCACTGAACCAAAATTTATTGAGCATCTACTGTATGTAAGACAATGTACTAAACAAAAGAGAGCAAGAGGCGTTGGTCTGTGTCCTCCTTTCTTCTCTTATGCAAAAGGCAGCCTTTCTTACCTCCTCATCAAACATTCACTCATCAACCTACAGTTCTCTGGATTTCTAGCCCTTCCAATTTAATAAAACTGCCTTGCTTTGAGGGAGTTAGTATTACTAGCGGTTAGTCATGCCAGTTCTTGGTGACACAGAAAGAAATCTAGAACTGACTTCCACTGATCTGCTGCTGTCTGTTGACCTCAAGCTAGGCATTTGATTTTCCTGAGCCATACTTTTCTTAATCTGTAAAACAGACATAACGAGTTTAAGCCTTAAGGGAAGCTCAAAATGAAATATGATTATTTGCTTTATAATGTTTCACCTAGAGCCTAGCACACAGAAGTTCAAGGAATTGTTGCTAGGTATCCATGCCCCCCAGATCCTTCTAATTCCAAATCCACCTGACATTTCTGAGTTTCTGTCTTTAGGATCTTCTTCTCTCTTTGACTATTGATTATTCCCTTCATCAAAGCTCACTACTTTCTTAGAGTCTATGATGAGGCACTCTTCTGCTTTGCCTCACATTTTCATGTCTCCTTTGTGGGGCTCATTCTCTGCCTATTCTGTAAATATTGGTTTTGCTGTCCATTGCTCTCATCACTCAGATACACAGATCGGTCCCCATAGTTTCAAGTAACATACGTACTAATGATGCCCAATTCTAGACTTCCAGCCCAAGTACCTGTCCTTGAGCTCCAGATTCCTATGTCTAACTTGTATTCTCGGTATAGAACTGAAACTACCCAAATTGAATTCATTGTTTCCCCTCTAGGCTAGCGCCTCTCTCTCTCTCTCTCTCTCTGAAGGAGAAGGAGAAGGAGAAGGAGAAGGAGAAGAAGGAGAAGAAGGAGAAGAAGGAGAAGAAGGAGAAGAAGGAGAAGGAAGAAGAAGAAGGATAATAATAATAATAATAATAATAATAATAATAATAATAATAATAATAATAATAATAATTCACTGATTTCCTTTCTGTAGAACAATATAATTTCTTGCGTTGATTGTTACAACAGGCTGTTAATCCATTTTTCTCCCTCAAATCCATATTCCACATGGTTAACAAGGTTTACCACATCACTCTGTTATGGGTTGCCCCCTCTTCCTCCAAATTCATATGTTGAAGTCTTAATCCCTAGTACCTCAGTTTGACTGTATTTAGAAATAGGGTCTTTAAAGAGGTGGTTAGATTAAAATACGGTCACTAGGGCAGACCCTAATCCAATATATCTGGTGTCCTTATAAGAGCTGGAGGTAGGGACAGATTCACAAAGGAAGAAGGCACGTGGAGGCATATGAATAAGTCGAGTCGGCTATGTGCAAGTCAAGCTGAGAGACCTCAGAAGAAGCCAGCCCTGCTGACACCTTGATCTTAGACTCCTAACCTCCAAAATTGTGAGAAAATAGATTTCTATTGTTTAAGTCACCCAATCTGTGATTCTCTGTTATGGTGGCCTTAGCAAATGGACACACTACCCTGAGGACACTTCTTTAACAGCTGCTCAGAGTACATGGGATAAAATCTCAGTATATCTAGGGCCATCACATCTTCCTACCTGGCTTCCTTTCGGGCCACTCTCTGCCATCATGCTGTACTTCAACAACCCTCAACTGCTTACAGTTCCCTGTACACACTGTATTCCTCAGCTTTGTACCTCTACCACTACTGTCCTCTTCATCTGGTTAATTTCTACCCAGTCCTTTAGAGTCAGCTTAATCATCATCTTTCCAGGGAGCCGTCTCTTACCTTAAATTGATTTTTGAGTAATGCACATAGAAAACTTATAAAATATAAATAGAAAAATGGGGAAAGGTAACCATAAACTTTTAACCCTAGTATGACCACTGTAACTTTGATGCTTTTCTTTCCAGTCTTTCAAGGCCAAGTTTTACACAATTGAGATTTTGTTGCACAACCAATTTTGCTTTCTGTTTTTGATATATGATTATTTGGGCATTTTCTTATCATTAAAAACATAATTTTAATAACTTCATAATATATTTCACAATGTTGACTTATCTCAATGAATCTAATCATTCTCCTAGGACTAGAAATTCAGAAGTTGTCACTGATTTCCCTGTGCTTTATAATGAATTGTACAGTATGATTCTCAAACTTCTGATTCCAGATTTCTTTCCTGGTCTCTGGATCTGTACATCAGTTGGACCTCTTTATCATAGCACTGCACTGAAACTTGATCAGTCCAAAACGAAACTGAAAATTTCTCACTAGGATCTGTTCTACTTCTATCTCTCCAGACCTTCTTACGTATCTGTTTACAGCACAAGAACTCACCAAGTCCTACAAACTAGCAACCAGTGGGTCATCTGATGTCTCTTTTCCTTCAATCTTTCCCAATTCAAATTCAATCCTTTACTAAAGCACTTTTGACTTTCTGTCCTAACTACACATTGTGCCTTTCCTCTCCACTCCATTGTCATTCATTTAAACTGATTTGCATTATCTCTAGGATTTTGGAAAGGTCTCTAAATGCATCTCTCTGTCTCCAGACACCTCAGTTCTGTCTTCCACAAATCTGCTTCATAACTGGTAATATAACTTTCAAAGATTCAAAGTGATCATGTCACTCCTTAGCTTAATGTTCTTCAGCGGATCACTGGATCGTTCAAAACCATGTTTCAGCTCTGTGGTATGGCTCAATACTTAGTGTTTTATGTACATTATTTAATCCTTTCTGCAATCTTCTGAGGGAATTAGTTGACTTTTCCATTCTTAAAGAACTTTGTTGTGACTGTTTACTTATGCGTCTATGTGCCTGACTCCACCCTCAGACTGGAAGAACAATCTATAAAACTAAAAAAAAAAATTGCTAAATGATCTATATTTCTATGTTGACAAAACCTTCAGTGTAGGTTCACGGTAGGAAGCATATTCAAAGAGAAAGAGGATGCTAAAAAACAAGGAACTTGTAATACAATCACAGTAAGAACTGAAATAAAAATAGTTTTCACATTTCTAAGTTTCTTTGGCATGGAAATGTATGATAATTTTGTAAAGTCCTCTATAATATAGCCTTTATGAGACTAGTTTATTTACACCAGTGTCCCCAAGGGCCTGAAGAAAAAATATGACATAGTACTTCTACTGTGAGTTTAAATATATATAAACTTTTTAAAGTCTTAGTAGATTCATAAATGTTGGAAAAATACAAGAACATATTGCTAAGAACATTATTATTCTAGGAATAACTCAGTAAATCACAAGCAGTAATCAATAAAAGTACACATTCATCATTTCAAACATGGAAACTTAATGGAGCCTTGACAGTAAGCAGTAATCACCAAAGGAGCACTAATGAAGAATTGATATTCAGTGCTAACAAATTAATTTTGGAGCTAATTGAAAGGAAACTTTACTTTGAATAACACCACTGTAAGTAATGGTTATTGTTAAGACTTTTTATTATGATTTTTAAGAAAGTTCTGATGTACACTTTATATAGAGCACCTGGTAATACATACACTCTTAAGGCAGGATTATAGTAGGATGCTTTATGAATAGAAAATGACAAGTAAGACCTGAAATCAGAAGGTCTATGTCTAAAAAGTCTGGATGCCATCAGATTTTAACCTCTAAAAGTTCTTTACAATTACTTTGGGAGGATGAAAGGACACACCTTTGTACCATCAAGCCTGTTGCTGTGTGCCACACATCGCTGGTTCTTCATATCCCCTTTGGCTTTATGGCTGTATTTCTAGACCTGGCAGCTTCCCTAACCCTGGCACAGCAAGCAACCTGTCTCCCCTGAAAACCACTTCTCCCATAAAGAACCATTAGCTTTAGTGGGGAGGAAGTAGGAAGAAGATTTCACTTCCTCTCATTTTTACCATCTATTCTTTTCTTTTCAGACCTAGTGGCTTAAAACACACACACACAAACACACACACACACACACACACACACACACACACACACACACACACACACAGAGGCTCCTTTTTCCATTAGAAGATTCACTCACCTTCCTTTCCAATATTTGAGTGTTAGAAATAATAATAGACTTACAGAAAAAGCATCTCGTTGAATTTATCTTGGGTTTCAGTCCTTTGCCATTTGAGAATTTTCCATCTTGACAAATACAAATCAACTCATGATTAAAAGTTAGATGAGGTACATTTAGACACAGTAATTTCTTTCCAAAGGTCCATGTACCACAAAGTGTTCTCTTCCTTTAGGCAATAACACCCAGAAGCTGTGTCTCTGCTCGTGACTGCTGGTGGATCTGAAGTTATCTTGGTCACAGGATGATTTTCAGGTCACTTTGGAGGTGACCGGTACTTTGTTCAGAAACTCTGCCTTCCTGTCCTCTGTGTAAAATGAACTGCCTTCAATGGCTCATTTATTCTGATGATATTAAGGGCCTTAGGTCTTGGCTGCTAGAATCTGATAGCTATCACTGTTGACCCCTAAGAGTCCACTATTGCTCCACACCATCAGCTACCCTTAGTTCCTACTCCTAATAATTAGGCTTCATGTAGCCTAGTACTTAATATAGTCGATATTTATGAATACTTGTTCAATATTGGATGAATGTTCTACAGATGGTCTACAGACACCTCCACTAGGACCATAGCTGGTGTGTAAATACTTCCACTGGTGATTAGGTTGCCCTTTTCAGGCAAAGGAAGTTATTCTCTCTAGGTTTGCTGGATGTAAAGGGGAAATAGTTTCCCTCTGCTAGGATGTTCTTAGGGAGAATAACTAGACTCACTCTATTTCTATCTTTTTCTTCCATACTCATTCCGTCCCTAATGGCTAACAGCAGCAAGCAACTTTCTGGTTGCAAATGAATGCTGAGAGTTTCTCAAGGACCAGCTTATCTTTGCTCCTCTTCACTAGAAAAAATAGTCAACTTCTCTTGGACAGCAATGGTTGCTGTATATTAATTGTAAGTTTAAGCCTGCACTATATTTTATTTGTCTAAATAGCCAAGTTTCTCTAACATATGACATGGTGTTGCCTCCACAATTCCATTTATTCAGTGACAAAGAGATTGTCACCATACTTTTTCTTCTTTGGTTACAAAGTTCCCACTGAAGACCAGATATTTTTAACACTAATTATTTTAATGATTAATACTCTTTGTTTAAGTTTGTGTTTCATCAGTGGTAAAAATCTTGCAAACTACCCTTCAGTCTGATGACATAATTGCTATGTTGCCTTATTTTATCTTCTAACACTTTGAACACAGGGCTATGGGTTATTAATGTTCTTTTCTTAACATCAACAAATGTGGGATGCATTTAGTGACCAAAATACTGAGTGCTGCCTGCCCACAGTGCTTGGAAGAGTCCAAAATGGGCTTCACTAGTCTTCTGTTCTGGCCAATATGTTTTCTACACACATTCTTAATAGTGTATACTTGAAACTGTGTTGAATATCATCCTAGACTTTTATTTTAAATTTTGTCAAGTGAACTCAACCATCCATTCATCCATCCAACCATCCTTTCATTCATTCTACATACTTGTTACTGCTCTAGGCAATGGAGATAGAAATATGAAAGATATTCTCCACAAAGGAAATTGTTGGTCTGCAAGGAAAACAAGCAAGTGAATAAATGATTGCAACACAGTGGGATAATTCTTTGGCTAGGAGAGCACAGAAAAGGGATGGCCGAGACAGTCTGAGTGGGTTCAGAAAAGGCTCCCTGGAGGAGTTTATCTCCACTGAATTATAAAGACTAAGTGAATTAGTTAATCAACGAGCAGGGAAACATATGCAAGGCAGAAGGGAAACATACATAACGGTCTGGAGGTAAGAGTGTAATTCAGAGTATGTGGAGAGGAAGAAGAGAGAGTTGAAAGGCAGGTATTATCAGCCATTATCTTAAGGAGCATAGATAATTTTTCTTGAGTGTCATTGAGGTTATTAAAGATTTTAATGTAGAAAATGACTCAAAATTTGCACTTTAATTTTAGAAAAACAGAGTGGAGGCTACAAGGGTGGAAGCAGAGATATAGATGATTCTTTTAGTAGTTGAGGCATGAGATAGTGATAATCTTAAGTAAAGCAATGGCAACGGAAAGAAAGAGAAGAGAAACAGATTTGAAAGCAGCTACTTGTAGATAGTTGTATTTTACATTTATTTATATGGTTTTTTGATTAGTAGCTATGTCTTTTGTTAAATAAAAACTCCATGAGTACAAAGATAGAGTTCATTTTTTCCTGTCATCATATCTTCTGTGCCTAACACAGTGCCTGGCACACAAGTGCTTAAGAAATATTTGTTGAGTGAATTCTATAATGAATGGTTTTTAAAAGTATATTCATACTAAATGCATATCATGAACTGTACAATGTCCTACACAATGCAGATTCAGTGGTGAACAAGCTAGTCAAGATTTCTGCTCTCAAGGAGAAATTTTAGAAAGGGGGAAATAAGTAATGAGTAAGATAATTGGCAATTGTTATCAGTGTTAAAAAGAATTTAAATTGGGTTTTTGGGAAGTGCTGGGTGGGAAAGGCTACTTTAGATGCAAGGGTCTTCGAAGGCTTTTAAGGCCAGTGACATCTGAGTTAAGATTTGGATGATAAAAGAGGAGCCAGCCATGGGTGGATCTGGGGGCAGAGAGTTCCAGACAGAAGGAAATGAATAAGCGAATTAGACAGATTTGACAGAACTTGTTGACTGATTGGATGTGGGAGTAAGAAATAGGCCTAGGATGATTCACAGGATCTAGAAAATGTTATTTCTATTATTTCTAAATGAGCTTGGGGATACTGGAAAAAGCACAGACAGTGACGTAAACGTTGAGTTCAGCACTGGAACTGCTGACTTTAAGGTACCTGTGATGCACTGAAATAAGGAGATGGTAATTCATCTCAGAGATATTTTCTTTCTAAGAACAAGAAAGGATATAGGCCACAACTCTAAAGGGTTGTTAGATTAGCATTCTCCAGATGAAAGTCCTTAGCTGGCAGTAACCTCAGTTGACTGCATTTGCTGAAAGTCTTCCCAGTACTTCTTGCTATTCAGGACCAATAGGCTGTTCTGTTTAGAATTTTCTGTTAACATGGTCTCCAAACATGTAACATGACTATTAATTATTGGTAGCCTTTAGACAGGACTGCTTATTTCCAGGCAGAAATCTGGAAGTCTAGACTCTTCTGCTGCACTCTTCACCACAATGTTTTAACACTGTTTTCATTTCTGCTTCGTTACAATAGTTTCACTTCTGTTGAAAGAGGCCCAATGTTTGGGGGGACTTCACCCACTACTTTTGCCCAGCAAAACGTCCTATAGGTCGTATGTAAAAACCTACTACCATGTTTTTACGTTCAACCTAGCCTTGGGGATTGGGTTCAGACCTGTGTATACTGCAAATATGTTTCAGTACTATCTTGGGCCACAGACAGTTCCCTTTAGGCCACTGATGAGATGGGAGAAAATGAAACTTCTTTACTGAAGATGCTTTTGTAGTCAATTTTGAAAGGTGTTCTACTGACTAATGACCACCTAAGGCAGAAAGTGCCCTCTGTGTGCAGGCATGCCAGAGACTGCCCTGCTACATGCACAGCTACTGCAACCTCACGATGAAATATTATCTCAACAGGGAAAGGCTCAACTACAAGGGATTTGACCTGATAAACCTGTCCTGTTTGTCAGATAACTTTTAAAAAGTACCAGAGAGCTAGACTTCAGCAACTGATTTTATCAAGTGTGGGTAGGACCTGATAGCCTCTGGTCTTTGAACTGCAAGCACATCCACGATTCCTAGCTGCACCACACACAGACGCTGCACGACGCAGGGCATAAAGCAGAGCCTCTGGTCCACAACTGAGATTCTTGATTAGCTTCCCCTGCTGTGGCTAAATGAGTTGGATACTTCCACTGATGGCTGGACCCTGCCTGCTTTTTTAGTTCTATGGTACCAGTTTAACACTTTCTTCCCTTGAACTTGATTTCCCACCGCCTTTTTTCCAAACCTGTTTGGTAGGCTCCTCCTCTCCAGTCTCATTTCGACTCCTAGCTCTTTGGAAGCTAGACTGGATGAATTGCTTGTCATGTCCAGCAGGACTCATCACGTAGATTGAATCTGTTACATTTTAGGAGTCACAGTCCAGCAAAGAGTATTCACAATTCTTATGTTCCCACTGCTGGATTTTTGCTGACACTCTCATTTTTCTTAAGCAATATGTTGACACAAGGTCATATCAAATTGTGTCCCTTGAATATTGTTTAAGAATCCCATTTACTGAACTTATTTAAAGAATATTACGTATGAACTTAGAGAAATATCAACACCATTGAAGATGTGACAGATTATAATGCAAAGACTCATAAACTGCTGATAGCAATTGAAATAATTAATTGGTAGCCCTTTTTAACTTTCTAAATTTGAAAATGCCCTATATATACAAAAAAATAAAATATCACCTTCATAAATTTACAAATATAATTACATAATATATAGCTTTCTCAGGGCTTATTTTTTTAAGGTTTTGTTTTTGTTTTTGTTTTTGTTTTCTTTTTTTTTTTACTTTTGGGTCTTTTCCTTCTTTCCCTTCCACTCTTCTACTCACTTCTCATCCCAGCTCCAGCCTCAGATGACCCAAATGTATAATCCAGTATGTAACCTAGTATATTTTTTTTGATGCTTATATAATCATATACAAATATACAGAAATATAAGACATTTTGGCATTGTTTGTTTTATAAAAATTAAATTATATTACATGCCATTTGCTGACTCCTTCCTTTCTCCCTCAGTAAAAACTTGCAGAAATCATCATTTTAATGGCTTTAACATGTCACTGTACCATTATTTATTCAGCCTTCACTCTGTTAATGAATTTTTATTTTATTTTTCCAACTTTTTTTTGTTACTGCAAACTGCTGCAGTAAACTTTGCAAGTTAAGTAATCACTCACAGTTTCATATATTATATAGACAGAGTCTAATTCCATTTTATTTCAAATGGATCATCAGTTGTACCCACAACATTTATAAAATAATACACCTTTTCCCACTGATTTAAAATACCCATTTTGTCATATTTAAAATTCTTATAAATGCTGAGATTTATTTCTGATTTTATGTTTATTCCATTCACTTCTTTTCTATTTTATTATATTTATTTGATAAGAATAGTTAATAGTATGTTCTGATATTTGACAAGGGAAGTCTTCTATCATTAACATTTTTCTTATACATTCTTGACTATTATCCATAAAACTTTTTTCTTACACAAATTTTAAGATTATTTTATCCAATTAAAAACTTCTAGAATTATAAGGGAAGATGAGTTAAATAAATATTGAACTTCATTAATAAAAATTTTGGGAGAAATAACATTTTTATGATATTAAACTTCTCATATAAAATGATTTATCTTTTCATTAATTCAGATCTTCTTTTATGCCTTTCAATAAGAACTTACAGTTTTCTTTCATAAGCATTATGCCTTTCTTGTTAAATGTACCTCTAAATATTACTTTGTTTTTGCTTCTATTGGGAGTAGAATATTTATTTCAGTGTCTTTCATCAATGTTTTTTCTAGAATGTAAGAAAAAACTATTGATAAAACTATTGATACTAATATACTTATTTTATCTCCAGTCACCTTGCAAATAGTTTTATTCAGCATAGCAGTATATTAGGGCTCAGTTCTAAGTGTACTATGCATGATTATATGGCTAGCAAATAACATAACTGTTACTATCAGGTTATTTCTACTTAGATTTATAAGCCAGATAGATTAGTCTTTGAAACCCTAATCTACCTCTAAGAGTTGTGCACTATTGGGCAAGTTGTTCAACCTCCTTAAGTCTTATTTTCCTCGTCTATAAAGTGGAAACTGATAATGGTACCTAAACTACAGTGATACCATATGCATTAAACATACTGATAAATACACAGTACTTTAGTAGTGTCTGGCAGGTATAAAACACCATGAAATGATGGATGCTGTTATTACTACAGCTGCTGAAGAAATCATTGTCAGAAACCAGTTTAGGTAGTAAGTGTAAATTTTCCAGCAATATCTCCTCTTAACAATTTTTAAATGGCAAACAGATATAAGATTTTAAATAGGCAAGCTAGAAGAGCTTGCATTCTTTTGGGTATCAAGAGAGTCTATAGATAATATGGAATAAAGAATGATGCAAACAAGAAATACAATGACTGTCAACTGTGTAGCAAAATAAAAGTCAAGGAAGAATAGTATTTCATCTAACAAGGCTTTTAAAGTTTAAGAAACAGCAATTAAAAAAACCCTTCATCAGAGAATTAATATCTGCATAAACAAAGAATGGTGAATTAAACTCTATGAATTGTGGGAACCATTGGAAAAAAGATAATTGAGCTCATAAATTGACTGTAGTAGAAATGGATATATTCAGTATAAACACCTGCTCACATCATTTAGTTCAATTTAATTTATTAATAAAGGAATTTAATGCAGTTTCTTCAAATATTAGTACATCTTATTAAAATCTAACTAATTGGAGTAGGTCCTCTAGGAAAATTTTTTGTTGATTTAAAAACGGCTAAAAAAGGTTTAAAAATGAACATATATATTTTGTCAGTTTAAAGAAACTTTTCCCACTGTTGTGGATTCCTTACTCCTTTCTCAATTTTGCTAGTTCTTAACAAAAGCATTATATGTAGAGAAATGTTAAACTTTAAAGTTTTATAGTTTAGCTAAGAAAAGCTTCCCCCAAAGTGATTAATTTACAGTTGCCAAAAGAAAGAGACAATTTCAGAGTTCATTAACCTGAACTGCCACCAGAGCAAAATCAAAGAGAATAAAAATTTTGGCTCAATTTATAATAATGTAAGTCCTTACTAATCGAAAAGAGATGACAGAATAGTCAGATTAGCTGTCTGTCAGTGTGTTGAATTTGGGGATCATAATTGATATAATAATGATAGTTTTGACAACACATATATAATAAATCTACCATATCGGGATGTGATACTAATATAATATGTTGGAAAAGCTATTGAATAAACATAATCTGAATAATGAAAGACTAATAATGCATGCATTTATTGTCTGAAAATTTAAAAAAGTATCATCTTTGCCTAGTTGAGGAAAATCATCAAAACTCTCAGTTCTGATACATTTAACAATGTGATCCTCAGAGACACAGATGATACAAACTGAGCCACTCTTAGCAGAAACCTGCAATATTATGGGTTGTATGTGAAGCAGAGGATATGAGTTTGGGTTGATCTGGGAAGACTCTTTTGGGGGAAGCAGGGGAGCTTATTTTTGTTTGTGAATAATGACATTCATTTCTTAATCAGTTACCTAGAGTTAAGAGTGGCAATTTATAGTTGCAAAAACCATTTCCTTCAACTGTACCCTTTCCAGATCTTTATAGAAAGTCTGTCCTTGATGGTCTTATTAGTTCCATTTTCTATTAAATACCTGATTGGAGTATAAATACAATCCAAATTTTACCCTTCTTATTTCTGTGTAAAGGGCTCTTTGTTGGATGTCAATACAGAAACTCAACTAAAACTGTGTTTTGTTTGTGTGTTGACTAAAAAATTATAGTCTTTCTATAAAACAAAACACAACAGTAAGTTATATTGCTTTTCCAAAGCTTTGTGGGAGCAACATCTTCATTTGAATGACTATCCTCTCTGTGTCACAGAATCAGAAAAAAGAATCTTTGCTAAATATTTTCCTTACCACTAGTGATTATCCATTGAACTTGCTTAGCAAGAAGAATCACCAAGAAAACAGGTGCAGTAGGGAAGAACTGGACCATTAAATCCAGTCAAACATACAAAACTACTTCCTAAGTTTTCATAAGTTCAGGTGGGCTATTTTAGGCAGAAGTCCTTGTTTTGTGTGTGTGTTCTCCTCAGGTTTCCCCACACTATAAGATGTGATGGCACGCTGTGAATATATTCAACGATTCACGGCAACATTGAAGAAGTCAGCAATAATTCAACACAACAGCTATGAGAGTATAACAGTATCACATAATATTTATAAAAGCATCCAGAATGCTAAATGATTCCTATTCATCTTTATGTACTAGTTGGCTGTCTGAATACTACTGTTTACTCCCTTTACCTGAATGAGAACCTGGCATAGCAGGTTGTGGATCTGAACAAGTTATAGCAAAAATAACATTTTTATGCTAACTGGAACTTGGCATGTGTGTGAAGTGTTGATGAGGGTCTCATGAACCACGTCATTCTGGTTAAGAACAACTTTTCTATATTGGCCGGAAATAAGTCTAAAGGTTTTGAACCGATCTTTATTCAGGCAATTATATTGTTTTTACTTAAGATAAGAACACTTTGAAAACATAGTAGATCTTAACCCTGGCATAAAACCTGCTATTATATTTACTATCAAGTATGGAAATGATAAAGAAAGTTGAATACTTCCCCTTAAAAGTATCATAAAATGTATAGATATTATAAAATAACCCAAATATATATACCTTCATTATCCACGGTATGAACAAAAATAATAATTTAAAATGTTTCAAATATTGTTTCTATAAATAACACATCTTTCTCCAGCGCATTAATGACCTATGTGTCTACGCAAGGCTTTGGTTACTTGTTTTGACTGAATAAGTTTGTCAGATTTTGGCATGAGGCTGTGGGACACACGAGGTCTAATCTGGAGTGTGGTGTACAGTGGGGCACATACGACATTGACAATTATGCTATAGGTGTATTGCTATGCCTTCTGGTTCCAAGTTAAAATATGCATTCTGTGAATACAAATGACATTTACTTCTTCATTTATTCAACATTAACGGATTGATTGTTTAACTTTGGTAAGGCAGGATGCCAGGCATTGAGGAGATTACTACAATAAATAAGGTGAAAGGACTGAGAAGAACGTTCCCAGGTATTACAGATTAGACGACTCAGGAAATGCAAAATGGGCACTTTCCCCATGGCAATTTAGTGCAAACAACTTATGATTCATGGTTTAATGGGCCAGAGCAGGTGATTCTAATATCAGTATTTGGCTTTCTGAGCAGTGATGGTCTGGATCCTGCTGTGTAACCACCAGTGCGAGGTACAGCAGACAAAGCAGGAGCAGAATTGGAAACTCGGAACCCAGAGGCCCGCGCGAAATTTCCAACTTGAAGGATGAAAGGGAAAAGAGAAAACAGAACATCCAGAAGGCCCCTTAGCATGATAACTCTGTGGAGCCCACATGGGTGTGGTCCCCTTCTTTATGAATTTCTTTTTATCTTAAGCAAGGACCACTGCATATTTTTGTACCTCTGAGAAGCTTCTCTTGTTTTCTTTTTTGTCCCCTGCCCTCCACGAGCTTAAAAATCATTCACCATGCAACCACTATGTGCAAACACTGTTGAGTATAATATACATATTGTATTATCTATATTGCTAAGTACATGATACGTGTGGGAAACTGAAGTTGAAAGAGGCTAAATCACCTGCACTAAGGCACACAGCACTAAGGAGTGAAAGAAATATGAATTCATGTTTGGATTATAGAATCCAAGCCCCTTCCACATGGCCATGAATGTTTCTTACTTTTGATGTAGGCAGGGAACCACAGGTTAAGAAAAAAACATGCCAGATTTTATTTTGTAAACTCAAAAACAATCATCAACTGAAGTTTTGATTTTTTAAAATACTGGTATACTCTGGAAATTTGCATTGTATTTTAAAAGAAGATTTTTAGTTTTACTGTTAAATGGTGGAACAGCTCACTTCACTGTTTTTTTTTTTCCAAAGCAATACTTATTTTTATTACATATTTTTCAAGTAATAACTTCATCCTGTATGAGATTAATGAAGATTTCTGGATTCCCTCCGGATCACACCACCCAAGTATGGTATAGTTTATGATATACCAAAAAACTTCTATTCCTGTTTCATCTTACTTGGTTACTAGTACCAGAGGTAAAAATCAGTACGCATTTTTATTTGAAAATACAGATGGACAAAAGTAAGAGAGAACAATAGAAAAAAATTTAAGGAAGTTAATTATCCTTGTTACAATTACGTCCAAGGTCTTAACTTAAAAGTAAAGTAGATTTACCTATTTAATACTTACTTTGCAGGTAGAATAAAAATCCCAAACATAATCAGCTTATTAGTGGGATTTTGTATCATTCATCCAAAACCTTATAAATGCAATGTTTGCCAGATTTTATAAGGGAGTAAATTTTATTTATAAACCAATAGATGTTAGCCATTATTTTTGACTAAAAGCATACAAAATCTTATGTAAGTTACTGAATTACAACTGAAAGAAGAATTTCAGGTTTCTCCCTGTTACTAGAACAGGTAACAGCTATCTACTACCCAAGTCAATTGAATTCATATTTCTCATCTAGTTTCTTCCATAATTTGCTGAGTTTTAGTTCTGTCTTCATCCTGAATTAGACCCTCTCAGCATACTTCTTCCTATGACAGTCCAAAACCTTTTAAATGCAAAATTTCCTATCAGGAATTATATCTAAAAGGAAAAAATAAAAGGCGCTAATTTCTTACTGATAACCTCAAGTAGAACAGAATTCCATTAAAACGGGGCTAATCGTGTAATTTCAGAGAGATCACAAACCACCAAATAATGGCTCTTTCAGTACAACAATGGAACACACTGTGTTTCACCTTTCAGTATTCTTTCTTTCTTTGTTTTTTTCATAATAACAATCTCATCAGTCTCATAAAGGGAATGTATACTAGTTCTATATGGAGATCAGGAATGATTTAAAGGTTTTCTAAACATTTCCAAGCAGAAGGCATTTAATAAGCTATAGAAACTTTGATAAAATATGTCTATCAAACATTATAATTACATTATGGATATTCTGATACAAAGTGTTTTAAATGGTTTGCTTGCCAGGCAACAACATTTGGCAATTTTGAAGAGGCCATATTGCCTCACAGCACACTGTACCTTCGTTCTTTCTTTCTTTAGAACACATTTTCATTTTACATAATGCGATGGAAATTCATTCCATATAAAAAGTACTATAATACATTTTCCTATAAGGAAATGCAAATAAAGAATATACCCAGAGATGATATTTATTTTTCTCAATTAAAATAGATAATATATTAATTAACTAATCCAGGAAAGTAAATAAAGCCCAGTGTAAGTAATGGTGTCAGTTTCAGCCACGTCTTTATCTTGCTAACATTTTTTTTAAAAAACAAAAGATAACAACACCACCTTGACACCTGTAGTGTACTCTCTTAAAAGCTAATGAGGAGTGAGATGACTAAAAGGTATGCAAGTGAAATAAGAAGAATGAAAAGCAATGTACATTATGTTTGAGCTAAGTTTTCAATAATCAAGAGCCAGCTGCAATGGACAAATTATTTAATGAAAAAGTATCACAGAGTTTAACTCCTTATTCATTTCTGGTCCTTATAATCAATCAGATTTTCACCAAGTGCCTGGCATTGTTTGAGGAATTAAAGCACCTCCTTCCACACAACACTGCCTGCCTTCATTCATCAAACATTCTTTGAGAACCTTCCTTATGCCCCACTTTGGTGCCAATAAAAAGATAAATAAATAAGATATAGCTCTCTCTTTAAAAGTTTACAGTCTTCTTGGGGATATACTCAGAGACAACAAATTCAATATCATGTGATAAAGGCTATCATAGAGGAATGTACAAAATGCTGCGGCAGCAAAGTGTAAGGAATAATTACCTGTGCCTGAAGTGTCAGGAGACACTTTATAGAGAAAGTAGCTTTTGGATTGTATTTTAAGGATTCACAGTATATCAAAAAAGAGAAAAGGGCAAATAAAACATTTCTTCCTGACCCTTTCCTAGCCTGTTACTTCCATCCCCCATTTAGATTCTGTAGCCTCAGATCCCAGTCACTCTCTTGTAACACCCTAAGTTCCCTCGCCCCTCTCCTCCTCCATCTGGAGTGCCTGGCGAAACCCAGCCAGCTGCCTCCTCTATGCCTGCAGCAAAGTATCTGACTTTCTGAAGAAGACTGCTTAACTTTGCCAAATGGATTTCTTTCAAATATATAACCTTAAATTTCAAATGGGCAGTCAACAGTGTTCGTTGAGTCTGACACCTCCATAGTACATTCACTTTCCCATTCTCTAAGAAAATTTCTCTTTCATACTTTCTCTCATCTCCCCCTATCTCTGATAGTCCCTCCTCCCTCCCATGTCTCATAGAGAAAAGCAAAACAATTAGTTGAGAACATTCTTATCTTTCTACTCCCAAGCTACCCATCTATGTACATTTATATCCATTTTCTCTAGGACCTTTATGTTTCCATGTTAGCAGCATCCTTGCTTTTATGGCTACCTCCTTCAGCAGTGCTCTGCATCCCATTTCCTCACCTCCTTAAGCATTTTTCTTGTAATTATTTTCCTTCTCTCTCACATCATTAATTCCTTTGTTTCCACTGGATCATTCCCATCACCCTTCTTGAAAAGTCCTTTTCTCGACACCATACCTCCATCCAGTTACTGCTGTCTTTTCACTATTCATTCTGCAAACTACACTCCTTGAAGGAATTGTCTGTACTTGGTATCTTCTTCTGCTAATCCCTACGCTCTCCTCAACCACTGCAGTGGAGCTGCACATAATGCATTACTGTGAGAGCTCTTATCAAGCTCCCAGCGATGGCCTAGATCTTGCTAATACCAATGCCGAGTTTTCTGTTTCCATCACACTTGCCCTCCGACTGGTGTTTGATAAAACTGACCTCTTCCATCCCTCTTTTTCCTAGACTTCTGTGGCACTTTGGTTTCCTTCTTGATTCTCTGGTTGTTCATTCTGAGGATCTTTTGTAGGATCCCCTTCCAGGCCCAAACTATAAATATTAAAGTATCCTAGACTCAAACATGAGTCTTCATCTCTTCTCTATTTATACTCTTAATTGGTTACCTTGACCAATGCCTTATTTTAAAATATCATCTATAGAGTGATGACTCAAATTTATATCTCTATCTTCTAAGCATATGATGTATGTATTCAGCTGCCTACACTTGATTATCTAATAGCCATCTCCAACTTTTCACTGCCAAGATCAAACGTCTGATTCCTCTCTTTCGCTCCTATTCAAATTTTCTCTATATTAGGAAATTATGCCACCAGCCATCTGTTAGTCAAACCAATCTTTGGAAATGATCCTTAATTCCTATCTTTTCCTCTCATTACAATTTTTTTCTATCAGTAAGGCTCCATCTCCAAATGTATCCCAAATCTGACCACTCACCATCTCCAGAGTTCCAGTCCGAAGCCATCATCATTTCCTTTCTACACTATTACAGTCATCCCCTAATTGGTGTCTTTCCAGTTTTGTCCACCTAGAACCCCTTTTCTGCAGAGCAGCTAGACTGATTTTTGTAAAGGTTTGATCAAATTACACTTATCTTTCACTCAAATTCTCAAATGGCCTTTCATTATAATCAGAATATAACCCTAATTTCCAAACATGGCTCATAAAGCACTTCATCATTTTGCCCCACCTGTCTCACCAACCTCATCTCCTACTCCTTCACTTTGTGTCACTACGTTCTGGCTACACTGCCTTTTTGCTCCTCAGGCACATCAGACTTGCTCCCGTCATATATTTTGACACCTGCTGTTCTTTGTTGTTGTTGTTGTTGTTTTCGCTCCCCCTCTGGGACTTCACAATATTCTCATCATTCAAATCATGTAAATGCCACCTTTTCGCAAAGATCTTTCCTGACCTGTCTAGCCAAAATACAAAAAATGGAAAAAAAAAACCAAAACCTAAACCAACAATCAATGAATTAAACAACAAAAATCCCCTAAAACTCAAACACTTCCTAAACATCATCTTGTTTTCTTATCACAATTACCTGTTCTTTCTTCACTTACTCGCAGGTTTATTGTCTGTGTCCATCAACTAGACTTGAAAGTCACTGAAGAATAGGGAATCTGTCTTTACTGTTCATTGTCATATCCTCTAGCACCTAGAATAGGGTCTGACACATGTCAGGTATGTGCTCAATTAAAGTTATTTTTAAACTGACTTATGCATTATAGGAAGTGAGAATTTATTGGTACGCATGCAGAGATACAAACCTGTAAGTTATATTTAGGGACTGTGAAGGGTCTGGGACGCTACGTTTAATAGTTTGGATATTATTGTAAAAGCAATGGGAAGCCAAAGATTTTAAATTTTATGTTCTCTCTTAAATAGAGCCTTTAGTTATAACAACTTCCTCTTATAAAAATAAGTATGCAAGTTTACTTTAAAACATATTTCTGCTTAGTTGGATGTAATATTTAAAGAGATGCTCTTTAAGATTCTATTTAGTATAAGAAATATTTTTCCTTTTGCTTTTGGAAATCTTTTGAAACATTTAATCAAAGTAAAGTTTTTGTTTCTAGAAATCTGCTTCATTTAGAAATGTTTTACTATAATCAGAAGAGTCAATAGCCTTAATGTTTTAATATAATTAAAACACATAAAGTGATTTATTTATCTAAATTGCCACTGAACATTTTCTTATAGAGAATGTGTTATTCTTACTTTTAACTATTTCATGTAGCATAATATTTTCCACCTCATCTTTTTGGAACAAACAAATCTGGACAGCTAATGCTTGATAAAAGTGGTAGCACTTTTATCTGATTAATTTTATTTCTGATTTTACTTATAAAATTATATGGAATTTACTTTATAACTAAAAGATTGTTATTATGTACTAAGTGTTTTAAAAGTCCTTTTAACGCATTAAATTATGTTTAAATATAAAGAAAAAATGAATAGAAATACAATGTAGTTAGGTAAAGGCTTGGAATCATTTTGAGTATAAATAATACAAAACTAAACATAATGGAATAAGAAATTTGGCAAGGAAGAAATCATAATTTTTAAAATAAAAGGACAAACCAAACTCTCATATTACTAAAAGGCAATATAAAATATACCTCCAAAGAAATTAGTCATAAAGTTAGTATCTTATATAATTTTTTATTTTTAATACTTCTTCTATTTTAATACTGATCTTAAATGTCACAAACTGTGGAAAACCATAGCAACTTAGAAATGTTTCTCTTGTGTCTGCTCAACAGGAAATCAAGTTTTTTTAGGATGTCTTTTGCATATTGAAAGTCCTGAATTAACCCTGACTTGAATAGAGAGAAGGGTGGAGACACAAAGAAAGCAGAAAAATCTACGGATAGTTAGATATATTCCCTTTTTTTTTGTATGTGTCTTGTTGAGCCAACTACCAGTAATATTTTGTTGTTTACTCATCAAGTCCTTTTTAAAAGTGAAAATCAAAACATGGGTGCCAGGGAAATCTTTTAATATGGCAGAATAAAACATATCTCCTAACGTTTAGTTTTTTTTCCCTGCTAACGTTTAGGTTTTTATCCCCGCTAACGTTTAGTTTTTTTCCCCTGCACTTTCTAAAAGGCCCTGCTGCAAATCAATTCATCATAACTTCTTAGTGTCCACTGTTGTGGAGACTGCGCCACTCCAAAATTTGTAATTAAGGAAGAAAAAGCATACCACTCAGCAATTGCTTCCTTGACAGTTGGACTATGAAGTTGGAGCTTCAAATAACAGGGTCAAGATGGCAAAAAAAAAAAAAAAAAAAAAAAAAACCAAGAAAAATACCTCTCACAAAACGAAGCTTATTAGATTTCTGAGTCAAACTATAATTAGATCAAAGTTCCTGTGAAAACTGCCTAGAAAAAACTCACCGATTCTCTAAGATACCACTCAGAATGAAGAATCCATAGCTAGTTTCATAGCAAAAGTGATGGGAAAATTAAAGGATGCTTTGGCGTTTTCAGAGGGAAAAAGGAAAGGTTTCAAGAAAGATGCTTGGAGATACAAAGGTATATCGTATATTGCTGTAGCAGAGAGACCCTGTGGGATGGTGAATGTTGAGATGTGATTATGCTGGAAATGCTGACTCCAAACTATGAAAGATCTTGACATGTGCATCTTCTGCTGTGAGCAGTCATTGTAAGCTTTTACATTGACATGTGCCATGCTGTATTTTAGTAAGAAGGCTCTGACAACAATAAGGAGATGGAATCCAAAGGGGAAGATAAAAAGAATGAGGACTTACTGGAGGCTAAGGCAAGTAATATTAAGGACCTCAAGTAGGGCAATGACAGAAGGCAGAGAAGAGTGCTTAGATGTGACACAAGTCGAGAGACAGTGGATTTGTGGGTAGTGGGAGAGGAAAGTAGGATTGAGATTTCTGATTATTATAATTAGATGGATGGTACTGTCATTAGGCAGTGTATAATAAGATGCCTGGGATTTCTGTTTTAATTTGTTTGGCTTGTTTTTGCTATGGAGTGGTGAGTGAAGAGAAATTAAGATGATTTCAGTCTTGATATATGGTGAATCGTTCATTAAGATCTAGTTATTGGAATATGGAATTGGAAATCAGGTAATGTTTGCAATTCACTACCACAGAGGTAATATCTGAGACTGCAGGAGTAGGATCTGTTAACTAGGTCCTTTGTGTCCTTAGGTACTTTTCCAGCCCAAGACTCTGAGGCCAAAACCAACACTAGTACCAAGTTCAGAATATATCTTTAATAAAGATACTACATTTATCCATAAAGGGGAGAGCATTCAGCCACATTAAATTGTTTTGCAAACCTATAAATGGTGAATATGTTCCTCCTGGGGCTTGTTAGAGTTTTTATTTTTTAAGCATGTCTTTTAGCATCTGAGTTCATTTTACCCGAAGAAACAACTAATATTAAAAAAAGGTCTTAAAAATTGGTAACTAGATATTTAAAGCTTTTATATACTTTACCGAGGGTGAGAAACAATCATTCATGAGTTCTCATTACAGTACCACTTAAAAAATAAAGGCATATTATTATCACACATTAATAATAATAATAGATTATTAAAGAAAATACTAAAAAGACCCATAATTTCTCTTCTAATAAAGATATTCTTATGAGATAAAATGAAAAACATATACTTCATGCCAATCTTTTCTTACACACTCAAGTTGTCAAAGAATTAGAGTACACTACTTTTGTTTAAATAGTTTCCTGGTCCTAAATGATCACAAGACTCATTTTCATCAACTATTACCCAAAATATATTCTACAGTTTAAAGGAGCTAATGACCACCCTGAATTCTTTTAAAACATGACACTGAAGTTGAATACAAATCCAAGGTGGTCTGACTGCAAAGCATATCTCCATTCAAGTACATTCCAGCTCTTCCCAGGTGAAACAGAACTAAGTACAGGCTAATTGTTCCACAAGAGACTAAGCCTCGAGGTCTTATGAAACTGAAGCCATAGCACTTCCAACCTTGCTATTATATCAGGCCGTTTCTATCTTTTTGTAAATTTAATCATCAGGGATCAGAGTGGCTATTGATTGAAGTACTCTGATAAGAGTGATTTGATCCCAGGGTTCTATGAGGCTTTTGTGCCTTCTCCCTAGCTCCTTACTGGACTTGACAACCTTAGCTAGTCATAATATTCTCAATCTTAGTTTTATGTCGAAAGTATAAAGCTAAAAAAAAAAATACAATTAGTTCACAAGATAGAGAGATCACACTCTTTGGTGAGTTGCTGGAAAGCATATGTTTGATATTTTAGAGGGGACCCTAATAATTACATTGTTATAATGCATTGTAATTTTTAGAATGCTTTTAAATATACAATGTCATAATTATCACTTATTTCAAATGAATTTAAAATAGAAGACCAGGTGAGAAGAAGTAAAACGAAAAAAATCATAGTTGTAAGTGTAATTTTCTGAAACCAGAGGGCACTAATGTGGTTACCCTTGATTAGCTAGCTTGTCACATTGTCACTTTTGATAAAGGTAACCCATAATGGGGTGGTTCGATGTGTTTAGCAAAACACCATGCCTTGTAAATTGATAAACACTGGTAAAAGCATGAGGTCATATGATTATAAAAACATGTGGTATCCGATTATGTATTATAGTCACAAAAACAGAGTTAATAGAAACATCAAAAAGCTACTCTGTAAGCTATGCCTGACAATGGAATTTTTTGTTACAATAGCACTAAGGAACCTACTGATGTATTTCATTGTAGTAACTAGTACAGTAATGTCCAATGAGATAAATTCATTAATAGGACACTAAAATGAGAATAGAAAATGTCTTAGTCACACCTGTCCAGTTCAGAACACATATTATTTTACAGACTTTTCTCCATTATGCTGACAAGGCTAAGTGGTAGTAAAACAGATAACAAAGGAAGAGAGGTTTTAAAAAAGAAAACGTGGCAAGTACATTACATTTTTGTAAGTCTGCCTAGAAAGTAATCTTATTTAAAAAGAATAAATGAACTTATATAAAAATTAAAAACATGTTGTTTGCAAATGAATAGAAATTGGAGTGAAAATCATGAACATAAAATATTGCCATTCAGGTTGGCAAAAAAATCCACTATATATGTTAATCACATATGTAAAAGCTTCATCATGAAATTCTCATTTTTATAAACAGTTAAGCATTTTAGTACATAAATGCACACGCTACCCTTGCCCTCTATACCAACAAGTATTTTAGAAATGATGCTGATCATTTTCTCCTTGTTGATAGTAATTGCTTAAAAAGAATTTATGTTGAAAATAGCTTCTTAAAATAAGCTTTTATGTTGAAACAATAAAAAAAATTATTAAAACTTTCAAAGTACCATACAAACGGCTTTTCCAAATCGCTTGGTAGTAAATTGCAAACCTAGTACCCCATCATTCCCTAATACGTTAGTGTGTATTTCCTACAAACAAGAATATTCTCCTATCAAACCAAAATGCAAACATCCAAATTAGGAAATTAACATTGATATATCGCTACTATCTAACCCTTAGACCCCCACGCAGGTTTTAAAAGTTTTGTCCAGTGTCCCAATAATTTTTCTTTTTTATAGCAAAAGAACCAATTCAGAGTCACTGCTTTTAGATATAATCTCTCTTCAGTCTTCTTCAATCTGAACTATTTCTCCAGTCTTTTCTTAACTTTCAGGACCTAATGTCTCCCATTAACAGTGCTTTAATGTAGCTCTGGTTTTAATTTATATTTCTAATTCAAGGGGAGTTTTTTCTTACCATATTTTTAGATATGGCATAATGCTTCTGTGCCTTCTGTGAATATATGTGTGTTGTGTGTGTGTGTGTCTAGGCATTTGCAGAGTGGGGATACTGTAGAATTTCTGAACTTTTGTTTCCAGTGGGAAACACTTAATGAAAGCAATGATGCCTAAAGACTAAAATAATGTAAGTAATAGATACACCATTTACTAGTTCTCAGGCATACATAGTCTAGTGGTTTCAAAGTACCATTTGAGCTTGCACTTGGGAAAATTATCCTTTCCATCCATTATTCCTTAATGATTTTTTCCATGGAGAGTTCAAAACTTGTCACAGATGATAATGAAATATAATCCTATTAATAACCCCAAAGAAAATTTGCTCAATAAGACATTCTCTTTTGAGTGAATATACTAGAAATATTATATAATTAAAATAATCCACTTGACAAATCTGGTCCTTTAAAATTAAGAGGGTTCCCTTTTTGGTGCTTTGTCAAAAGTATATTAGGTATTTTGATATGGCTTATTTTACATGAAAGGCCAAATAATCTGCTTCTAGGTGAAAATAAAGCTGTGAAAACTCACGGTGGTCCTCGAATATTGGAAATAGAGACAATCAAGATTTTACAATTAATGCTTTTCTAGATTCCATAGCTTTTTTCACCTCCCCAGAGGGGTCTGTGATCTACAAGAGGAACCTCAAGTCTTAACATTTCTCCCCTCTGAATCCCTTCTTCCAACAACTCTTTGAGATCCGTATGCACCAAGTTCATCCATTTTTCCCCTTTTGGATTGGTTCACCAGAGTTTACTTATTTACTGATATTGCCCCAGAAATTCTACTGGAACATGTTTGAAATATTCCTTTCTTAGTCAGTGTATTATGACAGCAGGTCGAGGCTACATGCCTTGTGTACCCAGGTGGCAGGGCAAATATAAACATTCATATTAGCTTAATCTGTGCTTCCTTTTCTTCTTATGACTTCATGTTTTCATAATTATCACAGACACATTTCATAAAGTCATATTTTGGTTCAAGTTGAAACAAAGTCATAATCATAATAAAATATCAATGGAATTATCAATGGTCATATTTTAACTTTAAGATTTTAGAATCTTACAAAAGTGGAAAATTTTTATTTAGAGATAAAACTCAGCATTATTACTAACGAGTCACATGCCGCTACATTCCTTCCACAGATGTGGTTCCTATAGTTCATTAAAAATTATTTTTATCCCTTTACTTTTCTCTTGACATATGTTTCTTGACTAAATGTATCACTTTTTAATGACAAAATCAAAGAAATAAGTTATATTACTTTTGTATTTTCTTTAGGGGTTATAATATTAATTGCCTTAATTTGAAATTATTTTCTTCCCTTGTCATGCCTTAGCTATTATACATAACTTGAAACCACTTAGAGAAATCTTTGTGTGTGTGTGTGTGGGGGGGTTCAAGTCTCAGCTATCAGCCACTGAGAATTCCTTGGCATTTATTCTTTTTTACCTTCATGATGCTCTCCAAAGACTCATTTTATTATACTATTTGGTATCCCATATAATTTTTCTGTGGGAAAAAATAATCAAGTGACACAAACTGTCCAGGTCACACGACAGATACTTTTGTCTGACGAATCAATGTATCAGCATTCTTGTTTATTTATTGAGTGCTCCATATGTGCTGGGCACTGTTTTAGGCACTGGAGATTCAGCAGTGACAAAACAGAAAAAACCCTTTTGTAACAGAATGTAACGTTCTCCTGAGGAGATCACCTCCAAGCAGACAAAGAGTCAGTATAACTCAGAGAACCATAAGTGAGAAAATCAAATGGAACAGTGAAATGGTACAGAGGTTAAGAGGGAACAACCTTATAGGATGTGATCAGGGAAAGCCTCCAAGGAGAAAACACTTGAAGATAGGAAACCTAAGGAAGATCTAGCCTGCAGAGATTTGTGGTAAGAGAACTCTAGACAGAGAGTTAGCTAGTGCAAAAGCTCCAAAATGGGAGCAAACTCACTTTTGGACTACCTCTCAAAAATATAATTAAGAGGATAATTCTGCTATGAGGAAAAATTTTGTCACCAAATTTAAAGTTTTTTTTTTCCTTTTAGGTTATCTAAGTTTTCTCAGATGTTCAATATCCTCAGTTGTTACACATAAAGACTGACAGTGCCAATGATTTTTAATCAAATGTGTACCTGAGGAATTTAATTTTCTCACTCATTGATATATTTAGAAGAATGATCATAAAGGAACAGTGGGAGAAAAAATTTTAATTCTATTTAATAACTGAAAAAATTTTTTCTAGAATCTGTACATATCAAAGGGTCTCTATCAGTTTACTTAAAAAGACAGATTTTAATGCATGTTATATCATAATTCTTACACATTTTTACATTTTTCAGTTTGCCAGGCATATAGACTTTAAGACAGAAGATGAAAAGAAGAGAAAATCACTGAGGAAAAACTGAAAACTTGGCATCTTGTTTGTGTCCATGAGGATATCATGAGATGTTTTTCCTTAGAGAAATTATTAAAAAAACTCCTAAAACTATCCTTCTTTTTTTCTTGTCATTGGAAGTGCAAAAAAAGAATAGCAGAAAGCTCTCACATCTCTCTCACTCACAGGTCTAGATTAGTGACCAGAAGGTACTGTGTATAACACATAATGAAAACAGTTTATTTTTACTCCAGACAAAACTTTCTGCAATTCTTATTTCATAGACATCAAAACTAAGATAAAGTTCTCCTTATTTTATGCATGTCATTGGTTCTTTTGATTTTTGTCTATAAGGCAAAAAGCAAGCACATTAGATTAAAAATTACTTAGAAGATGTTTTTTAAATGTAAGAACTGTAACAGTTATACAAATCATATAAGTGTAACAGACTACCAAGGAGACCCAGGGTCATTGCTACACATCTTTATAATGTTTTCTATGCCAAACAAAGTTAAATGCATATTATTCTACATATTTTATAGATACGAGGCCACAGTTTCAAAGTCTACAGAATACCCATGCACTGGTTACGAACATTTGTTACTGAACTGCTCACAGCTATCTCATACAAAGTCCATATTCTCAATCTATGTTCAGCATTTAATTTATATTTAAAATTTACATTTTAAAAATATATATTTAAAAACCTGACAATTTGTGTCAGATTTATTTTTATTCCATAGCAAAACTGTTATTTGAGCACATAGGGGAAATGATTCTTCTCCACTATCAAGGTTTTCCTCTGATCCAAATGCATATAATTGAGATGAAGGGGACAACTGCTCTTCCACCGTGGTTTAGTTTACACTTAGTCTTGTTTCTACTCTACTTAAAATGTAGACGGTTAAAACATTGGGGATGGAAATGCATTTGCAGTAAATTAATGTTGAACAAGTAGCATTCTCACTCATATTCCCATCTCTGAGCCCCCAACCTGGAAGATATGCCTTCTGTTAGACCTACGCACGATGCTTTGGCTTAGAGACAAGCCACTCAAAAGTGCAGGGTGTCCAGATATGGAGACATTTCATCCTTTTCATGTTCTCACCTTGTCCTCCACTTATGAAGGAATGAATAGATGTTTTATTTCTAATTATATATTTAAATGAAATCCATATCATTATTGAAAGTTTTTATTGCAATGACAGAATGTTCATACATATGTATGTATGAAAATTTACTTGAGGACATTTTGGTGATATGTTGGTTTTTTTTTTTTAAAAAAAAAGCAATGAAATTCAGCACAGTTTGCTTAGAGAAAGAATTTATAAAGATGAAAATAAAATTAAGCTTTGGTTCAGCAGATGAAAGGTCTCTAAATCCTACTGATATGTTTGAAAAATTAATCAGTGTACTCAATATTTTTCTGCAATACTACAGGAAGGTTGTAATAGCAACATAGTAATATCAATATTTTAACTTAAATATTTACAAGTCATGATTTATTTGAGTAAAAAACTCCCCACTGAAAATAATTTTGCACTTTCAAAAATGAATCTGTACAGCACAACATTCTATTATTAGGCATAAGTAAGGAAAGGAAGGGTGAAACAAAGAATTTTATTAAGCTAAACACTGTATATAATTTTGAAGATTAGTTTTAACATAAAAGTATTCTGTGTTTTTATATAAACCAGATTTTAAATAGACTATTAAAAAGATACAGTTTGAAAGACAGTATAAATACAAATTTTCTGCCGAACTACTTTAAGATCTCTAGAAAAATTTTAATCATTTTTAGGAAATAGTATTGATTTAAAAACTGAAAACTATCAAAATACATAAATTAACTTAAAGAGTTAAACATCTTAGTAGCTTGAACCTTTTGAAACTGTTGATTGTTTTTGAGTTATAAAAATGTCAATTTCATAAGTTTCAATGCAGTAATTTCTCAGCGTGTATGTTCATCTATGAGAAGAATTTTAAATGGACTCTTTCCACCTTTACTTGTAATCACATGATTTTATTAGGCTAGATACCTTCTTACTTAATATGAATCTCTTTTCAGACTCTAGAAAAAGCTGTAGAAAAACTAACTCAATCGAAATTATAAAGCATAGCCAAAATAAAAATAGTCATTGTTTTCCTACTAGTGAAAAATCACAATTTGAAATTTAGAAAATACTCAGTTACTTACTTTGGTAGAGTTTTCAAGTGATTTTCTCTTAACTCCAATATCCGCAATTTGGCAAGTCTATAGAAATGAATTAAGAATTGCTTTCTCAATATTTCTCTATAAAACAGTATTCTTATGGTAAAGTAAACTGTCACTCTGGTATCCAAACAATTATATCCAAACATTACATACAATGGTTACAGATTTTTTAAGAATTATGCAAACTGATTATGAGTAGGGTTGCATCAACATTAGACAAAGACAAATATCACTTTTCTAAAAATAAATTTCTTTTAAAGATGTCATTGAGTCCGGGTCATCTAAATTACCTATAGTTTATAAAAATGTATCCTTATTGTTTAATTGTACGCATTAAATAGATTATTGAATATTTACTAAATACTAGGTGCTGTGTCCACTGAAACGTGGTAATACTTCCCCTCAAGAGACAATAAATTGATTTGTAAAGCATATAATATAGCATAGTTGTTAAAAGCTTGAGCCTTGTGGTCAGGTAGATCTGGGTGAAATCCAGACTCTTTCATATTCTATCTCAATGACACTGGGCAAATTAATTAACCCCTCCTAACTTCAGTTTCCTCATCTATAATGAATATGTGATAATAGTACAAATTTTATAGGGTTTAGAATTTTAAATGATGTCAGACATGTAAAGCATAATGTCTGGCACACTGTAAGTTTTAGTACGTTAGTTATTAATATAACAGAAAAGAACAAATCTGACTGTATATTAGATCTATTCTTTTGGCTTTAACCCTGTGCCTTGTTTTCTAGGCTTAGTCTTGCTAGCTCTGCACCTTTTGTAGAAGAATGCTGCCTATAGACTGAAATATACAGGATAGCCTATTCTCAAGGATCTGACCCTTAGGAATATTAACACTTTTGCACTCATATAAATATAACAAGTTGCAGAATAGAAAATAACGTTTGTTTTGTTGGAGGTTTTTCAGAGGCACCATGACCTGACCCACACGGACTGCTGAAAGAACGCAGGATTCCAAGAACAAAGAATTCTTATACCGGGAAGTTTGCGAAAACAAACCCCACCCCCTCCTCTTTTTAGTATAAAAGAAGCCTGTATTCTAGCTTGGGAAAGATGATTCCCCAGTTCATTAGTCTGCCATCATCTCGGTTTGCTGGCTTTCTGAATAAAGTCACTATTCCTTTTCCTAACACCTCGTCTCCCAATTCATTGCCTGTCGTGCAGTGAGCAGAATGAGTTTGGACTCAGTAACATTACTATTATCTTTAACTGAAAAATGGGAAGAGTGCTATGATATACCATATTTCATCAGCTCTGAAATTAACATCTGAATATTTCAAGTGGACGCACATTTAAAAATCTAAAGTACCGTGTCCCCTATGACAGCACTGGGTTTGGGGAAATCTCTGAAAGGGGTGAGAGGTCTTCATGGGTTCTGCTGTCTACCTACAGTTCGTGACTGGGGATGCATTTCACTCTGAACTACGTGTTAATGTTTGCAGTCTGGGACACACTATTATTACTAATGTCTATACTGAGTTTTAAAATGTACTCTCTTGAGGCTACTTTAGAACAAATATTAACTGAGTTAACCCAAATTCTTAGTGTTTTGGGAATACCTCACTATGTGAACTATTTCACCTGCAAGGTCCTGCATTTACTGTGCTTTTAGGAAGCTTACTTCCCCTCTCCTTTTTGTTTTGACTTCTATCAAGTTTCCAATTTAATTTTAATCTTATAAATCTAATTTTTTATTTGAAGTAAAGTGATTTAATTATTCAGAGCATGAGTATATCACTAGTAAAATAAGTTTCTTAAAAATTCATGTATCTCAAATCTTCTCAATATTTATACCACTGTGATAATATTTTATGACTTATTTTGGCCTTTAGGGGCACTAAATCTCAGGTTTTGGAAAGTATCTTAAAAATTCTTTTGTTAAATTATCTAGCTGAAGGTTAAAAAGCTTTTTAGATTACAGTAAAAAATACAGCATTTTTTGGCAGAAAATTTACATAAAATTGAATTCTAATTCCAAGTTGATTGAATTTTGATACTATTTTATTGGTTTGCCCAAATTTCTTGTCCAGATTACAGGACTAGTAAAAGAGAATTGACAAAAAAAGTGTGTCTTAGGGTGATAATATTTTCTGACTTGATAAATCAAAAGCATCTTTGTAGTGTTGTGGTCAGTACCAGAAGGAAAATCTGGTTTATATTAACAAATGATAAAGCATCAATTCATTTAGGAACTAGGCAAATGCTCTGTTGAATATCTTTGAATTTTCAAAACTGTCCAAATGTATGGTATTCATAGGTACTGTGATAACATGATTGGCAACAGTAAGGGAATTTGGGAAAAATTTTGAGGTGATTTCTGTTTGCAAATGGAGGCTGCTACCTGTTAAGACTTCATTATTTCACTGAGTTCTTCTTAATATCATGTATTAATTTCTGCCAACAGATGGGTGTTGAGTTATACTCAGTCTATTATTTGAATGATTTCAAAGATGGTCGCTTAGAAAAATGCAGTTGACAATAAACTTAAAATATTTTAACTTTTAAGATGTATTTTTTATATTTAAAATAACCACGATATGGTAACAAATTAAGTTTCCACTGACAAATGAATGGGTAAAGAAACTGTGTGTATATATGTATTTATACACAATGGAATACTATTCAGCCATAAAAAGAAGAAAATTCTGCCATTTGTGACAACATAGATGGATCTTGAGTGCATTATGCTAAGTGAAATAAGTTGGGCAGAGAAGGACAAATATTGTGTGATCTCACTTATATGTGAAATCTAAAAAGAAAAAAAAACTCATAGAAAAAGAGATCCATTTTGTGGTTACCAGAGGTGGGGGTGTGGGGGTGGGAGAACTTGATGGAAGTGGTCAAAAGATACAATCTTATATTTATAAAATAAATTAGTACTGAGGATGTAATGCACAACAGGATGACTAGAATTAAGATTGCTGTATGCTGTACAGTATGTTTGAAAGTTGCTAAGAGGGTAAATACTAAAAATTCTCATCACAGGGAAAAACATTTTTTTTGGTAATTATATGAAATAATGGATGTTAACTAAACTGTGCTAATCATTTTGAGATAAATATAAGTTAATATGCTGTATACCTTAAACTCATACAACACTGTATGTCAAAAATATCTCAATAAAACTGAAAGAAAAAAATTTCACTCTAGAACACCTAGAAAATACTGAAAATACAAAGATGAAAATAAAAATCAACCAGAATTTAACTTCCAAGGAAATAGTCTTTTATTTCATGCATATTCATACTCATATGGGAAACATAGTTTACATATAGCTATGATGTGCTTTAAACATAGCTTATCATAAGAATTTAAAAAAATATTTTTCTAGGCAAGATTATAGATTGTTTTTTGGTATTGTCATATGGATGTACCATAATATAGTCAACCAATCTCCTAGTAGATGTGTGCTTCCATATTTTTTATATTGTATATAATAATAAATATCCCTGCTCATATCTTAGTGTAATATATGATGATATGGTACATTTCTAGAAAGAAATTACAAAGGCAGTTGTTGCAAATATTTTCAAATCTTTTAAAGCACATGCTCTGCATGGAGGATATAACATTCTGCAATTTCATCAGCAGTGTGAGGTTATCTCTTTCCTCATACTCTGTAAACAGTTTTAGTTTTGGTAATATGCTAGAGCACAGGGCCCTTTACTGTCATATTAATTTTTATTGCTTTTATTATTTACCATGATAAACATTTTTTGTGTTTCAGTTTGCACATTTATTATGAACTACTCGTACATGTCATTTACCCATTTTTTTCTAATGAGACCTTTGTCTTTATACTCATTTGTAAGAATTCATTATATGTCAGGATATAATTTCCTTTCTTTATATGTTAGAAATATTTTTTTATTTATTATTAATTTTAAAAATATTTATAAATATTATTTTAAAAGCACTTGTGTATTCAAATCTATCTATCCATTTATTATATTTTCTTTTGTTTCTTTGATATAAAGGTATTTTTCAACTCAAGCCAAAAATATTCATGTGCAATTTTCTCCAGATCATTTCTGATTTTATTCTCTATATTTAACTCTAATTCATCTGGAATTTGATTATTAATGACATGTACAGAGCTAATTTTACTTTTTTTTTTTTTTGCAAAATGTTTCATTAATTGACAGTCTCATTTATTGGGTAATTATGAGGATATCTTTAATTACAATGGTCACTTTTGAAGTCTCACCTACTGGTGCTAGTAAAGTATTTACCTAAAGTGAAATAAAATTGTATTGTTTAAATTTCTTATTCTTATTCTTACCTTCCAAAATTGGCTGGAAGAAATTCAAGAAAGGCGTCATTCAGGTAGAGCTGGGTCAGGTTTAGAAGCTGCGTGAAGCCATCGGGGAGTCTAGAAAGGAGTTAAAGGTTTAGTTACTGCATCAATGTTGCCATAGAAACAGAACAAAAATATGTATCTCTAAGGAGAAAAAATAGAAGTGTAATACATTTTTCAACTCTCCTTTGGTAGCACAGTAATGGAAGAATTTATTGAGCATGTTGTTACAGCTTGAAAGTTTTGCCTGTTATTAAAATAAATGGCACTCATCCACCTCCATGCTGCTTTCCTATGTTGAGATCAGCGACATCATTTCTTACTGTTGCCCTAAACTTATGTGCACCTGTGAGATACTTTAATGGAAATTTCAAGTTGTATGCCATGTTTTGTAATTTTAAATTTAAAGTTCTTTCTCAATAGAATATTCATAAAAATAGCCAGATAATGTTATCCTCTTTCACTTAGTCATTAAAATTTGCACAGCTTGTTACAATGATGACTAAAGCTGCCCAATATGAAAAGGAAGGAGTATTTTGTCCCCTTAACTGATAATTTCTTTAATGTAGGCTCAACATATATGTACTTTATAATGCAATTTTGTCCAATTCATGTGTACTAAAAATGAGCAAGTACATAGAAACAATAATTAACAAAATCCTAAAGACTTAAAGAGGCATTAAAAGAGTTGAGAAAATACTCTTTTGGAAAATCTTACCAATTAGATAAAATAATTATTTGAAATATTTAAATCATTTTAATCAACAAGATTTAACTTAAGGACTTTTCTTATCAAGATACTGAATTTTTTTAATAATTAAATTTGTATTTAAACATTTTTAATGCCTTTATCTATGCTCTAGACAAGACTATGTTCTTTTACAGAATACTTCTAAATAGTGTTCAAATTTGTAGTCTCCTCAGATTACACCCATCTCCTTATCACATTTACTGACAAAATTATTTAAAGAGCTGCCTCTACTCACTACTTTTTTACTACTTCTCAAGCCATTGCTTTCTGGCATCTACCCCAACTCTGTTACTGAAGCTGCACTCGCCAAAGCCTCTGCTGACCTGTTCAGTCTCAATTTTCCATTAACTTCATTTCATTTTGTAACCCACACTGCCTGGCAAGAGTTGTCTTCACTGACTGTTCTCTCCTCCTTGGCTTCTGATATATCACTTTCCTGCTCTTCCTCCTACTCCTGGAACATTATATCTGAGTTTTACACCATGATTTCTCTTTCTCTACCCAATTTTTTGTTATGAAATATTTTATGTATATAAGTGTATTTATGTATCCATAATATAATTCAATAAATAAAACCAGTACTTTTAAAATCCTCTGGGTGTCCCTTTCTGACTACATCTTTCTTATTTACTCCACAGATTCCTGAATGTTTACTCTTTTGCTTTTTAAGGAGTCTTACCACACTTATTTTAAACCCCTAAAAAAAAGTCACATGGTTTTGCATGGTTTTGAACATTCTGTAAGTCAAATAATACTATTTTTCTGAGACTTTTATTTTATTTTATTTTATTTTATTTGTTTATTGATTTATAATCATTTTACAATATTGTGTCAAATTCTAGTGTACAGCACAACCCTTCAGTCACACATGAACATATATACATTCATTGTCACATTTTTTTCTCTGTGAGCTACCATAAGATCTTGTGTATATTTCCCTGTGCTACACAGTATAATCTTGTTTATCTATTCTATAATTTTGAAATCCCATCTCTCCCTTCCCACCCTCTGCCCCCTTGGCAACCACAAGTTTATATTCTATGTCTATGAGTCTATTTCTGTTTTGTATTTATGCTTTGTTTTTGTTGTTTTTGTTTTTTGGTTTTTTTAGATTCCACATATGAGCAATCTCATATGGTATTTTTCTTTCTATTTTTCTGAGGCTTTTAATAATTCACATTAAATTTGTGAAATTCTTTCATTTTAATGTAGATGACTGATCACCATAGCATAGTACTCCACTGTATGAATATACCACCATTTATTTATCATTCTCCAGCTAATGAACATCACAGTTGTTTCTATATTTTTGCTTATTTTTCTATTTCAATCATTGCTTCTGCAAATATTTTTGAACATGCATCTTGGTGTACAAGAATTATTTAAATTACATTGCTGGTTACAACACATTAACGTCCCTCAGGAATAGCTCTCCACTAATGACTAGCAGGAGTATAAATACCTCAGCTTCCTCACCCACTGTGCTTGACAACTCTGTGATACATATTTCAATTGTTTCCCAGATTTCCCCAGAAAGATTTAGGTCTAGTGTTTAATACTAGTAAATAGTTTAACAACATATCCTAAACAGGTATTTTCTGAGATCATTTTCTAAATAGATTGCTTGAATTCTTTTCTAAACTTTCCTTCTAGGTAATCCAAACTGAACACAATTAATATTTTTATATCAATTTATATGAATTCTTTATACACCCTTAGGATACTGATCTTATATTGATTATTTTTGCTGCCAATATCTTGTTGCTCTCCATATTTTGGAGTTGGATTCTTTATATATGCCTTCATAGATAGAGGATGTTTCCATGAATTTGTTCCCAAAGGGAGGTAGGATTCAGAGAAGCAGAAAAGAGAGAGAAAGGCAGCAGGGGAGGAGTGAGGGTTTCTATAATGTAGAGGTAAGAATTCACCTGAGGTGGGTGACAAAGAGAAGATGAGTTCTAGAGAGATTCTTTATGTATGAGAGTATTAGAAGTTAAGATTTGAGAGTATCAGTAAAGGACAGGATTTAAAGGATATTAAATGTTTGATTCAAAGGTTGGAACTTTATCCTATTAGATTAAAAAAAATCTATTGGAGATTTTTGCTTTTCTCTATGTTTCCCTTTGTTATAATACATTAGGGTTCACATCCTGATAGAATAATAGTTTTCATGATAATGGCACAGATGTTCAATAGATTTTAATTCAATTTACCTATTATCTTACTTTAATATCCTTTTGGTTCCTGCAGTCATTCTAAAAAAGAAATCATTTATGATTTTTTAAAAAAGAAGATTAATAGGTATAAAATGAGAAGAATGTTAAAACTTTTGATCTAATAATTTACTTTAACATTGTAACTATTAATAAATAAAAATCTTTTCAAAATACTAATTTTCTAATTATAGGGATGTTTCGACTACTCAGCTTACCTTAGTCTATTACTCAATATATGTATGCACTAAATGGTTTTACATTGTACTACTTCTTTGATCAAAAATATATTTCTTTGAGCTGCTTCCCTGGCAAAGTTTATGCTGCAGGAAAATCTGGCTGTTACAGAACACTTCTCTAAGGATTTAAGAATTGACTATGTTGGGTAGATTCCAATAGTGAAATTGGACTGCCAAAAATAAATTAAATGAAAAAAATAAACCAGAATATAAAGCAAGATAGTTGTTTCAGCCTGGTTATAAACAAAGATGTGCTGTCATTTCATATTGAATCTTTCTTTTTTAAAAATGTAGAATTAAAAGGTATATTCATACAGCATGTCTCGTTTAACAGCATGAGTATTTTTATTTCAATTTACTTCAGTAAGAATTTGTTGAATAGTTACTCTGCACATAAATTCAAAATTAATGTCTTCTTATTCACTTTCTCTAAAGATTATATTCATAGATTTAGCAAAATACTTCTAACAATTATGTTTTGTTTAAGTGTTGGGAATTTTCTATTCCTGGGATAAGTTATACATTTTTTGAGGAGAAGGAATTTTTTAATCTCCTCAATGATCTAGTATTCTTCTCTGAAAACATTATTTGAAAAATAGTCAGTAGGTCCCACTTGTCAACATCACCATTTCCAAAGGAATGTACAAGGACCTGTGAGTAAGAAGATATTCCTTAGCAAGCTAGATAAACTTGATGAAGATGAGAATCATGGGTTCTCTTTATCCTCCTCCAACATACTCAGTGAAATCCAACATTTTACACTAAGGGAACTCTAATGAAATGTTTTCACTTTCCTAAAGTAACTGGTGGTTTTCCACATGTGACTGATTAATTTAAAAAAATTCAAAGTATAGATGTTTTTTATATATAGGTAAATAATTCTTGAAGGAAGCATTTTCATTTTATTAATGGTTGAAATTAAAAGTAGAATATTCAAACTACAATACAGAAAGGTTACTAGAATCAGACATGCAAAATGTTTAACAGTTGAGCATGTGGGCACTGATGTTGGAAGACCTAAGTTTGAAACACAGTTCTTTCAGTTATCTATCTCTGTGACCTCTACAAATTACTTAATCTTTGAAGACTCAGTTTCTTTCTCTGTAAAGTGATGATACTAATATCCACTTCCAGAGTTGTTCCAATGAGTAAATGATAACCTGCCCCATATTAAGTACTCACTAAACAGGAGCAATTGTATTATTTTCCTTGGTATTGTTTTAATTCTGATTTTTCACTATTAACTACAATACTAATTTAAATATTTTTATGAATGCTATTGTTGGAATGGGCAAATTAAAATTGGCTGCAGACATCCTTGTTTCAGCATTTTTCTTTTCTAACTGCATTTACTTTAGAAATTTAATGAAACATATTATAGACATTTGACTTCCAATAGAACAGTTAAACGAAATTAAAATACAGGCTCTGTAAGTTGTTATTAAGAAGCCAATATAAAATCTTCTACTCTAATTGGAAAGATATTTTACATCTAAATATTTTAAATTTTAAGCTTAAAATTATAAAATTAACATAACATTATCAGAGAACATTTGGAAAATGAGGAAAGAAAAATATTGTTCATAATTCCACCTCCTTAACCCAACCATTATTATCATTTCATGTATTTATTTTTGATCTAATTTCCAATTAACTGTTTTAACTTTACTGCAAACTTGTATCATATCATGATTTCTCCCTTTACTTTGTAATTATCTTTCAACTTTGCTATATAACAAGACTGACTACATGATCTATCATTTAAACTAGGACACTTTTGAGAGTTAAAGGGAGCTATTATTAATCACACCACATCAAGAGGTATAAACTGGGATGACTTGAGCAAACAGAGATATGGTCACTCTATATATAATCTTCATATTCATCCGGTAGGTATACCATCATTTAATAGCAATTTCCTTGTTGTTGAGCATTAAGAATGTTTCAAAGTTTTCAAAACATATCTCTTAATTTAAACCAAAACCAAAATGCTTCTTCAGAATTTGTGAAAGATAATAAAAGGAGCCCAGGAATTCAAATACTATTGTTATTCATTCCCATATGTAAAAAGGTATGTAGATAATACTTACTTACTTCACAATTGCTGTGAAGATGAAAATGAAATAATGTCCTAAAAACCTGAGATATGCTAGATTCTCAATAAATGTTGGTCCTTTTTGTCTCATTGAGAAGTTGTTATTTTCAATTTTATTGTAATAATTTTCACCAGTGATTTGGTTAAGGCATTCAGACTATGCTATCAAGTTCACATCAAAAACTAAAGCTAATCAATAATACTTAAAACTATAACTTTCATATCCCAGGGCTTTCATGACTGAACTACCTTGCAGATTTCTTGGATCAAAGAAAATAAACAGAAAAGCAATGAAGAAAAATAAATGAAACCTAAGTCTGTTTTTTGGAATAGAGTAATAAAATTGATAAATCTCTAGTATAACTGATCAAGCAAAAAAAGAAAGAAGACACAAATTATTGACACCACGAATGAAACAGAGAGCATGACTAGGGAACTTATAGATATTTTAGGGCTAATAAAAGAACATTATGAAAAAATGAGATGCCAATAAATTTGAAAATTTATATGTAATGCACAAATTCCTAAAAAACACAAACTACCAGAAAATCACTCAAGAAAAAATAAGTAATTTGAATAGCCCTATAATTATTATAAAAATTAAATTTGTAATTAAAACTCTCTGTAAAGAAAAGTCCAGGAGCAGATGGTTCCACTGGCAAATTCTTCCAACATTTAGGAAAGAAGAAATTCCAATTGTATACAATCTCTTACAGAAAATAGAAGAGAACATTTCCCAACTAACTATTTTTATATAGCCAGTTTTACCTAGAAACCAAAACCAGACAAAGAAGTTACAGGAAAAAAAAAATCTTTGACTAGTATGTCTCATGAATATAGATGGGAAAATCCCTTACAAAATATTAGCAAATCAGAGCCATTAATTTATTTAAAAAAAGTAATAATTCATGACCAGGTAGGGTTTATCCATATTATTACATCAAAAGATTCTCTTTTAAAGCTTTGACAAAATTCTGCATTCATTGATAATAAAACATCTCAGCAAAACAGATATCAAAGATTTCTAGGTGGCCCCCATGAACTTCATTTCCAAAAGTTCATGCTGTTGTAAATCTTTTCCTCTTGAGTAGTGGTAGGATGGTGATTTGCTTCTAATCAATGGAATGCGGTAAATAGGATAGGATATCATTCTCCTAACTGTATTATGTTATATGACTCCATCTTGCTACGATATTCACTCTACTCAGCTGCTGGCCTTGAAGTAACAAGATGCTATGTTGTGAACTGTCTGTGGAAAAGGTCACCTGGCTGGGAACTGCACCAGCCTTTAGGATCCAAGAGTGGCCTCCAGCTGACAGCCAGCAAAAAGCTGGGGCTCACAGCTTTATAACAGCAAGGAAACAAATTCTGCTATTAACCTGAGTGAGCTGGAAAATGGATTCTCCTCCAGATGAGAATACAGCTTGACTGATGCTTTGCTGGTAGCCTGATGGATCTCTTAAACAGGGAACCCAGCAAGAGCATGCCTGACCCACAGAAACTTACAAATAATAAATCTGTGTTGTTTGAAGCCACTAAGTGTGTGGTAATTTCTTATACAGCATTAGATAACTAACACAGATTTTGTTATCTGGAACTGGGATTCTGCTGTAATACATCCCTAAAAACGTGGTGTGGTTTTCAAACCAGAAGTGGTCAGAGATGGCCTAACTATTGAAGAGCATCATAGAGAAAGCCTAGATTTTCTTAAAAAGTTTGGAAGTAGAAATCTAAATGTTGAAAGCCTTGCTGGTAAGAGCTCAAAAGGAAGTGAGAAATGGGTGTTGAAAATTTCTTCAGCCTGATAATGGGCATGTATAAAAAATCAACTAATTAAGTAATAATCATATATAATGCTGAAAGTCTGAATGCTTTCTCTATAATATTGGGAACAAGGCAATGATGTCTGTTTTCACCTCTTCTATTCACCATTGTACAGGAGGTCCTAGCCAGGACAATAAGGCTAAATAAATATATAATTAATTAACTAACAGATTGAAAAGGATGAAATAAAATTGTCTTTATTCACCAGTGGCATGATAGTCTACACAGAAAATTGCATGCCTTCCCTTGAAAATCTACAAAATATTTACTAGAACTAGTAAACAAATTTGTTGAGATTGCAGGATATAAGGTCAATATACAACAATCAATTATATTTTTATATATCAACAATAAACAATTGAATAATAGAAAATCATTTGTTATTGCCCCCCAAACATGAAACATTTCAAATAAAATGAACAAAGCTTGTATAATATTTGTATGCTTAAATCTATAAAACATTGATAAAAATTTTTAAAAGATCTAAATAAATTATAGAAATAAGTATGTCCCAGAATAGAAACACTCAATATTTTTGACAAGTCAATTCTGCCCAAGTTGATCTACAGATGCAATACAATCCCTATCGACATTCCATAAGGTTTTTATGTTTTTGTAGAAATTGGCAAGCTGATTATAAAAATTATATGGAAAGGCAAAGGGCATAAAATTGCTCTAAATAATTTTGATAAAGAAGAACAAAGTTGAAGCACTCACATTCTTTGTTTGTATGAATGTCTATAAAGCCACAGTAATTAAGGTAGTATAAAATGAATGTAAGGAGAGGCATACAGATTAACATAAAAAATAGAGAATCCAGAATTGGACCCAAACACATATGACCAATTGATTTACAAAACAGGTACTAAGATAATTTTACAAAGAGAGGATAATCTTTTCAACAAATGATACTGGAACAACTGGATATCCATATGCAATAAAAATTTAAAAAATTAATAAATAAAAGAACTATGACCCTCACATCTTACTTATATACAAAAATTAACTTTAAATGGATCATAGATCTAAGTGTAAAATCAAAACTATAAAAGTTCCAGAGGAAAGCATAAGGGAAAATCTTTATAACTATGAATTTGGTAAAGATCTCTTAGGGAAAAGAAGCACAAACCATAAAAAAAATATAAATAGGGCTTAGTCAAAGTGAAAATCTTTTTATCTTTGAAAGTCACTGTTTAAGAAATGAAAAGATAAGTCATAGGAGCAATTATTTGCAAATAAGTACCTGATGAAGGACTTTCAGCAAGAATTTATAAATAATTCTTACAATTCAACACTAAAAAGACAAGTCAACAAAAATGAACAAAAAATTTGAACCTTTACCAAAGAAGCAGAACAGACAGTAAATAAATATGTGGAAAGATGCTAATTTGACATCAGAACTGTGAAGTAAAACCACAGTGTTATATGACAATGAGATACCATGTCTATTAGACAAGCTACAATAGAAAAATAAACAACTGATAGTACCAAATGCTGACAATAATGAGGAACAATGGGAACTGTTATAAATTGCTGGTGGGAATGCACAATAAAATTGTTTTGGAAAATAGCTCGGAAATTTCTTATAAAGTCTAACATGTACCATACTACCCAGAAAACTATTCCTAGGTGTTTACCAAATAGAAGTGAAAACATGCTTACACAAACACCTGTATACAAATGTTTATAGCCACTTTACTCACAATAGCCCCGGACTAAAAACAAATGTCTATCAACTGATGAATAAATAAACAAATTGTATTATATTCATACAATGGAATTCTACCTAGAAATAAATGGGAACTTAGTACCAGTTCTTGAAATGCCCTGAATAAAGCTCAAAATCACTGTGTTAAATAAAAGAAGACACAAAGTATGACACCATTTATACGATATTTTGAAAAAGGCAAAACCATAGGGACAGAAATCAGATCAGTTTTATCTTGATTATGATGGTGGTTTCTCGACCGTATACATTTGTCAAAATTCACTGAGCCATACATCTAAAAGAGTGAATTTTATTGTGTGTAAATTATATTTTTAAAAAATCTGAACTTAAAATTGGTATACTATTTATGTTGACTTTTCTTTTGAGTAATTCCTTAATGAATTCCCAAACTTGTTTTTAGTGTTAGGCATTTTTGATGAAATCGGTATATTTATTTACTTTTAAACAGTTAAACATACGAAAGGAATTCAGGGATATAGTATTTACTCATCTCTTAAAAAGTTAAATATATGAAAGGAATTCAGAGACATAGCCAATAAAACTATGGATTTTAAGCATTTTAAAGATGTAATTTATCATCTGACTTTCACTTCCAAAGATCTGACCATGATTCCTATTATGGTGAATTATTAGAATTAAAGAACTAGAAATCAAAACAATTCATCATCTGCCTTACATTATGACTTAAGCCAAGGACACGGCTGTAGTTTTGATGTGGTAAGTTAGCAATATTTATTTCTTTTTTTGAGAAAATTGCATTCTGGTCTAAGCGTTTTGGGGAATGCTTTTCACAGGATTTTTTCCTCCCTCATATTCTACTTTTGAGGTAGAAAAGTTATATCTTTCAAACATATTTTATTGCTTCATGTTCCACACTGTCTACTACAGGCCTCAAATTATTTCACAAACCATTCTCTGCAAAGAGACTCAGCTAAACTTCTATCTCATTCTTTTACATTCTATTTCATTTCCAGTATCATCTACAGCAGCTTCTCATGATCCATATAGAAACCATCCTCACTGCTCCCTCTCCTCAACCTCACTGGTGAAAAATTTCCCTTTAAATTTCCTTTGATAAACTTCCTTTTGTCTCCTCCCAGTCTCCCTTATTTCATGTGGACAAGGGACTGAGGGATTTTTCTCAAATCCTACTGTCAGGTTTTGTATAATTAAAATTCCAGTCTTTCTTTGCAACTCATTATCTGCATCCCAATTTCACTGATTGGTTTCAACCACTTCCAATATTACTACAACTTTCCAGATTTTACGTCCACTTCCATTGTTAAGTGACTTTAGCATTTAGGTTCATGGCTCACCCAATCCATTCACTTCAAGGTTTCTTGAACTATTCGATGCCACAGTACACTCTATCACTATGACATAACGTGAAACATGTGTCACATGCTAGGTCTTCTGTTCCCATGGCATTTCTCTACCAACAGATCATGAAACACAAATGTCCTATTTCTGATCATAGCATCTTTACTATCCACGTCTTCCATTCGACTAACCTCACTGAATTGGCTTTTTACCCTTCCTATAATCTCTGGTACACAAATACTCCCTTTTTCTGATCATAGTTAATTCACTTTCCAGTTTGAACCACGTGGTCAGCTATTTTCATGCACCTTATACTCTTTCACTCTCTTGAACTTTCATCAGAACCTAATTTTCCAGCATGACCATAACTAATAACTATTTTCTTAGTTGCTCTTCCATGGAATGTTGCCTGAGATCCACAAAAAATGGTTTGCTTCAAGATAATGCTATCTTGTGCCAATCAGGCTTTCATTGTTACTCAGCAACATTTTTAATCATCTTTTGTTGAACTATTCTGATCTGATTATTCCTTTCTCATTATTCTATTAAATTGAATTTTAAATATAGTATTTAAAATTCATTTACTATGTGAGTTTCCTTTATCTTGATACATATTATCCAACGGAAACATAAGTATAAATAAAATGTAATCACTCATACTCACTTAGAAATGGGATTGACACTGGCTTCAATAATTGTTAAACACTTACAGCACTTTATGTTTTCTGGAAATTCTTGTACACCTAAAATTAAAAAAAAAAAGGTACATGAAAATATACTAAATGGTAGTTCTAATATTAAGAATAATTAAATCAACACACAGTGTAAACATAAGGATAATCATAAGTAACAATATTAACTTAATAATATAATACTTTAGTGTCAAATAATATATATATACATTTTAAAAATAAAATTTGAATGTTAAATAATATTTTATGATTGTACTAATTTCAAATTAGATATAAAATTGAGAATAAGTTAGCATAAGGCAGATCTTGGCTGTTTACTAATCTGAAGAAATAAAAATAGTTGGGTTTATTTAATTATAGTGCTGCTACTAAATAAAGAAGAAATCAGCAGATTATAAGAAAACAGGGAATAAAATATTTGCTTCCTTCATTTATAAGACTGGGAAGACTGAACAGGTACATGTGAAAAATACCTAAGGACAAATCACAAAACGAATAGATATTCCCAAACTAACAAGAAGCTCTGACACATTTTATGTGATTCTTCCTCGTTGGCACAGAGCGTAGCTCTGCATCTGTCTGAGAGGGTGAAGAGGTGAGAAGCCCTTCCTGGGGTCTTCTCTGGAGTCTCAGAGGTAGCCAGCCTGGCTGGCTGCCTCAGGGAACTGCTCATCTGCTGTCACAGCTGTGCTGCTGGCCATGTGACAGCAAAGCACAAGTTTTTCTTACTGAGAATCAGTATAAGCCACAAACCTAATCCACACATGTGACGGTCAGAGGAATAAAAGATGGGAGGATATTTCCAATCGATCGACATAAATGAATTAAAGACACACTTGGCTCTCCAGATTCACGAGTTCCACATCCACGGATTCAACAGAGGGCAGATTAAAAATAGTTAAAAAAAATTCAGAGAGTCCCAAAAAGTAAAACTTGAATTTGCCACACACTGGCAACTATTTACATAGCATTTACACTGCATTAAGTAATCTAGAGATGATTTAAAGTATATAGGTGGGTGTGTGTAGGTTATATGTAAATACTACATCATTTTATAGCAGGGACTCGAGCACTTGCAGATTTTGGTATGTGCCAAGCTTCTGGAACCAGTCTGCCACAGACACTGAGGGATGACCGTAATAAACCCTCCAAAAGTTATTAGAGAAAACAGCTATATGAAGCCATTCCTATAAGCCTGCAGTATTGTCTGCTCTCAATTTTTGAAACTATTAAAGGGTACAAACATGTCCATAAAGTACTAGTCCTGCCAAGGACTTCAGATCTGACAGAGGATAAGGAACATTTTTGTGGCAGAATTTATTTGAACTTTTTGATGGCAGATAATCGAGAAAGAAAACCCTCCACCCTCCTGGATTCCACTGACCCAGAGCACCTTGACCACAGGACCTCGAAGCCCATGAAGCAGCAGGAAGACAGGCAAAGCAAACTGGCTGTTGAGCACTGCAAAGTAAGAGTGCAAAAGACGGTGTGGGGATGGTTCTCAGGCCACTTCTCCCTAGGAGAACTTTCACCAGAAATGATGCTGCTCTAAAATTACTGCTGAAGTATGTTTGCTTCCTAATGAGAACCCAAGGCAGTCTGGGAGTGCCATATTATGTATGAATTGAATGAGAAAGGCCAATTCTCTTTTCCTGGAAAGGTCATAACACCCGGAGCTGTGCTCATTAACTGGATGTTAAAAAAATGGCAAAGAAATCAAAACGCTAACCCTTGTTCTATCCTCAACATTTCCCCTTAGTATTCATATTCACTTTGGACATCTGCCACCAGTGAGGGCATAAGGCTTTTTCGTTTCTCCCTTTAGTATTTTCTGTTCGGTCACCAATCTGGGCTCGTTACACATGGTGTGCCTGATGCCTTGTCTCCACAGGTGCCTGCCTCAGGATGAGCGTTCCTTAAATTATGTGTAAACCAAGACACGGAAGCAAATTAAAGTCCAATTTTAAAGAAAAGACTGCATGTCTTTATCTTCTACTGAAAATGGGCTTCCCTGCTGTGGTGAAAATGCTACCACATTATTTGTTTAAAAACTTGTATCATGTTGTTTACAGTTTAAACTTAAAATTCTTTGGAGCGGAGTCTACTGGATTAAAATGGAGTCCCAACTTTATCACCTTACTGGTTGGGTAACCCTAGGCAAGTTATTTAAATGTTCATTGTCTTCCTTTCCTACCCTGAAATATGGTTATTAAATGAATGGCTTCATCAGAGAGTTGCAGTCGGGATTGAAAGAGATAATGCAGATAAAGTAATTGGCACAAAGTGCTGCATATATGTCATCTATAATATTAGAAACAAATAAAAGCAGAGGGTGTCCCTCCACAAAAGAGTCATGTCAGAATGAGCTGGCTTGTGTAAGTTTGTAAGGCTTATCTATTTAAGTGAACAGCAAAGAGGTAGCAATTAGTGTGCTGAAAGAAGATCTCAATATTTAATCAACATAATAGCTAAGATAAATGCTCTTGCAGACGGGAAGTAAATATATATATGTTTGTATATTATAATGTAAATATATAAATTAACATACATAACCAGTCTATGCTGAGCAATATTTTTGTATTTTTGTAGAGTTTTTTAATAGCTATCTTAATTGCTTATGAAAGTTGGAACACATTTGGGAGAATAGATTGTCATGGGACTATATACTATTTACTGTGTGCACTAATATATGGGCCTCACACTTTAGGAAAAGTTCTTGCAGCATATCTTCAACTGGTAGTTCAGTCTAAACATGGAGAAGTAGTATGCATGGTAGTTAAAAACACAGGTTGGAAGGATGACTGAATTTAGGATTGCCACTTAACTAGCCATGTAATCTTAGTCAGATATATTTGAACGTCATTTACTTATTTCTTGCTTAATTCAAAGGGTTGTGCTGAGTATTTGATAATATGAATGTAAAGCACTTAGTGTCATGTCAGGCACTTAATAAGGACCTAATAAATACTAGATAAAATTCATGTATTAATAAAGAGGAGAGTTAGCTTACACTTCTTTATTATGCCACAGTGTAAAATAATTTAAATCTCTTAATAACCCTGTGAGGAAGATATATTAGGCAATATTATTTTCATTTTATGGATGAAGAACCACACATTCACCAAGATTGGGTGACTTATTTAAATACCTAATGGGTGTTTATAGATGGGAACGGATAGCGGTGGGATGTAACCAAATTTTTTTACCACCATATCTTTTGTTCCTTTTTTACTCTATTATGTTTTCTTGCTAAAATTGTGTTGGATTTTATTGTGGAGCCCATATTTTTATTAATGAATATTTGAGACTGGCCTGTCTGGTCCTCTGAAACAGTGTTTGATTTATTTTAAAAAAAGGTTATATATCTGTGTATATATATTGATGTATATAAAAATACACACACGTACCCTTCAATTCTAAAAAACTTCGTACATATACACACATTTTTTAAGACTGACTTTGTTTTAATTTTCAAATTATTTATCCAGAAATAGGATGATAAATGATCTTCATTTTAACAATATATCTTATTCCAGCCATTTTTACTTGTGATCATTGTATAAAATAGATTCAAGCATTTGGAGGTCATACAACCTAAGTTTTAATCCCTATTTGTCAGGTGAGACATCACATAAACTTTCTAACAAAGAAGGAACTCTCTTCTAGAGGCATCACAAGTTCAATTCTTTTGGGAATCTCTGGAGATTCAAGATCATTGTATTTAGCTTAGATTTTAACCTACGCATAACAGCCAATAAGGACTGTACTCTAAAATAGCTACATGGGAAGTACTATATTTTATAGGCAAAATGATGCATTTAGTTTAAAAAATGGACAACTGCCCCATTCACAAATAGCAGATGATACTGATAAATGTTTACCCTTCAAATTAGGACACTGTGGTAACATTTTCTCGATACATTTACTTCCGTAACTATTCCATACAATCTATTCTGAATGTGTCCACAGAAATACTGTCAGATGAGAAATAACATTTCTGCATTTTAAACTTAAAACACCTTAGAAACAAAACTTTCAATGCAATGGACTTACTCAAAATTGTATTAACATAATATTAATATCTTGAAGAAGAAAAGATGTAATAGATCACTTTATCTGATTGTTTTCTTGGCCCTTCCCGTTTTCAAAAAAATTAGGCTGAAAAAGCTCCTGCTTGCTCAACTTTTGATTATTCAAGAACTAATCCACTCTGTGGGGTTTTAATTCCTCTATTTCCTGCTGCCTCCATTTGACCATTGTCAGGCATTCTACCACCAGAGAAGGGAGAGGAGAGAATTCTGAAATTATCAAATATGGATCTTTCCTGCCTAGCATGGGAGAAGTTGAAAGTCACGGCTAAATTTAAGTTTTAGTATATTCAGTTGATTGTTTTTATTTGGACCACTCTGTCTATTACTAATGCAGACAACCAAGTCTTGATAGGGGAATCTTAAATCTGTGACTAATATAGTTTTCAACTTTAATTATAAGATTATTGATGTTAACATGAAAACCAAAACTAAAGTGTTATTAAAATTGAGTTAGGTTTCAGTTGGTTTTAAGTTGATATTAATGTATGAAAGCAAATTTTTTTCTCAATACAATGGGTAAGTACGAAATCTAAATGTGGCAAACAATTTTGTCAGTATCAAATACAGGATCTGACAACAGCAATAGCAACATTGACTCTTATGTCACAAATGGAAGAGCCTTGAAAAGCAAATCTGAGTGTGACATTTCCATAACATATAAGCTATCCTTTAATCTCACATTCTGAATTTATTTATCTAATGTTATATTTTTTACCTGTCCCCATCCACTCTCTAGTCTAAATCCTGTCTAAATATTATCCATATAAATAATTTAAATCTATCATCTGAATGAAATTTATTCAACTATTTTAGTCCATGTCTTTCTTTTCTTAATGGCTAGCATTTTAGATTGTATTCTATCTGAAGCTAAATAAGACTGAAAAATAATGAGCCATAGCATATAGTTATAAGTTGAGAAATAATTGCTTTATCATCTTGTCTTATATGGTTCTCTGATATATAAGTGTAAGATCCCTGGAAGGGAAAAATCATTTATATATTCAATAAATATTTACTGAGTGTTACTCTGTGTTAGGGATTGTACTAAACATTGAGGATACAGTGTGAGAAAGATGGATACGTTCTCTTCATTTGTGGAGCTTATATTCTGGCAAAGGAATACATACAATAAACCATAGAGATAATTAATATAAATGTAAAATATAAAAATTAAATAGTATTTCAGCAATGAGACATGCTATGGAAAATATAATTAAAGCACAATAAAGATAGATCAGAAATGCCTGAAGATGTCAAACTTAACTAGGGTGATTAAGGTAAGCCTCATTGATTGGGAAGATGGTAGTTGAGAAAAGACTTAAAGATGGTGAGAGAGATAGGAGTATAGATACTTGGAATCTGAGGGTGGAAGGTAAGAGAATTTCAGGCAGAGGGAATAGACATTGAAGATGCTATAAAGTTTAATATTCATGGTGTGTTCTAGGAAGAGCAAGGAGGCCAGCATGGCTAGGACATAGTGAGGAAGAGAAGAGTAGCAAAACACTAGGTTAGAGAACTAATAAGGGTGTGTATATTGGGGAGATGAGGGTGTCTACTCCTGTGGTGTCTCTCAGGCCATTGCAAGGACTTTGGTTTTCACTCTGAATGAAAAAGACATTGAAGGACATAAGTGTAATAGGACCTGATTTATAATTTGAAAGGATCACTCTGGCTCCAGAGTAGGATGGCCTTTCTGAGAGGGAGGCCAATTAGAGGCCGTTGTAATAAACTGTTAGCAGAGTTGATGGCGGCTTGCATCAGAATGCGAGCAGCGGAGGGAGAAGAGAGTGAGTGGAATCTGGGTGCATTCTGAAGGTAAGATGAATAGAACTTCCTGATGGACTGGATGTAGAGTATGAAAGAAAAAAGAAAATCAAGGATGACTCCAGGTTTTTTGCCCTGAGCAACTCAAATAAAGAGCTGGTCTTGAACTTAGATGATAAAAACAATATGTGAAATAGGTTTTGGAGGGAAGGTAAACAGTTCACCTCTGAACATGTGTAATTTGAGATGTCTGTTAGACTTCTAAGGGCAGATGTCAGATAGGTTTAGGAGAGGTCTAGACTGTCGATTTTACAATGCAGGATTCATTATCATTTAGATAAGTATTTAAGCTATGAAACAAAATGTAAGCAGCAAAGATGTAAATGAAGATAATGAAGGAAAAAAGGACTAAGGACTAAACCATGAAGTACTCCAAAATAAGGATGAGGAGAAGAGGAAAAATCAACATAGCAGACTGAACAAGATCAATCAGTGAGATGGGAGGAAATAATAAGAGCACTGAGTTCTAGAAGTCAAGTGAAAAAAATATATAAAGTAGGAAGAATTGTTCAACTGTTTCAAATGATGTTGACAGGTCAAGTAAGATGACAACCAAAACTTGCCTTTGGATTTAGTAATAAGGAGATCATAGTGACCTCGACTGGAATGATTTTGGAGTAGACGGCTTACAGACTGGGATGGGTTTAACAGAGGATGAGAGGAAGTGAATTGTAGATAGAGAATATAGACAACTCCATCAGCAGCTGAGGGACTATTTATTAAGGGAAGAAGATCCAAGAAGTTTTCTTTAGAACAGAGGAAATAACAGCTTATATGCATGATTCGAATTAAAAAGTAGAGAGGAAAATCTTGATGATGTGGTAGAGACTGAGGAGAACTGCTACAGTGATATCCATGGGTAGACAAGAGAGGATGGTTAGAGAGAAACAGTAGCTCATCTGTACTAACAGGCAGAAATGAGAGAATATGGGTGCAGATGCTGGTAGATGAGGAGAGGATGAGGACATGTTGGAAATTATTTTTTGAGAGCTTTAATTTTCCCAGTGGAGTAGGATTAACAGCCATGAAGATGGGAGAGGAGGTGTGGGCGGTTTGAAGACAGAAGAGAACATGTGAAATAGTCACCAGAAAAGAAGGAAAGTCAATGGATGAAGGAAGTACAACACGATTTGGGGGAAGCATTAAGGCTTCAGAGTTGCAATCATGATTTTGAAGTCGTATCAATTAGTGTGATTGATTTCCGGATCAATTTTTTTGATCCTTTTTTTCCGGATCCTTTCAGCCACAGGTATAGAGCTCGGTTTAGCCAGCATTGTAATTTTACTGAGCATACACAGGGACATGAGAGAAAAGCAAAGGTGTCTAGGGGGTCATTTGATGATTGACCCTAAAAGTCAAGCCATGAAAAAAGGGTAGAGCAAACACTGAGGTTGAGAGAATTCATGATAAGTGGTGGTATTAATAGACTGGTGCTTCTGGTGGGGTCCCAGGAGGGTTGGAATGGTATAAGAGGGAGTGTTCTGGAGAGACAGGAGGATGGAGTCAGATGGCATTCTATTTCTTGATGTACCTAGATCAGACCGAGGAAAACAACAGAACTCACAAGTGTCTGTTAAGTTGTATCTAATTATATTTTTGCATCAATACTCTGAAGCAATGTAATAAAACTCTTTACAAATATGGAAAAAAACACATGATCTTAAGTACAGACACTTTGGAATTTAAATTACCTTTTCTAAGATGAGAACGGTAACTCTCCTCTTTTTTTTGGAAAATTATTTTGTGTATAAACCCACATTTCCCAAGGATCTTTGGTAAGTGAGGCAATACTGTATTAAGTAGGAAGTACTGATTAGAGGTATGTTTCAGGTGGGAAATCTCTTGTACAGTAGAAAGCAAAAACATCCAGCAATTAGATTAGTAAATTTGGAAGAAACTGTACAGGTCAGTCATATCTTAAGGAGAGAAAGAGAGAGAAAGGAAAAAAAAAAAAAAAGAGGAAAGAGGAAGAAGAACAAACAAGACTGGAATCATTTGCTTTACCTCCAGTCCAGTAAAGGGAGTTAAGAACTCAGCAGGAACCTAAGCAAGAAGTTAAAGGTCTCCTGCAAGACTCGGCTTATTTTAGTGGTATTACAAAGAGAAAAACCAAATGCGGTAACATAATCAATAGTTTGAGACAGTTACACAACTGATTCTTCCTTTGGGATACGTCTATGTGGAGAAAATTTTGAGAAGTCTTTATGACCTTGATTAACGATGAGTTCATTCACAGAGGAATGAAACTGACTTGGTCACAATGAGTTAAAATGACACCTGATGCCCTCTCCACCTTCTCACTGATTCAACAGTAAATATATTGAGTCCCTATTATGTGAAATTGACCTATGTAATCATCTTATTTCCTATTTGACTAATGACTTTTTCCTTCATTTTCAATCAACCACTTTGTTGAGCACTTACTATGCCTGCATTTTGATAGTGACTACCATGGGTCTAGAAACAGTGTAAGGTAGAGATGTTTGCTTTCTAGAAGTTTATACTGAAGCTGAGAGTGAGTATGAGAGGGCACAAAGTGCTTCATTACCAGTTCAATTTTGTTCTTTTACAAGTTCCAGGAATTACAAAAACACAGAAGACAGGCAGGAGACTCTGCTATGACTTTAGGAACATTTGTCAGTGTAGGTGACAGAGCCCAACACAGACTTCAGAAGGATGAGGGGGTGGGAGCAGTTCCTTCCTTCCTTATATTTAGATATATTACCAGATTGTAAGCTCTATCCCCCATTGAGTAAGTTCTGGTAACACATGTAATTATTTGCTGATTTTATTTCCTGAGGAAGACATGAGAAAGAGTTAAAAGTCCTGGCACCCAGCTGGGAAGGTGGCAAGAGAACAGATCTGGTTTTTTTTTTTTTTTTTTTTTTTTGCCATCCTATTTTTTAATGGAAACAGAGGGAGTCAATTCTCCATTTTAACACTATAATCTTGAGCAGAAGTAGATTCTGTTGAAACAGAAAATAGTCTCATAGTGAGGGAAGTGCTACTGATTTTCAGATAAATAGCACATTAGAAGTGTTGAAAGTAAGGCATTTAATAGAGCAAAATAATAAGCTTTACTCTAAACAAATGGCCTAATGATTTGCCAAACATAAAAGAGCACAATTATTGCTATTTGAGAACAACTGCATGGTAATATTTTCTCCCTAACCCACTTCAGCCATCCCAAAATAGACTGCCCTAAGAATTTATGTACTCTACCAGAGTTTCTATTCTTCTCTTAATACGCTCAAAATTTTAAAGATTTTAATCGTATAACTGGTTGCTCTTATCTTCTTCCTCTAGTGTGTTTGAGAGAAACTACCCCCCTTCAATGAAAGTTGAGGATATCATTTGTCTTCAGTGTTTTGCATGCATTTGGGGAAGGGGTGGAATAATTGGCAAGTTCGTAAAACACATAATAACTCCTTCAACTCTGATTGCCTTTCGTTACAACTAACAACAGTGATTTTGCCCACTGCGATGCTGCTCAAATCCATTCTTGTATAGAAGTAAGTTTTAGAGGATGAGAGAAAAATCACTTAATTGCTGCAGAATGAGGAAGGGCTTCCACATTAATTCATTTTCATTAAAGTCCTTGAATTACAGTGTCATAGTCTCTCTGAAGCTATGACAAATCAACAATCAGACTTAAAACTGAATCACTGCCTAATTAAACCTTACCATTCATTATCCTGCTTTATCATATAATACAATTTACTTCATTATGACCATGTACCAGCTCTGCAAACAGCCATAGACTATTTATTCAGACAACAGACCATCATAAAATGCATTTTCTCTGATGGATATAGGATTTTTTATTTTGCTGTTGCACTAAGTTCTAAGGAATAAAGGATAAAAGATCCATTGGCATGGAAAACTGATGGATCTCCCCATGGATTGCTGTATGTAATTTTGGGGAAAAGAAAGACAGAGAGGAAGGGTGATTTACAAGCAGCATGAATATTTGTCTACTTCTCTTTCCCTCTTTCTCTCAAGAAAGGTAAAAGTTAATGTATTTATTTTTTAAAAGAAAGAATAGAATCTTTATTGAACAAAAGAGGTTAAAATCTCACTTCCAGTTAATTTTGTTTCAGTTCATTAGTTGTATTCAATGTTCTAGTAGGTAAATGTTTCAAACATTGGGTGCTTTCAATGTTCCAAGTATATAGATACCACTAAGATAAAGTATTTGTCCTGGACAAGCCTATAATATAGTGAAGAATAAAGTATATTATTAGATGATCCCTAGTCCATACTCAGTAATATGAGAATATGTATTTTTATTATAAGCAACAGGATATTTTAAAAATTGACAATATCCGAGGCCACAATGTGAAAGTCAGTGAATAATGAGAAATCATCCAGGCCATCATGTGGTCTGCAACGTATTTCAATAAAAATAATATGACAACTAAAAAAGCTGCAAGTGTATTGGAATACTAAGACAACGGAGTAAACTATAAGAAAGTAGGAGGGGCATAATAAAATAGCTGCAGCATAAAGTAGAAAAGTAAAAGTTAATGATTGGAAATGAAACGATCAACCAGCCAATACTGAGACTAATAAGTCAAAAGAGTATTATTTGAAAGATTAGTAAAGTAGAAAAACCTCTGGCAGGATGGAGGACAAAAACATACAAGATAGATGGAACAATTAAACAATGTTAGGAATACAAAGAAATAAACAGTCACAGGTATGGTAGAGATTTATAAAACATGCAAGAAAAGCCTGTGGACAATGTTCCACAATAAAATTGAACATCTGGATGATGAAATAGATTATTTCCCAGGAAATTGTAACTTATGAAAAAGTGATTTAAGGAGGTATAAGGGTGCAAGGATGGGAAAGAAAAATAAAACCATCATATGCAAATGATTTTATACACAATAATTCAAAAGGATCTACCAGTTATATATTAAAATTTATAATTTAGCACTGTGGCTGAATGTAAGATCAAAATATCAAAATTAATAAAGTTGCTATTTGGCACTAACTAAAATTAGAAAAAAAATCCTTTTTAAAAGAAATATAATTTATAAAACTAGCAACTTAAACTACTTAGACATACGTCTAATGAAATGTGTGCAGATCTTGAAAGAAATCACAAAACTTTATTAAAAGATACAAAATAAGACTGAAATAAAGGTAAATACTATGTTCATGAATTATAATACTTACTATCACAAAGATATCAATTCATTCTAAATTAATCTTTAAATATAAGCCAATAAAAAAATTCTAATAGATTGTTTGTGAACCTCAACAATTTAACCTAAAGTTTATAAAGAACTGAATACCAAAAACAGCAAGACACATTTTAAAAAGAAAGAAGGAGGACTTGTCTTATTGGATAATAAAACCTAACATGAAGTTATAGTGATTAGAACAATGTGATGTTGGCACAAGAACAGTCAAGTAAGCTGATGGAGCAGGACAGAGAATTTGGAAAAAGTGTCTTGTTTGTTGTTGGCAGAGGCAGAAGCAGCTGCTCCAGAGACACGAGGGAAGGTTGCTGGAGGGACCACAGAGAGCCCCATTTCAGAGAGAGCAGGAGAGACGTTAACTTGGCTCTCCTGTGTAGGGGAGGACACACTGCGGAAAGGCTTGGTACAAGGTTTATGCACTTCTAAAGCAGCGCTATCATGCTTTACATCCTTCCCTGGAGACCTGGCCTGACAGGATGGGGCGGGGAGGGTTCTTTCCTGAACAGAGAAGTTACTTTTTCAAAGATAAAGGTAAAAGAGGTAGAATTATAAAGTAGCGGGAAAACAAGAGACTATATCATAAATGTTGGTGAAACGATTAGTCATCTATTCATGTGGAAAAAAGAAATTTTGATAATATATAGCACAAAAAATAAGCTGCAAATGAATTAAAAGCCTAAATATGTAAAGAAAAACTAATAGTTTTGGAAGAAAATGTAGACAAGTTATCTTCATGATAATAGCATAGAAAAGAAATTCTTAAATAAACTATAAAAATACAGTCAAAAAGAGGAGTGATAAAACTTAAGTACATTAAAATTGGCAACTTCTCTATGATAAATGGCCTCCCAAACAAAGTGAAAAGACAAACCACAAATTGGTAGTGATATTTGTAACCCATTTAAACAACAAAGACTAGTGTTCACAGTATGTAAGTCTTTCAAATCACCAGAACAATCCCACCTAACAGTCAAATAATCCAAAATAAAAATTGACCAAAAAAGGCAATTTATAGAGAAAGATACTCTATATTTGCTAATACAATGAAGTGAAAAAAAATGCCAACTTCACTGGTGATTAGGGAAATATAAATTAAAATATCAGGCTACCCTAATACAGTCCTTTGATTGGACAACATTTACAATGTTTAATAACCCCAAGTGCTGGCAAGGATATGGAGCAATGGGAACTCTGGTACTTTGCTGGTACAATTAGATTCACATTGATCATTAAGGACACAATTTAGAAACATAACGTAAAATGAAAACTTGTAGAATAATATACACAATGTGTTAGCCTGTCATTGAAATTTTTAATACACTTAACTCTGAGAGCAAGGAAAAAGGGATGGTGAAGAGAAATTACAAGTTTCTGTAATGTTTTATTCATTAAAAAAAACTGGAGTGTTGTGTCTATAACAAATGCTAACACTTTTATCTCTACAGCGGGCATATTGTTGTCTCATGTTATTTTCTTCATGCTTAAAAAGTTTAATTGTTAAAAATGAAAACTTGATAAATATTTTAATATAACGGTCAAGAGTTTTTAATACTAAATTGAGTTCTGAATGATAAGTAAGACTGAACCAGGTGAAAAGAGGTGTGAAAGATGATTTAGGCAGAGGAAATAATAGAGTCATAGAGATGGTGCAATAGCATTAAATATTTGAGGCAGTTTTTCAATATCTAGACTAAAAAGTTAAAAAAGTGCAAATCATCTTTGGGAGATGAGCAGATGGGATGGAAGTGTAGGTGGTCAATTGTGGGGACTTTTAATGCTGTGTTAGGGAGCCTACATTCTATCTTAGATCAATAGAAGTGTCTTATAGAAGAGTAATCTAGTCATATCTGCAATTTAGAAAGAGTGCTAAAGCTACTTTGTGGAGAATGGGTTTGGGAATGGTGGCGGCCATAACAGGGACCAGGAGACCAATTAGGAGGCTATGTTAGGTAGTCGCAGAGAGAGGCAAGACACTAAATTAAGATGGTAAAGTGGGACAGTGAGAACGAAACAGACTTCACATACATTTAGGAGGTAAAACTGGCAGGATTTGGTGACTTAATCACTATGGGAGTCAGAGGAAAGAATGCATCCTTGCATAGAATTACTGTGTGGATGATAGTAGTATTAACAGAAAACTGGATATACTGGAAGAAAAGCAGATTAGGGTGGATGATGAGTTTGGCTTTAAATGCATTATGTTTGGAGGTGTTTGTGGAACCCTGTTATAGCTACATCCAGCATGCAGTTGGCTATACCAGTCTGAAGCTCAAGGGAGAGGCCAAGGCTTGACATGAAGTAGTCATTATCCCAAGAACAAGGATATTAAACATATTACAACATGGCAGGTTGGAGCTGATTTTCCTGGTTACTCATCACTTATTGTAGCATCATTTCTATCTTTTCCAGCACTCAGTTACAACATTTAATAGATCCCAGTATAGGAGATGGGGACCCTATCCTATTTAGAGTCCCAATATAACATAAATATGTATTATATATTTTAAAAGAATGCTAAAGTATAATGTTTATTTACCTGCCAAACACTCATTGAGCACCTGCCATGTATGGGTATTTTGCTAGTAGCTCCAAATTGAGAAATGAATAAGGTAGTCCCTGATTTCAAGGGTTTTACAATATAGTTAAATAAATAGGGATATATAGAAATTAAACTACAAAGTGAGATATGTTCAAAGCAAAAGCATATATGAGGTAAAAAGATATGTAACAGAGGACGATGCAATTAGTTCTCTTTGTGTATGGAATGTGAGAAAAGTTTTCCAGAATAAATGACATCAGAACTGCCTTTTTAAAGATAAAGAGGACTCTGGTTGATGAGAGACAACAGTGGGAGGAAGTAGGCAAAGAAAATGCTATCATGCCTTGTGTCACAGTAACCAAGTGAAGCATTTGGGGATGACAATTTGGCATTACCTGAGGATGAAATGGAAGGGAAGTGGGTTAATAGGTTAGAAAGGTAGTGAAAACTATTCACACAAATTTTCTAGATACCTTTCTGCCCACAATAGTTTGCTTATTTAAAGGTTTTAATATAAAATAGTAATTTTAAGTTATGGAAGGAAAAATGGTGAATTAGGTTGCCTGGTGGAAGAATTAGACATGAGAAGTAAAGACTGGAGGCACAGGGACAACCAAGATCAGGTTTAACCACAGCCTCCAACTGAACAGTTTCATCATAAAGAGTCATTCATCAAATTCCAACACAATCCAGGCAAATTTTTACCCAGGTAAAAATTGACTAGGACTTGAATGAGTCCCTGCCTCAAAGTAAACCTTTTATCTTCTGTCCCTAAATACCAACACTGATTGTATCTCTCATGTCTTGACTCTTTTCCACTGGGGCTATTCCAACCTTGTCAAACTATGATGCTGACAACGGCACTTATTTTCTGCTCTTTCTTCACTTGACAGATCCCCAAAGGATGTATTAAGCTCCTTAAGTAACTGTCTAGGTCTCTGCCACAGAATTCAGTGACAGCTTTTTAGGTATGATTTTGTGAAAGGGCTGATGTGTTGAAATCTTTCACTGTTTATGTAACTTCCAGCAATGGCTAATATATCATCATGCTCATCAAACCTTTTGTACTGTACTAACTTTGCAGAATGATTTGTCACATCTAGCTTGTCTTTTGGCATAAATACTTCCACCATACAGCAATCATAAGTATAACTAAAAGTCCCTCGACACTACTTCCTAAGACTTCTAAGGATGCTCACAGACTTACTTCTGAGTAGAAATATAAATTACAGTTAACCTAGCAACAAAAGTTTCTTGATGCAAGAGGGCCACTAGCAGATCATTCTAATGCTCATAAAAAAGTCATATGTCTCAGGATTTTGGGGTTTATGGTTGGTGATGAGTTTTCATCTGATTCTCTGTAAGAATAAGATATATTTTTATTTACTCGAACTTTGCAGCCAAACCTACCTGAAGGCCAAAGACATGTTATATTTAGTCATATGATATTTCTCATAAATTGCGATTTGAAAATAGAATTTGATGTGTGAATGTATATAAATATACAAACTGAATTAATTGCTATTAAAGTACAGAAGTATCAAGCCATAAAAATATGCGGCCTGTAAATTTATTTTTAAAAGAACAAAGGTAGACCTAATGTCATCTCTCAGTGAGCCTAAATCTAGTTGCTGTCTTCTCCCTAAGTCAGCAAATGGTCCATTTAGGATTGTCTTCCTGAAAGCTGTCTAAGTGGTAAGTCAAGTTGGTGGAGAAAGGTGTGTGTGCACCTCATTTTCGCTCTTGTGTCCTTCAAATAAAATGCTCTCCTTTATTCAGATACTACCGTGCTTCATGGAATTCCTCAAGCCATATTCTTTACTTGAACTCTTCCCTAATAATAAAGCAGTCTTTATTATCTTTTTAGTCTCTAAGAGTTTACAATTGTAATTTGTGCCTTATCATTAACCACTTCATTTTATAGTGTTTTATGATATTCATGGATTGTTTACAGGTGTTAGTCTTCTCTCTCCAGTGACACTGTAAGCTTTCTATGACTTTCACAGACTTGAAGAAATCACTAGCAATTTTAACTTGCACATTTCAACAAGTGTTCCACGTTCCAGAAGAACCGTTCATTCACGACTTAATTCAGTAAATTTTATTGAGCTCCTACAATATGCCACACACTGTTTTAGGCTTTAGAGATGTATCAGTGACCAAAACAACAATAAAAACTGGTACTTCCCTGAATTTTAATTATAGTTAGGGGAATCTAGACAATAACACAAATAACTTAAAAATGTAGTATGTCAATTTCTCATGAAGGCTATTAAGAAAATCAAACAGGGAATGGAAACAGGGTATGCTTCTAATGGATAATAACAGCAGAATCTAAATTTTTAAAAAGATGGTCCAGAATTTCTTAAGTATGTCATCTTCACATGTGATTAAGAGATTCTGCTGGTAGTCCTTAAACAGACAGGTTAAAGTAAGATCCTTATTTACCTAGAATGCCAAGCCAGTCTTAACTTTTTTTTAAAGCTAGGTAAAATTAGTTTTTTTCCCTTTATTTCTCTTCTTAAAAAAGAAAAAAATCCTTATTGAATAATTGATACACCAAGAACTGCACATACTAAATGTACACAATTTGATGACTCTGGACACATGCAAACACGAGTGATACCACGACCACACACAAGGTAACAGACATATCCAGCACCTCCCAGAGTTTCCTTATTTCCTTATATCTCTTGGTTTCCTTTTTCCTTTTTTTTTTTTTTTTTTGTGTGTGTGTGTGGTAAGAACATTTAACATAAGATCTACCCTCCCAACAAAGTTTGGAGTGAGTAATAATGTATTTTTAACTACAGGCACTGTGCTGGACGGCGCATCTCTAGAATTTATTCATCCAGCACAAACAAAACTTTATGTACCTACTGAATAACAACTTCTGTTTGTCGTGTCTGGGATTGGCTATCATTTCTTAGAGTAACTTTACCTAACCACACTGACTGGATTATGTTCTACTTGTATGCATGCCCTTCACCACCGATGTAGCTTCAAACTCAATTGTTTATTTAATCATCCATAATTGCTTGTTTAATGTCTAATGTATGTACTAGAATGTAAATTTCATGAAGGCAGGGGATCTGTGTTGCTCATGCCTGTCCCTATGGCACCAAGCTTATTACCTGAAGTTACCAAAGTAATACACATACACACACGCACGCACGCAATTTAGCCTACTAGCTTAATGATGGAGAGGTCATGTTTTACATCCTCATGGTGCCTAGACATAACCCTTTTTGACTGATCCTTGCTTTATTCTAATAAAATGGAGAACCAAGTCCATTTAGAAGGAAATGAAGATTCAATGAATATATGAGGATATAGGAGACTCCCACAAACACTTAAAGGAAAACATCAACATGCATATCAACTAAACCACCAGACATAACAAATTTGGCCAAAATATAGCAAATACCACTGAGCACTTATTATTCACCAAGCATTGCTCTGGATGTCTGAAATACATCAGTGACCAAAACAGTGGGAAATCTTTCTTGCCCCATAATGTAAACTCCATTACAGGGCAGGAGAGGATAGACAAAACCATAAAAAATAAGTAAATTATATATATGAAGAAAAAGTCAGTGCTATGGGGCAAAAATGGAGCAGACGAAGGGAAATTGAGAAATTGAGAGTGGGTTAAAGGTAGGCCATGCTGAGCAGACGATATTTGAGACGTGTTGGAAAAATACTTTACTCTGAAAAATGAGGAAAATAAACAGTGTAAAGTCAGTAAAATATTCTAGAAAAGATTTAATCATGTATCTGAATGCAGAGGGAAATAAGGCTTGAGGGAGTCAGGGACATTATTAGCAAGGGGAGGGGAGAGAAGTTTGCTGTCTTGGATTTGTAATTTAGGATTTACCTTTTCAATAAAATTAAGTTAAAGTTGCAACAAAATCAAAGAAAAAGTATTATATCATTTGCTAAGGGGAAACATTAAAGCACATTGTCAGTGAAAGAATTCAAGTTATTTAGAGATGAGATGAGAATCTTACCATTTTTACTGATGTCGAGTTCTTTAAGGTTAACTAAACTAGCAATAGTGGTTGGCAGATTTGATAGGTCATTATCAGGAATACTTAGTTTTCTTAGAGCTTGACAGTTGAACAATTGCTGTGAAAAGAAAATAATGATTAATTAGGTCTCAATTTGGTTCAATCCATTCATACATACACTTAGAAACAAAATTCAATTAGTCATCTTTGCCAAAGTAATAAAAGGGCCAACTACAAAAAGTAGTCACTTTATTCCACTCCCATCTTCAGGATTCTTTTCCGAACTTTTTCACATTCCAACCCCATGTTAGTGCCTCGCTGCTCTTTGCTATGCAGATTCAACACTCGAGGTTTTCTACTTTTCCCTGCTTCTGTTTAATATTAATATTAATGTTCAATTTGCCACTGAGCCAATTGATTTTTCCCTTTGAAATAATTTCTGGAGTTGCCCCTTCCTTTCTATTCCCACGGCTACCAGGATGACCTCAATTCTCTTTCCCCACAACCACAAATCACTTTCATTTACTCACATCGAACAGCTGTTTATGGGACATGCAAGAACTGTAACACAGTTGAATATAGAGGCTGACATTTCTTTTGTGTCCTCTAACACTGTTTCATAAATATCTAGCAAATGAAACATTCAATCCCTCATATTTGGTGAAAAAAACACCACTGATTGGTTTATTTCTGCCACCAGTCCAAAAGTACTAATGGGGAAGAGCCAAGTGTTACTGCAATGGCTCTCAAATCCAGCATGGATTTAAACACTCGTGGGAGGATGTGCTTGTTTAAAATGTGGATTCTTGAGCTTTACCCAGAGAAGTACTGATATCGGGGGTCTGGGATGGGGGTCAAAATCTGCATTTTTAACAAGCACTCTAGTGATCTGGCTATTTTTTATGTAGGTATTTCCAGTATCATGTTTCCGGAAACAGTAAGTTAGATTATTTTTTAGCTATGTCCATCTCATCTTGACTACTGAAGATTTCAACAGCTGGACAGAAATTTTGATTCATCCCTGGAAGAATTATCCTAATGAGATCTTTTCTGTTTGACATTTCTAATTCTGTTTTGGTGAATTTCCACAGATGAAGTCTCTGTATCTACGACTATACAATTGGCCCACAGTACATTTAACTACTGCTTGTTTTCACATGTAATTCATAATTTATAAGCATAAACAACGTAGCACATGGTTGTTAGTTCTTAACTCACTAACTTTTCAAAAAATAGACTTCTAGTTGTTACTTAATATAAAATATGTAGTTTCTTGCTTCTGGTTAGTCATTTTTGGCTCCTTACAAAGATTACTTGCAATACTGCATGTAGTGCTAGAATTTCATTATTCTCCACAGTAATGTTGCTTATATAAAGATCTTTATAAAACCTAAAAAAGAGGACTTTGATGAATAATTTCCACTAACTATTAATTTTCTTTAAAAATTAAAAAAAAAGATGTCTACACTCATGCAAAAGTTAATTTAAATTTTTGTCCATACTCTATCATTCTATTAGGACCATTACATCTACACATAATGTTAGTTACAGATGCATAGATTAAAAAAAAAGTCAATTGCCTCATGTCTGATATTGATAAGATGTACTAACTACTCTTTAGTCTGATTACTATTACCATTTTATACAAAATTCAGACAAATTATTTTTAAAGTAGTGGTTTTTGGTGTATAAATTCAAGTCTCATCATCTCAGTTAAATTCTCAATTTATCTCAAGAATTAATAGAAGTCCTTGTATTCCAGTTTTAAATGAAGCCACATTAGGAACAAATGATATGGAAACTCCTAAACATTCTATTACCTAAGAGAATCTAAGATCTCTCTGGTAGAGAGGCTAAGAGCATGTCATTTGGAATCAGATTAATGTTGGTACAGTCCCCACACATCTACGTCCTAGCTGTGTGATCTTGGGCAAGTTACCTAACATCTCTGAGCCCTATCAATTTCCTATCTGTAAAATGGGAACAATAACATTACCTAACTTGAAGGATTGTTGAGAGGATTAAATGAGTTATTATACGTCACCAATTATAAGTCTTACATTTTGTTTCACATATTAACATCTTTGATACTTGGGATGCATCTTTCAATAAAGATTAAGTTGTACTTCTTAAGCAGTGTTTCTTTCTTAGTGGTACTACAATAAAGGTAATGGTGTGTCTTACAATCAATAGCCTAGGATTTGAAGAAATGAATTACTTGTTAAAATGTGAAGTTGTTTGTGTTTGGCACATAGTAAGAGTTTGATAACTAGCCATTATACAGATACAGAAGTAAACCCATATAATAATCTATTTCTTACTTTTCTAGATGATGAGAGCTTTGAAGGCAGGAGTCATGTCTGATTCATCTTGGTATCAACCTGTTTCACCTTTGTATATATCAAAGTGACTAGCACAGTGTCTTGTACATAGTGTATCTTGAATAAATATCCTTGACAGTATACTTAGATAAGCAAAGGGAAAATGAGGAGAGTGGTAAGTTCCAGCTGAGAGTGGTACTTCACTGGTTTGGAAGTTTCAGATAGGTAAACAATCTCAGTGGAATCTCAATTTCATAAACAAATCGGTGAACTTTTGAGTATGAGTCATGATGTCTGTAAACTGACAAAGAAATTAAGAAGGACTTTTAACGATTCTTTCAATATTCAAGCTTTGAATGAAAATGAAGCAAAGAATGATCAAAAAATAGCTGTAATTCTTCCATATAGTATAAAATAGCAAATATAATTAATAGCTAATTAAAGTAAGACAGTTAATGATTATGGTTACCCTGCCTTTCATTTGATAATGATATTTCACACTTCAAAAAAATTGTTTTGAGTCTTAAAATATTTGTGTATTAAAGTGCTCTTTTTCTTGGGCTGAAGGAAGCAATTTAACTCTGACAGAAATTGGTTTGAGAAGAGTATGCAATTTAAATTACTGACTCCAAAAAGTAATGGTTACTTGTTTTCTAAGAGAGTTGACACAAAGAAAAATGCCAGAGCGTTGAAAATAAAAACATATTTGGGAACAAAAATGCATATTCTAAAAAGTACTATTCATTAATTTATGGAAAACCATTCATTGATACTTGCTACAAGCTACAGTATGCTAAGTACAGGGGACACAAAATGAACAAGACACAGCAACCGAGCTCAGTAACTTAGTTTACAATTTAATATTTAGATATTAAGTGCTGCGTGGAAAGACTACGCCAAGGTAAATATTACATATGATGAAAACATACTGATAGAATATCTGCCCTGGATTATGTTGATGATGGTGTTGGGGTTGACTCATGAAAGTATTCCTGAGAGAGGTAATGAAAACATGGATCACTTGAAAACCAGCATAAGTTAACCAGATGAAAGCTAAAAAGAGATCATGTTGCACTTGTAGCATCTAAAGATACTCTTAATTCAAAGAATGTATAACTCAAACTAGTTTCAAATATTTGTTTGACAGTATGGGGATACCTGGATCTTGGAGTGAATGCTCTGAGTCCACAACATCTACATGCATTTAAAATGTATTTATCATATACCTATTACATGGTATGGTCTATGTTTACCACTGAGGATAAAGACATTTCTGTTTTCAGCAGTATGATGGACTAAATATTCAAAGAAAAAATTTTAGTGCAGCAAAACCACACACACACACACACACACACACACACACACACACACACACACAAACACACACACATATTCTTTTAATGCATAGCTGAGCTCTGGCTGTTAAGTATGGGGATTTCTCAAATTCCAGAATAACAAGAAAATACTAATATACCGAGTTAAATGTGTCTGTATTAAGCTTTTTCTTTAGTGGTATCTGTTGGTCTCTGGTGGCTGAAGATTGAGGTCTTTTTTTTGCAATTGGAAAGTTAGAAGACTGCTTGGGGTCTGAACAGAGGTCAGAGATTGGATTAGAGACCACTCCATACACAGTTGGGGTCTCTTAAGGGTGACACCTTTAGTGAGTGAATTAAAAAAAAAAATCGGTCCCGCAAAAGAAGTCAGTGGTGAGTGCATGACTTTCTCAGTTTGGGCTCTGAGTGAAGTAAGAAAAAACAGCAGAGAGAGGAAGGAAGGAAGGAAGGAAGGAAGGAAGGAAGGAAGGAAGGAAGGAAGGAAGGAAGGAAGGAAGGAAGGAAAGAAGGATCGGAGTGAGGGAGGAAGGAAGGAAGGAAGACAGAAAGGGAGGGAGGGAGAGAGGAAGGAAGGAAGAAAGAAAGAACGAAAGAAAGAAAGGGAGGGAGGAAGGAAGGAAGGAAGAGGGAAAGAGAGAAAGAAAGAAATCTACTCATGTATGGTCAAGTAATATTTGACAAAGGAGCCAAGAAGATGCAGTGGGAAAAGGATGGTCTTTTAATGTTGTTGGGAAAACTGGATAATCACATGCAGAAGAATGAAACTGGTCCCCTATCTTATACCACTCATAAAAATTAACTCAAAATGGATTAAAGACTTAATGTAAGAACCAAAGCTGTAGAATTCATAGAAGAAAACAGGGAAAACACTCCTTGACATTGGTCTTGGCAAGGATTTTTTGGATATGACACCAAAAACAAAGGCAATAAAAGCAAAAAATAAACAAGTGAGACTACATCAAACTAAAAAGTTTCTGCACAGCAAAAGAAGCAATCAGCAAAAATAAAAAGTCAACCTATGGAATGGGAGAAAGTATCTACAAATTGTTTATCTGAAATGGGGTTAATATCCAAAATATACATGAAACTCATACAACTCAGTAGTAAAAAATAGCAAAAAAGGAACAGAAAAAAACAATTCAAAAAAGGGCAAAAGACTTGAATAGATACTTTGCCAAAGAAGACATACAAATGACCAACAGGTACATGATAAGATGCTCAACATCACCAATCATCAGGGAAATGGAAATCAAAACCACAATGGGAGATGAACTCACACCTGTTAGAATGGCTATACCAAAAAGACAAGAAAAAAAAAGTGTTGGGAAAGATGTGGAGAAAAGGGAATCCATGTACACTGCTGGTTGGAATGTAAATTGGTACAGACACATGAAAAACAGCACTAAGTTTCCTCAAAAAATTAAAAATAGAACTACCATATGATACAGTAAATCCTACTTCTGGGTAAATATCTAAAGAAAATATAAACACTAGCTCGAAGAGATACCTGCACCCCTGTGTTCATTGCAGCATATTCACGATAGCCAAGACATGGAAACAACTTAAATGCCCACCAACAGATCAATGGATAAAGATGTGAGACATATACATATATATGCAGAATTTTTTCAATAAATACAGTACTAGACAATCTATAATTAGTTGAATCCTCTGATATGGAAACATGGATCCAGAGGACCAACTATGCAACTTAAGCATCCTTGGATTTTGGCATCCATGGCAAGTCCAGGAACCAGTCCCACACAGATACCAAGGGAGGACTATAAACAGATTTTTGACTGTGTCAGGGTCTGTGCCCCTAATCCCTCTGTTGTTCAAGAGTCAACTGTCTATACAATGGAATATTACTCAGCCACAAAAAGATAAAAATCCTGCCTTTTGTGACAGAATGGATGGACATTAAGGACATTATGCTAAAGGAAATTAGTCAGATAGAGAAAGACAAACACTCACTGTGTGATCTCACCTATATGTAGAGTCTATAAAAGCTGAACTCATAGAAATAGAGAGTAGAATGGTGGGTGTCAGAAGCTGAGAGGTGGTGGGAGAAATGGGAAGATGTTGGTTAGAGGGCACAAATTCCCAGCCATACAATAAAGAAGATCTGGGGATCTAATGCACACCACAGTGAATGTAATTATCAATAATGAATTATATACTTGAAGGTTTTTAAGAAAGTAGATCTTAAATGTTATCAGTGTACACACACAAATCATAATTATGTGAAAGGATTGAGATGTGGTACTGTGTTGGTAACTTCTTACCTTATTGTGGTAACCATTTTGCATTTTATACATGTATCTAGTCATCATATTGTGCACTTTAAACTTACATATGTTATATGTCAATAATATCTCAACAAAGCTGGGGAAAAACCAATGTAAAACTAAAATTCTGAACAACAGAGGCATATGTATCAGGAAAAAGGTAATCAGATTAAAAACATTCTTAGATTTTTGCATTGTTTGAGAGTAGGGTAAAGACACTGATTAACTTTATATTTAAGTTAAATATGTATGCTAAAATTTCTAGGGTAACAGTTAAGGAAATATAAATAAGTGTATAATTTCCTAGTTGTTAGAAGAAAAATAAATGGAAAGAGAGAAAAAATCTTTAATAAATATAATGGAAAACAAGTAAATACTCAAAAGAAGCAAGACAAATGAAAATGTAGAATAGAATGGAACAAACTGATGCAAATATACCAATAACAGCCACTAATAAATATGTATTAATCCTTCCAATTAAACAGATAGAGTGGGTTAAAATTAAAAATAATCAAGCTATATCTTATTACCAGTGATACACCCAAAACTTGATAGAAAAATGATAAAAAAAACTGACAAAATTAGCTTAAAGAAGTCTAAAGTATCAATACTAATTTAAAGCAAAAGGCATTACTGGAGAGACAGTGCCCACATGTTAGCAAAGACTTCCGCTCACCAGGAATATATAATTCTAAATTTGCATGCACCTAGTATCATAGTTTTAAAATAGTTAAAGAAAAATTTGACCTATCTACAAGGGGAGATTACAAATCTATTATCATAATAGAGTATTCTAATACATCTCTCTTGATAATTAATTAAAAATAGAAAAGAAAAGCTATAGAAGAATCAATAGCCACTAGCTTGTCCTAGTGGACACATAGAACACTGAATTCAACTACTACAGAGTACTTTTTAAAAAAGTACTTATGAAAAATTTGCAATTAACCATGTACTAGACATAAAGAAAGTCTTAACAAACTTAATAGAATTACTAATACAAAGTTCAGAATCTTAGACCATAATGCAGTTGTTATAAATTATTAATAAAAAGATAGATTTAAAAGCTTTTATATTTGGATATTTATATATAAAATTAAAGTTGACTTATAGTTCAGAGAAGAAATCACACTGGAAATTACAAAATACAAGCGAACAATAAAATATTATGTGTTTAAAATGGCAGGATATACCTAGAGTAACTGGACTAAACTGTAGCCTGAAATGCTTACATTAGAAAAGATGAAGGGGTGAGAATGAATGAGGTCAGCATGAGGCTTAAGAAGACAGAAAAAAGGTTAACAGTATAACAGAAAAGCAACAAAAGAGACCCTCACAACTCACAGTGGTCTAAAAACGAGGAAGGACAGAGATGCTGAAACAAGCTGCAGATTGGGAGCTCAAACAGAGGAACCACGTCTTTTCCAGGTCATCGTATGCATTGTATGCATCTTTTTAAATTTTTTACTGTGAAATATACACACACAAGAGTATATATAGTATGTATTTTTAAAAATTACGATGATAAAATAAAGACCCATATTCTTCAATCCAGTTTAAGAAAACTACTTTATGTCCCTCCCAATCAGATCCCTTTGTGTCTTCCCTGACCCTCCAAACAAACAACCAATTTCTCCTTTCCTCACTTGTTACCACAGGTCTAATAATCTTAAAAGTATATATTGTTTAATACAAACTTGTGGTTGCCAAGGGGGTGGGGGGGGTGGGCAGGGACAGACTGGGATTTCAAAATTCGTAGATACTGACAAGCATATGCAGAATAGATAAACAAGATTATACTGTATAGTACAGGGAAATATATGCAAGATCTTGTGGTAGCTCAGAGAGAAAAAAAAATGTGACAATGAGTATATGTATGTTCATGTATGACTGAAAAATTGTGCTCTACATTGGAATTTGACACAACATTGTAAAATGACTATAACTCAATAAAAAGTGTTTAAAAATTTGTCTGTTTACATTTATCTGAATGGAATAATACGTCATACTTTCTTCTGTGACTTGACTTTTTCATTCAATGCCATGTTATTAACATTATTCCATGTTCGTGTTTATAATCTATTGACTCACCTTTACTAGTTTATGCTTCATATAACGCCATTTTCTCACATATCCTACTGTTCATAGGCTTTTAAGTTATTCCCAATTTTTTGAACAAGGCTTCTAAGAATATTCTTATATACATCTGCTAGTGTGCATATACAAATGCTTCTCTGAGGAGGTAGGCATATGTTCAAATTTACTAAGTAATATAATTTTTTTCCCATGTGGCTGTAACAATTTAAAGTCCCACCAGCAGGGGTAAGAATTCTCATTTCTTCAGACTATTTCCAAAATTTGATATTTTCAGACTAAGTTTTCCAATCTGTGGTATGTAAAATTATAACACATTTTACCTATTTCTAAAAAAAAAAAAAACTGAACACTTCTTCATGGTTTACTCATTTGAAAGAATATTTGTCACATATTCTGGATACTAATTCTTTGACAGCTCTCTCAATAGATGGCTTATTTTTCCAATCTTTTTTATGGTATCTTTTGATAAAAGACATTTACAATAGCCAAATTCATCTCTCAGTTTTAATGGGTGCAGATGGTCTCCTATTTTTTTCCTCCTGAAAGTTTTAATACTTTGATTTGGCTCATTTGGAATTTATTTTTGAGAATCATGTGAAGAAAGGATCCAATATTTTCTCTTTACAGATGACCAGTTGTTCCATTTTAAAAATAGGTAATCATTTTCCCACTGATTTGCAAGACAAGTTCTGCTGTATATCTAATTTCCACATAAGTATGGGTCAGTCTCTGTGCTTTCTAATTCTAGTCCGCTAGTCTATTTGTCTACCTCTTGTTCCAGTTGGGTCATCAGAACTCTGTGACTGTGATTTGTGCTTGTGCTAAGGAAGGGTGGGGAAGGAATATGAGAATTCCTGGAGAAGGAAGAGACAGTCCAAATTACCTCCCACCCCACCAAAACAAAACAAACAAACAAACAAAAGAAAACATAGATTTTAGCCAGAATGTGAAAAGGTGTAAGTATCTGGGCTTTACCCGAGGTATTTGGATGGTGATTTTTAATCATTTTTGAGTCAACCCTACAGATACTATCCCCAGAAAAACACATACAGACATGCACGCATGCACACACATGTGCACACACACACACACACAAATACTCCTTTGCATCCAGTTCCAAGGAACTTGCACATCCCTGGCAGCCCATGCTGGCTCTGTGCAACAGGTTAAGGACATTTGTGATGGGTCACATCATGTTACTTTTAACAAAGCAAATGTAATCAGGTCCATCTTCTGCTTATACTTTTTCAGTGGTTCTCTCCTCTCTTTGGGACAAAGCCCAAGTTTCTTAATGTGGCTTTTAATGCCCTCTACCTCTCCAGTTTCTCATCTTGTCTCTTTCTCATGCTGTCTCTGCTACCATCCTGCATTACCACATCTCCAGCCACACAAGGAGCTGACAGTTTCTGCACCCACTGTGTTCTGCCTTGCCTTTGCAAACACCAGGCCTCCAGCTGAAGCTTTTCACCCCAGCCTTTCCCACCTCCCCTCTACCCCTCTTCTCCAGGCTCAGGTCCTCACACATTTTAGGTCACAGCTTAAGACTGGTTTACATGCTCCATCTGTGGACTTTCATATATTTTGTATTTATCCCCATTGAAGCCTGGATGCTTTTGGTTTGGAGATTATTAGACTGTAAGCTTCTTTAGTTCCGGCAGCATCTGCAGCATATAATGCAATGCCTGACACATTGCACTTTCTCAGTAAATAGCTGTTCTTTCATGAATATTCTTAGGCAGGGAAGTGGCAAATAATAAGATAATGCCATTTCTTGACTGCCTGTTATATAGATGCAAGACACTAACCTAGATTTTAAAGTACACAAACCTACTTCTTGCAACAATGTTGTGAGGAAGGTATTATTATCCCTACTGTGCAGGTGAGAAAACTCAGGAGGTTAACTTTTACAAGGTCATGTACCTAGGAAGTGCCAAAGCCAGCGTTCAAATTCAGCTGTGTCTGCTACAAAGCCGGTTCTACTGCGGTGCCTTTCCCCCTCTACACCGCCAGGTATGTGCTTTGGAAAGATAATAGTGACAACTGACAAAAGTTGGTGGCAGTCTGGGAGGAAAAAGCAAAGGAGACTGCGGGGACCTTCACCCCATTATATTGATCCTAGGGGAGTTCGGGAAGAAGACTCAGATTCAGTGACTGTCTTTTGACAGCAAGGACCTAAATTATAGTAAATGTGAGTCTATGTTATAGCACTTTGCTAACCGTGAACTACTATATAAATGCAAACTATTATAATTTGGATTAGCCTTTTATTATCACCATTATACTCAGGCTTGGAAAATTAAGGACAGAATGAAAATGTCATGAATGTGAATGACTAGATCCCAAAACATAGGTCCTTAGAAAAAAATGAGAAATAAGATGTTTATTTTTCCACCACAAATTTTTTAAAAAAAGTATTAGCTGTTTGTGAGTTTTAAAAAGATAAACACTTTTCCTGAGAAGTTTCATGTAAAATCATAAATATTCAATGAGAGGGTTATTGATGCCATATGTTGGCACAAGTGGATGCCACCTGGGAGAAGAACTGATTGTCTAATGAGTTGGCATTACTGAATGGCTGGTTTCTTAGAAGTTCTTCCTTTGAATCCCTTTAAAAGTGTTCAGGATATAGCGTTTCCAAATTCAATCAAAAGCTGTTTCAAAGAAATAATTATTTGTGCACACTATAATAAAATGCTTTAAAATTCTTTAGTTTAATACAAGTGTTAATAATTATCTTCAGTTAGAAAAGAGCCAACTCAAAAATAATAGAGTAAAAAGTGGTTTTATAGATGCACCTGGTGAAACTGCAAGCTTCTAATTATGACATTTAGTCAATTTTTTCTTCCTTTTCTTAGTCCCTCCCTCCTCTTTCCTTCCTTTGTCCTTTCCCGCTCTCCTCCCTTTTCCTTTTTCTTCCTTTCTTTCCTTCCCATTTCCCTTCCTTCCTGACTGCTTATATTCAGTGAGCACCTCTTGAACATCTAGTCAGTGACAGACACAATGCCAGGACCTAAAGATAAATAACAAAGTATCCCCTCCCTCAAGTATACAGTCAACTAGTGGTTAGAAATGCACACAAAAAATAAAATGCAATGTTGCAAATCCTAAGTAAATACTACAACAGAGAGAGGGCTTTGTAAAGTGCATTTTGTTACGAGAGAAACATTCCTAGACTTTGCCCTTAACCTAAGAGATTTTGGATGCTTGGATTTGCATGCCTTTCCACCTATTCTACACTGCTCCCTCACATTATCGTCCACCCCCTTAAATGTTCATAAGCCTGGAAGTGACTGGCTAAACAAACATTTTTTTTTTTTTGAGAAACTGACACCTATGACCAGAATTAGGCAGATGGAGGATTAGAAAACATCTAGGTGAAAAATAATGAGAGTCCTAGTTAAGTCACTGCCAGAAAGGGTGAGGAGGGAGACAGATTGGAAGGAGAAGTCATTAAGACTAGGTACCAGTAATCTATGGGCAGTCAAAGGAAGGATGATTCTGTGGTCCAACGACACCTGAAGGTCTCGGGTAGTAGTGGAGCTGTGGGCTGGTGTGGGAGGCATGGGACTAGACAAACACTGGTAGCATCAAATAAGATTGAAGCTGTAGGGAAATGGAAGACTTACAATCCCTTCCAGTGCATTGTAGCAATATTGAATGTGCTGCAGAGAAGAGCTCTTTTCTTCCCTGTGGAAAGATGGCAACTACAATAAATACCCAGGCATTTTATCCTAGAAAACAATAAATATCATTGCTGCTGTTTTTAAAATACAGATCTTTTCAGCAACAATTTGTCCAATGGTGGTGTTGAATCATCTCTCCCTTTGGAACAGCAAGTTTATTTTAGCATTTGTCACTGTCTTAGAAGGAAAGGAATATATCTGTTTTATTGGAGAAAAAAGCTGTCTATTTGAATATACAAGGCATAGAACCTTACCATATCCATTCTACTTGATAACAATTTCCATTAAAAAGTTTTCGGTGAAAAATTCTTTAACTTACATACCCATGATGCTTGCAAGCTCATAATATCAAGAAAAAAATACGAAAAGGTGAAAGCTGGATATGAAAGCACAACATTTATGTTCTTAATTTTGACCTAGCTAAATTGTTGCTAGGCAATTAGGGCAAATTCCTGATATCTCTATAATACTTAAGACAAGTTACGTGTGTGTTTGTGTGCGCTCGTGCATGCGCATGCGTGCACAGGTGTACCTTAGGGATTTTATTTTGTTGCTTTTTTAATAATTACTAGTTGCTAAAAAAGTTAATAACTATTAGTTGGTAATTGACAGTTACAAAAGTATTGGCTTTGTCTTTAGAGAGTAATCAATATGGTACATGAGCAACTGGGTTGAATGGCATTAACTTAGACTTTCATATTAGTATAAGCTGATACATATGTATACATACAAAAACAGTATAAGCTAGTGAAGATAGATAGATAGATAGATAGATAGATAGATAGATAGATAGATAGATAGATAGACTAGACAGATAGATAGATAGATAGATAGATAGATAGATAGATAGATAGATAATTTTTTAACTATCTATGTCTTAATCAGTTCTAGGTACCAAAACCCAACCTGTGCTGACCAACTCTGTGTAGGTCAGTAAACCAGAGAGAAGGGGATTCATGCTGGAGTCTCTTTTCCACTTGTCATTATGGAAAGATTATAAACTTTGGAATCAAACTGACCTATATTTGAATTCTGATTTCATGCTTAACTGGTCACATGCGATTGAGCAAGTTCCATATGTTTTCTCAGGCTCAATTTATCATTTAAAAAGCCCAACCAGACCTTGTTCTAGTCTTATCTTCAACAGTGCCCTTCTGCCAAGCCAATTTCCTTGACCCTGCAGCAGAGCAGGATTAGTTGTCTCTCTCCTGTGGTTTTGTATAATCTTCTGTACGTATTTCTCAATCCACTTTTGCAAAATCATAATTATTTATGCAACAAATATTCAGTGAGTTCCCAGCTTTGAACCGAACATTGCATTTCCTGTCAAAAAAAAAGAATAACTAAACATAGCTCCATATTTTGGTGTCTTTCTTCTTCAATCTTATTTCCCCAGAGTAGAATAAGTATTCAGTAAACATGTATTGAATGAATAACTACAATAGATTTGGTAAGTGCAGTTGTAGAATTGTACACACGGTGATACGTAGGCATGAGGATAGTTGAATAACTGTGCCAGGGTGAGTGAAGAATGGAGATTGTGGGAGGTGACAACTGAGATAAATCTTGAAGTAGCAGATGAGGCAAGGGAAACAGCATGAGCTTAGAGGCAAGAAGGAGCTTTGTATTCCAGCAACACTTCCTGTGAGAGCAAAAGTGAGAGCTGGACAGGCAAGCTGTAGCTGGACAACGGGAGGCCTCATATTAGCATTGTATGCTCAGTTGCATGGTTTTTCCCTCTAAGTTAGAGAGGAGACAAGCAACAGGCTTAACCTTGGTTGTAGCCTGGTCATATTTACATTTGGACATATCACTGTTGGCTGTGGGATGAATAAACTGGGGAGAAAAAGCAGGTTTAAGACACACTGAGAAAGAGACTGCTACACTAGTCCACTGAGAGATGATGAGGGCCTGACAAAGGCTCTGTTTACAGGGTGGAGAGATTAGATTTAAGAAATATTTAGGTGGCAAAATTGATAGGACTTGGCCATTGACGTGCTCTGGAAGGTGAGTAAGTAGGAACAGTAAAGAATGACAAGGTCCTGGTTTGGGGACTGAATAGATAGTCACCAACTGAGACAGAGACTGCAGGACAGGAGACAGGTTGCAAGGGGGCAATCAGACTTGTTGAGCTGAGTGTGAACATTCAAGTTAAGTCTGGAAAGCACGTATCAGTCTGATGACTGAGGGACAGGGCTGAGCTAGCCCAACAGATACGTGAGTCTTCAGTGCGGTGGCTGAGAACATGAGAACAGATGAGCGTGATAACCTAAAGAAAAGGGAAAGATCGAGAAGCTCTCCCGGAACTTGTTACTGTGAGTCACAGATGAAACTTGATCGCCCCATTTAATGAATTATCTAGTTTTGGCCTCACTTGGACTCCCTATTCCATTTGACAATGTCATCACTCCCTCCTTAGAAGCCTTCACTCCCTCAGTTCCCTTGACTCTGCTCCGACTTCTGTCTGTTGGCATCCTCCACGCCCTGCCCCGATGGCCTTGGCTGGGCTCCATCTCTCCTGAGAGAGCTCCTCTGCAGGTGGCTGGCTGGCAGTGCTTCACTGCCAGCGACAGAGGCAGCCATCATTAATGTGCATGGCTAAGTTCATGTGGTGAACGTATATACAAGCATTTATGTAGTCAATTCTTAATTACTTAGGACAAAGAACGAGAACCTTTATTCCTATTAAAGGCCACTGACACATAGAAAAGAGACAATTGAAAGCCATGGCAGTTACATGCAACACAACTAACCTTTATTGCAACCTCAAGAAAGGAGAACAAACCTTTAATTCATCCCCTTAAAATTTAAAGAAAACAGAAAACTTAACTCTCTGGGCAATCAAATAGCATGCACACATACACACACACATGCCAAGATGAAAAATCAACAGCAACGCTACATCGTTACCAGGGAATCGAGAAGGAATAAAAAGGTTCTAAAGAGAGAGGGAGAATATTGGTATTTTCTCTAATCTCTGGTCAAGACTAAACTCATTTACTGCTCTTTTGGGTTCATTACAGAAACAGCAAACTGTCTCTTTATATAGAAAGACTAAATATCTCTAGGATTTTGTTAAAAAATAATTTTTATATAAACTTTGGAAGAATACATATCTGCAAAAGATTTCCTCTTTTTTTTATATCACTATTAATTCAGAAAAGAAAATAACTTCCTTTCTGTAAAGGGGGGCTATCATTTCTCATTTTATAGAAGAAAGTCACCTTCGGGATGTTCTTTATGGTACTGCAGCTCATAAAAATGGCCACCACTTACTGAAGTCCCCATACCCACACTTCACACACATTATCTTATTTAATCTGTATCAATGAAGAAAAATTAGAAGATCGATAGATGATAAAAATAAGATATAGGTCAAACAATTCGACAAGGTAGGTGGTATCTCTAAGATGGGGGGGGGGCACCAAGATTGAAAACCTTCCCCAAAGGCAAATTCAAATTCAAATCTGCCTGATTCTAAAGCTCTTCTGCTTTCCACCACACCAAATGCTTCACTTCTGAATGCTCTCCCTCTCAACAACTGTGAGCTCTAGTGGAATTCTGGAGCTGGCCTTCAAAGTTAAATACCACCTAGAAGGCCAAAAGTGTGGGCTTATATTATTCATATCCTTTGCTTCTCTTTTTCCCAACATCTCTCAGCACCTGAGGAGCTGTCCCCTAACTATGGAGTCTACTTAAGAGCCTCTTAAATGTCTACTACAGGACTTCCACCAACAGAATGCAGCCAACATGATTTTTTGTCTTTATAATTTAGATAAATTTTGTATTTGATTCCATAACATATTCACGATTCTCTCTTAGAAGTGTTAATTATCATTCTAGAAAAATGTACCACATGTATGCTATACCAGACACTAACCCAGGAGCTCACATATCTGTACTAATTTTTGGAAGCAAATGTTCTCATGGTGATTTTTACATATGACCATAGGCCAGTTCTGTGGAAGGTCAGCCTTGTACTCACACTGACATAATTTCATGTTTCTATAACAAGCTGAGAATAGCCTGACTCCCAGAAGTCCCTGGTCAAGAATTGTATCACAAAATTATTCTAAAGCTAATATGTACTTTAGAGAAATTAGAGTATAATTTAGAGTATAGATATATAGAAAACCAAGTAAATTTAAAAAAAAAGAAGCAAGTTTTAAAAAAACCCACTTAAAAAAATACTCCAGAGAAATAATCTTCCATCAGTTTCCTAAAGGTTGATTTCATCCTAGAAGTGAGTCCAAATTGCTGCATTAGTAGGAATGCTGTCTCTGACTTAGAACTGCTTCATATACTAAGGATTGAGCTGGGAATCAAATAACACTAAAACCTGTAATAATCAATTAACTATTATAAGAACTACTGAAAATAATAGATAGGCCCTCCTTTATAAATTTACATTTTCACTTTTATGTCATTTAATTTGCTCAAATGATACAATTTATTTGAGCATCATTTACATTTATTAGTGTTGTGGATCATTTTCAAAAGAAAGTACCATAGGTCCTTTGGTCCAGTCTACCAAAAGGTTAACCCCTGATGCTTTTTTTCTCTTCCAGCTCAATTCTCTCTGTTTTAATTTTTTTAATTAATTTTTATTTCTATAAAAGCATTGTATCAATTCATTGTTCCCTTATTTGCATCTCATCATCCCTCTTCTAAAGATAGCTGCTTTAAACTTTTTTAAGCTATTATTTCTTGCATTCTTCTATATTTCTAAAGAGTACACATGCATCTTTACTTTTTGTTTATCAATTATAGATGGATATCATCTCTTTATTTCATATTATTACAGATGAAAAGTCGTATCACTTTGTACCACCACAACCACTATCACTCTTCCTTTTTCCTCATCTTCCCAAAATACTTACATCCAAATTTTTGGTTAAATCAGTAGTATTTGTTTGTGGGGTTTTTTTTTTTTCTCTCATAAATTTTTTTTTTCTTCGAAGTTGCTTCACTTTTTACTTGCTTGGTTTTCTATGCATATATTCTTCACTCAAACAGCTCTGTCAAATGCCCAACAGTTATATTTCAAAATGCTAAAGCACGTCAGATTTTGCTAAGGCCATGTTTTATTCTGGAGGACCTCACTCCTGCACCCAATACAGCCAGCTCCAGTCTGGGCAGATTGCTCTCTCTCTGTGATGTACATATGGCCTCCATAGATACTCATCAGCTACTCCCCTGAATTGAGCTCCGGTTTCCAGGTCCCATACCTTCCTATTTTTGGCTTAATCCTGCATCCTCTAGTAGAAACCTGGGAGTCACCTGTAACACATTTTGCTCCTTGCCCAGAAATCAAGATATCAAACAGATGACAAATACAATCAATTTTGACAAATCCAAAATAAATTTTGCCTCCTCAAATCCTTTCCATTCTGTGTCCTTTGTGTAATCTTCAGGCCATCATCACTTCTCACAGATTTCTGGAAGCTCTGCCTAACTGGTCTCCTTGCTTCTGGGTTTAACCTTTTATGACTTAGTGCAGCTAGAACTATCTTTCTAAAATACGTATCTGCTCTTGCTGCTATTCAGATAAGCCTTTATATGAATTTCCATATATTTCAGTATAAAATTCAAACTCTCTATCTAAAGGAAGGCCTTGATAATCTCTCCAGCCTCATTTCCTTCATTTTCTCTTTTGCATTATGTATTTAAGCAATACCTAACTTCCAATTTCTTACTTATCTGTCTTAGTTTCAATGATATTCCTCAGGGAGAACATGCCGCTGAATGTTTCCAAAGCACTCAGTGTTTCCCCACCCATCATAATGGACAGCATACTTGATGCACTTTCTTGTTCAATGTCTGTCTTTCTTGCTGAAGTCTGTTCAATTGCTATTTTTCCAATTATCAAGTATCTGACACATAGTAAACAATTATTTTTTCATGAAGGAATTAATGAATATACATACTAGGTTGCAAACTCAATTTCCTACAGGAGCTAAGTGGGCAACTTCCATGTTGGGTGGCAGTCTGGGTGGGATCTGTAACAAACTAGATCTGCTCCATCAAAATAGCCGAGTGATACTAGACACTAAGTTCCACCTAATTGTTACCAATTGGGCATATGGACACCACCAGACTTTCTGACCTTCCTTTTATTTTAAATAGACTTTTTTTTTTATTCGTAAAAAGCTAATATTTTACAAGTTGTCTATAATTTTAAAAAAAATAGATAAGCCAAGCAGAACATGCCTGTTTGTTTCTGCTCTCTGGGTGAAAGATAGGTTTGCATTGCCAGCCCTGCTCTGACGACGTTCAGTTTCAGATCTCTCAGTGTCTTTTGGTGTCTTTATGAGAATGCTCAGCTAATAGCTCAGTTTGTACCTAAAACAGATTGTGTCATATTTTTATATACAATAGACATTTTCAAAATAGTTTTAATAGTACCATTTTCCCAGTTGTCTAGGATGAAAATTTTATCATCCTTGATTCCTCCTCTTTGTTTATCCTCCAGTCTAGTCAAATGTTAAATGCTAGAAGGTCTTCCTTCAGATTAGTAAAGTGGGAAGTATGTGGAATTCTGAGTAACGTGGGCCTGTGTATTCCAAGGACTTCACTGTTTTCTAGCAGTATAACCTTCGGTGAATTCCTTTAACTTTTGTGCTTCAGTGTCCTTGGGTTTAAAATAAGGATAAGGGGAGGGTGTAGCTCAGTGTTTGAGCACATGCTTAGCACACGAAGTCCTAGGTTCAATCCCCATGCCTCCATTAATTACCTCGCTCTTAATAAAAGACAGATAAAATGAGAATGCCAACACCTATTTGTCAGAGTTGTTCTATGGACAACTACCTGCCATTTCAAGAAAAACATAACAAAATATAGCTAATGTATACATTTAAGACCCTTAATTCTTTTTTGTAAATTACATTCCTCTAGAATCCTAGGCTTCATTGCACCCCATTCTCCCTCTCAGCTCACGGCAAGATTGCCACTTCCCATCTTCTCGGCTCACTGATACCAGTATTTCTTTAGCACACTGAGACTTCTATCCTTTGAACTGAATTTCAATACCCATCATGTCCCTGAAGTCCTACCAATTACCATCATCTGTACCCGTATTTTCTTTCTTCTGTTTTATTAAAATAGATAAAGTGTGCCTGTTCCTCTCAAAGGTGACCCCTTCATGCCTTCTGTGAATCCCATGTCTTCTTGCTTATAGGACTTTGCTCCTATAATTATTCCATCAGTTTCCTTCATTTAGTTTCTCCCCCTTTCTTCTAATTTATATTCTCTAGTGCATAAATGTGCTTCAATGTCACTGGTCTTAAAAAACAAATAAACAAAACCTCATCTTGACCTCAAACTTCTCTCTAGCTTCTCTCATTTCTCTGCCTTCCCTCACAACAAAATCTCTTAAGAGAGATGTATATATCCTGTATATATCCACCATGGTCTCTTCAGTCCACTTCATTGGGTTTCCACCCTACCACTCTTACCAAGGTCAGCAATTACTTCTATACTAGCAAATAAACAGTCCCTCTTCCATTATCTAAGTCAGTCTCTTAGTTTATCACTCTCTGATCTTGAAACTCCTTCTGTTCTTAGCTTCCATGACAACAGCATGTTTTCCTCTAGAATCCATAGCAACTCTTTCTTTTCTTGCTTCCCTAATTTATCAATAGCAACTCTTTCTAAATCTCTCCTATCTCCATTCCATTAGCAAATCCTATTAACTTTACCTACAGAGCATAATCTGAAATGCTTCTCTTTGTCTTCACCACTACCAATGTAGTTAAGACCACCAGCTTCTCACTTAAGTATCTACCGTAGCCTGTAATATCCTTGCGTCCACTCTTGACTTACCACGATGTGTTCCCAACACTTCAGCCAAAGTAGTATTTTTAAAAGATAGAAGTTATTTAATATTACTATTGAAAAAGAAATTCTTCAGCAGTCCCTACCCCACTTAGGATAAAATCTTAAGGCCTTCCCTGGCTTACTTAAACTGACTGGGTTTAGCCCCACTGTCTATATATACCTCCTACTGAATCTTGTACTGCTTTACACACCCACTTTCCTTCTGTTCCTTGAACATACCACACACATTCCTACCCTAGAGTATTCCCTCTGTCTGGAATGCTCTTTCTCAAGAGCTACATGGTTGACTCCTCCCAGTCAACTCAACGTAAAGGGTCACTCCTTAGAGAGGCATTTACTGTCCTTTCAACCTAAAGTAGTTTCTCAGAAATTTCCCTGCTTTATTTTCATCAAGGTACTTGCCGTTACCTAATATTTTCTTTTAAGAATTACTTTCATTCTCTTTTTACAGCAACCTAGGTTTTGTGAAAAAAGGAACTTGTTGGTCTTGCTGAGGAATACGTTTCTGGCTCCTAGAGCAGTTGTCTGCACATAATTGGTACTCAAGAGATGTTTGCTGAATGAATGAACAAAGCAATAGATATATTTTACCTAAAATGTGTTTTTTATTTCATTTCCCAAAAGTTGTTGGTAGAAGTCAGCAAATGGGTTTTCAACCTCATTGGAATTTCTATGAGATGTGATACTTGGGTAAAGGTTAGCAATAAATGATGGAATGAGTAAGTCTTCAGCTGGAAGATAAAACAGTTCAAAAACTGAGGTACTAGAGGAGCCCCAGTTTCTCACTGATGCAAGTAATAGGGAGTTGTTAATACTAAAAATTTTTGAAACAATAAAACATTTTAAACAAAAATAAAAATCTGAGTAAGAAAAAATTATCTAAATTTTTCCACATATAAACTTTTTTCTTTTCTTCTTCTTCTTCTTTTTTTTTTTTTTTTTTTTTTTTTTTTTACAAATTTGCCCTTCATCTTCATCTTACTCTGCCTTAGGCCCCTAGAGATTCCATCTACATTATTTATTTATTGAAAATAAAACTATGTATTTGAATTTCAAAGTAATTACAATAAAAGAACAGACTTGGAGAAAGATGCTTTAGGCAAGAGATTAAACAGTCAAATTTTGATCATTTATGCAGCACTCATGCAACAGTTTTACTTTGAATATGTTTTATTATATTCAGATAAACGCTATACCTTTGGCGTGGAGGACAGAAGAATGCACACTGTGCACATTGAGTATCTTTGAGGAAGTGAGTGAGTTGGAAAAGGTCATCTCTATTTAAACCCAGGATCTTAGGACAGCCCTCCATAGATAGATGTGGGGCTACTCACATAAAATGCCAAGGTTGCAGACAATTTGTTCATGCAAGACAGATGCTTAAGGAGTTGTCTGTTAATGTGAACTTTTAAAAAACTAGGTAACTTCATTAAACAAGTGTCAGCTTTTATGTTCTATATTTGCAAATTTAGGCCATGTTTAATCTAGAGCAAAGCTTTTCATATTTTTCAAACATAACAATCGTTTAATCAGCAACAATAGTGATACAAGTAGTTTCTTTCACTTTGAAAGATTTCTCTTGAGTAGAAGAAAAAAATAATCAATGATCATTCAAATTTTGATAAACTGAAATCATAATTATGAACAAGCATCTCAGAATTTGTCCCCCTAAAATATTTCTTCTCTGGCTCTTTTGATGTCACTAGACTTTGCACAAAATAAACAAGTGCCCTTGATTTCAAACAATTTTATTTAAAAGTATAAGGAAAAACTTAGCTTCAGGGTCCCAAATCCTAAGTAGCAGATAATATTGAATTAAAAGATGGATCAATAAAATTGCAGTTATATGATATGTAGGATATTGGAGGACACTTTTTTTTGCTTACCCCTCCCCCTTTTTCCACTAGAATCTCAACCTTCTTTTTAAGGGCATCCTTCATTGTATAATATTTTGGGAGCTATCTGGAATTTGAAACTTGAACAAATGTCATGGTTACATGGGGGTATTTGGAGGTACATTTGTTACAAGAGCAGCAGTGTGAACTATATTTGTACTGTGAATTCTGCGTAGCAATCCAGAGCTCTCTTGGTTCCTACCAATTTTTCATGCAACGTTCTTCAGGCTTCTATTAATTTTGTGCCCAAGATCTATTTCCAATAACTGTTCATCTTTACCTAAAATGACCCATTGTTTTTTATGGCCGATAATAAAAAACAAAAACAAGAACAAAAACTGACACAATTGTACATCCATATTAAATAGTAAATGCATAGCCATTTGTTTACCAATTAAAATTTGTTTGTTATTGTAGTATTATATTTGTCTAAATTTATATTAAATAAGCAAATCAACTTCATTAAACATATGCCCTTTCTTATCAAAATAAGCCATTTCTCAGCTCAAGAGCCATATATCACCTTATTGTATTTATAGTGATTTCACATACTTTATATTATTTGGCCCTCATTGCAGTCCTAGGAGATCGGCAGAATCAAATTTGTTAGCATCTAATGCAGATGAAGAAGCTAAGGTTCGAAGGGGTTAAACAATGTGTCTGAAGCCACATGACTAATCTGTGCCAGAACTTCTGCGAAGCCTAGGTCCTCTCTCTTCAGAGCTCCTTATACTTACTGTAGAACTTCTGTGATAATAACCAGCAACTATACTCACTTCTCTGATTGTCAGGATACTTCCTTCTATTGCTTATCATTTTTATCTATTTAAACTGTACCTCACATGAGGGAATCACAAAAAGTTAAGTTCGAAAGGAATTTTAGAGGGCTACCCTGCTGCTGTCACACGTGTGAAAGTGTGTTCTTTGACATTCCCTCATTCACTGCTTCTAGAGTCAGCGAGCACATTCCTTAATCTGAGAAAATATTATGTGGAAGCTCTAATTTGTATGGATAAAGTACTTAGGGTTTGAGAGGAAGAAAAAGCACGCACAGTGTACTGTATTGGGTAGTGGATTATGAAGGAGCCACAAAAATTATTTCACCTCACTTCAACCCCCAGAATCTACATCAGAAATTAAGGGGAAAAAAACCAAATTAAATGAGAACATTCTATGCAGACAGGTACCAACATTTCCTGTTTTTCCTCACCTCTGACCACTGTCAAAGGTCTTACTCTTTGCAAAATAATAATACACTGTATCAGAGTTATGCTGATAATTTATAACAACAATAAAATATTTAAGCCGTATATTGCTACTGGTTAACACAATTGGATTGCCCTAGAAACCTTCTAGAGACATAATTAAGCCTGTTTAAAATTTTGTTGGGGAGAATAAGTGGCGGTGCTGGAGGGCATTGTTATTTTGTAGAAGATAATGAGTAAAGCTTCTCTGGTAAGATGATATTTGAGTGGCGACCTGAGAGAAATGAAGCAGCAGGCTGTGTGGAAAAGCAGTGCTGGCCAAGGAAAGAGGAGGGACCAAGGCTCTGAGCAGAGAGCTTGCTTGGCTTTTATGCATAGGATTAGCACAAACAGCTCCCACATAGTTGTCAGAACCCATTTGCCGGTCATTAACTTGGAGCTCTATTTTACCTGCTGGCTGCAGGGATGATTCAGGTGCATTTTTCTTGCTCATTTATTTTGTTAAAAGTCAGAGAGGATTTCTTCTATTTCATGGCCAGTGACTGGATCCAAGCCATCACAAAATTTTCCTCCATCTAAAATATCCCTCTTTGATAAATTCATGTCTGTTTTATATCAGATGATCAATGTTTCAGCTATAAAGTCCTGCATGAGTGGCCAACACGGAGTGGTGAGCACCATGCAATTGTTTTACTGTAGCCCTCGCCTGGACCTGGCTTCCCAATGTCTGTTTTCTTCCCAGGAGAAACAACTTTAGATATGGAGGCTTTTTTTCTCCCGCAGCACTTCTTAGCTTACTAACAATATTCTACATTGGATATAATAAGGAAGCATCTGGAAAGCATGTCCTTGAAAAAATGGTCAAAGAAACTTGGAAACTTGTCATGGGAAAAAGAGCTCTAAGGCCAAGTGTATGAATGCCAGAAGCATACTTCCTTGTCCAGAGAAGGCATGCGTTAATAATCCTTCTAGCACTCTGAGTGCCCAGCCAAGCGGCAGATGAACAGATAGGTGTATGGATATACACCATTAACATATCACAGAACTTTCTAACAACCAGAATTTTCTGATAATACAATGGTCTGCTTCTTAAGTGAGTGACTTCTTCCAGCAAGATAAAGTTTCGTGAAGAGGTTGGATGACTGTTGTAAGAGAAATAATAAGTAGGCATTTCTACCCTGTGTGGACCAGTTATTATTTACAGGTTCCTGCAGAACAGTGGTTCCTGCCAACGCTCACAGGGCTCAAAGCAAAACTTCAGTTGTCCACTGAACTTTTGACTTGTTACTAGTATATAATCCATTCTATCCAAATACATAGTCTTTGGTAATAGTTTTGGTAATGGTTTTTGGATAAGAATTTAACATCCCATGTGGCCGAAGAGAAGTTAATTAAGTTTTCTGGCCTTGACTTGTTTATTATAATAATTGAGGGCTAAATAAATCAATTTCTGAAGTTGTATTTACTCAAAAAGGATCTAGGAACGTGATTCTGTGACTCAAGGAAATGCTCTGGGGAAGTGTTGGTATTATCTATCGTAAGTGTGCTGGTGTAGCTGTTAGGGTCAATAACCCATCACCCATTATGGGCAGAAGACTGTTTTTTCCTAGAAACTGTCTTTGGAGACTTCAGTCAGAAGTGAAGCTATGCCACACATTTTTTGCTGGAGAGTCAATAACCAGAAACTACCTCAAAAGGTTACAAAATCTTACTGTTTTACCCAGGGTAATTAACATGGAAATTTTCCTTCATCTGTGATAGGAGAACGATATATACCAATTATTGAGTATTTTTTTATTCCAGGGGCTGCATAGGCATATCTCAACAAATACCCTATATATCCATCTATGTATGTATGTATGTATGTATTTATGTACGTATGTATGTATATATTATCTATCTGTCTGTCTGTCTGTCTATCTATCTATCTACCATCTGTCTAACCATGGAGGTAGTGCTGTTATTTTCCCAGTTTTGCTAAAGAAGAAACTGAAGCATTCAGAAAGTAAAATAACTTCCCAACTAATCAGCAGTGCTAGGATCCAATCCCAGGTTCGTCTAATCCAAAACTTAGGTTCTTAATCTCTAAAGTATTTCTCGATAGTTTTAAATGGAGAAAACGTTTAAGTATGGCACTCAAATTTAGTTCCATCCTCTTTTACATATAGCTAAATTGACCTCGTCTACCAAATTCACTGTCTGTGCCTTTCAATTTTGGTCACATACTGGCTTTTCCAAAATTACTTCTATTCTCTCTTTTTTTTTTTAATGTTCCTCTGTTCCTCTTCAATTTCAAGATGTTTCTCTGCAGGTTTTTTCATCGTTTTTTTCACATTTCTCTTCCTACACTACTTCATATATAGTATACACCTGTGGTGGTCTATTACTCTGTCTATAATGTTAAATTCCCAATTCCAAATGACAAGCAAAGCAGTACTAAATTATAAGCTGTGTGGACTTCGACTACTGTGTGCAAGGCATGTTGTTTTGTATATTTACCTTTTACTACAGAAAATTAAGCAACACAGATTGAATTAGTCTCTGAAGTGTTATATAAACACTGTAATTCATCATCCTAAATGAAAACAATTATTCATAATTTCCGTTGATCAGAACATTTTATTCAAATTTTGATAATTAAATTAGTTTTTAATTATGAAAGATTCCTTTTCTGGTTCCTGGATATTTAATATGCATTTTTAGCATAAGTGATGGAAATGACATTTTTTCCCTCTGAGCCATTACGTAAATCTTTCACAGGTAAATGCCATGCCAACTACTTAATCTGAGTCACTCATTTAGGTGATCATTAGGATCCAGTGGTTTAGATTTTGAACCTTCTGCTTGTGGCCTTGGTTTGCTTTAGCTAATCTCTTACCATCCAATCTTTTCTGGTCACCAGAGGCATTTTCTTTGCATAGCACAGTGTCACAATGGCAGTGTGCATGTACATGTGTGTAAAGTTTGATATTAAAAATTTTAGCTATATTTATTGGTTGGATGCCATATAAACTCAGTGATGTTTGTAACAATCAAAGATTCCAAATTCCAGAAACAACAGCATGCTTCTCATAATAGCATTAACTCTCTGTGTGTTCGTGCGTGTGTAAAAGTATTTCTTAGACTTATAACATATCATTCAAGCTTTTAAAACAATGTCAACTTAACATACAACACACAAATTTTCAGTTCTAGAATAGAGAGTACTATATTTCCCCTTTCTTTCCTAAGCAGAAACTATTGATCTCAACCCACCAATCTATATTTTCTTGGGAGTCCATCTTAAAATAACAAGGCATAATCCATAAAAGGATGATTTCTGTGGAGTTCAATTGGTTATTACTATATCACATGAAGTTACAAATAAAGTGGCATTAAAAGGCAATGAGTATCATGGGAAAAATTCTATTAATTTGAATGATTTATCAGTTACCTAGATAGCATTACCATTATACTGAGCCTTTGAAATCGATAGGTTGTCAAAAATTACCTTTGGTAGCTCTTCAATTTGATTGGCATCTAGGTAAAGCTCCTCTAAGGTCCGTTCAAAATTAAAGACCTCCTTTGGCACCTGCTGAAGGCTGCAGTGGGAGTAATCTAAAACTGAGATGATTTCTTCTTCACCTCGGAAACATCGGCACGGCACCAGACGGCCGATGATCTTCCGTTTGGTGGTCATCTCCAGGCACTGCACTAGAGAAAAACAGGAAAAAAACCACAAGCGTTTAACCAACTGCTTTTGAAAGTCATTTTATAATATGTAAAAGTTATAAACTTAATTCTGCTATGTATTTTATAACTACATAATGCTTCAAAATTTACGTAGGACATGCACATGCATTATATCACTTAATCCTTAAACAGTCCTGTCAGGTCTGGAAGATAGATTTTCATTCCCATTTAACAAATAAAGAAATGGATTCAGAAAGATTCAGAGACTTATCACACAGTTTTGGAATGGCAGAACTGGGCCAGAATACAATTCTCACTCAGTGCAATGCTTACGCTAGCACTTGTAACAGATCTGTGATTTTTTCAATTTTACACAAATTGCAGTGCAGAATAGAAACTTCCAGAATTTGCCGGAAGAAACATACCTTCTTTGATTTCTGCAAAAATATTCAAGTTTCACCTATAAGGTTTATCATGTCCTCTTCCTGACTCAAATTTGATTGAACTAGGTACTGGGGAGAGAGTGGTGAATTGAACAAAGTCCCTGTTTTCATGAAGCTACACTTTATTGGAGCTACAGATTAGAGCTGAATTGATTATTCACATCAGAATAAGAATCTTTATGAATCCTTTGGTTTTAACAGGAGAAAACAAACGTGGCACAGCTTTCTCTAGGTTAAACCGATGAAATGCTGTGAAATCTTGCATTTTATTTGTTGGGTTTTTTTTGCTTATCAGCATAAACCTATTGCAGAAAGCGATAGTTCACAAAAATAATGCAGTATTTTGTTTTCAAATGGCTTAGATTAAGTCATATTTGGAGCCAAATGAGTAGAATATACTTGAGATGTTGAAAGTTCAGCCCAAAGCCATCCTTCTTCCTCCTTTAGCTTCTGAAATTAGTACAATTACATTTTGGGGCAGGTTCATGAGTCAGGTCTTACAGATAATTATTTTCACATGATAATCTGTAGAAGGTTGACTCAAAACATTAAAAAGATGACCTTTACTCCATTACTTTCTATCTCTCAAACTCCTGCACTTCTCATTTCTGGGAGCTTGAATCACAGTTGGTAACTGTTACTTTACTTGACCTTACGTGAAAGGCTTGATTGTAAGTTGGCCTCTCAGTGGGATCTAGCACATAGTAAGCAGCCAGTCAGTGCATCCAGCAAATATCTGACAAATGTCACGCACCTAGTCATTGTTTGTTGAGGTTATTGCAGTTGTAAAGGCAGGTGATGATGACTTAGACTATGATAGTAGCAGTGAGGATGGAGAGAAGTGATGGAACGGAAAGGTATTTAAGAAGCAGAATCCAAAGCGTGGGTGATAGATTCAATGAGAGGTGGAAGGGAGGCTGTGGGGAGAGGGAGTCTTGAAAAATTCCCAGGCTTTTAATTTGTCACTGGTGACCATGTTGACTCCTCAGCTGTCATGCCACAGAGATGAGTTAAGGTGCGTATCCTGTCTATGATTCACCGCTGAGGAATCAATCGTTCACACATGTTGTCGTCACTGCCTTGCACTCACCCTTTTGTGCTGACCCACGTGGCTATTTCTTGACACCCATTCTATTGCTACCACTGCAAACTGTTTTACTAGGAAGAGAAAAAAGAGAATATCCAAGCCTGTACCTGAACCATTCGGCCAGAGTATCCTCTGTCCACTATGACTTTTGCAATTTATTCGCTTAAGGCTGCTTTTCCTTTCATTGATCCAAAAAGTAGGCTCTTCTGGTCATCTTTTCTATCCCTTGTCTCATCTTACGTGCTGAGCTTTCCCCGTGGCTTTCCTTCAATCCAACTGAGCTCTGAGATTATCTTTTACCTCACGGTCACTAACTTCACTGACCCTTTTCCCTCAATGCCCCTTCCCCCTTGAAGTCTCAACTGAAACGTGGTTCACTAGCAGCCTTTAGAAGTGGAGCCTGTGGATTTCTCACACCTTAAACCCTCAGGGTTGGAAAGTGGAATTGTATCCCCCGTGCTCTCTAAAAACGATTGATTCTCCTCTCATCCTCTAAAAGCCCTGGACCTGTGCTGGTCTCGGCAGTAATATCTTTCTGCTCTTCTTCACATCACTCATTTACCATCTCTTGAACCCACTGATGACTTTGGTATCTGCTTCATGGACTATCTCTCAATCACAACTCCTTCCATTCCTAATTTATGCTCCCTACACATAATAACTTTCAACTTTTTTCACCCTAAATTTCTAAACAACTTGATTGCAGGGCTACCCCCTGATTTTTCCATTCCAGGTTTCTGGTATGTAACAGAGATTTACCTTTCTTCCAACAAATCCCCACACACTTCTAACCAGCCAAAAATATAAGCAGCAATTTTGTTTTAAACTAATTGTATTTATTTTACTATGACGATAATATCACTGTAATTCAATCACATTTTATTTCTTGTACATCTTTTTGTTTCCTTATAAGTTGTTTTATTTTTTTCTTCTTTGTTTGTTTTTCACTTTCACTAATTCAATTTCCTGACTTTACTCTTGATATAGTAAAACACCTGTAATCTGTCATTATGTGCCCCCCGGAAAAACCCTCAGGAGCACCACATCTTCCTGCTCCTGTCTGGACTGGTTGCTTTTCTAGACTATGTGTGTGTGTGTGTGTGTGTGTGTGTGTGTGTGTGTGTGTGTGTGTGTGTGTGTGTGTGTGTATGTATATATATACATTCTACATTCTGGAATTTCCTTTCACTGTCATTCTGTGAATTTTTCATTTCTTTCTTCTGTTTCATTGCTACTTCCTCAACCTCATGTCTTTTTCTTTCTAGACTTACTGGAATATAACGTTCAATGGTGGACAATAACATCCAGTAACTTACTAAAATAGAATCTGCGGTAGGTACATTTTTGAGACCTTTACATATATGACCATGGTTTCATTTCTTTCACCTAGACACAATTGAAAGTTTGGCTGGGTACATACTTCCAGGTCAGAAATAATTTTCTTTATAAATTCAAAGGCATTTGTAATTTATTATTTTTTAACTTTTAAGGTTGTTTTCAGGAAATCTAGCTCCATCACTATTTAAAATTCTGTTTCACATCCACCTTCCCCTCTGCTAGAACATTTTAGAATTGCTATCTTAGTCTTTTGAAGTTTCATGACAATGTGCTTTGATGTGTTTTTTTAATCCATTGTATTGAGTACTTGATGGACTCTTCCATTTAAGCACTTATCCTTCAATTATGTTAAATTTTCTGTTATTATTTAATTGATGATTTCTTCCTCTTCATTGTTTTCATTTCTCCGTCTGTAATCCTGATTAGCGGAATGTAGGACCTACCTCTTAGAATTATCCTGTAATTCAATTATTTTTTTCTCTTGTAATTTCCATGTCTTTGTCTTTTTATTTTATTTTCTGGGAGATTTTCTCAATTTCATCTTCTAAGTCCATCTGCTGTATTATCTTTTATCAGATAACATTTTTACTGTCCAAAAATTTGTTGCTTTCTAAACACATGCTCTTTTTTCGTGTTTGCATTTCAGGGTGGCATATCATTTTCATTTCTCTTGGAAGATATTATCTATAGACTTTTTTTGTCCTGTGCCCTCCACCCTCTGCTCCTTGCATTTTTTTCTGAGTTCTACTTTCCATTTGTTTCTTTTGGTCTTAATCTTTCATGATAGGGGTTTTCCATAAATGTCTGGTGATCCTTGGCTGTCCTTCAATACTGAAGACTAAAACTCTAAAAAGCTAATTGGAAGCTCTGTATGCATGCTAGGTCTCACTGCAGGATAATGGCAGCAAGACAAAGACTACTCTGGTCTTCTGCCTGGGGCATAGCTACGTAGTTCTGTACATAGGATTTCAGTCAATTTTTCTATTTCCAGTACTAAGTCTCTTCAGTTCTTTGTCTGGTACCCGTTGACTCCAAGACTTTCAGGAGGTCTATGGAGCAAATCAATTTTTGTATCCCTTTCTGTGTACTTCATAATGTAGCTAACAATGTACTTTTTATATGGCTGAATATAAACTACATCTTCTTTCCCTTTCTTCTTAAATTTTGTTGAAATTTCTTATCTCAAGATGTCTTTTCTTCAACGTTCTTTTTCTTTGTGAGTGTATGTATTTTAAAATTCTTTTTAGGTTAGTGGAATTGTGGTTGTTAGTATAGACAAATAAGGAAGGTGGGAGATTAAATTCCACGTTTGAAAAGGTTTTTCTTTAATCTCCTTCATACTTTTAATCTCTTCTTGACCTATTAGGAACATTGGGCAGAGAATTACATTTTTCTTTCAGAAACACTCTTCCTTTGGCTACCTTGACTTCACTCTTCTGACATTTATCCTTCCACTTCAGTTCCTCCATTTCCGTCTTTTGAGAGGGTGCCGTCTTCTCTACCAAACACCGAGATTTGTAGTGTTAGAGTTTGTCCACCACGAGGCTTGTTGCCCTTCTAACTGTATGCTCTCCCCTTTACAACCTCATTCACCTTTCCCAACTCTTTTCATTTAACTTTGATGATTGATGGCTGTAAATTTTTTCAAATTTCTACTCAAATTTATTTCCCTCATCATTTCCACTTTGTGTTTCATGAGCATCACAAACATCACATGTTCAACATTGATGTGATGCTCTTCAAAGGCATGGAGTCCACCATTGGGGTCAAGAACTTGGACTCTGGAACCAACTCCCTGGCTGTGTGACTGAGCATGTTATTTTCCCTTGATCAGTTTAGTCATCTCTAAAGTAACAGAGAACATACCAAGCACTTAGGATTGTGTCTTCATGTTCTAAGCATTCACTAAGTGTTAGCAATTACTGTTCTGTCCAAACCTCCTCTGCCTCCTGTGTCTTCAGTCTCAGTGAATGACAATACCATCCACCTAGTTTTTTAAGACAGGAACCTTGGCATTGTTCTTGACGCCTCTCCTTCCCTCACTTCCCACATCCAACAGTCACCAAGTCCTAATCCTTCAAAAGCCTCAACATATCCTGATTCAAGCCTATTGTTCATCATTTCAACTGCCCAGCAACTTAGTTAAAACTATTATCTCTTGCATTTGTACTTGTCTCTCTCTTTCTATTGTCCTCTCACCACAGTGAAGTTAGAGTGACCTCGATAAATGCAAACATTATTATGTCATCCTCTTGCTGCTAATACTTCAGTGACTCCTCTCTCCCTTCAAAAATCCAAATATTTTACTGTGGCTTACAAGTACGATATGGTCCTGTGGTCTGACAGCTGCCCTCCATGCTCACACCCAGCCCCCTGTGCAGCCTGGCCAGGTACCACTCTTCTTACTTCTGTGCTCTTTATATTCACAGCTTCTTTTGCATTCCTAAGACTACAGGACCTTTCTTATACTAGGGACTTCAGATATAGGGCTGCCTTTGCATAGGGATAATTTCCTTTTTTTTTTAAATTTAGATTAGAAGCAATAATAGACTCTCTTTATTCAATTTGTTCCAGCTCTATATGCCCTCTTCTCTATATGTTCCAACTGTATGTTGTAATACTTTTGATCACATTTTAATTACTTATTCAATATCAATCTTGTTCACTACATTGAAACCTCTGTGAGGACAGGGATCATGTTTAGCCTGTTCAACAATGTATATTTCCAGTAACTTGTCTAGTATCTGGCTCAGGGTAGATATTTAAGAAATATTAATTGCATTAGTAAATGAATATGGGAGCTAAAGATGATTGTAATGAATTTTATTTGTACAGTTCTTGCAAAATTTCAAAACAATTTATAATCTATCACCTTGTTTTTTTCATGAGAAATAGGCATTCATATATTATTTTTCATATTCAGTAATAAACTAATCAAGATCTACTGAGTCTATGGCATGCAGAAGGTCACACAGAGATTAATTAATAGAGTTGAGATTAGATCTCATGTCTCCTTACTCCAAAGCCATTGTTTAACCATTTTTTTCCATTTTCAGACCCTGAATTTCATTAACAATGTTACATAAAGATCAGCATATGAGAATTTACCAAGACATGAATTTACTAATTGTTCTAACACACACACACTCACTCACACACACATACTTGATAGTTATTTATGCATAAAATACTTCATAGGTATGAACAAAATGAAAGGGTAGCAGTGAGGGAAATAACATTGTTCTGCTTTATCTAGTGATAAGAGTTAATTTTAATTTTTTTTAATGTCAAAAGCGGGGAAATGTAGTAAAGTAGAATGGAGAAAGTGTTTCAGGAATTAAGTAGAACACAACATACAAGAAAGTACGTAAGTGTGACACTGCTAATATATAGAAGCATAGACTAGCTTTCCTTCTGAAACATGACCATTGTCTAGTATACCACAGGAGCATGCAGTCCTTCTAGGTGGCACTAGCTAGCTAGGTACTCGCTTCACCTCTTGTGTGGACTTTGACTCAGAAGCAATCTGATGTCCTATTTTACTACACATCCTTAGCAAACATCCAAAAGAGGAATCCTTGGATCTTTCAGTTTTTCAAAGGGATTTAAAAAGGCAAGAGGAAAACAAATATTCACATTTTCCTGTTAATGTCCTTCCAGGAAATTCCTTGAAATCAAAGATAAAAGCATCATTTTTTGGATTCTCACTGCATGGATTCTCTTCTCTCTTGAATCATATTAAAAATAAACAACAATTAATTGAATAGCTAAAGGGGATTTTCCTTTTTTTTCTACAAGCACAACTTGCAGTCAACAGTTCTCCCTTTTAACACTCTGCCTAAGTCAGATGCGTTTCAAGAGCAGGGCTCGCTAACACGGCCTAACCCAGGTGAAGTAGCAAAAAGATTCATCTTGTGACATTCTTCAAATCCTTCTCTATTGATAATTTAAACCCAAGAGAATTCCAACCACATGAGAATTTTGCCTGCAGTAGTCAACTCAAGAAATAAGAATATATGTATCAAAATGCCCAACTTTGACGATCTTTGCATTCCTTAAGATTTTTAGATCCACGTATGCCCCTATTATCCTTGCCTAATATTCCATCCCTGGAAAGATAAAGGGACAAAGGAAGTTCAATCTTTCCAAGATTCCTTGTGATAAACACTCTGGCTGTCCTCATTATTTGGCACAGTTCTACATTTTTCAAATGACAAATGCTTCTAATTTATTCACTGAGAAACCTTTGCTTCACTAAGTGTGCCACAGGGATGTGGAAAACTGCCAACCTCTCTCCATGTCCTACTTCAAGAAACATCTTTAAAACCATTAACCCAACCTGAAGTACATCTCTGAAACCTCCTTATCAAGACAACATACACGGTGATTCTAGGACTCAAAGTGGAGCATCTGAGGCTTGTTTGTTTGTTTTTTGATTGTCGAAATGATCACATTTCAAAAACAGTCAGATTTCATCGGTTTGTTTTCATCTTCTCATTACAATATCTGAAAGCCTGCAATTGTTATCCACAGTTTGATTTGCTATCAATACAAGGAAACCAGTTTGTCTTCATGAAGATCAATGGACTGATATTAGGAGAAACACACTTGTGGTCCTTAAGGCTGATATTGTCACATCAGCAATCCAAACAAGAAATCAAGGACAGCATGGTGCCTGGCACGAAGAAAAAGCTTTTAAAATATTTCCGAGTTCTGCTTTTAGACAAGTGACTTTTCTTAAGAGCAGCAATACGTCTACACATACTTCCCAGGAATTTTCATCCACTGACTTCAAATAGTCTCTTTCTATGAATGATTCCTAACATAAACCAGAATCCCTGATTTAGTTTCTAACTGTCTAATAAGCTATCTATCCTTAATTAAAACTCAACTTGTCGAAAGCAGAGCTTGAAAATATTTACTAAGCTCCTACTCTGTACCAAACATTGCGATTTCCTTCTTGATTTCTTGTTTTGATTAGTTGTGCTTTAGTTCTCTTAATTCTGTACCTTGGAGCCATCTTTTACTACTCCTTTATTACCTTCTACATTAGACATTCAATGTCCTTCCCTTTCTCTCCTTACCAGTCAGTCTAGTTCAGACCCTTACCATCTCTCAGTATTACTGCCCAAAGTAATAGTATATGAAAGTATACTGTTTCCAGACATCTTTCTTTTACAGTTATTTATTCAGCAAATATTTATTAAATGTCTACAATGTGCTGGTGCTGGGTTGTACGGTGGGAAACACTAGTGAGTAAAACAGCTATGGCCCTTGCTGTAATGAATTTACTGGGTAGTGAGGGAGATAAATGTTGAATAAACAGTTAAGCAAATAAATCCATAATAGCACACTGTGATAATTGCTATAAAAGAAAATATTAGAGCTTTATCCATTCTATATATTTACACATGCATAAAGTATCTTGATTAATTCTCTAAAATGCATGTCCATTACCCAGTTCTAAAAAGCTCTTACTAAGTCTACATTTTCAATAGCACTATTTCCTAGTCCATGTCCCTGGGTCTTATCTTCCTCTAAGAAATAAGCAGTGTGCATTAGCAAATTAAGGACTCGGAAAGATCTTGTGATTAAAGAAATATGCTTATTTTTGTTTAAGCCAGTGTTTCATAAACCACTTAAAAATTAAGACATTTAAAATGTTATAGTTTATCACTGTAATTAGAAATTAGTTTTCTGAATCACACATTTTAGGAAAGGTTGGTCTAGTAGATTCTTTAGCTTCACATTCAAGTTTTTTTTTTAACATTTTTTCTTGATTTATAATCATTTTACAATGTTGTGTCAAATTCCAGTGTAGAGCACAATTTTTCAGTTATACATGAACATACATATATTCATTGTCACATTTTTTTCTCTGTGAGCTAACATAAGATCTTGTGTATATTTCCCTGTGCTATATAGTATAGTCTTGTTTATCTATTCTACAATTTTGAAATCCCAGTCTATCCCTTCCCACCCTCTTCCCCCTTGGCAACCACAAGTTTATATTCTATGTCTGTGAGGACATTCAAGTTTTTTTAAATCTAACTTTTCAGTTGTTTTACCTAGTACTTCCAGTTCTATGCTCTAGGTTACACCGCCCCAATACCTAATGTCCCTTATTCATTTTCTTCATCTGTACCAATCCTGTCAACCTATGGTAATTACCAACTATTATATATTTATAAGTCATGTTGAATAATCTTAATTTGTTGGTTATTATAATTTGTAGGCCATATAAAAGCAAAATAACTTATGTTAAAGAAATCTGTGCTTTGGAACTTCTTGGAATGATAAATAGAATATCCTGTTTTACTCTTTATTTAAGTCCTTGCCTACTAGCCATAGTGTGTTCTGGTAAAAAAAAGAACTACAGAATTTGAATTTGGATCACTTATTGAGGCTCAAATTCTTCTTCTTAAAGTCTTCTCTAACTGTTCCAAACTATAAATAATGCTCCCTTCCTTGTCTTCCTTCTCCTTCTTACTATTATTATTGTCATCTTAACACTAACTACTTTAAAGAAGATCAACGTTAAAGATTATAGCATTAACCTGGGAAAAAATCTCTTGAGAGAAGATTTGTACTAAGTAGTGGCAAATAAAAGCTTACTCAGAATCTCTCCTTGTTGTACCACATAGGCAAATAACAACATTTTAATACTTCTTTCCTTCCTTCTCCATTCATCCTCTCTTGGAATCTTTATCTACTGACTGACTTAAATATGCCAATATGGCTGTAGAGGACAGTAGGAAAGCAAACTGCAAGCTTTGATTAAAAATAGCTCAAGTTCAGGGAAAGTGTTCTAATTCTGTAATAAAATGTTACAGTTATGTTTCTTGAAGAATTTTGCTTTCAGGCAAGTTGTGAACCTGAGTCACGAGCCGTATGAAGCAACAAATTTCTAAGTATTAGGATACTCTCAAAGATCTAATTTTCATAAGGTGATAACCTAAAGTAATGAGTCTCTGGAATAAGTATCTGAAGGCTCGCTCATATAAAGATACAGAATAAGAAAATGGAAGAGAAGTAGTCAGATACAGGCAATTTAATTAACAGTACCTTAGGTTTCATTGGAACCTTAGTCTCATCACTTGTCTCATCTTTGAATAAATTATTCAAATGATGGTCTTATACCTTAATATCTCCTGAGATATTTTTATACTGTGGTATAAGATAAGGATTTATGTTCTTAATGATGACTGAGTTATTAAGAAAAAGATCAATTATTCAGCATGATTTACTGAGGAGCCAGAGATACATATGGTACATTTAGATATAGTTTAATCAAGTATTTTATTTAAGACAAATTTGGGGATATCATGGTTAATATTTATTTTTGTAAAAGTCCACTTTACGTGAAACACTTCACCCCACACCTTCTTCCAAAGATATGAGTCAGAGCTTCAGTGGGAGTCATGAAGAAAGCATGTTCCAGGCAGTTGTCTTAGCTCGGGGCCCCCCTGCCTTTTGTGATGTGACACAATATCAATATGGTGCCCTTCACAAGACATGATGAAAGACTTATGTTTTCCATCTGGTATACACAACTTAGAGAAAGCATTTAAAAATGGCATTTCATGCTGCTTTGTATTCATTCTTCAATCATAAGTATGGATAACTTCTGATATTATCTCTGTTTATTAATATTTTAATTAATGCTGATGATGGTGGTACTTGTGCCTTCAGGACAGTTACAGCAAATGTTGCAATTTGAAACTCAACTAAATAAACAGGGCTTGTGGTGATAAGCTTTTAATCAATTAGGTTGCTTTGGGTATAAATCTAGGCAGTTACTTTATAATTGGAAAGATTTTAAGAGATTCATGAAACATTTAAGCTGGCTTGAGGTCACCCTCAGGCTGAAAGATGAGTTAAAATTAAGGGAAAATTAATTTAAAAAAGCTTTCTGCAAGGAAGTTAAGGACATGTGAGAATGCATTCACAGATTTAATAATTGTTAAATGAAAAGTTCATGAAAGCTTAACATGGAAGAATCAGAGGCTCGTTTTAAAACTTCACTATTCTGCTATGATTCTGAATTCTTTTCATTGTCAGTTTCTGATATGAAATTAAAAGCATAAATTCAAATAACAAACATAATGAGTATTTTAATACTTATCTTTATTCATTTTGTAAGTAATAAGTGTTATGTGTAGAATTTTTTTGGTTTATATTCTTAATTAAATTATTCAGGAGATGATGAAAGGCAACAAGATTGAGAGAATTAGGAGAATAAAATCAGTAGCAAAAGTTTTGCAAAGAGAATTGGAAAAAATCTAAAGAAGGCAGGTGAACTCTTTGAATGAAAAGAGCATGCCAAACTAATGGGGTCCTGCTGGTAGACAGAATGTACTTCAAAAGACCACATGTTACCAGAGTAATCATTTCTAAAATTCAAATCTGAACATGTTTAAAACTCTTCACAGGCTCCCTGCTACCTCACCATGAGTCCTGTGTAGCCAAGCTGGGCGAATAAGTCTCTGCCAAGACTTCAGTCCCCTCAAGGACCATATTCCCACCTTGCCACGTTTTCATGTCTTGTCTTTGCATTTCCTGTTCTTGTGAACTGTCTTGCCTACTCATCTCTCCTGAATTACTCTTCTTTATCATTTTCAACTAAACTCAAGCATTATGCTTGTAGAAAAATGTTCCTCTACTATTCCTGTTACAGGTGAACTGTGTTCTCCCCAAATTCACATGTTGAAGTTCTAACTTTCAATACCTTATTTGAAAATAGGGTCATTGTGAGTGTAATTAGGATGAGGTCCTACCACTGTAAGGTGGGGTCCTACTCCAATATAACTGGGATTCTTAGGAAAAGAAGGCATGTGAAAAGGGAGATGCATATAGAGGGAAAACGTGGAGAGACATGGAGAAGATGTCCATCTACAAGCTGAGGAGAGAGTCTTGGAACTGATCCTTCTCTCACAGTCCTCAAAAGGAACCAACACTTTAATTTAGTACTTCTAGCCTCCAGAATTATGGACAATGGATTTCCGTAACTTGAGCCACCTAGTTTGTGGCCTTTGCTATAGCAGCCTTAGCAAACAAATACAACCCCCTTCTGCAGCTTCCAAGCCAGAGTTAGGTGGTTCTTCTCCAGCATCTATAGAACCCAGGACCCAGTCTGGCATAGACTTATTACAATTGTTTCATTGTAAATCTCTTGGGGTAGCACTAATTAGACCATGAACTCTGTCTTTTGTTTTCTTTATCTGAGGCAGACGTGCAATGTGAAATTTTCTTTTGTACAGACTAATGAATAGAGGCAAAGATGAAAATTTTGCTTGGCCTTAGATTCACCAACCTGCTGAAGAAGATTTTAAACTGCTACTTCAGATGCAGGTAAGAACTGTACAATGAAAGTATAAAATAAATGACTCTCAATGTCTTTCATCAGTACACAAAGGGAGTATAATAAATGACTTGAAGCTAAAAATTTAATCCAAATAGTTCAAGATTTCAAAACGTCTTTAAAAATTGATATGATGGTTATCATATGGAAATGATGGGCATATCTTGTTTAGAAGGATAAGTTCTAATAGAAAAGAGAGAGAACTATATGCCAATATGGATATTCTAAGTGGATAGCAGAAGTAAATTGAAGAACATTTGAAAGCATAAAAATAGAAATTATATAACCTTAGAAAACACACTATTAACCACCAGATCATGTGAAATGTGTAAGAATGATGCTTTTCTAATGAACATTATCACACTGGGCACAAAAGGGAAAAACAGGAGTAATGAGAGAAGAGCTGTTTGGACATTTTGGACACATAATTCTTCTCAATGAAAATTTTGCTATTTAAAATTCCATTTGTTATTTTCTTCAGAACATAAAAACATGTGTGTGTATATATATATATATTTATTATTGAGAATTTGGAAAATATAGAAAAGTATAAAAAGAAAATAAAATTCACCTTACTCCTATCATCCAGAAATAAAGCATTATTAACAGAGCAGAGTATTTCCCGTCATTCATTTCATGTTGCACTCTGAATACATACATACAGAAACACACATGCACACAAAGACAACACACACGTATTACTAAGATTAAATATATCATTTTGTCATGCTTTCCTACTTAGCATTGTACTGTAGACATTTACTCATCATTAAACATTCCTTAAAACATACTTTTTGAAGACTATGAAATATTCTGTTGTGAATGTCTATCAATTTATTTGACCAATCTTCTTAACCTAGAAATGGGTATAGTTGATGATTTTCCCAATTACTAATATACTAATAAACAACTTCAAATATAAGTTTTTGTGTATTTACTAGGTGAAACGAATTTGAACATTTTTACTCTTCTTGATAAATATTGAAAAATTGCTCCATATTTGTACCAGTTAATACTGCCCAGAGAATTATACACAAATATCCACTTTCTCGCACTATTGCCAGCAGATGTTATCAGTTTATTTTCAGTTTGTCAGTCTGATAGTGTAATCCAAAGTGTTTTTAATCTCTTCCTTTAGTTGTTCCTCATTTGATTTGTGCTTATAAAATCAGTTTGCTTAATGGACCTAACTCAATGGCTTACAAATAGGAAACACTTTATTTTTTTATCAATCACTGCCTTTAAACTCATATTTTTCCCTCCTGGACAAGAGCTTTTGTCAATCCCATAGCTTTCTAGACTTTCAGTTATAGGAACAATCTCATTTAGATAATTAGTTTCCACCTTAGGTACAGTTCTAGCACAGTGTGTGAATAATTCAGGTATTTTTGGAAGTTTTCCACTGGTCATGGTTTTTGAGCAGGTAGGTCCATTATAAGAGAACCAAATAGATGATTATATAAAGAATACATCTTTATATGTGAAAGGCTAGTAGAATTTAATCTCTCTTTTGGTTGTGTGTTTCAGGTTGTATGTTTACAATAACATGAATAAATGGGGAAAAATATGTCTAAGATTTTGTTCTCCATTGTCACTAATGGACTCTTTTAAATGTAAATGCATCTTGATAGCACTTCTGTTGACTGACCTTGAAATCTAAATATTCCAAAGCCTTAAATCAAGAATATTTATTTATTTCTCTTACTGAGACAGGACATCATAGACCAAATAATTCTTTTACTAACAAATTCAATGTTTTACTTTGTTCATAAACCTAGTTAGAGCTCAATCTACCTCTAGCAATTTTAGTGAGATTAACATATGAATGCTGTCAGAACAAATCTTCTTCCTAATTCACATTTTCTAGTTATATGTAGAACAAAACAAGGTACAGAAATGAGCATCAATGGAGACAAAACACACCTGGTTTCTCATTAAGTAGCAACAACTGTCTTCCTACACTGGCTCTGAACCAAGGGCTAAATCTAATCTGAAGCAGAAGAGTAACATAATTTCATCATTCTCTTGGGCCATCTGCTTAGTTTTTAGGGATAGTAGAAAATAATTCATTAAAAGGTTTATAGTCACTGTGCTAGTGTGTTTGTGTGTGTGTGTGCTGAGATTGAGAGCAAGCAGCATCAAAGTTGGGGAAAGATGAACCCTTTGAAGAGTAATCTTTTTAGCTTTTTTGATTAAGCATTTCATTTATATTGTAAAAATGTTTTCCCCATAGTAAAGAGATTACACATATTTAGAACAATTACTTTTTTCTGCTTATCTCAGCATTACAATGAGTATTTGTGGGCTGTTTTGCAAAAGGTTATACTAGATATAGTTGGATAGAGTATAGAAATTGAAGAGAATTTTATCATATTTTTAAGAAACTTTCCACTTAGAAATAGAGTAAATATGTACAATAATAAAAGTGAGATATTAGAGTAAGGGGCAAAAGATTTTCTTTCTTGTTAAAAGTTTATATTTCAGGTGAATCTCTCAGGTTGTTTTCTCCAGTGAATTTCTCCCCTGCACAATCTTATTGACCACTACTCTCACTGTTCTTCAAACTGATAAAACATTTAACACATGCTCTCATTTTTTTCACCCCCAAATCTGACCTTCTTAATGTACTGCCATCTTTCAGATAATGAGTCAACACTCATCCAGTCTCCTAAGCTAAACCTTTGGAACCATCCTCCACTCTCTATTTTCTATCATTTTACATTTCCAATTATCACAGATGAGTCAGAGTTTTCAAATGTGGCCTCTCCTCGCTGTAATCATTGTTGGAATGTTGGATCATTTTGCCTTTACTTCCTCTGACTTCTTAAATAACTTTCTAGTTGGTTTTCACATAGCCTACCATGTAAAGGCTGTCAACACTTTCCACCCAACACATATCCACAATGCCTCTGCATTCTTCCATGCTTTTGTAAATGCATTTCTCTGCCAGTAATGATCATCACTCTTTTTGTAACTTAGAGAAATCTTAATTATTCATCCTCAAGACATCTCAAATGATATTCCTTCTGCAAAACTTTTCCAATTTCCTCAGCATGTAAGTTACGTCTCTTCTTTTGCCCTTAGAACACTTCCTGGCATTTATTCGGGTAAATTGTCAAAGCTCATTCTCATGACCCAGACCTGCTCATCCCTGACCAAGACAGACAATTCCAGAATTCTTTACTTTAAAAGTATCTATTCCTAGCTAGCTGACGATTCAAGTTTCTATTTTAAATTTCAAAAGGAAGTCAAAGCACTTTCATGCTTTACTACATGTTACTTATGGGTGACAAGTGAATGATGAGTCATCTTCCTTATGAAATGTCTTCTATAGTCACATTTATGTTCTAAATAACACCTTGACAGGTTATAATAAACATAACCAAGCGCCAGCTCTGCTTTCTTTCACAACAGAATGTCTTGTTACTCTTAGTAAATCCATAGCTCAGAAATGCTATTCTGCTTCACATACAAAGTAATATGTGTCCATTTTTAATTGTCATTTATAGATTATAATTATTTTATTCATAAAAATATTTTGCCTCTAAGATTTCTATAAATTTGGAAATCTTCAATGGAAATATTTTGCCAGTTGATTATATATAACTTATACAAAGCAGCATGCTCATAAGTATACTATACTAAGATACCAAGAAACATGTATCCTAATCCTAATGCTGATACAAACCACCAAGTGTCTTAGACCATTTGATGTTTAGTTTTTCAAATGTAAAATAATAATATTAGACTGAAATAGCTCATACCTTTGCCAAAAATAATACCTTATGATTCAAATTATTTCATGTATTAAATGAAATACTGCTTTATTCAATGTAGACTACATAAGGATTTTAGGCAATTTTCCTTCTTAGTGTCTATGTTATATAATTTGCATAAACACACACAAATATAGTTTTTATATTTCTGTTCTTATTCTTTTAAAATTATGTTCAAATCTCCGTCACTTTTTAAATTTTCTGCTTTTCCTTTCCAAGTCCACCATTCCTCACTGGAGATCCTCCAGAGCCCACTAGAGCAGTGTCGGGCACAGAGTGGATACTTAGTAAATATATCTTGTTTTAAATTTATGAAAGGATGCTTCTACTGTGTTCTAATCTGCTCTGTTTGGGGAGTTGGCAATTGTTATGAACTGAATTGTGTTTCCCCCCTCAAATTCATAGGTTGAAGCTCTAATCTCCAATGTGACTGTATTTGGAGTAAGAGCCTTTATAGAGATACTTAAGGTTAAATAAAATCAAAAGGGTAGGCCCCAGTGCAATAGGACTGGTATCTTTTTAAGAAGAGTAAGAGACACCATGAGGGTGCACACCCAGAGAAAAGGCCTATGTGAGGACATGGCAGGAACGTGGCTGTCTGCAAGCCAAGGAGGGAGGCATTGGGAGAAATCACGTCTGCTGGAACCTTGACCTTGAACTTCCAGCCTCCAGAACTGTGAGAAAATTAAATAACTTTCTAGTTGGTTTTCACATAGCCTACTCTGTAAACACTGTCAACGCTTTGCACCACACATATCCACAATGCCTCTGCATTCTTCCATGCTTTTGCAAATGCATTTCTCTGCCAGTAATGATCTTCACTTTCTGTTGTTTAAGCCACCTAGTCTATGACATTCTATTATGCTAGCCCAAGCAGAATGATACAGCAATCCTAGGTGTGTATAACTATCATAAAACAATATATTTCTTCCTTTTAATTTAGACAATTGACCAATCATACAGTAGAACCCATAAGCTCTAATCTCTTATTTGTTTTCCCCACTTAGTTTGCTCTCTGTATGAGAGATATTTTCCTGATGTTACTCATATCTGTGAATGCTAGGTAGTTATGAATCTAGATTCTGACTAATAGATAACAAAGGTTTTGTATTTATTTTAACTGTAAAATTTTAAGTGAATTCAGTTTGACTAATGATAGATCTTTGTTTAATGGCTTAAATCAACAGCCAGTTTCTCCTCTGGTGATTGACATCTTGAAAATTCAGATTTATAGCCACCATTGTACAGAAATTAAACTTATTTTTGGCTATGTCTTCAATACCTAGCCCTTTGTTAAATTAAATAAGATATAAATTATGTAGCACACTGGTAAATTACCCAGTTAACCAGTAAATAGCCTGCTTCTCTTCTGATAATAAAAATATACACATTTAGAGCAATAAAAAAAAAAAAGCACAAATGTCTACAGTCAAATCACTTAATTTTCTAAAAGTGTGCTCCCAGTCTTATTTCAGTCTTGTGCTCTCTTGTCCTGGGTCCATTCTGAGACTGCACAGTTGAAACCTGTAGCTGCTAAGCAGCCTTGTCAATAGAAAGATGGTGTCAAGCCATCCTGATCCTTGGTGGTTTGGAAGCATTCCTTCTGTATTCCTGGGTTTACAGTGGAGCTGCTGGAAGCCCATGGCTTTTCCCCACTATGACCAACCCCTTTAACTCCCACACTTACCATTATCGCAGCCTGCCTTCGCACAGGCCCGAGCAAGGCCAAGGGAAACCGTACAATTTATGTTATGATTCTTCCCGGCGAGTGCCTATCCCTCTACCTTTTCTTTGTCAAGTCAGAAAGGAACAGATGAGGGGAAAAAAAAAACTTGATTTTATTTTTCTGTGCCTTTATATATAAGCTCAACCTAAGCTTAACAGTGTTCTTTCCCAACCACATCACTTCACCTCTGGTTACCATAGTGACCAGCTACTGCTATCTTGCTTTTAGTCAGGTCTCTCAAACCCTTTTTATTGTTCAATATAGGAATTTTGCATTATACCCAGTAACCTAAACACTGCTGTTTGGGGCAAAATTATAGTTTGTTTTTTTCTCTCTAAGGAATTTCTCACTTAGCCATCTTTTTCTAGGTCCTGTTTGTTTCCAAGCTATTAAGAGTCCTTTAAGAACTTACTCTTGCATATGTAGTTTTTACTGAGTCTCCAGGGTCCACTTAAGTTCTTTTCTTTTCAAGCTTCCAAGAGTCAAAATTGTAATTCCTGATAGTTTATTAAGTAAAACGGTTTAGCTCTTTCTGTGTTTTATTTCTCTCACATAAACTACCCTGGGGGGCCTTGCCTTTTACAACTAACAGATCCATCAGTGTGTTGTTTTTGAATAAAAACAGCCTTTTTTCTCCTCTCTCTCAAAGGGGTATTATTCAATATTTCTAAGCAACTGGCTCAAACAGCAGCCTACTGATAAACTTAACACTATGTATAATAAAAAAAAAAAAACACACATAAAGGCAATTTTTAAAAGGTAGGCCTTTTGTTTTTTAAAAGGTCCAAGTTTCAATTTTATAAGATACTCGAATTGAAAATGGATGCCGAGTAAAGAAGTAAAAAAAAAGTTTTAAATAGGTTTGTATCATTCATAGGTCCTATAAAATATTCAGTTTCAGATTAGTGCCAACTCTGGAGTCAGTAAAGCAGAATGATGAGAGGGCAAGGGCATGGCCTGTGAAATTACAAGATCAAGGTTCGAATCTCAGCTCTGCTCTGCTAGCTCCACCATCCCAGGTCCTTTCCCAATGAAACAGGAATGTTCCCTTCCAAACAGAACTCAGAGAAGTAATCAATGCAAAATTTCTTATTAGATCTCGGTACATCTTTCTTCTACGGTCTCAGTGAGACAAAGATGGCCCCCCTCCAACAATTCAGCCTTCAGTTGGCACCCAAAAAAGTTCTCAGTAAGCCCAGACAAGATGAGTTTTCCTTCTCGAATGAAACAAAGCAGTTTCTGCCAAACACAGTCAGATTTCCTGTTGGAAAAGAGCAATGTGAACCGACAATCAAATTCTCCAAGGTTAAGTTGAGAAATAAATGCGGCAGAGGCCCATTCTCCCCTCTCCCCTCCAGTCACAAAAAAAGCAGAAGAGTAATCACAGGCATAATATTTATTAAAAGACTCAGCTTCTTAGTCTTTTACCCAAAACTCGAGTATAGGACTGTGGTGAGTTTAAGCAGATGAGGGAGGCTCAGGGGAAAGACACAATCACAAGACAGCAGTATTTCACAACCAGCTTTGCTGGTGACACTTGGACAGGTCTCCAAGAGAGCTCTGGGAAGTGCTCACAGTGGGAGAACTTTGAGAAACAGTGATGTGGGACTACCACTCAGAAGGGGACTTGGGCAAGGGAAAGGAATTGAAATAGTGGCTTTTATGTCCAGGTGATGCTGTTCACCAGCAGCCAGATGGAGAGTCTCTGAGTTGGAGAGCTACAAAGGGTAGCAACCTCTTTTGTAGCCATGGAGTTTGTTTTATCTATGCCTAGCACATACTGGGTGCAATTTTGTGGGGCATGCAAAGCAAGCAGGCTCTAAATGGCTAAAACTATGCTTTGGGGGGCTCTATTTAAAGCAATCAGATGTGTAAGAATTTGAGTTTGGCCCTGGCAGGCTTTGAGCTAGCAGTCTTAGCCTGCTGTGCAGACAAACCATAGGGGCCAATACACAGAGGTCATACTTTCAGAACCTTTGTTTACAACTTTATTGTCTCCAATCAGTTCTAGGGTTGACAGTATCAAAGGCAATGTAAAGACAATGATGGCGATAATAATAATCATGATGGCTACATTAATTAGATGAGGGCCTACCGTGAGTCTCATAGCAAGGAGAAAAAGCTGGCAGCTTTATTCCCTTTATACAGACATGGAGATTAAGTCCTAAAGTAGTGAATTCATCCAGACTCAAACTCACTACAGTTTAACTGCAAAAACAAAAACTGTATTTAGCCTCTACACAAACTACCTTCTTATCATGAGAATGGACTTTCATATTAAAATTAACCCAAATTTTCTGCAACTTTCCAGACAGAAATTTTCATCTTTCAGAGGATGTTCTCTTTTTCTGAAAGAGAATTATAACTTATTCATAAACACTGATGAGGTATTTTTGAAAATCAGCTTTGATGCTCTAAAATGTCTCATTGTTATTCAAATACTATTGGATTGTGTTAAAGACTGAAGAAAATATTAAGTAATTTTTTATTTCTCTAAAAAACTAAAAAAAGAAAACTAGTAATTATAAGTAAAGTTCCTTGTTTTCTCTCAAAGAGGTGAAGATGCAGCAAAGTGACTTAGCAAATGTTTGCATATTAAATGTTGTAGAGTTGCTGAATAAATTAATAATTGTCTATTTTTAGTGAATCAGTCAAAAAAGTAATCAAATCTCACAGGAATTTAAAAAGCAAGCTCTAAAACACATTTTCTGCTGTGTTTAATCTCACAAATTTCAAATGTCATTTTTGGAAATAGAAAATTGTGAAACAGTTTCAACATATGGCATAGAAATTTGCAGAAAAGCAGCAAAATTATTATTTTAAAAATAATGGAGCAATGTTAGTGTTACTAAATATATACATTTCCCCCAATACCAAATTCTGAGCATTTTTACCAGCAAAAGTGAGCATTATCATTAACTTTCTATTGCTTTCATTGAATTAAACAAAAATATTTGAATTAAAAACAAATTCAAGAGTCCATAATGCTGAGGGAGAGAGAGATCAAAAAGAGAATTTGAAAAAATACTCACATACAGTATAGAAACATGATAGAATATGCCCATTTTGCCTAATGGTAATTCAGTCAAGTGGATCCTAAAACTACTGGGTAAAAAGTTGTTGGAGTCAGGATATTCACACACTTTCAAAACTCACACAGTGTTTACCAATTATGAAGGACAAAATGCACAATGGAGGGATTTGGCATCACCTCAAATAAGTGGTCACATTAAGTATCATCAATAGTGGGACAAACTGACATTTTATACCTTCTGATGTGATACGAAGCAGACAGTGCCAGCAATCTAATAGTTTGTCCAATGATGGCATCATTAACAAATCCAGCATCTAGGACATTTTAAAAGATTACTGGCTAAGACTTTTTAAGAATTTAATGTCATGCAAAAGTTATTGAGACTAAAGGGATATAGTGACCAAAATGCATGAACATTAATTGGATTCAAAACAAAACAGTCATAAATGGCATTTAGGGGACAATCTGAGAAATTTAAGTATGCACCACATATTGGATATTATGGTATAATCATAAACATCTTATGCTGATGATGGGGTTGCAGTTATGGAAAAGACTGTCATTTTAGGAGCTACAGAGTACATTCTCTGAAGGTTGAGTATCACAATGTGTGCAGCTTACAGCGAGAGAGAGAGATAAAGCTAATGTGGCCAAATGCTGATGACTGGTGAATCTAGGAAAGGATATTAGGGCACTCTTTTGTCTATTTTTTTTTATAGAAATAGAGACTTCTGAAAATTTAGAAAATATTTTTATTGTCTTCATGATAGTTCTTTGTATTTGCCATTGGATAAAGACATTGTTTATCCACACAACTTTTAAAAATTATTTATCAGCCATTTTGTTCATAGTGCATTAAAACTGAATTTAAAAATATGTGACTAGGACATCAAGGAATAAGTAAATAGTTCAAAACTGTTCTTCAGAAAGTTTACTTGAACAGTAATTCTACCCTTACAAATCTATCCAGAATTGAATGGGTAGAAAGTCATGCATAATTGTTTATAATAGTGAAGAAGATTCAGAATAAGTTAAAATACAGCCATAAAGAATTGGTTAAATAACACAGAATGCACTCATAGTTGAATACTATGCAACCTTTAAAAATGATGTAGATGAATGTTTCGTTGGTTATATTACCCAACTGTGGTTCATACAGATCTCATTAATTCAGAGATAATGTTAATGTAAAAATTAGTATTTTTAATTCAAAGTCGATTATATTTAATGAGAAAATCTTTGTCATATTGTAAGAGCAAGAAAGCTTAACAAGTTACCTGTTCAGAATTATTCCTTTTCATATGTGTGAGTGTATATGTGCACATGTGTGTGAGTGTGTTTAGATAAAGGTAATTGTGGCTTAATATGGGTTATTTCTGATGGCTTATGGATACTTCAAATTTTCTTTATTTTCACTATATATTTTCTAACTTTTCTACAATGACTAGGTTTTGCTTTAGTAACAAGATAAAAAATTAACATAAAACAAAAAGTAATCTTGAATTCTTGATAAATGTATGTGACACTCTCAATCCAATATTTATGCCTTTTTACGTGACACTCCAGCTTTTGCAATGGACAATATTACATATAAGAGCACTGCATCATCAATTCAGATTCCTAGTTACGACCACCTGAAGACTGTGACAAGAAACACCAAGCCTAACTGAGCTGCTTATGGTAGATCAGTGCAATTAATAATAAGAAAGTGCGATGGATGATTTCTAAGATGGAAAACTTCCGCATGGATAGATGCATCATCTGTTAGAGTAAAGCCAAATGCCTTTGAGCAAAGTTACCATTTTAGCAAAGACATTATTTCTCTGCATAAAACAGGTGCTGTGTTGAGAAATCAGTGGAAGAAATTTTTAGTACTAACAACAAATGGTTTGAGAGCTTAAAAGTTGAACATGACATATAACACCAAAATTCAGGAGAAGCATGCAAGAATTGATGTGGGAGGCCCCAGTTTACAACAAATTTTCCACCATTATTCAGAAATCAAATTAAAAATAAACAAGGAGTCACTTGTGCCTAAGATAGATGAATCAGGTACTCAGTTAATGCAAGTAAGGAAACATAAACAGAAAATAACAAATAATCAAATCATGTTATTAGCCTTGTTTTCTGGACAACTTAAATAAAATTATTTCACTGACCTAATTTTCACACTCTCTTCTCTGTCCTTGGGGTGAATAATGTGCGCTCTCATAGAATCTGAAGAAAGGCAAAGGCATGTTCACAGAGAAGTGGAACAAGGACCAATTATAAGCTTAACTGCATGTCTAACAGGGAACATCAAGTATCATCAGGAATCTTGCCAGAATTCCATCAAAGGGCTTTGGATTAAGAGTCGGGAGACCTGAATGCTAGTCCCAGTTCTGCCATTAAGTAGCCACATGATCTGGGTCAAATCACCTTTTTTTTCCCCCTAAAGTGTCCTCATCTCTAAACAGAGTATATTGGTACCCATTTCTATGAGTCTCTGACTTTACCGTGTCTTAAAACAGATAAGAAAATACATGTTCCGTGTATTTTTCTTTAGCTGTCCTTTCTACCAAAACCCATCTTGAGCTCTTGAGCGCTGCGATGTCCCCTAGGAATTAGATACTCTTTTCACATCTAGCCAGTACACAGCCTCTGGATCAATTCCCAGGCCACTGAAGAATTCCTCCTGTTTCACGCATGTATGGAGGCCCTATTAACTATAAAAATGCTTTTTATCTAAGGTGTGAAAGTGGTTTACTGTATAAAAGTATATTTTGGCAAATGTATTATGTTCAAAGGAACATGTAGGTTACAGCCCAGTCTGTATTCACATCTAATCTTTTAGTTCAAGGAAAATAAAGTATTCTGGTTTATAAAAAGGAGATAGAGCCAACTGTTCATTCATTTTGTCAAAATTTAGGGTCAAAATATTGCAAGTATATTTAAGCCCAACTGAGCACTGCAGAAATTCTCCGTATCTTCTTCGGTAGGTGGGGGGATCTATTATTACATTTACTAAAGTCTAATTTTTCTCTAGATTTTTGTATCTGTTTGTCAATATGAAATAATCTTTATTTTATTCCCTCACAACAGAATGTTAACATATAGAACATTAAAATAATTGCTATTTTACAATTCTTAAATTTGGACAAAATATTTTGATTTATGATTTCTAACCTTTTAAGTGTCCTTTTTTAACTGTCTGGAACTCTTTAAATTTCTCAGTGATTTGTATATTTTAGTCATTACTGTGTGCATCTTTTAGATAATTAGCTACATACATGTTTCCTATTTTTCATTAGATTGTATAAGGCTGTCCAATTTTTTAAAACTGTAAAAAAAAAAAAAAAAACTTTTAAGAATTCTAACTGCCACAATGTTAAATGCTTCCTTCATTAAAAGACACACTTTTTCTTGAAGTTATGTTCCAGAACTTTCAAAAAGTATTCTTAAAATTAGCTGATGAAGATTATTACTAAAAAAATTATTTTTGCAACTTACAATACATTTTTATTAAGAGATTGTTTTTCTATTTTGTTACATTTTCTAGGAATTAAATGCTTTGAAAATACTTCCAAGTTTGTATAAAATAAATGAAGTAAAATACTCGTCTAGTGTTTTCAAACAAATTAACTAGTTCACAACAAAATGTCATTTTTTTCTGTGAAGTGAGTACTTAGGACAATGTAAAAGACATTTCACATTTTAACCTGAAAATACCAAATAATAGCTTATAGCTAATAATAAGCAAGATCTTTTAACAGTGTCATTCCTTTTTCATAAGTGCTTATAAACTGCTCAGAACATCTGATGTTATTTTCTGGTCCTCAAAATGCATTAACTGAGAATCCTTGGATAGACTTGCTAACATTCACAGATGGAGACCACTTTCAATAAGTTTAGCACTGAACATTTTGTTTCTGATCATTGTTTTCCAATTTGTTATTTGACAGAGTGAACACCTTTTAAAATTACAGTATGAGCCAAAATCTACTTTGGAAAAGAGTGTCTAAATGCTTTGTCTTTTTTTTTTTTTCTTCAGAAGGTTAGGTTAGGTGCAGTTTATTTTCTGTTAGCGCTCCAAATGAATCTTATTTTCTTGTGCTGCTTTCACATTTTGGTAAAACAACAGTGAATTTATATAACTGCCCAGTATCTGGTCTATCAGCATCCTCTTAGCAATCTGCTCCTCTCCCTCAGGCACAGCTGGAAAACTGCAAGGCCAAGTTCACTTCTTTCCACCAGCCAAATTCGTAATAATATTAATGGAGCAGCAGGCTCCTTGACTGTGCAAAGTTGTGTTTTTTTTCCCCTAGTCAAAAAAAGTTGATCTGCTCCCTTTAAATGAAAGGAAATGTATTTAATTTACACATGTCCTTGGCTAATGACCATGGAAGGAGCTGGAATTTGGAGTCCAGTGTTCTCTTTCCAACTCTCTCACTCTCCACAATGGCAGATATTTTGATGTAGCAATAACTACCCAATCTGTCTTATTCACAAGGAGAGCCCTGCACAGTAGGTGAAGCCAATGAACTGCAGGACGGCTTTATCCTTCTTTCCCTTGCTGCATATTTTATGGCCTTTAATGTAGTTTCATTCCTTGTTAAATGCATTCTCTAGGCAATCTGACAGATGGGACTGATTTTTGGAGGGGGGTGTTTATTTTCAAAGCAAGAACAAATCTGCTTTTTTCAATAGTCTCTGGTTAGAACTCCATAAAGCTGTACATGATTCTGTGGGGTTTTTTTGAGGGGGGGTTGGTTATATGGGGATTTAGTACATTAGAACTTCACAGTTTCAGAAAGAACCCTGCCAATACATCTTAAATATTCAACTATCCTATTGATAATTTAGAAAGAGAAATAAAAATCTGGTCCTATATATTGTGAAAAAAGTAATAAAACTGCCAGGAAATACATATCCCAGGTGACTGCTATAGACAGCTGATGTTGCATTAAGCACCAACAGGGCACATAAGGATGCAGGGTGATGAAGGTGGTTGACATGATGATACAAGCACATATTGACTCAGATCCTTCCTAGGAACTATTTTTACACTATCCTCACACTCAGAGCTGTCAGAAATTAATTGCCAAAATGATGAACAGCTTTTAACTTTTTTCTATATTCATGAGCATGGGATCACGATACGACTTCATATTTATAATTGCACAGTCTGATTATTTAGTGTCTTCTTCTAAGGAAACAGAAAGCTCCCCATGAAACATGTAAAACCAGACTGTTCAATGCAGTCGGAGCCCTGCAGTGATACACCAACTAATTGGTTTGTAATTTCTAAATTACTTAACTTAGAGCTCCTATAGAAAGCCTCTTTTTCTAATGGTAATTGATTTAGGAAAAGCAATTTTGTAAAATATGGTTATTTTTCACATAGCATGTATTAATGGCAATGGCCATGGAAGTCCACTTAAGCTAACATCTGCCCCTTTGAATTAATGAAGAACAGTGAGGGAAAAGAGAGCTACTTAACTGGAGGCCATGTAAGTAAATGAAGCATCTATCTAAGTAGAAAATCTGGCAGGAAAGGAGTTAGCTGGCAAGAAAACGATGGTGGGGAAGAATTTGGAAGAGCGGATTATTGGCTGCAATAATAAAATCTTATTGCAAAGTATTTCAAATGGTAGCCTAGCCCTTTATGTTCATTTTCTCTGCTCTCTCTCGGGATGTTGTGAGCCACTGCCAACCTAGATCCCTGTGTAGGAATGGACTATTCATTCTTCTAGCTGCTGGAAGGCTGCCTACTAATGGCTCACAGGTGCATCCCTCTCAAGGCACTGCTTTTACTCAAGGGAATTACTTCCCTCTAGTTTCACTCCTCCAATGACTAGTTGATGTTTGTTTAAAAGCCCAGATATCTTACTTCACTTTGACATAATTCTGAAGGGCTTCCTCAGCTCCATTGCTATCTGTAGGCTCTGTTGAGGCCTTTTGTTGCAACATGATCATAGTTTAATTTTTCTCTCTACCCAGCATTCCCAGATAATCCTCATCTTTATCTTGGAGGCTGTTTCAAGGAACCCATTAATAATAATCTTCATCTCAGAGTCTGTTTCCAAGGAACTCACCTGAAGATACACCCGGTTCCTTACGCAATTATCCTATTACTACGAATTTCTTCCACAGGTGCCCTGCAATACATTAAACACCAGACTCCACGAACCCTTAGGTTTCTTTGCAGCTTTTATTTAACTCTGTTGACCTTTTCTTCCCCCTTAGCAGTCTTTCCTTTTTTGCTTCTGTGAACTCATTTTGCCCTGATTCTCTCCATACCTCTCTAAATGTTTTTTGTTCTTATTGTTTGGTGTCTTTTTGTTTGAACTCCGAGTTTTGCTCTTGATTCTCTTACTTTGACTTTTACTTTTTCTTGGGAAATCTCATATACACCCTTAGCTTTAGTTTTCATCTTCATGGAAAAACCTCCTGAATCCACGTCTTCAGCTCAGATCACCATCCTATGTTTCAAAACCCACTTGGTAGTACTCTCTGGATATTCCATGACTGTTCCTGACAGCCATTCTCTCCACCTCCCACGAAGATCCCCATAAATCTACCCTTTGCCCTATGACCAGAGGCGCCATACTTAATGTGTTAATACTGATTGCTGTTGTCATTGTTCTTTTATTGCTTTAAAAAGGAGTTGTTCCCTTCCTATTTCATAAATGTATGACTCTAGAGCTTTATAATGCTGGTGAAATTTTATGATGTTTTCTCCATCCAGTTTTTCTCATGCAAACTCTTTACTCCTTGCAATACAGTAGAAAGAAAATGGCCCTTCGAGTCATACAGAAATAGATTATAGTACTGATTTTCCCTTTAGTAGCTGTGGTAACCATGGAGAAGTCACTTAACTAACCTCTCTGTAGCTCAGTTTTTCATCTCTCTTATAGAGATATCTTGAGGGCTAAGCAATGAAATGTGTATCCAAATGAACTTGAGCTACATAAAAGTTAATACAGTCAATTTCTCTCCCTTCTCCCTTTCCTTCCACTCCAGATTCATGGTTTCAGCTATGGTTAAACAACTATCAGTTCCTAAATTCTAGCCAGAAAGTGCTCAACCAGACCACAGGTAGGAACTGGGCTCTTTCTTCAGCACAGGTAGCAATAAAGTCAGATAGACATAGCAGCATTGGGAACTCATTCACCTGATATCAGAACACCTCAGGACACAGAAGCCAGGATGCTGGCTCATGCAGAGATCCCCAAAACAGCATAGGTCTGGTCAGGAGCCTGGAGTGTGCAGCTGGTAGTAGTCTCTCTCTGCCCATCATGGCTTGAAGGTCAAGTACAGTTTGTGTCAACGTCCTTCCTTATCTCTAGCTTCCCTCTCGTGTGATCACTACTTTGTGGCTCATCCACAATGACTTTCTTTCCTCTCATAATACTCATCACTTTTAGACACCTAAGTGGCATATTGGCATCACACAATCTGTAGAATTACGTCATCAGTTTCATTCTTTAGAATTGAACTTCTGTCCATGTAGATGCCACATGTAAACAGTAACAGTTATAAATTGTAGGTTATTCTTCATGGACTGTATTTTTATTTCTCTTTGAGTATCAAGCAAACAGACTGGTGCACTCTCAGTAGGATATGCACTTGGAAGTTTTTTTTTTTTTTAAGTGGTAGTAATAGGCTTATCACACTTTAAGGAATAAATAGATAATTATTTGTAACAACTGTTGAAGAGGATTTATTTTAAAATAACAAGTTTCCGTAGTGCGCTGAAATGATTCTATTTACAAAAATTCAGTAAAAATCAGTGTGATTTTTGTGGGTCTCTCTGCCATTCACAAGTACAGGTCTCCATGATTTTTCATCTCAAAAGAAGATAGCCTCTTGACTGATTTCTACATCTCCTGTTTCTCCCTATTCTAATCCACGTCGCATGTAGTTAACAGGATTCGTGTTTCAAATTCATAGCCCTAAAACTATCATTCCTCTGTACAAAACACACACTCATGAGGGTGTGGATTTCGTCTGCTTTATTTACTGCTATATCCCCAACATCTAGAACAGGGTTCAGCATACAGTATATGCTCAATAAATATTGGTTGAATAAATAAATCGTAGTGTAAAAATAGCACAAATTTGTCCTTTTTTTGGTATAATTTTCTAATTTTAAATTCTCCTTTACAAACTATGAAGCAAAACCTTTTCCAAAAAAGTTCAGAAGAGACTGATATGTTATGAATACAAATTATACTCTTAATGTACTTTCTTTTGAAATAAATTTGTACGATTTGATTTGTACTTGTAGTCTTAAAAATTATTATAAGTAATGTTTATTGTGTGCCTTCTATGTGCCATGTGACCTGTTGCTTCTTATTCCAATTCATTTCTCAGATTTATATTTCATATGAATAGCCCCAAATATCTCATTTTTGAAGGCATGGGTTTTATCATTTTTGTTTGCTGTTTTCTTCCCAACATCTAGGCAATCTTATAAGACAAGTACAATTACCCCCACTTTATAAATGAGGTAACAGAGGCAATGAAAGAGTAAGGAATATACTCATTTACACAACCTTAAATGGTAATGCTGGATTTTAAACTAGATGATTCGACTCCACAACATGCATCTTAACCACTAGACTCTTCCATTTTCATGACATATATCTTTGCTATCCTTCACACCTGTCTAACACTGTAACTTGTAAAACTAGAGGATCTCTAAATATCATGAGCTGAACAGTAATAAAAGTGAAAGTTTTAATTTCCCAAAACTTACCCAAATAATTTATGGATTATCCAGTAAAACATGGAGGTAAGTAAAAAATAACCCAAGAGGACTTTTGGCAACTTATTTATTACCAGAAAGATAAAAAAAAAAAAAATAGAAAAAAAACATGCCAGTATTCTTCTCCCCTTCTTGGCATTCTGAGATAATTTCTCTCTCTTAACCCAGTAAGTCTAAAATGAGGTTTACTGTCTCTTGTTACTGACATCTCTTCTCTAGGAAATAACATTTTCAGGATAACTGCATAAAAGTGTGAAACCATCTCTGCATTCCACATTAAATATAAAACATTCCATAACTGTAAAAACTGACTCTTCCATGATCATAATTAATTAAGATTAAAATAATGAAATAATTTAGGAAGACAGACCACCTGTCATTATAATCTACAGGAACTACGCAACTGCTTCCAGATTATTAATTACCAATATAAACTACATATAAGTATTATAGCAAAAACTGTTTAATTTTACTACAAAAAAAGGTGTATTTTGCCTCCTATAGCTAAAAAATAGCAAAAAGTAAACGAGCAAAATTAAATTTTAGCTGGGGAAAATATTTGCAATACATTTGAAAGAAAAAAAAGGCTGGTAAATAAATATAAACTGGACTAGTGACCTGAAGACAGATCAGTAGAGAAGATCCAGTTGAGAGAAAAAGAATATGAAATAAAGGATAGAAAATAAGAGAAATATGGGGTACAGTGAAAAGATCTAACATATATGTAGCTGAAGTTCCAGAAAGAAGAAAGAAGGGATCGAAACAGTACTTGCAAAGATGATGGCTAAGAAAGTTTCAAAATTGACGAAAAGCTTTCATCTAGAAATTCAAGAAAATTTACAAACTCCATGCAAAAAAACTGGAAAGAAAATCATGCCCAGGCTTATCATAATCAAAGTGTTGAAAATTTAAAAAATAAAGAGAAAATCTTAAAAGGCATGTAAACAACAATAACAACAAAATGTCATTAAAAAATAGGCAAAGGACTTGAATAGATATTTCTCCAAAGAAGATACACAAAAGGCAATGAACACATAGAAAGATGCTCAATATCACTAATTACTAGGGAAATGCAAATGAAAACCACAATGAGATATCATCTCATGCTCCTTAGGATGGCTATTACTATTAAAAAAAAAACACACAAAGTAATGAGTATTGGCTTGGATGTGGAAAAACTGGTTTGCTTGTGGCTTATGCACTGTTGATGGGAATATAAGATGGCGCAACCACTATGGAAAACAGCAAGGCAATTCCTCAGAAAACTAAAAAGAAAATTATCATATGATCCAGGAATTCCACTTCTGGATATATACCCAGAAGAACTGAAAACAGGGATTTGAAGAGATATTTGTATGCCAATGTTCATAGCAGCCTTATTCATAATAGGCAACCCAAGTATCTATCAACAGATGAATGAATAAAACAATACGTGGTATATACTTAACATGGAATATTACTTCATGTTAAAAGCAAGGGAATTCTGACACATGCTGCAACATGGATGAACCTAGAGGATATTATACTAAGTGAAATAAGTTGGTAACAAAAGGACAAATGCTGAATGATTTCATTTCTATGAGGTCCCTAGAGTAGCTAAATCCATAGAGACAGGAAGTAGAATGATGGCTGCCGAGGGCTGGAGGAAAGGAAAATGGGGAATTATTGTTTAGTGAGTATAGAGTTCCAGTTTTGCAAGATGAAAGAGTTATGGAGATACATGGCAGTGATGGTTGCACAACAAGGAGAATGTACTTAATGCTACTGAACCGTACACCTAAGAATGGTTAAGATGGTAAATTGTATGTTGTGTGTTATTTTACCATAGATAAAAAAATGATTTTAAAAAGATTTTTAAAACCATTTAAGCCATAAAATGAGTAAAAATCAAAGAAGCACCAATAAGACTAATGACTTTCTTCCTGACAGAAAAAATGGAAACTATAACACAATAGAATGACATCTTTGAATTGCTGAAATTCTATATCCAATAAAATAATGTTAAGAAGCAAAGACAAAATAAAGAGTTTTCAAAGAAATAAAATCTGAGACAGTTTATTTCCGATCCATTGGCACTAAAAGAAGTACTAAATAGAGTCCTTCAAACATAAGGAAAATATTCTCAAATGGAAACCCAGACACACGGGGCAGAAATGAAAGATAGTTGAAAGGGTAAATGTGCAGGTAAGTACAGATAGATATTGATTGTACAAAACAATATTGGAAATGTCTTAGATGAGAGGCTATCTGTAGAAAAACACATTACGATAATAATGAAGAAAGGTGGAGTTAAAGTCTTCTAAGATTCTATCAATATCAGAGAACTGTTAAAAGTAACTATTTGTATTAAATTGTAATAAGTCAAGAATGAATGTTGAAATCTCTAGAGTAGCTACTGTATGATCATTATAAGCATCTATTAAATCCAAAATCCAAAAGAATGCAACAAAAGAGATAAAGAGAAGCCTAATCAAGTTGGTTAAAAAATAAATAGTAACATGGCAGATGTAAACCCTACTATATCAGCCATTATATAAATATAAATGGACTAAATACTCCAAGTAAAAGACCAATATTATCAGACAGATTTTTTAAAGATTATTATGTGATACTTCCAAGAAATCATAGATACAAGGACACAGAAAGGTTAGAAGTAGAAGGATGCAAAAAGAAATGCCATGCAAATATTAACTAAAAGAAAGCTGGAAGTATTTGTGCTAAAAATAAAAAGGAGTAGATTTGTAAAGCGAGAATCATCATTAGACGTAAAAAGGGACATTTCACAATGATAAAGTGGTCAATCCATATAGAATGTTACTGCCAATTTTGGTTATATCACCCGAGTGGCTTTTCAAGCAATTTTTACTTTCTTCATCATACTTTCATGTATTGTTTGAAATTTTTATAATAAGCATGGATTATTTATATAACCTGAAATAAAACAATAAAGCTATTTTTATTGTGGATATGCAAAGGAAGAAAGAAATACAAAGATTTAAGAGTAATCTATTTTTTTAAGTTACAAGTTTAGAAAGACTTGATGGCTATTATGCCCTAATTACAACTATAAAAATTAAGTCTATAGTGACAGGGCTAGAAAAATAAAAGTAGCAATAATGAGAATCAGATACAAAATCTCACATAAAAGTGTTACATAATCTCATTTTCCTCTTAGTCTTATTTGTTTATTTATGGATTTAAGATAGTCAAATAATTGAGTGTATTTTCTGTAAGAAGAGAATAATAGTACTTTAAAAAGAACATGGGAATAATCCAAAGGGAGGAAAGTATTGGTTCATGCATTCATTCAGTAATTACTTATAAATACCTACTATGTGCCAGGTACTAGTTGAAATTATTACTTATGAGGCTGTGAAATAATAATAATAATTATATACACACATATACACACACACACACACACATACATATAAATATCTGTCCCCAGTCCTTGATATAGGGCTCCTGAAACCTTCATAAATTTCTGTTGGGGAAAATCACTGATGAGATTACTAAATAAAATAATGATAGGCCATTTGTATTTGATAGAGTTACCCAGTAATAAAGATTTCCTTAACCAAGGTACATTAAATTGAATTTGCTCTTCAAATTACGGGATTTTTTTTAAGGCTGTTTACAACTGAATCATGTTCTGAGATTAAGTAAATCTGAGTTTAAAAAATAAAAACTACCCAAAGATAAATCTGAAAAATATAATTATATTATTGGGGTTGATATAGAAAGGAGATAAGGTAAAGAATAAAGGCTCTATATTGAAAAGAATTTTTTTCATAAATCCATCTGGCTTCCAAAGTTGGATTCTCTCTATTAGGGCTCCCAATGACTATTTGTGATGTCCAAAAGCTTTCTCTCCCTCAGTCATCCTCCTCCTTGGCTTTTCAGCAGCATTTAACACAATTAACCTTTATGAAATTCCTAGCTTCTTTAGTTTCTTTAAAACAAAACAAAATAAAACAAAAACACTGGAAACCAATCTTCCTCTTACTATTTCTCAGTTTTTGTTGCTGATTCCTCTTCCTTTAAACAGAATTTTGATGGTTAAATATTGATGATCCTAAAAATTGTACTGTGGTAATGTTCCTCTTTCACCCTGTAAGTTTTCTGCCTGATTAAATTCTGGTGGCTTCAACCATTATCCTTAATCAGATAAACCAAGCTGGTATGTCTCCCAGTTCCAGAGCTCAGGTTCTACACTTCCACCAACCCCGTGATATCCCACATTTTGCTATGCTAGAGGCACATGATTTTCACATTGAAACTAAAGTTACCACTTTAACATACTTCACTGAAAATAAACTGCTCTTCTTTTAATGTTCCAGATCTCAGATAATGAGATCAATGTTCATCCAAACCAGGTTCCTGAAGAATCCAGTGAAGAAGGTATTTCTTTCAAATCGAAGCCCTCCTCAATCTCTAGTGCCACCATTTTAGTTTGGCTCCTAGAATTTCCCACCTGGATTACTGCAAGCATTAATTTCTTGGTGTCCCACTGCCAGACTCTCTCTCAACAGTCTACCAGATATTTTTCCTTTGTAAGTTCTTCAGTATCTTTAAAGTACAGTCTTCTTCATTTCTTTGTGAGGTAAAATTGATGTTGACTATTACCAATCTACTTCTTAACATATTTTCACAATATTCTCCCCTTTAATACAGATAGCCTAACTGAACTACTTAAAAAAGGCTTTGAATTTTAGATGTTCTTTTCTTTCTACTGCTTTAGAGTGTAAGCTTGTATCACTGTATGACAACCCAAGATAAAAATGTCTTAATTTATCAAGCAAATACATTAAGGGCTAATTATTTCCATTATAATGATTTTTTAAATCTCTGTTGAGTCATTCTTTAGCATTCTTCTTCTCAAAATGAGTGGTTTCAATTATATAAATATTTGAGTTTATATGTAAGGAGCTTATCATCCATGACTTGCTTATAAAGCCTTAAAAGAAGATTGAAAAGGAATAAACCTCTGTTGGCTTATGTAATTCTTTAGGCATCTGTACTGTTAAGCAATTAAAACACAATTTTAAACATTTTTTATAACTATAGAAATTTCTACTACTACAGGATTTTAAATATAAAATATTTATGGACACTTTCTAAAATATTTTGATTGTGGATACTGCCATCATTTTTTATACATTTCTTATACATTTCTCTTATACATTGTAATCACCATTACCATTGAAAACTACCTGTTGAATTAAGAACTTGTATTAAGTTTTATCTTAAAAATATGTGTATTATGTGTATATGCACATATAAATGTATTTATACATATATGTAATTTTAACTTGTAAAATTAGTTTCTACTTGCCAACTTAGTTCTTCAGTCCATACCAATGAAATATTTGATGTAAATACTTTCTAAAATCCTTTTAGCTTTAACATTTTCTGATTCTATCTTCAAGATACATTTGAGGAGAAAGAATCAACTCCATCACTTTAATATGGAACAATGAGGTTTTCAAAGATTCTTCTTGCCATTTAAATAATCTTATTTACCCTTCCCACATTTTTAAGTCCTTTTTGTATCCACTCATTCAAACATTGCATGTTTTTATCATTGAGCTTCCTATTTCATTTCTTGAAAATGTCAGTGAGTACTAATAAATGGAAAGCTTCTGCTCTGTGACTGGATTTTATTTGATACTGCTTTGAAATTTTGAAATATAACCTTCAAAAGTGAATGTAATTTCACTCTACTTCTTAAAAGCACGATTATAATATAATTTCTACTAATGGTTTAGGAGAGGAATTAATATATTTATATATTGGTTAAATACATCACAAGGCAAAGGGAGATCTTACTCTTTATAAAGGAGTATACTGTTGAATTAGGGTTCTGAAAATAAGACCTGAGAGAATACAATACTTAAACTCATCTTTCTGTCCAAAATCCTTTCATTATTACTGATAGAAAATCTGTTTCCTGAAATCCAGAGTTACCATTTTTCTTCCTATTTTTGTGATGTACTATAGTTAACACAAATGCTACTAAGTATAAATTTAAAATGTCAAGACTATTTGGTCATTGTAGAGTAGAGGTCCCAGAATACTACTGAATTCTATATACTTAATCATAGTAAAATAACATAGTATCTACTTGCTAGTTATTCCTGTCTCTGCAGACTTCTAGGTTGTGACCACTTTGACTTGCATTTTTTTCATGTAGCGGGCTCCTTTAAAAAAAAAAGAAAATGTAAAAAATTTTAATTAAAATTAACAAATGCATCTAAATGAACATAAAAAGCAAGAATGGATTGTGAAGGACTTAATGGGGTGCTTTTCTAATCATCAGGTTACACATCTAATCAGCATGTTTTCACAAATACTACCATCTTACGGATTTGAGCTGTGAATGTAGAAATTCAGAATGGAACAAAAGGATGGTACTATTGTCCGATATTCCTTCTCAAAGTAGCACTTCAGTGGCTGCAAGGAAAATTCTTTGTATAGTGATTTTCCTTCTTGTCTATTTTATCCCTAATAACTAAATAATAAATGTATTTTCTTTGTTTTAAAAAATTACAGAAACAATTTCTTTGAAAATATTTCATAATTTAGATTTTTACAGGTGAGTTGTCTTTCACTCTAATTATTCTGAAAGAATAAAGATCTATGTTCTCACTGTTATACTTGACACCCTGATTTGGTAATTCCCAGTGATCATTAAAACAGAGTGCTTTGCACTAGTACTTATTATATGTACATATATTCATAGCCTAATGTGTTGGATATGTTATAATTACAGTAACTAAGCCTAAAATAACCATATGCATTTATAATAGTCAAATATTTTAGAAAAGTGACTTTCATGAGATTAATGCAGATACACATATTTATTTAGTTTTATAGTTGCACTGTATATATTTACAACCCACAGAAGAAAATACCCTGAAATTATTTTTTTGAACACTTAATGTAAAGCCGTTATATGCATAATACCCAAGAATCTCTATATAATTACTAAATATGTAAGTTAGGAATATAGGGAGCCTCCATTTATTATTAGAGCTGAGGAGTGTCTAGTCCATGCACAGAGTCAGGCAGAGCCTGATGTGTTTCTGAAGTCGTAAAGGAAACATTTCTTCTTATTACTTAGTGCAATTTTCTAATCAATAATTTAAAGAGTGGAGTGAATGGATCAAGAAAATATTCAAGATCTGCCTAATGAAACCAATTGTACACAGTAAGATTTAGATATCAAAAAAAAAAACTCTTGTTGAAATTAGGAAAAGGATATTCTGGAAAACAACTGCAGTGAAAATATATGCTTGATCTCAGCCAAAAGGCCGAGAAGTGATGTAGTGAAAATACATAAACAGCAGTTAAAATGCTGAAGATTATGTTTATTTAATTGATGCAATTCTTAACTTGTATAAAATTTAATTTATTTATTAATAAAGCTTAGCAAGCCATGTGTTTAGGCTGAAGTAATTTTTCAATTATAAATACATTATTAAAATGAAATCAAAGTTTTTCAGTTATGATTATTGCTAACAATTTTATCTTTTTACTTTTATATGAAAATTAAAAGTGATTTACACACCACCATTACAGTGTTTCATTATGAAATGCTTACAGTCTATAATATATTATCCTGAATTTTATAGAAACATAAGTATACAGTCTGATTAAATACTGTTTAATACAGTTCTGGGCCTTCAGATTAGAAAACTGAGCCATCAATTTTAACTTGTTTAACTGAAAAATGGCAATAATAATTAACCTTAAGTGTCCTGTAAAGAGTTTTTAGAAAAATGACATAAAGTAAGTAAGTTCTTAATAGGCTGGCACTCTCCTTAGCAGAAAAGTATTTAATATTATTTTGTTTTATTATAACAAGTAGAATTATAAGCCTAAAATATATTACTTCAGTGCCCGAAAAAGTGATACACACTTAAAAGTAGATTATTGCATTTTTGTTTTGTTATCTTTTTGCTATTTTGTTGAAGACAAAAATCGCCCCTCCACTTTCAGGCAGATTCACCATTCAATGTAATGATGAAAGAAATACATGTCTGAATTTAGAACAATGATTTATCATTATTGTAGCTATATTATATTATTATTATACTATATGACACTGTACTATAGTACAATAATGCACTATTGAAATAACAGTTCCATTTTTATTATAGTTATATTATTAAGCATAATATATAGTTGTGCTATTTTAAGGATAGACCCTCTTTTGTTCTCTGCAAATCGTTGGAACTGGGCCCTGCCATGGCTAGTGAGACATGAACAACCTTCAGAGAAGGGAGGTAATGTTAGGAAGATACACACACTTAAACACAGTATTTTAATTTGGCAGGAGACCTAATATTCTTAGTTACAGGTGACATCACATTTTTAAGGCCAATGTTGAAGGGGAAAAAAAAAAAGAACTTTTTGGTTGTAATAGAGACTAGCATAAGAGTCTTGATGGTTTCTTTTCACTAAATAAAGATCTTAAAAGATAAAATAAATTTTCTGGTGTTTTTTTTTTCACTGCTATCACTGTCCTGGTCAGTCCAGAGTACCCTTGGCTGACTGCCTGAGCCTCCAGGTTAAAGTCCATTTTAAAAGACTTAGTGGGAGAGTTTATATATGGAAGCATTGTTTGAAAGCTTTCTGAAAGGTTCCTTGCCTTGGGCTACACTCCTCTTGTGTATTTCTGGTTTCCAGTTTTTAGTCAACGTTCTTGAAATATAATCTCCTCATTCAGTGCCTTACTTGTATGTAAATGATGAGACCTTGAAAAACAGAAAAAAAGAAAAATGCCCATTCACTGTGTGCATTAGATAGAGGATAATTCTCACTAGCTTGTGCTCCTTATTACAGCCCTTCCCTTCCTGCACCTTTCACATCTTTCAATGGCCCAAGCTGCATTTAGCTCATCTCTGAGGTGCCTCTTTGTCCTGCTACTCAAAAGTAGAGAGTACACGCACGAAAAGCCCTTAAGGTATAAATTCCTAAAAATACGGTCTCCCAGGGGCAAGGCCTTGTTCAGTTATGCTTCTAATCAGTGTTCGTCGCTCGGTAAACACTGCAATACTTACCAAGTGTCTGTGCGGCACTTGAGCGATGACGGCCCAGTGAATAGCATGGATTTGGATGCCAAGCACTACAAATCCCAGCTTCACGTTTCAATCATATTTAAATGAGCTTGTCGAATGCAAGTGTTTAAATGTTCATTAAAATTAACCTTTCAAATCCAGAGTGCCAGAGGGCACTCCTGGTAACACTAAAGTTTTAGATTTAGGTTTCCAATCACTGCTGCATAAATGAAAAATTCAGGGGTTTTTAAATGTCAAGAATGCTTTGAAACAGATATTGAATTGGCTAAGAACTTTAACTCTGTCTCTTAAGTGTTTCTGTGATGTGATTACTGATAGTCATTGACTATTTAATACAATAATGTTCTTGGAGCAAATGAAAAACAGGCACTACATATCATAAAAAATTGATGATAACCCAAGCAAGAATTATGGTAGGGAACATATTTTAGGTTGAATTACAAGCTTGAAAGACATTTTAAATAGCCATAATCTGTCTGTTATTTGGGGAGGAATTTTACCACAATCATTCTTAGCAAGTGAGAATCTACCATATTTTGAAGGTCCCAAGTATCTTCAGAAAATTCATTACAATTTGTTGTCACAACTTGCACGTATTAACCTATGAGAATTAGAGTCAGGGGGCTTTCCAGAAAGCATGAAACCATACACTCAACACTAGATTTGTGAGATTTGCATAGAGCAAAGGTGGCTTGGAAGTTGCTCTGTAAATCATTTGAGTTTAAAGGCAGAACGTTAAAGTCCAGATATGAAGCCCTTTCAGAAACTAAAGGGCAAAACGGAATTCATATAAGACCGAGGCCTCAATATAAGGCTAAGATAAATTATGAATAAGCCCCGCAGATGAGTTCATCATTGAGGGGCAGGGATCCAAAGCAGATTTAAATATAATCTGAGGCATGATATGACAGAAGTGTCCATGTTGTACTGTGGGAGCCTGGAGGAGGGCTACTCAACACAATCTGGGGGTTCATGGAGGCTTCTGACTCAGTGATCAGTCAGTGCCTTGGATGTCCTAGGCATTTTATGCATTTTATTAAACTTTAATTGAATATCACTCAACAAAACCAAGATTCCTTAAGTTTAATCCATGCGTATGTTTTACTTTAAGGCCAGTCAAAAAGACAGGGAAAAAACTGCAGTCTCATGAATCACTCTAAGGCTTTCATTGCTGCTTTTTCATTTATTTTCCTCTCCAAATCTCTTAAATTCTATAAAGATGGGGAGGAATAGACAAGTATAGAGCTGCTCGACCTGGTAGTGTTGGCAAGAGAAGGAAGCCCTACAGTTGTATTGAAGATTCTGGGCTAGATGGGGCCACCCTTTCTGCACCTTTTTGCTTTAAATCTCCCGTCTTGACTTTTTAGTAGAACAAATTCTCTTGATCATTATCTTAAGAAATGAAACTTAAAGTCTTGCTTCACATATCCACATTCTTACTTGCATGCATCAATAATTTTCCCCCATTATTGTCACCAAAATTTATACACAATAATAATAGTCTTTAAGCATTTTTGAAACAGCAGTGAAGTCATAAACTAAGATAGGCCAATAGACAGTACATCTTTCCTACAAAACAACTCCCCAAAACAGAGACTACTTCTTTAATCTTTACAATGATTCTGTTAGGTATGTGTCATTATTCTTTTTTCATTAAAAAAAAAAAAAACTGACTTAGAAGTCAGTTCATTATTGGAGTTGTTTATTCATTCACTGAACAAAGTGATGAGCTTCTATTTGCCAGGCTTTATGGTACCAGAGGCACATCTTGCCATCAAAGACTGCATGGTCTCAGTGGAAACAAAGCTGTATGTTCACCACACCATTTTCTTTTCCGGGATAGCATGAAAGCTAGACTTCTTTGCCCCCTACCACTTGCTACAGCTGGATCGGGGCCATTGATTGAGTTTTGTACAATGGTGGGTAAAAGCAATAGAAAACATTTCTCTGCCTGGCCCTGGAAAGAATCATCTGACTTGATCTTTCTGTCCTCTCTCTGCCTGGGGGAGCTTCACAGACTCAGTTGACAGAGGTAGGATGGAGCAGTGCCTCTAAGTCTGCACTGAATTGTGACATGAGGGCGAAAGTAAACTTTCTTGCGTTAAACTGCTGATATCTAGGGCTACTCATCAATTTGTTACCATAGTATAGTCTATTTTTTCTTTCTTCTCTAATACAAAGTTTCATGGGGGAGACAGATACTAAACAATTGAATACAAAGAACAATTGCGTGGAAGGGAATAAAATGAGTACTCTGAACTAAAATAACAAAGGAGACTTTTTGTAGTAGATTGGATCAAGGTTCAGAAATATTCCCTTCCCACTCCTCATATTTCCTATATTACCACTGATGTTGGGTTTGGCTCTGCGATTTGCTTTGGCAATAGAATTGGTGCAAGTCATGGTGAACCAGTTCTGAGTCTACGCCTTAAAAGACCCTTGTGTGTTTCTGTTCATACTGTTATACCTCTGCCATGTGTAAGGGCTATGAAAGGACACGTCTGGAATAGCCCACTGATCCTAGGATGAGAACGAAAGATACATGGAGCAGAGTTGTACAACAGAGGCACTTTAGATCAGCTGACTTCCAACTGACTTCAGACATGAACAAACCCAAATGAGAACCAACAAACAAAGTCCAACTTGGCTCAACACACCCACAAGTAACCTCCAGGCATTTGGGCTAAATAAATGCTCATTATTTTATGCCACTGAGATTTTGTTGTTGTTTTTAGTTATGCAGCATTACTATAGTAATAGCTGACTGTTACATCTTGTCAGACAAGGTGGTCAGGGAAGACCTCTCTGAGAAGATAACATCTGAGCAGACACCTAAGGAATGAGACAGAGAGAAATATATAAGCAGCTGATAAGAAAATTCCAGGGAGAAAGATCAACACTCAAAAAGACACCGAGGTATGTGACTAGCGTGCCTAAGCCTAACCAACGTGAGGGGGAGTGACCCGGGAATAGGTTAGAAAGATAAGGTGACAGATCAGACCTTGTAGGTTCTGGTAGGAAATTAACTTTTAAAATTTCCAAGAAGTGATAGAATCTTCAAATTATCTGTGTAAGGCTGGTTTAGAAGTGGAAAAGGAGTTGAAAGAAAGGACAAAGAATCTTTGACTTGAAGATGCACTTATATAGCAAGCACATTGTTTTTACTTGAATTTTATGCATTATATGTGTACATGTGGTGCTTTTGTGAGTGTGGATGGAGACCAGAGGCCCTTCCACGTTGTGCCGTGATTCTGCTACCTGGCAGGCCAGGTATGACAGGCAAGAGCAGGAGGTCTGGAAGCTCTAACCAACTTCACAGAACACTTCGCTGATCTCTCACCCTACTTTTATTGGCCTAATAGTATATACAATTCCTCTTACCCAGGAGTATTTTTATGACACCACTACCCTCTTATAGCATTCCATAGAACCGTGTGTTCCAGCAGGGCATACATTGTTTAGTGAGAGTCATAAATGGGCTACCGTAACGTAATTTCACTGGCATCTCATCTTGGCCTGTCTGGGTCTCTATTGCTTTTTGTCGATTCTAAAGTGACAGTCTGCTTCCTCACTGGTCTCTAGGACTCTAGCTACCTCCAAGACTACAATACAGACTAGAGATAACTTCCTAAAACATTTCATCAAATGTGTTTGACACAGGGAGCAAGGCTGAGGAAAAGGAGAACTAACATTTACTGAATGCATCTTTTATTCCAGATACGATCCTGGAGATGATACTTCTCTCAGGTTGGTCTCCCCTGGCAGCAGATTCTGCCTAAGACTAAGATCTGAGAATGAATACTTTATTTAGGAGGCAATCTAAGAAAACACCAGGAGAAAAGAAGTGTGACAGGGAAGGGAAGGAAGCCAGGAATGGGTGTGTAATGAAGCAATTACCATTCTGGGCAACTAAGGCTCATCTATATGGAATATACCTCAGGGGGAGCCCTCAGAGGATGAGGAAGGCAGGCTGTTTATTCTCCAGCTTTCATCTGTCAGTGACTGAAGTCTGCACCTGGAGCCATTAACTCCTCTGTACTTCCAGGCTGCACTGGACACAAGCTGAAAGAAGATTTCCAGTAAAATCTGACAGTGCATCATGTAGATGCCATGAGCACCCAGTAGAATGTTAATGGTCAGGAGGACATGTTTTGCCCCCCAACAGCTACAGAACCTGCTTCTTGTTTACTCCTCACTAATATCACTGATTTAGAGTGATTTTTCCTGGTCACTTAATTTAAAGACACATACCCCACTTTTCCATCACTTGTTCCCTTCCTTCGGAGCCCTTATCACAGTTGTTCACTATTAATTTGCTTCTTTTCTTATATATTCTCTATATTTGTTCCTAGACTGTGAGGTAAATGAGGTCAAGAACAGAGTTTATTTTGTTTAATAAGGACTAGTACAAAGCAGGAATCCAGTATTTGTTGAATCAACTATTGAATGACAGCCCTATAAGATAGGTAGGGTGATCTTCATTACTGGATGGGAATACTAAGGCCATATTGGTGGTGACAGAATTCCAGTCCAGGAAGGTCTGACATAAAATCTCATACTCTTTTACCACACTGTGATAATGACACCATGCTGTTTTTTTATTTCCTACCTCAGAAAACTCAATTATTTCCTATTTCCTACATCATTAAATCTAAATTCTCTGCCTGACTTTCAAGTCTTTCTATAATCTGGCTAGTTTGATGTGAACAGTTAGTGCAATATGAGAAAACAGTGTGATCTGGCCTCTGAAAAGTCCAATATTAAAGACTAAATGAATGTGAATATAATCTCCAGAGCAGTCAGATGGGTGAGTGTTAGTGATTGTTCATGGAAGACCGTTTCTGAGGCCAAAATGACTGGAACTCAGGATAACTGACGACAGGACTGCAAAATTCCTTTTACTCATGCATGATGAGTGATTTTGCTTCAGACCTTGGGCCTGAACAGAAAACACACAACTACACAAGCAAAATCGAACCAGGAAAAATGAAGTTGGAAACGAGAGCAAGAAAACAATGTATTCGGAAGATGCTTTCATTTCCATGATCTCATTTAAGCCTTAGGACTGGGTCATTAGCATGCCTGTAGGGCCTGACTGAAGCATGAAAATAATTTTGCATTCAGTCATGCAGTCACAAGATTACTGAAAGAAAAGAGATGCAGTCTGAGTACTAGGGTGAAAGTTTACATAAGAAATAATTAGATAATAATATGACCGTTTTATTTGGAGGACAGATGTGGTAGAGTGTATTGATTGATCAAAAGTATTTGAAGCATTTCCTTGTACTATTGCTCCCCTTTATGGGTGCTTCTTCCTATGGGAGGATCATACTTCCATACTTCCTGCCCCCGTGATGTTAGCCGAGGCCATGTGAATCACTTAGGCTAATTAGTGCAAGCCAAGGGGAAGCTTTAAGCCAGCCTGTGCTTCTATCAGTGCTCTTTCCTCTGGCAAATCCTAGTTATGGGCTCCGTTTTCTTTCTAGATTCTACAATAAACAGATGATGGAGCAGAGCCCCGGCCAATACACAGCCAACATGTAATGGTAGTGAAAAACAAACCTTTGTTATTGTAAACACTAGAGTTTGGTGTTGTTATTACAAGGGTAAAAGTTGTATAAGAAGTGTCTTTCTAATTCTGGGAAACTTTACAAATTAATAATTGAGATCTTAAAGAAAACCCCTTTCCATTCATAATTTTAAAATTTAATGTTAGGAAATTTTTATAAATGATGTTAAAAGTGTTTATAATACTCAAAGACTGACATATGAGGGCATAAGGGCAAGGATTCCAAATGAAGTGAGAAATAAATTATTTATTGAGTTGTGACGTTTAGTTAAAGTATGTAGGACAATTTTACTTACTTGGCTAAAAAAATAATACTGGAATGCCTACAAAAACTTGAAATTTGCTATTTTTATACATTTAATTGATTAGGTTTGCAAGAGTAGTTTAAGTCCTTGGGGAGGTTTTGCTTGTTACATCTGGGTTTGAAATACTTAATAAAGAAGATAAAATGTATCAGATTTACAAAGAAAATAAAAATAGATTTTTTTTTAATTTAACAAAAATTTTAAATAATAAAATTTTCAAGTGATTGTTAAAACTTACCAGATTCATAAACAGAATATGATTTGTATGTTCAGCTTTTTAAAAATGCTGAAAAACTAGGTTAAAGTTAAAAATTGTAACTTCTATAAAATGAGAACTAATTAAAAATTGCAAATAGCTATAGTCTTTAATGTACAGAAAAGCCACCCTATATCATTTAAAACTTACAGCAACAAAAGTCACTATGAAGTAGTAGAATATTTTCCATTTTATAATGAGAAAATGGAAGCTCAAAGAAATTAAACTTGCCCAAAGCCAAAATTATGGCAATTTACTCAATTTGGTAATTCTGCAATTTGCAAATGGCTTTTAAATGCTTCATAAAATGTACTTTATTATCTTTTTTGCATTTAAAATGTTAATGTATGTTTATTTAGAAATGTTTTCTAAATCATCAAATATAAATAAGGTCTTAGGTCTTGGCTACTATAGAAATTTGTATATTGAAAAATATTATTCTGATTGATTTTTCTTTTGAAAATTTTTTTGCTTCCCCAACTAGATGGATTATTCCATAAGAAGAGAAGAGATTTATTCTACATGAAGTGACTAATAAAAACAAAACAAAACTGTGCACATAGCCAAGTTCTTGATAAGTGCTCACTGAACTAATAAAGTGCACAAAAAATAGGCCTTTAATTTTATTATCATTTTATTTCCTTTTCTTTATCTTCTTCATAAAAGGATTTGAGGAGGCTTATAATAAAAGATAGGTACAAACTAGTTTAAGCAAAGAAAAAACTGGAACCATAAAAAGGAAAAGAAAGAAAAGATCTTATAAGACTAATAAATTTACTGCAACTTAGCCTGGAAATGTGTTTCTTTGCTTTCCTGGAAGAGAGGCAACAGGGCAAAAATAGAAGCCACACATTTTCTTAATCTGTTTCATAGAAGCACATCAATTCTGATACAGAATTCCTAAAGGTGCTTAATTTGTTGATTTATATGCTATAGAGCCTAAAATACCTGTAAATAATAGCATTGACCAAATCCTTTATTTTTTTCAAGTTTAGAAAAGAAATGAAAGACCTTCAATAACGAATAGTGATTAAGTCAAATGCATGATTATCCATATCTATCTACCTATCTACACTTTTACGTTACTAGCCTTTTGCTATGATGTAATTTTATGTTAGTTAAAGGGCAAGCCTCAAAAGGAAGTTAATATTTGTTAACATCCACATTAAATACATGATATAATGTGTACATACACACATAAACATATGTTTGTGTAACTTTGTGAATTTGAAACAACAATTTATATCAACTGTTGAAGGATTCCTATAGACCAGAGAATTTAAATTAATTCTCAGAATACATGTGTAGATATGTAACTAGTGGGATGTCTTAAAGGACTCTAAAGTTAGGCCATCCTTGGATAAACTAGTTACTGCAATTTAAGATTAAAAAATAGCCTCCTTCTCAGTTCTCATAATCCCATCTAAAATTCATCATTTTGCCATTTGACATTGAAATAGAAAAACTGAGCACCAATTTTATGAAACAAAGTGAGGTTAAGATTTATTTGTTATTGTCTTGAAGCGTTAAACAATTAGAGAAAAAAAATCTATTTTTAACCGCTTATAATCTTTAAAAATGAGGCCAGGAGAGAACCATTTCCAAGAGCTTTTTCAAGATAAAATAAATCAGGCCAAGGTAAAAATGAAATGTGGCTTGTGGACCTGACGTAAGATTCATTTAAACGTTCTGGTGTTTTCTCTTCAGACCCTTTTACGTGATCACAGGAACTGAAAAGCATTCAGTAATTGAAGGCTGGAGTCTGTGCAGATGGATCAGTGAGCTGGGGAAAAGGCCACCTCATGAACTTTCCTTAATGATGGTGTAGACAATACATGGCACCAGAAATATAACTTATGTTATGTAATAAACATTGCAAGTGAACCTAGGAGAGGAAAACATGTCTGGATAAAGGCTAGTCATAAAACTGCTCACCATTTCCTGACTGTCATCGATTTTTTTTTAACACAAAAAGGCACTATGGGTATTAAGTACATATTCTAGTATGCCTAGTATACTGTCTACATTTCACATATCCGCAGAAATATTCACCTTACTAATATGCTTTCCAACTGCTATAATTATACATTTGATCAAAACTCACCCTTGCATCCTTTATAATTTTTAAGCTCACCTCTCTATCACATTTGGTTTTGACTGTATCTTTCAGTATACATGGTGGCTCTTAAAAGTTGGCAAAGATAGCCTTTGATTCAAGAATTAAAGAGTGAGCCTTTTACAGTCTGTTTTCTCTTTTTTCCCTTTTCCAATTAATTTTATGACAAGTTTGGCTGAAGGAGGAAAAAAATGTCTGCCAAACAAAACAAAATAAAATCCCTGGAAAAAGCTTAGAAATTATTTTGTGGTCAGAGATGCAGGAATGGTTGTTCCATCGTGGATTATTCCTGGTAATACTGTCTAGCCAAAGTATTATTAATAACAGGATGCCAGCAAAAATGTTGCTGATGACAAAAGCTGTCATGTTTACTGTCATCTGTGGTGCTTCACTTCTAAAGGGAGCAGTCGGAACTGATGCACTTTACGATGTGCTCTGTCTTGCCTGACAGTAAACTGATAGCCATGTGACGTGTCTAACGCTACAAGCGAAAATACGTTCTTGATTAAACATGGTGCGTGAAGACCTGTGAGCAGATAGGCGACATTATTCACTCTTCAGGTGTGCGGGCCAAATAACACAAAAAGTCACAAATTTTCTTGCCTTTAAAATTAAAAAGGAAATATTTAGCTTTGGTCTTGATGACAGGATGTTCAACAGAAAATAAAACAACACAATACCTGGTTTTCGGATAACTGTTATAAAACATGAAAATGAACAACAGAATTTAGAAAGTATTGATGCAAAGACCTTGTCTTTATACCACATGGACACACCAACAATTACAATATGTAAAATGTAATCTTCCCTTTGGCCCATACACTATTGGAGATAACCACTGAAAAATCTTTGATATAAATATCCTCTGTGTACTAATTTGAAAATAAATTAAGCCAACTCTTCCTAAGATAGTATGCTCCAATTAAATAGTTTAGTTTTTTTTTTAAATGAATAAAACCAGGGAATCTTCCCAGGAAGCTAGAATACATTCCAAATATGCCTCAGTGGCATATTATTTTGAATTAAAGTTACTTAAGAAATGGCCAGTGCTAGAGGTACACTTTGAGTCTCCTCCCTGTATCCCTGAAAGCAGAAAATAAACCTCCCCCCATGTGAAAGGTGCACTTCCTGCCTCTGGAAGTTGAAGGATACCCTTATCACCAGAGACAGGGATTCAGGGGCAGAGAAGTCTGTATAAACAACCCTTGTTACCTCTTTAATTTACTACCCCAAGCTTAGATTCTTCACTAATTGAGCATCCAAAACCTAAAGTTTCTTTGTCCTGTCAATTCCTCACAAATATATTGTTCCTTTGTCTAAAAAGTATAAAAGCTGCCTGCTTTGGCTACTTCTTAGGTCCTACTTCTGTGACACCTCTGTGCTCATAAATTAAAATTTATTTCTTTTTCTCCTGTTAATCTGACTTGTGTCGATCTTCTTATTAGTCTAGCCAGAAGAACTCAAGAAGGGTTAAGGGGGAAATGTCCCCCTCCTGGACAGTTGATATTGGGTCCACCTATAAATTCTGAGGAACAGGAATTCATAAATACACTAGTGACTTTACTATGCTATCAATTTAATGACTTTTCATTTAATACGAGCAAACAGCAAAAATTAAAGTGTATGGATTTTTTAAAGGAAGATATCTTTTGCTATTCACTAATTTATTCATTCACTGAGCAAGTTTTTACCAAACATCTCCATGTGCCAGGCACTGGGCACAGTGTTGGTAATGATATGGAACAGAGGCACAGTATTTGTCTCTACAGGGCTGACTCCAGTGAAGCAAAATTCAAAACACAGCATTCCATTAATAGTGTTACTGCTTGGGGGCGGGGGGTATTTTATGCTAACTCTATTCAAATAAGCTTGAAAGATTGATTTTCTAACTGGCATGTTACTGTTCTTTTAATATACTTAGTTTCTTCGTATGTAACATCTCATTTGACAATTTAGAGAGAAAGTTTCCTGAGGCTTGGTCTGTATCACTCATTATTTTAAAGCCACAAGTACAGTTTTATCTAGTACAATTTAAAAAATAACTTAAGCCTAATGCAAATCACTGTGGTTCTGCAGCTTGGGCTGCAGCAGGCCAGAAGTCAAAGATGCTGGAGGCCAACAAAAGAGAGGTAGCCACAATGGGGCACAGAAAGGTCATGAGCTCCAAATAACAGCGGACACCCCCAGGGAAGTTGTCAAGCCAACAAGGATTCCTTCTTTCTGGAAATAGCCTTAATACAAGACGCAGTCTGATTCTGGACTTGAGCATAGAGAATTGACTCAAACTGGGCTGATCAAATTCTCTCTATGCTGAGAAATAAAACTTAGAATGCAGAGATGGTTATGTTGAATCTTTGGACCTGAATGAATTGCATTAATGACAGCTTTTTAGAGAGAATGGCCATGAACTCCTACTGCTGAGTTCCCTAGAATATTCTAGGTCCTTGTCCCTTTTTTCTGTTTTGTTCTTCTCTTCCCCCTTGACTTGAGCGAGGAGGTTGGATGTGTCTCCAAGCTCCTGGATAATTTTTTTCAGGGGTTGTTATTCTATGAAGTAGTGAAACCAGCCTCACCAGAGGTGGAACTATCGCACAGCCTCACTGGTTTACTCTGGTTTCCTATCCAATGCTGTAAGGAAAGGGCATGAAGGTGAATGTGGGTTTTTGATAGATGTATTCACAAGTATAGCAGGATGTTCAAATACAGACTTCAGTAGAGGCAGCAAGATACTATAGAGGTGATATTCCAAAGTCAGACCAATGTATGCAGAATTTGCAAAGTAATAATAACAGCAAATAATTATATAGTGCCAGAAATTATTCTTAGAGCTTTACATATATTAACAAATTTAATCATCCCCATTGTTTTCAATGACTAAATTGGGGCACAGAGAGATTAAGCAATGTGCCTGTGTCACACAGCTAGTAGGTAGTAAAGTGTCACTCAAATGCAGGCAGCTTGGCTCCAGGATCTGTCTTCTGAACTACTCCTATCTGTTATGTGCAAGCTAAGTTCAGGTTCTGCAGCTTTTGGACCCCCCAGCCAGATCAATTATTTAAAAGGGATCAGAGTATTGAAAGAAAAGGAAAATGTGTGAAGGATTTCTTTGGAGCAGTTATTGCCATGGTGTGAGTACCCTTCCCAACCAGGGGTAAGGAAGTGCTCTTGGCCTTCCATGCTGGAACAGGAGTTCTAGACATTGATGAACAGTCATTTCATGGCAGACAGAACCCACAAGAACTTCCTCCAGAGCTGGTCCGTGGTTGTGAGTGGTATAGGAGGGGACAGACACATTGCTCATGTCTCACGGTTCCATGAGGAGGCATTTTCCTTAGACTTCCTGGGCTCTTGCCCCATTTTCTCTTTTCCATGGATATAGAAGGAGTTACGTGATGGGTAGTTTCTGAAAAAGAACTAAGACTGGACGCTGCACTCAGACGTACCCCTTCCTTCTGGAGCCTGCCTGGGACATCTGGTTTCGCCCTGTAGGTTTCCAGGTGTACAGCATTTGGCCCCATGGAATGAAGCTACCTGGCTAATTTGTAGGATGATCATGGTAGCCATGCACTTGGGTCACAACCTCCAAAGTCAGTTTTATCAGTAATAAACATAACATAGACAAAAAGTAAATGCTGGTGATATAAACTGCACCTGGGGAAGTTTTTGATAGGACCAGGGCATGTGGCAGTGGGCTTTCAGCTTTAGCAAGGAGGCCATGCAAGGTCTGATTGGGCGTTTACTGTACTTCACAGAGGTTTTATCCCCAAGCAAGAGGTTGATCTGTGCAGACAGCACTGTTTTATCAACAATGTACTGGCCTTGCTGACCTTACTGGACATTGCCCACAGTGTTTAAGCTACTGCAATTTGACCTTGAGCTTTGGGCAAGATACTCACAGGAACACTGTCCATGGCCTTATAAACCAGAGAATTTATTGTGGATGCACCCACAGAAGAGTAGTGCATTTGACTAATAAACAGATGAAAAGTAACAGAGAGCCCTTACAATGAAGAGAATCTGCCCTATTCTAGGTGGAATTGAGAAAGGTAACAAGCCAGTCATTGAAATAACTGTATACATAAAGGCTACAAAAAGAAACAATAAAGTCTGTGTTTGGAGCATTTGGTCTTCAAGAATTGAGTTTGTTAGGATATCCAGAAGGAATCAGAATGATATGAAAACAGGCATGCTTCTATTTTATTATCAGAACAGAAGCAGCAGAAAAATAAAAACTAAATAAAGGAAAACCGGCTAATTACATTGGAGGAAAAGAGAGCTTTCCTTAAGAGAAATATCGAGATTTTATAGGATACATTAGACAGATATGAAATAGAAAGTGGGAAACTGCAGGCTGAGAGAAACAAATATTAAAAAGGAAATGGATAGACCCCGCTCTGACAAATCTTAACGAAGAAAGTAGAAAAGTGAGAGATGTTTTCAGCTGCACCAAGTCAAACGATCGTGACTGGAGCCTAAAGAAATCTAACCAGGGCAGAGAGACAGAATTTTGGAGAGCAATCTGGAGTGTGTCCCCAAGAGATGGCGAGGTCTGGGAAACTACTGAGGATGTGGCCTTTCAAAGCTATAGATAAAGAGTCCAGAGTGACAGCAATTGAGAACTACAACTTGAAGAATGTGGACACTGTATCAAAGCATCCAGAAAATCTGGACAAATTTAAGGGTAGAAGGTAGGAAACAAATAAAAATTACTTGAAGCATACACACACACACACACACACACACACACACAAACACACACACACACACACACACACACACACACTTTGTTTCTGTTTTGCTGTAGAATTCAAATATAAACTCCCAATTTGAGTTTCAGATAAGGAATGAAAATTTTAATTTTAAAAGTGCCCTAAATATTGTATGAGATGCACTTTCACTAAAAAATTACTTGTTGCTTACCTGAGTTCAAATTTAACCAGGTCTCTTGTATTGAATCTGGCAACATTACCCTAAATCAGTAGAATAATCAAGGGAGATGAAACACCATGGGCCTATTTCACCTCTGTGAAAAAGGTATAGCAGAATGAAATTCTACTCAAGGCCTGCCGGGACAGTCCATGTTGTCACAAGTGTCTTGAAAGGGCAGACACTTATGCTCATTAGGTCCCTAGAGGCACCCATTTCTGAAGTAATAACAGGTGCTTTAGGCCAGGAACACGCTGAGGTTAATTCTCCAGGTGAAAAGGTAAGAATGGCAGTAGTTCCATAGGCCTAAGCAACTCCATAGTAAGCACATGGCAAAGGACACTAGGGTTCCAGGACCAAAGACACTTGCTCACCAGGCTTTGTAGAAATCATGCCATTAGGCAGACTCACATTCAGCTCATCACTGGCACTCATTAAACATTTCAAAATATTGCATGGGAAGAAAAGGCACTGCAAACAAGCTGAACTTGGGTATTCATCTTTGCAAGTTTCTAAACTTTGCAAAAAGGCAAACATGTCTTAACAGTTTCTTCTGAGAAAGAAGATAGTATGTATTGGTGACTATTCCCCCACATGTCATATATGCATCATGTCAAAATTAACCTCTGGATGGGAACGTTCTCCCAGTTGATTTTAAATGCAGAAGTCATGGAGTTTACAATTTGTAAACTAGTGTGGCTAACTCCTCAGCCTCCTGTTCATATGTCATCTTTTGTAAAATGCCTATTTTCCTTACTTGAAATTTCCCTCCAAATGTAAATTGGTGCAGCCATTATGGAAAACAGTATGGACATTCCTTAAAAAACTAAAAATAGAACTACCACATGATCCAGCAATCCCACTCCCAGGCATCTATCCGGAAAAGACAAAAACTTGAAATCAAAAAGAGAGCAACCTAAATGTCCATCAACAGATGAATGGATAAATAAGATGATATATCTATCTATCTTTATATCTATACATATATATATATATATATATATGAGGTGTATGTATGTTTCATTGTGTATGTATATATACATACACAGTGGAATATTACTCAGCCATAAAAAAGAATGAAATAATGCCATTTGCAGCAACATGGATGGATCTAGAGATTATCATATTAAGTGAAGTAAATCAGATACAGAAAGGCAAATATCATATGATATCACTTATATGTGGAATCTAAAAAAATGATACAAATGAACTTATTTACAAAACAGAAACAGACTCACAGACATAGAAAATAAACTTATAGTTAGTTACCAAAGTGGAAATGTAGGGGAGGGATAAATTAGGAGTTTGTGATTAGCAGATACAAACCAATATACATAAAATAGATAAACAAGATCTTACTGTATAGCACAGGGAACTACATTCACTATCTTGTAATAAACTATACTGGAAAAGGAAGAAAAAAAGAAATCACCTTCAAATCTGTCTCTGCTCCTAAATCCCCCATAACTTTGCTCAATTTTTCCACAGTATGAATCACTTTCTAATGAATAATAACTTATTTTGTTTAATGTCTGCTTTCCCCAACTAGAGCATAACTCTGTTAAAAATGGAAGATTTTGCCCTTTTTGGTTTTTAATTTTTTTCTCACTATGTATCACAGATACTTAGAATAGGGAGAGACACACATGGTAGGTGCTCACACAGTAGATATTTGTTGAATAAATGAATGTAATTTAATCATACTGCAGAAGCCTTGCTAATCATGTAGGGCATTATTTGGGATAACAGGTAAAACAAGAAATGAAGTATCATCACTTTTGGTTTACGGTGGTCTTGGAGTTAAATCTACACTGCTCTTCTTCTCTGCTCTCAATGATATCAGAAGAATCCATAACAGAATAGCAGTTGATATCTGACAGAACCTGCCCTAATAAATTACCCTCTAATTGTCTAAGGGCTTAATGTTTAAGCTCAATAGCTTAAAAGATAAAAATTCTAAGGAACGTTGCAAGTGGCATTTAATTAGGAGTTTAAATTTTACAAGAAGGTAAAATAAAGAAAAAAACTCTTCAATAAATTTTTCTTATGCAGAAACTTAACAGATAGGATTCGTGGAATTTTAGTTTATACGGTATTGTTTGAGAAAAAATAACAACGTTGCAGCTACTTCTCTATATGAAAACAACTGTGTATTTTTTTTTCTTTTAAACAGGCCACAATCACAACTATGCTACCAAGAATGACTTACCTATTGAAAACTAAGTTGGACTGAGTAACAAAAAAGAAAAGACTGACCATAGCAAAGCTATTGAAACAAAGTTTAAAAAAATATAAATTTGTAAAAAATAAACTGAAGTCATAAACATTGAGGATTGTTATATCCTTCTGAACTGATACTTTTATCATTAAGAAACTATCTTCTTTATAATGTTTTACTCTGAACTTTTTACTGATAGTCACTCAAGCTTTCATTTAATATTTTTTCTATTCTTTTATAATAGCCTTTTTGTATCTTTACATTTAAAAGGCGTTTTATAGTCAGCAATTTGTTTTGCTTTTTTAACAAATTTGACAAGCTTTTCCTTTTAATTGAGGTATTTACACCATTTACACTTAATGTAATTATTGATCTATTAAGGCTTATGTCTGCCATTTTATTATTTGGTTTTTGTTTGTCCCCTTGGTTTCTCATTTCTCTATTTCTTTATTTCTTTTTTCTTGCTTTCCTGTGGGTTACTTAAATATTTTTTAATTTGATTTTTATTTGTTAATAAGTTTTTTAGTATAATAGTGACATAAGCAGCCATATGTAGATGCAGCAAAAAAGTTACAGATCTCTAGAACTTAAAGGTGGCCCTCAGCTGGAAGTCAGCAAAAAGTAGGACTCTTGGTGACAGAACCATAAGAAAACAAATTCTGCCAACAGCCTAAGTAAGCTTGGAAGTGAGTTCTTCCTTAATTGAGTTTAAGATGAGACTGTCAGCCTGGTGAGACCATAAGGCAGAGAACCTGGCTAATCTCTACCTGCATTCCATTCTTGTTTGTTTTTGTTTTGGGGGTTTTGTTTTATTTTGTTTTGTTTTGTTTTGTTTTTTGAGGGGTACCAGGATCCACCCGGACTCTTGACCCACAGAAACTGAGATAAACTGTTTTAAGTCAGTAAGTGTGTGGCAATTTATTACATAGCAATAGAAAACTAATCTAGCATCATAAAGAGATTATTGGTGGTCTGAATGAAAGCTGTTTCAGCAGAGTGATTAGACTGAGAGCCAGACTGCACTGATTTGGAGGAGTGAGTTGTGGGTAAGGAAATGGAGTAAGTATAGATGACTCCTTAGAGAGGTTTGCCTGAGAATAGAACAAGAATATAGGGCTGTAGCTGAATGGTGCTTTGGTTTTGAAGGCAAAGGTTTTATTTTTATTATTTAATGGGAAGTAGCTTGAGCATGTTTCAAAGTCTGTCTTCTACAAGAATCAGCTTTTACTAAAAGTTTGCTTGGCTGTGCTAGATGCAGCATAGCTAGATATAACTCACATGAAATAATTGGTAAGAGCTATGTCTGGTGACCCGATGTTGGTATTAATGGTGAAAAATTTGTAAAAGAGTAGAAAAGATTATAGGAGGAAGTAGTGTGAATTATATTATTTAGCAAAACCTTCCTGTTTGCAGTATCTCCGAATAAAAGAGGGCTCTCCTTGTAGCTGGATGATCCTATAGTCTCAGTCAAGTCCCACTATTCTTTCAATTCTCAGTAAAGGGAAGCCACTATCATTGGGCTTTCTGTGGTGATTTTTCTAAAGTGGCAGATTTCCACAGGAGCTGACCATTAACTTTTGGTCTAGATCCCATATTGAATCTGTAGAATCATAGGGAAAGTACTTGTGTGTAACTAATTGTGTGAGACAAATTACTATCTAACACAAATTACTATCTAACATCGCTGCAAGAATTCCAGCTTCATGTCGTTTGTTTACAAGCTGTTCCTTGCTATGTATGTTTATTTCTAAAAATAGTGATTATGATTTCTGGAGATTTTTGCTCCTATGATCAAAACATGCTTTGTTATCCTCAGATGGTTAGTTTGAAATAAGAAGGACCACAGTCCTAAGCCAAGTGAAAAGGAAGAGAGAGAGAAGAAAGAAAACTTGCTGTCTCCTCAAGGTAAGGTCTTTCATTATTCTCATTTTTCAAATAAGTAAACTGAGTCCTTGATTAAAAAAAATAATACCCAGAGTCCTGCACTGGTCATTTTAAGTGTCACATTAGAGAATAAACCCTTATGTGTGACTCTAAAGTTAATGTCTTAAATAACTACTATGATATTTTGCTCCCATTTTAGAAAAGAAGCTTCTCTCTTAGAGAATTAATACTGGTCTGTACAGGACAAAAGAACTGCTCATTAAACTAACAAGGGATAACGAAGACCTCTCTGGCAGAGAAAAACACTTTATACATTTCTCATTTCTCATTATGTCTTTCCATGTTCAATAACACAGCCAATCCTGCTGAGCTCCTGTAGTGATATTTCAAAAATTGTCCTGACTGCCACAACCCAACTGGTGAGGACTTGCTTGTTATAACAGAAGCAACAGTTACCTTATGCACTTTACAGTTAAACAGCAGTAAGACCTAACTCTGAAATATATCCATCATTATCAGTCTTTTGTATCCATGATGATTTAATATCATCTGTAGCAAGACGTTTGACTTAAGCTAGCGGCTTTCAGACTTGAGTTTGAATCAGAATCTCCTGCAGGGCTTCTTCAAAACACACAGATTACTGGATCAGAGGTTTGCATTCAGTAGATGCGCATGGCAGCCCCTGAAATTTGCATTTCTAGTAAGTTCCCAAATGCTGCTGCTTGTGCTGCTGGACTGGAGACCACATTTTGAAAAACACTGGCCCAAATCTTTTTTCTGCAAAGAATTAGGTAAATGCTTTTGGCTTTGCGGGCCACAGAATCTCTGCCACAACTACTCAACTTTTCATTTTCTGTGGCAATCAGTCATATATTATCTAAATAAATAGGAGATGGCTATGTTTTAATAAAATTTTATTTACGGAAATAGGTTTCAGGATGGAGTTGGTAAATGGACCATAGTTGGCCAACCTCTGGCCTAGATCAACTCATTACAAGAGGCCTGAAAAATCACTTTGTATATGTGAAATAGCAACTCTGTGAGAATCAATCATAGTTTTATACACAAAAATCCCTTCTGAGTTTCTAAATAAAATCTGCAGAACTATACCAGAGATTAAGCAGACTGTGTTAAACCAGCACGAGGAGAAACCCCAAAGCTTTCCTGTGGACTCAATAAAAAAGCAATTGTTTTATGCAATAGTCTGTTCTTGTAAACAGTGTTTGTTTTAACATGCCCATGAACTGTATCTTCATTTTCAAATTTTAGATTTAATAGGATATTGTTTATAATGTTAGAAGCTATAAATATACCAACTAAAAGAAAACTAACATTATCTTGAATGACATAGATGCCAACCAAATCAGATTATCTATTGATTTTGCAATAAAACAGAACAAAACAAAAACACTCTACTTGCCCCGAGTGTGCCCAGATTTAATATATTTGGTCTTTACCCAGAATGGTGTACTTCAAACTAATTTCAAATGCCAATATAACCTTGAAAGTCTACTAAACTGTACAGGCCAGTGAACCCACTGCATTAGCTCTATCCTTATAAAATGAAAGTTCCTGTAAAAAGACATAATTCAGATAAATTTTTGTCATAATGGATTGTGATTCAGTTCCCTGAAAATAATTGCATGTAAATGCCATTAGGAAAGCTAGTATTACAGGTCATCCTATAAACTTACAGTTCAAGTATTATGTCAAATATCTCCAACAATGCTACAGACTAGAAATATTTGGATAAAATATCTACAATTATATACTGCAATATTTTAATAATTTAAAAATGGATTAAAATGGCTTTATAATAGAATACATGACTTCCATCTTTCAAATTTTTTTTCCTAAATTTGATTAAATCAAATACTTCACTTCGATCAATGGGTTTATAGTTCCACTAGACATTTATCTTTAGTCTAATGCAGTGGTTTTCAAAGAGTTCTCAATTTTAAAAAGAGGTTGAAAGAGTTCTGTAGTCAAATGAAATTGGAAAATGTTTATTTTAAACACATTTTAAAAGTTGTTTCTTTTTTAACTTCAAGACTCTTCAGAAAGATTAACATTCATGGTACAGATATTTAAGAAAGATACAGGTAAATTGTGTAGACTTTTCCAATCTCATTTGAATATGGAACCAAATTATCAGTAGAACATCTTGAAATACAAGAGAAATACTTAAGAAAACAATATTCTTAATGCCTGAATCCAGGTACCATGTGATAATACGTTTTTTAAAATAGACTCAGTTAGATTCAACAAGTATTTTAGTACCTCTATTATTTGACTTATCAGTTAAAGATTAACCCTTTAGTTTTTCCATACTACTCACCAAAGTCTATCTACAACATAGTTAATCCTATTAAACATACTTACACTCCTCCTCAGGCCTCTTCCGAAGTGCTGCACGAACTTCTTTGCAGGGACTTCTCTGATATTGCGGGGGATTCCTTCCCCTTATTAGGTTCTCCATCCTACAGGAGGGAATTAAAAGAGGATTTTAATACCAAAATCTTGATAAATTTTGACAAGTTAAAGAGTATAAATCAAGAGTCAACAACTCAAGTACCTACAGAGGCTTGGTAGACCACACCATTAAGAATATCTAGCAAGGAGTAAGACAGTAGGGAGTGGCAGGGTCTGTGGTCAATTGGAGAATGCTTGACTTTTCCAAGGCATTTCAATTTTAAAAATATAAAACACATGTGAGTGAAACTCATATGCATGTTCTTCAATTAGAGGCAGTTATGGATTGAATATTTGTGTTCCCACCTCCCTCCTACTTTCTAATTCATAGGTTGAAACCCTAGCCCCCAAAGTAATGTGTTTGGATGTGGAACCCTTGGGAGGTAACTTGGTTTAGTTGAGGTCATGAGGTTGGGGCTCACATGATGAGATTAGTGTTTTTATAAGATGAGGAAGAGAGACCAGGGCTCACTCTTTCTCTGCTATGTGAGTACACAGTGAGAAAGTGGTCATCTACAAACCAGGAAGAGGTCTCTCACTAGAAACTGAATCTGCTGGTGCCTTGATCTTAGACTTCCCAGCCTCCAGAACTGTGAGAAATGAATGCCTACTGTTTAGACAGTCTGTGGTATTTTGTTACAGCAGCTGACTAAGTTAGAGACCTATTGACTAAAGAATGATCACATGTAAAGCAAACAAATTTATTAAAAACCAGGTTATCTTTTAGAAAGAAAAAAACATCTTTCACCAACATTCTGAATATTAGTTTTCAGGATTTGAACTGTAGCTTTCCTTCTGTGTGAATAATTAATTGGGAGGGGTTTTCTAATTCTAAAAATTGTGGAAAATATAGTTAATATGTGTGGGTTTTTTAAATTCAAGTATAGTTGATTTACAATGTAGTGTTAGTTTCAGGTGTACAGCAAATTGATTCAGTTATACATATATATACATATGGATCTGAAAAAAGATTCATACACACACACATATATATATATATATACTTTTTTCAGATTCTTTTCCATTATAGGTTATTATAAGATATTGAATATAGTTCCCTTGCTATACAATAGGTTCTTGTTGTTATCTATTTTATATATAATAATGTGTATATGTTAATCCCAAACTCCTAATTTATCCCCCCCCCCACCCTTTTCCCCTTTTGGTAACCACAGTTTGTTTTCTATGTCTATGAGTCTATTTCTGCTTTGGGAATAAATTTATTTGCATCATTTTTTAAAGGAAAATGTGGTCAATATAAAGTATACTTCTCAGTTATTATTCCAAGGATGATAACCAGAAAATAATGATAAGTGGGCCAAATGCAAATTGGGTTGGCATATTTAAAGCATAAACTCTATGGTCAGTATTTTCTGGTTTTAGAAAACCCAAGAATTTTGCACCAACAATGCACACTGTTTATTTTGAAAGTATTAAACAGCTATTGTGTGTTCAGGATTTGAAAATTCAGAACAAAACAACTGACATTTATCATTTTGAAAATATAAACATAGCTTCTTAACATCTAAATAATTATTCCAATGGGATACCACTGGTTTTAATAATTGTGCTGGCTGATAACATACACTGAAAACAGTATTGTCGTTATGGGTTATGGTGGTGGAAGGTCTCCTCGGGTTAGTGGTACAGAGGGTTGTGTTTCTAATGTCTAGGAAGGAAACTGGGGAAGGATAATCCAATAAAAGCAATATGTAAAATGGTGTGAAATATGAGACAAATAACCTTTTGTACTGGAATAGTAACACAACACTATTCCTATGAGAAGCTACCCCTGGTTCTTAAAAACATAAATATACTTCCTGAAATCAATCCATTCATAGGTAGGGACAGCTTTATGTGTTTGTGTGAGCTGTGTGTGTGTGTGTGTGTGTGTGTGCACTCATATGTCCATGTCTGTGTATATAAAGTACAAGAAAATATTCCTTAATGTGTGATAACTTGAAACTTACTTTCACTTGAAGCTTATTTCAAGTAAGAAAGAGTTATTTCTCTCGAGGTTATGATAATACGATGACAGGAAATCAAGTGAAAACCTGAAGAGTTTAAGACATAATCTGCTTTAATACCATATATGGGGAAAAAATTAAGCTTCCAGGACTGCCCTGCAGTTTCACTATGAGGATTAGCTATGTAAATTATATAAAATGTTCAGTTTGTGACTCTTGAATTAATTGAATGCACAATTTTGATTACATGTTTCAGCAAGTGCATGAATTTCCATGATGATATAATAACAATTTAAGTGAACTTATAATTAATCACTAGTGTTTACAAGCTCAAGATAGTAAAATACAACATACCCTGCAAATGCCAATATCTACCTAAAATTGTGATGTTATTTTGAACACCAGTTTTAGCCATCATGATTATACTGATAAGGACTAACAACTTACCCTGGCTGGAAATCTATGTAAACCAGTCTTTTGGATAGGCTATTAACTTTTATATATCTGACTATCAAATATGTGAAAACAAAAGTGGTCTAGTTTATTTCCATGTAAATATGTTTGAGGGATTGTCAGAAAAACTGAATTACAAGTTAGAAAGTACTGCCAAGGCTCCAAGAGAGCTTTCACTTACATGGGTGCCATTGGCATCAAAGATTCCCTAGGTCACACCCCAAGAATCATGGGGCCAAAGGTTTCATTCTCAGAATGTTCACAAGCAGAGATGCAAAAGATCATGTAATGTTAGCAATGCAGCATGGTTCAAATGTGATGAGCCTAGATTCTGGAATCTGGCTGCCTGGACTCAACTCCCATTCTGTCTCTTTAAAGGATGATTTTAAAGATACTTACCTATTTTATACCTTAATTTTCTCATCAGTATATGCGGACAACATTCTCTATCTCACATCATTGTTGTGAGGATTAAATATGTTAATTCTGTACATGTAGGCTTTGTATTGTGTCTGTCACAATGCAAGAGCTCAGCAAAGGTAGTTACTATAAGCAAAATTACCCCAAATAAAAATAAAATCATATACTAAAGTTTTAAATGTCCAGTATGCCAGAAAAAATATGAAAACTAAGCTTTTGTCTAATAAAGAAGACGAACAGATGACACTATTGAGAAAAAAAATTCTGTCTAAACAAATGTTGTAGTTAGAAAAACACAAAATGTCCATGCACATGAGTTGCCAATTTTCAAAATAGGAGAACTTAATAAAATATACTTCATTTGACTCAGTAAAATTTAAGGGATTACTATAATGTTATCTTCCAAGGACACTAAAATGGATAAAAGTGAGTTGTTATCCTGATGAATCAAGTAAAGTGCTAAATAATTTTCTCTTAGTGAATTTAAAAAATATCTCAAAATTATATAATACCCTTTAACCTTAACAAGAACAATAAGTATATCTTATAATATAGTACCATTTATCATTTATTCCATTTAATCCTTACAACAACCTTACTAGTAGCCTTACAACATTCCTTACTACAACCTTCTGAAAGGACATTTTGAAGATGAGAAAGCTAAGGCTCAGAAATGTTCAGTGACCCGATCATGGCCAGACAGGAGGTGAGAGGCTCAACTGAGACTTAATCAAGCTTCTCTGATTTTTTATCTTTTTTTTCAGTTGTTTCCTAATCCATCATTTCCACAAGTCTATGATTATTTACAGATAATTTCAGTAGGAGACGGAATACTTGAGATTCTACCATTGTGCATATTTAATTTTGATGGAATTCTTATTAAACATACTATTAATATTTACATGTAATATATACAATTTATACACAAGTATATATTATATATGAATATTAATAATATGTTTAGTAAATATATAAATACAATACTACATCTGTAAAAATGTTGATCTGCTAATTACATGTTGATTTTTGATTATTTATTCATTAAAGTATTTGTTTCTATCAGTGATATTTTAAGTTTTTGAGAACCACCAAACAGATAGCTTGGGGCCAAGGAAATTCACTATAAACCACATATACAACACACTAGTAGATGAAAGAAAAAATTAAAACAGTATTAAAATTCCTTTTGTTCTTTGGAATACTAATTGTTATATCTACTGGAAAATACACTCTGAATCAAATTAAAATTTTACAGAGCAATGTTCGTATCCAAACTATTACATAACTGTAAGACTTCCATCTTCTTGAAATTATGCTTCTGGCTGCTTCAACTCTTCCACCAGGGTCATCTACGATCTACAGTTTGCACTAAATGGTCAGACAAAATGACCAATAATGAAGCCTTGGAGCACAGCCAGGACACAGCACAGCAGCCATTCTAGCTACTCTCAAGCTTGGCATGCCACCAGCAGGAGTATGTTAACAGTTCCAGCAAGGAGAGATTAAATGTGATGACCACAGGCAAGACAGATGCTCTAACAACTCATTGAAGAGCTCTGAAGAGTGGAACCTATATGTCAACTGCTGGGAAGAAACAGGGGCAGCCCAATTAATAGCAAACAGTATGAATAAACAATCAGACGGTATGAGCAACAGTGTCTACAACTCCCTTGGTGGTGTCTCCCAAACTTAGGTCACAAAATCATCTGGGGACCTTTAAGCAAATATAGATTCTCCCATTCTAGTAATAATGATTTTCATTCAATAGGCTGAGGTCAGGTCCAGATATATATACTTTTTAACATTGATCAAGTGCTTCTAACATAGCCTTACACTGGTCTCAGTACTGGAATTTGGGAACCCCTGTAAACAAAATTATACACACATGAAGAAGTCGAAAAAGGAAGTTTAGTGAATTCATTCCAGGAGATAAAGTCACCTGCTGGTACAGAGGCGAAGTGAAGGCCTGGTGAGGAGACCGCAGTTAGGATAAGTACTATCAAAAATGAAAAGCGTAGCCAGAGTGACACAGTCCAAGACTTGCCAAGTTGTCTGGAGGTCAACCAGACAAACCTGGCAGCTGACCATTTACAATACAGATACTTTCAATAGTGAAATGATTTTCCCTAACAAGGTTTGGCAGACTCAGTTGGGTCAGGGAACATATTTGGATTGATCTAGAATTGTAGATTGGATTAGGGGTACAGCTAGTAAATAAAGAGACGGTAGCATGGATGAATATACGCTTGAAATGAATTTACACAGAATGAAAGCAGAAGAAGGAGAATGACTGAGCCATTGGAGGACAATTGAGCTGGATTAGGAAAATAGAGGGATTAGGTATGGGTATTTCTAAAATACCTATTATGTGCCAGGTGCTAGATTAAGTTCTTTATACATACATTATGGCATTAATTTGTCCGTGCCTAATCTGAGGATCAGAGATGTTAAATAAATTGCTTAGGATCACACAGTGAGTAAGTGCAAAAAATCAGAATTTAAATCCAGATTTGATTGCAGAGCCCATGCTGTTAACTACTACATAGACGGAGTGATAGAAATTTCTTCAGTGATGTAAATGCACAATATCTGTGCTGTCCGACACAGTAATTGAGCTCTTGAAATATTGCTAGTGTGACTAAGGAAATGAATTTGTCATTTTTAAAACTGGATTGAATTTTAATTTATTGAAATTTAAATTTTAGTAGCAACATATGACTACTGTATTAGACAGCACAGCATCTAGAAACCCCTGTGTATTTAGCACATGACTGGTGAAAATTCAATTCTCCACTGAAGACCTCTAAATTAAAGTCAACATGAGCAGTGGAGTAAAGTTTTGGAAAGGTGTTCTGTGTCAGGATCTTTTGGAGACAAATGAACAACTTCACTGCTTGCTGTAGAGCTGGCTCACAATAATCTCCGAGGAGCTCCCTTGCAAAAAAAACACACTTTTCATGCAACTGTGGTTTTCAAGTAAGATGCTCTCCTCCTTGCACATCTAAGTGCCTTGAATTACACTTGAAGCCTCTTCCTATTTCACAGCCATCTCACATGCTGCTTCCTTTGCCTCAAATGATCCTACTTCTACTCTATCTTAATCACCCTTAATCATTCTTCACTATAATATCACTTTTTAAAAGAGTTTTCTTTGACCCTTTAACCTAATTAGATCCCCAAATATGGTTCCAGTCTGCAGCCTAGAATTTTCTATCATAGCACTTATCACAAATTGCAATTGCATATTAGCCTTCTGGAATTTCTGTTTGATGTTTGTCTTTCTCCTGAAAACTGTAAGCTCCACGAAGGCAGGGACGATGGCATTTTTATTCTCCACTCTATTGGAAGAATTTAGAACAGCGTTTGGCATTCATGAACTACGTGTTGCTTGAATGAATGAATGAATCTATCTCTCCTAATCTTGCCATAAGGGAAATATATATGATCCTAGGATCACTCTGTGTGATCCAGGTTGTTGGGCTAGGGAGTGGCCTCCCAAATACTGAGGCCACTGTCCATGTGCTTCCCTTCAGTGGTTCGCTGGCACCTCTAACCTCTCCCTAGTAGGCCATCACCTTGCACTCGACAACAGCCTCTCACCACCCGACCCTGCACCAGGTGCCAACCAAGCATGACCAGACATCAGAGAGCAGGTAAACCACTCTAGGTTCCCTTCGCTGCAGGACCTAGGAGACGAAACAGGGAGGAGAAGAGGAGATAAAACATCAGGGAGCTGCTCTCAGAGTGATGCACCCTGTGGGGACTTTCTCCAGCAAAACCAGGGGAATTCCCAGTGCCCCCAAAAGTAGATTATGGGGGATTATGATTAAGGAAAAGAGATTTCTAACATGACATCAAAAAGTCGATTAAAAGGCAAATTTAATTTGTTTTGCTTACAAAATACCAAAAATATGAAGGCTATTTATTCTCCTCTCACTGAGCTTCTTACTATATTTGCTGCTTTGTGAGCACAACTCAGATTGGAAATATGTGGTGCTTAATGGGTCTATTTGATAAATAGACAATTTAGATAAGCCTCTAAATGAAGTTCAGCGCACAAGCGATGAACTGAGTATTTGCAAACTCCTTTGCTTTGTGCTCTGCAGGCTCACTAAGATTCTTTAGGGAATTTTTAAAACTGAGTTAAGTAGATAAAAAATAAATTACAAAGGGTAAATGTCCTTGACTTATTAGTTTCTAGGAAAGAAAATTTTCAGTTATGCTTTTATAATTATCTTTAGTTTAATAATCTAAACTTGCAGATATTTTTCAAAACATCACACAGGCATTTCATTGAGTGTTTAACTTGATTATAAGCCGAACTGGACACAATAAGCTATATTCCTATAAATAAACACAATCCTTTATATTTAGAATGACAATCCATGTGAGTAGAAAGCTTAGTAAGATATATAGTAACATACAGTAGCACTTGTTGCCTTCAAATTCAACACTGAATGTATAAGGAGCATTTCTGTTAAAGTACAAAGCGATACAATATTGACTGCAATCTGAAAATTCACCCTTCTAGTTCTATAGTAAAGAAGGTGCTACCTTTCAATTGGTCAGAGTCCAAAGATTAAAATGTCTACCATGTGACAAAAGTCAAACATCTTTTTCTTTCCATATCTACTCCATCTTTCATGGTGTCCCTTAGCACAGTGCCTAGACTATGGTAAACACTCCATAAAGATTTAACAAATGACCTGTTGAATAGATGAAAGAAGCCTTCTCTTTCCTGGCAGAAACATTTGGAAGATTCTTCTTTTCCATTTCAATTTTTATTCACCCTTGAAGACCTATTTTTAACTTCCAAATCCACTCAGAAACAAATCCTACCACTTCAAAAATACTCAGTGCTTGCCCGCTAAACCTTCCGTATTATATCTCTTCAATGTTTGGAAGAGTAACCAGTGACTTTCCAGCTAATATTATTCTTCATTTCAATGTTTGTGCCCTTTACTTATATAGATTCTAAACTATTTGAGGGCTTTGGCATAGCACACTACAGTTGTCAAAATGCTTTCGCAAAATTTATTTCATTTTTTGGACAATTCTGAAGCGGGAATCAGTACATCACTATTTATAGGTGAGAGAACTGGAAGGCTGAGCAATTAAGTGACATATGCACGTAACACGGGGGTGCCAATGGGAGGAACTCTGGTCCTTCAACTCCCAAACTGCAGTCTTTCATTTCATAATGCCACTATGCATAGAAAACATTGTCAGTCTTTTCTTTATTCTAGTGTCTACTGTCTCATAAAGTAGTTTTCTTATTGAGTCTTAGACATTTAATAAATCTTAAAATTGGAATACTTATCAGTTATTGTCACTTGGACTTATGCTTCTGTAGGTCTAAAAACTAAAGAGAAATAATCCATGGCAAATTAAAATAAATAAAAACAATAAGAATTTAAAAAATTAAAGGGTGCTTAAGCTTGCATACGGAAAAAGGAAGAATAAGACTGCTATATTATTTTTGGAAATAACGATTAGTAGTCTGTTCTGCCTGAGAGGGAGAAGAATAAGGCGGCAGCATGCTGTGACCATCATCCTCACAAAGATATAAAGTCAAGTGACACACCCACCCCCACCCCAGAGCTTCAGAATCCTTCTTTGGCTTTGAATTGAAGAAAAACAAGGAAAGAGTGGAAGAAGCAGTAGAAAGTGTTCTTGCTTTTATCACTGAGATACTGTGTTTTTTGGTTTTTTTTTTTTTTCAAATGGAGAGCTGAGTTTGAATTCAGCACAAACCCGAAACCAAACTGGAACCAAACTAGAACTATACATGCATATTAAGCATACGATAGCCATTAAAAAGTCTCAAGGGTTCATAAAAAGATCGAAGTGGCCTGCAAATGAGAAGTGCAAAAATAATCAATACTCAGTTACCTCACTCAAATATGTTGAGTTGATATTTAATAAGGACAAACTGAGTGAAGTTAAACAGCAAGATTATTGTGAAAAAAAATCACGTCTTAACTACACGTAAATTGCTTAGAAAGAAAGTGAAATGCCGAACAGAACAGAAAGACAGATAAAGCACTGTCCAGTCAGAGAAGAGCCAGATGCCTGATTTTTAAGGCCAGGGTTGATTTACCAAACACACAAAGATCACCAGAAGTTTCAGAGGAGAAACTTGTTTTTACATTTCCATGTCACACATTTAGGGGATGACAAATACCTCAGTTTTATTGTTTTCACCTCTTTTCAAAGAGATAGAATTCAAAATAGATGGGTATCAGTATGGACTTCTTTAAAATGTAGGTTCTACCTTTCCTAAGCAGCAAATGAGAACCGTAATGTGAATCATATATAATACACTCTACAGAGCCTGTAGCAAACAATTGTTTCATGAAAAAATCTATGAAATTAATGAGAAGAGCATGTGTAGCTATGAGGAAAAAAGTCAACTTTCTCATAAATTCAAGAAGCACACTATTCACAAAATTCTAACTTTAAATTGGCTTATTTTCCTTCTATTAAAAAATGTTTTTTACCCACACACAAAGTAATATTGCATCAGAAGTCTGTTATCTTTATAAAAGTATTTTAGTAACAAATTTGATTGGTCCCTTAGTGAAGCTCCTTACATAAATAATTGAGTTAAATGCAAGATTTAGGAATATGCTCATTGCCAAAATCACACACACACACACACACACACACACACACACACTTAAATTCACTAAACTCAGACTTACTCAGAAAGTAAATCCCTTAAAGCAACATAAATTAAGTGGATGAATTAATGAAACATTTGCCTACGAAAATGAATGACATTCACAAGATGAAAAAAATGTAAAGAAGGCATAATAAGAAACAAATCAATAAATCCAAAATATCCAAAAGATGTTTATTTTACTCTTAAGAGCAAAAACAGAGCTGGCAATGTAGAATAAATATATGAATTAAAGAATGATGAGAATTCTTGAAAAGGTCTTAATATTGAATCAACATACTTATGCAAAGATAAAATTGATACTAAAAATACAGAAAAAAACGCTAGGTGCTTTTAATAAGATTATTACTGTTAGGTAGTTAGATAAGTGGAGGCACCAGGCAGATAGGTGGAGGAGGGGGAGGATGGTCCTGAAGATGGCATTATGCCCGCCTCCAGCATAAAGGACTTTTATTTCTTCTGAATGAGTGCCAGCAAGAAACCGGTTAGAACCCGACAGCCACGACTGCTCGGTAGTGAGAAGGACTTGACTGGACAGAACCCAGTGCTCACTGTGGTACAATTAGCATTGCAGTTTAGTGCCTGCTGCCCCAGTGGGTTATTCTGTGTACACCATGGGTAAGGACATGCGCAAAGAAAACAAACATGACTGGGTTTTCCAGGGGCAAGAGCCGTCAATCAATCAAAGACCATCTCTAAGGGAGGGTGTAAGAGAAACAAGGACCACTGCTCTTCCTCCCTTGGATCAGCCCGCCTCCCGCTCTTGGAGGCGTACTTTCCTTTTCCTAGATAAATCCTTCAAATCCTGCACTACACAGCGCACTCCATCTCCTGTCTGTAATCTTGTCTTTCGGGTAAGACAAGGACTGGGGTCTTTTCCTTTTTGGGGGGTAACATTACCACTCAGGTTATAATAATATTACCAAAAACTATACCTGAACTATTCATCATCTTTAAATTTAAGAGCATATGTAAACTATTTCTTTAAAAATTTGTATTTTGAATAAGATAAAATACAGAAATACAATATAATTATCTGTCATCTAGAAATGAATGCAGTTTAATACATACTTATAAGCCCAGTTTGATTCCTTTTCTCCATTCGCTCTTTCTTTCCCCCCACATACTTTGACTTTAAAGGCAGAGGAAAACACCTGTGTCAACATTTGAGTCTCATGAATTTCAGAAAACATTTCTGACATGAGAAGACTAATGCCACCAAAATATATATCATCTCTCCCCTGGAAAGTCGTCCATGATTTCACCTACCTCCCCAACTAGCCTGCACGTCTCTATCCTATGACACGGTCCTACACATGCATTTTGTCACCCAGCTTCCACTAAAAATCCTCGAGGGCAGATGTTGTATCATTTCTGAGGACCTAGCACAATTCATTAAACATAGTAGAAATTAAATATTCATTTTTAAATGACTGAATGAATGAGAGAGTGGTGGTGGAAATAAATATATGCCCTGTACAGGTCTAATGGGATCCATGGTTATACAACCTCTTCATATATATTATTCATTCCTCACAAAGAGCTTGTGGGCTTAGTATTTTATAGGTGAAGAAATTCAGACTTGCTTGACTAAGCTCAGAAGCAAAGCCAGACTTGTATCCAGATTTTTTGATTCCTGCTGGTCTTTGCATCTAAGCACAGTTACCTGAATGAAGGAACTACTCTGCTCATTTCTAGATGATGCCACTTTCTCTTGGAGCCTTCTCAAGTCTCAGAAAAGGGACTACTACCATATGTAGTAATTGTTTAGAAGCAGAAAAAAAAAATGTGTGTGGGAGGACTGTAATCATTTCATAAGAAAAGCATACCTTCTTTTCTCAAAGGGAAATGGGGATAGTTGGCAAATATAAAGAAGTATTATTTTCCAAATGTGCATATACTCTAGATGTACAATATAAGTGACATCGTAATCTTTATAATCCAGGGATGCGAAGGTCAAGTTCTTCCCTGGAGTTCAGCCTAATCTCCTTCTGCATCCTGTCCCTGAGGAGCCTCTCATCTGTATTTACAGCCCACAGGCCAACTGGCTCTCAGGCACTAGACTGTTCCCCCCAGTAAATTCCCCCAAAATGTCATTTATGTCACAGAGACACAGGAGATATTCAGCATTTTCTTTAGATAAATGAACTGTTATGATTAATCAAGTGAGTCCTGTTTGGTGGCTATCATCCTTGATAAGAAAAAAGAAAACTTCATAATCAGAATCATTTTTAAACCACAAATGGTTTTTAAACCACAAATGCTTTCAGTCACTTAGTATCTTACACCAAGATGAGAAAAATGTAACATGCTGTGTCTTTTAGTAAGGAAAGAAGAGTCAAGATGACTCATATATTTAGGAAGATAGTTTCTGGAAACAACCCAATTAAGTTTCTGTTTGAGACTGGGTACCCGAACAGTCTGAACTACTCAGATGGGCATCACATAATCGTGTGCTAATTCTAGGAGCATTAAAAAAATCTTTTGGCTTTATTCTAAAAATGTATGGGGCCACAAGAAAGGATCACATCCCATGGGGCGTAAGCAATTTCAGTTTATAACTCATCACCTGGCATGAGGTTCTCAGTTCCTTCCCTCTACATGGCCAGAAGGGCTTGCTTTTCTTTGTCTCCTTCTACTTATCTTCTAAAGACCTCTTCTGTGGTTAAGTAATTATCCATTAAAGGAATGTTAGTGCATACATTCCCGGCCTCTGTCCTACAACCCTTGTCTTCCCACGGTCTATTATCAATTCAGCAGCCAGGGAGTCTTTTAAAACCATGTCTTGTGATCGTGTCACTGCACTGAGCCCAGCATTCTGAGGACCTCATTTCTACTTAGAGCAAACACCAGGTCCTTACAACGACATACAAGGCTCTTTGTGTTCTGCTGCCTGCAGCCTCCCCTCCCATCCTTTCCTTCCCCCCGTCATCAGTCCATTCGAACATACACAGTATGCTCCTGCCTTATGCTTTACTCTGGCAGGGCCTTCTCTCTGGAACCTCTTCAATTCGATCAAGTCTTTGCTCAAAAGTTACTATTTCAACGATGTCTATCCTGACAACTAGATTTAATATTGCCATTTGCCCAGCTCTCCCAGTATCTCATTCCTGCACTAAGGCTCTTGATCCTCCTTGTCCTGTTCTACGTTTTTCTTTACCCTAGTGTTCCTCGGCTTCTAAGATAATCTTTTGATCTCTTTTGATCTACTTATTTGCAGAATTTATTGTTTATTGACTGTAAGAAGTCCACATGGGCTTTGAAAAGAATCCATATAATAAAAATGTTGCTGATTTTTGTTTCTGTTTGTCTATCAATTAGTGAGAGATGGGGGAATACCTTTCCCAGTATGATGATGAATTTGTTTCTTTCTCTTTATGCTTCTGTCATTTTTTGGTCTTATATAATTTAAGGCTGTATTATTGAGTACATGGAAGCTATGACATCCTGAAAAACTGACCCTTCTATCATTATGTAGTGATCTTAAGACCTAATAAGAGTGTTTGCCTTAAAATCTGTTTATCTGACAATAATATAGTTGCAAGGATAGCAATTGCCTGGGATATCATTTTCCATACTTTAGATTAAGCCTGTTTTGGTCCTCTATTTAAGATATGTCTCTCGGAAAGAAAACTGTATACTTTAAATCCAGCTTTTTAAAAATTCAGTTTGTAATCAGAACTTTATGTTTTTATTTATCCAGTTTGACTGATAATAATTTATATTTATTTCTGCAGTCTTCTTTTGTGCTTTCTATTTATACAGATTTTCTACTTTCATTTTCTTCCCTTCTTTTAAATCAAGTTTCTTTTTTCTGTTTTCATTCTGTTTTTGTCTCCTACTTTGGAAATCATTATTTCTATGTTTAGATATATCCATGTATTTAACATGTGTTTACTGTTCTTTATTGTATTTCAGACCTTCTACCTTTGATCAAAGACTTTCCTTCATCCTGAAGTTCATCTTTTAAAATTGTCTTTAAAGTGAGTCAGGAGATTTTTAAACCTCTCCACTGTTGTTCATTTGAATATGTCTACATTTTATACATCTTCTTGAGAGATAACTTTGCAAGATGAGGAATTAAATGTGGATACATACTGCTAGCTCACTGAAAGTGTTCTATCCATTTTATGGCCCCATTGTTGCTGTTGAGAAATCAGTTATGACTTCTTTGGGAGGTGATCTTTCTTTGCTGTCTAGCTGACTTTAAGATCTATTCATTGTCTTTGGTGATCTTCAGCTTTACTATGGTATTGTCTATTTGTGAATTTCTTTTTATATTGAGTTTGCTTTTTGATCTGAGATGCATTGTCTTTCTGAAAAAATATCATCCACATTATCTTTGAACATTTATTTACTTTTCCTCTTTTTTCTTCTTTTTATAGCTCTGTTTAATGTAAGGGAGGCCTTTGCACTCTATCCTCTCTTATACACTTATGCTAGGAATTCTCTCTTTGCCCCTCTAATTCTCTCTTCTCCACTCTGCTGTGTCCGGGCACACTAAGCTCTCTGTCTGGTGCCAACAAAGTCCCCTTGCCTCTGACATCCCAGTGTATTTGGTCAGCGAAAGGTACCAGCAGGATACTACATGTGGGAGGAGAGAGGTCATGATGTTTGTTTCCCCACCTGCATCCTCAGTGACTTGTAGGTCAGCATTAGCTGCATTCTTCTACTGGTTTGCAGTTCCTCTCCAATGACTCTTTGCTCCAGCTACAGTTATGGCTCTCTCCAGTTTCTTTCAACCTCCTTTTCCATGCTCCTTTCCACATAAAGTAAAAATGGCTCCCTGCTAGTCCCAGGATGCTTCATCAGACCTTGCTGGTTTCTTTCATTCTACATAAGCCATTTTTATAAAGACAACTGGTTATTTCTATAGCCTCCTATCATTTTCTTACATTTTCAATCCTTATTTCTTAGAGCACCTACATTTAAGAAAATCCCAGTACCTAAAGACTTTATGGTCTGACTCTCCTGGTGGTGGTTTCTGCTGACTGTGATTTATGGCTCCATGCTTCTTATGGTTTCTGGTTTCTTCATGTGTTTTGTGATTTCATATGATAAGCTCTTTTTTTCTTACAAATTGCATCTTCGAGGATTCTTTAAGGTCTTGATTGAAGCGTATTTACTCCAGAGAATATCTGACTTTTACTTCCTGACTGCTCAGCCATTTCCGGACACTAAAACAGAAGTTCAAGATTTCTAGAGTTTAGCAGATGCCCTTAGGACAAAATTCAGCTTCAGTTCTTACCCTCTTTCCAGGGTTTTCTCCTTGATTTAGCTTTTGCCCTCTTCCTTATTTTCTAGCCAGCTCAGCAATTCATTTAAAGAAATATAATTTCCATCTTATCCATATTTTTAAGTTGTTTTCATGGGAAGATACTTTCAGAGCATTTAGTAATAGAAGTTACATTAAAAAAAGAACAAATTCAATTGTCATGCTGATATATTTTGGAAAGGATAAAAACAAACTGATAGGAATTAGTTAAAATATTGCCACTGTTTTCAACATATGAGGAAACTGAGCCTTAGAAATGCTAAGTATGTAAGCTGCAGAATAAGAGGTAAGAAAGATAGGAATCAAATTTACATTTCTCTAATTCCAAAATTCTATGCGATAAGACCTCTGTTAACCCTGGCTTCTTTTTATTATATCAGAATAATATTGTTAAGAATGTATAAAATTACTTTAAGTTCAAGTAAGAGCCATTAAATGACTAAGTTACCAGTATAAAAGTGATGAGTTAAAAAAAAAAAAAACAGCTGCTCTAAGGTATACTAGAGAGAATCAATAAAATGTTATACAGATTTCAACCAATGAATTTCTATCATTTTCAATATTAATAAACCAAAGAGACTTATTTCACTTGGTAAAAATTGTCTGTGAAGAATGGAGGATAAATAAAGCCATGTGTACTTGGAGAAGAATTTGAAATAAATGGATAGCCTGAAAGATAACATGACAAAACTTGGTGATTTCATCAGAACTATTCTTAATTTAAAAATTTTAAATAGGAAAAAATTCATCTGCATGAGTCCTCAAGTCTCTTTTTGTTCACTTTCCTCATTTCCCATGCTTTCTCTGCTTTTATTCTACCTAGTTTCTTTGCAGATCTGAGTAAGTCAGTAACATCTTATGGGCTGGATTCATTCAATATTACCCTTTCCAATATTTACATGCAGAAGATACCAAGGCAAAAAAGAATACATATGCATTTTACTTACGTTGGTTTAAATACATAGCACCTGTGTGTAGGGGGCCCTTGGGAATCTTCTTAGCGCTTTTCAAATTGGACAGTACAGATAACCTTCTAATCTGGTTCCACATTCGGTTTTATTGTTATTCTGAAGTAACTCTACCTATAAAAAATATCTTGAAGCACTGAGGTTATCCTTTTACATAAAATCATCTATTTAAAAGACAGTGTACTAATATTCCAAAAATTGTTTTAAACAAATAGTTATAATGTTCTTGACTAGTAATTATACTTTAAAAATATTATTATACTTTTAGTCTCTCAGAATAATCATAGGGCAACATATTTCAGGAATATTTATCACTATTAGAAATGTACAAGTGCTGGTGAGAAATTAGGTCCATGTGAATACGGGTCAGTTACCAGGACCTCTTCACATACACATAGACTCACAATGCATGTTTCTAATTTTGCGTATCTACAATTGACTGTGGGTTTTTATGCTTTAATGAATCAGTATCATTTTGTTTCTAATTGAACATTTATGTCTTCTATTTTCCTTTCCTTTTCCCCCCTTTTCTTCCTTTTATTTTTTAATAACTGTAATGTAGTGAAGGATTATAGTAGTTATTCCTTGATGCTTTCCATTACTTGACACTAAAATGATGTATCTCTACTATCATTAACACCATAGACATTTATCAGCATTTAATCAATCTTTAGGATCTAAAGGCTCTGTTTAATGGAAACACCTGTTTGAAACTCTAATTTTTATATTGAGAGATATGTTACCAAACCTGGAGAAGCTCGTTAGGAAACTAAAGCCACAAGTGGATGACTTCATAATTTTTTAAAAATTAGCATTCTTTCCCATTTATCTATTACTAACATGTTACACAGCAACAATCCTTTTGATGTTTAAATTAAAAACTCAGGAACATGTTGGGAAGGGATACACTGTTCTACACATAGATCTTTAATTAGTCCTCTTGATATTTACTGCCTCTTTTTCTCTCTGTTCTGTTTTCTGGATTAGAGGTTCTCAAATTTTTCACTGTGGAAGACAATGTTTTTCACTAGGGAAATGGCAAAAATAAGCCATGTTTTGAGGTTTGCCTTTAAAGAGATGACTACGTTAAAATCCGGCTGTTAGGGTGAGCCTTTGTTGAGTCCAATCTGACTGGTGTCCTTATAAGAAGAGAAAATCTGGACACACAAAGAGATACCAGGAGCAGACACACAGACAAAAGACCATGTGAGGACATGGTGCAAAGGTGGTGGTCTGCAAGCAAAGTAGAAAAGGCTCAGAAGAAATCAAACCCACCGTTATCTTGATCTTGACCTTCTAGCCTCCAGGACTGTGAGAAAATAAATTTCTATTGTGTTAAGCCATCTAGTCTGTGGTATTTTGTTGCGGCAACCCTAGCAAAATAATACAGACCGTATGTCTATTAGATTTCTGTGCTAAAGGTAATTGATTATTTTATTAACTAAGGCTTTAGATCTGATTACTGCGAAATGAGGAACTATTTCCTGAGCTTGCCTCAACCACTCTGGTTTGAGATGGGAGAGAGACAGACACTATGGTGCGGGTGTTTAAGTCAAGAATTTAAAAAACTAGACTCTTGTTTTAATACAGAAGTTTAACTCTTAAATAACCTCTTCTATAATTTTGGAATTTTATATTAATATTAAAAATTTTCTGTGGATGGGATGTTTTAAAAATCAAGTACTGTATGGTCAATCATAATTTTTCCAAACCCCAAGAGCAGTCATTCTTAATTGGGAATAAATCAAATAACTACAGTTGGTATGGGAGGGAGGTAACTTTCCAGGTAGCAATCCCAGCTACCCTTTCTATTGGGAAAAACAGAAAGGGGCATCTTTTTATCTTGGAAAAATGAGAAATGTTGATCTAAAATTCTACTGGGCACTTAACAGCATCCCCTTCAATGTACTAAAAATATTCATGTTTACTTATCTTGTATTTAGTTACTGAGAGCCTCAACTATCTGAATTATAGCTGAGACTATGCAAGGAAGCCAATAACAAACAAAAATAAAACCTCTTAACCTTATAACAACAAACTTTTTTTCTGAGACTCAAATGAGATTATACATGTAAAATGCTCACAGGAGTCCTTGGTGCTCAGAAAGCCATCAGTAAATTCAAGCTAATTTTATTATATTACAGTATCAATATTTGTAGTTATGGTATTTAAATATGAGAAAAATTTAAATTATATTTACTCCATCTTATTGACAAAGGTAAAGAAAAGTGTATACAATGGTCAGGAAAATGTCTGTCAAATATTGTTCAATAAAATGAATGCTGAGGCTTAATAATCTAGTTTCAATTAATAAACTAATAACCAAAATGTATTGAGAATGTATGATTACAGGAATTATGTAACTCATTTTCTCTTCACGGTAACTCAGTGAGGTCACCATTTCATAGAGGAGAGCATGCCTTGCTCAAGGTCATTCACAGCTAGAAAGTGGTGGAGCCAAAATTTGAATTCGGGCTATCTGGCTCGAGAGCCCATGCTATTAACCAAGAGAACTGGACAACCTGTCTTTTAAAACTAAAACTTACTGTACTTACATAATGACTATATATTATTTAACCTTCCAAACACCATTATGGGGTGCCATTTTTCCCCTTGAGAAAAACCCCATTTCCCAATTATTCTGGAAAGTGAAAAGTTACTGTAACACAAGAGGTTAACCTGGGGGAAGCATTGTTCAGTTAATTAATGGTGGACTCTGGAATTTGTGGATCCTGTGGATCTGTGGGTTACCATAGGTATTCACTAGACCAGATTATCAACTCCGGAGAGCAGAAACTGAGCCATGTGCACTACTAGCCATGTGCACTGTCTATCAAAGTGGTTAGGACAATCAGCACTCAATTTGATGAATGTTAAACCAAGACTGGCATAAGTTTTTGATAACCAAAGACCTGGATTTTAAACTACAATGCATTATTTCAGAGGAAGTGTCACCTGAAAATATATGTCAGTCAACAAGACAAAGTTACCATTCCACATAATGGGAATTAAACCAACTACCGCATTGCCTCAAAGAACATTAGTCAAGCCTAGTGCTGTAAGCTCATACAAAAGACATTTTCTATTTTCAAGATAACTCATCAGACCTTGTTAACATTATTGAAACACCTGCAGTTTTGTTCATGTTACTGTATAGCTTATTATTATTACAAAAGCCATTAGGTCAACCTGATAGTTAATATATTATCTCATAAATTGAAGAACTCAAATTTTTAGCAATTCTTAGAGCAATGTTTGAGGGTAAAATTTCAAAATTTGACAAGTAAGTAGAAATGTTTCCATTTTGGTGGTTATTGTACTGTGAATGCCTTAAATTCTTAAAAGCATTCTAGTAGATATCCTTGTACCCTTCTCCCCTCTGTTTCTAATAAAGCCTCAATTTTATTCAAGGTAGTAGGTCCCAAATTCCTTTGACTCTAGGGGTGGTAACGTGACCAGCGCTGGCTGAAGTTCTGTAAGCCAAGGGGTTTCTGGGAAAGCTCTTTAAAAGTGTTGGCCTTATCTCTGTGTCTCTTCCCTTTGCCCCTTCCCTTCTTCCTGACTGTGGTAGAGATGGCACATGCAAACATGCAGGCAATAGGCAGGGCAAAGTCACATGGCTGGGTAGACAGCTGGAAAATGCTGAGGTTTCCGGTGGCATCTCCAAGCTACTTCACTGGCCTGATAGTTACAGTGGAGGTAAGTATAGAAAAATAACACACACACTAGTTTAAGTCATTTTGGGGGATTTATGCTACTAGCAATTGAGTGTAACTCATAACTTATACAGATGTCTTTTAGTAATAAATGTATTCAAGCATATGTATAAAATCTGTGAATTCCTTTATTTAACTCTCTTTAATATTTATTGAGTAGAAATTTATCATAAAAATCTGTGCAAGTTCACAGCTTTCTCAATATGCCTAACTTGCTCTAGGGGTTTATTTGCTCATTGGCCTGATGAGACCAATTAGCTCTGAGATATGGAATACTGCACCATCTTAGAAGAAAGCCTCAATTATGATGAATGGCAGCAGGGTACACAAACTGAAGCCAATCTGTTTGAAATACTGACCAGCATAATCTGGTATGGGTAATTCTGACAATTTATCATCAATACATGTATTTCTTTATTAATTTCATTTCTGAGAAGTACAGCCCATTTATGTTATTAAAACAATTTATCACTTATTAATAGTGAATACATGGCAGGCAAGTTGCCATATGTGCTATTAGCTTGTCTTAACTTTTCTCTCACTTGTTTGCAGAAGAAAATGTAGTGCAGCTTCTCTTGTCGCCCACCAGCAGCTATTATTTATTTAAAAATAAACCTATAATGCATAAAAGTACATTGGGCAAGGGTTCAGAAATGACTTTTTTAAATTGAAAAATTAGACTCTCTGTGTTAAGAATGATAACTTTGCTTTTCCAATGAGCATCACTACATAAGTGCACTGTTGGTAAGCATCGTAAGGTCTGTTTGGTACATACTCTGTGATAACATTGGGAATTTAAATAAGGGTTGTTGTTTCTTCTTATTACAACTCTTATTTTGGAAGCAAGTATCTATTAGGAACTTATATTGGAATAACCACAATTAAGATATATCTTTTCTCATTTGGATTTATTTAAATAAAAAGGTAAAGAGATCATCAGTTTACATTTTAATATTTCATCAAAAACTGTTTTTTTTAAATTTTATACATAAAGGTTTGTTTTTTTGTTTTTTGGTGTTTTTGGGCTAAGATGAAGAAGAAGATGTACTAAAAGAGAAGTGAAATGACAACCTAACTAAACCAGTGACATAAATTTAAAACTTCCACATTTTGGGGTATTTATGCTGCTATATTTTGATATTTTTATCCTGTTTCTAAGATTAATATAGAGTTCTTAATACCATGTCTTTGCTTTTCCCTCTGTTCTTGACTTTTAAATAAATTACCCAGTTTAGCTTTTCTGCTGCTGCCTTTTAAAATAACTCTAGTAGATGCTTTACACTGACACATGTTATTGGATTTTCAAAATTCCATTATGACGGAAAGGGATGCATAATTTGGTCTCAACTACAAAGAAAGTGAGAGGCAACTTTCTTTCAAATTTTAATTTTTTTTTCTAAATCAGTATTATAGCTAACTTGTAAACTAGGTTAAACTTGCTTGGAAAACAACTTTAGGTATTTTTATTTCTTTAAATAGATTTGTACATTTGAAACTATATATGAACCATCTGAATAAAATATTAAAAAGTTACCTTTATGTCTTTAAGTTTGTTCCAAAATCTAGTTATGTTTAGGTAGTACCTCTGGCTTGTCAACTGATTAGAAAGAGTTGACATTCATCACTTATTTTTATGATCTAGATGTGCCAGACTGTCTTAGGGGATGATTTAGCTCGAGGCTTCGGTCCACAATTCTTGAACTGACATTTATACTTGTCATCACTGCTGTAGCTTTCATATGAGGAAAGCATTCCTATCTATGGCAGCTATAATCGAATGAAAAATGTGCTGAAATATACCCATTAAATCAGGTAAGCCATTGACAGTGCCAATGTAAATGATGCTTGAGATATGCTCCCAAATTCTGCCAACGTGTGCCTGCAAATCTGAAACACTCAGAGTGCATTTAAAAAAAAGAATGAAAATTTTCAGATTGTAAGAAATTGCACAGCATTCATAAGGTTTAGAAACACTAATTGAACACAAAGCTTACAGGCATGCGTGTATCAAACAAAGACTTCACAGACAGCCCATAATGGGTGCTTAAGAATATTTGCTATGTATATAAAATGATGTATTCCTGTATAATAAATGACATGATGCTTAGCGCTTTTTATTAGAAAGCTTTTTGAGAATATGCCAAAGCTTTTATAAAAAAAAATAAATTTGCTCTCTTTTTAGGAGGAAGAAATAGAATTCACAGTAAAGTAATGGGAAGAATTTGCCTTGAAGGAAAAAACACAAAATAAATATAGAATAGTATTTTTACTGTTGTGCTATATCCTTGAATTTCATTTGCAGATAGTCCCACCAACTTTAACATTTTGTTTGGGAATATTGATAGATTTTCTTACTGTATCTTGTAATCTCTTACTGCATGCTTGCCTGTGCACAGAAGATTCATATCTGTACTTGTATCATACAAGGAGGATGAACTCCTTGAGGAGTGAGTGTCATCTCCACATGACTATCACTGAGGCCCAAGAATTATCCTATGAGTTAGTCTCTTTTGAAATCCGCCTTATTCTCTAAGTCATTCTTATCAGCTTTCCCCAGGCCCTACAGTCAAGTCTAGGGCTAGCCTGCAGTATAAACTGGGCAGTTTGCTAATTGCACAAGGGTCTTTGGGTTAGGAAGACTGTTCACCAAACCATATGCTCCTGCATGGAGTTGCATCTGAATGGAGGAAGGGGAGTCTCCTTTCAGTTAGCACAAAGGTGGCATATGGGCTAGTGGTGTCTTTGCTGACATCTGTCCTAGAGTGTTTCTGGAGCTTTCTGAATTCCTCCCAATCTCCACTCTTACTTTCTTCCAACTCTATTGTCCAAAGATAGCAGAGATTATTTAGATGAATATAACTATCACTCTTTTAACAGTTTGATGGTTCCTCTTATCCCTAAAATTTAATGAAATTTTATATGTCACACAAGGTCCTTCAAAATTTGAAGCCCATCAACCTTTCCAGCATTCCTTCCCATTTCTCCATAGTCCTGCAAGTCTGCCTAGCATCTAGGTTAGGCAAAGCAAATGGATCATTACTCACTTCCCAGAGCAAAAACTAATATTTTTTCCCTTTCAAAATTGGGAAATATAATTAATATAATAACAAATAATAAAATAATATCATAACAACTAACAATTCTGGAGTATTCACTGTGCAAAGGCACCATTCTAAACACTTTATGAGGCAAAGTAGTTACTATTACTATTCCCATTTTGCAGATGAGTAAATTGAGGTACAGAGAAGTAAAGTAACGAACACGGTATCATGCAACTAATAAGTGGTGGAGCCAGGATTTGAAGAGTACAGATAGTAAGGCAGAGAATCTAAGAATATCTGTAAGCTCACATTCCAATAAAAATAACCTCTAAGAAAATGGAAAATCTTGAAAAACTACAACTCAAGATCGCTCACAAATCTTTACCTCTGTGTCAGCACTACCATTTTTTTCAAAATAATAATAATAATAATATAATCTCAACATTTTCTGGTGGCTTTCTATAATCCATAGAGACAATATCTCATGTATGAATTTCCATAATGCACAGAAACAGCATCCCCTTCAAATATATACTTTGTGCTGTCTAGAACATGTCTCAACAGCTGGAAAGTTCTGTGAGGGCAGGGTCCACCTCTGTCTTGTTTTCTGCTATTAGCCCAGTATTTAGTATAGGTCTCACCATGCAGCAGGAAAACCACAATTTCTTATTGAATCATTAAAGTTCCTTGAAATAAATGGGACAAGCTTTAAAAAGAATTTTCATCTTAGCTAAAAGTATTTTCATTTGTATTCTAGAGAACCTTAAAAATTCACTGAATTTTATAATCTAACCTGCGACAAGTTAGTATGCTGGATACTTAACAAATAGTCATGAATTCCCAGATGATTCAACTATGTATTAACATTTGGGGAAAGATGTCAAGATGTATTTCTTTGAACGAATGTAACCTGACTGTTTCAGTCTTTCTGAAGCAAATTTTGTATGAAGTTTTTGACTAGTGGTTTTTATTCCTCTCTAGAATTGATGGAATTTCCCCAAATGATTAGCTCATTTACTATTAATTTTTGTAAGTATGTAAAGGAATGGTAAAATCAGTTAATGAAGAAAGGTTTCAAAGTCCTTAAGTTTTTCTTCTAGTGGTTTTTATTTAACATTGAAAAAGAAATCCACAGCTTTGTTGACAATTCAGAAACCTAATCAGTGGAGGCCAGTAAGAATGGAAGCCACTATCACCTGCCAATTCAACCATGGCTCCAACTTCTTTAAAAACTAAACCCCAATTTGGTTTGAGAGAGTGATGTGCTTAGTCCCAGGGTATGAACAATGCCTTTTAAAGCAAATCACATGAATCTAATTCTTTCCCAGGGTCTCCTTAGATGTGAGCATGTGAATTGATTCTGGCCTATGGGTGGTAAGATTATTAAGAGGTTTCTGGGAATTGCATTCCTTCCCATAGAAACAAAAAAAAAATCCTCTTTCACGCCAAATCCTTCTTTCTTGTAGGGGTACTTGGAACTGAGGAATCCATTTGAGACCTGAGATTCAGAAAGGCCAAGAGAACCATACAGTTCTGAACCTGTTAACCTAAGAAACAAACCCTAGAACCTCCTACATTTAGACTTCTTGCTGAAGTAGTTTAAGCCCTTGTTTGGCATCTTTTGGCTAAGGAAGAGTATACCAAAAATCACATATATCCTAGCAACTAAAAGCAGAATGAACTTTAAACCAGAAATGTACTGACTTTGTAAAAAGAAAAATAAACTAAGTATATGTTGTACAGAGAAAAAAAATGTTGGGAGTAGATATAACTGTATTCAATGTAAATTCAAAAGGAAATCATGTTCACTAAATTTTTATTATAGATAATTTCAAACTAGTAAATCCTCCATGATCAACAGAAGTATGTAAATTACAGTGATGCCTGCCTTGCATTTCTTCATTATTCTATAAATATTTATTGATAATATGTCAGGCACAGTTCTGGTTGCTGAGCATATAGAGGAGAATAAAGCAGCAAAGATCCCTATTCTCTTGAGCTAATTCTAGTGGCTAGGAGGTGGAACTGAGCACCAGGCACACAGTTAGAAACTACAAGAGCTGTCCTATTCATGAGACATGGAGTAAGCTAGTGTGGCTTTTTAATTTGGCTTGGGGATGTGACACATTCACCATCCACAGTGGTAACAGAAAATTAAATTAAATTAAATTAAAGAGTCATGAAAAATTGATAGCCTGAGCCTGTGAATCAAGAGGAGTTGGGGTCACTCTAATCATGTTTGGTCTTCAACCTGGGACAATACATTTATCAACATGAAAATAATGACCCTTACAGTGTCCTGGCAGATGTAAATGCAAAACTGCACCATAGAGGGCAGTCTGCCATCCAGAATGGCTGGGACAGTGGAATTCCTGTGGAAAGCCTTACTTCAACGGAAAATAAACTCAAAACCTAACATTATTGACTCCAAGAAGAAACTATCCACCATGTGACAGCTCTGCTAACCAACAAATGGCACAATTTGGCACAGTATCTATCACTCTACAAGACTGACAAATAATAGAAGCTGTAGAATGAGAATTTTTTTGGTGTTCAGAGATATAAAGGAATAATTATACTCCAGAAAGCAAGTGTGTGTGTATCTAAAATATATCTAGTTAACTAACTAGCTATCTCAGGTGGATTTGGAAAAGGAACAAATAGAAATTAAATGTATAGCCTCTGAAATAAATAAAACAACCACATAAAGGCTAAGCAGCAGAATAAAACCAACCGAAGAGAAAACTAGTACATTATAAGGCTGTCCTGAAATACTTCCCCATATGCAGCATGTAGATGAAAGCAGATGAGAAATATAAGAGAAATATTAGAAGGCACGCATGATTCTGTATAGTTAATATACATATAATGGGATTTTGAAAAGGGGAGAATGAGGTAGAATCAGTTTTCAAAGAACTTACAGAGCTTTTTCCAGAAGTAAATAAATATATAAGCTACAAACGGAAGGAGACCACAAGTTTCGAACAAAATAAATAAAAACAAATCAACACCTAAATAAGTCGCAGTGCAAATACAAAACATTAAACAAAAAGATAAGGTCTTATAAAAGGATAGTTAGAATGGTAGCAGGCTTCTCATGAACAAAAGTGGCAGCCAGAATTAAAATACCTTCAGTGTTGGAAAAAGTAGGTGAAAACTTAAAATTTCACTTCACCTACACTGTTCTAACATTCAGGACTGAGAGCAAAACAAAGGCATTTTCATTAAAAAGTTGAGATTCTTCTGCTTCACAGAATCTTTAAAGATACACTGTAAGAAGAAAGCTAAATTTGGTAGGTGATGGAAGGAAAAACAACTGGTCGGCAAAGAAATTAGTAAAATATATTGGTAAATTAAACCAGCGCTGAACTTAAAAATTAAATAAGACTAACTTAGTAGCTTTTAAAGTTAATAATAGAACTAAAATGCTAGACAATGAGAACATGGGGAATTACAGAACACTTATTCTATTGTTTTTTCCATCTCAACCAAATCCTACCCTATAGCTTTCTCCTTCCATTCTTATAGGCCACAACTCATCAATCAGTATTTGCCAACGATTTCTACTTCATGTTTCAATCTTTGTCTTCATAGCTAATTTGTGATATGCTTACAGAGCCTGCATTACGGACACTAGTTAGATTAGAAAACAATGACATTGAATTTGGAAGTCAACACTTATCTTTCATTACGGCAGGAAACTACAAAGCCAAATATGGCTAATTCTCTCATATCTTGTTTTATATTAGAGCTATTCTAAACGTCACATATGTACCACATGCTGTTAAAACTGAACTATGATGGATTTGCTAATTTACACTGTATTATTGCTTTATTTCAAAAAGATGAAGAAAAATGTAAAACAATGGCTTAAGTGAAAATCTATGCAAAAATAGTCATCAGGCCCTCAAATCTTTTTAAAAATATCTCTAAGCAGACGAAAAAATTACATAAAATAATCATAGGAAGCTCTAGCACTTTAATAGCAATTCTAAATTATTGTTGTAGCTACAAAAATGAAATAAAAAATGTACAGCATGCGTCATCTACACTACACTTCTGTTTTAAAAAAGGGAGCAGAAGTGCCAGACTAATTCTAAGTCTGCAGTCCAATTGGTCATTGTGTAAATTTCTAATCATTCATGTAAATAATATGCTGTCCATAATCGTTGAATGTCAGTGATGTATCATTCCTAACAAACTATTATAAGTTATTCACTATAAGTTCTGAAACTTAATATAATATGGTCTTTGACCTTGAGGATTCTGCCACCTGGGGCAAGAGTAAAAATTCCCATTAAATTTTAAATGTTTACTGGAAAAAATCTTTTGGGCACCAAGATTTATCACAGCTCTAAATTAAAAACATTGGGATCTTTTATAGTATGATCATTATAAAACCTGATCACTAATTGAATTATGGTATTATGAAAGCATAATGACACTTTTTGTAATTTCTATTCTTTAAAGACATATTTCTTCATTAAACATCTAGTTATTTATTACAGAATATTTTTGAAAAGAAGTAGCAGAGTGCAGTGGCTAAGATCATGTGCTCTGGAGTCAGATGGCCCGTTTTCAAATAGCAGTTCAAACACTGATTAGCTGAGTGACCTGGATGTTACTTGGGCTCTGTGCCTCACTTTCCTGATGCATAAAAAATGGAGAACAATGGAAAACATGAAGAAAATTTCCTGAAAGTTGAACAAGTAGAGAAAAAAAATTAGAGATATCAATTTTGATGGTTAAGTATCTTGACTTGCTGAAATTCCAGAAAGAACACAAAAATGGAGCAAAATTATAAAAAAGACAATGCCATTTTGCAGAACTGAAGGTCTGAGCCTCGATGTTGTGAAGGCCCACCATTGTGAATAAATATTTTATGATATTTAATGCTATAGTAAATGCAATTTTTAAAATTTTCATTTTGGAAAGTTTTGTTGCTAGTGTATAGAAATGCAATTGATTTTCTGCATATTGAACGTATATATTTTGAACTTGCTAACTTTACTTGGTTCTAGTAACTGCTTTATATATTCCTTTGGGTTTTCTATAATATCAGTCATGTCATCTGTGATTTAAAAAAAGGATTTTACTTCTTTTCCAAACTTTACTGCAGTAGCTAGAAACTCCAGTACATGGTTAATACAAGTCACGAGAGTAGATAGTCCTGTTGTGCTTCCCTGTGTTAGGGGAATATATTCAATTAATTATCAAGTAAAATGTTAGCTGTGGATTCTCATAGGTACTCTAATTAAATGGAGAAAGTTCTCTTGTATTCCAGAAGTGCTAAGGATTTTTATGATTAAAGGGTATTGCATTTTGTCAAACACTTTTTCTGAACCTATTGAGATGGTCATATGATTTCTCTCCTTTACTCTGTTAATATGGTGATGACTTAAATTTGTGAATGTTAAGCCTCAGATAATCTCACTTATTCGTGGTGTATTCTCATTTTTATATATTGCCAGATTCAATTAGTAACACTTTGCTAACAATAAGAATATCGAAGATCTGAGCATCATTCTTAATCACTTTAATCTTATTGACATTTATGGACTATTACACCAAAAAACTGCAGAATACATATTCTTTTTGGATGCACATTCCAAGATAAATCAAATATAAGGCAATGAATGAATAGAATCTTCTAAGGTTAAAAATTTTGCTTTTCTAAATACTACTTTAACTGCATCCCATAAATTTGGGTATATCTTTATTCAGTTTGAAATATTTTCTAATGTTTGTAATTTCTTTTTCACCCATGGGTTACTTTTAAATGTGTTTATTTAACTTCAAATATTTAGGGGTTTTCTAGTTTAAAAAAGAAAGAACAACTTCTAATTTAATTCCACACTAATCAGGGAACATACTCCTTGGGCCAACAAAAGGGATTACATAGCCTTTTTCCCAAGACAAGGAAGAGGAAGTTTCCAGAACAATTACATAACTTTGAGATTTCTGTAAACAATTTCTATTAATCTGACATTAATCCTTCCACTTGTTGAGTAAAGAGAGCAAATAAATTGAGAGTAACAGTAGAACATAAAGAGAATTTGGGGTAGTTTAGGCACATCTACCACTTGGCCTAGCAAGGAACAAGCTATGGCTAATCAACCAAATATACATTATTCATCATTAGGAAAGAGAAGCTGAAGTGCAAAATAATGTGGCCTATACCTTTAAGAGAACAGCTGAGGGAATCTGGAGAAGGAGCTTAGCAGGGACTTCTAATATACAGGAGTAGAGGCATGAAGGACCAGCCTCTATCTACCAGCTCCTCTGCAGACAGTAATACCTATGCCTCCAAAGAAAGGTAGCAATGAACATCCTCCACCAGAAAGCATTGACAGAAGATGACACGTGGTAACAGTCACCTCAGGTCTTTGATAGGGACCAGGTCAGTGAGAGGAACTTGTCCTTTTCCTCTCTCTTCCAGGACCAACACAGAAGAGGAGAAGCTGTTTTAAAGAGGAGGAGGAGGAGGGGCAAAGGAGCAGATCATTCCTCTCACCTATTGAATTAAGAGACTTGCCTGCTTTCTTCTAGGAGAAGGGAGAGAAGGATTTGCCTTGTGATTGAAGTTTTAAACTAGATTGAAAACTCAAATATTAGAATCTGATGAGAAAATTATGCAGTCTACTGAAAATGTTTTTAAAAGGCAGGGGGCAGAATGTGGTTGAGGATAGTGACTAATGAGGGAGAAAAAAACCAGAAAAGTGATTTTTGAATCCCACTGAATTAAGACCGTTGAAAAGCAGGATTAATTACAAAGCAAGGTTTAATAAAAAAAAAAACTATGAAAAAGTGTGGGAAAGTGGTATGGGAATACAAAGAGAAAAAAGATCACTTTCCACTTTGACATAAAGGAAAATAGTGTACAAAATTGAAAACACATAATTACATGACCTTTTGAGAGAAGAAACAGCTAAATCATCCTTGTTTTTACAAGGCATTTAACTAAAACTTTATAGATACTCTCCCATGTAATTTTCATCAACCTTGTTTCACCCATTTAACAGATGAAGAAATGGAGGAAGCTCAGAAAGCTGAAGTGACGAAGTAATTATGCCTTTCATTGGAAATGGCAAAATAAGATTTGTACACTCATGTGACAGATTTTACACTGTACCTCTTGTTATTGTATATAATTTGTATACAAAATTAAGAAAGACGTGTTTCAAATTAAGCTATGTCATTAATCACTGTTAGTTATTTAGTTTGCGACTATTTTTAGTACATATAATGAACCAAGGTAGATGTTATGTCTTATACAGATGATTTACTCTCTTTTTTAAATCCTACAGACATTATATATATGACATATATCTCTCCACCTTGCGGGATGATTTAACACTATGTCACCCTCAAGTCCACTGACTGAATTGGATGCTCACCATGTAAGGACCATCCTAGAACTAACAGTCAAGTATTCGTTTGAAATGAAACTTCCCCTGAGGGCTCATTCTGGAGTGGTGTTAAGAGGCGTAGGACTAATCTAGGATAAGTGGTGGTACTCTTGGTACAGCATACCAATTAGCGGCAGACTGCTAAGCCAGTAAGCATGTCAAACTCTCCAGCGAGTTATTATCACTGCTATTAAGAAAAAAAAATCCAATGTGATCTACCACAAAAGGCACCGCACTATTTCTCATCTAATATATCAGGTTCTTGATAGGCTGAGACTTGCCACTTAAAATCTGCATTTTAAATAATTCTAAGAGAACATTCTAAGTACTAATTTCACACTATGTTGAATTTAGAGAATCTATTTTTTCTTTTAGGAAGTATGTAATTCATGTAATCGTGTACAATTTTCTTTGCTAATAGAAGAAAACAGATACAGACAATTCAAAAGTCATTGAGATTTAAATTAAGATAACATTAAATTTTCTTTTAACAGATTATTCTTCTAATGTAAATACACTTGCACTAATGTTAAGAAGGAAAAATCAACATGACTTTCTCTCTCTGTGTTTAATGATCCTGGGTGCAAGCATCTCTTTCTGTCCCAATGTTAAACAACATGGGAAAAAAACAGCTACAGTAACTTGTTTCAGGAAATAGTTGACATTGTAAGATGAAACGGTGAACTAAAACTAAAATCGTAGAATAGATAAACAAGATTATACTGTATAGCACAGGGAAATTTACACAAAACTGTTATGGTAACTAACAGAGAAAAAAATGTGACAATGAGTGTGTATATGTCCATGTATGACTGAAAAATTGTGCTGAACACTGGAATTTGACACAACATTGTAAAATGATTATAAATCAATAAAAAATGTTAAAAAAATAAATAAAACTAAAATCGTTTGCTAAAAATTAAATAGTAAACTAAAATAGTTTATATATCAAGCCTATCAGCGTATTTATTCATAAAGACCTTCAAGACCCTTGCCTAGCTATGCTCAACAATTCAAAGCTATTGTCATAAACTATCCAAAACCCAACCAGTTCCCTACCTTGCAAGATTCACCTTAAAATCTTCCAGCACAGGCCTTAAAACCCTATAAATATTTTCCCCAGACCTCTCTGTTCTATACTATTAAGACTTTGTCAAGATGATTTTCTCTAATTATTGTACTAGATTGACTACACTAAGTTTTATCTCAGCAACAAGTTCCTTTGCAAATTGACAGTAGACAATGTCTGGAAGTCTCCCTAAGGTCTAGTCAAGATATCCTAACTGCTGTGGCTCAAAACCCTTGACATGGAAGAGCCTCTCCCTTGTATTTCCTTGGATCTCCCACTCAAGGATGTCTCCAATTGTTATGGTGAGGAAGGTTCTTCCTTGGAATTGAGTCTGATTTTATTTAACACCTTTGTTACGGTATGATTCCTGTACAGTAAATCACACATATTTCAGATGTACAATTTGATGAGTTCTGATAGATGTATACACCTATGAAACCACCACCACAACCAAGATAGCTAACATTTCTGTAACTCCCCAAGAGGCACAAATTTTGAATTCCCAATTTATCCCTTCCCACCCCCTTTATCCCCTGGTAACCGTAAGTTTGTCCTCTATGTCTGTGAGTCTGTTTCTGTTTTGTAGATAAGTTCATTTGTGTCCTTTTTTTAGATTCCACATATAAGTGATATCATATGGTATTTTTCTTTCTCTTTCTGGCTTACTTCACTTAGAACTACAATCTTCAGGTTCATCCACGTCTGATTTCTTTTTAAAAACTTCCAACTGCCAAAAGAATATATGCCAGTTGCAGAAACTGGAATGACTACCATCAGAAGTGCTACACGTGATCATGACGCATCAAACAGAAGTATGGGTCTGGATTAACCAATACTAGACCATAATGGTCTATATCACAGTTTAGGATTCGAAATGACCAAATGAAGGTGACTAAAATCTACAAATGTACATCCTTGACATTGGGTTAAACAATGGTGAATGCAGGATTACTTCCTGTACCTAAATTAAGCAATACTGAGACAGTGCATACTTTCCTGTCCAATGGTACTATCAATAACAAACAAAACAAATTTGGTTGTAGTTCTAGTAAATACTTGATTTTGAAAGATAATTATGTGAGCTAACCAAAATTTTAATTTGCCAAGATTAATGTATTAACTTACTTCGTTATATCCTCCAATCCCAATTTATTCCTCTCCTTGCAAAGCCAGCCTTAAAATCTCACACAAGGCTCTTGAATCCCCCCAAAATCCTACCCTGACTTCCATGTTCTAAGACACTAATCAGATCCCCTCAAGGTGATGTTTTATCTTACTGCACTGGACTTAAGAAACTTAGCTTTGTTTCATCAACATGTCTCTAGCTTATCTTTTAATAAATTCTTTATCTTTTAAAAAGTTGGCATATTATAATTTATTCCATATAATTAAGTATAAATCACACAAAAGAAAGGAATATATCAGGAAATATGTTAGCTATTGGGAGAGGGATTACATGAGGTAAATAAATCACTAAAAGTAATTCACAGAATAGGTATCTACAAATAGTTATAAAAGGGAAGAGAGAGAGAGAAAGAGAACTAACATACTTTGGAAACCCATCTTGAGAAGGGGTTTGACACTTTACATATATTATCTCATTTAATTATCAAAACAACCCTATCGGTTTTCCAAAATTTTAGGCAAAGAAATAGAATCGATGAGATTAAACATCTTGCCTAAGCCACTATGTATAATTAGTGACAGAGGTGTGATAAGAAATCAGATCTTCTAACTACCAGTCCTGTATTACCATTTTCCTGCTCAGTTCTGCAATACTGAATTATTTATTTAGAAATAAACCTTAAGATTGTGAACAATATTAGTCCTTTAAATTTAAAATGTAAAAGAAATGACAATTCTAATGGGAAACATAAACAACTGCCACAGACTCAAGGAAGAATAGAAAATCCAAATTTATTTAGGACTATTAAAGACATTCATCCAGTAATTCAAAATCTATTCTCAACACACAAAATTAAACAGACACCACCTCAAAAACTTTCACTGAGCCTAGATGGTTTGGATAATCAAAATCTACCTTACACAAACTATTCTAGACAAATGAAAGAAAGGGAGGGAAAGTAAGAGAAAAGAGGGAGAGGGAGGGAAAACGGAAGGAAAATTGGGGAGAGGAAGGAAGAGAAAAGAATGTTTGCCAACTAATATGAAGTCACTGTAAACTTTACGTCAAAGAATAAGATAAGGGCAATATGAGAGAAGAAAATTAAGAGTCTAATTTCATTCATGAACATACTTGAAATATCATGAATAAAATATTAGCAAGCTAAATCCAGTCAGATATAAATATTTATATCTCTCATGATCAATAGAAGTTCATTCCAAGAATGTATGGTTGGTTTAACTTTAAATAGTCTATTATTGTAATATCCCCAGTGAACATATTGAAGGAGAAAAACCATATGAATACTTCAATAGGTGCAAAAAACTTTCAGGTGAATTTCAACTCCTAGTTTTTCATGTCTACAAACTAGTTTAAATACCAAAATTTCTTTCACCTGAAAAAGGTACCTACCCAATACCTTCAGCAAACATTGTGCTTAGTATTAAGCATCAGAAATATTTTCCCTACATTCAAAGACAAGCAAAAAATACACCAACTATCAACATTTTTATTTTACATTGTACTGGAGCACCTAAGCCCAAAGTAAGAAAACAAATAAATAAAAAATTCTAGAAGTTCTTTAGATAATCACAGCCTTTCTTCACCTATAAAATTTATCTCTGTTATCTGTGTGTGTGTGTGTGTGTGTGTGTGTGTTTGTGTGTGTAAAATCCTTTGGATCTGTAGGGATGTTAGATTTCACTTCTTCAGTTAGTTAAGAAAATTTCCTAAAATTTAACTGGACTTTACGCTCTCCTTTTGCCTCTTTAAAAAAAAAAAAATACAAGCTTCCTAACAGAAAAACTGTCATATACCAGGAACAGAAAAAGTATTCAATAGATTTAGAGTAGAACAAAAGTAGAATCATATACGTGGTTGCATAGCCTGAAAACATGAATCTGGTCATTTTTTTTCCCCAAGAAATGCATAACTCTACACATTTTCTAGGTAGCATTGCACAGTGGGTTCTTTCAAATTAGGAAATTCAGCATTCATTCATTGCTTCAATCACTCAATAAATATGTCCTATACAAAGCCTACCATTTAAATGATGAATTAATACCATATATTAAGGGAACTTGTTTTAATCCACTTTTTAGTATCTATTTTCTAATCTTCATGATTTGTGGTTAAACAAACACTACACTATGCTCATTTTTACTAATCTAATACCCTCTGTTGGATTATTTCATATGTTGTCAATATTGACATATTTTTAATTGAGATATAATTGACATATAATATTGCATAAATTTAAGGTATATAGCTTATTGATTTGATACACTTACATACTGCAATATTATTATCATTCATAGCATTAACTAACTCCTCTATCAAGTCACATAATTAACATTTCTTTTTGGTGGTGAGAAAATTTAACATCTAGTTTCTCAGAAATCTTGAAGTCTATAATATAGTATTGTTGACTATAATCACTATGTTGTGCATTAGATTTCCAGAACTTATTCATCTTCTAACTACAAGTGTATACCATTTGATCATCTCCCCAATTCTGCAACCTCCCAGTTCCTAACTACCATTCTACTCTCTGTTTTTGCAGTTCACCCGTATGATTACACATACAAGCAATATCATATAGTGTTTGTCTTTCTCTGTCTGACTTATCTCCCTTAGCATAATACTCTCAAGGTCCATGTTGTCACAAATGACAGGACTTCTTTCTTTCTTATTGTTGAATAATCTTCATATCTTCTTTATGCATTCATCCATTGACAGACACTTGCGTTGCTTCCATATTTTGACTATTGTGAATAACCTGTTAGAATGGCTATCTTCTAGAAGACTAGAGATGGGTATTGGTGAGAATGTGGAGAAAAGGGAACACTTGTACACTGTTAGTGGGAATGTAAATTGTTTTAGCCACTATGGAAAACAGTATGGAGGTTCCTCAAAATATTAAAAATAAAACTATCATATTATCCAGCAATCCCACTTCCAGGTATATATTCAAATTAAATAAAAACAGGGTATTGAAAAGGTATCTGTACTCCCATGTTTACTGCAGCATTATTCACAATGGCCAAAATATGACATACTGTGTTTAAAATAAAAATGAGTAATATATGATGTATACCGTATTTTGATATTTATTTAGTTACACTAGTTTCATAGGTATTGCTGATTTTTACATACACACTATCAATTTTTTGATTGTTTTCTGTGAGCAAACATTATACATTATACTTTTGTTGTTATTATTTTAAAAATCCAGATGTGGAGATAACATTACAATATTGCTTGTAAAATAAATTCCAATAGAAAAAAATTCGATTATTTTCATTATACAAGTATTTCCAGTTGCAAAAAAAAGGGTAAAAATTTAGTAAATGTTTTTTGTCAAAAATAAAAAGTCACATTACTTGATTACCCATGCCATTTATGCTATTAGCTGATTTCTGTTTTTTCTTATTTTTATTATCTATTTTAGATTCTTATTATTGCTTTACCTCATTAATTCAGTGCACCAAAATGATTTTTTCATAATATATTCCATAATTATTTAAAAGTGGCTTTGATATCATTGTCTTCCTTTCAGTCTTTCAGTAAAGATTAATCATATTGACTCAGTTTAAAGCAAACACTAAAGTTATTTTAAATACTTGAATGTCAGACATTTCGCACTCCCTATTCTTCAATTTTCTTCTTCAGTCAGATTTTCCATTATATTTACTGCACTCTTCAGTCAAACCTCACCTATATTGTTAGATATATTGGTTTACTGTGATCATCCTTAAGCTTAAAAACCATAACCTGTCACATTCCCAGGGACTGAGATGCCAGTGGCTGCACCGTAACAGTTCCAAAGTATCCTAAGAGAGGTGATCACAGGAACTGTGGCCATACAACCAGAAAGCTAAGAGAGGAAAAGGTAATTTCAATCCTATGGACACACAGGAATAAGCCTCTATGGCTGTTTAATGTAATTCTTAGGTTGGTAGAGAGTGAGCCTTGCCTTCACCCCTCACCCAGAAAACATAAGATGAGTCAAAGTTTCAACAGAACCACAAATTAGGCATATTGAGCAATGTTATTCCAGGATCAAGAAGTAATTTTGTGATTCAGAGTATAGATAAAAATCTAACTGAACAGCTGGACTACATGGAAAAGCATGTATCGGCAACATCTTGAAATGACTATCTCAAAGATCTTTGTAGACTACACGATGAGTACATAAGATACTATCTAATGTTTTTAAAATCACAAAATGTATAGTTCATAATCATAAACCTTTATGTAATAAATATGGTATTAACATACAATCTGTAGAAATGTTAAAAACACACAAAAATAAAATAAATGGAATAATAATAGATATAACTCATTTTTTAGAATTTTTTTACAGAACAAGTAAGCAAAAAATAAATAAGTAATGAGATCTGAATACTACTATTGTTAATTTAATAGTTGCAAACTTGGTAAAAAATGGAAACTTCATTTCTAAGTAATGATGAACGATATAAAAGTACTGATCAGATATTTATTCAATATAGAAAATCCCAACAAATTTTCAAGTGCACAAATTGTAAATGCTCTATTTTTATGATTTAATTTCATGAAAATTATAAAGTAATAATACAAATTAAAAAGAAAGAAAAAATTCTCGACTATTTGGAAATTCTAAAAATACTTAACTCAGGCTATAGAGAACATTAATATGGGAACTTGAAACTAGTTAGCAAGATTGTAGCCTTAAAATTATTTATTTATTCATTAATCCCATATATATTCACTATTCAAGTCACTGAGGTTCAGTGATGAACAAGAAAAACACAGTCCTTGTTTGAATGGCTTACAGTTTTGTTGGGGAAGAAGGGATGGAGGCACTTACTCATTAACTTACACTCACTCCCTCATACACTCAATAAACCAGTAAGTTATCAAAAAATCAAAGGGGGAAATACCCTGAGAAAAGCTAGAACAACATATAATGATAAATAACAGTGCTTTGGAGTGCCAAAATATACAATAGTGAGACATAAAACGTAAAACTGTTGAAAAATAAAAGTTAGTAGAGTGGAATTTTACATAATAACTATGTAAAAAGATTAATCAAATGTATGCAAAATTAAGAATGAATGATACAGAAAATCTAAAGTAGTATAAGAGAACACTTAGCATTAAGTTAACTATTAATTCAACAAATATTTATAGACCATATAATAAATTTCAGGTAATGTGCTAGGTGTTGTGGATAAAACGGTGGGCAAAATTGATTGTTTTCTTTCCTTATATAGCTCAAAGTCTAGTGTGGGGGCTGCAGAAATTATCCAGGGAGATGAAATATTATGCAATAAGTACTGGGGGGACAGAGAGAAGGAATAGCTGCCCTGAGCACACCTGAAAATGGCCACTCACTCTGTCCTTGAAGCTCAAGGAAAAGTTATAGGAAGAAATGCATGGGGTTCTGCCAGAAAGAACAGCTTGCGAAAAGTCTGTAAGGTTAGAGGGAATACATTTTATTAGATAATCTAAACAAGATTAAGACCATCTGGTGGAGAGAGAAGACAAATATTAAGAAAGAAAAAAGAGGTTGTATTGAAAACAGAGGTCAATCAAAAAGTCTTTGTAAGCTATAATAAAGGTTTTGAATTTTAACCTTAGGTCAACAGGGGACCTTTGGAGTGGGGAGTAAGAGACAGACATGACCAGATTTAGGATTAAGAAGAACATTCTGGCTAGTTACAGAATCGAAAATAGATTATGAACATACAATGGGTTGAATTTCTTTATTAAGCACCTAAGCAGAGTCTAGTAAGATACAAATGTAAAGATGGGGGTTTTCGGGACAGGTGGTGGAAGAAGTATAAACAAACAAACAAAAAGAAGTATAAACAACACACTATTGCCTAAGTTAACAGAGTTCTTTATTGAGAGCTTTCTGACACCAGCTGAACTTTGATAACAAAATGCCATCTTCTCTCCCCTTCTCGGCTACTGCTGTCGGCGAAAAGCTATTTCAGGGCCTTAGGGAGAGCAAAAAAAAGGGAGAGTGGAGGGGCAGGCCCTTGGTATTCCTTAGTCCCTGGTCACAGTGATATCAAATGGGAGCTGGATCATCACCCTATCCCCAAATTATCAAAATACCGTCAAACTCAGAGATGATGATTGTCACTGCAAGACAGAGTATGTGTAAATGAGGAGAGATGAGGAGAGATGGTAAAACTCAGAGGGATACCAACAATTGAGAAATTTGAGTTAAAGGAGTATAAAGACTGAGAAGGAGTCAGAAAGCAAGGAACAAATGAAATGAGTAAGCTATGGTAGCATGTGAGACAGCAGGCAAGAGATTTTCAGGAAGTTGTGGTCACTGTAGCCATTATGGCCTTAGCAAGAGCAAGTTTAGTACAATGAAGAAGACAGAAATCACACTGCAGTAAATTAAGCTGTAACTGGGATTTTGAAAAGGACAAGTAACCAATGTAGACAATTCCCTTAAAGGGAGTGACTTTTGAAGCATGTGACCCAGGAGCCAGAAAGAAAAAGAGAAACAGATTTGACTACATAGCCAGTAAGCAATTTATAAGACAAATGGGATAAATACTTATAATACATATTTATAAATTTATAAATAGCTCCTAGAAATATAAAGATAAGGATTAAAGGGCACACACAGGCAACTAATAGAAAAAGAAACAGCCAATGAATACTTGAGAAGATGTCAATATCAGTACTGAAAAAATTAAAGCAACAAAGAACAATATTGAAATTCTAGATTAGCCAAAATTATTCATACATAGTAAAGGTGGCAAGTATAGGTAACTGGAACTGTGGGTGGGTTGGTAATTGTTACATACATTTTTTAAGGCAATTTGGCAGTAATTATTGAGATTTTGAACACTGAAATCCCATGACCCATCAATAGCAATCCTGTAGATCTATGCTACAGAAATATGTGCTAATTACAGTATTGTCTGGAATAGCACAATACTGAACAGTCCTTGATAGGAAAGTAGATAACCCTTTTTAGAAGATTTGCTGTGCACAGGAGGAGAGAAATAGATGGTAGACAGAGGGGACAGGGGATAAAGTAGCGGAAGGCAAGTTGTTTTTAATGGGAGACGCTTGTGGAAGATTAAATGAGGAAGGGAAGGAACAGAGAAAATGGGTTAATGGATGAGTGGTGGTAGAAGACAATGTAATCCCAAGCAAGAGCAGTGGATAAGAACTGTGATATAGGATGGAAGAAAAGAGGATAGGTACATGCCATTATGATTAGAGATTTGGTGACAAACGATTGACAAATTTCACATCAGATGGTGTCTGCATTCTCTATGATTTAAAAAGAAAAGTAGCCAAGTTGCTGAGAGTTGGAGGGGATGTAGTCAAGTTAGATCTTAGGGACATGAAAAAGATAAGAAGTAGGCAGTGTGAGAACAAAAGAATAATAGTAAAATACAGAAATATTAACTCTAATGGCATCAATCTATGAGGTTATTTACTTTCTTCAACAGTTAATAAAGGCAGAGAGAGAACTTGTCAGGTGAGTGACAAAGACAAAGAGCAAGAAATTGAGGATAAACTGGAGAGACAGTGATTAAAGTGATATATTAAGGAGTCAAAACTAGGTCAAAATGGAAATGAAACAGAATTGATAGAAAGTGTAGAGCGGTTAAGGGAATGGAGTCTCAGTGTGTTTGTAGACTAGGTGATAGCTGAGTGACTGAGCTTGGAGAAGTGCAGGTTGCAGAGAGTGAGATGCTTAAGGTTACCAAGGGTTGGTACTTCCAGCTGATAAGAATCAAGGTATGAATGACGTTCCTTGAAGGAAGTACTATACTAAATACATAAAACTGTCAATCAATCTTAATTTATAGTTTTATTTGCAGTTCAAACAAAATTCCTATGCAATTGAAAATGTTATCAAAATGATTATAATGTCTTTTTGAGAAGAGCCAATAGATGTGTAATAGGTTTTATTTTTTAGAGAAGTTTTAGGTTTACAGCAAACCAAGGAGAAAGTACACAGTTTACTTTACTCTCTGCAGCCTCCCCACCCATCCACATCCCACACCACAGTGGTACAGTAACTACAACTGATACATCATTATGTATGGTTCACTCTTGTTATTGTGCAGTGTAGGGGCTTTGACATATGTAAAACACATATATTATGTATGTATTATGTATTATAATATAAATGCACAACACAAATATAATAGACATTTATGTCTCTACCATTTTGTAGTATCATGCAGAATAGTTTCACTGCTCTAAAAATCCTGTGTTCTGTCTATGTATCTTTTCCTGCATCCCTATGGCCTGGCAATCACCCATCTTCTTTACTATCTCAACAGTTTTGCCTTTTCCAGAATGTCATATAGTTGGAATCATACAGTATGTAAGCTTTTTTAGATTGGCTTCTTTAACTTAGTAATATGCACTTAAGTTTCCTCCATGTCTATTTATGGCTTGACAGCTCATTTATTTTTAGCTCTGAATAATATTCCTTGTCTGGATGTGCCACAGTTTATTTACCCATTTATCTACTAGAAGACATCTTGGTTGCTTCCAAGTAATAGCAATTATGAATAAAGCTGCTGCATACATCCATTTGCATCCGTAAGTTTTTAATTCCTTTGGGTTTATACCAAGAAGTGTGATTATTGGAGAGTATGTTTAGTTTTGTAAGAAACTGCCATATTGTCTTCCAAAGTGGCTATGCCATTTTGCATTCCCACCAGCAATAAATGATAGTTCCTGTTGCTCCACAACTTTACCAGCATTTGGCGTTGTCAGTGTTTTGCATTTTTGCCATTCTAATAGATGTGTAGTGGTATTTCATTGTTGTTTTAATTTGCAATTCCCTAATAACAAATGACATTGAGCATCTTCTCATTTACTTATTTGTTATCTGTATATCTTGTTTAGATGAGGTGTCTTTTCATAACTGTTGCCCATTTTTTAATCACTCATTCTCCTGTTGTTGAGTTTTAAGCATTTTTTGCATATATTGAATAAGTCTTTTATCAAATATGTTTTTTGAAAATAGTTTCACTCATTCTATGGCTTGTCTTCTCATTCTCTTGACAGTGTCTTTTGTATAGCAGAAGTTTTTAACTTAATCAAGCTCCGCTTATCAATTATTTATTTCATGGATCATGTCTTTGATGGTGTGCCTGAAAAATCAACCTCCAGGTCATCTAAGTTTTACACTATGTTATCTTCTAGGACTTTTATAGTTTTGCAATTTACATTTAGGTGAATGATCCATTTTAAATTAATTTCTGTAAATCTGTAAGGTTTGTATCTAGATTAATTTTTTGCAGGTAGATGTCCAGTTGTTCCAGAACAATTTGCTAAAGAGACTCTTTTCTCCACTGTTCTTTTATTTCTTTGTCAAGGATCAGTTAATTATATTTGCATAGGTCCGTTTCTGGGCTTTCTATTTTGTTCCATTGATCTATTTATCTATTCTTTCACCAATTCCACATTGTCTTGATTACTGTAGCTTTACAATAAGCTAGAAGTTGGGAAGTGCCAGTCCTCTGACTTTGTTCTTCTTCTTCAATATTGTGTTGGCTATTCTGGGCCTCTCTATACAAATTTTAGAATAAGTTAGTCAATATCTACAAAATAACTGGCAGAGATTTTGATAGAAATTGTCTTGAATCTACAGATTAAGCTGAGAACTGACAACTTGGCAATATTGAGTACCCCTATCAATAAACATGGAATGTATCTACATATTTTAGTTCTTCTTTGATTTCATCAGAATTCTGTAGTTTTCCTTGTATAGATCTTATGCATCTTATACATATTTTGTTAGATTTATGCCTAAGTATTTCATATTTTGGGGTGCTAATATAAATGGTATAGTGCTTTTAATTTCAAGTTTCAATTCTTCATTGCTGCTATCTAAGAAAACAACTCTAGATATTTGTAAATTCAGAACAAGTATTCTGAATAACCTGCAGATCAAAGAAGAAATAAAAATGGAAATTAGAAAATATTTTTAAAAGAATAATAGTAAAAAAACTACCTACTAAAACTTGTGAGAAGTTTATAGGTATATTTGTTTATAGACAAACTTTGGAGAAATTTATAGCCATAAAATAATGTATTAATTAAAAAGTATACTGAAAACCAATAGTCAAGAATCCACTTACAAAAATTAGCAAAGGAACATCAAATTAAGCTTCTTAGAGTATGGAATTTGGGAACTATTAAAGGAAGTAGAATAAATTAATGGAATATCAAGTAAACATACAGTAGAGAAAAGTAGTAATGCTGAAAGTTGGTTTTTTGGAAAGATTGACAGAATTATGTTCCTGACTGAGACTGATTCAGAAAAAAATAAAAAGAGAAGGTATACATAATATCAGGAATGAAAATTAGTCCAGCACTAAGGTTCTGCAACATTAAACATTATTAAAGCCTACTATGAACAACATTTTGTTCTACATTCCAAATTTATATGAAAGAGAAACTCTAGTAAAATACAGCCTACCAAAATGAGGAAAAATAAAAATCATAATACTCCTATAATTATTAAAGGCATATAATTTTAATGAAAACCTCCCAGCAAAGAAAACTCCCTGCTCACCTACTTTTAGCAATAAATTTTACTAATTATTTAAGGAAGAAATAATGCCAACCTTATACAAACTTTCTAAGAATAGAATAAGAAGGAAAACAGTCCAACTCATTTATGTAGTTTTATCACAAAATTAAAACCTGTCAGAACAGCAGGAGAAAATCTGAGCTTAATCAAACAAAAATACAAATTACTAAAAAAATTTAGGCAACTGAATCTTTCAATATATGAAAAGAATATTATATCAGGATCTAGTTGGGCAAATGACAGCAATTCAGGGTTAGTTTAACTTCTGAAAATAAATCAGTGTAATTCACCAAATTGAATAAAGAGCTAATAATTTTAAAATTCTAATAGTTTTATCAAAAAAGTACAGAATAAATTTCAATATTTAATCATGAAAAAAATACTCTTAGCAAGGTAGGGATAGCAAAGGATTTCCTTAATCTGATATCTTATAAAAGTTATATCAAACATTATATTTAATGGCAGAATGTTGAAATTTTATTCTGATTCTGAAAATCAAAGGTGCTCCTTATCATTATTTATATTTTCTGTCGTACTTAGAGTGCCATAAGGTAAGAAAGAGAAACACAATGGATAAAGATTGTAAAAGATGATACAAATGTATTTACATAGAAAAATAACAAAAATTATAGAATAAATTAATACAATTAACAAAAGAGTGTATTAACATTATAGGATATAAGATTAATATTTAAAAATCAATCTTATTTCCAAGTACTAGAAACAAACATTTGGGAAATTGCAGAGGTTGAAAAAATGCCATTCACAATAGCATAAAAATATGAGTAGAATAAATTATGCATACAATACCTTACAGAATACCATTAAGTATTATTGGAGAAAAGTAAAGAAGATCTATAGAGCTAGAGGATATATGGATTGGAAGATATGATAGTAAGAAGTCAATTCTTTGCAGATTTCTCTTTTATTTATATTTTATTTTGTTTTAATAAAACCCTAACCAAAGATTACAACAGGTGTTTTTTTGAGGGATTAGTCAAATTGTTTCTAAAATGCATACGAATATGAATCTAGTATAGTCTGATACCATGTAGCAGAGATAAGAGCCTAATACGTACAGGCAATGATAGTCTAGTATATAGAGTACATAGCAAAGCCAATATAGAAGAACAAGGAGGGAGGGCTACTGTCATAAACAGTTTGAGTTATCATAAAATTGTAGTAATTAAAATATGTAGTATTTGCTTAAGGATGGAAAAATAAATCAATGGGAAAAAAGTCCTAGATATTTGATTAGTAATAAGAATGACACTGCTAAACATAGGGATAGGATTAGATTTCAATAAATGCTGCTAGACTAACTGGGTAGCCATCCTGGAAAAAGGAAAACTTGGTATCTACCTTACATCACATACAAAAACAAATCTAAATAAGTATAGATTAAAATATAAAAACCAAAAAAAATAATAATAAAGCTTCTAGAAAGTAATAGGAGACTATCTTCATGATTGTAACAGCCAAATAGTTCTTAAAGAGGCTAGAAAAAGCATACCCCAATCAGAAAAAATTGATAAATTATACATTAAAAATTTTAAAACCTTCTGCTTATTAAAGGTGGAGAAAACAAACCATAGAGTAGAAGATATTTAAATCACATGTAATCAATGTAAAATATTTATACAGAATATTTACAGAAATTTTACTAAGAAATAAGGATGGATTGAAAAAAAATGTGAGTCTTATACAGGAATTTCATAAATAAACATAACCAAATGGCTAATACGCATGTAAAAGATGTTCAGCATTATTAGTCATCAGGAAAATGTTAATTGAAACCACAATGAGATTTTACTACATGTCCACTGAAATGGCTAAACTCACAGTACTGTCATAGCAGGTGATGTGTAACAGCAGAAACTCTCTGCTGAAGTGGCTAAATAGCTTGATAACTTTGACAAACATTTTGGTATTATTTATTGGAGTTGAATGTACATATATCTTATTATTAAGCCATTCAACTACTGGGTGCAAAAAAAAGTGTGTACATGTACATGAAGTGAATGTTTACTCTAACATTCTTTATAGTAGCCCCAAACTGGGAACACACAAAGCTCATCATCACTATAAACAAAGAAACAGAGACAGGTCTACTCAAGAAAAAGAAAACATACAAAAATGAACATGGATAAACTGAACCTCATAAACACAATATTCAGTGAAAGAAGAGGACAGAAAAGTAAAGTGAAAGAAGTTTTTAAAATAATAATAAAAATAAAAATAGTTTTTGGAGTCTTGATTCCTACAATATGGTTTAAAATTATACCTGGTTGTTCCACTGTCAGGGAAAAACCAGTGCTATGGGTTTTTATGAAGCCCTAGTTCCTAGGGCATACTTCAGTATAGTAAAGTAGTTGATTTAAATTGAGAAATTAAATGTCCTATTTAGTCATTTAAACCTATTGTTTCTTTTACCAAAACTACCCATCTTTGGAATTTAAACAGGAATGTTAGTTTTCTCTCAATTGAATGAGATTATTCTATATCAAGAGATAATCTCTCCATCTCCAAATTATTGAGGACTGCAGAAAATACATCTTTTGCTTTGTGGTACCATTTAAAACTCTATAATCCAGAGGGTACTGATTTAAGTCAACTGAATTTTAAATTAATTTAATTGTCTTTCAGAAGTTTTTATAAGACCATGCCCATGTAGTTAGGACTGGAGTTCCCCTGAAGGAGTGTCCATTTCCACTGTCAGTTGTACTGGGAAGAATTTTATCTTCATATTGGATCAGAAGTCAAGGTAAGGATAAAAAGTTCTTCTTCCTTTCTCAAAGCTCCAAAGAGCAGCAGACTTGGACTCTGATTTATCAAAATGCTCTGAGCACTCCCAGGAATGTCAGACAAGTTGATTTCTGCCCAGAGAAGGCAGACCAGAAACCAGGAACTACTCAAGGCATCGCCCTGAGAAAGACCTGGGGCCAGTCCTGAGCCTACTGTCTATTAAGAGTAGCCACTGGTTGTAAGCTTCTAACCCTTGAGCATATTTAGTGCATTTAGTTTTCACTTGCTAATATGAATAATAGTCTGATCTCTGAAACATTTTGGAGAATTATTGGGAAGATCTTTCCCACACTTGGAAAAGCACATGAATGGAACACTGTACTTTCCCCTGAGGCACTGAGTCTTCTAAAAATCCATTATGGTTCTTTTTATCATGACTTCAAAATGACTTTCTATACAGTTCTCCTCATTCTGAACATTATGTCAGGTATTGGGTTTCAAGGAGAGTCAGGATTTCCTGAGAGTTCCACACCTTTGGATTTAGATGTATAAAGTTCATCCTTCTTCTGGTTATAGAATAAAAAACCATGGGTTATCTTGAAGTCCATAATCCAGAGATGCTAAGGTCAGGCACAATAATGGAGTATCTTTAAGTTATAAGAAAAAGGACAATTTTTTGCTTTTTTCATGACCTTTTTGAATAGACTATCATGTGAGAAATGGTACTAAACTAACTGAAAAGCCAAATATAGACAAAAGTCATTTGGATAATAACTGCAACAAAAGTATTGTACACACATGACAAGAAAGATTCTGTCTCAAAGTAGTGCCAAAGGAATAATGATTTAGAAAATCATCTACTTTTTATGATATTTATTCTCATAGAATTTTCAACCTATATCAGATAATTAGTAAACTTATAAAGGTGGAAATCATTGTCACCTATAGTTATACAGAATGAGTAACTTATACATAAGACATTAAGATAGAAGATGAGTATGGCAGGATTTCTTTGCTGAAGGAAGAGTTTTATTTCAAAGTAAGCCAAGTGCACAAACAGATCATGTAAAATGTAATATAATAGAGACGCTAGGAAAGGTGCAAATAGGAAAGTGGGAGTTCAGAGAAGAGAAAGATTATATATAATAGCCTCGTAAAGTCTTGGAGAAAGGTCAGGATTCAGAGAGACATTGAAGAATCAAAAGCATTTAACTGGGCATATATAGAATGGAGGGAACACTACTGATGAAAGAAAAGGCATGAGCAGGTAAAAAGTTAGAAAAAGAGTGGTCTAGTCCAGTAAGTGCTTAGAGAAAGTAGCTGGCAGTAAGGAAAGAAATGCCAAGGCACAGAAAGAGGCTTTGAATACATCCCAAGTTGGAATTTTTACTTAATTCAGGAGACACTTGAGGGGCATTGAGTAAATGAACTATGGAAGTGCTTCTCTCAGTCAATAATGAGTAGGAATAGTTGGACTGAGGCAAATAGAAAAAAAGATGAAAAGCAAGGGATTGTGTACCCTATTTATTTCAACAGCTCTAGAAGAGGGTGATGAGATACTTAAAAGACAGGAAGGCAGCAAAAAAGAAGAAAGGTGGTAGTAAATTTACTTCTTCCAGAGACTGAACTTGCTAGAGCAGTTGCAACTAGACTAGTTAGAAAGTCTGGTACAGACATATCTTTACCAATGGAAATGATAGAACCCGACAAGGCAATTTGCAGGCTAACACTTTGCAAGTAGAAAAATGAACATCATATTTTAGTAAAGAGATTGAGTGTGATTATTAAACACCTATGATATTTTAGCCAGGAAGTTTTCTAGTGAAAGAAAATCTTCCATAGGCATCTGAGTCTAGGACATGATTTAAATTCAGTTCTAAAGATTTCCTGAAATCCTAAGATTCCAAACAATCTGAGTTAAAATAGAGAATCTATGAAAACTATTAAAATCTATAGAGAATCAGATGGCCAGACTTTGATTTGGGACAGTCATTTTTCTACAATGGAGTATTAAAAAATGGAAAGAACAGAGACAATGGGATTAGATAAATCTGGGTTTGAATTCCGGTTGCAGAATATGTTGGGTAAGTTAACTCACCATCTTGCACCTAGATTGCCTCATCTATAAAATGGGAATAACAATGCTACCTCATGGGATTTTTATGAGTATTACTTCAAATATAAAAGAAAAGCAACTTGCCAAGACCAATTCATAGTAAGGGCTCAATAAATGATAATTAGAGAAAAAGACACATATTTACAAAGCAAGCAAAGATAAAGCAGAAATGAGTAGGAAAAGATGAGAACAATCTTTGGAAGAAATATCATCAAGAATGTTCCATTCTATTTCCATTAAAACAGCTGTAATTTAAAAAAAAATTAGTGAAAAGCTTGGCATTATTTACATTATTGTAAATTTCTTTAATAATGGTTTAATGTAACTAGATTTTCACATCTGTTTCTGCATATGAAGAAAATTTAGCCTCATATAGATAAGCAGTTGTAGAAGGGAGAAGTATATTAAGATGATTTTGGATACTCTCCTTTGATACTACACAAAAGCTCTTAGTTTCTTAAAGCCTTGTTGCAGTATGGAATCTGAAATCGTATTACAAACTTTTAATCTTCTGATGCATTAAAATCCATGGCTCTGTCTTGCACTTTGAATGGATAGTTTACCAATATACGACTTTGTAATATCAAGCATTGGTTATTTGGAAAACATATTTTCCAAGTGTTAACATATTTCCTTATGCAATATCATATAACCATCAACCTCATCAGAAAAGTCTTCAAACACTGAGATGCCTTCAAGCTCAGAGTGGCACAAACAAGTTTTCCAAAATTCTAATTTTCACTTGAAACCTTGAATTTTACCATTTGCCACCACAAATACTGGCAATTGTTGTCCTTGAAATAACTGGCTCACTTTGTTAACTTTTGAGGAAACTTCTGCCAAATACTCAGGTCTGAATTGTCTGTTCTTTCAAGTAGAAATATTATTCCAGAAAAAAAAAAAAAAAGACAAGTTTGGTTTGAAATTCAAACACTAGAACAAGGGCTTTTCCATGAGACAAACATCAGACTTTGGTGTGCAGCAGGCGTGCTTTATGCACAATTCCTATTTCTTCATGAAAAAGATTTGCAATCAAAAGTTAGGATTTCTTAAAATAATTAATCTTCCTTCACCAAGGACATTCTTAAGAGAAACTGATGATGTTTGACTGCAAGAGAGTGGCACTGAAATGGCAGGACCATCACAGTTTGATGTCACTGCTTTGATCCATGTGAAGGCAGCAGTGGTTTTACTCACCACTGTTTTTTTACCATCAGTGCGAATGTCAAGATACTAAAAGAAGGCAAATAATTTTCATTAAATTACTAAGAAAAATGTTTGGACTTTACTGCTTCTACCCCCACCCAAAGGTTCACAGTTAGAACTGCTGATCTAGAAGCAGTCACAAATGAAAAAGACAGGGGTCTCTGAAGCCCTGGGGCAGAGCCTGCACACGTGCCAAACAGAGAGCTGCATTGCACTGCAACATGAGCAAGAAGTAAACTTGTATTGTTTAAGCCACTTGACATGGAGGTTGTTTACTGCAGCAAAAAAAGTATCTCTTAATATAGAAATTGATACTCTGAAGTTGGGTGTTACCATAACAAAAACTAAAATATGGACATTAAACTCAGGCTAGATATTGGGGTTATAGATGACAAGGAGAGAGAAGCTATAAAGCCGGAAAGCTCTGTTCTGCCTTTTTAGACATTTGGTAAAACTGTCAACAGTGAAAGCTTGGAAGCAAGCACCTGCTCACAGAGCCTGTAGCTCTAGAGGAAGTAATCAAAAAGCATCAACACGATCACGTGTATTGGATGTTATTGCTGTTTTCACTTGAATATTGTGATAAAGACATGAACTTAAACAAGAACTGGTAGATTTGTTGGCAGAAATGATAGGGAAGAGAGAGTCCATCAATCTGAAGCCTTGAAGGAATGCTGAAGACAACTACTTCTAGGCTCCAAACAATAGGAACTAAGACCTCAAAATTTGTCTCTGAGAATCAAAGGTCTCCGAAGTCTTAGCTGTTACAGCAAAGGTCAGATTCAGGATACAGCCTCCCCAGCCATGTCTGATGGCCTAATGCAGCTACCATTCAGTACAGACAGACTGGAATGCACAGGAAAGATTTTGAGTCTTATTATTGACATAGTGTTGACTTGAATCAAAAAAGATCAAAAGCCTACAAAGTTTTCAAGAAAACTTTATGGCCAAAGAAATCAGGAGCCTGAACCCATTTGATATTTAAAATAACTCTCTGGCTCCAATACTTACATGTGCCAGAACTCAACTGTGAATATTGGGCATCCACAAGGTAGGCATACCCCCCAATTCTCGCATCAGATCTGGTGATGGAGGCTAAAAGAAAAGGAAGAACTTCCCAGACAGAGCCTGGAGCCTGAGGACTCAGAAAAACAATAGATGAGTGTGTTCTTCTTAGTAGAACTGGAGTCTAATTAAGGAGCATCCTTCTCACCCCCCACCATGGTAGGAGTCTTCACATCCTGCCTACTCGTGTTTCAAAAGTGTTATGGACCAGTGTCTTCCATCCTTTCTCTACTTAAAAATAAGTTTTTATTATGATGTTTTGATTATGCTCCATCATTTTATATTACTGTTATGTATGAGGTTGTAGATGACTTTTTCTTCCTTTTTAGGCTTCTGGCCTGCAAGGAACCACATTCAGATCCCATGGAGAGGACTACTTACCACCAAGTACTGTCCCTATGCTTTGACCTGGATCCAGTGACTACATGGGATTTTAGGTGGACTTTCTGGAGAAGTGAGTATGTTCTATGCATGGGGAAAAGAGTGAAATAAGTATGTGTTGTTCTGAATAGTGGACTGTAACAGACAAGGCTAGTACTTACCAACTCCCATGTTCTTCCCTTTCCCCTGAGCAAAATGAGACTACATTTTCCACACCCCTTTGGCACAACCTAGTGACTTATTTTTGGACAACAGAATGTGAGTGGAAGTCATGTGTGCCAATTTCTGAGTACATACATACCTCATTCTCTTTCCTCATCTTCTGGCTGATGAAGAAAATTCCAAAGATTTAGAGGAAGTAAATGCATGAAGGAAGGAAGGAAGGAGGGAAGGAAGGAAGGAGGGAAGGAAGGAGGGAGGGAAGGAAGGAAGGAAGGAAGGAAGGAAGGAAGGAACGAAGGAAGGAAGGAACGAAGGAAGGAAGGAACGAAGGAAGGAAGGAAGGGAAGGGAAGGGAAGGGAAGGGAAGGAAAAGAAGGAAGCCTGGATCCCTGAATGATTGCTTACACAGAGTGTACTCTGTTGGGACCTGCACTGGACTTTTAAAAAAAAAATGTGAAGTCAGCCTTTCATTGCAATTATTTGCTGAGATTTGGGTATATGTTTGTTGTTGTTGTTGTTATTGTTTTTGTTATACCAGTCAGCTACTCTCATCATAAGGCTGAGATGCTGAGTCCTTCAGACAAAATCATTTCCTCCACTTGGAGACTCAAGTCCTACAAGCTCTCTGAGAGTTTGATTTTTGATTCTAAGTATATAACACACCCCTTCAGCTCACAAAGATTTTTGCACCACACTCTATCCTTGCTGCTAATGTGTGCTTCTTATAAATGACACCCCCAAGATAATTCTGACCTTTTTTTTTCTAACTGGAGTCTTGAAAACTATTGATTGGGAATCTACTATGTTGCAGGCATTGTAATAGGTGCTGATGATACACTGATAAGCAAATCAGATGTGATTCCTCACCTCATATTAATAATATGCTTGCTTCTGCTAACTTATTTGCATTTGACTTATACCTTCTTGATAGATGCCATCCTAGTCCTGCCTGGAGCTGAACTCTCATCTCTAGCTGCTGCCACCATTATTCCAAGGTAATTGGGACATCCATTCAGCTATCACAGCTGTGAACAAAATGCATGAAAAAGAAAAGGGCACCAGCAGTGAAACTGGCCGGCAGACAATTGTGGTTTTGTTACTGATTAGAAATTGAATTTCTTTGTCATATAGCTTGGGACAAAATAGATGTAGGATTAAAAATGCAAATACAATATGGAAATTAAATTCTTCTCAAAGAACACTCAATGACCTTGGCTTCCAACATTTAAAGTTAGGCACGAGTTCTGACAGAATTTCTTCAAAAACACACGTTCTCACTTTCCTGCAGTATCATCTGAACGTGGAAGTTTCACTGGGTTGGAGAAGTAATTTATTATGAAACAGTTAATCAGTTAATCTCATCGCCCCTACTCTGGCCTGGCCCTTGCCATTATGAATGTGTCCCTTCCACTTTGAAATATTGGCTATTTCTTTCTCTGGAGACCTGGTACAGCTAACATTTTTGACAACGTATCTTTAAAGGTAGAATCCAAACGAACCATGGTCATTCATTAGCAATATGGATTACTTTAAATGAAATTTATTTTTCAGTTGGTCTTTCTAGGCCTTAGATTATTATTTCCCCTTGTCATAAAGTCCATGAATGTATCAAGTCATCAAGCCTCTGGAAAAGACTTTCTCATTAAGTTTTCCAAATTATAATAATGATAAATTTAAAGAATGCTGAATCAATTGAGGAAGCAAACATACAGGACTTGAAGGCTTCATTTTTATTTTACTAAACATTTGATTATGAGAGTTCTTCTATGGATGTACATATGGTACCGTACTACTGAAGATTTTTATTATAATGGAGAATTACTGATCTATTAATATTTTAGAATGTTAAGTACAAAAAGCTGGAGCATACTTTTTTTAAAATAACCAAAAGGACCTGGATTTTACTAATAAAATCCACTTTCTAGGTATCTAAAATTGGCATTAAATTTTGTATGCTGCATCATGATTACAAGCCTCAAGTTTTTAAAAAAACATATTCAATGTTTACTGTAAGCCTCTTAAAAAGGAAGACATTAAGAATCATACTTCTTTGTATACCTTGCAATGCTAGCACAGCACTGCTTTCAAAAATGAACCTGAGAAATATTTACCAAGTTCCGTTGTTTTGTCTTTTAAATTACAGTAAATTAATAGTTTCATTAATAAGAATCTCGGTAATACATACTTGATGATTAAGTCACATCCTCTGACCCAACCCAAGGGAGTTTAAATTCTTGTCTTTTCTGTGGCAAGGGTTTTCTTGGGGGAGAAAGGGAATGTTAGGAAGTGATTGCTTCCTAATGATTGGGGATAGTCTCAATTCAGTGGGTGTTTATAACATTATAATTTTAAAAATTATTTACAATTATACTAATTTTGCTAAAATAATGATTTTCACTAGCCTTATAGTAATATACAACTGATTTTTTTGTATCTTCTCCCCTCAAATTTCTTTCTTCATTAACAAGTATACACACACACAAACACACACACACAAACACACACACACATATAATTACATGTGTATTTTTCACATCTTATCTTGTTTTGAGAATGTGTTTAGCTTAAAATGAATCCACTTATAGAGGTTTAAATAAAGGTATACTTTTCCTCACATTATTAGAATTCTGAAAGTAGGAAGCTGTTGGTATTGATTTAATAGCTCAGGAAAGTCATCTCCTTGTTCTTTTTATTATTTTGGTCTTTTTCTCAAGATAGCTACTGCAGACTTCTTTCAACCTGATAAGGCAGGAGAATGAACAAAATCAGTAGCCTCTGCCTCTTTTCCTAGAAAAGCAAAACCATTTCAAGAACACCCCAGCAGTCCTCTGCTCATGTTTCACTGACCAGAGCTATTGTTACAAGGCCAAGCTTAGCTGCAAGGGAGGCTGGGGAAATGAAGAATTATTTTTTTTTTTTAAGCTCCTCTAGATACAAGCAGCAAGGGAGAAGGGAACTAAGAGTATTTGGTATGAAAGTGTTTATAAGTTCTTTACAGAAAGGATTAACTAGCTGATGAAATCTAACAGATGATTTTAAAGTAGGAAGAGTAGTTATATTACGTATGTACAGTCCAGCATACTTTTATTTAATCTGGATATTTTATGCCAAATATTTGGCTTAAAGTAAAGAAGACTAAAACCACCCAAGGCTCTTGTAAAGACAGAAATACAGTATACCTAAGGTTCGTTTTTATCCTATCCAGTGGGGTACGTTGTGGAGATATCTATATGTTATACAGAAAACATTTTATATAACCTATGTGTTGCCTCCAAATTTGTGGCAAATTATTTCTAGTTATTCAGCTAATTAGAGTTGCCTGGGTGTTATTACGAATTCCACTCATTGCCACAGTAAGTAGATTAGCTGCATTTTACAAATGAGATAGATCACAGGAGTTGTTAAATTTCCGTATCCCTCAAGTCACACAGAAGTTAATAGGAGAGCCAAGATAAGTCATCAGTGCCAAGAAAGGGAACATGAATGAGACAATGAAAGTTGCCTAAGGGTGATTTAAATTGCTCCTGTTCCTTTCCTGCACAAAGAACACAGCCCAAATTGGTGTTTGGTCAGTGATATCAATGTGCCACAGAGGCCAGGACAAACAGAGCTTTATCTGCCTACAACACTGATAGGTAAAAATGAACACATTCCCTAGTTGATTTTGCATTCAGCTTTGGTGGCATAAAAAAAGAGTGATACACAGTTATCACATACTCCAGGGTTGTATTCCAATTGTATTTAATATTGCTTGAAATATGTTGACAATGGGATTGGGTATGGAAATTGTTATAATCAACAGTTCATTATTATGCTCCTGGGTGTTTGTCTTAACAATAAAGTTCTCTGAGAAGAGAACCTGTGTCTGTCACACTCATTTTATGCTGCGTCCCTCCCTTGCGTCACTTCAAGTGGGATTAAAAAAATGCTCTTAATAATGTAAGTAAAGTTTGAGTATGTATACAATGTATCCATGGATATGTTTTAATATGAAAAGAAAAGTGAACTGGTCTGTCAAGCACAGAGTTATTAGATGTATAATTCGATGAATGGTTCCCAATTGCTGAAATTTTTATGAATGATAATATTGTGTTCTCATAATTATATGCTAGATAAATATTCTTATATTTTTTCTCATTAGTCCTTACTGTTTTCTAGGCTGTTAATGAAAATCCATAATTGTTTTTCATTATCCCTTCCTCTTGGATATATATTTTCTTCTGCCATTTATCCTGTAAATGTAACTTAATGACATCTTTCCAGAATAATCCCTCTTCTCTAGTTTACTCACATAAATGGGGTTTCAGGAAGTTATCACCTCAGAGGTTTTCAAAATGCTTACAGTTGCCAAATCTAGAAGCCCGTTGCTTTGCTTAACATTTGTAAATATGCATTCCCTTAAGCAGTGAAGATTTCAAAGCAAAGAGCCTATTGTATGCTAGTCAGTGTGCACCCAGAGGCACTGATCCTGTGCTAATTCAGTGTTAGCAGCAACTTTTTAAGAACATAATTAACATGAGTAACCAAAACCAATTGTCCTGACATAGTTTACCTCACAATGCTTTTTAAATGCTACAAATCTAAAAGAAAGTCATATGGGAAAAGGTAAATGACAACCTAGGACACATATCTGCAGCACTTAGGGCAGCAAAGGGTGAGTATCAATAACAAATGAGAAAGCAAACAAATAGAAAAAGGTGTGAAAATAAAACATATTAAGAACCAATTAACTTTAATTGCACTGTTGTAAAAGCTGTAGTGAAAATCATTGGTCACAAATTTGAAAAGTATTCATGAGAAACTTGAAGTAAAAAATAAAAAGCTGTTGACTCGTGTTTTGACCAATAAAAGTACCAAGTTATTCATCACCCTTTGTTGGAAGGAAACTTAGCCAATATTAATGTACATTTGCCATAATACTTTAATTAAATTTATACCTCATCTGTATCTTTTTATCGTAAAGTTGAATTTCTTGCCTAAGTGTATTTAATAAGAGCGATGATCTTTCCGATAGACTTAACAAAAAATTTAAGAACTGTTTGTTTGTAACTGTGAGCCTGAAGGTGTTTGTTATTTAAAAAAAAAAAACTGTATTTAGTAAAATATTCTATGTAGAACACTGTGTTTTTCCTTAAATTTGTGAAATATTTTTGGCTTGGAGATTGAATATACTTGCTCATTTTATAATAGTTTAACCAGTATGTGTCAATAAAACCAGTATATAAGACATGTCTTTTCTTGTTATATTGGGAACATTTTTTTTAAAGGACTGTCTCAAAAATGTGCTATTAAAAAAATTAAAAATGTCTCTAATTACATTAAAATACAAAACCAAAAAACCTTGTTCATTCTTCTACTATAGCAAATAGTGCAATGAACAAAAGACAAAGAGGCAATTTAGTAAGGCAGTGCAAAAGGCCAATAAGCATGGGGGAAAAATCAGTATCACAAGTAATCATGGAAATGGGAAACAACGAGTTACCAACTTCAGGATATCAGATCGGAAAAGATTAAACAAGGAGAGGAAGATATATAAGGAGAGAAGGAAGACAGACTAAAGGACACTGTGCCTGAACCCAATGACAATCTTGCCATCCCTGAAAATGGGGCAACCTGAAACTGTACACTTTCTGACATGGTACACACCACCACTGATAAAGCATTCTTGTCCAAAAAAAAAAAAAAAAAATTTGAACCTGAATCCCATCAAGCCTTTAGATCTAATCACCAATTTATATCAAAAAAAAAAAAAAAAAGGTAAAAAGAACAGTTCAAATAACACCACAACTGATTAGTCAAATCTAGATCATGGAATATTTTTGAGGAAAAATGATCCTATTTCTTCAACACATAAGTTGCCAAAAAAGAAACAGGAAATCATTAAAAAGTTCAATTATTATCTGTTAGAAATACATACTGAAGCACTTATGAGTGAAATAATACATTATATGGATTTTCTCTGAAAATATTATAGTAAAAATAAATACCAGCATAGATGACACAGAAGCAGTAAAATAATGATCACTGTTGAAGCCAGCTGATGGGATATACTGCGGCTCTTTGTAACATTCTTTCTACTTTTTTCGATGAATGGAAAAACATGGAAAATAATTCTGGAAGGTAGTTTGTAAGATGCCAATTGTAGAAGTCTTTTCATTTCTATATACACATCATTCTTTATAAACAATTGGCAAGGATGTTCAGTGTTTATTGTAGCATTGTATAAGAAATTAAAGAAACAATCTGAATATCCAAAAATGGAGTATTCGTTAAATATAATACACATGTATCACTCATTAGAAATCATAGCTTACAAGAATAATTATTCACATTGGCTAAAAACAAGGCTTTGAAGTTAAGTAGACAGGTTTAGATCACATCTATGTCACCTATCAGCCTGGCCACTATTGTGTAAGTTACCCAACCAATGTTAAGCCTAACTTGTTCATCCATAAAATGGTAAGGGCCATAGTACTTATATTAACGAGATATTTTTAGGGTTAAATGTTATCAGTGTTTATTTCTGTGTGGTGGGATCTCTGCTGATTTTTTCCTACCTTACAGTTTTAGTTTTTTCTACTCTCTGTGTCTATCTGTCTCTGTATGTACAAATGTAAAAAATTAACTCATAATTTTATAGACTCATAAATTTATCTAACCTCTTGATTTCATACAGTAAAATTTCTTCTTTAGCTAAGAATAGAATAATGTAAATATTAACATATTGACTCATTTTCTACTGTTGTTCTGTTTCATTGGTCATTTTTATGAAAAAGTAGAAGTTGGTTAGATTTGAATAATCAGAGGATAAAATATCACATTATCTGGCTGAATGCACAGAATAAGAGCAACATTCTAAGAACTATAAGAAAGCAAGGTTTGCCCAAATTCAAATTGTGAGGCCCAGAGTTTCCCTCCATTCTACTTTCTCTGTTTTTACAGATGAGTTCTTTCCCTTCACAACTAAAAAGCCTAATGTTTTCATGCTGCCTTCCCTAATCTTCAACTATCTCATTATCTCAAAATGTTTCCAATGGAAAAATACCAATTTTATAAATATCATGTTGTATTAGACTGTATGAACATGTTTTCTTCTATGTATCATTAAGTTAAAGATACATATGGCAATTTAGAGATAATGCCATTTGTTATTTTAAAGCAATTTGGGTAAAATATTCGGTAAAATATAAGCTCTCTGAGGGTGGGGCTGTTACATGTCTGGTTTGTGTCTGTATCTCCATCACCCACCAAAATGTCCAGTATATTAAAAACACTTACCAAATATTTACTAAATTTGTTGAGGAAGCAGAAAATAAATTAAGATAGGGACTGAATATGGCAAGGTCAATGGTCTGTGATATTTTATAAGTTATTTTAAGGTGTTGTTGAGCTGCCTGGCAGAGCAGGACTCTACCCAAGTGCCTAGCAGAGCCACTGCCCCATCTGACCACCTCCAGACAGACAGTGGGTGACTGCAGCAGAGAATTTCAAATCGCAGGCAGCAGGAGATGGCGCCACCATCTTTGGGGCTGAGAGTCATGCCAACAGCTTTGCAGAGCCTTGGAATGTGAGGAGGAGGGCGGAGGCAGAGGTGGTGACCAAAGCAGAAGACAGCCAAAGAAAAGTGCCTTAAAGAGTCCTTCTAGGTTAGTCTTGAAAATACAAAGAAATGCAAGAGAAAAGGAACACAAAGTTGGCAGAGGTTGTCAAAGGCCAAGTCATTTGAAGCTGGGCCATGCCAGATAATCACCAACATTTCTACACTGTTGAAAAATTACCTGGAATATAATAGAATGTTAGTTTTGGACTTGAAAAATGAAGAATCCAAAATAAGAAAGCCCAAGATATCACCCTAGAGCTGAGAAAGGAGTGTTGCTACCTTGAATGTCAGTTATTTGCTTTGAAAGAAAAATGTATTTCAGAACAAAGAGAAGAACTTGCTCAAAACCAGTAAGTATGTTCCTTTGGCACGAACTCCAACAGTAATGATGACTCCAAGGACTTACGTGTGAAGGGCTTCCTCAAGTGCCTCTTCAGGAAGCTGACTTTTTAGAACAAAGAGAATCATTACAAATAGAAGAGCCAATACCTGCTATTCCTCAAGACAGATAGATTTGATTTTGAATATTCTAGTTCAGCGGAATGTAAACTACTAGCATTGTCTTTCACAGAACTCTGTTCACCCATGACAGTTTAAAGAAAAGGTTTAATGATTTTGGTAATTTGACACCATGGATAACTCTGAAACAAGTCATTAGTCCGGAACTTTTTTTAAATTGGAAAGAATTAGATTTGCAGACCTTCTAGTAAATAAACACATACCTGAAAATGTAGAACAAAATGTTTGTCAATGGACAAGGACAAAATTAACTTATTACCAAGGCTGATTCACCTAAAAAGAATTACTAACACAAAAGAAGTCATTTTAGAGCCTAAATCTGAAGAAACTAAACCTAAGCTTAGAGATTAAGAAGAAAGAAAAAGACAAAAGAAAAGCTAACATAAAGAGAAAATCAAACTGTATATTAAGGTATGGAGGGGGCAAAATGAAAATTAAATAACAACAAAAAAATGACCTCTAAAACTATTTGCATGGCTTTCAGTTTCAGTAATGTGTACAATCTTATTTTGGTGTTATTATTACCCATTTTTGACAAAATAAAATGAGAAATGATTCTAAAAGAGAAGAAAGTAAGAATGAGTCTGAAATGAGCACTAGTGAATTAAGTCTAGGAGGTGACTACGGTGTTTTTATTTGCCATCCAAAACACTTGCCAGTATGTTCAAAATTGTGCCAACTAATCAGATAGGAGCCCCATCACCAGGTCTCCGTGTAAAAGAGCACTAAGACATATTGACGAAAACATGACTGAGGATTCCAAACCAACACAAACTTTTATCAGTGCACCACCTGAAATTCTTGTCATCTCACCTTATTCTGAAGGATATCACCAATGTCTATTTGTCTCCTGTAGGGAAAATCAGAAAATTGAATATTTTTCCAAAAAAAAAAAGAAAGAATAAAGAAAGCCCAGCATTGACCTTGCCTAAGTGTAGGTGCACAGACAGAGTGAATGATAAGCTCTAACTCAGTTTGAACTAAAGAGGGGACCTTTTTAGATCTCTGGTTTTTGAAATGTCCTATTTTCCAACAATAAAAAACACAACACAAAAAAAAAAAAATCAAATACAATGATTCTTTTGTTGGATAGATGTTGCCGAAGTTTGTCTTACATCTCTCCCCATCCTTTGCTCAAAGAGAGAATCTGTAAGATAGTATATATGTGGGTCAAACTGCCATGGGCATTGCTTCAAAATTATTCTGAAAATATGATATTTTACCTTAAGTTTTCAAAAATTTAGGCTAATTTTTCCTTTTAAATACAAATAGATGGAATTGAGTACTATAATAGTATAGATTTCTTATACTGCCTAAAATCTTAATTATAGTTAAAATATATATTCTACTTATTTTATTGGAAATAAGATATTTTAGCATCTTCATTTTTTTTAAGTGAGAGATATGACAGTGAATAATTTTTTAAAATAGATGAAGGAGCTTTTGAAACTCCTTACTACAGTATTTGAGTAAAGTAACTCCTTGACATTCAGCGTAGGCTGCACCCTAAGTTGCCTGCAGACCCTTTATACCACTGTTGTATTTAATTTCTCAAATACAGTTGACTCTTGAACAATGCGGAGTTAATCAACATACAATTTACAGTCTGCCTTCTGTGTCCAGGGTTCCCCCACATCCCCAGATTCAACCAATCACAAACAGTGTAATACTGTAGTATTTACTATTGAAAAAAATCAACGTATAAGTAGACCAGTGAAGTTTAAACCCACCTTGTTCAAGAGTCAACTGTAAACTGTGTTTGAGATCGTGATTAGAGGATCGATGGTTTCTTAAGATCAGGGACTAGGTAAGATCTGAACTAGCTCTAAATATACATTGCTTAAAATGATGCCTCAGTAAAATCACAAATGTTAAATATGTGAATTCCAAAGGCATTTTGTACTTGTTTTAGACAAAGTTTTCCATCAACTAAATGAGAGGGAATTAGTTCCATTCAGAAAGTTTGAGACCTATACACACATACATACATCTATCTATCTATCTATCTATCTATCTATCTATCTATCTTTCAGTTTTTAAAACAACTGCAATTTTGTTCCTTTAAAAATAAAATTCTTTATAAGATAAAAAAGTAACTGAGTTTCATTTACAACTTGCTTTTTAGAGAATATTGTTCTAGCTCTTAGGTCCAGCTTTGGGATCATTCCCTGTATCTGGCACACTTGTTTTTCCCAGCCATAATACTCATTGAGCTCTAAATTCTAGTCAGTCAATTTTCATTATAAGTAAATAAATAAATGAATGAATAAACAAATAACTCATGCCCTTCTACTTGTTAAGTGTGTTTTTCCATACCAGATCTTAATCTCATCTTAGACTACTGAAATCCTTTTCATCTTTCAAGACTCCCATCAAATATTCCCTTTTCTAGGGACTGTCCTAGAGGACCTGAGCCATTAGATGTCCCTTTCTAAACGGAACAACAGTCAGATAGCACTTAGCCACGTACCTCAGTTGTAATTATCAGTATACACATTCCATCCCTGCTAACAGACCTAACTACTTCTAAGAAGACATTTTTGTCCTATCAATTTTGGCATCCTCTATGGCATATAGTCAAGTGTCTTGCACAAAGCAAGTTGTCAATAGCTTTGTTGAATGCATTCTATATATATAATAGAACAGCCCAGTTCTGCCAAGACAAGCATTCTCACTAAGGTGAGAAGACACCTGCTTAGCCAGCCAATCCCTATGAATTCCAATGAGGCACCATATGTTAAAACCAGATTGCTCTCACACATTTCCGAATGACTGATTTTTAATATTTTTTCCTATATATATATATATATACGTATATTTTTTCCTATATATATATATATACATATATATATATACATATATACATATATATATATATATATACGATGGGTCTTTTCTATCTCATTGGTATAACACCATGAGCAGTAAATTGTTTAATTTTTCTTTTACAGAGTAGATACTTCACAATTTGTATTATCTCTCAAATACTAAAGTGGCAGGAAGTTTGTCAGAGCACCCCTAATACCTACTACCAGCTATCACCTAATGCCAGCAAACCCAGGGGATTATGATAAAAATGTTGGTAGATTCAGATCTACCTATAAAACAATTATAGCAAAGCCCATAAAACAATAAGAAGTGATGCCAAAGACATTGTAGTCCTTCACCAAAACCTAATCTATCATGCATGTTATTCTCTCGGGGTCCTGCTCTCTGCTAGAGCTAATCCAATAAACCAATTCAGTAAATCAAGTTAAGGTATTAATGACTTAATGTTTTTCTAGTTCCACATAGCATTTCAATCTTAACAGAGGACTTCTCTAACTCATCTGTCTCTCACCAATTGAGAGGATTATTTGGGGATTTTACAAGTTGTAAATTAGTTTAAAGGGCTGATACAGGACACCCCATTATTTTGTACTGGTACTTAAAATGAAAAATGATTTTGTTCTAAAGACCAAAAATAAAATTGTGATGATTAGGTCTGTGGGCTAGGATCAAATCTGAAATGACTCTGCCAAATAAAATAAAATTAGTAAATTAATATAATTTTTGGGAGGCTTGGGATTTTAGATCTTGAATTTGAAACTAGCATAGCCACCTATGTAAAGTCTCAGAAAGACCAACATGGGAGTCATAATTTGTCTTCTAAAAAAGTCCCAGATATACAATTTGTTTCCCCAGGTCCAAAGAAAAGGAAAAAAGAAATCTTAAAATATTCAAAATCTTGAAAAGGAAAAAAAAAAAAAAAAGAGAGAGAGCAGCAATTTATAAAGCTGATATATATTAAATTTTATAGTGATTATATGTTCAAAAAATTATTCATTTATTTTCTAACTATATTTTTGGGAATGAAATCAAACAAATAAGGATACAGAAAGAAAAAGCCCCAAGGGAGGCAACCAGAGGGAGACTGGTTACTATGTTTCCTAACTTGTCATCTACATTCTGGTACTCCAGAGAATATACAATAAATTTAAATACTAAAAAATCAGAAATTTGGAGATTATTAAAGAGATACTTCTATTAGTTTTTTTTTAGATTAGGATATTAGTCAAACGGAGATTATAATGTGAACAAAATATTTGGTAAAATGCTCTTTCAGTAATGAAACATAATATTGACTATAGTAAGGGTATGTTACATTTTTATATAATGAGAAGAATTATGATATATAATTACTATAACATATAAAATTTTTTTCAACATACTTAAGCTCTTTCCCTAACAAGTAAGGGAGCTTTTCCACTTATCACATCCATCATCAGCATTACAAAATTACCCCAGGATCATGCAACTAACACAATTTCTTAATGTTGTTCTGAATCATCTGAATTTTACTATATAAGCCACATACCTGTAGCAGACTGAATAGTGGCCTCAAAAAGATATGTCCAAGTGCTAAATTCTGATACCTGTGAATGTGGTCTTATTTGGAAATGGGGTCTTTGAATCTTGAGATGAGATCATGCAAATTTAGGGTGGACCCTGCATCCAGTCATGAGTATCCATACAAGAGAGACAGAAAAAGGGAAAAGAGACCAAAGGAGAAAGATGTGTGAGGACGGAGTTAGATACTGGAGGAACACATATATAAACCAAAGATGGCTAACAGCTGCCAACGCTTACATGACCAGCATCTACCAGAGAGGCATGGTACAGACTGATTTTCCCTTAGAGCCTCCAAAAGGATCCAACCTTGCTAATCCCTTGATTTCAGGCTTCTGGTCTCTGGAACAATGAGAGAATATAATTCCATTGTTTTAAGTCCCCTAGGGTGCAGCAGTTTGTTACAGAAGCCCTAGGAAACTAACGTAATGCAATAGAAGAAGCGTGTAAAAATAATAATGAATTTCAGCAACTTAAAATTAATTTTAACTTGCTTTACCAAAACCTATTTCATTTAAAACTTTCCACTTTAAGGCTTTGTAAAATTCAGATACGTAATAAAATATGTATCACAACAGCCAGCTATATGCCACTTGTAAGAATCACTGCTCTATTTCAAAGAACGCTACTGTCTTGTAGTTCACTTTTGCACAATATTTTAATTACTAAGCATTATGGTCAATCTTGCACTGCTGATTAGTAATATTGCTTTTATCATTTAGTATCATCAATTAATTATGAAAATGTTAAAAAAAATGAAGTACATATTAGAGTGAATCAATTTGGAGATGACAAAAAGATGCTGTCAAAATTATAACGGAACAGGGAGACAGAAGATTTGGGTTCTGTTTCTTACTCTGGCATTTTAAAGTCACATGAACAAGGGATTAACTAAATCTCAATTTCTTTATTTGTAAAGTAAAACTGACAAAACTTGCCCATCTATCTCCTTAAGATTCTCTTTGAAATAAGATGAAATATATATGAAAATGTTTTATACATTATCAGGGTTAGATATTTCAAAGTTTTCTTAAAAGTAATGTTTCTTAATCATAAAACTACAAAGAAAATCTATGTGTGAACCAGTAAAAGTACTTTTACAAAACTGAATACAACTGTCAAAAGTAGAGTCTTCTTAAATTAAAAAAACAAAAAAGCAGCAGCTTCTGAAGGTGAAAAAGTAGCACTTTGGACTGACAGATTTTAAACTTAAAAATCATTTGGGCCTCAAAGAAATGTATATTCATCTTATCCTTGTTAATAAATGAAAAAGAAGAAATTATGAAAGAAGTTTGGAGAAATATATGATGTCTATTTTTTCATGTTGACCTGGCAAAAGTTTTACATATGGATATTTGTTTTAAAATTTTATCATTAACAATTTGAAGACTATGCTATTATGTTAAAAATTACTACATTAGCAGAGGAAAAGGTGTTAACCTAAGTAACTCTGTAAATGAAAGGAGTCCAGTAAAGACAAAAGCAACTGCACGTAAGTTCTATTCTCTAGTTGTTAAGTTGTTCCCCACAAGGAAATTATTTAACAATTCTGAAACCTCTATACATGTCACAATTAAGTAAATGGATGGTGAATGGTGGAAACAAGTCCTCACTACTGGAGTGGGAGGTTATAGAGGAACAAGAGGAGGAGGGTAGAATGGTCCATGTGGGAATGGATCAGAGTTGGAGACAGCATGAACTCATGTTTAGCTTAACATAGATACAGACTGTTACACTCAGAAATCTTTCTGGGTTTGTAACGTATACATGTTAGTGTGTACACATATATTTCCTTGTTCTGTCAGTGAGAGGGCCTAGAGGCAACGGCACTCAAGTAGCAATAACACATCTAATGTTCTGGTTTTGGTTTATAATACTATTCCTTAATAAAAGGTTCCAGAGCTCCTTAGAGAGATGGCTGAGTCTAAGACTGGGACAGGAAAGATACAAGATGAGCCTGGAGCATGTTGCAGTGCCACAAAGGAAGGACGTGATGGAACTATGGGTGTGTGTCAAAAGGACACAGAAGTCAAATAACTGAGCACTTACAATGGTTAAATCTGGTACAATTTGGGCAATAAAATCAACAAGTTGTATTGGATTATACCCCAAACTACAAAATAAACATCCATGAGTCCCTACAGGCACTTAGCACTATGTTCCTCCTCTCCAAAACCTATAGCCCCAGTCTAATCATAAGAAAAATATAACACAAGTCTCAATAGAGAGATATTCTAAAAAAAAAATCTGATCAATATGCTTCAAAACTGTCGTCATCAAAAACAAGGAAAACCTGGCAGTGCGTGTGGCGGTCCAGCGGATCTGTCTCTTGCTTCAACAGTGTTTGGACGGAACAGACCCAGGGACGCCCCTTGCTCCAGCCTCTGACCACCCTTCAATCTTTTTTCCAGGCACAACCTTCAGAACCAGCCACTCTGCTATCCTCAGCCTCTGGGACCAGCCAACACCATTTTGTGAACTTAACTCCTTATTACCGCTCAACCATGAGCTCCCAGATTCGTCAGAATTATTTCATTGAGGTGGAGGCCTCCGTCAACAACCTGGTCAACATGCTTCTGCGGGCCTCCTACACCTACCTCTCTCTGGGCTTCTATTTCCACCGCGAAGATGTGGCTCTGGAGGGCGTGGGCCACTTTTCTCACAAATTGGCCAAGGAGAAGCCTGAGGGCGCGAGAGCGTCTCTTGAAAATGCAAAACCAGGGCGGCAGCCTCGCCCTCTTCCAGGACGTGCAGGGGCCCTCTCGAGATGAGTGAGGTAAAATCCAGTAACGCCAAGTAAGCTGCTATTGTCCTAGAGAAGAACCTGAACCAGGCCCTTTTGGATCTGCATGCCCTGGGTTCTGCCCGCACAGACCCACACCTCTGTGACTTCCGGGACAGCCACTTCCTGGATGAGGAGGTGAAACTCATCAAGAAGATGGCGACCACCTGACTAACCTCCACAGGCTCTCTGGTCCCCAGGCTGGGCTGGGTGAGTATCTCTTCGAAAGGCTCTCCCTCAAGCACGACTAGGAGCCTCTGCAACCCAGGGGCCTTTATGGAGCCCCTCTGGTGTCAGGGCTCCTGCCTGAAGCCTTTCTGCAGTCGCCAGGCAGCTTTTTAACCATCCTGGAGCCCTCTCCCAAGCCTTGGACCAAATGGAAACAATAAAGCTTTTTGCAAAAAAAAAAACCAAGGAAAATGTGAAAAACTGACACAGTCAAGAGGCACCTAGGGAGATACAATGACTGAATGTGGTACCCTGGATGATATTCTGGAATAGAAAAGGATATTACATAAAAACTAAGAAAATAAGAATAAAGTACAGACTTTAATTAATAACAATGTATCTATATTCATTAATAGTTACAAATGTACCATACTAATATAATAAAGGAGAAAGTTAGCATGGAGTTATATGAGAGCTCTCTATAATATCTTTGCAATTTTCCTATAAATCTAGATACTTGTATTACTTCTAAAAAAAGGTTTAAAAAGTTATAGTCATGGAATTATAAAGAAGATTATTCCCCCATTCCAGTGACCTCACCTTATATGTGAAACTAAGATACATACTTGCTCGTGGTCACAAAAGTTATTAAATGGACTAAACTGAAATTTGTACTTAGTTCAAAGTACTGTCCTCTATATTATAATATAAATTTATTACTGAAGACAAATATCAAATTCATGGTTTTATTTTTCCATTACTTGCTGGTCATGCCATTTCAGTGGACCCTGTACATAATTCAATACTTTATCTATATAGTATCATTTCAATGGCAGTCATAGGAATTTGCTACCAGTACATTTAACTGGAAAATACTAAGTAGCATTTATAGACTATCATGTTGTACATTTTATTTTTTTAATTAAGAGAATGTATTGAATATGACCTTTTCTAAAAATCATGTATGTGCTTCTCTGTAATATAGTGATTCCCTAAGGTGTCTTTAGATGTGTATTTTTGCTTGCCTTACAGTTCTCAGCTCAGTCCTTGCAGTCACTTTGTGGAGATCATCTATCTCTTCCTCCATGACCATATTTCTAGTTTTCACTTTGTTATATACTTTGCTAGACTTTAGCAGCCAATTCCCTTCTTCAACTCTGTTACTTCCAGGAAGTCTGCTATGCTGTATTAAAGAAAGCACCAGAAACACAGAAGTCTTGGGCTCTGCTACTTTTTACCAATGTAATTTGAAGTAAATCTGTAACTTTTCTGAGCTTTTAAGGATTATATAAAGATACAATGAGATATATACAAAAGCCTATATATTTTAAAATTTGTTTTCTATAGGAAATGAAAGTGGGTAACGAAGCTTATGAAAGATTTTTGAAACAAAAATAGTTACAGAATAAGTGAATAGTACAGAGAGTCAATAAACACTTACTGAGAATTAGCCTTTATTTAGAACTTATAAGATGTCCAGCACTAAAGTGCTTTATATCCATTATTATATTAAATTCCTATGTAGTATATATATTATCATTTCCATTGAGTTAAGGACATCGAGCTCCAGAGAGGATAAATGACTTGTTCACCACATAAGCTTTAGTGAGAAAAGTGAGGGGCATTATCTTTTCATCTTGGAGTAGTTTGTTTTATTTTATATTATTTTATTTTTGCTAATGTTTTATATCTCTAGTATGTCTGCAAAAAAACAACAAAACCCAAAGCTTGTAGAATCACCAAAAGAAGGTGCTGTTTCTTTTTCATTAAAAGTAAATTGTATCATTTAGGATACATTTGGCTAAAGTAATAGAAAACCTGGCTTACAATAAAGAATATCGTTCTAGCTTGACCCAGGAGGTCATCTAGAGGTTGGGTAATCTAGACTTAGTCTGTTCAGTGTCTCAGAGGTGTCACCATGGAACTGGGGAGCTTCTGTCTCCTTCCCTGTTTTGCCAACTCCTGAATCAGATTTACTTTAAGACTGGTTAATTTGTGGTCAGATATGGGTGCATTCATTTCAGGTAAAATATCAATAAGAAAATATTCATAGGAATGAAAAACTGCTAAAAAAAAAAAAAAAAGCAGCTTAATTTCTTTGTATCTTCTTAGGAGTGAGGAAACTTTTGCAGACCTACTTTCATGTCTCATTGGCCAGGACTGAGTCTAAACCAATCATTAGCAAACAGATAGGAATGGCCATGATTGGACCAGACCAATCATGATTTACCCTAGAACTGGAAATAGATGCATCCTTCCCTGAGACTGGCTGGGGAGGGAGATACCTAAATAAAATTAGTGATCTGCCAGCAAGGAAGAAAAAAGAACTGGATGCCAAGTAGATAACTAGTCATGTCTGCTGCCATGCCACAATCAAGTAAATGAAGGGGCCAAAGCTAAAACCCCAGGCTCCAACTCCTACTAATTTTCATTTACATTGTGTTGTTTATGGCCTATCAGATGTGACTTTCTGATGAATAGAATACTATTTTCTAAAGCTTATATGATCAAAGGTCTTATTATAGTTTTATTGTACTAAGCTATAAAAAACAATTTACAACATGACTTAGGATGTAAAGACTGAAATTCATCTTATATTCTGTCTAGTCTCCAGTTATAATTTACATGAATTATTTCTTGAGAATAGAAGGTCCCAAGTGATGTAGTAAAGTTCCCAATGAAAATTTAGCCTGCATATATGCTCCCAAAGTAAAGAAGCACTGTAACAAGATAAATGATGGAGAAATCTGCCAATCGGCTTCCTCATGTGCATACAAGAGTTCTTGGTAGATGTAGCAAAATGAAAAGAGCAGGCACACCAAAAAGAAATTGGTGTGAACCCCATCTGCACTCCATTCTATTTGTATGATCCTAGGCCTATTACTTACCCTCTCTGGTCCTTTGATTCTTCATTTGTAAAACTGAGATCATTTCTACCTCACCCTGATGAAGTACACATTACCTAAATGTAGGAGATGAGCAATGTATGCTGTTTTTATTTTTTCTACTTTCCCTATGGAGATTCTTCCAAGAGCTCTAGGCACATCTGAGGCACTCATTATGCTTCATTTACCATGCCAAGTCAGGGAAGAAAAGTCTGTGGACAAAGGCTATGAAACCCATGGTGACTCTGAAATAGTCTGAAGCACATGTCCATAAAAGAAAGAGAGCAAAAGGCTCAAATGGGACTAAAGTTAATAATGTTCAGTAGAAATACTTGGAATGTGAAATCTGTAGAATGTTGGATCATTGACTTTGCTAATGGCATCCATGACTTAACTAATTACATCCAATATCCTTCTGTGCATTCTGGCTAGAAACATCCTGGTATGTGTTATGTGTGTGACCTTGGCTGGGCTACAGTGCCCAGATATTCGGTCAAATGTTAATCTGGATGTTTCTGTGAAAGTGGATTTTTTTTTTTTGGATGAGATTAACATTTAAATCTAGACTTTGAGTAAAGCAGATTACCCTCTGTAATGTGGGCAAACCTCTTCCTGTCAGTTGAAGACCTTAACAGACAAAGACTGACCTCCTTCCCTCCACCCCCATCCCCACCCAACACACAAAGTAGGAAGGAATTCTACTGGAAACTCCCTCTGGACTGTAACTGTAATTTCTATGAGTCTCCAGCTTGCTGGATTGTCGCATGTGATTCTGGAGTCACCAAACCACAATCATGTGAACCAATTCCTTAAAAATACAAAAAAGTCTGTGTATAGATATACACATAGATGTAGACATAGATTTGGTATAAATATAGATGCCATAGATATAGGTATCCTATTGGTTCTGTTTCTCTGGAAAACCCTGATTAAGAGAGTGTGTATCCTGGGCCTGCCTTAAACATTGCATTATGTAGTGAGAAGACACATATAATGAGAACAAAAGAGTTGCTTTCAGTTGGAGCTCTACCATTTCCTAATTCATAGTGAGTTTCCTTGGTTGCTTCTCAGTTGCTTTACTCCCCTGGGCTTCTATTTTCTCTATTTAGTATATAGTGGTAGTCACATCTACCTTACAGGAGAGCTATGAATATCAACCTATGTGAAAGGTTATTTTCTAATTACAAAGTGTAATATTATTACCATAATTATTCTCACCGTGTTAAGCATCATTATTCACATTCCTTGCTGGAAAAAGATCAGCTGTTCAATGGAGACATTTCCTCTTAGAAGGGGGACTTTTCCCCAGAGAAGCATAGCCTATGCCTCAAAAATCTAAACTTGGCTTTTGGAAAATTCTTAGGAAAAAATTCAAGTATAAGGAAATATCTCATAAGTTCTAACAATAACCATGATTCTGCCCTTATGTCAACCATACAGCAATTTAATGTTCAAGAAGGCTTTTGCAGATACATGCACCCTAATGTTCACAGCAGCACTATATACAATAGCCAAGATATGGAAACAATAAATGTCCATTGACAGATGACTGGATGAAGAAGTGTGGTATATTTATACAATGGAATACTACTCAGCCATAAATAAATAATAAAATAATGCTATTTGCAGCAACATGGATGGAACTGGAGATTGTCATTCTAAGTGAAGTAAGCTGGAAAGAGAAAGAAAAATATCATATGATATCACTTATATGTGGAATATGAAAAAAAGACAAACAAACTGATTTGTCAGAGACATGGAGACTCACAGACATGGGAAGGGGGTGGGAAGGGATAAATCGGGAGTTCGAGATTTGCAGACACTAATTAATATATATAAAATAAATAAACAACAAGTTTCCACTGTATAGCACAGGGAACCATATTCAATATCTTGTGGTAGCTTATGGTGAAAATGAATATATGTATGTTCATATATGACTGGAGCATTATGCTGTACACCAGAAATTGACACAACATTGTAAACTGAACATACATATATATATACACACATACAGAAAAAAGGCCTTTGCAAATATTATCAGCTCAAATTTGTACTACTGTGTTTAATCAAGATATTTCCATCACTACATATTTTAATTTATTTAAACCAGATCAAACACTCCCTGGTATTTTGCCATAGATTACATTTCTGAAAGTTTAGTCTCTAAATTGCAGGTAAATGAAGCTTAGTAACCTGACAGTCCATAGCAAAAGAATAGGAAAAACTCACACTTCATTAAAAAGTGACACTTTAGTTAACTGTGACTAAACACATCTTTCCAGGTATGCATTAGTAGAAAGGACAACACATTCAGATTTAAATCCATTCAAGTGACACACTAACAGAATTTGGCTCCTTAAATCAATTTACCTCATACATAAAAATTCCATTTGGTGGATGAGAACAGTCTCTCATAGAATATTCTACTGTGATTTTTTTTTCTGTTAAGTCTTTTTTGATTTCTCTCTCCCTATTTTCTAGACTATGAGTTAAATGAGCTCACTGAGTCACAGAAGTATTTGCAAAGATACAGCTTACAAAGAAAGTGATCATACTGCTACAGGTTAACATGGGATCGTTTAATTTAACATCCTAGCAGTTTATGTTGAGGTTCCAGGTAAACGGACATCATCAAAGATAGGTCAGACTGTCCCTCAGACATTTCTTCTTGGTGTCTGCCCTGTACTCACTCTAAGAGTTGGCCACTTTCAGGCTTTAAGTCAATAACTTCTCTTCAGTCAGCAGCAATTTATTGAGCATTTATTCTAGGTCAGGCATTTTCCTGATGTTGGAGACACTGTGCTTGACGCTACGATTCAAATTAAATCTTGAAGCTTTATTACTTAAATTATACCTAGTGAGACCAGTTTCACTTAATGAAAACTTTTATTTACACTACAGGATAGAAGGAGACAAAAGGCTAGCAGAGGTAGGAAAGACAGTAAGTTGTTCTTCCTTCTAAAGACTCAGAGAACCCAAACCCTCCATAAACAGATTCTGATAGTTTAGAAAATCAGTTGTACTCTTTGTAGTCTCTGGGCCTTTGTACATGAATTTTTTTTTTAATTTTAAACTTTAAAAAAAAATGTATTTATTTTATTTTTTAATCCCTCCAATTTCTTTCCCTTCTATTCCCCAGATGTAAACGTCACTTCCACCCAGAAGTTCTCCTGTCTCTTTGAGTCTACGTTTGATGGCTGTGTTCCTCTCCATACCGTCATGTATTTTCCCCTATCACAGAATGATAATGCTAGCTTCGGTTTTATTTTGTATTTCCCATAAAACTGTTAACATTCTGACAGCAAGGACCATGTATTTCTTTATTGATACTTATTTTTAGGGCACAGAGTATGCACTCAATACATATTTGTCAAATAAATAAATAAATCAGTTAAGCCACAATCAGCACAGAAATTACAGATCTTTTCCCTAAATCTAATGACTTTCACGCTTCTACCCCGATCATTCTTTCATTTATTCATTCAACAGTTATATGTTAAGGTTCTATATCTGTATCTCAAAATCAGAATTAAATACACATGTTCTACTTAAGAAAATATGTCTAGATACGAATGAATTAACAAGGTTGTCAATAACTGATATTGAAATACTTATTTTCAATATACTCTATTAATTCATTAGTTCTTCAATACTCATCACATAGTAACTGTTTCCCTCTTATCCAATTTCTACCTCCATCACCCCCACCCCACACTGGTCAACTAGCATGAAAACAAGGATTTTTGACTATTTTGTTCAGTGTTTTACCCTAAGTTCTTAGAATATAGTCCTGGTACCCAATTACTCAATGTATATTTGTTACATGAATGAAACAGTAAATTAATGAATCTGTAGTAGAAGGAACTCTGGTATGCATGTTAAAGTCCTGGATTCAAGTCCTGGCTGGACAGTCCCAACACCACAGAGTTTTATGAGGATTAAATAAGATAAAATCTGTGAAAGCAAATTGGGAAACGCTGACCAAGTGTAAGGTATTATCAGTAATACTGATTCAGAATGACATCCTGTTATAATAAGACTAAGAAAAGGTAATAGTAGTATTTATTGGTTTTTATATTTCAGTTTTCTAAGATAGTCAGTGAAAATTTAAATTTATTTCTGAAGTTCAGTCTGCCTGCCTCACCAACACACCACATGACTGGTACCAGACTGTTCCTAACTTGCTGCGTGGAGTTCGTGGGCAGCCCTCACACCAGTGAAGAAGGGAAAGGAGAGGGACTTCTGCTCACATTCGAACCCCACACTCACAACTGAATCCAAAGATGCATTTGGGGTGAGCTCCATTTCTGTTCTCAAGATAGGTTCGAGGAGATTTTTTAAAGTAAGTGTTAATTCCAAATGAGACTATAAGAGGTTCAGCTTTCAGCTAAACCTGCTGACGAATTTCCCACAAATCCAAACGACTGACTTCCTGTTCACTTGAGTTGAGAGAAGAAAGTTTGCTCTAACTAAAGCTGAAAATGTATTTATAGCCACCATTCAGTTATAAAAACAGGCTTTCTTTCTGAGACACTTTAACAGATACTATTGTTTCCATCAAACAGTTTATCTCCCATGGTTAACAGTAAGGGCTCTAGAATCAAATGGCCAGGGCTTTTGTTCTGGTTTCATCATTTAGTATGTCGTGTGGTCTTGAGCAAGTGACTTAACCTATCTGGGTTCTTTTTTTAATCCAAAAATGATTCTAACACTAGTGCTGCTGTGTAGAGCAAAGAAGATGATCATAATAAAGTAGTTAGAATAATGCTTGACACAAATGAAGTGCTCTCATTATGAAGAAAGACTTGCCTCAGAACAGAAAACAAAAAGTCTTTGCTTTAAAGTACCTGGATAGTCCTCCTACAGACACAGACCCATAGGTATCGTTGTTCATTTCCGTGTGATTGAGGATAATTACTTAGAAGAGTCAAGTAAAAGGTAATTAAATCCTCACATCAAATCACACATTCTACCCTATGTAAGACAGTTTAATAGCCTAAGAGTAGGCAACTGCTTACTGAATATATTATTAAATATATATATATATATTTTTTTAAATGTGCTTTATTATAAAAGTTGAGCAAGTTAAAGAAAATTTACTGCAAACTTACATGGTATAATTGTAGTTAAATCTTTTCAAAAAGGGCAAATGATGATATATTTGTGCATATTTCATAATATACCAATATATTATTAAAGTGTCATCTGGCAGAGTTAACTGGTGCTGGGATGAGTGATGTGAGTCACCCCTTCAGCACAACTGACACGGAGTGAAGCCAGCACGGGTTACACTTTATTATGTGTGGTCATGCCCACTGCACCATTAGAGCAAGAAAACCAGCGTAAAGAAAATAATGTTGTAAAGTCAACGGTAGAATAATTACTATTAAAAAAATATGAATTACCAGGCAGCCGTTGGTCCAGTAATGGTTAAAAGCCAGACTTTCTGGGTGTGAAATCCAGCCCTATTCATTAGCAGCTGTAGACCTTCATTAAGTTACTTCACTTTCTTGTGTCTTACTTTCTTCATTTGAAAAATGGACACTATGATACTGTCTATTTTGCAAGGCATTTGTGAGGTTTAAATGAATTAATTCATGTGAAATGTTTAAAATAATGCCTGATACATGATACATACTCAAAAAAAAACTAACAATTGTTTTTACAAACTCCCTTTAGGTACCATGACATCACCTTCCATATAAGTTGATATTAAAAGGGAATGATGTAAAACCCCTTCTCACTCTTTAAGATTGTTTAGGTAACACCTCCCCCAGGGTGAGTAGGAGTCAGCCAGGCAAATGAGTAGCAGAGGCACCGAGGGGAGAAGCAACATAAGGGATGGAAAGTAAGTGTAGGATTTGACCAGATCTAGGTTTTGGAAAGATACCTGTTGGCACTAGAGATGTAAATAACTTAGAGGGAGAAATGAGGGAGAAAATATGGGTGGCAGATAGAGCAGTTAAAAAGTGATTGGATGTTTCAGGCCAGAGATTCTGAGGATCTGGACTAAGACACTGGTAACAGGAAGAGAAAATCACAGGTGAGCATGAAATTCTGTATGAATAGAGTGTGGACAGGACTTAGCAATGAATAAGATACAGGAAGCTAAGAAGAGGGAGATTTTAATATCCAGCCCTGAGAAGCAGGTTATAAAAGTAATTCCAAAGGCATTTCAGAACCTTTAGGAGCCATAACAGAATTATTAGCATCAGAACAGAGTCTTTACGGGGTTGCTTTGAAGAAGAGAGTACAATTGCACTTATGTTACTGTTTGTATTCCAGAATGTTTGCCAAATAAAACTGGTCACAGTAAGCACCCAAAATTAGTATGATCCTTTTGGAAAATAATCTGATGGTATACCGAAAGAGGCATAAACCTGTACAAATCAACCATATAAGAATTTTAATTCTATTAAATTTTTTTTAGTCAATAAAGGAATAAAGAGCCATGTACACAAAGGATGTAATTTGGACATTATTGGTAACAGGGAAATGTCTGCATGGCCTGAATGACCTTCAGAATAAGACTAGTTATGTAGTATTTCAACTTCATAGAACATTATACAGATGATAAGAATTACACATGTTAGATGATCAGATATAGCTTTATTATTATTAAAACCATTTGGATTCTACTGTGGGCTTGTCATGAACTTACATTATTTTTCATTAATTTGTTTATAATAGAATATGATTCTTTTCTCATTATGCCAAGAACAATCAAATTTCTAAATACAGAATTTTCATTTTACATGCTCCATCACTCACCCTCCCTTCCTTGACAGATACTGCAAAGTCAAACAAATTTAATTCTCTGACAAAATGGATTCTGTGAAAAACCTGTACACAGAATAAAGCAACATATAAATTAGAAATATTTATGTAAAAATAAAAAACTAAAACTTTTATGGGGCATTAAAAGGTATCATTTACATGTCAGGATTCTTCGGTTTGGATGCCAGCTCTGCCTTTTAAGACCTTGAGAAAAATCACTCATCCTCTTCAATCACACATTTATGCTTTCCTCATTTGTAAAATTGGGGAGATAAAATTTCCTCTTTCCCAGAGATCTGTGAAGCTTAAATACATGTCAGACATTTATCAAAGCATGCCTGATAAATGAAAATATTAGCTGTTATCATTAAATCTAAAAGATGCTTGGCATGTCTACTCCCAATATAAGTTCTGAAATTTCCACAGTACCCCCTAAGTGTTCAGCTGTGCTTTAGCCAAAATCTCAGTAGAGAGAAAAACCACCATAAATTTATTCCTGACCTCAAATCAGGTACTCGCCCTCTAGGTAGAAAATTTACATTGGCTTTTGGCTAGCATTAGGTACTTTATAATGTAATGACCTAAAACTCAAAAGTTATGAAAATGTTCAAGTGTTTCCAAAAAGCCAGCTTTTTTGAGCAAAAAAAAATATATATTACTTGCTCTTTTTTTTCCCCTTTTTATTCTTCTGTTAGTGATAAAATACAATCTCTCTGAATTTTTGATTCTCAGTCCCTTTTAGGTGATGTTGTTATGTTCTTTTGAATCAGCAGATTTTATATAATGATTTAACTTCATTTAAAACTTGTATTAAATTGGAACATCTGCTCTTTTTAAAAAACTGAAGAGATAAGGAATGTGTGTGTTGGTTTGCACGTGTGTGTGTGTGTATGTGTAAGGAAGGGACAAAAAAGAGGAAAAGAAATATGCGATGGGCAAGATCACCTATACTGCCCTTTCGTAGCATGGGGCACAAAGTAATTACCTTTATTCATCTCTAGACTGTAAGTGTTTAAGAGTAGGAATTAAGTCCATCCCCAGAACTTGACATAGTGCCTTGCACATGGGAAACATAATTAGATTAATATGTTTTTAAATAAGTGTTTACAGGGCAAGCAGGTGAAAAAAATAAAAGAGTGGAGGAACAACAGTAGTGAGAGAGATGCGGAAAACTTTTGTATTACTGACTTACTTGCCTTAAAGAGATAGTACATAGATATGTTTAATTTGCTAATGTTTTATTAGTAGAAATTTTAGAATGACCATGACTCGATTGATCTATTCCTGTTTATTCTAATTGGATGAAGAAATGGACAGTTAATTACCCACTTGGTCATCAATCTTCAATCGCCAATTAGAGTTCTGGTGAATTTCCAGATAGTGTAGGAAAAGAAAGAATATTTATCTTGGTGATACTCAGTTATGAAAACCTGTGGAATCGGAGGGAGTTGTCAAAATACTAAAGATCAGATTTATAAATGTCCATAGAATGGAAATCCATCATGAAAGCTATTGTTTTTTATTATGCTTTTCTAGAGGGAGATTATTTAAGGATCATATAGCTTTACTTCCAAGCATGTATAATTGATGTTTGCTGGGCAGAGAGATTTTTCCTCTTGACATCTATGAGGAACCACTATTCTGCCAAATAGCTTCTTACTCTCCACCTTTATGAAGTGGCAACATAAAGTGTTCCCCAAAATACTAGATACTAATGTGAACACATGGAACTAAATGTATGTAAAGTGGAGCTCTGCCATGGTAACTGAACACCCCATCTTTTCTGACATGGATTATCCAAGTTTTTGTTTCTGCCTGTTTATTCTGACCTGTTTATTTTGGAACGTTTCAAGGAGCAAAGCAGATGAACTCCTGTAACTGCTGAGCACGTCTTCCTCTGCTATGCTCTCCAGAATCAACGATTGATGATTATATCCTGCCATTTTCATAGAACTTTTCTTAAGAGTTTATTATCCTCATTTCAACTCATCATTATCATCCTCATCTAATAAAAATTAAACTTCAATTACTATATGGCTGAGGTTTCCTATATTTAAACAAAACAGCTCCACTTTCTAATCATCATTTCTTAATGTAATAAAAGTAACAATATTAATAAATGATCATCAATGATATTTTATAGCATCTTGTATTTTAAAAAGTGTTTTCATATTTATTCTCTTTGAATTCTTACATCTCAATGCTTACAGAATTCAAAGGGACTAACTTTCTACAAAGGTCATATACTTTATGTATTTTTGATACCTGTAGCTTATATTTAGTATTAAGCCTGGGTTAATGAACTGGCTAGAACTGGGCCTGTTCAGCTGAGCATCACATCTGCGGCCAGTACAACTAGGACATGGTTGACATTGTCAGGACTAATTAGACACACTGTCAAATTAGAAACCTGGAACACGTATGTACTACCTCCTTAAAACTCCAATGACATCTCTTCACATGACACTCTAGTCAGTTTTATATGCGTATCACCTGTTGTGGCAGGGATTTCTAAAAAAGGCTTTCCAATCCCCACTGTTGTTGACATTTTTGGAGTACAGTAGGCTTCCTTTATGCAGAATATTCTATATTGCTAGCCTTCCACAAAAGTTCACCACAGCTAGCTGCATTTATTGCTAATACTATTAAACTATGTTGATTCAACTGCCAAACAACTCTGTTAAGATCTATGGAAGAATACAACATAACTTACTGAGCACCTGTCATGGGCAAGGAACTGACTGGGTGTTCTGTTTACATTACTGCATTTAATACTCACAATAAATTGATGAGCTCTTGGTCGCATTTTGCAGATAAGGAAACTTATAAATTTCAATTTATACTGTAATAGAGGATACAGAACATACAGAACAAACAATTAAATTTGTTGCCTATCTTTAGGGGGAAATTTTAGGATAAAAATCCTAAAAAACAGTAGAATCTCTAAACTGCAGAGATTGATAACATTATGACCATATAGTATTTGTAGATGTCTCAAGGATAATATTCTTTCCTACATTTTCTTCCCACACCTCTGTCCCTTACAGCTGTGGAGCTCAAGGCCTTCACTGCAGAGAACAAAGACGCTATTGCTCAGCCCTGAATTTCAAAGCAAAGTATTTAAAGTCCTTATCTGGCACAGTAGTAGGAAATCCAAACACTTGTTGAGGTAGAAGTGTTTCTCAGAATTTCTAAAGCTGTACATTAAGTATCAAGGATTAAGCTAGGAAAAAAATGGGCATAGATTGTGACTATGATCCACAGAGTACAAACGAGTGCTTGGCGACTTAACACCTGACTCCCTGCCCCAAGAGAATAGGCATCCACCATACAGAAAGAGGGCATGATTCAAACTGAACAGAATTTGAGCATGGATACCATGGGTGCCTAATGATTGGCTCATTATTAAGATTAAAATCTCAAGATGAGTGTGACAGAAAGATCCAAATGGCTCTAATGGTATCTCCTAGATACTACTTGTAATATTTCCGTGTAAAGCAAGAGCCCAAATCCAGGTTTGATAATGCCAAACTTCCTCTACTATTGTATATTGGCTTTATTTTATTTAATGTTGATATAATCAATTTAGAAAATTAAATGTTTAGAATCTTCTTTCATCGCATCTAACAAGAAGAACCAGACAATTTAGAGTATAGGCCTGATCACATTATGCCTGATGGAATTAACTACATGTATTTATAAATTGGTTGTCAATTTTTTATTAAGTAAGTTCATTTATTCTTTTGCTATTCATTTATTCCTTAAATATCTATTGAATAGGTGTTGTGTACTAAGAACTGGGTGTACATACAAAGAATAAGATGTTATTTTTTATACCATGTCCATCTTAGAAGAAAAGATACATAAACAATTGAAATATAACATTATTGCCTTTGGTAGAGATATATGCAAACACAGAGGAAAAGCCACTAACTTTCTCTGAACTGGAAGGAGAAAGGTTTTAGAAAGGCTTCATGGAGAAAGCGATATTTGTAATTAGGAGCTAAAGAATGAATAAAAGTCTGCCAGTATTTCTAGCAGATGACATGGCTCGGGGCAAGGCAGGGTACATTTTTAGAGCTTCTAGTAGTGCAATATGGCCAGAATAGAGATTCAAAAACTATTAAGGAATTAGAGATCACAAAACTAGAAGAAAAAGTATCTGCTAATAAGGGAAGGAAGAAGTAAGAGATTTGAAATTTGGATGTCTGGGGTGGGAAAGGACAGACTGGGATTTCAAAATGTAGAATAGATAAACAAGATTATACTGTATAGCAAGGGAAATATACACAAGATCTTGTGGTAGCTCACAGCGAAAAAAAATGTGACAATGAATATATGTTCATGCATAACTGAAAAATTGTGCTTTACATTGGAATTTGACACATTGTAAAATTACTATAACTCAATAAAAAATGTTAAAAAAAACAAAAAAATTTGGATGTCTGAGTAAGAAATATAAGCAATAATCAAAGAGAAGTGATTAAAGAAGGAAGACATTTTCTATCCATCAGTAAAATACTCTACGATATATATATTTCAACATATGCATACTTAAAATATCCCAGACAATAGGCATCTAGGTATTCAAACAAGTACAATGTATTTCTTCAGGTAAACAAATTAAAGGCAAGAAAAGAACACCTCCTACAAATGACATTATTTGCATACCGTTGTGAAAAGGGCATAAACATGTTAGAAGTTACTAAAATCACTTAGATTCTATTTTGGTCCTCAGAATTCAGAAGACAGTAATTCCAAGGTTTAACAGTAACTGAGATTCCTTAGGATCTTTGACTTTGTTGCTGAGTAATGGACAAAGGACAGTACTTGTGAGAAATAAAGTACAAGTATGTATGTAATGCCCCTCAAAGCCCTAAATAACACTAGACATGTCAAGAATAAAGATAGCGAAACATGCCTCTTTAAAATTAATAGTTTGATTAAAAAATCTACATGAGCATTTACTAAACTGAAGAGACTTATTTTTTCAATTAAAATAAAAATTAATAACTTTTATTAAGAGTTACTGGGGTATTTTGGGTAATGCCATACATTAGCTCATCTAATCCTCCCCCACACCCTATCAGAACAGGATTACTTGGCAGATTTAGACTAACATGTCTGTGGTCTCAAGGCTGGAAAAAAGCAATGCTGGAGACTGCTCCAGACCAGCTGAAGCTAAAGCCCTTGCTCCTGACCACAAATGCTACATGGTCTCCCTTCACGTTTTGTCTTTGTTATCAACAGAACAAATATCTCACTGTGACCTTGGGCAACTCACTGGTACTTTTAGGGGAAGTATGGACTCAAAAAGTTAAGTGGTATGAGGACTAGCATTTATTATTAAACCTCAACTAGTATTGCAAGGCTCTTTACTTGCTGCTTTGTATCTATTACTCTATGCAATTTTCAAAACACTCTTTTGAAGGAGCTTATAATTATTATTGCAATTGTTCCCATTTTACAGAGGGGTAAACTGAAGATCAGATGGGAACAGAGGACACATCAGGCACACAAGGCTTTGAACTGACTGGTAAAGAGAAACAGAGACCCACGGGACTTCTCAGCCACTTCATCACGATGCCTCCTCCCTGAAGGCGTCTGCAAGGTCTCTTTGGCGACTTCAGCTCAGTTTAAACTGAGCAGAATGTTTGTATAAAGAAGGAGCATAGAATAAGTTTGAGAAAATTGTAAATGAGATTTGAAAGCTTGTGAGCTTCAAGAAATAGAAATTTTTGTTTACAAGCAGTAGGAGATTATTGGAGATCTCCCAAAAGGAAAATTAATTTTGCAGGGAAGGCCTTCACAAAGATTAATAGGACAGATGGGTGAGGGAGACTAAAGTCAGAAAAACCAATTATAATAATATTAAATTCTTATATATAGGGATAGAGAAGGAAATTTAAAAAAAAATTCTTCAAGTGGGTCAACATTTTAAATTGATAAACATTTAAATTAATTTTGACATTAATTTAAAAGTTTGAAATTTTGGTTTATCATGTAACCTAACGAGACAGTAAGCCTGTCAGACCAGCTCGTAGTACCTATGCTTTTTAACAATAGTAGATTTGATTCTACAATAACCCTCTGTTCTCTACAGATTTGGATAAGCACCCAGTCCTTCTATTTTAAGAATCATTTTTGTAAGCAAAGATTTTTATTTAGTTGGCATTCACCACTTCTGTGGTATAAAGGAGCCAAAGGCATTATCTCGTAAAATATATAAGATAAACAATGGAACAGTTTGCAATTAAAAATTTTAGAAGGATATATATATTTTGGTAATAGTTCATGGAGTTCTTTCTGAATTCACCCGTGGCTGGCTGTGTCATTCTGACAAGGTCAGTGGCCCTCATTTAACTGGCTGCAAGTGTTTTATCACATATTGCACTTCTAAGAATGTTTACTGTGATTGCCCACAACTCATTCTTGACATCTGCAGGCTCCTTCAAAGCTTCTCTTTTTTTGTGTTTATGGTGCAAAAGAGTATTTCCATGTGTGGTGGGAATTATTTTCATAACAGTGACTTAATTTACAAATATATAAATTATGTGCAAGGTATAGATTATTTATCATCTTTTCAAAGCTGTATATTTCAGTTAGCCTGATCTATGTAAATGGTAAATGTAGCCTTGGGAAGAAAAAGGATTACAATATTCTATGACATAAACTTTTTCTTAGGTAATAAAACTTTCCTATAACTACCTTCTCAACAAAAGGAAAAAGTATTTTTTTTCTTTTTGTCTATCAATTGTGCGTGCTTCCCTTTCTCCTCTTAATTTGGCACAAAGATTTTTAATGAATATATGTAACATAATAAATATAATATTATTTCTTTCCTAAAAATCATATTTGCTTACAGATTTGGTGAGGATCACATAAGGAAAAAAAGGTATAGCATGCCTAGATGAGCTCCTGAAATGACAGTCGGTCTCTAATAAATGTTAGCTTCTTTCTTCTCTTTTTTTTCCATTTGTACATGAATTCATTTTGAAGGATTTTTTTAAATGCCCAAGATAAAACATTTCCAAGGATCAGAAAGATAAAACTGTAGATCAGTAGAGCAATTCACACTCAATAAACACATGCAGAACACTCAGTGCAGCATTGTGCTCCATGCACAGCACCAAAAGAGAATCTGATGCCAGAAGCTTTCCACATGGAAGTGATCACTCCATTGAAATAGGAAAGGAGACTAGGAGGTAACCAGGTGAGCAGAGCAGCGAATGAGAAAAGCACAGGTAAAGACCCTAACATTATAGGAAACAGGCCTCTTCAAGGCACTGAAAGAGGGCAACATTTTTGGACAGGTAGGAAGTGAAGCTAAAATGTGATAATAGCCAGACTTGAGGGACTTGTAGGAAAAACTATGGATTTTGGCCTTTTCCCAAAAGACATGGCAAATCAATAAACTGTTTTCACTGGGGAGGAGGTAAGGTGATTCGATTGTCCAAAGTGTCAATCAGTAAGACAACAGTGTGCTAGATACTTTTTCTTACATAAATTATTTAATCATCACAACATTTACATGAAATGATTATGATGCTCATTTCAAGGATGAGTAAATTATGATGTGGAGAATTAAAAATAACTTTCCTAAGGTTACCCAGCAAGAAAGTAACAGAAAAAAAAAAATTTAACCCATACTTTTGCTCTGACTGCAATTCAATTACACATATCACTAAACCACAGATGCCAGCAAAATAAAATTTTGACAGATATTTGATAAAATAAAAATTTCCAGGCCAGGATGGCAGAAGGCAAGAGAGTAATAACATAGTTTAGCCAACAAAGGTAATAAGAATTCCATGTGTTCTGAAACAGAAGACCTGCAAAATACTCTCAAATATTTCTGGGATAATAGAGAAATGAAATTCTGAGGAAATAATCACTCTGTCCACCTCTGCCTCTGAAGCTCTTTTTTGCTGATGTGCCTGGAGTTCACTTCCACAAAAACTGTAACTGGTCTCAAAAGGATACTTCGGATGAGGGAAGTAAGTGGCCCCAAGCCCTGATGAGTATAGAAACCAAAGCCATCCTGATGAGCTCTATGCAGCAAAATGAGTAAGTCTTTTTAACTGCCTCAGATTAGCCTATAGTTGTGCATTTTCTCTACCATTTTGTTTATTTAGCTGAGCACCTCCGATATTCATTAAGAGGAAGAACTGGCCGTCCCAAATACATTTCTGTCCTGGGAGGCCTCGAATGTACACTGATAATCTGTGTGATAAAGTGAAACCTTCTGGGAGTCTGTGCAGATATCAACCTCTGTCAATTGAAGGGGAAAAAAAAAAAAAGGAAGAGCTAATACAATGCTGTTTGTATCATATGACAGACAATTCGAATGGCTTTGCTCAACTCTTAATTCTGTTGGTAATCTGTAACTGAAGATAAAAAATGCCTATATTTTCCTAAAATTTCCCCAATTGGGGGTAAAGTGCATTTCTGTTAAAAATAGAAGGTGAGAAACTATAAAATACTTATATTTCAGCATAATCATTCTTGAATATAAAATACAGTGATTTTCAAACACAGAAATTCCACTTGTCTCTGTTTTATGCATTGGAGGTTTTTGTACTATTTCACTTGATTAAAAAAGTTCCTCAATTACAAAACCATTTGAAAATCACTCATCTAGTGGTGATTGTGCTACCATTCAAACTAGGAGTCTAAGTGGCTTCAAAAGAACACCAAAGAAGGTTAAACATGAATGATCTAATAACATATCTACTTTTGAAGAATTTATTTTAATGACAGATACGTTCAATTTCCATGATTCCATTTGTTAAGAGAAAAAAATAAATTTTTTTTGGTGAAAATACGGTTCATGAAATAAATAATGGTTATAATTTAAAGTTTTAGATAAAGTAGATCTGAATAAAAATAAAATATATACAGTTTTGAACATGAGAGGGAATTTCAGACTAGTTTTGTATCAACTGATAGTTATCTATCAGTTATTTGACATTTCCAAAGTACATCTATTCTTAACATCTAAATCACTCCACAGACTTTAGAGATTTTCATTAAAAAATAAAATGTTATTTCATAACTAACCTTCGTGATTGAAAAGATAAGAAATTTGGTTCCCCCAAGCTAAAACTGAATTACTATTAATCTAAAATTCAAGATGAATGTTATTTTTTTCCAAGTGCCCCATGGTAGGGAAATAGCTATGCTAGGGAAATAGCAGGGTATAGCAAGGTAGTTTGAGAAATTTGTAAAATATATCTCAACTCAATCAAAGAAGAAAGAAAATAAAAATATATTCACAAGTAGTACTAGATTAAATGTATCTGCATGATGGCCAGGATGAAAGAAAACAATGAAAAACGAAGAATAGACTCAGGAGAACTCATAGATTTTATCCTCTGTTGCTATTATCTTTGGTGCCAATCCACCAGAAGGCAGCTGGGTTAAGATGGGAAAACTCGTTTAGAGTGTAAATGCTAAGCATGCTACCCAAGCCGCAGACAGTGATTTGGAAAGAGTCAAGAGTTCCTAATGGCATCCCTGAGCCTTGATACCATGGTGGATGTTTTCCCATGTATTTTCTTGAAATGCCATGCTTGGTTATATGCCTTGATTTGGCCAATGGACATAAAACATGCTATATGTGAGTAGAAGCTTTCATTGAACTGGAGTGGGTCAGTCTGGACTCTGGCTCTTGCCCTCTAGCTGGGAGAATACCACATCCCAGATAAGGGCTTCTCCTTCAGCCTGGAAGCTGGACTGAGAAGACCCAGTGAACAGAGCCAAACAGAGCTGCTGTTGGCCCACAAATCTGTGAGTGAGAAATAAATGTTTGTGGTTGTAAGCCACTGAAATGTTCCAGGATTTTTAGTTACCACTGCAAAGGCTAACTGCAAAAAGGAATAAAATGATATTTTACTCAGTTAGCCACAAATTGTTGGTTACTTGCAGCTGAACTCATTCCTTAATAAGGTATTCATAATATGTACATAAGTAAAAGATTATCACTGTATTTACAAATGCACTCTTGGGACAACAATTTACAGTGTGTCTTAGTTGACAAAATTTGGCACCAGGAAATTATAAAGGTGGAGGGCTCAAGGAAAGGGACCACATACGGGAGAACTTGTATTGTAATGTATGTGGCCTTGCCCAGAGAAGTCCACAATATGGATACCTAGGTAATTACAGGGCTACAAGAGGGTACAAAGTACTTAAATGGTTGCTTAAAACAAACTATACCAATCGTTAACTGCCTTTCTTCTCAGGAAACCAAATATAAAAGAACAAGGAGTAAATTGTTCTTTCCAAACTTTAAAGCAAAGTGGAAAGAGGCGGAAAAAATTAGTATTCAGAAGGACTGGATACACATTCATGTTTTCTTTTCATGCCAGAGAATAATTAGAAGAAAACCAAGAAAGCAATATAAAATGAGTCACTCTAATGCATACCCAATTATCACTTATTTGAAAACTTTTTTTTCTTAAAAAGAGATGCATTATTTTCCCCACAAAAGTATTCACTACATTTCCAGTATTTATATATAGGGATATTTAGTTTTATGAGAAGTTGATGCTCTGATTCAATCATTCATTTTCAATACGTCAGCCAGTTATTCAGTTTCCTTAGTATGAGTGTCAATGTTCTAGTTATACTTGAATAGATCAGCTATTCAATAGCTAATCTAGGACTTTTCAGACAATAATTTGTATCTCCATGTGTCCAGTTGTTCCTGTTAGAAATCTTGGAATAATCCTTGATACCATAGTTCTTCTCGCTAGCACTCTCCCACTATCAATTCAGCAAGGAATACGAGAGGATCTACAAGCATACGTCAGTTCTATCCACCTCCTTCCATTTCCATTGCCAGAATCCCAGAGCAAATTACATTATCTCTCGTGCAACCTACTGTGAATATCTCCTAATTTACAAATCCGTACTTCCTCTCTGACCTTCGTCTAATGCATTTCAAACAAAACAATCCAAGTGATTACTTGAAAATATCAATCAGTTCACACCACCCTTCTCTTTAAAAATGTTTAATGACTTCACACAGAATGTAGAATTAAAATCTTAAATTCTTAACCGAGTCAATAAAATCTGAGAAGGTCTGATTCATGTCTGTCTCATATTATGCCAATTTCCCCCTGCTCCCTAATACTCAGCCACACTGGCCTCTTTCCAATTACACTGCCCTTCAATGCACCACTTTCTTCTGAGTTAGAGTTTTTGCCTACACCGTTTGCCCAGCCTGGAATTCTCTGTCTTCCTCTCTGCTTGGCTAACTCTTAACATCTTAGATGTCTTATCTAAATATCAGCTCATCAGAGATGTGACTTCTCTTCCTCAGACCACTATTATATGCACTCTCAGTACCTTGGTGTTTTCCTTCTCAGCTCTTATCATAACTTGATATTGTGTATTCCTAAAGTAATTATTTGTTTAATGTCTGCCTACCTCATTAGACTACAGGCACTATGAAAACAGGGGCCACATTTGTAATCAGCCTTGCCTAGCACAGGACATGGCACAGAATAACAGCACAATAAATATTTAGAATGGATGAATGGATAAATGCATTGAGTAAAATTTATTAAACTGACAAAATTTCACAGATTCTAGTAGATATGGTAGAGTTTTGTTTATTATCATTATAAATATTGTCCCAACAAGCTACAGAATGAGAAAATACATATCTCCCTGGTTTCTTCTATTTGACACAAATCAGTGTACAGCTACGCTGTACAAGGAAAGTATCAGAGTTCTTATACTTCAGGAGTGTATCAAGACATGTGTGCACACAAAATTATAAATTGAGAAAATCAAAGTGCTTCAGATATCAAATTTTCTCAAGTAGATTGATCTTTGTATCTTTTAAATACAGCTTTGTTAATTATTATAATTGTAATCAATCATAAAATAGAATAGTTTTTTATTAAAATCTAAACAAGAGGCATGTTCATATAACATCCCTTTCATTGTTGACACCATGAACTGGACTCAACTCAGGATTCCACTTTCACTGGAATTTCAATGAATTTGAAAGGAAGGAAAGGCTAGGTTATCTTTAGTAACAAACAGCTCCCCCAAATCTTAACACAACACATTTATTCTTGCTCATGCTATATGTTGAAAGGGATGATTTTATTTAGTTGTTCAAGGACCAGGCTGATGGAGGCTCCGTCATGACATGTTTCTGTAATTGCTGTATCAGGGGAAGAGCAAATAGCTCTAGGTCATAAATACTCCCATTCCAAAGAGAGACTCCTCAATTTTAGCTCCTATTGCATTGGTCAAAGTAAGTCACATGCCAGCCTAACTTCAAAGAGGGACTGAGAAGTTAAATCTCACCAAATTCTCAAAAAAGGAAAGAGAAGAAGAAATCCAGGGGAACCACAGTAAAGGCTGCAGGAGTCAGAGGCATTAGGAGGCATAAGTGAAAGTATTCATTCACACAATATGCATTTTTTTCTGCATTGTGCTGTGAGGTAGTTTGCTAAGGATATAAAAATCAAGTCAGCCACTGGTATAGTGTGCTGGTTTTGGAGACAGCCCGTTTAAACAATTACTTAACAATGCTAAGAATGATGCATATTCACATTTTGAAGCATCCTGAAACGACCAAATTAAAGTGATCTTGGGTGACCACACAAATCATACAATTTAAAGGTTTGATCTTTAAGAAAAAAGTAACCAAAGAACTCTAAAGTGTCATTAAACCATATTCATAGGCTGTATATTTTTCATTTAACTAAGTACTCTGAAAAGAATGTGCCAACATAACAGTGATCTTTACTCAACTTAAGGGTAAATTTCTCACTTTTCCCAGAAGACAGAGTAAAATCTTTCAAGCATCATCACAGTTTCTTGTTGCCTTCCTTTTCAGTGCAAATCCTAGAAGCTACTGTATTACTTTTTGTAATGTAAGCCCACCAGACTATAATTCTTGACTCTCAATAAAATGTTCTACTTTTTATGCCAAAAATATATTATTTTATCCATCCCTAGTAATATTAAAAACATTAAATGACATTTAAGACAAGAAAATATTCATCCATATTCCCAGAATCCTAATTCGACTTTCTTTCTTCTGCATCCCTTTCTATTTTCCACACATTATCATACAAAGAAATTCTACCTGGAAAAAGGGGAAGTAGGGTAAGAATATATTCCATTCTAAACATTATGGATAACTTTACACATTTAAAGAAGACATGTACCCTTGAGGTTTAGGGCTGTCTTGGTCACCTGCAGAGCCAAAAAGAGAGTGACAACTGCATCCCAAGACTCACTACAAAGACCAACATGTTATTCCATTAGCAGTTGCCACTGCACCATGTATTTAGAGCTGAATTTATGCTAATTAATAAATAGTAGAGAAGATACATACTTTGCCAACTGCTCCAGAAGCATAGTGACCATGTAGGTATGGCTCAGGGAGCGTATTTAGGATGGGATGGATACACAGAGAGTGTACTTACGACTAAGAGTGTGACAAACATATTTAGGAAAAACAGACATTAAATATTGTTTATACAAACCTTGCTCTAACTTTCTCACTCACCAGTACATTTTAGACTTTAAGATAAACACATTCTCAATTACTCATCATCTTCCTAGATGTTCTAATATATTTCCATAAGTGAGCATGTACCATCGCAAAGTAAAATGTGATCCTGTTAATCTATATATTTATTATTAATAAGCTTTATATAGAAAATAAACATGCATTGCAGTTCTAGCATATTTCTTCATGTACCAAAGTACAAAAATACATCACCTTCCCCCCCTCCCCTCCCTTGTTTATATTCCACTTTGTTATTTACTCTGCTTGAGTTTCAGCAGCTTGCTTTTCGTCTGCAGGAAGCAAACCTTAGTAACGCCGAGGTCAAAAAAGCAAGCAAGCAAGAAAATAAGCAAGGAAGCAAGGAAGCAAACACAAAACACCCTTTCCTCCTTATAGCCTATGTCTAAATTACATCTCTTTCAATAGCATTAGATATTGTGAAAGATAAAACAAGTATTATTATGAAGGTAATTCAAACCCTGGACCGGTAAAGGCTGACATCTTATCTTTTAACACCTAGTCTTAGGACACTCAGATTTTGTCATGTAAAATGGTGTGTGGGATTATATTCACAGATACAGAAATATGTTCCGTTCCATCCCACCCACGAGTCCCAGAACAGCACACTGAAAGCTGGCATGAATAAGAGCCATTCTACAAATGAAAAGCATAGCTAATGGGCTGATATGTAATGCACTAATTTAGTCATCATGCTTTTTCTTTGATTTTAAACATCATTGCTATACTAAGAAGTGTTAATTTGTCTTCTAAAAAGGGTTATTAGATGTGACTGTGTAGGTATGGCTTGTTAAACACTTTTGTTTGTAGGTATTTCTATATGCCATTATTTATAAACCAAATACATATTTTAAGAGTTGTACATCATAACTTCAAAAAAGTTTTATAATTGTTGCTAATACGTTTTGGCAGTAGGTTAGAAAACATTTTTGCCTTAAGTTTCCCAGTAACTGAAGCTTCTAGATAAAGTGGAGTCAGAATTTTAGCGTTAGAGAAAACATTAAGTAAGAAAGACTTATTTCAAATTTGTCTCATGGAAGAAGAGACCTTCTTTCTTTAAAGTCATAACATAAGAAATAAATAAACAGATATTTAGCACTAAGAGGGAACTTATTATTTCAAAGAACCATTCAAAATGTAACTTTGTAATGCAAAAAATTAATAGAAATTAGTAGTTTTTAAAAATTCCAACTGTATTGCTTTTATTCTCCTGATTAAAATGTTTTTCTAATCAATATTCAAGACAATATTTTATAGAAAGACCTAATCTCACTTTAAATCATTCTTGGTTTTTTGTTAAGAAAATTTACTGATTAATCCTATGAGATTAGCAAATCTAGAAGACAATTTATTTATTTAAAATGAATTGAACATTTCCCCACCATCTAATATTAATTGAGTTGGCATTATACTAAATAGATCAATCTTTAAAAGAATATTTTAATCTTCATTAAAAAGGATATAGTATCAAAATTTAGAATGCATTAATATTACTGTAATTAATTCCATATTTCTTAAAGGTATCTCTTTAAAATATAATAATGAATAGATGTTAAATTTATAGAATTAAACTGCCTAGACAGTCAAATCAAAGAGGAAAGATAAGGCAATTGTCCAAAAAACCTAGGTCAAATAAACACTCAGGCCAAAATTCAAGCCTAAAATGAAATGAGAAAGAAATATATTTGGGGTGAGTCATTATATTGGCTGGCTTCATTAACTGAATTTATTGGATTAAGTTTCTTTTCCCTATTTCCCTTTTCTCAGGTGTAAAAAACTCCTGTAGTTCCAAAGGTGTGGTTTTCTGGGCAGAGGCTGGGAGCCAGGATATCTGGTTCTATTTATATTCTCTCACTAACGAATGTGTGATCTGGAACAAGAAAGCAAACTTGTCTGGGCTTACTTTCCTCTTTTGTAAAATAAAACCCTCTAAAGTCCTTTCCATCTCTGAGGTGTTATGAACTCATGAAATAGTAAGGTTACAGTTATGTGAGAGTGCGTATTATAAAACAGAGCAACTGCAGCTGTGAGTGTATGTGTGTGGTATGCCCAGTGTTCAACAATATGGTATCACCCTAAGGACATTGCTAATATTTAACAATCACTCGAAGTTTAAATAGGTATTTGGCTTAATTACAATAGCTTTTATAATTATCTTAAGAAACTAATCACACTTGAAGTAGGGAAGAAAATTTTTTCCATGTCTTGAATTACACTGACTCAGAATAACACTGGAGTAAATACTCAATGTGATATCAGTGCTCAGAACATGTGGTCTGAGGTACACCTCCATCCTAGGTGACTCTGTCAGATGTCTACTCGTGGTCAGAAACACAATGGTGAATGTGTTGCATGCAGAATACTTAAGCAGTCGATACCCAAGAAGTCTAATTATTTGCACTTTTAAATTACTTTCATTACACCATTTGTGTCACATTAATTCTTCAAATTCAACTGATACATTTTAGCTTTGTGTCCATCACTCACCTTTTTTAGTGCGACAAATGTCTTCATAGCATTTAGGCACTATCTCAGTAAGGTTCATTTCTTGCCTTTCCTTCCATTACCAATAATTACAAATAATTTGATAATGCCGACAGCCATTTATAAAATGTTTTGCCACTACACAAATGTATCTCTCTCTCTTTCAACATGATAATAGCATAAAAAGCCTATGTATTTCTTTTTCTTGGTGAATTATGTGAAACAGCTCTCTAACACTGTTTTCCTCTGCATCCCTATATTCCCCAGCACCACCTCCTTCTCTTTCTCCCTGTGAAAATCTCATAATGATGGTACTTACACTATTAGTATTTTTCAGGTCACACACCTCTTTTGTATAATTGAAACCTATAATTTCTCACTTGTTCTCATACTAGTTTATCTCTTGAAGAGCACACAGTTTAATTCTCTCCATCTGAACACACACACACACACACACACACACACACACACATTTACTTATACATGTATCCCTTGTTCTTAACAAATTTGTTATGCTATGTCACTATCTCCTGATGTAAAAGCATGCTCTTAAACTTTCTGAACTTCATGTAGAGCAAAAACACCCTGGTACAACTGAAGAAACCACATTTTTAAGAAGCCAGTAAATGAATTCTTTAAACAATGTAAGCAACTACTCTATTGTTAAAATATTTAAACAGATCATGTCAATGCTAATATAAATTTCAATATTTCATCTCTGGTAACTACTATTGTATTCCTGTTTATTAAAGTAAAATAAGATTTTTGTATAGAGAGTCTAAGTAATTGATCAAGCAGTAAACAATATAAGGAAAGTACATGTATGCAGGAAATCCTCTGGATTATTATATTTATTTAATAATGTTTCCATGTGTCATTGGATGACAAATGATAATTTTTATTAGGGTTAATAACTTAAATAGCATATATGATATCTCTCCAGAGGTTTATATATTAAATATATCATCATAGTTTCAAAGAAGACATGACAGCTATTGACCCAACACTTGCTTTATTGAAAACTCCTTAATGTATGTTTATATGACAGATTCTAACAGCTTATTAAATGCTTCTATCATGAATTAATCCTGCCATGAAGATAAGTAGCAGGATCTTCGGTACCAATATTAAATGGTGGTCAAAAAAGCAATACGGTGCATTATTGCCAAATATGTAGATCACCTTGAAAAGTTGTTTCAAAATACTAAGTTTACTTTATTCATTAGGAAATAATTCAATCATCTACAGAATTCAGTCACTTAGAAAGCATCAATTTTTGCCTCTGAAGGAGAAGGCACAGTAGGAGAAAAAGGTACAGGAACCAAATCTGGGTTTAAATCATCACTTTCTCACTATGTGACATGGACTTTTCACTTCTGTCTCTGAACCTAAATTTTCTAATCTTTCAAATGATGAGAAAAATGCTTCCTACAGGATTATTTTGTATTATTTTGTGAGCCCCTGACTCATGGCAGGTGTTTAGGAACTGGCAGCTGTTACTAGAATTATGATTACAGTTCATGCACTATGGTAAGGAAAACAAGATGACAAAGAATGGTTCCTGACCAAAAAAGCTCCTGAATTATAAGCATAACCACTTCATTCCAAGGCAGGAAATAAATATATTTAACTATTTAAATGGCATACCTTAAAAACATACTATGCTATCACTATATACAACCATATACACACAGACACACATTACTGTGGAAAACCTGATTTGTACCAAAATGTTCATGTTGCACTCTTCTAAGATGTACCACTTTGTCTTATTATTTGCTATGTACTAGAAGGATAAATTAGCAATTATTACTACTTCTATTTTAGAGCATTAAAAGAGGCTGATTTATATTACTAAGATCGCAGGTTAATTCTGGGAGGCCCTATGGTTTTCTTAATCCTCTATCACTACCTCAGGAAAATTCACTAGTGTATTTTCTATAAAAACCTGAATATTAATAATTTAAATCTGATTCACAAAACATGGCTAAACATGTCTTAAAGGAAAAACATTATTGACCTGTGGCCATGATCATCCAAACACTGCTGATTTACAGTTCCACTTCTAAATCTGAGTTTTCATTGACAATTCATGAGTCTCTATTTTAACACATACACAGAACCTACCATCTATGCATCTCCTTTGTGACTTTGTGGTCTCTTAGTGTAGAATTTAGTAACTATACTATACGGTCAAATCGCCATTTTAATATTAAAATTCAAAATTTTAATCCTGAGGCTTTAAAAAACCCTCCACTGAATACTGATGTAGTAAAGAGCTTCAAAGTGAAAATGTCAGGGTTCTCAGAAGATCCTAGAGTCATTTTCAGTATGTCTTTTTTTGAAGATATGAATCACTTAATGGCCAGCTGGCTTGGCGCAAACTAAAGGTCTGTTCTGTGCAGCAGATACGAATTAATGGTTCCCCCAAAAGCCATCCTGCAAATTCACGTGACGGAGTAGACTCACCAAAAACAAATGTGGATGATACTCTACAAAGCAGCCGTTGTTACTGGAGAGAACAAAATACTACAAGTAATGTTTTTTTATTAATGATGTGATAGTTAGAATCGTTATACTCAATGAATAGCATATATTCTCTAAATGAAGAATTTTCCAAAAAGTATGACATAATTTATGGGAAGGAAGAAAATGTAACAAGAATCTAGAAATAACTCAGATGGCAATTTATTAATAGTTGGTTACTCTTTGTGTACCCTGTTAAATTGGGTATGGAATGAAGTTATAATATCATGGAATGTGGGAGCCATCCTTAAATCGAGGCAACAGTCATCAGAAGATAAAATTACAGAAAAAATAGGTGTAATTTTGACACATCGATGAAAACTTATCTTCAAATTTTCAGTTGTTTTAAAAAGTGGACATTTTAAGTCATTTTTAAAGAGACTAGGTTTTTATATCGAGTATTACCATGTAATGAGAGAGATCCAAGAAATATTCCTGGGAAATAACTCCCTGTGGATAACAGAATTATTTAATGATTTCTTAAATTATAAAAATTCAGAGTGACATTAATTTATATCTTCACAATTTAAAAAAATCCAAAGCACACAAAAATGCAGACACACAAAAACATTTTAAGCTATGTTCTGCATTTTATAGAGGGAGCAGAAAAATTAAAAGCTTACAAACAAAAGTGGAACGAGATTTTAATTGAGAAAATTTTAATGCTAGCCTAAAGCAGCACTAAAATTTGGAATAAAACATGGCTACTGTAACTGAAACAGGTTTATTTCTTTAAGAAGTGGTTTCTAATTCTGAAGCTGCATATGTGCAGGCACACGTGATGGGGGATGTAAGGGTTGCCATGGTAAGTACACATCTTTTCTTGGACAGTTAAGTATTTTTAAAAATGCATAAAGAACTCTCACTTCATAATATGTCATGAAAATTGACTCTGCTTTCCTTACACCACATATTAGTATGATGCAATGCAGCACAGGACGGAAATAGCGCACATAAAAACTTCAGCCCATTAAGATGGCTTATAAAACATGGAGTGAAAAATGAAATAAGGAATCTGCAAGTGAGGTAACTCTAGTTAAATGGTGGGTCTAGAACAAGTTCTACCTCCATTAAATTAATAAACAGTCACACCTCAGGACATTCCACTGGCCTGATACACTCCCCGGGAGTCTAAACGCAAACGTCTGGACCATCACCCTCAATATACTTCAGTCATCTGACTTATTTTTTAGGGAAAATCACATCATTCCTACATCCCTACTTGCTCATTCTTTCCCGGTGCGATCAATAGTTCCCCAGAAACAGGGATTTGACTCTGTTGTTCCGTCTTTTGCATAAAATCTCGTGGTGGTTCTGTGAAGTCAGTTCAAGACGCCTGGATGGAGGCGTGACACCAGGACTGGGGAGGTGGCGGAATCTGTTGCGAAACGCAGCAGGTTCTGAGGCGCTAGAGAACCCACGTGTGCAGGGGCTGGAGAACTTTTCCGCCACGTCTCCCTCCCGGAAGGAATGCCTCACTTTCAAATTGGGAGCTGGCTGGGGCGAGGGGTAGGGGTGGGATGTGGGCTGTAAAAGAGGAAAGGTGGGCGATGGGGCAGAAGGTTCAGACCCTTTACAGGTATCTTCCTGTACTTCTCCACATTCTGTTCTCGCCCCCGTCAACTTTATTATTTTTCCCTCTTACAGAAGGACTTAAGCAACAGGGATGCTGAGCATGTCATAGGCTCAGCCTGGAACAAAGAAAATCGAGTTCCTAATACTGTATCTCTCGCGTTGGAGATCACGTGTCCTGCTTTCGCTGGAATGCACTCTTCTCGCCCACGCTATAAAATCTCTATTGTGCTTAGAAATTTTGGCCAGGTTAAAATATGCTTACAAACAAATTGCTTTGCATCTACCAAGAGCGCTACATTTCAGTGTAAACAGGTACACATATTTACGTGGTGACCCAGTTAACCACTGCAGGTAAATTCGATGTGTTGGAAGTGCATTGGGAAAGTAATCGGAAAGAGCAGGTGGGAGACCTTTACCTCTTCCTGACCGCACCCCTCCCCACGTTTTCTAATTTCTTTTGAAGGAGAACTTTGAAATGAAAGTGGGAGTCGTGGGAGTCGCAGATGGTTTCCTTCTGAAGCCGATTCCCGGGAGTTGTGAAAGTGACCCCTTCCCTTCTCCACCTGGCGCTGCGCCCTCTCGCCCAGCCCGCTTGCTTTGTGACTTAGTGGAGAGGAGAGAGAGAGGGAGAGGGCGGAGGCGGGTCCTTTATTCAGCCCTAATGGCCAGGAAGTAGTATAATGAAGCAATTTTGCAGCCATCTCTGTTATTATGAAGTCACACTATTTTTAAAGGCATTCTGTGCAACCCCCATCCCCTCACCCTCATTCTTGACTCTGCAAACAGTAAGACAGGAGACCTTCGAGAGCCAATTTAATTGTCCGTGAGCTAAGGTGCCATGGTTACAGTAATGTTAATGTACTTCCCTCCCTCTTTCCACGTAGGATCCGAAACTAGTCCTGCATCCTTAATGACTCTAAGAGGAGGATGCAAGATGCTGAAGGGGGCCCAGCACTGGGATTGGGAGTAATGCATGTTCACCAGCTTCGCCGTGCAACACAAAGGAGATGTGTGGACAGGAGTTGTCTAGCTTAGGGCGAAGAAGGACTCGCTTTCCCTGACTCCCAGAAAGCTTTCACTCCATCGCTCCCCGACTTCTTTCCGTCCTCCAATCTGTCATACTCCTTCTTCCTCTCCATCTCTCCCACCCCCAACCCCACCCTTTCCCTTCAATCTCCAATGGCCGAAAGATCTTCTAATTGTATTTTTCAAACAAATAGACATCAAACGGTAAAACGACAGCTCCCAAGATAAAGGAACAAATGCGACCTGCCACAAGTGTGTGTGTGTGTGTGTGTGTGTGTGTGTGTGTGTGTGTGTGTGTGTTGTGTGTATGAGAGAGAGAGGGAGGATCAAAGGAGCGCTTCATCCTTCAGACACCTCCGGGAAAAAGCTGACTGGAGATGCCCGAAATAATAAAAAGCTGTGATCAACCTCAGCTCAACCAATGGTCCCAGCACCAGTGCCCAAAACTCGCTCTTTACCTTTCCTTTTCGCAATATGTAACCCTTTCAAGTCTCGCACCAGCCCAGGCCACTGGGTACTCCCTTGCACCCGAACAGCTAGCAGCCCATTCCAACAGCTAGCAGTCCATTCCAAAAGCCCGGCAACCTACCACATCCCCGCCGCCTCCGCGGGCTACCGCGCGAGCAGCTCCCGGAGAGCGCTGAAGGCTCGGGTCTTCCCACCCTCGCCCCGCGCCAGCCGCCTCGGTCCCACACCTCGGGCGCTCACTGTCGCCGCGGCCACAATCTGCGGGGCCCCCGCAACCCCCTTGACCACGGAGCAATAGTGTCCTACTCACATCGCCGGCGGGAGAAACTGCCCATGAGGTTCCGGAGAGAGTGAATCGTGCAGCTGTCAAGGATTATTCCTTAAAGTATTCGGCGGTCCGCAGTGGAGTGGGCACGAGGGTCCTCGAAGGAGAGGAGGGGTTAAGGAGGAGAAGAGAAGGAGAAAGAGGGAATTCCAGGCAGGTGCCACGTTAGACCATGATGCCGGTGCCCTTCAGGTGGACGCCTGGAGAGGTTCCGGCGGGAAGCGGCCAAGGGGGAAGCCCGAGGCGCTGGCGGGGGAGGCAAGAGCGCATCCACTCCCCAGCTTCCGCCTACCCTGCGCGCCGCGCTAGCGACCGCAGCAGCCGCGGCGGCGGCGGCGGTGGCGGTGGCGGAGGCGCAGCTCTCTCCCCACCCCCAGAAGGCTCCACACACAATAAATCCTGGGCAGAGAAGAGACGAGCAGAAAAGGCGAATCTTGCACCCAACTCTATAATACCCCCTGCACACTGCCGTGCCTCTCCTGCGAGGATCCCCGGGGACCCGGGCGCAGCGGGCGGTTCAGAGGGGCCGTGCGCTCCCAGGGCTGCAGGCAACGGCGGTGGCCTGAGTGGGCGGCTGCAGGTCCCTCCGGCGAGAACCCGCTGCCCAGAGGCTGTGTCTGTGGCTTCAAGCCCGGGGTTCGCCGGGAGTGGGGTCTTCCTCGGTGCAGTGGCTCTGTGCACAGGTGCCAGGATTGGCAGGCGAGGAGGCGCTGCTCGTGGCTCTTGGCTGTGTCTCCCTGTTCTCCCCGCCCCCTCTCTTTTTTCCCACCCCCTTTTCCGACGACACCAGCTGCAGCTGCTTCAAAGTGTGAAAAATGTCAAGGAGATTTTCCAGCAACGGGGGCGGGGGACGACCGTGTTCACAGCCCTCGGCCCCTTTTTGAGATCCTCGCCTGCCCCTCTGACCTCTACTCGGGCTCCCGCAAATTGTGAGAAGAAAAATCCCAGTCCGGCGGAGAACTGAAATGGTCGCCTTCTCTCGGCTCCCGCACAGGCTGTTTTTAGAGAACGGGACAACAGGCCGAGCCCTCTGGGTTCTTTCTGTCGCCCGCTGTGCGCCAGGAAGGTGCTCGAGGCACGGCGCAGAGCAGCGCTCGGCCGCCGGCTCCTCCCGCGGCCGGACCGGCCCGTGGCGCTCGGGCGGCGCGGCGTCCTGCAGCGCGGGCGACTCCGCCGCACCAGCGCCGCCGGGCCTCTGCGCCTCCCCGAGCGCCCCTGCACCCGCACCAGCTCGGTGACGCTGCGCTCGTGGCTCCGCAGGCTGCCGCTCCTGCTATCTCAGCAAAGAGGCGGCCAGGAGCGCCTCCTCGGGGTTTCCTCCCCAGCCCGCCTTTCCCGCTGCAGGTTGTTGGCTGCCAAGGAGAGAAGTCTCTGCTAGCGGGTCGGTCGCTTCACATTAGTCAAGGCGACGACCTCTGTGCCTGCCCTCGCGTTCCCTTCTCATTCCGGGCTCGGGGTTGCTGCCCTGGGAGTGCGCAAAAAGAGAAGGGGTTTTCCAACTACCCTTCATGTCTTCACCGCCACTCCTCCTGCCATGAGCGCGCGCGCGCGCGCGCGCACACACACACACACACACACACACACACTCACTCACACTCGCGCACACACACATTCACATACTCCCTCACGTAAAGACACGCACAGACACTTTATTCTCTCACACTTCTCTTTATAGTCTCATAAGCAGCAATATGTTAAGAAACATACTGACGAAGCTAGTAGTATATTTAGACTTCTCTTTTATTCTGTAAACCCAACGGGTCAATTCTCTCTTTGAATTTAGATTTAGTATCCTAGAATCTTTTTTTTTTCCCTTTCTGTGTAATACAGGCTATAGGCTTTTTGCTTCCTCATTATAAGGGAGAGAATTTCCCTTTAGTTGCCTACATTGCTAATACAGTCAGGCTGAACGGCATTCAGTTGCCACTCTGGGGTGGATGCAAGCTCAGTTTACTAAAAAGAAAATGCACTTGCTCATTTTCTTATATTTGCAATGCTAAAACCCTCAAGGTCATAAATCATCATTTCTGGTCGCTAGGGATTGTCTAGGAAGAGACTTTGCAGATTGATGCCTAATCTGCAGAATACCAAGAATTTTTACTTTCCACTTTACCTGGGCCATGAAGGTGGGCTGACTTTTAAGGGTAATTTCCCAGTATATCATATTACTTGCATGTAGAATAAAAAAGAAATTGGAGTATATTTTGAAAAGCCAGATCATTTTAAAAGTGTGTTATAAAACACTACTGAGAAAGGCTTCTGAAATGGCAAGGAGATGAAAAAATAATGTTAAAAGGATGATTTTTTGAACTGACCTCTGTGGAGTTCTATTTTTTCACCCATAGTTTTATCCGTGTAAACATTTGCCACATCTCAGTGTCTCAGCTGGATGGAGTGATATGAAAAATTTCAGGTACCAATAGGAAATCTAAAAAACATAACCTCACACAACAATTACACAATTCTAGCTATTCTTTACCAGATTCCAGTTCTTTTGGATACAGTTTACATAGAACTTTCACATATAGTGTTTTATTTAATCCCTTCCTGAAACTGTTTGGTGGATAACATTTTCCACACTTACAGGAAGGGTACAAAGACTTATCTCACAAAGGTGCCCAACTGCCCTGCACTTGAACTCAGAATTTCTTATTTTTACTCTAGGATTCATTCCTTTTTACCAAAATGTTTGACAAAAAAATTTGTATTTAAAATCACAGCCAATTATGAGGAAACTCAGATCCTTGCAAACAGGTAATATACCAACCAGTGAATTCACTTCCCATGTGTTAAGTGGAACTGTTTTCCTAAATGAAAACAACATTGTTCTCTTCCAATGAGGAGAAAGATATTTTTTGGAAGTCCAAATGAAAAATTGATGATGCCCCTGTAATATATTTCAAATCGTGTGTCCTCTTTTCCTCTTTGTCTTATCCCAGAATCTTGCTTTCAGACCATGGAGATCCAAATGGATAAAAGATTTTAAACATGTGCAGGTGTGATGCAGTGTCTATGGGTTTTAGCAAACATGGTTTTAGCATTAAAAAAAAATAAGAAGGAAGGAGAATATTCTCTATAGAATAGGCTTTGGATACAATGGCCCAATTTTTTTTCTAAGATTTATGCATCTTGAACAAATTCTGGCCACCTTCACTATTTAAACAATGAAGTATATTGAAGAGATTTCAATAATTCTATGACACCATTGAAATGCAAATGCAGATGCTGTCTTTAAACTCCAAGTTGCCCTGTCATCAACCTTTTGGAAATGCAGACAACTGCCTGAAAATTGGAGAAAGATGAATGCTGAATATCCTTAGGCTGTCGCTCAAGCAGAGGTCCAATACCAAAAACAGAAACAACTTTAAAAATTAGATCAAAGCAGTTTTAACAGATTAGCTGTTCAGATTATATCTATGAATGGCTAGACATTAAACCCATAAAATCTTGTAAATTGTTAATCAATTCCTTTGACTCACACTACTAAACTTTTTGAAATGATACTCTGTTCCCAGGATAAGCAGAACTAACCTTATTTGAAAATAAAAGACATATGGTGATGTTAAACAATCAGGTGCCAAATATCTTTCTAACATTTCTTTCTCTAATATTTCTCTTTGGAGGCCTCGTTTGTTACCCTTGTCTTAAAAGATTTCCTCTTTGGCAATTCTTGATTTAAAAAAAGAAAACCTGCTTATAGAAAGCACAATATTTTCAGTTGTACCAACCTTTACTATCTTAACAGGATTGGCTTAATTAGATATGTGTACTTGGGGAAATAGAAAACATTGTTAAATTTTGATATTTGGAATACGGTTCTGAAGAGCTTGGAGCTGGTAGAGTTTGGTGGGACAGAATCAGTATCAACGGGGTACCATAAGGGTATGGAGTGCTGCTAGATTTTGAAAAACAGGGAGAAGCTCTGCACAGGAAGTGGAAGTCATTAGATTCTTCTTCAAATTAATTTGTTAGATGGCCTTTCCTGTGAAACTAATCTCTCAGATTAACAATCTGTTCTAGCTGAAAAGAATGCTTCTTTATTGTTATATTTACTTCATTTGGATAATTATTTTTTATTTTAAGCACTAATTTGGATATTTATCATATACAAAATACAGTGAACACTGATGTACCCATCATGCACCTTAAGAAGGAAAAAATGTTGTTGAAAAGACTGAAGCTTCCTCTCCCTTTCGTCTCTTTCTTCTCCCCTCACCCCAGAGAGGTAACCTCATTCCTAAATTTTGTATTTATTTGTACATTAATACATTTCACACCTTTTTACCGCTAACAATATTTTTATATTGCACTAGAAATTTACCCCTTACCCCTTATAAATGATAAAATGCCATGTGTATGCTTTTGCAACTTGCTTTTGATGTTTACAAAACCATCATGTTTGTGAGAATGAATCATCTTGATACGCGTCACTCTGGTTCACTAATTTTTGCTGCTGCACGATAGTTGACTTTACGAATTTATCATTTTCACCTTCTGTTGATAATTTTTGCTTTTATAAGTAATAATATTATGAACATGTTTATATCTCTTAATGCATATGTATGAGAGTTTTTCTATTTTGTATACCATCTAAGAGTTCATATCTTAGGTTGTAGTGTATATTCAATATTCAGTTGTTTTCAATTTACATTCCTGCTGTCACTTGTAAGAATTTTCTTTGATCCACGTGCTGTCAGATGGTTTTGTTAGACACTTTCATGTCGTCCAGTCCAGTCTGAGGGGTGTGAAATGGTATTTCATTCTGGTTTAAATGCGTGTTTTCCTGCTTAGTAAGAGTTTGAGCACCTTTTAATGTTTATTAACAATTCACATTTTTAATGCAAATTGCTTAGTTTATATATTCCATGCATTTTGTTTCTCTGACAAATATTTTTTACATTTTTATTTTTTTCGGATTACAGAAGTAATTTATGTTTATTGTTAAAATCTCAAGCAGTGAAGATTTTATAAAGCAAAATATGAAAGTACTCTATAATTTCTTCCCTAGAAATAACCACAGTTATTAGTGTGGCATACTCTTCTGAATTTTTCTCAGCATATAGTAATCTAAAGTTACATACATTATTAATTTTATCCCTCAGAAATATATTCTTTGTATGTATGTATATTGCCTTGTAACTTGCTTTTGCTGAGAAATATATGGTGAAATAGCCTTTTACTTCTTTTCTAATATAGTGGTAACCTGTTCCTTTGTATAGCTTTGCAGAATCCCATTGCATGGATATACCATAATTTATGTAACCTCCTTCCTATTAGGCGAATTGTAATTTTTTTCACTATTGCAACAATTTTGCAATGAATTTCCTGTATGTATGGCCTTGCATTCTTATACAAAACTTTCATAACATATATTTTTAGAAATATTATCAGCTGACTGTACATTTTATATAGTAATATAAATACAATGTATTATTAATTATTATAGTATGATTATATGATAATTATTATAATCTTACTGAAAACTATACACATAAAATTTTTGATAGATAGCACCAAAATCCCTCCCAAAATGTTAAACTAATTCATGTTGTCACCACTGTCTATCAAAATTTTTGTTTTTAATACCACTGTTGACCTTGAGTACCAATCATCTTTTAAACCCTTCCAATCTGATAGATAAGCACATTTCATCATTTAAGTTGTATATCTGCCATAATTATTAAGCTGAGGTTAAGCATTACATTTTTTATGACAGCATGAAACACAGGGCACGATGGTCTGGTTTCATCATTTTCTTAATATGTGGCAAGCAACCAGAAATGAGGTAACAAAATAGAAACCAAAATCTCCCCTATAGAAAATTAGTTTTTAGTTAAGACTCATGAGACTTTAGTGGGAAAAGGAAAAAGTGCTGAAGTTTGCTCAATTCACTACGTAGCCCAAAAACCCCAGACCCCCCTCCTTCTCCTCATTTCTCTACCAAGAAGAAGGTCACAGACCTGAGCATCTCCTGATTATCCTCCTGGATTTAAACCCCATCAGTAAATTAACCTTCACCCAGCTGATTTAAAGGAATGTTTTAGTGTTTGGACAGGAATTTGGCATTGCATGGATATAGCCAAAGGGTTTTTGATAACCTTGTTTTTCCCATCAGACACTAGCAGTTTACATTGTGCAGTCTTCAACCTCACTAACACTTGCTAAGTTTCATTGCTTGAAAATGCCTTAGACTAGTATCTCTGAGCTTGGGTTACTTAGTGTATTTGTTTCCTAATAAGAAAAGAAAATTAATACAGTTCACTATCAGTCATTTTGTTTTAAGCTTGATATTTGATTTCAAATAAAAATGAATAGTATTTGTTTCTTTACGGTGGCCTCTGTATGCACTACAAAGCATTTTAAAATAATAAGTAAGAATCTAGGAGTGTTAAGAATGAATAGAAAATATGAAAATCATTATGAATGCAATTTATTCACAGTATTAAAACAGTGGAGGTGGTTTTTTACTTTCATCATATGAATGGGTATTGGATCAGGATGCAGATATTATCTTCTAAAGTCTGAGAAGGTATTTCATAATATTAAGTACATATCTAAAATAACCAGGAAGATTTTACCATTGCTATTTAACCTTTATGCATTGTATATCTCTAAACATGTCAAGATATATTTCTGTCTCTCTAAAGTACACACTTGGTTAATTTAAGAATTTTGTGCTTACAGTTACATTAAATTTAAAGAGATTATTTAACCTCCTTGGAAATAAATCAAAATTTTATATAAGTAGCAGAGTTTATTACATTAAAAAATTGAATTTAAAATTGAACTGCCTGCTTATATTACCCACAATGTGTTTAAATATCTTTATGACTGTTATCTATACCAAAATGATTTTAGCAAAAATTCCTTTTTATTTATACTTTACCATAGTTTTTTTTTTTTCTACGCCCATTAATATGCCTGATTTTGGGAAATTAAATGCCGTTAGCTGATTTCCATAAAAAATGACTGGAAAATTAAGACTTTTTGAATTGTTTTCAAATTCTACTTCTTCTAAATATATGGCTAATTGTATAAAGTGATGTTCAACACATTTAATGAATACCTACTCTGTGTAAAACACTTTCAGTGAAAAGAAGAATATAAACGACACTGCCTCGTTGGCAGTGACTAGTGGGAACATCTGAGTCTCTTAGAGAATAGGAAGCAGGTCACAAACTCCATTCACTTGACGAGGTTTATTCAACAATCTGTAGAGTTGATGCCAATGTCAGTTACTTTGCCCCACTGTGATGCTGAGAATTTCTTTGTATCTAGAAAATAAACTACTTTTAAATGTGTTTTTATTCCAAGAAGGAGGTAAATATTTCAACCTCCTAGAAGGCTACTTTCTGTTGTACCATCTCCAGGCAGCTGTTCTCTGATAATGCTACTAACAGAAGCCCAGAGCTTTTCTGCTTTAAATTTGAATATTTCATCTCTTAGGGAAGGTAAGTCAATGTGCAACATAGGTGAGCTTTTAAACATGGGTGGAGCATGTGCATGCACCCTTGCTCCTCCTGCTTCCCCACTCTTGTCTTGCTTTCCTCATTGACACAGTGGAGCAGTAGTGAAAGTTTTATCTTTCATAAACCACATCCATCATGGATGTGTCTAACAATTCCTGTCTGTAAATCCCCGTGAACTTTCACAATGAAGATCAAATAGACCAAATCTTTGGCTTCGAGGAACTTAAAGTCCAGTGAGCTCACATATGTATTGTTAGGAAAACTCTTAACAAAAATGGGCTACTAGATTCTCTCCTTCCTGTAATATGTCCCTTAATTATATGCACTATTCCAGAAGTGCTGGAGATAACAAAATATTCCTTTTACTAATTCACTTTCCCAGATGGTCTATTCTATCTAAATAAATCAAATAACATATAGTAGGGCATTTATCTAGTGCAAGGAACTATGAATGACACAGAGAAGTCAGGTGCAACCCTTGAGCTAAGATTAATCCAGTAAGGGGGGTAAATATGTATACATATCTTTGAAAATTATTTACAACTCATTGTTTTCTAGGATATGATGATTCATAGTAGCTGGAAGAGTTTATTTTATTTCACTGTTCTGAGGACTGGAATGGGCATGGGTATGAAAGCTAAGGGTAGAAGCTGATACTGGGCACACTATTCTGCAAAATAAAGTGGGCAGTGGCAGTGTTGACAGCTGATATGAATAAGAAATCAAAGAGGAAGTAGAGGCTAAGATACTGAGTACTAATTGTGGAGAATTATAGAAGAGATCCCAGGGAATGTGATAGTCTGAGGAAGAAAATCAGATGGTGAGGATATGGGAGTCAAATGCCCAAATGTGATTCAGCCCAGGACTCCATCAAATCTACACAGAAGGGGCTAAAACTGAGGAAATTCTGATTGTGTTTAGATTTCTTATAGTAAACATTAAGGGAACCGCAACCACATACCAGCTGCTGGAGGGAAGAGACAGAATCACCCCATAAGGGTGATCATTTTACATGTGGGTGTTATATATATAAAAACTTTTAAAAAGCAGCTAATTAGAATAATTAAGTATTACCTTCACTAAGACTTAATATCCTTGGACGATCTTTGAGTAGTCCTAAGTCCTGCTTATGCTCTTCATTGTCTCTTCAACTATGATCACTCATTCATTTTCAATATCATGTCAAGTAATACTTGGTAACTTGGATATTATAAGGACATTTATAGTGCTAAAACATTATAGGGAAACTACAACCTATAAGAGCGTAATTTTAAGATACCATGTCCTAAGTAGACAAGATATATTTTTGAGAAATGAGCCCTGAAGAACTCATACTTCTCCTTGCCATACAAAATTAATAAATACAAAACTCTAGATGACACACTGAAAAGGTAACCTGTTGGAAGTACATTAGTTATGAGGTTAAGAACAAGGTATTGAAGTCAGGAAGATCTAGGTTCAAATCTCATTTCTGCTAAACAGTGTCCAAATTTTGGTGATTTTTTTTTTAATCTGTCTGCTTCAGTGTCTTCATCTATAAAATAGAGATGATATCTAATTATCTAGATGGTAAGAATGTTAAATAAAACAATACCTAAAAAAAGTGCTTGACATGTGCTTGATACATAGGAAGGGGTCTGTAAATGATAGTTATTATTTACCATTAACCTTCATATTTAAATGTAAATTCAGTCCATAAACAAAGCCAATCACTTTCATATCAGAAGCATTACAACTAAAAATAATCACTGTCCCCCTAGTGTATAAGCTTTATTCCAGCAGGAATAATATCTAGCATACTTAACAATCATCCCATAAGCCTTGTCACATGGATGTTGTTGAATTGTATTTGTTGACTTATTGAATGAATACGCATCCTCGGGGGAATTTTTGCAGAACATTAATGATCCTAAATAAATTTGGAAAACTACATATCTACACAGGATCAATCAGATATTTGAATTATGATTAAAGAAAAAGTTGTCGATTTCATCAAACTCCACTTTGGCTAATGTGAAGTGGAGCCAAGTTCGTGGCCATCTGTTTATGACAAAAACACCAGTAAAGGTCAATTCAGTGACTTTGGTTTCATTCTCATATTTTTATGGACAGCAATTTGTTTGATGTAATGTCATAAGGTACAAAATGATGAATAATATTTAATCTCATAGTCTAACAGAGAAGAGAAGCCATGGATGGATACAAGGAAAAGAATGGTAGAGAACATTAAGGAAGCACCATTAAAATGCACTGTGAGTGCTCAAGTAAGGAAATATTTATTTACTGTTAATTATAAAACTAATTATTAATAACTGATTGATGTACTAAATCCTTATATGCTCTACATAGCTGTTCTCCCATCATCTTTTGACTTCATTCTCTACTTAGTACTCCCATTTGCTCTAGCCACACAGGCTTCCTTACTGTTCCTCCAACATTCCCAACACAATTCCTTTTCAGGGAATTTTGTATTTTCTCTGCACCCTGCCCGGATTGCTTCTTTACCAAATTCTCATAGAGCTCATCTCCTTACTTACAGATTGTTAATCAAAAATTGTTTCCTCAGTGAGAACTTCCATAGTCATCTCTGTACATTTTAACCACATAAACAAATTTCATATCACTCTTTTCTGCTCAATTTTTCTCCTAAGCACTTAACACTAAATATATTTTACTTATCTTGTTTCTTGTTTGCTTTATCCCATTATAAAGTAAACTCCATGAAAAATTTTTGTCTGGAAAGGGGGGGCAAATGGCAGGTGATCAATATATTTTTCTTGAATTAAAGACTGAGTAAACTAATGGTTGTTTGAATCTTCATAGTTCAGAGGGTACACTCACATTTGTTCTTTTGTTCTTCCTAATGACTCTGTGTAATAGACAGTATTATTTTTAGCAGAGGAATCACTTGAAGACTTCTTAGGAGAGATGACACTTGTGTAAGACCTTGAAACTTGAGAAAGAGATGTGGAGTATAGAAAAATATTACATTTCCAAATTAAAAATAAGATTTAAGAATTCTTATTGGTCCTACTATTTGATTAAAAAGAAATACTATCTATGTGACTGTGATTATTATTTTTATAGTTCAGATGTGTTTTTCATGCATGTGTGCTTGCAATTCCCCAACTTCCACTCTATGGTCACCTGACATCACAAATGGTCCTAATCAACCTTTGCATGACTTCTTCCTCTTCCAAAGTTTTTCCTTCAGCTTCTCTATTCACTGCATGGCTTTTTAGCAGGGAAGTATTTTAAAGCTTTGATTTTTAAGGAAAGCAATTTCATCATGTTCAAATTGTGTTTAAAATGCTCAGAGAAAAATATTGTCTGGGGAGCAGTATGACTGAGTGATCTGCCACATTAAGCATCAGTGTTACCTGTTTAAAAAAATCAGAGTCAAGCTTTCAAATGTGGTAAAAATAGGTCTTAGAGGACTTGAGCTCCTTGAAATCACAAGCTTTATCTCTCCATTGCTGGGCATGTAACATGTGCTCATTCAATCTTTGTTTAGTGGATATTTGCTGCACTGGTCTAAGTCAGTCACTGATCAGTGGAGAATGGGGGAGTTAAAATTGAGTAGAGTTATGAATTCACTCACTTATTCCTTCAACAAAAACTAATTAAGTTCTATCAATGTTTAAGGATCTGTTTTTGGAGCTGGAGATACAATGAGTTAGCAGGTTCTAGCTGTGCCTTCAAGGAGACTTCAGGATAGTAGGAAAGACAGACATCACACCATAATATAACTCGTCTTATACGAAGTGCTATGAGAGAGAGAGAATGAACAATGAGAGAAAATAATAAGATAGGATGTTCCGGACTATAAAACTACCATTGTAACTTAAAAAACTTTTTTTAAGGTTTTTCTCCTAAATATGGCAAAGAAGATGCTCATTATAGAACAATGGGTATACATATGGAGTCAGTAGCACAAAGAACTTAAAGAGGAAATAAGATGAAGAGGTCTTTCTTTTCTCTGATAAGTTTTAAACAAGATGTTGAATATTTCAGAAACCTGAAGAAACAGAATTGAGGAATGAGGATGGTAATTTACAGAAGGGACCTGGTTCCATACATCACCATATTTGTGAATCACTATGCTTTACATGCTTTATATGCTCAGTAAGTGTTGATAGACTAAACAAGCCAATAAACTGATTTATAAGAGTAAGACAAGATAATGGGTTAAAAGATACTTAGAATGAAGAAGCTATCAAATTTGGATTATTTTAATTGGGTACTTAAAGTGTAATTTAGAGAGAAATAATATGGACTTGTACAAAGGGATTTGTATTTATTTTAAATCTTGTTCTTCAGGGCCTCAGTTTGTTTAGACATTAATTCTAATGTCTCAGCTCACTTCACCATTGTGCTAAGGATCAGTGCTGGTCTGGAGGGATATTAAAAATTTTTAAGTCTGTCTGTCTATCTATCTATCTATCCATCCATGTATCATCTATCTATCTATTTATTCTTTGTCAGTGTAGGTTACAACTGCACTACTCTTCATTAAAAACTCTCATTTTGAGATTATACCATTTCTAACTTTTAAAGTTGAAATGTCATTCTTTTAAGAAATAAATATTATTTGTTAAATCACAAAATGTTAAATAAACTCGATTAGATCATCTTTTCTATCACAGGTGAATGATTTGTAGTCCTTCCCCTTCCCCTTTGGTTTGTGCTAGCAATCTGCTTGTCTTCCAAGATAAGTAAAAACAGCTCTGATTATCCGAAATGGTGAGTGGTAGATTTTGGTGGGAGTAGTTTCTCTAGAAGAAACAGGGTTAAATGGCATCTCATATAGGAGCTGGTAAAAGACAGGTATTGTTGGTTGACTATGCTCTGCCATTATCCTTTTCTTACTTATCAACAGAACCTAAATTTCATTCAGATATTGAGCATCAATATAATAAAGGAAAAAAGGCCAGTCTATCATGAAAACACTTTGCTCATGTTTGGTTTGGGTTCTCCATTATTTGGGAGGAATATCCTGCTGTGACTTTTCCCGGATAATATATTCTTTTCTGATAGAAAAGAAAGAGAAATATAGAAAAGATTTGTCCCTTCCCTTGCTTCTGACTTTGAATGGTAGGAGCTAAGGAAGTAAGGTGGAACTGTCCTCTTCAGACCATGAAGAAAAGCCAAGGGAATCATGGATAGGCTCACCCAGAACTCTGACCTTGTTCACCTGCTGAACCAACCCTGCGACCACCTACCTTCAGATGTTTTGTTATTATAGAAAGTCAAATGATTTTACGTCACTTTTGGTTGTGCATTCTCTAACATGAAGTCAAGATCATTAAAATGATTCATGGGGAGTTTGTGAATCTAGTTTAAAAGAAACTAAGTATGTGGTTAATTTATATCTTAGTTTATTGATATAGTATTCTGATCACAAGTGAATATTATATACAAAACATACACAGTGTACATTTTGAATGAAATAATAACATCCTTGGATAGTCACCAATGTAATACTTGGTTTGGTATAGTATCATTCTAAAATGCAATTCTCAAAAGTGCTGAAAAGTTAAGAATGCATTGGTTAAAGGACTAGCAATTGCAGTTAAACAACATACCTGTTAGTACAGCATCATAAATTTTTATTGCTATGAAAACTGTAAGGCTAAATTTTTATAAGATGTTACCTAAGCCCTGAATCAGTCACTCAAATGATGGGGAGGGTATTTTAGACAAATGAAAGAGCCTGAGCACCAGCTGCCTTGCAGATTACTCCCTATGGTAAGAAAGCAAAAGATAAGGGTCAAAAATCTATAAAAGTCTACTCTATGGGAAGTTTGAAAATAAAAAATAGCTTTCTTACTCTCCTTAGGATGCTTCTGGCTGCCAACATCAAAAAATAAGTCTCAAATTAATTTAACCGATAAGGAAAGCCATTGGCTTAAATAATATGAGCTCCAGACTGAAAGAAGTGGTCGGGGTGGTTGCTTTACTATCTCAACAGTGTCATCAAAGGCCCAGGTTGGTTCAGCATCCTTGCTCATAGGCACCCTAAATGATGCTGGCTAGTAGTAACTGAAACCATATCCTTTCTTGTTCATATACAAACATTTGGCATGAGAGGAAGGAAAGCTTTCATGACTCTCATTTAAATTTTAGAAACAATTTTTTCTAGATGCTTCTACCAAACTTCTCTCTGGAATTGAACCCCTTGTCCACTCCTTGATCAATTCCAGGCAAGGAGGAATGAGACTCTTAAAACAATCAGGACTCTTAGAGCTGAGAAATAAGGACTTTTTTCCTGAGCCACGTGAGCTGCACGGGGAGGGTTACTCAAGCTGAATAAAAGTGAGGTTCTGATAGGAAGACAGAAGTAAATGGGTGAGCATGAACAGCAAAAGAAGCCACTTGCTTCTTATTCACTGACAGCCTTACTATATTCAGATACAGTTGTAAGAATTCTTCTTTATTAAATTATTTAATTATCGTATTATCTACATGAGATAGTGAGCATTGTGGCAGACGCTAGCAGTGACCTCCTGTGTCTATCAGATTTGCTGGGTTATGCTGTGGTAGCAACCCTGAAATCTCAGAGTCTGACCAAAAATACGCTTCATTTCTTGATCATATTACGTTGCCCAAGCAGCTTTGCTGCATGTTGTCTTCTTTTGGGGACCTAGGTTGAAAGCGTATCTCTGTATGAGACCTGGGGCCCTCTGCAGGAAAGGGAAAAAGGCGATGTCAGAACTTCATGATGTTAATGAAAACTTCTGGTGAGAAGTGGCATATGTCACTTCTGCTCACACTTTATTAGGTAAAATTAAGTATTATGGCCAATTCTGATATCACTGAGTCAAGGAAGTCAAAGCTTCTCACAGGCAACTAATAATTGGGGACAATAATACAGTGTAACACCCCTAACTCACATCCACTGCCTCCTCCTTCCTCACTTCTGATGTGCACAAGTGGTGGAGCCAGGATGTGAACATTGGTCTGCACACCTCCATGCGCCTCTTCTAACCAGTGGTCTAAGTGATTGTGCAGGATACAGAATAAATTACTTTCAGATGTATTTTAAAATAAATATTTAAATTATTTTATCAATTTAGGAATCAGTGGTATTCTTAAAAATAACTCTATGTCAGTGTTTGCAGCTTAAGGTACACGTTACTATGGTGGTGGTCCACGAACATTTTGGCCTCAGGGTTTTTATACTCTTAAAAGTTGTTGAGGACCATAAAGAACTCTTATAATGTGGGATACTCCTATTTATATTTATTATAGTAAAAATTAAAACTAAAAACATTTAAACATTTAATTCCTTTAAAGTTAACAATAGTAATCCCATTACATATTAACGTAAATCATGTATTTTTATTAAAGTAATTATATATTTCAAACTTTAAAATTCAGTGAGAAGGGAGGCATTGTTATACATTGTTGCAAATTTCATTTACGTCTGATTTAATAGAAGACAGTTTCTTTTATATGCTACATCTGTGATATATGTTTTTTGGTTAAAGTATATGAAGAAAGCCCCTTACATAGATAGGTAGGTAGAAGAAGAGAAATCATTTTAGACAATTTTGAATATTTTTCTTTGATACTACACTAAAACTTGACAAGTGATAGTTTCATAAACATTAGTTTCAAACAGAATCTTAAACCATATTAATAAACTTTCTGTATTCTGTTACAAAATCCAATGGTCTTGTCTGCATTTTTAATGGATCCCATTCAGGACTTTGTACCATCAAGGATATTCATTTGAAAACATCAGTTCACTAATTTATGCAGATCTTTTTGCAAAGCTACGTTGCAAAAGATGTTGACGTATTTCATTATACAATAAAAATAATTTATTAATTTTAACACTGATCTTATCAGGAAAGTTTTTAAGTATTGGGAAGCCATCAAGCTCATGGTGGCAGATATAAGTTTTCCCATATTCTAATTTTTGCTTGAAAGCTCAAATTTTTATCACTGGCAACAGTACTGTCACTTGTCGTCCTTCAGGTGGCAGGCTCATTGTTGGTTTTTGAAAAAATTCTGCAAAATAGTCAAATATAAATAACCATAGTTTGTCTATATATCATTCTTTCAAATAAAAATGGTGTTTTGAGAAAAAAAGTGGTTATTTCAGCTTGTCACTCAAACAATTATACAAGTGCTTTTCTTGAGACAAATACTTTTTTTGTTGTTATTTAGAAGCGTTGTGGCATACTTCTCATTTTTCTCACAAAGAATATGTTAAAAAAACTGTATTCAGGTAGCTCACAGTGAAAAAATTGTGACAATGAATATATGTATGTTCATGTATAACTGAAAAATTGTGCTCTACACTGGAATTTGACACAACATTGTAAAGTGACTATAACTCAATAAAAAAGTTAAAAAAACTGTGTAACTGTATTCAAAGATTGAGGTTAATAGAATTAGTAATTTTTATTTCTTCATCAAAAACATTCTTAAGTGAAATTGACATTCTTTTATTCATACTATTTTTCATGAGAGTATGTGGTGAAATACGGTACAAGTTGGTGCCACTGCCTTGATTCTTGCTAAAAAGACCAGCAATTTAACCCACCATTTCTTCTGCACCACCAGTGTACATTTCAACACAATGAATAAAGAAAATAATGTGTTGGTATTATTATGAAAATGATTTTGACCTTGTGGATTTCTTGTAAGGGCTCTAAGTTTATTCAGGGGTCCACAGACCAGACTGAGAACTGCTGCCCTATGGAAACCTTGTAAAGTCCAGTCAACTTAACTTACACATTCAGTTTAACAAAAAATTGCAAGTGCTTTCTCTTCTTGGCACTATGATAAGTGCTAGGGTTAAAAAGCTATATGGTATAACGTTCCTGCTCTCAAGAAGCAGGAACATTCAAGAATCATTCTAGGCTCAGGAGTAGAGCTGTGGACAGATAAGTGCCTTACAGTGCCGTGAGTGTCCTTAAATAGAGAAGCAGAGCGAGTGATTGGAACGTGGAGTGCCTGGGTTAGTCTGCTGATTTAGGTAACAATATCCAGAGCTGAAAAGAGGTGAGCCAGGTGAGTAAATGGGTGACAGAACAGTGCTCTGGCCAAATAAAGAACTCTGGGAAAAAAAGATATTAGATACATATATTTCAGGATCTCAAAAAGTGAAGTTAGGAACAGGAAAATTGGGGTATGTTTTAGATCACTTAGGTCTCTAAGTGGTTAAGACTTTAAAATGCTGGAATTAAATCAGCAAGACTAGAGGATGATTTAGGCATAAGTGATGTTGAAATTAGATTTTGGAGTGGTGGTGTGTGGGAAAGGGGCAGTTGTAAAGAGTCTAATTTGGAAGCTTTTGAGTTGGTGTCCCTGAGACACCAAATGAACTGGTGCTGCAAGAATATAAGTGTATGTATCTGAATCTTAAAGGCGATGTCATGAGTAGGGATATAGATGTGCAGCGTTAGTGTTTAGATGGCAATCAAAATCCTGAGTGGGGGAGATTGCTAAAAGAAAGGAAAAACAAAGTAGTGAACCAAGAATGGATCGAAGAGGGATTTATTAGGGGAAAAAGAACCTATGAAGGACGTTACAAACAAAAAGGTAAAGAGATGGGTGGGAAACTGTTTTTTTGGATGAGATCAGCACTTAAATCAATGAATTTGGGGTAAGCTACCCGCCCTCCATAATGTAAGTGGACCTCACCCAATCAGTTGAAGATCTGAATAGAGCAAAAAGCCAGCCTCCTCCAGCAAGAGAGTTTCTCCAGCAGTTTTCTTTAGGACATCCTATGTACCATCAGCTCTCCAGGCTCTCTGTCTGCCAGTCATACTGCAGATTTGACATGGCAGTCTCCACAACTACATGAGACAATTTTTATAATAAATCATGTAGATATACGATCTTATACATGTATATGATATTTGCATATCAGCATACATACATATCTATATATATCTGCATACATCTATCTATAAATGTATCATTATTTCTCTGCATATTTCCTATTGGTTGTGTTTCTCTGGAGAGTCTTAACAAATATAGAAACTATAAAAGTGTATTATCATGAAAACAAAGTTGTAGAGCAGAAAGTAACCAAATGTGTTTTTCGGGACATCTCTTCTGGTGCATGCTAATGGATGCCAAAAAAAAAAAAGTTTTGCTGTAATTATATCTGGGAATTTCTTGGTGCCTTTTAAAAATGCACTTGCAGTACAACCCACAAACGTGTGAATTATGTAATCTTTTAATATTTCAAATAGAATCTTTTTTTACTCAACCTCACTATTCCAGGCAGTCAGGAGGTTTTTTAAATTTTCTTTCTTTTTTTTTTTTTAAACTACTTTAAATTTAAAAAGAATACCTAGTTGTTAATAGTTTTCAGTTTAAGTTAGTCCCTTATTGGTAAAGGCTCTGTTTCTCATAGTCTTGCACATGCCCTCTGCTTTTCTCCAAAATGCATTTGGATTTCCAGGGGACATTAGCGTGTCCTAGTGGTGCTATTGGTTGTAGAAAAGGCACTCATATCCATGGGTTACGAGGTGTGTTTTTGGACTCTGTGCTGATTATTCTTTTGTCCATTTGGTCATTGATTTTGTATCTGACATTCAGTGCCTGAGATGGCAGCTGGTGAGCTTATGATATGTTTTTCCTGAGCTTGGCCAAGGGCCTCTTGTCCTCCCTGATAACTTGTCCCCACCTTAGTCCTCACTGGCACTTGAAATTTGGATACACCCTAATTGAACCCTAATCTACAGCTACAGTTACTTTCCCCTGTCCCAGCATTCTCTCAGTGAGCCCACTAGCCAGTTGCCTTCTGTGCCCACTGCAGGGCACTTGGGAACGTCTGGACACCTACCAAACAACAGGGTTTCCCAGCACTGACACTGGGCAAATAACGCTGGTTAGCCTCTGTCCAAACACACTACACTGCTGTCTGTACTGTGTTTAATATGATTGCCTCTGGTTGTGCAGAATCGTTCTGTGGGCGGGGGGGGGGGGGGGGGGGGGGGGCGGGGGGCGGGGGTGTCACCTCACAAGAATTAGGGAAGGAATTGCCTTTCTTCTCCAAAATTACCCCTCATCTATATAGCAAACAGCCCTTCTTTAAGGCTGGGGATGAAAGGTTGGAACATGTATGTCCACTCATCAACTAATTTTTCTACTTCAGGATTTCTTTGCCTTCCCAACAGTCATCAACATTGTCAGAAAAGGCAAAATTTCCTCTTACCCTGGATTTGACTAGGATTTCCCCTAAGTCATGTTATACTCCTTCCAGAAAAGTTTTCCAGCCAATTCTTCCTTCCCAAGGGTTTAACAGTGGAAAGACTGCAATGGACACTATTTAGATGACAAAAGATTAAAAATATATTCTCTTACATTTTAATACAATAACATATGAGGAATGCAAGAAAGAGATCTATCATACTTTTGTTTTCTTTCTTAACTTGGCCACAGAAAACTTTAATAAAAAGAATATTTCAAGAGATAAATTTTCTTGAAATTTTGGGAAACACTGGAGACTTTCAAAAAGGAATAAATGAATCACAAGACCAAATGCAGGAGAAAAGTTAAAAAAGATGAAGATTTGGGATGCACTACTGAATGGTCAAGGGAGAATTTCCTGGAGATATTAGAAAGTTTTTGTTTGCTTGTTTGTTTACATTTTTATGAGATTGCAGAAGGCTGAGAAATAACCAAGAGGTAAGAAAATAGAAGCAGTGAATGCCACACTTTTTCTAAGAAGCTTGGTTGAGAAGTGAGTGAAACTGGGCAGAGGCTCTTAGAAGGGAGACCCTTTATAGAGAAATAATTAGTTTTGGTGGTTGAAACATAAACCTGTTTACACTAAGGGCGATGATTTCAGAGGAAGTTATTGAAGATTTAGAAGAAAGGGAGACTGAAAATTCCCAAAAGCCAGGAAGATGGATCAGAGCAGGGTTACAAATGGAGGGTTACACTGGAAACAGGATGAGGGCCACCTGGGCCCCTGAAGCAGGTAACAGGTGTGCATGTGTGTAAGTGTCCAAATGCTCCTAAGTAGGGAGAACAGATGATCATAGTGGTTCAGGCCAGGCTGCCTTAAATTTTGTCAAAGCAGGAAGTAAAGATATCTACTGAGTAGCTAGCATGGGGTGTTTGAAGAAAACTGAGGAAAATCATTATGATTTGAAAAGTCCTATAGCTCAAGTATTAGTTAATACAAAAAGTGATCAGGTGCTGAGACTGAAATCCATGAGTTTGAACCTACAGTGGTACCAGTGTGTGTGGTTGTATCATTTTTATCACACAGTGCTCAGTAGCTGGATCAGAGAGAGCCAACTGTGGAACTGAGTCAGGGTTGGGATTTCCCTAACTGAAAGGCACTGAAGAACATGAATTTGAAGGATGAAGAAATTGAGGTCAGAAAGAGAAAAATAAAATGGGCACAATAAATGGAAAGATCAAGGACTTGACTGTATTCAGAAAGAGATATATTGTAGGGAAAGAAAGAAAGAAAGGAAGAAAGGAAGAAAGAAAGAAGAAAGGAAGAAAGGAAGAAGGAAGAAAAAGAAGAAAAGGAAAAGTAAGAAATAAAGGAGAAGGAAGAAGAGAAAGGAGAAATCGCATAACTAACACCGCAAAGAAGAAAGAAGAAATCAAAATAACGCAGAAATCCCCGCTCCCTCCCGCCACCCACGCACAACAACCCCCAGAAGGGGTGAAAAAAAAAGAAAGAAAGGGAGGAAGGAAGAAAGAAAGATCATTCCGCGTTGGCAGCACCAATTATTTACATTCCCACCAACAGTGTACCAAGATTCCCTTTTCTCCACATCCTCTTCAACACTTGTTATTTGTTGTCTTTTTGATAATATCCATTCTGGCAGATGTGAGGTGATACCTCATTGTGGTTTTTATTAGGATTTCCCTGATAATTATTGATATTGAATACCTTTTCATGTGCCTGTTGGTCATCTGTACATCTTCTTTGGAAAAATATCTATTTATTTCCTCCTCCAGTTTTTTTTTTTTTGATGTTGACTTGTATAAATTCTTTGTGTATTTTGGATATTAATTCCTTATTGAATATATCATTTGCAAATATCTTTTCCCATTCAGTAGGCAACCTTTTGTTTGTTGATCCTTCACTGTGCAAAAAGTTTTAGTTTTACGTAGTCCCATTTGTTTATTTTTGGTTTTGTTTCCTTTGCCTGAAGAGACATATCTTGTGTGTGTGTGTGTGTGTGTGTGTGTGTGTGTGTGTGTGTGTGTGTGTGTGGCTAAGACTGATTCAAAGTGCTTGCTGCCTATGTTTTCTTCTAGAAGTTGTATGATTTCAAGTCTTACCTTTAAGTCTTTAATCCATTTTGAGTATATTATTTTATATGACATGAGGAAGTCATCCCGTTTGATTCTTTTCCATGTAGCTGTCCAGCTTTCTCAACACCACTTGTTGAAGAGGCTGTCTTTTTCCCCAGTGTATATTCTTGGCTGCTTTGTTGTAAATTAATCGCCCATGAGTGTGGGTTGTTTCTGAGCTCTCTGGTTTCATTGATCCCTGTGTCTGTTTCCGTGCCAGTGCCATACTGTATTGATGACTCCATAGTACAGTTTGAAATCAAGGAGGTGACATCTCTGGCTTCATTCTTTTTTCTTAAGATTCCTTTGGTTATTTGGGATCTTCTGTTTTCTGTACATATTTTAGAATTATTTGTTCTAGTTCTGTGAAAAATGCCATTGGTATTTTGATAGGGAGTGCATGAACTCTGCAGATTGCCTTGAGTAGTATGGTCATTTTAACAATATTAATTTTTTTGATTCATGACCTGATAAATCTTTCCATTTGTTTGTGTTGTCTTCAATTTCTTTCATCAGCTTCTTACAGTTTTCCAAGTACAGGTCTGTTATCTCCTTAGTTAGGTTTATTCCTAAGTATTTTATTCTCTTAGATGTAATTGTAAATGGGATTGTTTTCTTAATTTCTCTTTCTGATAGTTCATTGTCAGTGTAAAGAAACACTGCTGATTTCTGTACATTAATTTAGTTTCCTGAAATTTTACTGAATTCATTGATGAGTTATACATTTGTACTTTCATGGTGACTGGTATTATTATTTAGTGATCTTCTTTGCCCTAAGTAATGTTTTTGCATTAGACAGTTTGGTCTGATTAGTAATGGGACCACACTCTCTCTCTATAAGTATTTGCCTGACATACAATGTCCCCATCTCTTTATTTCCAGCTTTTGTCTATCTTTAGGTGTTCCAAGTGTCTCTGAAACAGTGGTGGATATCCTATTAAGTTGCATATACCAGCTTTTAATACTTTTAAAATAGTTTGAGACTGTCTTTTAATGAGTACGTTAGTTACATTTACATTTATTGTCACTGCTCACATTTTTGATTTATGTTTAACATCTGTTTTTTAAATCATAATTTTAGCTTTTTTTCTTTTTTCCTTTCATGCTTTGTATTAGATCTGTTCAGATTGTGTTCATACTTTTTACACCATACTTCTTATATCACATTCTTTCCTGGGGATTTAAATTTCTCCACACCAAAGTATAGACTTTAGTGGCTATTTCAAACAGGCTATGACTGACAAACTGTCTTAGGCTTTGTCTAAAATCTGTTTGCTTTTATGCTTGGTACTCAATTCACGTGAAAATACAATTTTAGACTGATGTTATTTTTTTTCTGTAGCATTTTGAAAAAGATATTCCAACATTTTTCTATCTCCATGCTATTATTGCCATCTGCCTAAATATCATTCTTTCTAGGCAAACTGTTGTTTGTTTTAAGCTTTTTTCGATGTTATATATGAAATTTTTAAAACTAAACAACTTAATGCATGTAAAGCAAGTAAGAACAGAGCAAGGCAAATAGTTAAGTACAAAACAAATCTTAACCACTGCTGCTCTTGTTGCTTTAAACACACATTTTTTTTTCTTGCAAACTTCTTTGTCTCAAGTTCCTGAGTTGCTGATTCTTCCGTTTGTATTTTCTGGTAACTCTCCCTTGGGATGAATTGTTTTCTTACCTGGTGGTGGTTTGTCAGGGTTGTTTGTTTGTTTTTGTTTTCTTTTCTTTTTTTTCCTGGGGGAGGGGTATGACTGTAGTTCTTTCTCAGTGAGAGCTCTTAGAACTGGTTGATTTTTTGTTTTGTCTTATTTTAACTTATATTCTTTTATTTTACTTCTTATTGAGTTATATTTGACATACTGTAGTAGAGAATCACCTTTGTTTTGTTGGAGGTTTTCAGGGACACCGTGACCTAGCCCACGGGGATGACTGCAAGAACAAAGGATGCCTGCAGCAAGAAGATTACAGCAATCAACCACACCCGCTCCCTTATTTTTGGATAAAAGGAGCCCGCATTCTGACTAGAGCAGGATGGTTCTCCAAGACAATAGTCTGCCATCCTCTTGGTCTCCCAGCTTTCTGAATAAAGTCGCTATTCCTTGCCCCAACACCTAGTCTCCCGATTTATTGGCCTGTCTTGCCACGAGCAGAACAAGTTTGGACTCGGCAACAATTTAACGTTGTGTTAAATTTAAAGTGTACAACATATTGATCTGATACATTTATGTTGCAATAGGACTGCCATAGTAGCCTTAGTTAACACCTCTATCACGTCACATAGTTATCATTTCTTTTAGTGTTGAGAACAATTAAAATTTAGTCTCTTAGCAAGCTCAATGTTTATAATAAAGTTTTATTGTCTGTAATCACTGAACTGTCCATTAGGTCTCCAGCATTTATTTATCCACTAATTGCTAGTATATAGTCTTAAACAGCATCTCTCCCACACCGCACTCCCCAGCTGCTGGTGACCATCATTTTACTCTCTGCTTTTATGATTTCAGTTATTTTTAGATTCCACATATAAGATATACCATACAGTATTTGTCTTTCTCTTTCTGACTTACCTCACTTAGTATAACATCCTCAAAGTTTATCTATGTTGTTGCAAATGGCAGGATTTCTTTCTTTCTCATGGCTAATTAATATTCCATTGAGTATATATACCACATCTTTATCTATTCATCTGTTGATGGATCAGTAGGTTGTTTCACTATCCTGGCTGTTGTGAATAACGTTGCAACAAGCATGAGAGTGCATATGTCTCTTCAGTAACCTGTTTTCATTTCCATATATATTTAGAACTGATTGATGAATTGTAGGGTAGTTCTATTTGTAATTTTTTAAGGAACTTCCATGCTGTTCTCCATTGTGAGTAACTGAACCATCTTATAATCCCACCAACAGTGCACAAATGTCCACTTTTCTCCATATCCTTGCCAACCCTTATCTTTTGTCCTTTGATGAATGCCATTCCTACAGGTATGGGGTAATATTTCATTGTCTCTTTTAAAATTTATTTATTCATTTTTAATTGAAATTGATTTACATCATGATTTTGATTTGCATTTCCCAGTTACGCTGAGTACCTTTTCATGTACCCACTGCACATTTGGATGCCTTCTTTAAAAAAAAAAATTGTCTATTTAGTTCCTGTCCCTCTTTCTTAATTTAATTGTTTGGGCTTTTTGGTTGTTGAGTTGTATGAGCCCTTTATAAATTGTGGATATTAACCTCATCAGATATATGATTTGCAAAATTTTCTCCTACTCTGTACGTTGCCTTTTCATTTTGTTGATTGTTTCTTTTGCTGTGCAGAAGTTTCTAAGTTTGGTACAGTCCAACATTTGACTTTTTCTTTTGCTGTTTATGCTTTTGGTGTCATATCCCCAAAAATCATTAAGACTAATGTCAAGGAGCTTCTTCCTTATGCTTTCTTCCAGATTTTTGTTTTCAGATGTTATGTTTAAGTCTTTAATCCATTTTGGGTTAATTCTTATCAGTGGTATAAGATAAACGAATTTCATGCTTTATCAGTTTTTTTCTGTGCCCACCTATTGTGGAGATTTTTGTTTGTTCTGTTTTGTTTTGTTGTTTGTTTTTTTTCTTTCCTGTGAGTAAACCCATGTGTCCTAGGATCTGAAAATTTCCATATTGCAAAATTTTGTTTTGGATTCTCTAGAATTTTGCTAATTTTGGATCAACTTTTATATTTTAAATCTTGGAATCCCTATTCCACATAAGTAGTATCAATATGAGCCCCAAACCATGAAAAGCCCAGCATAAAAGGGGAGACTTTCTTCACCTCATTTTAGAGTGGAAGTGAGCTCTTTCAGGATGTCACCTTGTGTGGGCATCTGGGTTTCAGACTGGGTTTCAGATTCTCACCTTGCTCTGATCCAAGGTCTCATCTCCTGCTTTTCTGATGCTTGTTAAAGACAAACACTAAACGTTAGGGATTATAGCTGGCCCAATGCCTCTCTAAGTTTCCAGGGCATCAAGTAATATCCTTATTGAAATGGCATTTGGTTACTTCTTTTCTGTCATCTGGAACTCTTCACCTCTTTCATTTGAAGTGTATGTATTTTTAAATTGCTATGTTTCTTAAACTACTTATATATATTTGAACAGGAGACTTTTCCTTGCCAAGTCAATTTGCTGTAATATTAGAAATCTATTTGTTTTTTATCTCGGCATATAATATGTGCTCAATTAACACCAGTTTTTGGTTTTATTATTGAGCATGGGGGTGGATATACAGATCCAGTGTTTAAGAAAGAGATCTGTTTTTATTTACTGTAGTCATTCACTAAGAAGAACATACATTTTTAGCTTGTTAGAGACTTCATAACAACATTATCTTCATTGTTTGGTGAGAAGCATCCTTCATTTCTTTCTATAAATAAGGAAACCTAAGATGAGACTAACTGAATTACCCACAGGCAACAGATACAACCAGGATGATTATCCAAGACATTGACTTCACATATGGAGTTCTTTCCTTTGTAAAGATGCTTATAAGTTTAGGTAAGACTTTCCAGACATGAGTGTTAGTCTATGTAATGACAGTTTAACTCATTATGCTCAATGAGTAATATAAAATATCAAAGGCGTATCAGAAATAAGTCAAAGCTTCTATCAGTATTTAGTGTGCTAGTCTATTTCACCTGCCCTGAAATCTAAAATGTGGCCAAAGCCCTTGGGTCAAGGTGAATACATGATAAGCAACTACTTTCATAAGAAATATGAAGGAGAAAATGGAAAATTAATGTGACACGATTTTGTAAAGAAGTTAAAGTTACTTCTTTTAAATTGACTTAACTCCAAGAGGGGAACCATAGTTGGGACTTAAAACCATATAACTATCTTATTTCTTTTTAGAATACTAGTAAAACTATTTAAGTTTTTAACAGATTCATTCCAACCTTGCCTATGGAAATTTAGCCTGCAGTCATTTGTCTGAGATAAAGAAACTCATTTGTTTAATTAATACATCATCTTAAACAGTGTGTATGTGTGTATGGACACACACATACATATATGTTATATTTATAAATGTTTTAGTGTAAAAATCTGGATGACTTTGGACTTCATAATATAATGGCTTTAACTTCATACAGAATTAACTGCAGGGAATACATTTTAAAGATACAGTTTTCTATCTATGAACATAAGAACTAGGGTCAAAATTAGAGATAATCTAGTTCTCCCTTTTTATTTCAAAGATGAAATAACATCAACACATAGTACCAAGATTAGGTTATAATTCTTCTCAATATATTGAAATATAAAAGGTAAAGTAATGAAACTTAACAAAATAAACTGTTTATTTTATATATCTTAAATTGGGGTGTATAAAATATCCCATTACAGCTGAGATCCATTTATTCTGTATTTTACCAGATCAAGTTACATTTATTTAGACAACAGAATTGATTTGTCTGAAGATTCTTTGTTTTTAATGTGGCCACTTCACATGGTGAAATCAATTGAGTCAATGATACAGAGCTCACATTAAAGTATTTTTTAAAATGTTGGATCTAGCATTTTTTGCTTTAATGTTTGTCACTAAATTTGAAATCAGACACTACAAATATTGACTTCCTCTAATAATAACTCTCTTGAAATAAAAAAAAAAAGTTCATAATAATAACATTGACAACAGTTTTCCACTGGCATAGCAGTTTTCCAAATATGGACTATCTGGATTCGATATCAGACCAGTTAACTTAACCTGTTTGTGCCTCAGTTCCATCTGCAGAATGGGGATTACGATATCACTGTGAGAGTGAAATGTGTTGAGTATGTAAAGCACTTGGAAGAATGGCTGGTGCATATTTAAGAGTGAATGAGTCAGCTATTTGTTACAGCTTTTGTTGGTGGTAGTATTATTTTCGATTTTATTTTGTTAAGAACACTTAACATGAGATCTACTCTCTTGACAAATTCCTAAATGTACAATGCATTATTGTTGACTATAGGTAGCAAGCTGCACAGCGACTCTCTAGAGCTTAATCATTTTGCTTAACTGAAACTTTAAGCTCATTGATAAGCAACTCTCCATTTTCTCCTCCTTCCAGCTCCTGGCAACCACCATGTCACTCTTGTAACCTATGAGTTTGACTATTATTTTTTATTACCACTGTAATAACTCTGACAGTGGAGCGTCTTCAAAATGGCTTTGACCACCTGATAAACTGGAGTAGAAAAATGTATATTGAATTGTTTAGGTCACTAAGATTTATAGGGTAATTAAACTACTATAGAATTTAATTACCCTAATCAAATGTGCTGTTTCCAAATGGAAATTTAGTTCCTGGTCAAGAGCAGGACTGTGATAATATGATTCCAGATGATCTAAAGCTCTTTTCATTTTCTGGGTTTATGTTAAGCATGGTTCTCAATGACTGAAAGTGGACTAACATAATTAATGATAATATTAATATTTCAGATCACTCTTAAACTTGAGTCTTTAGTAAGGCTAAAGGTGAGCATACAATAAAAAAATTATTAATTCAAATATAGTATAACCAGGGTAGATTGAAACTTCCTAAGGCAGCCTTCTCTGAGGTATAGCCTAATTCATCTGTTAAGTATGAATAATAAACTATTTAAATTACTAGCTCAGATTAGACTCTTATCTTCTTTCTTATTTTTTCCATATGTGGTTCTGTGTGCCCAGCAAAGGAGAAAGACGTTCATAATTAGCAATTGAAAGATTAGCAGTTCTACTGATGTTTAGCCACATTTTTCTCACCTCAGAACATTTTAATGGAGTATATTGTGATGCTTTGGTTTATATATAATTACGTTTACTAATCACGCCGTAGGTCTATAGGTTGAAAACAATTTTTAGACCACAGGGTCATAATTGTAATAGATGTTGTGTTTGCCTTGGCAGTATTTATTTTAGCTCTTTCCCATTCTGTAGCCACCATTCTAGGATTTTGACCACCCCATGAGCAACAGTTGAGTTGAAGCAACCAGGGAAATTCTGTGTTTCCTGCCACAGTGGTTTAGGGATGGGCACCTGACTCAGGCCTAAACCATCCGGTACAAGATATTCTCTTGATCAGTGTGAATGTGACCACAGTTATTTCAATCAGAGGGGAGCTTAGGGCATTGCTGGCAATGGTTGGAGGAAGAGAAGCCCTTTCTCATCTGGATATTATCAAGGAAGAATTAAGCAGTTGTTTTTTTGCCATGAGAAAAGCAATCTGAGGATGCAGCTAGTCCAAGGTGATGGTAGGGTTGAGAGAATCAAAGGGAAATGCTGCTGCAAAGAAATGCAGATGCATTTTTGAAGACATTTAGTCTTTAAACGAAAAAATTTCCCAGCAATCCTTTGACGATCTAAAACACAGTCAGGGTCTGATCAACTTGCATATTTATTGCTATGCCCCAGTTCAAGACACCTCATCTCTTACCTGCCTAATTGCAACAGGCTTCTAACTGGCCTCCCTGCTTCTACCTTTGTCTCCATTCAGTCTACTCTCAGCACAGCAACCAAGTAACTTGTTGAAGTGTATGATCTTGCCACTTCTCTGTTCACTATCCCCTAATAGCTCCCCATCATATTCAGAATCAAATCTAAGTTTCTTATAATAGCCTGACACTGCTCTGAACAGTGTTTCCTCTCTTGACCCATCTTTTTCCACCTTAAATCTCCCTCATTCTCTCAGACCTGAGTGATCTCCTCTCTGCTTCTTAGCATTCCAGGCAAACTCCCATCTGAGGTTCTTTCACCACCTATTCTCGCTGCTTTACCCCCAGGTTTTCTCATGGACACTCCCTCGTTGTGTCCAGGTCTTTATTTCAGATGTGACTTTTTAAGACCAGACTATTTGGACAAGCACCACCCCCTTACACACACATACACACACACACACATACAGACGAACACAGGCACTCACCCCAACTCTACTTGATTCCTTCTCAGCTTTATTTTTTTCTCTATCATCATTATCATCATCTAATTACTATTTTACTTATTAATTTTACTTATTTTTGTCTTCTCTTAATTTAATATAAGTTCCAGGAATGCTTCTCTTTGGTTTGCTTTTTTATCTCCAAAACATTTCCTGGCATAGTGTTGGCACTTAATAAAAACTTGTTGAATGACTCATGAATCTCTGAATGAAATTGTTCCTAAAGTCAATCTCTTTTTGAATTTTTAATTTACATAAAGAATATATTCCTTTTATTATTTAAGTCAATTTCAGTTGAACTACCTTTTCCTTGCAACTGAAAAAAGCATTGTAACTGAGACTGTAATGAAATATTTGATGGACAGAATGAGCTTGCCAGAAGCAAACCCTGAGATGAGAATTCATGTGACAGTGACTTATTAGGAAAAACTTTGTTATGGGCTGAATGGTGTCCTGCCAGAAGATGTTGAAGTCCTAACCTCAATACCTGAGAATGTGACGTTATTTGGAAATAAAGTCCTTATATATATAATTAGTTCATATGAGGTCATACTGGAGTAAGGTAGGCTCTTAATCCACTAAGGACTAGTGTCCTTATAAAAAGGGGAAATTTAAACACAACCTTGAACCTAAGGAGAGGGCTAAGATCAGATGATGCACCAACAGCAAAGACTGCCAGCAAACCACCAGAAGCTAAGTCTGGGGCATGAAGCAGATTCTTTCCCACAGCTCTCAAAGGAAGGAGCCTTGATAACACCTTGACCTCGAACTTCTACCCTCAAGAACTGTGTGAAAGTAAATTCTAATTTGTGGTACTTCGCTAGGAAAGAAATACAGACTGCTAAGGGATTAAGGAATTGGGACTGGGTCGGGATAAAAGGCAAGCAAAGGGGCAAAGCTCCACAAAAAGGTGACCTTGTTCCAGTGTCACAGAACTGTATGAACAGTGTAAGTCCCAACTGAGTTGTCCTGGTCAGGGACAGGAGAGCAGGACTTCAGAGTTCAGGTACAGAGCAGCCATCGGTTAGGGGTGCCCATTGGGTGCAGGTGGATGGGAGGGGTTCTTCTGGGTTTCCCTGTGCTCAGACACAGCTTGTTCCAGCAGCCAGAGGCCAGCCTGTGACAAAGATCCATGGGTGCTAACTGCCAGCTCTTGGGAGGAAAAAAGGAGTGGATTATATGTGGAAAATTGACAAAGGGCATGATGATATGGGCAAAGCACTGAGAGTATCTGGCACAGTGGATTGAGAAGCAATTAAGGGACTTTGAATAGCTGGAGAAAACGGGGAAGTCAGTCAGATAAATAATCCATTGCTTTCCTGTCTAGTGAGGTTCTAGGGGTTTTATTTACTTACACTGTTTGAGATGATAAACTTGGAAAAGACTCCTATTATAAACATAAGCTGTGTACTGAATATCTATAAATAATTTCTGAATGTTTAAAAACATTTGATTTGAACATCACAGAAAAACAAAAATGGGAATAAATGAGAAAGTAAACTATTATGATATAACAATAAAAAATGTATGAAGGGCACAATTGTCTTTTAAATAATGTGTGTGAGTGTGTGTGTGTGAATCAAAGGGATTCATATTTCATTTGTCTGCAGAGCCCTAGAAATGCAGGGAAAGCAAAAAAGACCCCACAAAACCTGATAATCAGCACCCTTGATTTAATCAAGCCCACACATTGATTCTTTCCAGGTAGAGAGGCAGTTTCATTTTGAGATATTTTCTCACCTGCCTGCAGCTGAGAGACTGAGCAGGATTGGTTTCCAAAAGTTAGACATGAAGCTCTTGATTCCACGGCTTATTAAAAGAGACTGTGTCTGTGTATGCACCCAGTTCCAGCAAGGTCAAAGAATTGTAGCAATAAAAGATACTGTCGCCAACTATATAGTTGATTCTTTCTGTGCAAGAATCCACTGCCTTTTCTACTATACTCAGGTCAAGACTGCATTTTAGTTTTCATTTGTGACTCTTCTTGAAAAGGCTTTTCATTTCTTACAGGTCATTATTTTTGATACATTTGATTGAATCCAGGAACTACACCCATGAACTATCTGACTCAAGATTCTGATCCTAATACTTAGAAAAAGTAAGGATTTGTAGTCATAGATTATTGCATTGGCCTTTTTTTTTTATTGTAAGTTATCTTGTATATAATGGGCACAATAAATATTTCATTTTAGAAGACTTTATTAGTGGCTTAGCTAACAGCCATTTATCCTTTCCTCTTGCTAGTAAAACTATAATTTCATTCAAGAAGCAATGTATCTGGCCACATAGATGAATCAACATTTGTTAAAGTCTATCATAACTTGAACAATTCCATTCGTCCCTAGTCAGTTACTGTGTTGACCAACAGGGATGCAAACATCTGTGAAGGGACTTCTGGGAAATATTTTTCTAAAGGGAAAAAGTTTAAGAACTCCTTCTCCTCTCTTCATTTAGGAACTTGTGACCCTGAGGCAAAAAGCCAGAGACAGAAAGTCAGCAAGATGCCCGAGAGGAAGGATTGAAAAACACCTGGGATCTTAACAATGTTGTTGACCTCCTATAGACAAACTTGGGACCAACGACTTCTAGTTTCGTTAGTAAACACTGAGTGTCTCTACAGTGTAAGCTACCATCATTCACGTCTCCTTTTATTTGGTAGTAAATGCAGCCTAGCTGAGACAACTGTCTTTTGCACACTTATCAGGCATTTGTCTGAAGAATTTCTTTATTTTTATTTTTGATATTTGAACATGAAACTTGTGCCCCTGTGCTTGTTAACTTCCCAATATTCTGGTTGCGAGTTATTCTTTGGTGTCACACATTTGTGATGTGTTTGTGATTATTTTATCATTTTTTTCCACATAGTCTCTCTGTTTTAGATCACCTTCTACACATGCTTTATTGGTTTTCATTCAGCATTCTCCTATAATGTAGGGTCCTTGAGTTAGACAAAGCTGAGTTCAAGCCCCTATTGAGCCATTTAATATCTGTGTCAAGTTAGTCAAGGTACATAATCTCTCTGAGGCTTCAATTTTCTTATCTGTAAAATGAGAATTAATAAATGCTTAGTAAATAACCAGCAATGATGTTTATAGAGATAATGCTTCTTCTCTAAACATTTGCATTATCCATAATCTAACATGTTTGCTTGTTTGCCAGTGGACTCAGTTCTGTGAAGATACGGGTTTTGTTTATTTGTTTGTCTGTTTATTTTCACTGCTGTATCTCCAGGGCCTTGAATAGTGCCGGGAACATTGAAGGCACTTGACAAATATTTGTTAAATGATTGAGTAGGTTGAGTAACTGACCTTGCTTTTGGCGGTCCTGTAATCCAGGGCTTATACTCTTAGAGAAAATTGCACTGTATTATAGGAAATAATTCATCTATTTAACAGCATTGATATACAACAGACATTTTGCAAAGAAATCTGAAGATCGAGGGTTGCCTAACATGCTGGATCTGGCTGACAGACAAGTTTTGTTTGTCTTAAAAATGTTTCAATTTTCTGTTTTCAATTACTAGTCAAACAAAAATTCTTTTAAAAGAAAGTCTACATAAAACTAGTTTCTTTTTTCAATTGGATGATTTAAAATCAGTGCATGGCAATCAATCAGCTGAACTGAGTCATAGCTGCTTGCTTTAGCTTGTGCAGGCTCTGAGAATCCCTGCACTCACTCTGCTTTCTGACACTAGTTGTCACCACTGGTACACTTGCACCATAGTTTTTGTTTTGTTTTGGTTGGTTTGGTTTGTAATTTTCAACTTTTTTGAGGGATAACTGACAAATAAAATTGTGAGGTATTTCAAGTGTACATCGTGGTATCTTGGTGATTTGATACACCTATATATTGTGAAAAGATTTCCCCTATCAATTAATTAACACATTTATTGCATCACATATTTATTTTATTTCCTTATTTTTTGGTTGAGAATTGCACCATAGTATTTGTTAAATTTACCCTACTTCATGTCTGACTATTATCTGTCTGGTTCTTGCAGGCATTTCAGTTTGTGACTTTTGCAGATCCGACCCTTGAATCTTACCTGAAGCTTGCTGCCTCATGAAGACACCCATCATTTCCAAATCTTCCTATATCAAGAAATTTGACCAAAAAAAAAGACTCAGGATTATAAACTTCTATTTCATTTACACTGTAGAGTCTCATTACTTTTCTTCTTGTTTAGAAAATTAACGTTCATTTTTAATTCAATTAAAAAAAATGCACGTAGTTCAAAAAATAGCACTAAAATGCTAATCCAGCAGGATAATAAAAAGGAACTTCTTTTTCAGTTTCATCTGATGCCCAAAGGCCAAGAACAAAACAGCTACTAACATAAAACCCCCTATATTCTGAAGCTGGGTGCGTGTAGACCTGTGCTGCACAGACTAGCCAGTAGTGGACCTGATTCTCGCAGCGCTGGTGATCCTCACATCCTGCGGTAAGAGGGGAGACTGTAGAGTCAGGAGAAAGGATTCCTCGGGAGTTTTGTCCTGTGCTGTATGACTCATACCTCAATAAGGGGGAGGAGGAGAGAGACCTCCCCTTCATCTCAATATGCATGAGGGGGGCCTTGAAAGGATCACTCTGCTAATTTGCATATATCTCTTAGATTTTAAACAGACATAAAAAACTGGCTCATACCTGGGATGCTAGAGGTGAGCAGTAGTAGGTGGAGCTGTCTGCCTGGCCGCAGAGTAAACAGAGGAGATTTTCCAAAGTTTTTCCTTCCTGGAAGGAAACTTCGTTTCCATTTTGTCTGACAGGGATGCGAGACCTTCCCATGAGCCCTGTGGGCTCATAAGATGTATGGGGTCTGGAGCTAAGTTAAAATAGTGTATTTTAAAGGCTGAAGGTGCTATAGGATTTGGAAACTGAGACTACCATCTTAAGAGAACAAGTAACCAGTGGAGAATCATTACTGTTTACAGTAAAAATGCTTAGGGGAGCCCCAGAAAAAGCACCCCTGAGAAGCTCATGTGAGGGTTAGCCACCATTGACGAGAGTAAGAATCAGGGTGAGGGAAAAGGAAAAACATTACATAGAGAAGAAGCCTTCCAGTCTCTCCCGTCACCACTCCCAACCTTCACTGCAGGCTCCCAGCCTAAAGTGATCCTGTAGATTGAGGAAAGGTTCTAAAATGGGGAAGACTGTGGATGCAATCATGAGCTGAGTCTGGGCAATATGGTTACTATGTTTAGATCTAAAAATGACCAGAGGACATTTTATTGTCTGAGAATAACCTAAAATAGTAATTGTACCTACTAGAAATCCTACCCAAGGAGTAGAGAAAAAGGAGACTGTATTTGAAAGAACAGTGAAGGCATCAGTTTATTTTCTACTTGGACCTTATGTATTCTGCCCATATAGTAACATAGTTGACATTATTTTGAGAGAAAAAAAAACTATCCAGCACCTCCTCTCCATTGTCATGCTTCCCAGAGGCAGCCACTTTTCAATTTTTTTAGCTGCTTCTTTTGGTATTTACGTCCATACTTCTAAATACTATGCACGTTTGGATTTTTCTTAATTGATTAATTTTGACAGAATCTATTAAACTTTTCATTACAGCATTTAAAAGTTTGGATGAGCTAACATCCTTCTTCTTATCATCCCAATATAATTATATCATAATTTTTGGTGAAATCATCAGTATTTACATTGCCAGGGTTGTGCAAATGACTGAGCCACGTAGTATACCATGAATGTATTTCTTTTAAAAACAGCATTTAATATTACCTAGAGCTAATTATCATCTCATTTTTATCCATTTGCTTAGTGTTACATGTACCAATCGCTACTTTTTATTTCTTTGTTTTCTGAATACTCTAAAAAGTCGGCCAAATACCTCACAGTAATATTCATAAATACTGCTACACATCTGAAGATTTATTATTTTTGTGCTTTTATTTTCACTTCCTTTCTCCACATCTACCTCTACCTCTCCTCTGCAGTTTTCCTTCATACAATTTTTTTTTTTTTTTTTTTTTTTTTTTGCCTGCTCCAGTTGGACAGGTTTCTTTTTCAGTCTGAGGAATAAGCTGTCAGCCAGGGACTTCCTTCGTTTTTATTTTGGAAATTCCCTTATCTCCTGTGGCGCTCAGATTTTTCTTTCTTTATCTCCTTTTTTTGGGCTGAGATACATCAATTGTTGGTCTCGTAAGAAGGTGTATGAGATGTAATGTTCTGTTTTTTTTACATGTATGAAAATTGAGAATTTGATTAAATATGCTATTTTAACATACAACTCATTTTTTTCTAAGTTCTAAATATATTGAAGGCGTTGCTAATTGTTTTCTAGCATCTGGAGTTGCTTTTGAGAAGTCTGATGCCATGTTTTCATATTATTCCTTTGTATCTGACTTGTTTTTCCTCTCAGAAGGTTTTTTTAGGATCTTGGTATCCACAGTGTTCTGATTTTTCTTCAATGTGTTAGATCCTTGCTGGCTCTTATCAATGCAAAACTCAAATCCTTTGGTAATGGAAGATCTTCTTATATTAATTCTTTGGTAATATTTCTCCTCTTTTTCTGTTTATTTTTCAAGAACTTCTATTAATCAGACATATAGCAATCTACATTGACTATTATTTTTATTCTTATTTTTTATTGAAGTGTAGTGGATTTTACATGTTAGTTTCAGGTGTACTACAAAGCAATTCAGTTATACATATACATACATAGATATGTATGTTTTCAGTTTCTTTTCCATTACAGCTCATTGTAAGAAATTGAATATGGTTCCCTGGGCTATGCAGGAAGTGCTTGTTGTTTGTCTGTTTTATATATAGTAGTGTGTGTCTGTTAATATCAAACTCCTGTCATTGACTTACTTTCCTTCCTAATGTTGATATCTTTGTCTTTTTATTTCCCTCCTAGGTGATGCTGTTTCCAACACTTTGAATTATTCTTGGGGACTTTTTTTCCTTTTGGCCATCATATTTCTGATTTTCAAGAACACTTTCTTCTCTGTTTCATTTTTATAGAATTCTCTTTTATCAATACAATGTTTTTTTCTTCCTAATAATATTAATTATAGTTTTTCATTACTTTTTTTTTCAAAAGAAATTCATCAGGACATGTAAGTTAAGAGTGACTTTCACTGTGATCATTTCTTGACTGCTATACTTTAAGTCTTTTATTTAAAAAATAAATAAAACTTACCTGATTATTATAATGTCCACTTCTTTCATTATTTTCATTTAGCTATAGGACTATTTATTATTGTATAGACATGCAATACAAAATAGCAGTTATTTGCATCATTTTATATACTAGAAATTATTTCTTCCATTTGCGTTTATAATGTTTGTGGATGATACCTCTGGTATTCTGGTCACAAAAGTACTATCTTAATAAGTCAAGATTGACACTAAAGTTTCATTCAAAATCTATATTTTGAAGATATTAATGATACAGGATAAAATTTTTTTTACAGATTAGCGTATGTGTGGGATTATTGAAATTAACCTCCCATCCATAAAAAAATCACAATTGTTGCAATAAATGGTACTATGTTTTTGTGTTTTGTTGCAGTATATACTATTTTGGGGGACATACTTTCCCCCCAAAATATGCAGTAGTTTCCCCTTGGATCAAAGAGCAGCATATAATTACCATTTGCTGCAGTCTGCTGAAAGTCTGCAGCAGTTTGTGCCAAATGCATTGCAGATGCTGCAGGAGCAATAATGTATTCATGATGTATATAACTACATTGTGACAGGAGCAGTTTCTAGATGTGTTTAGTCAACGTCTGGCCTTTGCAAGGGACATAAATATAGATTGCTTCATGTACTATGCATATCCATCAAATTTGAAATAGAATGGACCTTTATGAATGGTAATATAAAAATCCATGAGGGTGATGGAGAATAAAGTAATAAAAATTGCATTCAATATAATTTGGAAACTGACAGGTAACCTATGCAGTATTTACTGTTTGGATGTAGACAGTGTCTACCTAATTTGTGCTACAGTCTATTAGCCAAATAATTCAACAAGTCAAAGACTGTTCCACATAATTCCCAAAACTAAATATAACGAAAGATGGAGTTAGCACCATTCAAAGTTGAATGTGATTCTTTAGATAGTAGATGAACATTCACATATCAGTAGAGTTTTAAATTGTACTATAATTGATAGATTTCTGTTATCAGAATTATGAATATTTTCTCTTTAAAAAGTGCAGTATATATCTCTCATCTTCTCTCACAGTTTTTCTCCCCTCTTCCAGAGAAATAGAGATTTTAGCTAGGTAGAGTGCAACTCACAATAAATGTTATACTTCCAAACCTCCATTTGCAGCTAAATTGCCCACATGACTATATGTACGACCAATGGAATGTAAGTGAAAATGATGTCTATGCTTTTCAAGTCCTGCCCTTATTAGGAAGAGATAATGCCCGTTACCTCCCCTTTCCCCCTTCTGCCAGCGGCAACGTCGACACAGTGGATATCTCCCACTACTCAGACGGGAGCAGCACAAATGATGGCGCCCTTGATGAAGTCATGTGGCAGGGCCAACAAGCAAATTCACACTTTACATAAACAAGAAGTAAACCTCTTCCTATAATGTCTTTCACAGAATCTTGCTTGCTTCACCATGTCAGACCTGATCTCTCCCATTTGTATAGTTACTCAGTGTGCAATTAAAAATATCCTTTTTGTATTTTCATCTTATTCTGTTTTGAATTGCTTTTTTAATGTGTCTGTGTGAGTGTGTGTGTGTATTTGTTACTCTTATAACACCATGGCACAGTGATGCTTTTTCGCCTCTCAACTTCACCAAGAAATAACCAGCATACTACACTGCAGTGCCCCTGGATTCCTTAAACAAGCTAAAAAGAATTTTTTCTCAGGGTTTAGCACCTGCTATCCCCACTACCTAGAATACTCGTCTCACAGACATATTATATAATATTATATAAGATAAAATGACTCATTTTGTTCCAGTCTCTATTGAAATGCCATCTTATCCTATTTCACTTCAAATCCTTACTCTGCTGATGTGCAGTCAACAAGCATCCTATACTGGAATCTGGAGGAATTGCTGAGATAGAGAGTAGGGGATATCAGGGAAAGATTCCAGGGAAAGAGGTGATAGGAGTGATCTTGGCAAACTGAGCTCAGAGCACGTGGATAGAAGTGGGGAGAAGGAGAAGGTTAGTGTCAGCTCTTGGTGAGCAGCATTTGGAACAGTTAAGTAATTGTCCTTTTCTTTTCTTAAGATTGGCTGAATACTGAATAGTCAGAGTATTTGCTCACAGGTTTAAAGGAGTCAAAGTGTACATTGCAACCTTGTTAACAGAGTACCCACATTAGCAAATAACACCAACTGGAGTTTGGCATCCAATTGGATCGGCATCTAAACTCCAAAGACAAGTTCATGCCTCCAGTGTTCCAGCACAAGCACCACAGGCAGCCAGGCAGAGAGAATCTCAACACAGATGCGAGAGGATAAGCAGGAATCACTGACTGCTCAAAAAAAACTGACAAGAAGGAGACACCACAGTCAACAAAAATATTAAGAAGACAAACAGAAAAAGAAGTGGTATTTATGAGTATTTCTGAGCCTACTATGTGTAATTTAAAAACTAGAAATACTGAAAATCAGAGAGAAGGCGGACACTGACTGGAACAAAAAAGTCACTACTCAGTTTTGAGTTTTCAAAAGAGAGATTTAAATTCCAAGAATGGGACAATGATTCAAAAGCCAAACATATTTGACTTTAGTTGAAAGGAAAGGTTGTCCTTGTTTTCAGAAGCTGAGTTTTAACTATAAAGACCAAAGCACGGAGGACTGAAACAAAGATTGCCATAGAGCAAAACCATAGAAAGAGGAAGCTCAGAGGGGGAAACCTGGAGGTTTTTAGGTGGTAAATTCCTGAGCAGTGGCTTAAGAACAAGGCTGCAGGTCAAATCCTGATGTGCATGCTTGTGCGTATGTGGGTGCATGTGTATTTGATAAAGATGGTCTTTCTGCTTGGAGACTTCCCCAAATGTACTTACTCAGAGTAACAAGGATTTGGCTTCACACTTACATACCAGAGAAGCTGCAAACTTCGTAGAGATGCTCACTAAGATTGAGGAACAATGGAGAGGAATATGTCTAGACAGATAATCTGAAGACAACTGCTACTTAGTGAAGGCAGGTAGCTAAGAAATTCAGAAACCCTTATCCCCACCCACTTCACCATCACCAATGTTGAAGGGGCAAAAAAAGGAAGAGGAGGTAGAGTCTATGGAACATGGGACAAGTGCTCAAGTGATACTGGACAGCAGCAGCTGACGCTGGTGCAGAGTGAGGTCCAAAACTAGGTGCAACCATACGTGTGGCAGTGAAGTTCAGTAGGGGGAGAGGGTGGCATTCACAGCAGACTGCTCTTTCCTGACATCAGGATTTTATATACATATATATATAAAACAGTTTTCAATTGCATAGCAGAAACTCTTCTAGCTAGTTTAAGCAGAAGATTAAATTATATTCACATTCTATTTTATAGCTACAATTTGATAGATATTCATATTTACTTCTTAATTTAAATATGATTGTGAATAAATACTGTATGAGTGAAATATATGTAGTGCTTCTTAAATTAAATTTTATTTTATCAGCATTTTATTTTTATACTTTTACTATGAAAAATCCTTTACTTTGATTAATCTTTCATTTAACTGGATTATTTCAAACAAATTTTAAAAAGTGATACATGGGTGATGCTTTCAGAGCTCTGGTATATTTGAGAATGTCTTTTTACTGCCAGTGCATGTGAATGATGAGTGGGTGGGTAAAGGTTTTTCATTTGTACTCTTATCCTTCAGCTTTGGACTCTGCTCTGCTGTCAACATTTAAAGTTGCTGAAGAGAATGGAGAGGTAAACCTGTTTGTTTCTTTCCTTTATAGGAGACCTAGTTCTTTCTGCTGAATGCTTCTTAGATAAGCTAAGTGTAAAAAGTCATGAGAAATAGAATTTGTGATTGTCAATCTTTGCTCTTTGTTTTTTGTTTGTTTTTGTTTTTCTGACAAATATACCTCAGTGATACTTTGGAGAGGCAGATTTATATAAATCTTTTATTTCAGGAAAATTTTCTTTCATTTACAATTGATTTTTCTGTTTTTCTGTTTACTGGCTCAGTTCTCTTCTTTAGGCATACCAATAATCTTTGTGTTGGGCAACTGTTGCCTTTTTCATCTGTTGCCTTTCTCTTTTTATTGGAAAATAAATTTATTTTATTTTATTTTTTATTGAAGTATAGTTGATTTACTGTGTTGTGTTAGTGTTAGTTTTTGGCATACACCATAGTGATTCAATTATATATATATATATATATACACACATATATATATATATATATATATATACTTTTTCATTTCAGGTTATTACAAGCTATTGAATATAGTTCCCTGTGCTATACAGTAGGACCTTGTTGTTTATCTATTTTATATATAGTAGTTTGCATCTGCTAATTCCAAACTTCTAATTTATCCCTCTAATTTTCTTATTACCTTTTAAAAACTGCTTTCCAGTGTATAATGTGTAATTTCCTGAAATCTTTGCTCCTTGTGATCTATTTGATCTTCTGAAAAGTCGACTGCATTCTTTCTTTCCTTTGGCTTGTTTATAAGTTTTGCTCTATCTTTACTTTTCTCTTTATTTTCTTATTCCATTATAATCTCTTTCATCTAATTTATTATAGTAACATTGTAACTTCTAATTCATAATATCCATGTTTTCCTCAATGTCCTTAATTGCAATAAAAATATTTCTCTTCTTTATCTTTTGTCAAATTTTTGCTGAAGTCCTATTTTTCCTCCCTACTTACATTTAAGTAGGGTAAGTTCTATTTAAGTCCATAAGTCACAGGGTACTATAAGTAGAATCTCCTCGACTATTTATATTCATCTGTGCAGTCAATGCATGTGTATTTATCAAGTCTCTACTCCGGGCCAGGCGCTATTTTTGGACCTGGACATATAAAGGTTAACAAGAGAGACAACAGATCAGCCCTCTAGAAGCTTACACTCTAGTGTGGAAACTTAGATCATAGACATATACACAGAATGCTGTTAAGCATCAGTAAGCACTATGGAGAAAATGGCACGTGGGGATGCAGTACAGCACGATTGCAGGGCTGACGCATATTTAACTAGTATTCGGTAAGGCTTTCCTGAGGATGCTAGAAGCTAATGTTATGAATTCAATGCTTAGCACCTTGGTTGCCTACTGAGACTGTGGGCAATACCATCCAAGATATCTTTTTGTTTTTTTCTAAATGAGATTTGTCCCATTAGACAAGGATTATGTTTTGTCTTAGTAATGGTGAGTTCTTTTAGAGTTCAGTTACTTCTATTTTGAGTGAGTCAGTTATCTTGCTTGAAATTTATGTTAGAGAGATGCCTCATAATTAGTAAAGCTTCTTGTTTCATAGCCCAAATTATTATTTATCTCTGGATAGTTGTTTCTGATACGTTTACCTCCAGTGCTCACTTTTTCTCAGGAGAACGCCAGGTCAGATAATAAATGTTGTAGTCCTTCATGTACTGATGACACGAAGAAATATGTCTTCCACATTTTATCACAAAGCCTACTTTCATTTTTAGTCCTTATCTGTCAGAACCTAGAAGTATCGGTAAAACTTCGTCATGTATTCCTGAGATGCCTGTACCAGGAACAACTGAGCCATACACTGGTTAACAGCATCCTACCTTAAGTTGGTCCAGAATTGTTTTGTATCAGATGAATTTTCATGGGAATCGTTGGCAGGAGGCTGAGCTCTCCAGTTTTGCTGTAAACAATGTTTTATCTCTATTTGGACCTTTTTGTTGTTAAATTCTTTAATTTTTAAAAGGATTATTTGTTGACTTGTACTTATCTTAAAATTTTCACCATATTTGTTGGAAATGCTCCTTCTTCGTGTTTTTCATTGTGCATTTAGAATATTTGTTGTTGATTATTTTGTTCTTTATATACAAAACATTATTTAGAAATAATGCTTTTATTTCTTATAACATTTATTTACCGAAGTGTATCTACTGGTTGTATAAGAAGAAATACAACACAGCATTATCCTGTCTTTATGAAACTACCCAGATTTATTTGCTCTAACCCATTTCCATATGCTACAAAAAAAAAAAAAAGAACATAAATACAAAACAGAAACAGACTCATAGACATAGAATACAAACTTGTGGTTGCCAAGGGGCAGAGGGTAGGAAGGGACAGACTGGGATTTCAAAATTTGTAGATACTGACAGGCATATGTACAATAGATAAACAAGATTATACTGTATAGCACAGGGGAATATACAAGATCTTATGGTAGCTCACAGTGGAAGAAAAATGTGACAATGAATATATGTATGTTCATGTATATCTGAAAAGTTGTGCTCTACACTGGAATTTGACACAACATTGTAAAATGACTATAACTGAATAAAAAAAAGTTACAAAAAAGAAACAGAAGACATAAATATTTTATGGTAATATATTTAGTTCATTAAGTCTCATCATCTTTAATCAGTACTGAATATTAAAATATGCTCACATATGCCTACCATGAACAACTTACAGCTCTCAATCACTACATATTTGCAGCGAGATAGAATGAAGAAAGAATAAGGAGAGATTGGTTAGGAGGAAATAAAAAAGTCCATTTTGGTTTTCTGCACTCTAGCACTACAGAACTTATCACACATATTTTAAATACAATGAGCAAACCCAAGATTCTTCAAATTTTTCTTGCCTTCAGAAACTGGTTAAGCTTCTTCTACTATTAATAATACAGAAATACTCTCTAGAGGATCATGATATGCTTTAATGCTGTTATTATTTAGTCCTTTGTCATATTTTAGGGCAGTGATCTCAGGGCCAAAAAATGAAGCTAAAAGCCAAAAAGAAAAAAAATATTTTAATAACTTTCCTTTCCTACAATGGCCATCATCAAATTGCACTGTTTGCATCCTAAAGGTATATAAGATGATCCCTTGGGGTGCAGAAATGAAATTTTAAAATTTCTCATTATATTTATTTTTATCTTATATGTTAAAGTTGTGTATAACTTGCATGCTTTTCCTAATAAATTAGTACAGTAGAACACACATCTAGTGTATATATTTATACACTAGGGTATATTAATATGAGTTCTTAATATACCTATTAAAGATAGAGTAAATGAGTCCATAAATCTTGGAGGCACATGGTCAGACATTCTTTACTAGCAAAGTGCATAATGAAGGAAAGAGAAAAAACAGGATATCGCTGGATGTAGATCAAATGTCCCCTCCAACTTCCATCGAACTGTTTTTTGCACCTTTGTCAAAAATCAGTTTGCTGCACTGTGTGGGCTTATTTCTAGATTTTCTAGTCTGTTCTATTGATACGGTAGTCTGTCCTTCCATTAATATCACATTGGCAGATCAATGTGACTGTATAGTAGGACTTAATATCAGAAAGAGTGATTTATTCTACTTTATTATACTTTGTCAATATTATATTAGCTATTCTAGAGCATGTATCTTTCCATATTCATTTTAAAATAAGCTCATCTTTGTGTATAAAAATCTTACTGGACTTCTGGTAAAAATTGGATTAAACCTCAGAGCAACTTGGAAAGAATTGACATTTTTAATATGTTAAACTTTTCAATTCATGAACATGGTATTAATCTTTTTTTTCTCTCAAAAAGTTTCTGTGAATATCATTTAAATAATATGAATATTATTCACATGATGTGGTAACAAACAGAAACTTGGTCTTATTAATTTAGGTTTCCACTTGTCTTTTCCCCCCATAACCATACCATTTAATAAGTTTGAAGATAAGTTTACACTCATGAAACCATCATTACAATCCATGCCATAAACAGATTCATCTTCTCCAAAAGTTTCTGTCTACTCTTTTTATTTATTATTATTATTTTGTGATAAGAACACTTACTGTAAGATATACTCTCTTGAAATCTTAAAGTATATACTATAGGGACGATGCTGTATAGCAGATCTCTAGGACTTAATCATTTTGTATAACTGAAACTTTCTACATCTGGGGTATTACTCCCCATCCTGCCTTACCTCCAGCCTCTGGAAACCACCGTTATACTCTCTGCTTCTATGAGTCTATTTCAGATTCTTCATCTAAGTGGTGTCCTGTAATATTTGCCTTTCTGTGTCAGGCTTATTTCACTTAGCATCATCTCCTCCAGGTTCATCCATGTTGTCATAAATGACAGGATTTCCTTCTTTTTAAACACTGAATAATGTAACATTGTATGTATATCACACATTTTCTTTATTCATTCATCCACCAATGGACGTTTTGGTTTCTTCTACGTCTTGGCTGTTGTGAATAATGCTGCAATGAACATGGGAGTACAGATACCTCTTTGAGATCTCGCCTTTGGTTCCACTGGGTATTTAATACTCAGAAGCGCGACTGCTCAACTATATTGTAGTTCCTTTTTAAATTTTTTGAGGAATCTCTATACTGGTTTTATTTTATAGTAGTTGCACCAATTTGCATGCTCACCAACAGTGTCCAAGTGTTCTGTTTTCTCTATATCACTGTCAACATTTAACTTTTTAAAAATAATAGCCATTCTAACAGGGGAAAGGTGATATTTTGGTTTTTATTTGCATTTGCCTGATGATGATTGATGATCTCCTTTTTAACTGCTCGTTGGTCATCTGTATGCTTTCTTTGGAGAAATGTCTATTCTTTTCCTTTGCACATTTTAAAAATTGGATTGTTTTTTGCTATTGAGTTATAGGAGTTTCTTGTATTTTTTGGATATTAACCCTTTATCAGATATATGACTTGCAAATATTTTGTTCCATTCTGTAGGCTGCCTTTCATTTTGTTGATTGTTTCTTTGGCTGTGGTGAAGCCTTTCAGTTTCATGTAATCTCAGTTATTTTTTCTTTTGTTACCTGTGCTTTTGCTGTTTTTTTTCCCAAGAAATCATTGCCACAGCCAATGTCAAAAAGATTTCTCCCTTTGTTTTCTTCAAGAAACTTTATGGTTTTGAGTCTTAAATTTAAGATTTTAATCCATTTTGAGTTGATTTTTGTGTATAATGTAAGATAAAGATCCAATTTCATTCTTTTGCATGTTAATACTCAGTTTTTCCAACGTCATTTTTTGAAGAGGCTGTGCTTTACCTGTTGTGTATTCTTGGCACTCTTGGTGAAGATCAGTTGACTGTACACTTTTTATTCCTTTTTCCCACTTTATTATAGTAGTTATTCCTAATTTCCTGAGTGTTCTTATTATGAATGAGTATAAGATTCTGTGGAAAGCTTTTTCTGCCTCAATTGATAAGGCCATAAAATATTTCTCCATTTGTCTGTTGATATAATCAATTATATTGGCTGATTTATTTTCAAATATTGAACCAGACTTGCATACCTGGAATAAAAACTACTGGGTCATGGTATATAATTCTTTTTTATGCATTGTTGGAATCCTTTTGCTAAAATTTTGAGTATTTTGCATTTATGTCCATGAGCAGTACTGGTCTACAGTTTTCTTTGTTGTACTCTCTTTCTGGTTTTGGTGTCAAGATGATACCAGTTTCATAATATGAATTGGGAAATTTTCCTTACTAATCTATTTCTGGAAGAAACAGTGTAAAATTGGTGTTAATTCTTCTTTAAAAGTTTGGTAAAATTCTTGGATGAAACCATCTTGACCTTAAGATTTCTTCTTTGGAAACTTCTAAATTATATTAAATTTCTTTAATTTCTTAAATTTAAATTTCTTTAATGGTCACAGGACTATTCAGGTTGTCTCTTTCATCTGGATTGAGTTTTGGTGGTTTGTGATTTTTGTCCATTTCTTTTATGTTGTCAAATTTATGAGCATATAGTTGTTCATAGTATTCTCTAGTATGTGTAGTGATAGCCTTAGTTTCATTTCTAATATTGGTAATTTGTATCTTTTTTTTGTTTTTGCCAAACTTCCTATTAGTTTATCAATTTCATTGAGTTAAAAAAAATCAGCTCTTTGTTTTATTAATTTTCTCTACTTTTTTCCTGCTTCCACTTCATTGATTTCTGCTTTTATCTATATTGTTTTCCTTTCTTCCGTTTTTATTGGGTTTATTTTGCTCTTCTGTTTCTAATTACTTGACAAGAAAAAAAAAAAACAAAGTGTTGATCAATGTTGCGCTTCCTTGTCTAAGGCTGTGTCAATCGAATGCCACCAAATAAAAGTTAAACACATATTTCATTTATATTCAAAACTGAAATCTCCCATCTGAATTTTGATAAACAGCTGGATGGTCTAGAACAACTATACAGTTAGTGTCCTGAAATATAAGAAATCATCGGAAAATTAATTTTCTTTGATGAAAATATGTTAAAGTTGAATTGTTGATTTGAGGCAATGTCCCTGGTTCATCCAAATTAACTGAATGTTGACCTCAATCTGGATGCCTGACACAGCCTAAGTGGAATGAATGCTGCTTAATTATGATAAAATCAAAGCAATGAGCAAGAGTTTTTTTTGACATCCTTTTTTAGACAACATTTTAACTAAAACAAGTATAAACCCTTATAAAATACACAAAACTTTTTGGTCTGCAAGTGTTCTAGCAATAACGAAACTAAAATATCTTTATATTGGGTCAGAGAACCTTACATAAACAAATCTTTGAATAAAGATAAAAGTTTTAGAAAATAGAAAATACATAGCTTCAATATTTTCAATTAATTTCTTGGGAAAAACTACATTATATTCCGGGATAAATCTTAAAATAATAATAAATATTTAAATGATTCCTGAGAAGAGCTACCATGGAGCACAGAGTAGGTGCTTGACATGAGTTTTAAACAATTGAATAATTATTTTTATAAAAGTTCTTAAAACTTTTGGTTACTGTGTATACTTTACTTTCATCTGGACAATCTTTTTGATTGTATAGCCCTTAAAACTGAATTTTTTCCTAATTAATTAAAAATATTTTCAACTTTTCCTTTTCCTTTTAAAAACTCATTTACCTTAATTCAACTTTCTCCCTATTTTTTCTTTAATTTCCTCTTAACTTCCAAGTACTAATTTAGCCTGATACTGCCAGGTATTTTAAACTATCTTTTTTCTATTACTGCATCTTCACTTAACTTACTTTATCACTTGTCACCCACAGCACTGAAATTGTCTTCAGTTTCCCCGCAACTAGTTCTGCCTCCAACAAAAGCAACTTTCATCCATTGCTTCTACAATGGGAGGCCATTCACCAGATCGTCCGAATCATAGAAATCTTGCTTCACCTGGCGTTACAACAGGAGCACGTAGGATCAGAACATGACTTTTAAACACTGGCATGCTTTGAGATACAAAAGAAATGTCCTGAAAGTGCCAAGCTTTAGAAATAATTTAAACTATATATATATATATAAAATGTGGGTGATCTGTATAACACATTGTGGTATACACTACTTATGTATATGATTACATATATGATTTTATATATATGCTATTTAATGAATATTGTAACTATGACTGCTTTGCAAATTGCCCTGAAGGGACAAGATGAGCAATACAGTGCAGTTTGGTGACTTCAAATGCTAATCTTTAACCTTCGTGTTTGTATGTTTTCTTTTTGTCATTTTCCATTAAATTCATTGCTTGATTCAACACTTACAACTCTTAAGTTCATATTCTGCCTCTAAGAAAATAGTATTATTTCTCTCAAGGAGAAATAGCACATTGTAGTACGGTAAAAATCTTAGTTCAGGAGCCAGCCAAAAAGTAATTCAGACTTCTCAGAGCCCAGGGCAGAGCCCCTTCACTGTCCGCTGCTGTCTACACATGTCGCTTTAGGTCCTACCCACTTAGTTTCCTTTTCCCTCTACTCCCTTCCCTGTAATGGGAAGGCACAGAGAGGTAGGCAGCTGGATTTGCAGAACAAAGCTATTTAATAATAAAAAGCACTAGTTTCTCAAACAATACCATGGGAAAAACAACAGGAGCCAAAATGTATGAGAAAACAATTATTACCTTTCTTTCTCAACCCACCCAGGATACATAATATCAATAAATCCCTGGCTAGAAGTGGGATGCTGTTTTTAATTCTGAAAACAAGAGCTCTTTCTTAGGTATTGGTGGAAAGCAAGATACAAAAAAAAAAAAAAAAAAAAGAGAGAGAGACAGATTTTAAATTCTTAATCTTAATCTTTCATTCCACTTAGATTTTCAAGATATCTGAAAGTTACCTGAAATCTTTGAAACTTGGTTTATCATTGATACAACTGGACTTATCATACTCTCAGTTTCAGAAGTAATTAGTAATAACAATAATAACTGATACTTATTTACTGTTTACTCTGTATCAGCATAATCTAAGGCTTTGCATGCCTCATTTCATCATCCAGCAACACTGCTTCTGTAATTATCAAAGAGAGGACATTTAGGCTTACTTTGCCTAAGGTGACTTACACAAAAATGATCAAACAGGCAATTCAAATTGAGGACTGACTGATTCTGGAACATGAGTTTTAACCATAATACAATACTGCATTGGATTAAATAAAAATATGTATGTGAATGAAACTGATACATACCATGTGCTAACAAACTACAAGTCAGTTTCTTTCTCTCTCTATTTATATTTATAATATTAGCATCTACACAAGGAAATCATAAAATATTGTTTTTGCTTTACAGATTCATATGTCAGCAAGTCTTCAAAGTTTTAAAATAATTTTAAAGAATTAAAAAATGGAACAGGAGAGTATAGGGAATAATCAAGGAAAACCTCTTGAAGAAGGTAAAATATAAAATGACTTTAAAGGCGATGGTACATATTAACAAAAAAGAAGGAAGTGAAAATGTACTTTGCCTTATACATAAATCTCTATTTATGTATAGATATACTATTGTTTTAAATAGAATTAAGTTGTATTGTTTTTTCACTGATTTTACAGATTCCTTGTTACAAGTTTCTTCATTTGCCACTAGAAGTTAAGTGACTTTTTTCCTCAATAAAATTGACTTTGATTGGTAACGACCTATTTTAGTTCTACAAGCCATAATCCTGGGAACTCTTTAAATGTGAGAATATTCACTTCTGCATTAACATCCTGATTTACATGTCCCTAGAGCTGCTGTAGCTGCTTTTTCAGCATAGGATCATTATTGGAAATGCTTTGATGGAATCAGAGGTGAATGTTCTCTAGCTTCATTGGGTATATGCTGAAAACCAGACATAGTCATAAGCCAAAAAAAAAAAAAAAAAAAAAGAATGCTTAATAAGTAAAACGGAGGTTACAAAACTAGATGGTCACAGATTTTTTTTGGCAGAGATAATACATAGCTGTGAGGCTATTTACCAAATTAAGTGAACAGAACTTAATTTATGGTCATTTTATTAACTTGCTATTATGAGTAGTTTTACTTGGGCTGTGTCCACATACACAAATTTGTTGTACTTGGTCAAATAATTGATTCATCTCCACCCATATTCATACCTAAGTATTTGAGTATAGACTCCAAATTAAAGGTCTCCATATATTTAAACCATGTGGTATGCTACCATTTTGTTATGGGAATAGCTCAGTAAAACACCAGGCTAAACCAGTGTTCCTGAAATGGTGGTGGAGATATGCTAATAATCATCATAGAATCCAACTTTATTATAAAAATATAATATAAATGTCCATAAAAACTAAAAACCCAATATACTTGCACTTGAAAGTTAATAAAGTCTATAAAGAATAAATGAAAGTATTCTTGAAAAGGGTAATTAATGGAACTAATGATTAGGAACAATATGGACCAAGTATTGTGGTAGGTGCTGGGATGGAGATTGCAACTCTCCCTTAGGATCCATTTTTCTCTTATTAATTTTAATATTAGACCCCAAAACTCCAAAATTAAGGCTGAGAAACAGGCTGGTCAGCTAGAGACTGCACTGGCCATGTGGAAGTTGAAGTAAAATGTATGGCATGTTTCAGCTTCTTGAAGACAAGCTGTCTGCTCCAGACTTCCTCTCTTTCTTGCCTCCCCAAAACAAGAATGCAGAAATATAGGAACACCAGCTTCAACCATGACTGCAACCATATCATAGGATATGAGAAAATATTAAGATGGAAAGAAAGTCAGTCCCTGAATGGCTTTACAAAGCAGGGTTCACCTACCCACCCTGATCTGTTAGATGGCAGAGAAATGAATTTCTTTTTGAAGCAACTATAATTTTAAGTCTTTTTGTTATAGTGTCTGGGGCTGTACCAGTATAATAAATGGGCTTCACATATTTCTTCTCATTTTAACCTTTAAAACAACCAGATGGGATGGGTATTTTTATCTCTATGTTAATGTTTGAGAAACTGGGCTATGTAACAATCAAGTCTTCAGCTCATACATAGTGGAGAAAAGGTTTGAACACAAAACTCATGCCTTTTTAACAATCATATGATTTTTGTTCTAAATTCATATCCCCATTTCATTCACATGTATTTGCTGTGGAATGTCTTTCTCTTCTCTGCTCCTAGGTGTCTAGCTCCTCTATGACTTCTCTGGGGTTGTCTTGCTAACTCAGCAGCTGTTCTCAATCATTTCTGGATTCAGCATTTCCCAGAACTGCAGTGATAAGGAGTTTTGGGTTGTAATGCATAAATTTTCAGGATACATAATTGAAAAACTATATTGAAAAGCTTCCATTTTTCACGAGTTCATGTAAACCAAAGAGAAATTTGTGCTAAAAAGAACAGTTCCATGAAGATAAATATGCTGGACTTCTTGTAGGTGCAGCAACTAAAATCTGGTTTACTGCACACATTGAAAACTTCTGTTCTTGGCTTAACAGTCCTCCTCTCCTTCACACATCCTTAGTGACTTACATATCAATGATCTCTACGGAAACTGGAATCTCAGTTCTTCTTTTCCTCTCCACCTCCAGTGACTATTTCTTCCATCCACCTCAGCCATCTGCTCCTCTCGATACACACTGGATGCTGTCATCATCAGAAACTCAGCCTTCTATTAGATCCGGATTTCCAACATCCCAATATTTAACCATAACTTTCTATATTTCCAAGACATTTGCTTTAGAACCACAACTCCTTTAATTCTTCAACTTCTTTGAGATCTAAAACATGGCTCCACCTTTTCTCACTATGTCTTTGTCTCTTCCCACCCATGTTTCCTGAATTCCTTATTTAGGTTTTGTTCTCTAGTCTATAATTATAATCACACTTTGGCAAATATCCTCAGTTCACTTACTCCTCTCTCCTGTTATCATCTGATATACTATCCCCAACCCTAGAGAAACCAACATATGTCCCCCTCTGTGCCTTTACCCAAGGAAATGAAGATTGCCAGAGAAAACCACATAGCACTGTTTTCCCTTTAAATTCATAATTACAAACCTCAAAAAGGTCCCTAATTCTGCACATCAGTTCTTCTGTGTTTTCCTATAAAATTCTTTTCTCATTCTCTTAAATAATTGTTTCTCACCTTGTTCCATCTGCTGCTGTTTCCTCCTGCTTTAGTAAATAGAGTCTTCTTTTTTCTTTGTTTTCTATATTCCATCCTTCTTGTGTTTTTGAGGATTGACTTCTTTTATCACTCCACCCTCTCATCATTCCCTTTCCTTGTTTCATCTCTACCTCAGCCAGACAAGAGGGATGCTCTGACAATAACCCCCTCGGTCCACATCATAATCTTCTCCCTTCCTATTGTGTATCGTTCCTATCAGTATATAAGCTGCCAGAGTTTTTCCATCTTAACCCCTCAAAATCTGCCCTTGATCCCGTTTATGCCCACCATTTTCTCTACATTTCTTTGCTTCCCATATTTTGAATCTCCCAATGTCTTCTTTTTTCACTTCCTTTTTATTCTGTTAACTTTTCTACCATCAGTCTTTTGTCTCCCGCACCAGGCCACTGAAATTGCCATTGCTATGCTTATCTTATTGGACGTTGAAGTATATTTCAACAAAGTTGACCACTCTCTTTTTGAACAAATCTTTTCAATGTTTATAATATTGTGCTCTATTGTTATCATAACAGCTATAAGTTTTAGCTGTTATTTTTATATGCAACTATTAAAATTCTTCATAGAGCTCAGTTCTTGGTCCTCATCTTTATATTTTCTTACCAGATGAGCTCATCCATTCCAATGGCTTTGAAAAGTATCTTCATGTTGTCAACTCCCATACTTGTATCCACTGTACTGACTTTTTTTTCTGATATTTTTACTTCTGATATTTTACCATAACTGAAGGAATATTTGACTTTCTCACTTACATATTTATAAGCATCTCAGAGTTAACATATCCCCAAATAGAACTATTGAGTTTTTCCCAAACCTTTTTTCCCCTAGTCTTCTCCCATCTTACCAAATGGTATTAAAACTGAATCAGTAGCTCAATGCAGAAACCTGATAGTCCTTTCCAGTACCACCATCTCTTGCGAATTGCATACCCAATCCAACCCCAGTTCCATTAGTTCTACATAATGTATTTCAAGAATGTCTGCTCCACTCCATCATCATTGCTTCTACTCTAGTGTAACTAACCAGCATCTTCAATTGAAATTATCTCCTAACTTGTCTCCATAGTTTCACTTTGCACACTTACAATTTATTCACTAAACCCTCATGTGATCAAAATATTTTCTAACTTAAAATTCTTCTATATCTTCCCATTGTCCTTGGAAAGAAGTCCTTTTCTGGTTTGTTTGTTTTTATCATGGCATACACTGCCTGCCTACAGGTATCGCTTGTCTACTCTTCAAACACACGTTGTATCACTCTCCTTCTTGCTTCCATTCTACACTTCGGTCACACTCACCTTCTGATAGTCCTTTGTATATGCTAAGTACTTTTTTATCTTAGGCTCTGCACTTCTCTTTCCCTGCAACTAGAATCATCTTCCTGGAGCGTCTTGAAATCTAGCTTTTTCTCATATTTTAAGTTGAAGTTTAAATATCCTTGGAAGTAACTTTTTTTTCTATTTGTTGATTTCTGGTTAAAAAAAAAAAAAAACTAGTAGGAGTTTTTGGTTAGTTTGTTAATGCACATCAGCCTGTCCAAGGTACCTTCGTGGTGTATAGCATTTACCATGGGAAGTGTTACAGAATTTGCTGTTTTCAAAATAATTTACTAGTAGAAGTGCTAATGAAGAGAAAACTTTATGGACAACTTTTTCGATTAAAAAAAAAACCTTCAGCGTAGTTATTCAAGGTGAAAATTAATGCAAAATTCTTTTTTTCCTGATTATTTAGGTCACAGTCAAGTTGCCTGCAGTTTGAGCTTAGCTGTGAAATAGCAACGAAAGCCAGTCTGTGCTATGGTTTGCATACTACTCTTAGATACTTCACTGTGCTGTTTATCTATTCATTACAATTTTTCACTGCAAATTTAATGCTGCAAAGAACCCCAGGGAACAGGATTAAAGCCAATATGGATTAAGGTCCTTAGAAAACTATTCATGACACAGAGTATATAATCAACTGTGTATTCTGCACAAAGCAGTCTTAAAAATTCAATTTGATTGATAATATGTGTTACTGAACGTTATATTGGAATGGTGCTGCTCTTGTGATAGTAATTAAATGTCTGCCTTGCTTTTATAAAACCTTCATAATTTGGTTGAAAAGAACTGTCTAAAGGTGAAACTAGACTCAGCAGGATTGTAATTTTATTTTATTACCTTTCAGAAAATACAGTCAGCTTTTGTTAAAAAGTGTAAACCACACAGACATTAATGCCTCAAGTGTTATCTTAACTAAAGGAGTCTTGCTCAAACCAACTTGGATTTATCTTTGTATAATGATATGACCCCAAATGTTAAAATATTCCTACTGAAGCTGGTTGTGAGGAAGGCGTATGTTATAAGTTACCCAGAAATTTCATGTACCTCTCCTCTCAACTTTCCTCTTATCTCTACCTTATAGGGCCCTCAAGTTTTTAAAAGGAATTCTATGAATTCCATTCCTTAATGACTGTGATATATACTATCTACTAATTCAACATTAAATAATAAAAAGGTTGTTATCACATTTAATCATCTTTAATCACCATTAATTGCCTCAGGTTCTACTCAAGACTCATTTTTCAAAGCTGTTTTGATTTTTTAAAATATTTTTTTTCTAGGGGGAAGGTAATCAGACTTATTTATTTTTCAGAAGAGGTCCTGGGGATTGAACCCAGGACCTCATCCATGCTAAGCATGCACTTTACCATTTGAGCTATCCCCTCCCCTCAAAGCTATTTTGAAAAAGCAGTTTCTATAATTTGATCTTCTCTTTAAAAAAAAAAAAAAAAGAGCTAGAGCAATGGGAAATGGGTAATCTTAAATAATATAATGTATATTTTAACTGGAAAAAATTAGCTTTTTTCTTTTATTTGTGAATTTATTAATGTACATAAAAATCTAAATTCTAAAATGACTGTGATATATGCCTATACCAATCGATACTTTAAAAAATAACACATTTAGGTTGTTTCCATGTCTTGGCTATTGTAAATAGTGCTGCTATGAACATTGGGGTGCATGTATCTTTTTGAATTAAGGTTCCCTCTGGATATATACTCAGGAGTGGGATTGCTGGATCATATGGTAAGTCTATTTTTAGTCTTTTGAGGAATCTCCATCGACAGATGACTGGATAAAGAAGTTGTGGTGTATTTATACAATGGAATACTATCCGGCCATAAAAAAGAATAAAATAATGCCATTTGCAGCAACATAGATAGATCTGGAGATTGTCATTCTAAGTGAAGTAAGCCAAAAAGAGAAAGAAAAATACCATATGATATCACTTATATGTGGAATCAAAAAAAAAAAAAAAAGACAAACAAACTTATTTACAAAACAGAAACAGACTACAGACATAGAAAACAAACTTATGGTTACTGGCCAGGGGAAAGGGGTGGGAAGTGATAAATTGGGAGTTTGTGATTTGCAGATAGTAACTAATAAATATAAAACAGATAAACAACAAGTTCATACTGTATAGCAGAGGAACTATATTCAATGTCTTGTGGTAATCTATGGTGAAAAAGAATTTGAAAATGAATATATGTATGTTCATGTATAACTAAAACATGCTGTGCACCAGAAATTGATACATTGTAAACTGACTATACTTCAATAAAAAATATATATATACCAAAAAAAAAAAATACAAAGTCTATTTGCTCCTTAAACTTATATTTAGTAAATGCCTACTGAATTCTAAACATTATGCTAAGTTCAGAAGACATACACATGATTTTAAAAACAATTATGTCAACAATTAAAGGTGACCGCAAAATCACTGATAGTCTTTCCATCAAGTATTCTATGTAGGATAAGTAACTGCTTTCATTGGGAGAATGAAGCAGAAATGATGTACCAATTTCTGAATACACATCCCCCAAAAATGTCCTAACCATTGTGCCACTTGCCACTTCCTGCTTCTTGGTTGCCTTGCATCTTCCTTCTCTTGAGACTTAGTCACTATGCTATGAGGAAGCCCAGCCTTATGAGGGAGCCCAGGTAACAGCCAATACCAGTGTCTCAGCTGTGGCAGTCAGCCGTTAAAGTGCCACACAATGATCCCTGCCTTCTGGCATTCATGACCTTTTGTAGTCCCCTCCTATACTAAGTCAAGTGGGACTGTGTGACCAATAGGATATTGTAGAAACAATAGTGTGTGACGTCTTAGGCTAAGTGTTAAAAGCAATTGCAACTCCTGGGTTGCTTTCATTTGGGCCACTCAAGGGAAAACCAGCTGTCATGGCATAAGATCACTGAATCAGGTCTATGGAGAAGGTCACAAGGTGAGAAACTGGGGTCTTCTGCCAATAGCCAGTACCAACTCACAATCCCTCTGAGTGAACCATCTTGGAAGCAGAGTCTGCTGCCTCAGTCAAGCCTTCAGATGACTGCAGCCCTAGTCAGAGTCTTGGCTGAGGCATCATGAAAGGCCCTGAGGAGAACCAATCAGATAATTCTCAAATTCCTGACCCACAGAAACCATGTGAAAGAAAAAAATGTTTATTGTCTTGTTAAGTTGCTAAATTTGAATTAAACTGTTATGCAGCAGTAACTAATATGTCAGCCATTCAAATAAGCCGTCTTGGAAATAGATTTTCTAGTCTTAATTCAGCCACCCCACTGCTACTGTGTAGCAAACCATCCTTGCTAAGTCTTGTGTGATGAGCAGATTTGTGAACAAAATGAATGATTGTTGTTTTAAGCCACAAAGTTTTGTAGTCATTTGTTGTGCAGCAATCAATAACTGGAACATATCATGATCAAGTAATGTATGTTTCTACTACCAGGGAGTTTATCATACAGAGGTAGATAAATGAATTCACAAAAGTATTATAATGGGGTGATAAATTGGGCCATTGGTGTACAGAGGAGTGCCTAATCTAGACGTAAGGGGAAGATTCTGAGAAGGCTTCCCAGAGTAAATAATATCTGAGTCTTGCAAGATAAGAAGGTTGCATTGTTATTCTTGGAAATGTGGCATGCATATATGAATGAGTATTATTTACTTCTTTATTCCTCACTGCCCTTGGAAATCCAAGTTTATGGTCTTCTATAAATATTGATAAATAATGATAACTATCTTAATGCAAATACAATTCTAAAATTGGTCATTATCATTGTCTTACAAAAAAAATTAAAGCCAAGGTTGATAAGAACAAGCACACTTAATATCTCTGATTAAACTAAGATTTGTATTCTAACTCTAATTGACCAACATCATATCTCTGGCTAGGACAGCCAGTCCCATCATCATCAAAATAAAAATACTTGATGTTGATTATAGATCTGGTTTCAGAATGTTTGTTTTTGGAATTTTTATTAAATCATTAATGTTTCTTTATTGAACTATTAAGATTTTTGTCTCCCTGTCTTAGTCCCTCTGCTTCCTCTGGGCCATTCCAGTCCCCTTGGCTGATAGTGGTAAGTGTGTGGAAACAATCTAAGCAACAGGCTTCTATAATCGTTCTGCAGCTTACACAGATCATCAAGAAAAATGACTTACACCATTTTCAGTTAAAGAGTTCTTCCAGACAGTGATGCTGATAGTAGAATTGGTGATGTGTGGACGTGCAACTACGTACTTGTTACATACACTAACTTTTAGCAAAGTCATCGGGAAAAACAGATATACCACTCACAAAAGACTTTTCAAGCACAGGTTAAAATTAAGCATTGGTGATGCAATTAAATTTCTTTCACTCATGACCTTAGTTTTTTTTGACGGCACAAATACCTGGACCTACTTACTCTAACGTGGTGCTCATTAGGCAATGTGTGCCTGTTTCTATTTCTAATGTACTTTATTTGCATGCAATATTATTCATCAGAATGGCATTACTGCAGAGAAGGAGCTCTCCTCCCCAGGAAATCAGGAACAGTGAATGTGCACATAGCCTTAACCACTATCTTAACTAACCTTGGGGAGATATCCACTCTGTTGTTTATTTACTTAATCTTTATGATTTTGAGAACACATAAATGTGCAATTTTCCACTTTTTTTTTTTTGGTCTACTTCTTACCACATTTTGGTAAAGTATGCCTTTGCTAAAGAATTCCAAAGCTAAACCATTGTATTTCATCTGACTATCATCGAGGCTTTTTCTTCCTCCTATTAGAATCTCCTTCTCATCAATGCTGCCTGTGTTTGTTAAAATATCTCTTTGGCTGTTCTAACAAAGACAAACTGACATTGGCTTAAATAACATAGAAATTTTATGCAAGGCAACAAGTATAAAGGGTCCAGATCTTAAATGGAGGGTTCATAATATCAGGGACTGCCACCATCACAGTGTGACTACCATCATCACAGTGTGACTACTGCAGCATACTCTAAGATGATTGCTGTTATGATGGCTACATTTCTGCTAATGGGAGAGAGATAAAGGGGAGTAGACAGCATACTTCTTCACTTTGAACCCCAACCTGGAAGTTGCACAGATCACTTTCACTCAAAACTAGAACCAGTCACATAGCCTCGCCTAGCTGCAAGAGATACTGAGAGATACAGAACTTTACTGGACAGGCAACATACTAAAGCTTAGCGGTTCTGTTACAGAAAGAAAGAAAGAAAGAAAGAAAGAAAGAAAGAAAGAAAGAAAGAAAGAAGAGAAGAGAGAGAGAGAGAGAAAGAAAGAAAGAAAGAAAGAGAGAAAGAAAGAAAGAAAGGAAGAAAGAAAAGCAGGAAAGAAAGAAAGAAATGGCAAAGGATGTCACCCAATTCTGTCAGAAGAAATACACAAGTTTTGTATTCTCTTTGTAATTATGGCTCCTGAGGAGATTTTTATAGATGCTGAATATATTATTGAATAGAATTATTCAATTATTATATTATTGAATAGAATTATTTTGTTTTTATTCTTACTTACAGATATGATTTATTACAGCAACAGGATAAAAAGCAATAGAGTTGAATTTTGTGTATGGTATAAGATAAGGGTCCAATTTTATTCTTTTTTATGTGGATATTCAGTTTTCACCTACACCATGTGTTGAAAAGACAGTCCTTTTTTCCATTGTGTTGAATAGGATTATTGAATAGGATATATTATAGAATCTATGTTTAAGGACATGATAACATAAAATCATAATTATTACTCCTTCTGGGAAAAAGACTCCTGAAACTCTTAAGATTCTTCTGGTATCAAGAAACAGAAAACTTTCAAGGATCTCATCGATTTTAGAGAGGTAAAAATAGAATTGAAAATTTCAAGTGGACAATTGTAGGAGGTGGCCGTGCATCTCTCGGGCACTATGTAGTCTCTGGACTCAGCTGCTCTCCTGAGTCAGCGGCTTGTATCTCTGCCACAACCCCCGCCACACTCTGACTTGGTCACTTTACAGATAATGTGTATATTCATAAGTGCCAGGGGTCTACTCTGCACATCTTTGCCATCACCCTCAATCATCATCATTCTTATAAATCTGTGATTAACTTTGCATTTTATAGAGGGAACTTCATGAGACAGACATTTAGAACTTTTTGAGATAGACGTCAGTGCAAACAGCAAAACAAATGAGTTCAGAATCACTGAATAGCTGTTAAACAGCTTAGTTTCAAATGCCTATAGAAAGATGAATTAATACCACAGGAGATAGGGAGGGCAATATTAAATCAAAAACACTGCAAAGAGAAAAACAGAAATGAGGAATGTAAAAAAGGAAGGATAGTAAGAGTAAAGAAAGAGATGAGTTAGAAAGAAGAAAGGAACATATAATAAAGAAAATTGAAATGCACATATTTTTGTGAAGAATTGGGTGCAAGCATGTATTAAAAGATGAATTTCAAAAATTTCCAAAAATTAGCTTGAGTACCACTCAAGGATATCAGAAACACAAAGCCCAGACTGGATGATTTTTTTTAAAAAAATGTTTAAGGGATTTGTGTAATAACCAACATCAAAGATTCAGCATTTTTGGTTTATGCTATCTCCAGAAGTAAGGAGGAATGCATGCTATTCATAGCCAACTTCTGTTCATACGTTACATACATATTTATTGGATGCCTAGTCTCTGCCAAGCACAATCGGCCTTCAAGTTGGGATTCTCAATCAGCAGTTCTTTCAGCAAACTGGCCTTGTGTGTGCGTCAAATATTAGTAAACATTCCAGGTGCTTTGAATGTAAAGTTATTTAGAGGAAGAGAAACTCTTCTTGGAAAAGGAGACCCTTATACTCCCTTCTGTGGCTATTAAGCAGACACATAATTCTGCAGCAAATTTTGAGCTAACTTACTGACCACTGGGAAGATGCCAGAGATGTCTTTGCCTGAAGTGCTCATATTAATAGGAGCTGTGACGATTTTATTTTTTATTGAGTAACTGTAAGCAGAAAATGAAATAATTTATTTTTAGGAGGACTTCTCTAACAATGTGTTTATAATTTTGGAAAGAAAGTTTGAATTTTTAAAAATCAGTGGATTATATAGATACCATGATGGTTAATTTTATGTACTTTACCAACTTGCCTGGGCCATGGTGCTCAAATATGTGTTCAGACATCATTCTGGATGTTTCTGTGAGGGTGTTTTAAATGAGATTAACGTTTAGATCAGTGGACTTTGAGTAAGGCAAATTGCTCTCCATAATGTGGGTGGGCTTCACCCAATCAGTTGAAGACCTTAATAGAAAAAGCCTGACCTCCTCCAAGCGAGAAGGAAGGTTACCAGAAACTACAACCTTGGCTCTTCCCTGGTACTCCAAGCCTGATGGCCTTTGGACTTCAACAGTACTATCAGCTCTTCCTGGGTCTCTAGCTGCTGGCCCAACTTAGATTGTTAGACTTGCCAGCTTCCATAATCACATGAATCAATTCCTTAAATCTCTACACACACACACACACACACACACACAAACACACACAAACAGATACACACACACCCTATTGATTCTGTTTCTCTGGAGAATCCTGACTAATATGATACAAACACACTTTCTATTGATATTTTTATCTCATTCATATGACATCTTTGAAAAAATAAGCATTTTAAGCTTGAAACATGAATTTCAAGTGTCTTCATTTTTGAGGCATTATTTTCAGTTTATCTAAAGAATTTTTGTCTGACACCATCTCCAAAACAAGGCATTTTGTCTTCCCATTGAGTATCACACAGAAACCTGTGGGATAAAAAAATGATGACTTATATTTTTCCTTGGAGAAAAGGCTGCAGTGTTTTTAATGTACCTTCCAGAGGAGACAGTTTTGGCAAAATTCCCGTGAAGCTAAACTGATGTAGACCAGAGAGAGATCTACACGTTAGATCTAGTAACTTGTACCTCAGTTTGGCTGATCTTTCTCTTTTGCTGTCAGAATTAAGTAAAACACTGTTCTGTTTACAAATTCATGAATGTTCCCTGCAGAGTGAAGAATGAAATGTATTTTCATTTTCTTTTACTTTCAGCCTTACTTCTGCTGCTAGTTTCTTTCTTTAAGAAATACATCCTCCCAACCCACCCCCTCCCAGGACCCAGTTTCACTCACCAGCAGCCTGCACCAGGCCTGGGACCACATCCACCCCAGCCTCACCCACCCATAGGCCAACACCAGCTCCAGGCCCCCTGGCCTGCATACATAGCTTTGTATAACAGATAATGACGACTTATTATGGTGAAAATTTTTAAATATATAGAAATATCAAATTTCTATGTTATATATCAGGAAATAACAATGTTATATGTCAATTATACTTCAAAAACAAACTCACAGGAAAAGAAATCAGATTCATGGTTACCAGAGGTGGGAGTGGGAGGTGAGGGAATTGAATAAAGGTAGTCCAAAAGTACACTTCCAGTTATAAGATTAACAATTACTAGGGATGTCGTGTACAACACGATAAATACAATTAACACTGCTTTATTTTATATATGAAATTGTTAAGCGTAAACTCTAAGAATTTTCATTATAAGAAAATTTTTTTTTCTTTATTATTTTTTTCTTTTATTTTGTATCTGTATGAGATGATGGATGTTTTTTCACTAATCGTATTTTGGTAATTATCTCATGATGTATATCAGTCAAATAATTATAACGTACACTTTAAACTCATACTGTGCTGTAGGTCAGTTTTATCTCAGTAAAATTGAGAGTGAAAAAAAAGAAATACTTTCTCTCCCCATGTTCATCATTGACTAGGTTTTAGATGTATTTAGTTGTTTGGTTCTTGCATCCTTGGGCCATGCCATTCGTGGATTGTGTGGGTAATAAGAATAGTTTGAAAAAGCATATTTGGCTCCAAGTTCAACTGAGTGAAAACATAAGACTCAAGTCCCTGGACAATCTGGCAGTGTCTTTGGTCAACAGCCTCCTTGTCCACCATTTCTGTGACATTGATCATGAGCTAAAAGTGTCATGAGTGTAGCTTGTAAGGTTGTAACCTAACCTGCTTAAAGTCTCCTTTGAGTCTGATTCCTTTAAAAATTCTCTCTCTTCCATATTTAGAGCCTTTAAAATATGACCTCACCACTTTAGGTTTTTGTCATATCATCATATCCTCTACTAGAGTAACAAAAAACGAGGCTTTAGGCCCCCAGTTTTCTTTCATCATCCTTCTCTGTGGGTATCTGGGGCAGCTTCTAATGAAGCTAAAACAAAGAACATTTGCATGGCACCACTCAACATTCCACTAATAAATGCCCTTTGCCACCAAGCAAACAAACTCTCAAAATGTGTTAGGTGTGCTTACACTCTCTGAGCTTTAGATAAATGGCTATTTATCCACTTTGGGAACAGCCCTTTATTTTCCAGTGTTTTGAAAGTTTTAGTCCTGGTGTCTCAGAGCCAAATGTCTTTTCAAACAGTAATGCTTTTCTGGGCTGCTGGATTCCTATAGAAATGGAAAATTTCTATCAAGCAGCTTTATTCTTCACTGCCTTAGCCCAGCGGTAGGTGTTGGTTACACAAAATCTTTGTTAACTTCAAATCATCAAGTTCTCACAGAGCCTTTCAAACTCTCAAAACACTCCTAACATTAAGTGAAGACCGAGTGTCACCAATTTTGTCAGTTCTCAATCTCATTGCTTCCTGTCACTCCACAGTAACGTTATGGTTCAGTAAGATTTTGGTTGTGTAGCAACCCCTCATGTTAGTTGCATTTTCTTCTCCTTTAATATGGTTGATTGTCACAGAAGACGTCGAACAAACTAAACTGAAGCACAAAGAGGCTAAGTCGCTAGCCCATGCACTAAGTATTGGAATTGGGGGATTACGTTCCCCACCTCATCATGCTGGCTGCATGCAAGATCCCAGACTAGCTGCTAGATATACGTGGGGCAGGAAAGTAAGAATTGAAGGTCCCCACAAAAGCACAAAGCACAATTGTTTATACAGTAAATCCATAATATCTCTCTCTCTCTGTCTCTCTCTCTCACACACACACACACACACACACACACACTCACCGACGCAACAACAATCTGCTCCTCTACTTTGACGGATAATGTTAAGACATGTTAAGAGCTACTGAGAGATTGTTTCTAATCAGACAGAGAGTGATATAATGAATGGTCTATAACCAGAGAAAAATAAACTGGAATGTAAAGAATATTCTTCTCTCTTGTCATTTCTAGTGAAATGGTGGATCATTTACTAAAAGTGTCTGCCAATTTAATACAAAAAATATAGACTTCTGATTAGTGGTTTAGAAAAGAATATTCCAATTGCCTGTCCTTTTTTGGAAGTAAAATTATAATTGGTATCATGATCAACATTTTTCATCAAATGACATAAGCAAATAATGGAATACGTTGATTTAATATCTATTGTGTAATGATATACTTCCTCCAGGTAAGACACACATCCAAACAAATTAATTATCACTAGGTCAATATGTTCCAAAAATAAAAAAAAATCACTGGTATTTACTCACTGTTTATTACTTTCACACCTAACGAATAATTTTTGTACTTCGATATAATATTTCAAAGTTTGTGCTATTTTTAAGCAATAAACTTTATGAGAGTAGTTTAAGTTCACAAGGAAATTGAATGTTCCCAAATAATCATCCCCATATAGGCACCCTCTCCTCCACTAGTGACATCCTCATCACAGTGGTAGATTTATTACAACTGATGAACGTACGTTGACACACCAATGTCAGCTAAACTCCATGGTTTCTATTAGGGTTCATTTAGGCATTGTATATTTGATGGTTTTGGACCAATGTAAAATGACACACATCCATCATATACAGAATAGTTTCACTGCCCTAAGGTAGGCAAAGTGTATGGCCATAAAGTTGTATATCCTGCTTTCCAGTAGAAAACACAGTTACAGGTTGCTTCCTGATGAGCTCAAGGAAAGTGACTAAGCCTGCTTTGTCCATGTTTGATAGGTGATGAGTTCTTTTTTATTTAAAGTATCCTTGTGACAATCCCTGGTCAATGAGGGTCACTTTCCATACTCTGGGAAAAAGGCAGGAAATCATAAAACGAATTTCCTAGTACTTACCAGGTCTTTGTAGCAAAATTAGCCTTTGGCAGAATGCCTTAGTACGTATTCAACAACTAATTAAGAATTTAATTTAAGTAGAGAGAAAAATCTAGAATATAGTTTAGTCCACATTAGAATCATCTGTTAAGCTTTTAAAACTACAGATGCCTGGGCTCTAACCCATTACAATTTCTGATTGTGTATATCTGAAGTAGAACTTAGACATGTGGACTTCAAGACATCTGAGCAAATGATACGGAAGCAGATGAACTAGGCCAACTTGACAGAACAGAATGCAAATACCATCTCTTTGGGCAGCTTCCTGTCCTGCTCAGGGACTACTCCCCATCTCGTTCAGTAATGGCATGGACTACATAAAGATAGAACCACAAGCGGTATGGCTCACTGATAACGAACACTTTGGAATAAGTAGGGGCTTTGAAGACACTTTGACCTAGATTTTAATCCTCACTTAGCTATTTACTTGAATCAGTTTCCTCCGTTACAAAAAGCGAATACAAATACTTACTGGGTTCTTGTAGTGATTAAATAGTCATGTCATAAAACGGACCCAAAACCTGGCAAAGAGTTAGTGCTCAGTAAATATTTCTTTCATGCCACACCCTGTTCTGTACATGCCACATGAACAACATGATACATGTGAATGAACACAATTGAGCATAGTGGGGCTCACCACATAGATAACGCTAACTCAACTGGTCATATCTATGGCAACAGGTTTGCATAGATTCATAAAGAGAAATTGGTTGTAATTGTTTTAATTATAATGGGTAGTCACTAGATTATTGTTAATAGATTATTCCTAAGCAAAAGAGCATGCTTTGTCTTTACAAGTCCCAACTGGCAGCATCTGTTATTTTACTGCATGAAAACAAAAAACAAAAAACTCATGTTTGTAGGTATAAAGGTGGGATGACCTTACGCAGAGAAATGCCTTTACATTTTTCTCCTAATCTAGGCAGAGTATGCCCTGATGCAGACATATTTTCCTTTACCAGTGTTCTTTTATTTTCTGAACTTCATCCTATCTTGAACCAAGTTGTGAAGATTTGCTAAATTTTCCCTGTGAGAAAATGATTTTGAAGTTGTCAATCCTTCAGGCATGATGACTGGGAAATATTTGAGAGATGATACAAAATGTAGTTACCAAGAAGCTGAAAATATAAAGCAGTGTTTTCTACTTGTCACTGTAAAAGAGCATGACAAATTCATTGTTATCCTGACTTCACAGCTGTCAGCTAGTCTACATACAGTGGCCACATAAACGCTATGGTTGTCACAAGCAGTAAAACTGGAGGTATCTTTACAAAAATACCAAACATCACTGTGCTACTGAAAAGGGGAATGCCCATTATTCCTAGCAAGACAAGGGGTATCGATTTGTTCACTATGTGGTTGGACAACTTTGGCAATGAGGCTAATTGGGTTGTTTTAATAGGTATTGGGGAGCAGGTAGGTTTGTTTCTTTTGGTTTTCATCCCACTTTCTGGCTGTTTTTTTCCATAAAATTGTGCAGGTGGTCCTTAAGAAGATCATATTGATATCACTTATATATGGAATCTAAAATATGATACAAATGAACTTATTTACAAGTTAGAAATAGACTCACAGACATAGAAAACAAACCTATGGTTACCAAAGGGGAAAGGAAGGGGAAGGGATAAATTAGTTGTTTGGGATCAGCAGGTACACACTACAGTATATAAAATAGACAAACAACCAGGACCGACTGTATAGCACAGAGAACTATATTCAATATATTGTAATAACCTATAATGAAAAAGAATCTGAAAAAGAATATATATGTATACATATACATGTGCAACTGAATCACATAACAATGTAAATCAATTATACTTCAATAAAAAAAAGATCATATCGAAGAGCACTTATTGATGATCAAAGTAGAGGACAAGGGAATCACTCTTCCAGGGAGACTACCATGTTCTGGGAATTCTGTAAAATGCTGGGGCACACAGGTGGAAACAACAAGATCCTCATTTTCAAAATGCAGTTGACCCTTGAACAACATGGATTTGAACTGCCCAGACCCACCTACATCTAGATTTTTAAAAATAAATATATTGTAATTTTTTGGAGATTTGCAACAATTTGAAAAGACTTGGCGATAAACTATATAACCTAGAAACATTGCAAACATTAAGAAAAAGTTAATTATGTCATAAATGCATAAAATATATGTAGATACTAGTCTCATAATTTGCTACCATAAAACATACACAAATTTACTTTAAAAAATTAAAATTTATCAATACTTACCCACACAAACACTTGACAGATCATACATGGTGTCATTCGCAGTCCAGAGAAATACAAACAACAAAAAAGATGCAGTATTAAATCCTCACTGCATAAAATTAACTGTAGTACATACTGTACGATTGTAGTAATTTTGTAGCCACCTCCTGTTGCTATTTTGGTGAGCTCAAGAGTGGTGAGTATCTGCTTAAAACACCCTGTGACTCTGAGTGAGCAGTTACTCTCCAGTAAACTGCATATCTAAGTAAACAGTGATCTCTCATGGTTCTCACGTATTTTTCATGGTGTTTAGCGCAATATCATGAACTTTGAATAACACAAGGGACCTACACGAAGTGCTAGTTGTTACGCTGGAAGTGCTCCAAAGAAGCAGAGAAAAATCATAACATTATAAGAAAAAGTTGAATTGTAGATTGAGGTCTGCAGTCTGCAGCTAGAGTTTCCCACCATTTCAACAAAAATGAATCCAGTGTAAGGACCACTGCAAAAAAAAAAAAAAAAAAAAAAAGAAGAGAGAGAGAGAAAAGGAAATTCATGAAGCCAGCCCCGTGGCTATGCCAGCAGTCAAAAAATCTTGCGCTTTTTGCAAAATACCAGTTTTATCTCATTTTAAAAATGCAGTTTTTATGTGGGTGCAGAGTTGATGTAAGAAAGGCGTACCTATAGTCAAACATGATTCGAGGAAAAGCAGTTATTATATGACAACTCAAAGCAAAAGGAAGGTGAAGGATCTAACGCAGGAGAATTTTACGCCAGCAGAGGATGGTTTGATAATTTTAGAGATTTGACTTAAAAATCGTCTCTGAAGTTAGGAAGTTCCCAGCTAAAAAGGACTACCTTTTGAAGTTCTTTTGATATTGGATAAAGCCCCTAGCCTCCTGGAACCCCGTAGGTTAAATTTTGGGGGAGTCAAAAGTTATACATAGATTTTTGACTGCGAGAGGGTGACAATGAACATTCCTTCTTAACTCCTGAGTTGTTCAAGGGTCAACTGCACTCACAATCTATGCGAGGGGAAAATAAGAGCTTCAGTACAAGTGTGGCTTGTGCTGGGATGGAGAAGCACACAGGGTGCTGTGGTGGCACAGAGGTGGCTCGAGTTACCGGAGCCTTACTTGATGAGATGATAACTATTAGTGTAGATAATGCAAGAGAAAGATGGGAGAAAATGGCCTTTTAGTCAAAGGGAGTAGCTGCAAGAAGGCCACAGAGGCAACAATGAGTGTGGGGCTTTTGGGAGCTGGTGGTTCAAGGTGGTTGGAGTTTCAATTAGTGGCCATCACGACAAACGATGATGCACATAAGTCAGAAAGGAATCAGGTCAGGAAGGTTCTCAATGCCACAAAAAAAGACTGTATTTTACCTTGAACGTTACAAGATGCCAATGTAAAGGCAATGAGCACATCTGCAGAGAAGTTTTGTAGCAGCATGGAAAATAGATAGGCTGGGAATAATATTAGAATTAAATCCCTTTGGTTACACGCTGTTAAGACTGTTACTCAGCTTTTACTCCCCCAGAGTGTTTCCTACAAATGTTGCAAGAGGAGGATATTAAATTACACAGAACAGATCATCACTATTTCTGTAACCAAGGACAAAAAATACAAGTCAAAAAAGCAAGCAAGATTCATGTCTGCCTCCAGGGACACTTCTCATTAGGTAAGGGCAGCACTGTGACAGCACACCGCAGGACAGAAAACCACGCGGCACGTGAGGACTGGCAGTGGAAAGGCGGTTTTCAGCAGTTAGAGAACAGAGTACACCTTCAGCTGTTTGATCCAGGAATGCAGTCCCAGATGCTGCCGAGAAAAGCCTTCTGGCACTCTGTGGGTAAGGCCTCTGATTACAGCTTCCTACTTCAAAGATGTCTCATTATCTGAAGCTCACATATCTGCTTGAATTCAGACAAAATCAAGAAGTAAACTAATCCATTAAATTGTAGAAAGTTGCTTTCAGTATGTTCAAAGCTTTAGCTTATAGAAGCTCCTGAAAATGAGAAAATGTGGCATGAAGACATTTAGAAACAACTAATATGATTCTGACCATTTTACTTCAACATTTGTCTTAATACTTACAGATCTGTGTTTCAGAATAGGAGAATGGACTTACTGTATAGAGTTCTGAAGGACAGACCTAGAGTCCGTGAGGGGAAATGATAGGGAGACAGACTTTATTTCAAAGTAATAAAAATACTTCTAAAAATTCAGAGCTTCCTCATTTTAGAAAGCATGAAGGTTTCTGTGGCTAGAGGTGTTTAGAATCAGTGTATGTTAGTCTGAGACTGGCTTTAGTCTGCAAAGATTTTTTTTAATAATTTTAAATAATTTTTAGTTTATTGAGACAAAGTGAACACACCCATGTAATCAATACTCAACTCTAGAAATTAAATATTATGTGATGAAGATAAAGGTGAAAAAAATTTTAATGACCACGAAGTTGAAAGCATCCAGGAAAAAGCCTGTCTTATCCTGAGAGTATGTCTTTCCTTTTTCTTTTTTTTTTTTTCCCCCTTTGGTGTTTACACACCCTTTCTATTAGGAAATGATATTTGCAGCTCAGATCTTTGGCTTTCTCAGTTGATGTTTTTATTGTCTTCACCTTGACAAAACGAAGTTATCATGGCAACACTGACTTCCCTGGATACCTCTTGAATTGCCTATCTTTCACCAGCCACGAAACCCAGGGTATAGGTAACTACCTATAAGAGATGACGGAAAAGGTATTTATTTATTCATTGGATAGACGAGGAATAGAACATCTTTAAAAGTTTTTTTTCCTCTTCCAACCTGGAAATCAAACCAAATAAATAACAATTGTATTTCAGGAGTTAAAGGGTATTTTTTCCCATATTTCTTTGGCTCGTTTAAAAAATTGTTCTTTTCTACCTGTTTGTTTCTCTGAAAGTGAGTAGATCTAAAGCACATATTTCCTTTTGCTTTTATTTTTATTTACCAAATGTGTTTTCTTCTTTTGACAAATTTTAGCCTGGTTCTCCATAGCTTAAAAGATGTAAGAGTCCTTATTGGTAAGTAACTTATGATTTCACATTTTTTAAAAAGCCTACAAGTAAATGCATTAGGATACGTGTAACTATTCTTGAATAAACTATAATTCTAAACTTAATATAGCTAAAATAATGACTTTTATGAGAAAGTCAAAATGCATATAACACATTTTATGCTTTAAGTTCTTTTAGAGCTGTAAAGAATTTTTAAATGGCATATTGTACTGTGAGTCTTTTCCTGAAAACATCATTAATAACAATAAACTGCCATGATTTCAACTTGTCCAGAAATTTTACAAGAAAGGATCATTGCAAATTGATTGCTATTCCTGGAAAAGCAACTCAAAACCACATTACTGATGACATGTTAGTTATGTTATCTTTGCTTGCAGAAAGATAGGAGTTTAGAGAATGATGGTTGAGCAGAACTGACTATTTTTCCAATCAAAAACTCTGGCTGACATGCTTTATCTAGCAGCCTTGAGTAATGTCCCCATTTTTTAAAACTCTGGTATTATGTGTCTGCTAAAGTCCAGGAATACAATTGTGTCCTCTTTGCCAGTTTGCTACAGATAAAAAGAAAAACCTACCAATATAAGTCTAGATAACAGATATATAACTTATGAATCTATTATTTCTTATGATGGTAAAATAGATCAGAATGAGACATCCAGGAAAGGAGGATATTGGACATATGGTAAGTGGTTTAAACAGATAAGCCACAATTTTTTACCATGTGCAACTGCAGCCTCTGAAATGTTATTTGAAGACAGTCTAAAATTATTGAAAAATGAAAGAAAAAATGGTATTTAATTTAACAAATGTTTACTGAGTACATTCTACGTTTTGAAATTTTGAGGATACACAAAAAAGTATTCCACAAACTGAAGAAATGGACTAATTGATTATTATAATTGTGAAAATTTACCTAGTAGCTCTATTGATGTGTAGTCTTAGAAATTACTCCCCACTCCCCAAATATAACACAATTTTTAACTCTGCAAGTGATCAAAGAGAATTCAAATTGAAATAAGATATATTATTTATAATCATTAAATCATACAAAATTAAATATTTTAAAATTCTTCAATTCTGGAGTGCTTGTAATAGAAGTACAGCAATTATACATTGTAAGTGGTGTTGTAGATTAGCAAATTATTTTTCAAAGATTATCAAGAAATGCCTCTAATGAGCAGCACATTGTTCATATCCTTGGAACCATTAATGTATCCTTTGTTCCTGGGAATTCATTCTGAAAAAATGATTCTTTGGAAAAAAGAGTTATATAAATTTAGATGCCCACTGCAAAAAAATCTTTAAATGTTGTTATTGCTAATTTTGTGAAATAGAAAGATATTGAGGAAGTTATAGAATCCAGTTCAACAGAATAAAATGTGATCATAAACTTTAGCATAATATAGCATAATATAATTTAGCAAATTTCTAGAAGCAAATTTCTGATTTTTAAAAGTCAGGGGAAAAAAACTCTACAAAAATTGTGGTGAAGATATTAGAGTTTCTAAGGGAGCCAGACATAAAGGACCAGATGAAGGTGAGAACGGAAATTCATCAAGGTGTGCATAACTTTCCGCATGTTGTTTCTCCTCTTAAGGGTTTGCTCATTTTCAGTAAAAGTCAGGGGACCAAAAGGCCAAGAAGCTTGCCTGGGTAAATGCTGACAAAGAAGCCAGTAGAGTTTCAAGGCAATCTCTTCAGGCTGGGAAGATAAAATTTTAAGTTTGAGAGTGTCAAAGTGCCTAGATTTTAAAGTTTAAGATCTCAGTGAAAAGAAATGTGCAAATAAGTCATCTTGACCCTAGGCACATGTTTAATCCCTAACACATTTGCTGATTCAGCTGCACATGAAAAAAAGCTAAGAAATCAAACTGAAAGACACTGTGAAGCAGAGCAGAATTTTTGGCAGTTTTCTGGTGCTGAGGAAAGAAATGGAGGTTAGAAGTCACCAAGAACGAGGGCTTTAAAATATAACCCAGGCTGTCAATTGGGACACTGGGAATGGGGGCAAAAAAGAGGAAGTTGGAGTCTAATAGAGACTGAAAACCAACCTTAAGTCTTTTGAGGTGATTTGGCTGCCCATCAGAGTATAGTAAACACTACCTCTAGAGGGATATAACTTTATTCTCAGCCAACAAATTTTCAGATGTAACATCTGGCATTAAAAAATGTTTCTGGAACACCAAGAAACAAGATCAAAAGAAAGAACAGGTAATCCTAACAAATCCAAACTCTTCAACGGACTACAAGAGAATCCAGAGTTGCAAACATAACATTCACAATGTCCACAATGTTACAGCAACAACAGAAAAAGCCCAGGAAGATATGACCCATTCTCAACAGAAAAGAAAAAATGGAGAATGGAGGCCATCCCCAAGAAGACTTAGATTTGGAATTAAGCTCCAAGGATTTTATAGCAAATATAGAACTGTGCTCTATAATGAAAAAGAAGGTCATTGATTTCTCATTAAAAACTATTGAGTCAAAAAGATAAGGGGACAACATTTTAAAATTTAAAGGAAAAATAAATTTTAAACTAGAATTTGTTATACAGTGAAAATATTCTGCAACATAGGAGGCAAAATAAAGGTATTCTGAAACAAAAGACAACTAAGAGAATTTATTGCTGGCAGAACTACACTTCAAGCATTACTAAAAAAACAATCCTTCACGTTGAAGGAAAATTACACCAGATAGAAATTTGGTTCTTTAGGGAAAAAATAAATAGTATCAAAATTTGTTAAATATCTGGGTGTAATAACTTCTTCTGTAAATAACTTCTTCTAATTTATTTAAAATACATGTACTATTTAAAGCAAAATTTTGACTTTTTCTTGTGAAGTTTGTTATGCATGTTAGATATGTTTTAGAACTACAATATAGAGAATGAAGGGTGATAAATGGACCTACATGGTTGCAGGGTTTCCAGGTTTTTTTTTGGTGAAATAGTACAATACTAACTCTAACTAGACTGTTAAACATTATGAATGTATATTGAAATATCTTGAGAAACAACCAAAAATGGCAAAAAAGTATAACTAAAATACCAATAGAGAAATTAAAATGGAATCCTAAAACTATTCAAATAATCTAAAAGAAGTCAAGAAAATAAGAATAGAAATCAAAAACACAAATAGTAGATGAATAATAAAAACATCAGGTCTAACTTCAACCTAAAATTATCAACCATATTCATAATTGCATTAAAGTTTAATGTAGCAAACACTCTAATGAAAAATCAGAGGTTGTCAGATTTAAAAAAGCAGATTTAAAAAACCAAACCGTTTGTTGTGACAAGGGCTATACTTTAAATGTAAAGACACAAGGAAGTTGAAAAATAAATAGAAAAAATATACTATGAAAACAGTAAGCATAAGAAGTCTAGAAACATTATATTAATATCAGATAAAATAGACTCCAAAATAAAGGCTGTTACTAGAGAAAGAAGAACACTTCACAATGACAAAAGAGTCAAAACAAAGATGAAATAAAAATCATATTTGTGTATGTACTTCAAAATACTTAACACAAAAATCAGTAAGATTAAAGAGAGAAATAGATATTTCCACATAGTCAAAGACTAATACTTTTCTCTATTCTTTAACAGAATAATTAGAAGTAAAACTCAGTAAAGACATAGGTGATTTGAACAGCACTGTCTATCTTGACCTAATTAACATTTATACAAACCTATATCCAGCAATCTTAGAATATATATATTTTAAGTGCACATTGTATGTTCACTATATATTATGTAAAACTATAAATCAAGTCTAAATACATTTTTAAAAATTCAAATCATACAGAGTAAATTCTTTGATCGCAACTGAATTTTAATTAGAAACGAGGAGATATTAGGTAATAGTAAGATACCTAGGAAGACATAAAATACTTGGAAATTAAATTACAAAGTACTCAATAATTCATGGTCAGAGACGAAATCACAAGGGAAATTATTAAACATTTCCAAATAAATGATAAGGAAAATTGAGCTCACCAAAATGTATGGGATGAAACTAAAACGGTGCTGAGAGGGAAATGTATAGCTTTAAGTGAATGAATTAGGAAAGAAATATATTTAAAATTAATGACTTGAGTTTCTATCTTAAGACAACAGAAAAAAAGAATGAATTGAAGCCAAAGTAAATAACAAGAAAAAAAAATAAGAAAGATAAGCATGGAAATCAATGAAAGAGAAAACAAAAAATTGAGAAAAAAAAACTAGTCTTAGCAATATTGATGAAATATTAAACAGGAAAAACAGACTCCCAATATCAAGAATAAAGAGATTATCATTTTGAATTCCACAGATATCAAAAGGATAATAAGGTATTTTTTATGACCAAATTTATGCCAGAAAAATTGTCAACTTAGATGAAAAAATGAATATTTGAAAAATAAATTTAGCCCAAATTAATATAAGATAAAAGAGAAAAATCTGCTTAGCCATATACATATATGGATATTAAAGATAATAATTTTTTAATCTAAAATTTACAGGCACTCCAGACTCACATGATCTCCCTAAAAGAATTTTCTCAAGTATTTAAAGAAGGAATATCACCAGTCTTCAACTCATTCAAGAAATAGTAGAGTAGGGAACAATTAGCAACTTATTTTTATGAAGCCAGCATAATACTAATATTAAAATCTTACAAGGAGCATATGAAAAAATTGCAGCCCCTCCAAATCCTAGTTAATATTGTTAAAGATACAAACAAAATACTAGCAAATCAAATACAGCAATATATCATAAGGATACTACATCATAACTAAGTAAGCTCATCTCCAAAATGCAAAATTTAATATTTGAAAGAAATCACTGTAATCTGTCAAATAAATCTTATACTAAAAGAGAAAAAATATGGCAAATTCCATATGTTCCATATGTTATGGAAAAAGCATTGGGTAAAATTCAGCACTCACTGATGTTAAAAATAACTCTCAATAAGCTAATAATAGAAAGGAATTTCCTTAATCTGATAAACATATGTCTGAAAAATCATGAAAATATGATATTCAATGATTCAGTATTCAACATTTTCTAAAATTGAGAACAAAGCAAAGATTTTCATCCTCATGACTTCTATCAGACATTGTACCAGAGAAATTGGCTGTAAGACAAGAAAGAGAAATAACAGGCATAAATCAGAAAGGAAAAAGTAAAGTGTCTTTTTGCAAATAACATAATTATTTATGCAGAAAACCTTATAAATCTACAAAACAAATACAGAACTGAATATTAAATTTAGTGATGTTGCAAGATACAGATTAATATAGAAAACTCAATTTAATTTTTATATGCCAGTAGTAAAAAATTAAAAAATGGAATTTATTCTTTGACTTGTCAATAGACATTTAGGTTGCTTCCATGTCTTGGCTATTATAAATAGTGCTGCTGTGAACATTGGGGTGCATGTGTCTTTTTGAATTACAGTCTTCTCTGGATATAAGCCCAGGAGTGGTATTGGTGGATCATATGGTAAGTCTGTTTTTAGTTTTTTAAGGAACCTCCATACTGTCCTCTGTAGTAGCTGTATCAATTTACAATGGAATACTACTCAACCATAAAAGAAAGAATAAAATAATGCCATTTTCAGCAACATGGATGGATTTGGAGACTGTCATTCTAAGTGAAGCAATCCAGAAAGAGAAAGAAAAATACCGTATGATATCACTTATATGTGGAATCTAAAAAGAAAAAGCACAAATGAACTTATTTACGAAACAGAAACAGCTTCACAGACATAGATAATAAATTTCATGGTTACTAGGGGGAAAGGGTGTGGGAAGGGATAAATTGAGAGTTTGAGATTTGCAAATACTAATTACCATATATAAAACAGATAAACAAGTTTCTACTGTATAGCACAGGGAACTATAGTCAATATCTTATAGTAACCTGTAATGAAAAAGAATATGAAAACAAATATATGTATGTGTATGTATGACCGAAATGTTATGCTGAACTTAAAGAACTTAAACTGGAGACTGAGAAGACACATCCATGTAGTACAAGGGAAATCAGGAGATAGTCGTGCCAAAGAAGCCAAGGTGGAAGTGTATTAAGAAGACAGAAATGGTCAACCCTACCAAACACTGTGGTAAGTAAAGTAAGATTAGGAGAGAGTAAATGCCATATGATTTGACAATCAGTGAGTTGTTTGTGATATTTACAGAGGAGTGTCCCTGCAATAGTGAGGACTGTAATCCCACTGCAGAAGGTTGAAGCATGCATGAAACATTCCAGTAGACTGCATTTTCCAAAAGTAGACACAGCAATATTTCTGATCCCAAGTTTCCTTCCAGAATTTTGCTACAGTCAAAGGTAAAGTCTATTTCCTATTTCCTTGAACTGGAGTAGGATTTTGTGACTGTATCAATGAACATAATACAGCAGCATGACTTCCAATTTAGATCATAAAGGAAATAAATATTTTTGCCTCTGTCTTTCTCCCCACCCCCCCTTCCCTCTTCCATCTCTCCCTTTCTCTTCCTCTCATCACTGGTTCTTGAAACTTACCAACCACATTGTGAGGAAACCTAGGTCACATGGAGAGTCTATGTGTAGGTATTCTGGTCGAAAGCCCCAGCTAACTTCTTAGTGTCAACACCAGCACCAAATTCTGGAGTGACAATTATTTGAATGATTTCAGTCCTTAGCTTTTGAGCTACTCCCGCTGAGATGTCTGAAGCAGAGATGAGTTATCCCCATTAAGCCATTCTCAAATAGCAGATTAAATATGCTAGATGTTTTAGGTCACTAAGTTTCAGGCAATATTTTACAGACACAGCAAATAGTACAGACGCAAAAGAAAAGAAACCATAAACATAAATTATTCTTTGGAAGTTCTTAGTGCTGAAGGATTACAGGAGAAAAAGAAATTAATAACCAGATGAGGATAAGAAGTCAAGAATGTATGGGAGTTTTAAATTTTGTTATTAAAAGAAGATCATTGTAAGAGGAATCAAGATGGTGAAGTAGGAGGACTCACTTCTCCCCATGAATGCCTCAAAAATACATCTACGTGTGGAACAAATCTTACTGAAAACTAAATACAGACTAGCAGAAAGACTCACGTACAACCAAGGCTGTGAGAAAGAGAAGAGAATCAGTCAGGTTGGGGCCTGTGCCCCTGGGAGGGGGCTCAGATGAAGAGAGAAATTACATGGATGGAGACTCTTCCTGGGGAGTGAGCACTTTGAATCAGGTATTGGGTGTACCAGCCCTGAGGTCTGACAAAGGGAAGAGGGTCCCTCTTCTCCAGGTGGAGGGCTGGTGGGACTAACAGGAGGGCACAGGAAGCCCAGACTCCACTTGTGAGGAGCACGTGAATGCCTGATTGCTCTGAAAGCAGGGTAAAGAGGGTGGATTGAAATTGAAACCACGCAGGTGGCTGACTCGTTTCCCACGACCACCCCGGCATACGCCCCAACCTGACCCGACTGAAGGCTCCAGGGCTGCTTGCCTCATGTCGCAGCTTCACACAGGAGTGAGGACTGCCATAACCAGAGGAAAAACTGGCCATGAGAATCTGGCCCTGAGACGCTGAGGCTGCTCAAAGCGCTGGGTGGCATCTGAACGAGGGGAGAGGTAGCCCTTACCACTGGGTGCACAGGCAGTGCATCGGAGGCGGGCTGGTTCTGTGACGGTGGAAAAAGTGGAAGGACAGGGTAGGGCTAAAAAACCTACTGGAAGTTCTCTGAGTGTGCTACAATTTTCAATCCAGGCATTACTCACACTCAGGTTACTAGTCTCTATAGGCAAGAGAGAGTTGAATCACACTTCTTTTTAGATTCCATAACTTATATTCAAAGGAAATTTGTCACCCAACAATTTATCATATTTTAGGCAGTAGATCTAAATCCTGTAACAGGTGAAAAGTGAATAAGTTCTTTGCATTTTCATAATGCTGGAAACCTTGACTGTAAATCTGGATTTCACTTGACAATTATTTTGATGTTTTCCCAGCTTTTACAATGAAATAAACAGTACCTGATGCATTGTGAAGATAGTCTTCTTAAACAGCTAAACTAGGGTGTGAAAGTTTTCAAGATGACAATTAACAAAGTTGTGAAATTTACTTATTTTGCTCCAGCAGGAGGCAGATTCATAGCAAGCTTCTTGCATAGAGACAGGAAAACAATGCATTTTCTGTTAAAGCTGAAGGCATTGGAATGATTTCAAAATATGAACATAGCTAGAAGATACATATTTATGCTCTTTGAAGAATGCGCCATGTAATTTTGACACAGAAACCAGACACAAGTAGATACAATAAGAAATTACTGTAAATTTTCTTCTGACCATCCCCATAATTGCAGCAGTGGTTCAAAGACCTATGTTCAATTTACAGATGTACCTGTACCTGCATGGGAAGACGTCGATTATATAAATGTTTATTTCCTGTTTCTTCTATTTAGTACATCCAATAAAGCAACTTCTCCATGCTTTGTTCTTGATTAGATAAATGAATCTATAATCAGCCTTTGCACAGTGAAGATGAGCAGTAAGAAAAAATTCCCATTAAAGTTTGTTCTGAATTATGTTCTGTTTTTCTAGCTCAGCACTGGAGACCTTCCTGCGTTTGATAATCTCTTGTGCATTTACTGTTATTGCTAACACTTTTTTTCTCTAGCCTTAGGGACAAAAGTATATGTACTTCATGTTCATATTTCTTAGCCCATTTTTAAATAAGTGGATCGTTTTCATTATGAACATGGACACGTGAATTAACCTCACTGAACTTCAGTTTGCTTTTTGTAACGTGAACCTTCATGGATTTTAGTGACTATCAAATCTGTAAACTATGAATGATTCTCCCCAATGGATCCTTCTTAGAAAGACTCTTGTTGAAGGGCTATTTTCTATTCTGAAAGAACTGAAAATATTTGCAATATTTAAAGATATTTTGAAATTCTAAATTTGTTTAGTAGTAAGGAGACATTTCCCATTATTCTCTCATCTATAAAATGAGGATGATAACAATATCCAATTCGTAGGATCGTTGCAAGAGTTCAGTGAAAAAATTACATGCAAATCCCTAAGAAGAGCACAGGGCATATGGTAAGCACTCAGTAAATACATTGTTAGTATCAATATTGCATAACTAAGTCCACAAGCAAACATTTGGAGGCAACAGGGACCAATATGGAAAATAATCTGTTGTTCTCATTACATGGGGTTCATTGGTTTTCTCCAGTGAACATGTCCCACGATCCTGGATATGAATATGGTCTGATGATTTGGCCAGCATATGCATAGAAGCATTCCTCTTCTCCTTTTACTCTGTGCACTCCATAGACACATTTTGTAAATTTCCCAAATGTGCTATTTGTTAGATGTCAGCCCAGGCAGCTTAATTTGTAAGAAAAATAGATTTCTCAACTGGAAGAAAGCAATTCATCAACTAGGAGATCCAATAAAGACAAAGAACTGTGAGGAGTAGTTATTTATACACTTGGATGACATTTCCTACGTGCTCTACACCCTTCTAAGTGCTTTAACAATATTAACTAACTTAGAAATTATAATATGTGATGATGGTAACCTTTATTACTATTTTCATTTTACGTATAGGAAAATGAAAGACATGGTGTTAAGCAAAGTTTTCAAGATCACACTGCTAATAAGTGGAGTCAATATGAACACAGGCAGTCTGGATCCAGAGCTGTTGCTGTAAAGCACGACATAGGCTCTTTCTAGAAACTCTTGGCGTCCTCTTAATATAACTTCTTTTTGCATTCTGATCACTATCTCACCTTTTGGCCTCTTGCTTTACTGAGACATGGACTCCACCTCCATGAGAGAATGTTAACTTTACTCTCATCATTACTCGGTCAGGCAAGTGCGGTTAGTGGAAAGCACTCAAGTCTGAGAATAAAAGTTTAAGTATTGTTTTCCTTGCTGTATGACCTCTACTTATTCCACCATTTTCCATTAGCATTATTTTTGTCTGTATTTCACAAGGGAGGATCTATGGTTAAGTAACTGGGAAATGATAGGCTGAAGAAACTCAAAAAAATTTTTGTACATTACAGAACTTCCAAAAATTTTTGCTATCCTGAGATCCTTCACAAAGGAATGTAAGAAAAATTATTTCACAAACTCACTTTGATTGAAGCTCTTTTAATACAGGGCTTCTCAAAATCTCAGACAACTAATGCTTTAAAGAAAAGGTTTTGGAAGAGCTTTGTTCCTTACTGTAACTGAGACATATTTTCTTATTCTTCTGAAGAAGAGCTTATTTTTTATGATTTCAACTAGACAAAAATCCTTTAATTATGCAAAATAAAAAAGGAAATCAACTATTTATATTGATTCATTTGATTCATTACTATGTTTTGATGCCAAATCTGCTTGAATAAATGGAAAATTTCTTCCTCTGGAAGTTGGAAGATAAGTTAAAAACCAGGCTGAAATTCATACTCAAATACTAACATAGTGCATCTTTTTGCACATGTGTGTCTCGTTTCTTAATGGCAGGAAATCTATCATACTCATCTCAGTATCCCTTCTGCCTAACAGAGTCCCTTGCTCATACTAGGTCTGGATGGAATGAAACTAGCACGACAAACATGTTCAAGAAAATTCCAAGTGGGAATGCCCATTAAGATTTGTTGTCAGAAAATCTGCCACACTTTTGTCATACAAAAGATATACCTCTTAACTCAGAGGAAAACTTTATTGTTGACCAAGTACAGAAAAAATAAGCATACATGTTGCTAAGTGGAAAACAACTTCTGAATTTCTGAACAGAGGTATTTAAAATGAGGTGTTTTCAATGTGTCATTTTCTTATGTTTCCCTAATGTTACAAGATAATTTCTTTTCAAAAATGATTTTTTTAAATGGATCAAGTCTCTCTTTGTAATGTGATAACTTTTACACATGAAATGTCTCTTGAAATCCAAGAACGTCAGTCCATGGTTCTTAGTGCCTTATATTGAATTTCTATAAACAACATCAAAGATTGATTTAACAAGCCTTAGTGAGTATCTACTGTGTAATTATTCATTTTCCTTTTTCTTACCAAAGTTCAATATTTTATAGGTCCCTGAGTTAGCAATCAAAACCCTAACATCCAATCATGTTAAGTGAGACCATTACAGACATAACCTCAGGTGTTGTAAAAAGAAAATCTGCTTCATTGTTCTGTGAGACATCTCTATGTAGACAGCTCTAATGTAGAACATTAATTTTATTGACTTAAGTTACACCATTGTGTAATTAACAGTATTGCTACTAAAAATATGGAGACCCCTGGATATTTTAAAGCCATATGGATGAATGTCCAATGTTGAAAAACTGAGACATTTGGGGCACTTCTAAAGGAGACAGTAGGTGTCTAAATATATAAGTGGTCCCAAGGGGAATCAACCCAGGCTGACAGTGCTGCTTATGAAAAGTGCGGCTCATCTATACCCACAGGAGGTGAAGATACAGGACCAGAACACAGGAAGAAAATACCTTCTTCCAGACTCAAATTTGAAGTCTACCTTTGTTGCCTGTTAACATTCAGGCCCAAGCACTTCTATTTTAATACCCTGTGTTCAGCATACTGAATTGTTCTGTTATATTTAGATATGACTGCTATAAATATAACTCTTCCACAATGGTGGAATATGAAATTCACTGAAAATATTCTATCTTGTTATATATCCTTTCCTTCTCTCTCTGTCTCTCCCCACAGTCATGTAGCTACACAGCTGTTTAAGGACTTTTTTCTCCAAATATTTTTCAATATGTGATTCTCTAACCTTAAAACAATAACTAATGATGACATAAACCCAGACTTTAAATATCTAGCTGTGACCTATGTGTTACTGATTTAACAAAGTCTATAAAAATTTCAAATGCTTGGCAAATTTTTCTTCATTTTAATGCAATTGTTAGATTAAAGATAATTATCAGTTCTATGTTTTTATCAAGAATACTTCAGGGCAAAAACAAATTGCTTCCAAATGCAATCTAATTCCTTATTAAAGATGATATTTACTTGAGATTCCTTTCATAGAGCCTTTCAAAAAATACATGTCATATACTTTTACATAGAAAATGTTAAAAATAAGACAATAAAGCAACGAGTATATGATGATTTAAATGGTGAATCTAATCAAACATTTTAATTTTAGAATTACACCCTATAATGAGATACATATGCCCAAAACCCCCCACATATCAGACTAAACTTTAATTTTCTTAGATATAGAATTTAGATTTTTCTTTGAAGGTAATGCAAAAGTAAAAAATAGAACTACCAAAAGCAAAACAAGATAGATACTGTAATTATTCTATAAAATGTCTGATATTTAATCAAGAATTAACGGACATTTCAGGAAGAAGGACCAAATGGCCAAGAAAATTTGCAATAAAAATAGACCCGCATGTCATCCAGACATTGGGGAATGGAACATGGACATGAAATAATTAGTATGGAGATGTTCATGGAAATAGAGGGAAATGTCAAGACAGAGAACTGATCTGTGTTAAAAAGAGAAAAAAGAAACATAATTGGAGTTACAGAGAAGGAGAAAAAAGGGAATGGTGTAAAAATGACAGATGGGAAAAATAGTGGTTGGAATCTAAAAGTGACTGATTCTTTGATCAGAGAATAAAGCTTTCCTTTGCTTCTGAACTGAAAAATAAATAAATAAATAAGCAAACAAATAAATGAAACTGATTAAAGATATCAGTCAGTGTAATTCAATGGTTTCTATGAACCTAAGAAGAAATGTCAAGAAGACCACTCCTAGGCACATAATAATAAAATCTACTTCAAAAAAAGAAAAGAAAATTGAAAATCTTACTATTAACTGGAGAAAAGGCACGTTGCTTTCAAGGGCACATCATTGAGACTGATAGCTCTCTCATAAATAGAAATGATAAAGCCAAATACAACAAATTGCATTGTTAAAGTGCTGAAAAGAAGTAGCTGTCAACCACAGATTCTACAGAGGCAAAATTATTCATTAGTAAGTAATGCAAAATAAATCATTTTAAGACAAAGACTGAGATAAGTGAGACGTGCACTTCAAAAAATACTAAAGGGTGCTCTTCAGACAGATAGAAAGTAACCTCAGATGGAGTCATAGACATGCAGAAAGGAATAAAGAGCACCAGACATGGTAAGTCATGGGAAACACTACTAGAAATCTGAGTGCACTGCTTAGGATCTAGCCAGGAGACAGAAACCAAAGCAGTTACTAGAACAGAGAAGACTCACTGTAAAGATTTATTCACTAGTCCAAGGAAGCTAACTATTAAGAGGGGTAAAAAGGTCTCTAAGGGGCCCATAAGCAGCATGTGCAGACAAAACAGACAGACAGACAGACACAAAAACCCAGCTGTTAGCTCTAGGCAGAGAGAATGCAAAATAAACTGAGGACTCGAGAGACAACCTTTCCCTACTCTTCCCCTCTCCTCATCCCAAAGCTGAGATTCAGACTTTTTGAAAGACGTCATGGCTACCATATGCGCACGCCACCTCATAGTAGTGAAGAAAGATTCCAGAAGCCCAGGCCAGAACTACTCTTCAGAAATGACTGGTCATGGCTGGAAAATGTAGGCAGACTAGAGCTGATTTAAGGAAATAGCTCTTTAAGTTGGGAAACCGTTGCCCAAGGATGTGACCAGAGCTGATGAGTAAGCAGACCACTGGAGCTTCTCAGAAGCAGCCACTGGGCGAGGAGAGCAAGGCCTGAGGTGCAGGTGAAACCGGTCTGTGAAGTCTGCAGGCACCTATGCTAAATGGAAACATGGAAGACCTTTACCCAGAAGAAGAGTGTCTCCCTGCTACTTTAGCCTTCGGTTGTCATTACAGTGTCCTCTGTTGGCAAAGTCTAACTTAACCTTGCTCCAGATAGCAGAAGGAATGTCCAGAGGGTACAGCTTGAGTTTCACAAAGCAGGCAAAGAAGGGTGGATTTGAAGCTGAGAACAGTAACTTGATATTGGTTCACAGTGGATAGTGTGTCTCTTGTGGTTTAATAAGTGTAATTGCAATGCATGTTAACAATAGCATAAAATTGAAAGTTAGGTGAGTTTTTTTCTAAAGTCTTTAGCATATCTACAAGGTGGAAGATGTGCTGATTTAAAGTAGAATATACCAAGTCAAGGATATTTATTGGTATCTCTAAGGAAACTACTAGAACAGTAAAAGACAATACGGCTAACAAGCTCAATCGCAGAAGAGAATAATGAAACAAATAAAATATAAGAAAGGGAACAGAAAAAAAATATAAAGCAAGGAATAATATGGTAGATAAATCCCAAATAAATCAGTATTTATGTTATGCACAGTTTAAAAAAGAAAAAAATTCAAAAACTGGAGTAAAAAGTATAAAGATAGACTAAGATTGAAAGTAAAATTTAAAAAATACTTTAAAAACTGTAACTGAAAGAAAGCCAGGAAAACTATATAATAGAAAACTTGGACTTAGTGGCATGAAGTATTATTAGGAACAAAAAAGGATTTTTTTCTACAATAATAAAAGAGTTAATTCAACAGAAACAAAGGGTTCCATAATTTATGGAATTATTATAATGTAATTCATAACATGAATCTAAAATATCCACAGAGAATTCTGGCAGAATTATAGGGGAAATAGGAAAACCTAAAATTATAGCTGGAGAATTTGTTGTACCTCTGTCACTAAGAGAAAAAACAGACCAAAATTTAATGAAGAATAGAATATTTAGACATCATGATTCACAAAATGTCCTAATTTACGTGTTTAAGCACAACATCAACAAACACAGAAAACATTTTATATTCAAGTGCACTTGGAACATTTACCAAAATTGACCAATTATTTTGCCATAAAGCAAGCCTCATCATGATTCAAGAATTTGCTGACCATGAAGAATGTAAGCTAGTACTCAATAATAAAAAAAAAGCTAGAAAATCCCCAAATGCTTGAAGTTGAAGCCACACACTTGTAAATAGCCATGGGTTATTTCAAAATGAATATTAGAATATATTTTGAATAAATTATATTAAAATGCTACTTATCAAAATGTGGGAAGCTGCTAAAAAGACATATTTAGATATAAATTCATAAATTAAAATATAAAAGGCTGAAAATTAACAATTATAATCATCTATCTCAAAAGCCTATCAAAAAAAAGGAGAAATTATCCTCAAAATATGGAAATAGGAAATAATGATAATATGAGAGAATTTAATGAAATAAAAACAGACGTGCAATAGAGAAGGTCAAAAAACTAGAAGTAGATTCTTTGTAAAAGCAAAAATAAAATTGTTTATCCCTTAGCAAGACTGACCAAAAAAAAAAAAAAAAAACAGAATGAACAAAAAAACTATTTCAGGAATAAAATGGAGGACATAATCATATATCCTACAGCTATTACACAAGTCAAAAGAAAATATTATGAAAACTAAGTGAATAAAATTAAAATTTAAATAAAATGGAAATTTCTAGAAAAAGTAAGAAGTAAAAATCTTAATGATCTTATATTCATTACAGAAATGTGATTGATATCTAAAACTTTCATATAAAGAAAATTCCAGATCCAGATTGCCTCAACAGTAAATGAAATCAATTCTTTCATTTACAGTGTAACACTCTTGACACAAACTCTTTCAGAGGGTAGAAAAAGAGGTCACACTTCCCAAACTGTTTTATGAGATCAGTGTGTTAAAAACAGACATTGAAAATGGCACCACTAAGAAAAATAAATTCCAAAACAGTTTCTAAATTCTAACATAATATCAACAGATGTAATCTAACAATACATAAAAAGGATGCCACATCATGACTAAGTGGAGTTACTTCCAAGAATGCACATTTGATTTTGCATTAGACTCAATTAAAGTAATTCACTGTATCAGCTAGATAAGGAAAAAAAAAACCACAGGATCATATTAATAAAGGTAGCAAAATCACTTGATTAAGATGCAAAACCCACTCAGGATAAAAAAAAGAAAAAAGAAAAACACTGGCAAATTAGGAATGGGTGGAAATGTTCTTAACCTAGTAATCTACAAAAATTATTTGGCAAAAAATATATTTAGTGATGAGTTATCAAGTTTCTTGTGTGTAGAAACAAAATAAGGATACTTATTATCACCAATTTTATTCAAGATTGATCTGGAAAACAAGCTATTTTAATTACATAAGAAACATATACAAATACAAAGTTTAGAAAGAAAGAAGTAAACTTTCATCATTCACAGAAGCTTTGATTATGGATAAAGAAAATCCAAAATAAACCACAAATAGACAACTGGAATTAGTGAATGAATTTAACAAGGTCACCAGATATAAGGTCAGAATAAAAAATCATTTGCATTCTAATCACTATCAATAAATTAGAAAATGAAACAGAAAAACATCTTTGAAAATAGTTTTTGAAATTTCAGATAACTGAGAATAAATCTAACACAAGACTTCAGTAGGTAAAACTACAAAATAATGAGAAAAATGGAAAACCTAAATAAATGAAGGAATATTGTGTATCCATGGACTGGTACACTCAGTGTTTTAAAGATGTAATTTCTTCCCTAATTAATCTGTAGATTCAATACAATCTCAATTAAAATTTCAAGAGATGTTTTTTCATTTGGTTGGTTTTGGGAGGGCGGGGAGGAGGGATAGAAACTGACAAGCCAATTTAAAAATGTTTATGGAAATCGAAAAGGTTAAGAATAGCAAAGATAATATTAAGAAAAGAAGAGCAAATTTGGGTATAGACTTATACTACCAGGTGTAAAACTTATTACAGAGGTACTGTAACTAAAACAGTATGGTTCTTGTGCAAAGAGAAACAAATAGACGATGACAAATAATCAGAACGTCCAGAAACACAGTCCCATCTATATGGTCATTTTACAACAAAGGTGACACAACAAAGCAGTTGGGAACGGATGGTCTTTTAAGTAAATGATGCTGAGTTGACTGGTGTAATTTTAAGAAAAACATATACCTCAACCACTAATTCACACATACAAAGATAGTTTTTACATGATTTGTAGACATAAATGTGAAATTTAAAACAATGAACATTCTAGAAGATAACAGAAGACAATATCTTTGTTGCCTTGAGAGAGGCGAGTATTTTTTAATAGGAAACAAAGAATATTCATCATAAAGGAAAAGATGGAAATTAAACTTCCTCAAAATAAAAAAATATTCTGCTCGTTAAAAAGTCAGTTAATAGCGTGAAAGCCCCAACCACACACTAGATAACAATGTTTGAAATACAGATATTTTTACAAAAGGCCCATTCCAGAGTACATACAAAATTTGTTTTAAGCCAAAAAAGGGACAGGTGGCACAACAGAAATATTAGCAAAAGATTTGAACAAAAAGAATATATCAAATGGATTATAAACATATTAAAAGGTGTTGAATGTCATTAATCATCAGGAAAGTATCAGCTACACCTTCAATCATATGCCATTCCACTTAGAACGGTTTAAAACTTCAGAATACCTAGTTTTGGTTCAAATGTAGATGGAGCAACTGCAACTCTCAGGCATTACTAGAGGAAGTATAAACTAGTTCAACCACTTGGAAAACTGTTGTGCAATATCTACTAAAACTGAGAATATACATTTTTTTGGTCCTGTGATTCTAGACTAGGTAAAAATCAAACATAAATGAGAACTAAAAACATATACGAGAGTGCTCATGGCAACATTATTCAAAATAGTTCCAAACTAGAAATAAATGTTAAAATCATTTAACAGTGGAATAAATACCAACAAAAGAATGAATAAAATCATTTTAGATTATTGTAACCCAGAAACAAGAATGAACAAAGTGCTGCTTCAGGCAACAACAGGAAGAAATCACACACGTAGTATTGAAAAAAGGAAGCCAAACACAGAAGAGTACATATGCTGGTGTTCTATTCATGCAAAGCACAAAAAAAAAAAGACAAAAACTAATTGATGGTGATAGAAGCAAAAATAGTGTTTCCTGAAGGTAGATAATGACTAGATGGAGGCGTAAGCTAGGGGTACTGCTACCTTGGACTTGAGTGGCGTCTACATGGCTGTATTCATTCAATTTATGGAGCTGTGCACCAAAGATTTTTGGAGTTTTCATATTGTATTAATTAAAAATATAACTACAATAATATCAACAACAATAATAAATATGACTGTCCTTTGTGGACCACTTATCCTAAGTTAAGGACACGGTGTGCTCTTTTTTAAGTCAATGTTTCATTTAATTCTCACATCAGTCATATTCTCATGAGAATATTTATTAATTATGTTGATAAGAAATTGTTTCTAGGAAGGTTAAATAAGTTCATTGTCAGTGGTAGGGCTGAAATTAAAACCCAGGTCGGCTGACTTCAGAGGACGTGCTCTGAATCGCTCTATGGTACCTTCCCAAATACTATGTTATGTTGCATTGAAGGGAACACCTGCAGGCTGAAGGTCAAGTGTGATGAAACATTTAGGCTATCATGACTGAGTACTGATTGGGACATGATTGTTACAATCACGTTACAAAAGAAATCAGACAACATTGGCGGAATTACTGCTATTGACTCTGATGAACTGAGGTCTGAAAGGGTGTGCCAGTGGTCACAACTGGTCACATCCAAAAGGGCTCAGAATCACCAGAAGCAGCATAGTCCAAGAGGTAGGAAAAATGACAGGAAAGAGTCACTGAATATTAATGAAACATTCTCAGGTGGCACAAGGCAGAGTAAGGTGGGTTATTTTCATCTTATTAGAGCTCCTATTCATTTCCCATATGGTCCAGGGAGTAGCCAGACTTTTGAGTGATTTTTCAGGTAGACAGTGGGAGTGGCAGGGAATAGAGAATGTGGCTTGAAAACCTTAAAATCATACCGTACAACTGTAAAAATCACTCTGGCCCATTTAGTAAAGTTACTGTTATTGTTCCCTCTGCAAACTCCAAAAAAAAAAGTTTATCTGATTCATAGACTTCGAATGAAATGTACAACTTTGCATCTCTAACCTTCTCCCAAGAGCCCTCACCGGCTGAAGACAGTGGCTTCAAAATCCCCAGGGTTCTTGGAGAAGAGATCAAATTAGCTGAAGCAAGCGTACTATTTCTTTGAAACTTGGTGTTTTATTAAAGAGTTTCATGCTTATTTTGCAGTCTACTTCATAATACACCTATGTTTGACTTAATATGAAATCATGTTTCACATCACTTAAAACAGCATGAAATTGGTCTTCTAGGAAGATTTGCCGACCCCTTTCATACTTACATATCTCCACGGTACATGCCCATGTAATCTGAGACGCATAGCTGTAAGAAGAAGACTTTAAAGCTATTAGCTGTAAAAGGCTATGAGAGTATTATTGCCATCTTTGTCCTTATTTTTAACAGAAGACCACAACTTTGGTAAGAAAATGAGTTAGGAAGCAGGCCTGCAGCAGTCCTTTCTGTCGGGCACCTTCCCCAGTGGGCAGAGGCAGTGTGATGAGGACTGGCTGCGTGCTTCAGGCCAGGCTATGCTGGGGTTCCTGTCCTGCTTCCCCTCCCAGGGATTAGCGCCAGTCCACGTGGTTTGCCTTACAGTTTGTTGATTGACAATACGTGCTTCTGCTCATTAAAAACTGTTTCAGCAAATCACTGAACACACCGTTTCTATGAAAGCCAAGAAAGTAAGACAGTACTTGACAATTTAATTGCATAGGTATCTGCTGTGAGTTATTTGCTTGCCAGTTGAACAATTTAAATATAAATACTATTGTAAGAAAAAAAGAAACTAATTAAAAATCAGCTTCCATGTGAATCAGTAATCCTTCCAATAACTGATTTGTGGAAAAATAACTGGGTAACTAACAAATCCACTGCATGTGGGTTTAGGGTCTGTCTTCTACCCTGGGGCTCAGAGAAGACAAGAGATTGTTTGGCAGTATAAAATGAATAATGCTTTGTGACTTAGGGGCATTTCAAATTCTTACTTGCAAGAAGAAAGCATTTTAAATATCTAGTGACTCTCTTATTGTTCCCTCTGCAAACTCCAAATAGCCCAATGCCCCAAAGGGGAAAAAAAGTTCTAGAGCAGAAAGACCTATGCAGAAGACAGTTTACAAATCAAGATAAAATTGGCATCGGATGGTCTTGGTTCAGCTTTCAGCCTCATCAATTACTGGCTGTGTGAATCTGGGTGAAATGACTTCGCTTCCTCATTTGTAGAATGGAGAATGCCCATAGCTCACGGGGTTGTTCTGAGGATCAGACATGATAATATATGTGACATGCCTGGGGTAGTGCAGTTGTGTACGATAAGTGGAGAATACAGTATATTGTTAGGAGTGCAGGTATGGGAGACAGACCGGCCAGGATTTAAGTCCAGGCTGTTCTATTTACAAGATGTGTGATCTTAGGCATGTTTCTTAAACTTTCTGAGTCTCAGTTTCCTTATTTCTAAAACAGGAATACTAAAGTTTACAATACCAGGTCAGTGGATAATACAGTGCCTGACACCTGTAAGCATTTAGTAAATGACAGCTACTTGTATTACTTTCTGGCTTTTTCCAACTTTTTCCAAAATTTCTGATTCTGCATGGTTATTAATGGAATATGACTGACAAAATAAATTTATTCTGCTATTAATTATACCTAATGATTATTGAGTCATAACATACATGTATTATAATTCCTTAGCAATGAGAAATGTGTGGACAAGACTATCCTCTACTGTTGGTGCAGCAGCTAAGAGTGAGTAATTCCTGAGGGTGAGGCTCAGTGCAGAGTGCTCTAGGGAGCTGGTGTAGGACAAGCAGAGGTACAGAGGCACCTGCTCCCATGGAGCTAATGATGCATTGCATGCAATAAACCATGGCTACATATAAATAAGAGAGAAAGCTGAATGTGGTGTGTTATCTCACAGAAGATAAAAAGGTAAATTTGATCTGACTTAGAGAATAAGGGGTGGTTTAATGGGGCATTGACAGCATTTAAATAAGTCATTGAAAACTCAGCAGAATTTCAGAGAATGGTCAAAGTTGGGTAAGTGCATTCAAGGTGGAGAAGACAATGTGAACCAAGACACAAACGAAAGAAACTACAGGATACACTTGTAGAACGGTAAATTTCAGCCCAAAGTGAAATTTTCTTCTGGAATCTTCAAGTGTTCCCAGTTTAGTTTTGCTGGAGCCCAAAGTAGTGTGAGTTTTTGCATGTAAGTGAGAACTGAAGGTGAAAAGTAAACTGGGGGTAAAAATTATAAAGGGCTTACTGCATGCTAAGGGCTTTTAGACTTAAAAAATTAGTAATAGGGAGTTTTTGAAGATTAGTTTAGCAAAAGTATTTGGCAAAATAGATTTTAATTAAATGTGAAAAGTATTTATAGTATACATATTACTCCTCAGGAATTGTGCTAGGCAGTGGCGTTATAAAGGAAATGAGACCTGACCCTTACCTTCATTGTGCTTATGGTGTAATGATGGAAACAGACATGTCAACAGTAATTACAATAATAGACGTCTGTACATGTGTCAGAGATGTCACTGACTAAAAGCAGCTATTAATTCCATTGGGATTATGTATGTGTTTGTATATGGGGGGGTGAAATTTAAAAGATAAAAGTGTTCTCCAGGCTGATGAGGTGATAAGGTAAAATAGGGCAGACTAGGTAGCAGGAAGCACAGAGAAGAGAATGTGAGTAATAAGCGATGGACTGTGTTATGAGAACCATTAGTTCCATATTTGTGAAGTTTGAAGAGTGTGTGTGTGTCTGTGTGTGAACATCCATGCACATGTCTGGACATGTGTATAATCACATATATTGGGGAGGTTTGGCAAAGAGAGAGAAGAGAGTGGAGAGTGGCTGGAAATCTATACTGTGAAACTGAGCTATGAAATATAAAGTGGATGAGAATTATACAATCTGAACTTCATAGGCAGCACAGCATGTTGATTAAGAGCATGGCCTCTGGAGTCAGACTGCCTGGTCTGACAAATCCAGTTCTAACCTTATTATCTCTGTGCTCTCAAGTTACTTAACCCTTATTTACCTCAGTTCTCATCTCTAGCATGAAGGAAATAACAGTGCCCGTTTCGTAAAGTTCATATGAGGATTAATGCGTTAATATTTTTAAAGCCCTTAAAGCAATGTTTGTTAAATGAAAAAAAAATTAGATAACTCATATTTGAATATAGGCCAGTAGGATGAGTGATCTGACTGTAGCTTAATCATTGATATTGATCTGTTTACCGAAAGCAAAAAAAAAATATATGGACAGAAGAAGAATGGTCAGCAAAGACACTGAGTCCCAAGAAGCAGTGAGGACAGGCCTTGGTTGGTTGTTGAAGTTGGCAGAATCCCGGGTAAGAGGAAGATCCATGTAGCCCACTCTGAATCAAATGTCTGCGCTTGGATGGAAAAGTCTCTGGATTTTTCCTTCCTTAAACAAATGTCTAAATTAAAAGAATCTTGTTGGGAAAACAAATCAACAAAAATAAATGCTGTGAAAGAGCCGTTCTAGAGATGCTGGGAGGCACTCCATCAAGATTAGAAGGTGGGGAGAAAGTAGAAGCCATTCTTTGGGGAGTGGCAGCAACAGTACTTCCAGGAACGCCCATTTCACGTCGTGGCTCCGGAAGTGGCAGAGGCACACGAGAGCCACTGCACTCTTGCTGCGTAACAGAGAAGCGAGCTCGAGGAGTACGAGCTGAGTGAGCCGCTGAGCGCCGGTGGAGTGGTGATGACTTCCTACTGTCCTTAATCTAAGGGTAACAGCACAAACCCTTTTGTTCCTTCAGCCCTTCCAACGTTTTTATACCTGATACCCTGAATTAAATTTCTGTCTACTTCAAAAACCGTGAGTTGTTTCTGTTTTTCTAATTTGGTGCTTCATCTAGGATCAATATTCTTAGACTTTGGGGAACCAGGTGTTTTGTGTTTTTTCCTCATTGTCTTAGGCAGTGGCTATGATGAAGGACTTCTTGAGATACAGAATAGCTGCTGCACTGGGAATGTTAGAGATTTTTATGCTGGTTATAGAGTTACAATGCAAGTTGAATTCAGCCTTGTCATGTTTCTTATTTTAATGCAATGACTGTGAAGAAGTGAGACCCTGAGAATGAGAATAGTTGCACTTGGGTGAATTTGAATGAATCTGGGAACTTTGAACCTGTACATTATTATGAATATAGGAGTAGACCTTCCTTTTCTATTTTAGGAAACTAGGCATCCGTCTCTTGCTGGAAGAACATTAGTGACCTTGCCTAATGAAGTCTATTTTCCTCAGTTTTCATTCCACTAAACTCCATTTCTATTTGACTAGAATAAAAAAAAAAAAAAAAAAACACCTAGATAAGCCCAGTGGAACAAGTACAAAATCTCAGTATGAAGGAGACACCTGGCCGCTGATAAGTATTGTGAGATTTTTGTTTGTATCAGCAGAGACTGGGAAATATGAATGAGAAGGTATGCCATGCTAGATCAAGGATGCAACGCGAGGCTCTGGGATGGTTTTACCGATACGGCTGCACTTAACTACCTGTTGTGAACTGAGCTTCTCCTCCTCCCCACAATTTATATATTGAAGTCCCAACCCTCAGTGTCTCAGAATATAAACATATTTAGAGAGTGACGCTTTAAAGAGGCAATTAAAAGTTAAATGAGGTCATCAGGTAGGTTCTAGTCCATGAGATTATAGTAGAAGGTAGGACCTTCAATAAATTGACTGAATTAAAATGAGGCCATTAGGGTTGGGTTCTAAGCCATTATGGCTGGTGTCTGTATAAGAAGTGGGAGAGACATGAGAGATGAATGTGGAAGGGCCATATGAGGACACACTGAGAACGTGGCCATCTGCAAGTCAAAGGGAGCATTCTCAGGAGAAATCAAACCTGTCAACAGCTTGACCTCAGGCTTCTGGCGGCCAAAACTGTGAGAGAATAAAGTTCTGATGTTTAAGACTCCTGGTCTGCGGCATTTCATTGTGGCAGCCCTAGCAAACTGATATACTGACATTCAGTATTTAGTGTCTTACTTGAAGAAGCCAGGACGGACTAGGCAGTTTGATTGATTTGAAACCTCTATACTCACTTGACATCCCTGCTCAGTGATGACTAACATTCAATACCAAGATTTGCCTGGAACAATGGAGAATGTTGGTCTCTGGGAGTACAAACGAGAACCACTTGGAAGGCTCGTTCAGACACAGATGACTGGGTCCCACTCCCAAGGTTTCTGATTTAGTAGGTCTGGGTTGAGGGAAAAGAATTTGCATTTTTTAACAATTTCCCAAGCGATGCGGAGGCTGTGGACCCAGGGGCGACAATTTGAGACTCACCAAGGCAAGAACATAGGTACTCCTTTCACCAAGGAACTCCCCAATACCTGGGTAAAGGGGGTATCAGCATCCATTAAGAGCTTTCTAGTGGAGTTCCTCTGCAGGTCAGGAAAAATGGTTGGGAAACAGAGGGGATAACAGGATGCTGGAGTAGTGACGGCCTGGCAGCAATACTTGAAACATCAGATACAAGACAGAGTGCAGTTAATAGGCAAGGAGGCCCGAGGACGAACAAAATGTTTAACTCACAGGGAGTTTTAGCAGCGGCTAAGCAATCACATTTTTCCTTGGAATGGGAGAGAGGGACAGTTTGCTAAAATATTGCTTGATCTAAATAACATAAACATGAAAGTCTGAGTCTGGTGGCCGGAAATCTGACTTGAGTTGTCCCAAAGAGCTTTTTCCAGGCCCTACCTAAGCCAATTCATAGGTGGAGAGTCACTTTATTCAAAGGGAGGCCAAGTTCTCTTGCACTGCCACAAGTAATACTGTAAATCTTCAAACCTTTACTAAAGCAATTGAGGAAACGGAGGGAAATAGATTTGGGGAGGATTATTAAACAATGGTCCAGATTTGACACTAATCCTCAGAGACTTAAAATAACACTGTCTTCTAACAGTCCAAGTAAGGGCTTGTACAGGTCAGGTATTAAATCAAATTTTGGCATAAGACTTTCTCAAAGTGAGCCCAGTGATTACGCAGACATAATCAGTTCCTGAAAGTCCAGTTGAAATGACATTTTTTGGCAACTAGTAAAATCCCACATTGGCTTCCTGACCTATACAGTAAGGTCCATTATTAGGAAGGGCCAAGTAAAAGCCAGTGAAATGTCAATAACAGCCAAAATAGAATATCTAATGTAATACTGCATCCCTGGGGGCATTTCAGAAAGCAGTGCACCTATCAAAGGTTTGAAAGATGCAAGGTAATCATTCCTCTAACATCTTCACTTAATTTACTCTTTGACTTGTGAATAAGACCAGTGGATCCTGGAGAATGACTGTGTAATATCGTAAACCTAACCAGGTGGCTACTCCGGCTGCAGCTTCTGTTCCAGGTTGATCTCTTAATTGGAGTAAATCAGCACAATCCCTGACATCTGGTATAGAGTTATTAAGCTGAAAATGCTTTTCTTAAACTGTTTAGTAAGGACCATGATACGTAGTTTGGTTTCACCTGACAATCCAGGGGCTCTGTCAGCTCTGTGGCTTTCTGGACCTGATCTAGGGCTATAGCAATACTGATCATTTTGCCTTTACAAAAATATCACACTAGTCGCCTACATTGATGACATCACATTCTTTGAATATTATAGTAAGAAGTGTTCTAACTGACTTGATAAGGCACAAAAATCCCAATGTGAAAGACGTACTTATGAAAACTAAGGGGCATCTAGTAAAGTTTCTTTGACTATAGTGATCTGGGACATGAACAAACTGAAAGACAAATTTCACAAAGCTCACCAGACGCAACCCACTGCTAGGGAAGAGGCACAGTGTTGGTGGATGCATCTGGATTTTAAAAACAAGACATGACTGCATTTATGGGTGCTTCTCTGATTTAATTACTAAATAACCCATAAACTTGATTGTTTTGAGAGGTGCCTAGAGTCAGATGAGAATTGCAACAGATCTGATATGCAGTGCAAGCTTTTCTCTACCTGGTTCATATGGCTCAGTAGATTAGATGATGCTGCAAGTATCCATGATAAATAGAGATCCTATTGATACAAGCCTAGAAGGGGTGAGTCACAGTGTTTTGGGAACAAAGTCTCAAGTCCTCTTTAGAAAAGAACGAGTCTCTTTTAGAATAACTGCACCTTAGTTGCTATTGGCTACGAGTAATGTCTGAATCCCAGACTATGGGCAGCAAGTGACAAAACTGGGCTTAAATGATCCACCAAGCCAGTGAGTGCATACATCATCACCAAGTGGAAGTGACTATTACAAGACTGAGCTTGAGCAGGTATTGAAGGCACAAGTAAACCGAGTGATCTTGGATCATTATGGTAACTCTGTTCCTTACTCTCCTACAGCCTATTTCCATGACTCCTTAGAGCAGAGTCGTGGAAATAGGTTATGAAATAGAAATGACAAACTTTTTATGGAAAGGTCTAGATAGTAAATATTTTGGGCTTTGGGGGCCTTTATGGTCATGATCATCCCTACTCAGCTTTGCCATTACAGAGTGTCAGTGAGCAAATGTGATTGTATTCACTTAAGACTTTATAAAAAGTAGGTTGGACTTGGCCCATGGGCCAGAGTTTGGCAACTCCTGCCATACAGAGTTCTTTATAAGTAGTTGACTGAAGGAGAAAATTATTAGGCCTGCACTCAGTAAGCATTCTGCATGATGTGCTGAGACTAGCTGGAAGAGAACTGTTGTCACACAATAGATCTACTCAAGGAAAGTCCTGAAAAGTAGAAGGGTAAGGGATTCTCTCAAAGAGCAGAAATTCAAACAGTGTATTTAATTGATACTTTAATAGAGAGATGACGGGTCTACACTGCATGTATTTGCACTGATTTATGGAAGAGAGCTAAGAGTTTGATCAGGTAGTCAGGACATGGAGAGAAAAAGGTTGGCAAATTGTTAACAAAACACAGTGTACAGATGAGGTACATGGATGGGCATCAGGACAGGCAGATTGTGGTGATATTTGTGTTCCACGTGAATAGCCAACAGAGGGCATTCAATAGTCAGGGAGATAAGATAAATTTTTGTTGTGGTCAGTCAAGTTCAGTCAATCTCTCTTTTTAGCCTATGGTATAGAGGGTTGAATTGTGTCCTGCAAAAAGATATGTTCAATCTTAGCCCCTGGTGCCTATGAATATGATCTTATTTGGAAATAGGATCTTTGTAAGTATAATTCAGTGAAGGATCTTGAGATAACATCATCCTGGACTTAGAGTGATTTCTAAATCCCATGACCAGTATCTTTATAAGAGAAAGAAGAGGAAAATCTGAGACACAGAGACATTTGGGGAAGAAGGCCACATGAAAATGGAGGTGGAGAGACTTTTTGCCAAAGGACACCAAGGGTTGCTGGCAGCCTCCAGAAGTAGGACAGAGGCATGAAACAGAATTTTCCTTAAGGTTTCCAGTAGGCATCCATCCTGCCAATTCTGATTTCAGACTTCTGGCCCCCAGTATTCTGAGCGAATAAATTTCTGCTGTTTTAAGTCATCCAGTTTGCGAGGTTACGGCAACCCTAGGAAACTGATGTTTTTTGCTTAGTGGAAAGATGGACTTGGCATTAAGGGCTGAAGGCTATGCACATGCTCAGTCACCAAAGCTGATATGCTATTGCCCACATAGTGTTCCCAGCCTGCCAACCATGAGAGCGGTGTTGAGCTCAGAACCCAGCACCATTTGGGGGGAAGATCAAGCAAATTGACTATATTGAATCCCTTCCTTCACAGAGTGGGCAGTGGTTTATCTCCACTGGTCAGACACTTACTCTTGAAATGAATAATGTCTTTCATATTTGAAACACTTTCACATATGGACACATAGAGTGCCTTATTTAGGGTCACAATAGCTGCAAAATGTTGCTCCTGACCAAGTAACGAATTTTATACCAAAAGAAATACAACAAGAGCTTAAAACTATGGAATTCATTGTTTCTCCTTTACCTTGTCACAGATGGCCTTATAAGACACCATAATCAGTTATGGTGCCTTGTGGGAGGCAAAACCTTGTGGGATTAGAGTGTTGTTCTGTAAGATGTGGAATATGTTTTGAGACACGCGGCTGTTTCTTCCATGGCTGTAATTGGATTTCAAAAATGAGTTGAGAAAGCGGCTGGAAGAATTAAAGCTGACTAAGATTTTGTCAAGAGGGATAGCATGTATTGGAAATGGTAAAATTTGATTTCAGCATATTTGTTTCCAGGAAGTTTCACAGGGACTCTTGTCCTTAAGGAAAAAAAAAAAAGTCTTCCTATTTTTTCATTGGTGGATAGCTAAGGTAATCAAAATAAACACTTTAAAAATTAGCATAATGGAGCAGAACAGGAGTACTATATCTAGCAGATGCGAATCTTTGTTAATGTGAATTTAGAGCTATTCCAATATTAACAGCTGTGCGAAAGCAATAGGCTGTTTTATTTTGGTTAAGCAATGAGTACTTGGTAAAATTACATTATAAATCATGTATTCCAATGATAGTTCTCAGTATTCCTACCTTATTCTTTTTATAGTTAAATTTTGATTGTTGATAATTTTCTGTTTCCTTCCCTTGATAGTCTTATTTTTTTATAAGTTAGCCCACTGTTGTAATATTGGAATTTGGGACATTTTATTTTCTGATTTTATGTTTAATTTTGATTGTGCACTCTATCCTCATTATTACAAGTGTAGTTTGCCTCTGTTCTTTAGGACAATGGTAGCTCAGATAAAGAATGACGAAGCACACATATTACCAGCTGTAAATACCACTTTCAAAAAGTCATTGTGTTACATTGAACATCAGAGTGTTTCTAATCACATCTATAAATCTTAGGAATATGATTAGAACACACAAGCCAAAAACAATGGTTTCTATAATACGCCTAGAATTGGAACATAATGAAATGTTCAGTTGTAAACTTACAGAACCTAAACATTCTGGTATTATATAGTAAAACTTCAAGCCAAGGAACAATGCCATTTTTTAAATGGTGCTTTTAAAATAAATGTATTGCATGCTGTCTTGTATAGGCATATTGTAGGTTTAGCCACAGTAATAAAGTGATTAGTGTGTTAAAGCTAGTCACTCCAATTTTTTTCTGGTTCCCAGTGCATCTAAAAGTTATGTTTACACCATGCTGTAGTCTATTAAGTGTATAATAGCAGATGTCTAAGAAATGTACATACCTTAATTAAAAATACTCTATTGCTAAAAAGTGCTGAGCATCATTTGAGCCTTCAGCTAGTCGTAATCTTCTTGCCAGTGGAGGGTCTTGCATGATATTGATGGCTGCTGTCTGACAAAGTGGGTTGCTGCTGAAGGTTGGAGTGTCTGTGGCAAATTTCTTAACATAAGACAATGAAGTTTGCCACATCAATTGACTCTTCATTTTGTGAACAGCTTCCCTGAAGCATTCACTGCTGTTTGATAGTATTTTATCCACCTTAGAACGTCTTTCAAAATTGGAGTTGATCTTCTCAAACCGGCAAATAGCCTCATCAACTAAGTTCATATAATATTCTGAATTCTTTATTGCCATCTCAACAATCTTCACAGTATCTTCACCAGGAGTAGAATCCATCTCAGGAAACCCCATTCTTTGCTCATCCATGAAAAAGAAACTTCTCATTCATTAAAATTTGATCATGAGATTGCAGCAATTCAGTCATATCTTTAGGTTTTACTTCTAATTCTCCTGCGATTTCTACCATGTCTGTAGTTCCTTCCTCCACTGAAGTCTTGAACCCCTCAAAGTCATCCATGAGAGTTGCAATCAACTTCTACCAAACTCCAGCTAAGGTTGATATTTTGACCTCTTCCCAAATGTCCTTAAAAGCATCTAGAATGGTGAATCCTTTCCAGAAGTTTTTCCAATTACTTTGTCCAGATCCACCCGAAAGAATCGCTATCTATGGCAGCTATAGCCTTACAAAATGTATTTCATAAATAATGACTTGAAAGTTAAAATGACTCCTTGATCTATGGGCTGCAGAAAGTGTTAGTAGGCATGAAAACAACATTAATCTCATTGCGCACTTCCATCAGAGCTCTTGGGTGACCAGGTACATTGTCAATGAGTAGTGATATTTCACCAGTATCTTTTTTTTTTTTTTTTTCTGAGCAGTGGGCTTAAAATATTCAGTAAACCATGTTGTAAACAGATGTGCTGTCATCCAGGCGTTGTTGTTCCACTTACAGAGCCCAGGCAGAGTAGATTTAACATAATTCTTAAGGGCCCTAGAGTTTTCAAAACAGCAGACTAACATTTGATTCAATTTAAAGTCACCAGCTGCATTAGTCCTTAACGAGAGTCAGCCTGTCCTTTGAAGTTAAGCATTGACTTCTCCTCTCTAGCTATGAAAGTCCTAGATGGCATCATCTTCTAGGATATGGTTGTTTAATCTACAGTAAAAATCTGTTATTTAGAGTGGCCACCTTCATTAACTAATCTTAGTTTCTGGATCACTTGTTGCAGCTTTTACAACACAAATTTATGTTATGGAGAGATGACTTCTTTTCTTAAACCTCATGGGCCAAACTTTGATAGTTTTAAACTTTTTTCCCATAGTTTCCTCACCTCTCTTGGCCTTCTTAGAATTGAAGAGAGGCAGGGCTTTGCTCTAGATTAGACTTTGGCTTAAGAGAGTGTTGTTTCTGGTTTGTTCTCCTACCCAAACCACTAAAATGTTCTCCACATTAGCAATAAGGCTGTTTCGCTTTTTTTCCCCAATCATTCATTTGTTCACCAGAGTAGCACTTTTAATTTCCTGCAAGAAAGTTGCATTCACAACTTGGCTAACTGTTTGGAGCCAGAGGTCTCGCTTTTGGCCTTCCTCAGCTTTCAACAAGCCTTTCTCACTAAGCTTAATCATTCCTAGCTTTTGATTTAAAGTGAGAGATATGCGAATCTTCCTTTCACTTGAACACTTAGAGGCCATTGCAGGGTTATCAACTGATCTAATTTCAATATTATTACATCTCAGGGAATAGGGAGGCCTGAAGAGAGGGAGAGAGACAGGGGAAGGGCAGGTTGGTGGAGCAGTCAGAACACATACAACGTTGATCAAATTTGTGGCTCACAAAACAATTACAGTAATAACATCAAAGTTCACAGATCACCATAACAAATATAATAATAATGAAAAAGTTTAAAATATTGCAAGAATTACCAAAATATGACACAGAGACATGAAGTGAACAAATGCTGTTGGAAAAATGGTGCCAATAGATCAGCTTAATGCAAAGCTGCCACAAGACTTCAATTTGCAAAAAGCAAAATATCTGAAGTGCAATAAAGTGAAGCATGTTAACCCAGGGTATGGCTGCATAGTGATGCTTCAGTTAACAAATACCCTGGATAGAGCGCTCCTTTAATGACAATCATGCAATTGAAAGAAAAAATCAACAGTGCTAAATAGAGCTGCCTAAGAGTCTATGCTCCACACAAAACCCCTCAGTGCTCATATCTATGTGTCAGGGTCCAGTTGAAGGTACTTACAGGACTTAGTTGAAAGTAATTTTTGAAAAGCCAGCATAATAATTGTTATAGAAAATTCTCCTTTATATTTTTCTTTTGCACTTTTCTCTCTGAAGATCCTGGGGGACAATTCCCAGAAACTGAAGCACTTAATATTTTGTACCTTCACGTATTAAAATTAAGAAAATGTTGATAATTGGTGATCAAAGCTTGTGTATTGACTGGTTCCTGTAATTAAATTTCAAGCATGATGTATTACCTTATTTAAGTAATTACCTTTTAACTCTAGTTACCTCCAGTTTGGTTAAAGTAAAATGACGGGCACATTCTTCGGCACATAGTAGAAACCCTACGCAATGAATAGGTGCTTTGTTCATCACTTCACTCATCTCTCTGTACTTAATAAATTATCCTGAAGAGTAATTTTTTGATGATTATGAAAAAGAAATCATTGTAGTGAAGCAGTGCATTTGGAGAAGAAAAAAACCATGACTTTCCCATCTCTTGATCTACCATTACGCTTTGATATATGGGCACAGGGAGTGGGATGAGCATGTGGGCATGATTGGACAGTTGGGCAGGGAAAGTCTATCTTGCAACCAGCTGAATCTTGGGGGGAGCTGTTATGTGGGGGTTGTTCCATGTTCCAATGCCTGCTTAAGCTCCCAGTGCGTGTTTAAGCTCAGTGGGTTAGAGGAAGGAGAGAAGCCTGGTTTCAGGTGGGTCAAGTCAAATTAGCGGGCATTTTGTGCCAACTGGTCAGTAGGGACAAACAGTTTAGCTGATAACTGGGGATATGAAGAGTCTGTGTCTGGCCTTGTCATAGTTAAACAAGGAGATCATCTGGGAGCCATACCTAAAAGTATATGGAGAGGAATTGTTCTTTGCCGTAAACTATTTCCTGGAATACAAAAGGATGGAGGAATTTCTTCAACATTGTCATTTTCTAAGAGCACAAACCTCAAGTAAAGTTCAACAATGTCAGTCTTAATATCTCCTCTAAGTAAAATAAGTAAAATGTTGGAAGGAACACCAGCCTCTTTTTGAATGTCACCACATTTTGCAGATGAAGCTTGGCTGGAAATCTCAGGTAAACCTATGGATTGTTCACTCCCATGGCCAAGTGAATTGCACCGGCTCCAGCATCCAGGAACTGTTTGTGATCATTAGAGAATTCCACCTCCTGTCAACGTTACTAACAGTTCAGGTGACACCGGGGTTATCTGACATTGTATTTAATAGGGAATGAAGGGAAAGTGAAAACCTTTTTTACCTTCTATCTCTTCAGTGTCTTGTAATTTCTGTTTCATTGAAATCAAGTGATCAAATAAACAGAAATTTTCTATTTTGTCAGGTGTTTCTAATATAAAGTTAATATTTTTATCTCTTGGCCTTGTGAAGACTTAGAGAAAATATTTAATGATAGTTGATATAAGAGCAGAAAGCTTGTGGAGGAAATACTTCTTCATATGGAGGTGACCTAAATCATTAAGTAATCCCAAGTAAGTGATTTTCTAACACTTAACTACTTTTTTTATTTCAGCCAATGAATACTTACTGAGCACCTAGCGTGTGCCAGGCCCTGGATCATGGTAACATAAGAATGAATGGGATGCTTTTCCTGCTTCCATACCTTCACAGGCTGTTAGTGAGGTCTAACACGAAATTTGCATACAGCCCAATGTCACAGGGAAAAGTAGAGGTTAGGACAGGATCTTACTAAAAAGAAGGAGACGGTGTAACTAACTTTCCCCTAGAGAACTCAGGTATCTCCTCACACAGGAGTGACATATGAATGAAATGCTGAAAGATGAACGGAAATTAGCCAAACAGAAGGTAAGGAAGGACTTTCCAGGAAATAGAAATAGCAGCTGTAGAGACAAAAAGCTTGTCATATTTAAAGACCCACCAATCATGCAAGATGGACAGAGAGTAGGGTTAGTGGAGAAACGGTTGGCTCTGGGGCTATGGAGCAGAGTATTTCTCAAAAGGTGATCTCAGGAAGCCTGCATCGGAATGTCCTGGCCTGTTAAAAAATTAGGTTTATGGTCTTTAATTGAGACTTACTATTTGAGACCATCCATGGAGTAAGGACTTGAAAGCTGTATTTTAAACAAACATCCCAGGGGACTCTGACCCACTCTGAAGTTTGATCTTCTCTGCTGTAGAGGTTGGCAAATTTGGAGGACAAGGTTCATATCTACTAAATTATAGAGATTAAACTTTACAGGTGTTCATAAAAACTTTTTTGAAGGTTTTAAAATTGGAGTTAGATTGAATACATTTTCCATACAGTGAGATGACTGGCTGCAGCGTAGGTGACAAATAGGGGAAGGGGGGCGGTAACACAACAATAACAGTGACAAGGAGGCAAGATGTGGCTGCTGCAGCCCAGGCAGCTGGTGGTGTTGTTGAGGGTTTAAACTAAAGTAAGATGGGAAAATATCTGAAAGATACTTTAAAGGTTTAATTGGGCAAATTTTGTGAGCAATTAGATGTGGAGGATGAAGTGGAGGAAGGAGCCTGGAATGACTCAGATTTGTTGCTTTGGTGACTGGCAGTTCATCAAAGTCTCTGTGTTAAATGCTTTACACACATTGCTGTATTAATACCTTCAACAACTCGGAAGGACAAGATTCTTCTCTTTATTTTGTGTCTCTGTTACAGTTCCTGAGACAGGGTCTTAGCATTGTGAGTTGAGTTGTCCTAGGTCCCAGATCGCATAACAATTACCAGCAACAGGATTCAAATGCAGGCAGGCTGAGTCTAGGCTCTACATTTTTACCCATCACACCCACTGTGTTTCTCCATAGAATCAGCCAAAACCCTGCTTAGGAAGGAGGGGTTGTTTGATTTCACTCTTGCACATTTCACTCAAGACTTCACTTGGCAGCCTGTGGCACCCTGGACAGATTATTAGACTAGTATTAATGATAGTTTGTTTCTTTGTACACTGTGGTCGTCACATTGCTTCTGTATTAATTACACAGTTCTCTCTTTTATGAGGTTAAGATCTGAGAATTAAAGAGTTGGTCTTTCTTTAGGTAGCATAGGACCCAACAAATTGCTCTGTTTAGAATTGCAATATTGGGCCACCACTGCTGTCCCGGTGGGAATGGCATAGATGACCTTTCATTTAATAAAATATCTTCATAGGTGTTTTGAGGTAGGAAGAATGAGATGCTCCTTATCTCCCTGTACCCACTGTCAGAGAGAAAGAAACTGTGAAACTCATGTTCTGCGTAAGAAATGGTGAGAGGTAGAGAGTGGAAAGAAAGGAAGAAGAAGACAAAGAAGCGATGAGAAGGGGCAAGTGAGTCCATCAGGAAAAACTTTACGGGGTGGAGAAGGCCAAAGGAAGGGAAGCTTTGAAGATCCAGTCTTATCCTTGCCTTATGATGCTGTGATGTAATCCTTACCCTGTCAGACAAAATGTTTCCTACTGACGGTGCTGTGAGTACATAAAGGAAAAGGGACTACGTCCCATGTATGAGTCAGCGGGCATCAGAGAGCATACTACTCTGTAAGAGGTGACCACCTTCTCAAAATCCTCTAAAACTTTAAAATAAAGCATCACTGAGCAGGTCTTGGAAATTTACATAAAATTGCCTGGAAATATCAATCTCACATCCAGTAGGAAACCCAAAGCCTCCTTAGTGATTTTATTTTTTTAAGTTGAGTAACATAAGAAAAGGATGGGGGAAGGAGATAGAGAAGAGAGAATAAAAGGGAGGGAGTGAAAGACTTGGGGGCAGGGCATTGGCAATGGAAAGTCGAGGGAGCAGCAGGAGGAGGCTTTAGGAGGTGGCATAAGGAAGAAGTTTGCTGGGCGCCATGAATTAGATCTCTTCAAAGTTTTTATTAAGAGAATAAAAAGCGTGCTGACTTAATTTAATTTTGCAAGCAGCAAAATCCTTGGAAGGATTCCTCTGTTTCACAGTGGCTGGATATCAGGAAACACATTGTCCAGCCACTCTTGACTACAGGGCTTGGAAAACAATTTATGTTCTACCAACAGGAGGTGATTTGGAAGGTGGAGGGGAGACAGGCAGTGGTGGGCGAATGCATGGGTTTTAGCAGGTGGGAGGTTTTGTAGAGGTTTTGCTGCGGTCATCAAGAATAGCTTCCTGAGGTTTCTGTCCTGGTCGGTAGGCCCTGGTTAGCACTTGGTTCTCCACACTACACCTGTAGTGGTGGGCGTGAAAAATACTGGGTGTTTCTCCTTCTGTTTGTGTCTTCAGCCCTTCCAGTGGTATTGCAAACAATTGATTCCCTGTATTAAGGCCCCTTTTTGCTAAGACTTCTTAGCTTGATTTCTGTGCCCTGACTGTAATTTGGATTTGGAATTGGTGAGATTGATTTTATCTGAGCCTTGTATGTCTAGAAAATACTTACAGTTATAAAGTTATACCCCACCTTTGTGCTCTCAGCGGCTCCTGCCCATGAATATTCAAGGTTAGAACTTGCGCCATCTTTCCTCATCACTCCCATAACACTGCAGTGACTTCCTATTCACCTGCCTCTGCAAAACCCAGGCCCCTTCGTTCTCTTTGAGACATCCTTCTTTAATAAGCCTTCTCCCTGTTAACAACAGCCTGAACACAGTCATCTTGATTGGCTGCCGCATTCTGTCTTTCACGGGATCATGCTTTGTTAATAAGGCTCAGCACAGAAACGACTACGTCAGGATTCTGTAAGGGCTGTATCAGCAACTCTTTCAGGATCAATGGATTGGACTTTTTCATTGTTTTCTGTGGTCTTCCTTAGACACATAGCTAAAAGAAATTTCCTAACACCCAGGTGTCATTGTGGGTTCAAATGACAGCATAATTAAGAATTTAGTGCAATGTATTCTAGGAAAGGATTCTTACTCAGATTTTCAATTAAAAAAAAAATGCCCATTATGTGAAAATTGCTTTTTGGCTACCAGCAAGAAGATTGTTAAAACACAAGCCTTTCCAAGACTGAGTAGGTAGATCGTATTTTTTTCTATGACTTGCATTTGTGTTCTAGAGAAGGTTGCTTATCGCTAAAGTTTAGATCCTCTGTAAAATAAAATAATTTATTGAAATTTTGTGTTAATAGATGATCAAGGTAGAACTCAACCTTAGAAAGGTATAATAATATATTTGTATATTAATATAAATTTTTGTTCTAAGCTTACTTATTTAATAAAAATCCAGATTTTAACATAGAAAAGTTTACCTTTCTAATCATAGCCTAAAACCCCCAATTTTTTATTAGTTGCATTCATCATCCTGTTTTTCTTTTACAAATAATTCTCAATATAAACAAAAAAATGTCCATAGGAATTTGAGATTGTGGTATAACATTCATGGCACTGTACACTTAAAATAAGGTTAAATCCTTTCTTCTCTTATCAAGAAATTTATTCTGTTATGCCCTTCTGTTTTCACTGAATAAGCCTACCTCCATATCCAATTCATAATGGCTCATTTCCCCCATCAATGATTCCATCTTCTTTCACATGTGCATAAATTATGGCTGTTGTTCTAAGCAGTGGATGACAAGAAGTGTGATGCAAAGAACAGTGAGAAATGAAAAACTGTAGAGATTTTGTATTATTAAACAGATCCGGGCTTGCTAGACTGAAAAGAAAATAAAGGTACTATCAGTTAGACTGTTGTGACAAATAACTCAAATTCTCAGTGATTTGAATACCCCGGTTTTATTTCTTCTTCATCTTCACGTCTCGGGGAACAGCAGCATCTCCAATGCAGGGGGTTACCGCACGAGGGTGAAAGGAGGGCTCAAAGTCTCACAGAGGCAATTAAATGCTCTGTGACTGAGCTGGTGGATGTCATGTTCACTTACATCTATTGGTCAAGACTAATCACATGGCCCAATCAATCACAAATTGTGCCTGGAGAGTAGATGGAAGAAAGCCAGAAAAGTTTGGTACCCAGCACCATGAAAGAATGCCACAGAACTGAGGCAGATAATTGATTCTGTAAGATTTTTATGGACGGCTTTGTTTGTGTTGCGCTATCTGGGTCATACTCTTATGTGATCTCGGGTTATACCTACATGAAGCAATTTAGAGAACTTGGCATCTGTTATTTGGGAGATGATCAATATCCACAGACAGTGTTTAATGGTACTGCTTTTATAGCTATTGTATCCAGTGTTCTCTTCTATAAGATCATTCATGTATTTATTGAATACCCAGTATATATAAGGCACTCAGAGAATATGGAGATGACCCATCATGCATTGTATACTCAGGGAAATATTACAAAAAAGATGAAATATATGCATACTTATCACACACGTTATGAAATAGTAAATGTGAGAATTTGGGGAAAATACTACTTTGGACTGGGCAGGAAAATGAGAGTATAAGAGATCATATTTTTGTTGGATCTTGAAGATTGAGTAGCAGTTGAATAGAAGTAAGTGAGCCTTGTAGATAAAGGAATGGTGCGAACAAAGCAATGGTGGTAGAAAGTAATGGTTATATTATATGAGAAACAGAGTGTCTCAGCAAAAGATACCCTGTGAAGAAGGAAGAATATTGGAAGTGTGGTAAAAATATGGCAATAAAACAGATGAACTTAATTGCAAACATCAGCAAAGAATTTCATCTGATATTGTATCAAATGTCATAAAGTTTAGAAAATGATCTAGAGAACCTCAGGTAGGCCAAAAGATGAAATCATACCTCTATTTTATGACATGACATTGAGGAAATTAGGAAATTTAGCTGTGAATGAATTTTAAAACAGCGTTCTCAGGGAAAAAGGTCAAACTGATTTAAGGTTAACTCTAGCACATTTAACACATAGAGCTGACACAACTGATTACTGGGTTGGACCGGGACTACAGAGAAAGCGGTAATATAAACTCACTCATCCATTCACTCACACATTTATTATTTTAGCAAGCACTTAAGAAACTCTACTGATGTACCAGGCACTGATTTAAAGGCCAATGGTATCTGTGAGCAAAGAAGACTTTGAATCTAGTGCGGAAGGCTTTACTTAACAAATGATAGTAGTAAAATTGGGTACCTGATACAACACAGTATAGAAATGTGTAGCTTGGGTGCTTAACCTAATCTAAGAGGCAGGGAAATACTTTCTAGAGAGAAATAAATATATTTTTCATCTATTTTAATGCCATTGTTTACATCCAAGTTTAATAAGTATAATCTTGTCTCTATTGTCAGTGGTGAGGGAAGGCAGGAGAGGTATAGGTTGACTAGAGCCTGGAAAACAATTTTCATTTTACTAAATGTATCAGTCAGGGTTCTTGGTTACATACAATAAAGATCAAGTCTAAGCGATGAAAGCATAAAATGAATTTATTGGAAAGTACTCGGGTAACGCATAAAACCATGAGGTAGGCCAAAGAAATGAGTAAATAAAAGAGGCAGAAACAAGGGAGGTTTTGGAGCCAAAGCCACAGCTGAAGTCATGCGGTGGAGCTGGTCTGATGAGCACACCATCGGCTCTGCTGTAAACACCCACAGAACCGCCAGCCCTGGACCCGCAGGCTGCCTCTGACACAGCTGCCCCTGGGCCCGTGCTGCCGCCACCACCCCTGCTTACTCCAAAGGAGATTCCTCACGCTTCCCGACTCTCAGGTCACCATCCCTACTGTAAAGCACAGATGTGTCTGACCGTGCAGACAGACTGGAAAGGGGCTCCCACCATCCCCACCTCTTGGTATTCACACCTTTGTTTACGCCCGCTCCTTGAGCACAAGCAGGACCTGAGAACGTCTCGTCAGCAATAGTCGAGACAAAAGTGACAGTCTGTGTGATTATGTGTATGTGAGCACGTTACATAAGATTGTAATACCCACTTTCCAAAGAGATGTTCTCCCTTGCTGGCTTTGAGGAAATAGGAGCTGTGTCAGAAAGGCCCACGTGGCGAGGAACTGAGGCTGGCCTCCAGCTGACAATCAGCAAGAAATTGAAGCCCTCAGTCCAAGAAGCCACAAGAAACTCAATGCTGCCAATAATCACATAAGCATGGCAGTAGGTCTGACCTTGGCTGAGTCTCAGAGAAGAGTGCAGCCCTGGCCAACAATTTGTGGTGCAGTGAGACCCAGAGACAGAGGACCCTGTTAAGCACTGCCTAGACTACTGGACCGCCGAGACTGTAAAATAATAAATGTGCATTGTCTTAAGCCACTAAGTGTGTGGTGATTGTTACAGAGCCATAGGTAACAAGTACAGTGAGTGAGCCCAGACCGAAGGCCTGCATGTGGGCTATAAGGGACGTTGGGAAAATGACCATCTGGGCTTGTTAGTTTTTCAAACACAAGAGAGAGTCTCAGAGGTTGGCAACCTGTCTGTATTTGTCTCCAAAGGTTGATGCAACAAATTACCACAAATATGGAGACTTAAAACAATAACAGTTGTATCCTCTAACAGTTTTGGAGGTCAGAAGTCCAAAATCAAGGTGTTGCTTGGACCAAAGTCCCCTGAAGCCTCTGGGGGAGAAGTCTTCTTTGCTGCTTCCAGCTTCTTGTGGCTTCTGGCATTCGCTGGCTTGTGGTAGCATAACTTCAATCTCTGTCTCTGTTTTCAAATCATCGTCTTTTCTGTGTCTCTGTGTGTCTTTTTCTATGATTTATAAGCCCACTTTGATTAAATTTAAGGCCCATCCTAATCCAGCATGACATAATTTCAATTCTCAGCTTAATTACCTTCACACTAAATGTCCATAAACATGCATGTGCTTCCTGACCAGGAAGAAGTGCTCCAAAAGCATGTGATTAATTTCCTGTATCTTGATTTGTCTGGTAAAAGTTGACCTATCCAGGCCATTTTCTTCCGTATGGCTTGAGCTATTTATTTATAATTTAATACCTCGATCAGACACATATTTGGAGGAGATTTAAGGGAGATTTCATCCTTGCAGGAGAAAATATCTTAGAGGTTTATACCAAATCAATGAGTTTAAAATTTTTAAGTTAAAGTTCCCATCCTTGCTCTGTCTGATGCTTATGTGAGAAGCAAGAGTTCGTGTGCAGGTTCACTGAAATAAAGAAGGGAGAATAACTATACATTCACAGCATCGACAATAAAGACCCTAGAATAATGCTCTGAGTGAAAGAAGAAACTGGAAGACTTTTCTTTGAATAGGAAGTTGTTTGAATTCAGACGGTATTTCCACTTGTCCTTTATTCAACTTCAAAGGCAAAAAATTTTGCCAGACCATTTTGAAGTCTAGTGATTCTTTGCTGGTGAATTACAGCCAGTGAGGTCATGTTTACTGTTTTAAAGGTTCCCTCTCTATTCTGATGGTGAGCCCCAATAAAGAGCCCGCCATAAATTTTCTTCTGAATTTCTACATGCTCAGCAGGATTGAGCTCTGGAAGCAGGAGGAGAGTCTCTAAAGGAAAAACATTATTTTCGGTATGATTTACTATAAGACACAAGAGCCATTTTTTTGTATTTCAAAATAAAATTAGTTTCAGAAATTCTACATAAAGGTTTATAAGGATTTGGGTATGCATCCAATCTATGGGTTGATTTCACAAGAAGATCCCAAAGATTGATATGAGCAGTCCTCAAACTGTCAGCTACATACTCTGCCACCTCTTTTTTATCAACTTTGTTTTCTATCTCCCTTCTTATCTGAAGGCAAGTATCATCTTCTGCCTAGATAACAAACTCTTGAAGTAATATTGATTTGGATTTACTAAATGTCAGTCCTCCTACCTCATATAATGATTGATTCTCTGCTTTTTAAGCCTTGAATTAAGAAACACTTTGTACTGTCGGTCATCATCATGCTATTGTTTAATGGTATTAAGCAAATCATGATACAGCATGTAGCCTTGACAAATGCAACTTTTATTTGCCTGTGCAATGTTGAAAGTTGTTAATATATTCTACTCTCTATAGAGTAAGCTCTTAAGCAATACACAAATAGTGAAGGAATACAATCCTGAATCACAGAATTCAAAAATTGTATTGACAATCTTCTAAACATTGTAAAATCATATCAACATCAAATTTGAATGTATTTGTCTCTTATTAATCACTAAGTTTGACTTAGCATCAAATTCTAGTTCAGGGTAGAGAAACCAAATCCAAGATGCTGTCTCAATCATTCAGTTTAAAAATAGACATAATTATGACATCCAAATCTATATTTGGACTGGAATCAAATATTCTTTAATTGCCAACTTATTCTGATGGCAAGAAAAAATAGCCCACAGGATTTTTAAAAGGTAACTAATCAGTCAGCCCAACAAAAACTTAACACCATTCAAAGGAACCCTTAGAAGTATGTATATCTTATTCAGTCATTCATTTAAAAATATTTATTAGTCTGCTACTATGGGTGGGGCCCTTGATTGGTGTCTTTATTCTGCATCAGGTGTTTTATTGCCCTTAGTCCTCATAATTCTTCAGAATAGCTGGTATTTTCTTCATTTTGCAGAAAAAAGTAAGAATCAGGAAGGTTACATAAATTTAGCAAATAAATTACTTGACTTTAACCATACATACTCCATAGATTTACTAAAGTCAAGATTTATGTAAAGAAAATAAACATTATGTATTAGTTAGGAACTTTTTTTTGACAGTAAGTAAACTAAAAGTCAATTAAGGAATTTGACGTTACTTTTGTCATATAATTAGACATCTGGAGATTCCTGCTCATACTGGTTCAATAGCTCCGAAATATCAAAACCAATATTTCTAAGATTCTCTTGACATTTCTGAAATTCCCTACCCTACATCCCTGCCCCAGCTATAAGAATGCTCACATCCACATTCCAGGAAGAAGAAAAGAGCAAGAAAGTGGTGTTGATGATACTGATTCAGTCCCTTTAACCTAAAGCAAGAGCCTTCCCAGGAGCTATTCTAGCAGATTTCTGATTATACACCAAGATCTGTATCCTGTGACCACTCTCTACTTGCAAAAGAATATGAGAAAGTGAATATTCATTTGTTCATCCTCCGTGATAGAAACAGCAAGGGGAAAGAGGGTAGAAAATGGGTGTTGGATTTCCCATACAATGCAACCAGAAATCATCACAATACTTACCTAAAAAAAAAAAAATTGTCTATACTTCTTGGTAGGAAAAACACACAAGCAATACCAAAACAACCAACAGTCAGTCAGTCAGTCGGGTGCCAAGGTGTGTGTATACATGTTCATTTGTATGTGTGTGGGGAAGGTGAGTGAAATAAAAAGATCTGGAACCTAAATAAAGGATAGAGACATAGGAAATAGGACCAAGAAAGAATAATAAGGGTAAGTTTTTATATATGACAGCAAATTTGTAATTCAGGAAAAGTTGCCAAAAACACACTCTACCTGATATTATTCCTTCAGTGGCTTCTCATTGCCTAACAATTTTGGTAGATCGTCTTCACTTGATCCTTTAAGGTCCTTTAGTAAATGGCTTCAGACTCATTTTGAGTTTACTTTCTACTCTTAATAATTCTACATTCCAGCCACTTAGGTCAAACCTATTCTTTGGCTATGCCCCATGTTTCTCCAATTTACTCATGCTATCCTCCATCTTTATGACCTTTATTTATATTTCCTTGTTTTTAATCAAGATGTCTGCTATTCAAAGTCTTAGGCATCCTCTAAGACATGTCTTAGGTGACAATTTCTCCAAGAAGACTTTTAATTTCTCCAGCTGAATGTGAACATTTAGACAACTGAACCTTCATAATACTTTAACATTTCTTTTCCGTATGTGATGTTTGCCAGGCATTTTTTTCATTTAATTCTGTACTTATTTTCCTTTCATAAGAATATTATTTAACCTTTTGTTACCTTTATCAGCAAGTCTAGATAGAAAAAAAAAGAGTGAAAAAATATGTTGATTTAATGAACAACACAGAATTTTCTACTGATGACCTTTATTGATGTTTACTTATATCTCATCATACCAGATCACATAAGCAGAAATCCTTAGTCAAGACAAATATTATTCACAGCTGCTGGATGATCTTCTATAATAACACTGAAATGGAGTAATAGATTGTGAGGATGAGAACTGGTACAAGTCTATTAGAAATGTGAATGCCCATATTTATAAACATCAGTTTGTAGGAACAGCATTTGGAGCATCCCATCTCCCTTCCCTTTCAAACGCCCTGTGTGATATAAATGTAAAATGGCTCTGAAGTCTGAACTCTGTGACATTAAGATTAGCTGTCAGACATAAAGGAAATAGTGATAGTATTTTAGTAATGTTTTTCTAATCAGCCAAGGGATTTTTGTTTGGTTCCAGGAGGGATTTGTTTTAGGAGATAAAAATCTTTCATCTTAATTAATCACTAAAGGTCAATTTTGTACAAGATTTATGTCTCCTGAGCATGGAATCCATGGTCTCCCTGCTACATGTTAATCTTATCGAAAATCCAGCTGCTATCATTTAGACCAAGATTGAGGCAGTATCAACTACTTAATAAACATATTACTCTGTTGAAATGTGGCACTGACATCTGCACTGTGCTCACTAGAAGAGTCAATTGGTCTAAAACTCTCGATATTGAACCACTACATGTGATCCTTCCTCAACAACAGCAGTTAAAATTGGATCTAATCCTACTAAAGTAGCTCATTCTGTGATCTGTACTGATTGCTTGGCATTAAGCATATCAGTAGTATTTCAGAGTTTATTATATGCCTCTGAAGCTCATGCAATATTGAGTATAATATGATTAGATGATTATTCAGATGATTAGACAATAGGATGGGGTTGTGATGGAGTAGAGAATATTTAATAATGTAGCTCAGTGAGTATCACGGCATCTGTATTTCTTCCCAATGCCAGAGGTATGAATGTCATAAACAGAAAATTAAAAATCAGCTCTTTTGTAGGAAAAATAAAGTTGCCTCCTGTTATTGCAGTTTGTGTAGAAGACAGAGACAACTGGAGAAGAAATACACATATACAAAACAGTGCTAAAAGGCACAGCAGGGTGTATACAAAGCATTTTAAAGGAAAGCAAATATCAAGGCTAGTTTTTGAAATATTTACCAAGGAATTTTCCTCAGATCATCTCATACCCTTTGCACTTCTCCCTTGGAGGGACGAAATAGCACAAGAGCTTTTAAAAAAGTAAATCACTTAGGATTACAGAAGTCTAGTTTTTAGTTTATTTAAAAGTCTAGACTTTAAAGAACTCAGCTAAAACATGCCACAAATGATAACTTTGAAAGAAAAGATAAGAAATAGACTACCCACCTCATCTGTCTTTAGACTAGATGGAAATTCTCTAGAAGTAAATAAGAGAAAGACCACAATGAAAAGCAAACAGCTTAATCTATGATGTTTATGCAAGAAGCGAATTTATGCCTTGCCCCTGCTCCCCACATACAGAGCTCTTGAGGAAAGATAGGGGAGAATATTCTGCATATACTCGGAGATCTATGAGCAGAGAGGAATTGTAACCTTGTCCCTGGAGTAGAGCCTAGAATAACCACACAACAGACATGTTTCTAGAGCAAAAGCCAAAGCAAGAACCAAGCCTACATCCTTCAACATGAAAATGCAAAAGGTACCCGTAGTCTGAGGGGTTTTGAATTAGCAGGATGTCTCTTCTGTACATGGTAGCAGCGCGGCCATGCCACAGGGATTAGTGCCTTGAGTTTGGAACAAAGAGGGTGAGCAGCTTCCTAGGTGAATCTATGAGTGTGGGTCAGATGGGAACAAGCAATGATTGTTAAAGTAGATAAAAGGTAATGAAGCAATTTTCCAGTGAAGACATACAAATGGTCAGTAGGCACTTAAAAAAATGCTCAATATTGCTAATTATCAGAGAAATGCAAATCAAAACTACAATGAGGTATCACCTCCCACCAGTCTGAACGACCATGATTCAAACAATAAATGCCGGAGAGGGTGTGGAGAAAAGGAACCCTCCTACACTGTTGTTGGGAATATAGTTTGGTACAGCCACTATGAAAAACAGTATGGGGATTCCTCAAAAGACAAAAAATAGACTTACTATATGATCCTGGTCATATATCTAAAGGGTATCTTAATTCAAAAAGATACATGCATCTCAGTGTTCATAGCAGCACTAGTTACAATAGCCAAGATATGGAAACAACCTAAATGTCCATCAACAGATGACTGGATAAAGAAGCTGTGGTATATTTATACAATGGAATACTATTCAGCCATAAAAACCAACAACATAATGCCATTTGCAGTGGCATATGTTCCTAGAGAATGTCATTCTAAGTGAAGTAAGCCAGAAAGAGAAAGAAAAATACCATATGAGATCGCTCACATGTGGAATCTAAATAAATAAATAAATAAATAAATAAATAAATAAATAAATAAATACAAAAGAGAAACAGACTCATAGAGGTAGAATACAAACTTGTGGTTGTCAGGGGGATGGGGAAGTGGGAAGGGACAGACTGGGATTTCAAAATGTAGAACAGATAAACAAGATTGTACTATGTAGCATAGGGAAATATATACAAGATCTTGTGGTGGTTCACAGCGAAAGAGAATGTGACAATGAATGTATGTATGTTCATGTATAACTGAAAAATTGTGCTCTACACTGGAATTTGACACAACATTGTAAAATGACTATAACTCAATACAAAAATGTAAAAAATAAAAACTGTGGTATCTTTATACAATGGAATAATTCTCAGCCATAAAAAAGAATAAAATAATGCCATTTGCAGCAACATGGATGGACTTGGAGATTGTCATTCTAAGTGAAGTAAGCCAGAAAGAGAAAAATACCATATGATATCACTTATATGTGGAATGTGAAAAAAAAAAGAGAAACAAACTTCTTTATAAAACAGAAACAGATTTACAGACATAGAAAACAAACTTATGGTTATTTGGGGGGAGGGGAAGGGAAGGGATAAATTGGGAGTTTGAGATTTGCAGATACTAACTAATATATATAAAATAGATAACAAGTTCATACTGTATAGCACAGGGAACTATATTCAATACCTTGTAATAACTTCTGGTGAAAAGATTATGAAAACAAATATATGTATGTTCATGTATGACTGAAGCATTATGCTATACATCAGAAATTGACATAACATTATAAACTGACTATACTTCAATAAAAAAAATACATATACAAAAAAAAAGATAATGGAGATTTTATTGTGCTATCACACTCTTAACATGGCAAGACCAGGGTGCTACATAATTCCCTCTTCCTATAGAGGGAATTTGGATATAACCCCTGGGAAAAGATGGTGAGATTCCAAGTTCTGAACATAAACTTCTGATTTCTGGGGACATGTGGATTTAAAATGAAGTCCATTAATACAAAACGTAATACTCCACTTCTTTCACTCTCCAATTTATAACTTGCCCAATATATACAACATATGACTGATAAAGACTTGGTGCTCAACCTGAACTTTAAAGAAAGATAACGTGATTTTATCCATATTATAACATTAGAACCGAACACAAGCTATTAACATTCTAATGCAAGTGGGTTTAAACGACATTGCTCCGTGACTAAGACCACAGACCATACAGGCAGGAGAATGGGGAGTAGACGAGGATCAGAATAGAAACTCATTCTTAAGGGCACAGAATTTAATTTTTGTCACTATCTCCCCTCTGCCTTTTACAATTAGGAGTGCCCCGAGTGAACAAAGTAAGTTAGTTATACATCTTATGAAATGTACTTTATCAACACTTCTTTCTTTCTAGCTTTGATTAATACTAAACATCTATTTTGGAGTCCTTGGATTTAGCTTGTTTGACATAGATGTTATAACATCCTGGCTTTCCAATTACATATGGATGGATACAATCTTCCCTAAATCTTTATCAAGTGTATATTTGAAAGTAAGATTTCGTAGGTCTTGAAGACTGGCATTATTGTGCCATCTCCCATCAACTCTACTCAAACACTAATATGTTGAAAAAAAGTATTTTGATACATAGCCTAGCTTCTCCATACGGAAACCTGATATTTCCTCAAAAATATTCAGTGTGTATCAGAGAGTGGGAGAAAAAGAGAACAATATTCTTTTCCACTTAGAACACAAAATGTGTATCAGTGGAGGGGAAATAAAATTACAAAATGAAAAAGAAATTATAAGAATAGACTGAACTATCTACATGTTTAAATTCCCCAAATATAAAGATCTCAGTATAAACAAAATGATATCCTACACAGCACAGGGCATACCAGGAATATGTTGACATGGGACAGGAGGGTGATTGGAGGGGTGAGCTGGAGTATGCATAATTAAGAGAGATTTTCTTTTTTATTCTAAATCCTAAAATACAATTTTGAGATAGAGGTGAAATTTTTCTACTTAGTCTCATATTCAACGTTTAAGCTATCTTTGGCTAAACCTCTCAACAAAACAAAACGAAAACAAAAAACACTTAAACCTGCTAAGTAAAGGAGAAGAGCACCTTAATATTTGTTACGGTTGCCCTGAGTGTAAGTACACAATTTCAAAATTTTCCACAGGCTGAAAATCTGTGGAAAATGTGTTTGGCTGTGAGAATTTGGTATCAGAGTTTGTTATCAGCTGCTATATTCCAGGGCAAGCAAGTGGGCTTTTGTTATGGGTTCAGTGTTTCAATCCTTCCCCTGCCCCTAAATTAATACAGTGAAACTGTGACCCCCACTATGATGGTATTTGGAGATGGGTCCTTTGGAAGGTAATCTGGGTTAGGTGAAGTCATGAGGATGGTGCCCTCATGGTGGCATTCGTGACCTTATAAGAAAGGCCCCCAGAGAGCTCAGTCTTTCTCCCTCAGAAAGCACAAAGAGGTCATGTGAGCACACGGTGTGATGGCCGCCGCCTGCAAGCCAGGAAGAGAGTCGTCACCAGAACCTGATCAAGTTGATGCCCTGGGCTCGGACTTCCAGCTTCCAGAGCTGTGAGAAAATACATTTTTATCGTTTGAGCCACACAGTTGATGGTGTTTTGCTATGGTGGCTCCCTGTGATAGCCTCTCAAGTATGAGTGGGGTCAGAGTTCCAGCGGGTTCAAGAGAAGGAGGGAGGGGTTTTCAGCCGTAACTGCTTGTATTGCCCATGCCCAGAAATCTTCTTAGTCCTGGGGCTCCTACATAATTACCTCTTCTATTTCCTTCAAAAGGCTTCCTTCCCTTTTCTCTTTATGTCTTGACTTTTGGCTTCTGATCTCCTTTGACAACAGCAAGGAATCTTTTTTTTTTTTCTGCTTTTAGTACTGCTGCCTGTGGCCCTGAGACTAAGGTCTGCTCTACTTTCAATCAGGCAGCCATCCAACCACTGTTATTTTATTTTATTTTATTTTATTTTATTTTAATGAAGAGGCAGGTAGGCTTTTGAGTGTTTAGGGTGAGATTTGGAAGTAAGATGAAGGGATAAAAAAGAGAGGTAGAAATTAATACTGTTAATTTACTGTGTGAGATGACAGAAGGAAATTAAGGAAGGATACATTACTCTTTAAGGATGATTTAATAGGGAATAAACAAAAGCACTGCAATGGTTACACAGCCCAGATTACGGCTAAGAGCCACTCCCCAAGCACCAGGAGTCGGTTGGCTTGCCCATCTTTTAGAGCCATGGCCTTTCATATTAACTTAGGTAGGTCACGTCAACTCTCTGGGCCTCAGTTTCCTCATTGGTAAAATTAGAAGTTCAGATCGGACGAATTCTAGGCTTGCTTTCAGATCTTTTTGGAAAAGGATGCTTTTATTTTTGCTTTGAATTCTGTCAGGCAGAGTTTCTATTACAAAAATAATGTAGGTCACCTTTATTCATTTTTTTTTTTTTTTTTTTTGGTACCAGTTGATCTGTCCTTCTTTACATCAGAAACCCTGCAAGAAGAAGTCTTAGATTCTGCATTTAAAGGGAGTTTAGGTCATCTGGCTCATTTCACTCAGCGCAGCCAACAAACAATGCAGCCTTGATATCCAGTGGAGACTTGATAGGCTCTCAATTAGCTCTGCTAGAAAATGTTCACAAATTGTTTAGGAAAAATAAGTTGATTCTGCTGAACAAATCAAGGTCTCAGAGGTGTCTTCTGAAGAGTCCTTTGTATTCGATGTCCACCTATTGGTATCAGTCCACTACTGAGCACTAAATACGATTAATTTCCACTTGGTTTAAATGTCCTTCCTTTTTTCAGTCATTCTTCAAATGACATGGGTTCTAGATCCCTCAGGCCTATGTCAAAATCGCTATGAAAATGTGATTTTGTTCTTAAAACTTACTTCTAATTAATTGGATGGTCTATGGTTGACTGCTTGTGCCAAAATTCAAGAAACCCTACAGCCAACAGAAAGCCTGGGAGATCCATTAATGTTGTAAATCCAGGGCATGCTGTCATCAGTTACAGCGCAGGAGACCACCATCTGCTAAAGAAACCATGACAAGGTTGGGGGGATTGTAAAGCATACAACTGTGGAGTAGGAGAAACAAAGGAAAAAATGGCCTCATTATAGTCAGATATATGATACACCCAAACTGACATTCTTTGCAGTTAAAATAAGGAATAATTAGGGGAAAAAAGGTTTTCTTAATTTGTACTTTAAAAAGCTGTCACAGATGCAATACTGATGAGACACTTGCCTTAAATCTGCAAGGCATAAATAAATACAAACATGAGTCCATTTACACATCGTTTCTTGACATAAAGGGGAGAAAGCTTGTAATTTCTGAAACATCAAACAGTTCTTAACAAATATTTGCAACCGAAAGGCAAATTCCAAAATGATTAATGAAGAAGGATCTTTCAGTCCTTCTTCACAGGATCTTCACCTCTGCAGGATAATCCCTGACTAGAAACTGAGTCTCTTTGAGACCATCAAGCCCATTTTTTAGAGATGTTGTTTTATCTTTTGAAGAATGCCACGTTTCACACACAAAATTTATTTTAAAAGTTCCGCATTACTGTGACAGAAGCTTTTCCTTTAAGCATTTCTTGAACTTAGCCATTTTTTAAAATTCCCAAGTTTTCCTGTGATTTCTCATTGTCTATGGAATGCCACATTTCTATCCCTAAGTTAAGGTGCTAGACACTTTTGGTCCACCTGCTCCTTCCCCTTCTACCTCCCAAGGGGACTAAGGGTCTCATCATATCACAGCATCAGTTCAAAGTCCAAAATTCCACCATCTAAAGCTTCTAAATAAAGCACCAATGAGTAATCCATTAAATAAAACTTCAGAGCAAAATTCCTCTCCATCCCTGGACTTTTTGAAACTAATGTAGTAAGTTATCTGCCCTCAACACTCCCAACATACAATCGTGGTGCAGACATAGGATATAAATATTACTGTTTAAAAAAAAAAAAAAAGGAAAAGTTGGAAAATGGAAGGTAAAACAGTCGCAGGTCTCAGGTAATTCTGAAATTCAGCTGGGACAGGCATAGTCCAGCTAGAGTCCTTTGATTAGTTTTCAAGGCCTCGAAACAGTCCTTTGTGGCACTCAGTCCTGCCTCCTGGGGACTTGTTTATACCCTCTGGGCCCTTGGTCCTGCCTTGTAAGTCATCATTCCTTTTTCATGAAAAGTAGCAAAGGTTTGCAGCTGAGTGTTTTTCTCAGCCTGCCAGTAGGATCTGGGGGAGTTCAGGAGCTTCTTTTATTTTCATACTGTGTTTCTTGTAGTCTAAGCTGGAAGTGTTTCTGCTGACATCATTTCTTCAAGAGTCTTGTGGGTCCGTTGTGAATTTCACAGGGACTCATCTCATCGACAAAAACGACACGTACAGAGTTTTAAGGTAATGCCTTCTCTGTCCTAACCTCCTGTTGTGGTGGCTTAGAGACAACATTCTCAAGCTTCCCAAACGTGTTCTGGTTTGATTGAAAGGATCTGCAAGGCACATCCTTAATCTCTCGTGAATGAATCCTCTGATTTTTTAATCTTTCTGAGGTTTCAGCAAAGGACTGGTAGAGTCACACCGTCAGCCTTTTCTCCAGGTATGCTTTCCAGACACTGAATCTCTTAGTTAAATAGTTCTTTCCTCAATCTACCTCTTTTCTCTCCCATTTTACTGTAAGCAACAAGAAGAAACTAGGCTGAACCTTCAAATCTTTCTTGGACAGTCTCCTTAGCTATAGACTCAGATTCATTGCTTGTAAGTTCTGCTTTCCACACAACTGTGGGACATGTTTCTGCCACTACAAGATGAAGATCCATCCCTCTTGCTCTAATTTCCAATAATGAAGTCCTCCCTTCCTCCTGAGCCCATATCAATAGCATTTTTAACATCTGTGTTCTCTTAACAGTCTGGTCAAGGTAATGTAGGCTTTTTCTAGCATGCTTCTCAACATCCTCCTTAAACTGCTTCCAGCTTCTGCTCTCTGCTTAGTTCCAAAGCTATTCCATTTTCAGGTATTTGTTACAGTAGCACCCCGCTTCCAAGTCCTAAGTCTCTATTAGTTTTCTAATGTGATGTAATAAATTACTACAATTTAGCATCTTAAAACCACACCCATTTATTAAGTCACACAGTCATGTAGGCCAGAAGTCTGGACCTGGCGTGGCTGGGTTCTCTGTTGAGGGTAGCGCGAGGCTGAAACGCAGGTTTCTGCAGGGGCTACAGTTCTCATCTGTGGCTTGAGGTCCTCCTCCAAGCTCCCTGATTGTTGGAAGAATTATTTTCCTCAGTATTGGAGGCCTGAGATCCCCCTTTCCTTGCTGGCTGCCAGCAGGGCCATTCTCAGCTCCTTGAGGGCACTCCCTTCCATGGCAGTTCAGCAATACGGGTGTTTGCTTGCCTCCAGGTCAGCCAGGCTGCATCTCCCTGACAACTTCTTCTGTGACTGGCCAGAGAAAACTCTCTACTGCTAAAGGCTCCCATGATTATGTCAAGTCCACCTGGGTGACCTCCCTTTCTTAAAGTCAGCTGAGCCATACGGCTCATGTAGCCTAATCACAGGAATCACATCTTTCATCTCTGTAAGTACATAATTTAAAGTCCCTGGGGCTATATTAAGCATGTACATTAGAGGGAGGGGAAATCTTGGGATTCCTCCTACCTTCATAATAATATGTTAAATACTTTTGAACAGTATCATCTAGCCCAAAGTATCTCTCTAAAGGCCTACATAAATCAGGTTCAATTATTATTTTTTTCCCATCCAGATAGAGTGACAGTGACAAAGTTCCCCAAATTACTGTATTATAAACTTTACTATTTTAAAATTATAAGCTTTACTATTTAAGCTTTACTACTTTTATTATTTTAAGTAATGCCTGAGGAATCCCAGTGAAATTTATATTGAGATAAGAGGCTCAACTTATTAAGTATACTAAAACAGAAACCTAAATTTTGTATATAATCATTTATGAAGAAAAAAGTCTTTTGAGCACAAGTAATTCAATTTGTACTCAAAGATTAATTATCTTCTTTTCTTGCAAAAAGTGAGCTTAGAGAAATCTTTATGGAAAGAGGCAAATAGTATGTATGCTTTCACATATATATTTGCTTATTAATAAATATAAATATAACTGTTGAGTGTCAAATGGTAAAAAAAAAAAAAGTTTTGTGTATATAAATGCAACTGAGAAAGAGTTGGAGACCCTTGTATAGTAGTTTTCAATCTTGGTTGCCAAAATGCACCTAAGGAGAATTGAAAAAAACAAACTCCTTGGTACTAGCCCTAAAGATCCTCCTAATTCAGTTGCAGGTTATGGCCAAATTATTCTTGTAAGAGGCCCTACCTGAATTCTTCAGGGAACTGACAATTTAAAGTAAGAAAAAAAAAAAGACACTACAAAAATTAGTTATTTTCACCAAAGACTTAATATTAACATTTAAAATTAAAGTTTAATATAGGTAGAGGAAAATACAGTCACAAGTGTATAGTTCAATGAATGATCACAAAGAAACACAGCCATGAAATGCCCACTCAAGTTGAGAACAAACAACAAAGAACCAGAGCTCCCACATAACACTTTCAAAATATTAAACACCCTTTTCCCAAGGATAGCAATTTTCTTGAATTTTAACACCACAGATTAACTTTGCCTATTTTGAATTTCATACAAACCAAATAATAGAATTTTTTAAAAATCTGAATTGTTTCACTCAATATTATGTGTATGAGATGCATTCAGGCTGTTGTATGTAACAGAGATTATTTTTCTCCATGCTCTGTATTTCCTGAATTGTATAAATATATTGCGATTTGTTTATCTATTCCTCAGTTGATGGACATTTGAGTTACTTCTCATGTTGGGGCAATTATAAACGATGATGCAACAGACATCCTCGACTTATACATATATGTCTTTTGTTCACATATGCACCCATTCCTAGGTCTGGGATTGCTGAGCCATAAAGTATTCCCACGTTCACTTTAATAGTTACTTCCACGTAGTTTTCTTACAGGGATTGTACCAATTTATAGTTCTTCCAGCGTGATAGTTCTCATTGCTCCACATCTTTGGCAACAGTACAATTGTCAGTCGTCTCAATTTTTAGCTGTTACAGTAGCTGTGTAGTGATAGCTCATTGCAGTTTTTTTTTTTATACCATTTCTCTGATGATGGCAACTTTGAAATCCTCTCATATGAAGTGCCTGTTCAAGACTTTTTGCCCATTTTTCTATTGGGCTGACTTTTTTTTTGATATAGAAATTATTTACATTATTTGGCCACAAGTTCCTCTATTTTAAAATTATAAGCTTTAATATTTAAGCTTATAATGTACTGCATGCATTGATTTTGCTCTCTTCAAAGGGTTTCTTTGGTTTAAGAGCAATTTTAATGTTAGTGTAGTCAAAGATGTCCTCCTGGACAGTTATTGCTTCTATGTTATATTCTATAAACATTATTGCTTTGCCTTTCACTTTTAGCCCTATTAAACATAGTTTTTATGTATAGGTCATGAAGTAAGGATCTAGTCATTGTTTTTCTGTACAGACACTCAATTAACCCACCACCCATTGGTTGGAAATATTAGGTGAAATTTTCTAGAGATATTTGGAGGCTCTAAATAATGTCATCTTACACTAGTGGGGTTGTAGACTTTTGTAAGCTTTCTTCTGTAAGATCCTTGATTGAGGGCATGTAACCTTAATGGAAACAGGGATTTAGAAGATTTGAGGAGGGCTGGTATATTTCTGGTTGACCTTTATTCAAGGGGTGTAAGTTTTTGGCATCCCGTTTTGGGACTCCTCTGATATCAGTGATCTCTGATCTGTTTCCCCAGCCAGCAAGTCTGCCAAAATTTCTGTTCACTTTCTTAGCCTTTCAGCTACCACTTTCAAATCAGCAAATGCTTTGAGGGAAAAAGTTGCCCTAAGTGTCAGGTTCATATTTCATATTTCTGTTTCCTTCATCTTTGTGATTTTAGTCTGATGAACCTTACTTCTTTGGTAGCTTACAAACAAGGCTTATACACAGATATTATTTTATTATTTTGTCTGAACTTTTCTAGATGTTCTAAGCAGGGGAGTTGGTTTGAAATAAACTAGTCTACATTATCTAAAACAAAACCTTAAAAAACATAATTTAAGCCTCTAATGACCATTTAACTTCTTAAAAGAAATAGGAACTCAGTAAATTTCTGTTTATCTGACTTTTTTTTTAATTGAAGTCAGCTACAGTGTGTCAATTTCTGGTGTATAGCATAATGTTTCAGTCATACATATACATACACATATTCATTTTCATATTCTTTTTCATCATAGGTTACTACAAGATATTGAATATAATTCTTTGTGCTATACAGAAGAAATTTGTTTTTTATCTATTTTACATATAGTTGTTAGTATTTGCACATCTTGAACTCCCAATTTATCCCTTCCCACCACTTTCCCTCTGGTAACCATAAGTTTGTTTACTATGTCTGTGAGTCTGTTTCTGTTTTGTAGATAAGTTCATTAGTGCCTTTTTTTTTTTTTTGATTCCACATATGAGTGATATCATATGGTATTTTTCTTTCTCTTTCTGGCTGACTTCACTTAGAATGACGATCTCCAGATCCATCCACGTCACTGCAAATGGCATTATTTTATTCTTTTTCATGGCTGAGTAGTATTCCATTGTACATATATACCACAGTTTCTTTATCCAGTCATCTGTATCTGACTTCTCTTGATATGAAATAAGACATATATTTAACTCAATTCATTATAAGTACTTAGCCTTTTAAAAGCAGTTATATGGAATCAGTGGGTGATAGGTAAGTGGAAGAGACAAGAGTCCTTTAAACACCTTTCAAATGAAACCCAGAGGAAGATGCTAATTCCATCTCTGTAAAGGTTGTCCCGGTAACAGGGGTGGTGGAGATTGTCTGTGTTTGTAATAGTGGTGTCTGGAAACCAACAACAACCCATATTTCTATTGTACAATGACAGCTAAGGCTCAGAACCTGGTTTTGGGAGAGTAGAAACATTGAGATAACCTTTCAACTTTTGATTTTCCCCCTATTTATTGTTTTGTCCTAAGTCTTTGGTATTGATTAAGAGAAACACGAGTTATGTTTGAGGCTAGAGCTGTATGGTTAAGAAGAAGCCACAGGTCAGGGGTGCTGTTTAGCTTATTCAAACCAAAACAAAGATCAATTTGGTTCATATCATCCTCTGTTCTCTTTCTTGGTCTTTCTGTGCACATTTAAACCTTAAGTATATTTAAGCACATGATATTATGAGGGTTAGGGCAGTAGAACCTGTCTTTATTGGCAAATTAATGCTTTCATCCCTTGCTTTATTCTTGATAAGAAAAATTATGCTGAAAATAGTGGGGAGAAAAGGGACATTCTGAATCCATACGTTTCTCTCAGGGTTTTCATATTTGTTCATTTTCAAACATTAGAAAAGGGAATTTGGTACATTTTCTTCTTTCCTGACCATTAGTAGTACTAAATAACTCAAAAGTATACAATATACAGAAATGATAAGGTTTCTGAGAGTATGGTCCACAGATAACCCGCAGAGGGTCTGAGGGTCTGTAGAATGCGTGTTGAATGTTTAGATTTGTAGGTCTCACCCCAGATCTAAGACTGAATCTCTGGAGAAATGACTAGGAATTGGTATTTTAACAAGTTCCCTATGCAAATATGATTCTTATAACATTATTTAACATTTACAGTGAGAAGTTTTATCATTTTATCACTTACATTACCTCTCAGAGACTCTTAGATAGGTCAGATTATCTCCAGTATCCTAATGAGGAAACTGAGACACAAAGAAGTAAACCATAAGGCAAATTCCCATGTGAATTGAGCCTGCAACCACCCAGTTCTCCTGACACCAAATTCAATGCTTGTCTCACTACATCAGCTTTACTCTATACAAAAGAACTCTATCTTAGAAATCAGATTTTTTTCCCCACACACATATAGCTTTTTTAAGCTGCATAAGCCCAAGCAGCCTATCATTTGCTCTGTGATGCAATTATTCTGCGTGTGTATTATTAACAACTTTCAGGGCGCACACTGGGTTTTTCAGTTTCAGAGTGCCCAGTTTTGTCAAGGCATTTTATTGCTTGCTTGAAGGGTCTGTGTACAAAAGCCATGCCCCAGAGAGAGCACTTTTAACACCCGTGAGCAGTAGTGCAACGTGAGGTCACCCGGAGCAGGGACGCTGCTGCTGTTAGAGCAGATACACACGACTTCTAACAGCCTTTGATGAATGACTCAGCCTCAGCCCCACGGAGGTGAAGCTCACCAGATCCATCCAGAATTACCTTCTACAACAGACAAGAAAAAGTGACATTTTCCTATCTGAGACTAGGAAATTGGCCAGCAAAAAAGTTACTGATAAAGACTACTGATAAAATTACTAATAGAATACTACTAATTTACTGGACCAACTGGGATTTGGGGTATTATTTGTTGTTGTTTACTCCTTCAAGCTGAACACATGAACATAGCAAGCATGGCCACTATTGACAGTGACTGATACTGAACACTTACTACATGCCACAAATTCAGCCTTGAGCTTTGTAACAACTGCCTTACTTTACTTATCACAACAAGCTTGCTGTTTGTTTTCATAAGAGAAAACTAAAGACTAGAGAAGTTAAATAATTTGCCCGTGGCCACCATGTCTGGTAAGTCCTTGTCTATCTGATTCTAGAGCCCAGTAATTTAACCACTTCATTATATTTTCTTTCTCAATGTGTTGAAGATCTGTTTTCATAAGATGTAGATGCATAGTAATTTAAAACAAGGATAGAGAAAAGATTGTAGAAACATCTTTTTTTGTTTTTCCCATTGAGTGAGAGTTTTTCCAAAAGAACAATACCATGAGAAGGTTCTTCTCACTCTAACACACAAGAGATTGGGGGATGGGGCACTAACATTCATTCTTCTGCCCATTTTTCATTCCTGAAAATCAGAGTAGTTTGAAATTTGATTAACTGGTCATGCAGACTAAAGGGATAAGGTGGCTTGTATATCCATTTGGCCAGCTGGTCAGTAGGACAGCCAGGGTTTTAATATAGTAGAAAAGGCAGGGACTTTAAGAGGACAGAGACCTTTACGTATCTAAAGAGAAAGCATGGCTCTGAGAGTATATGCCACTAAATTCAGGAGCAAAAGGAACATAGTGCAACTGGGTCCTGCATAACTGAATTTAACTCTCAGATGTGTAGAGTGCAAAGGAAAAAGAGATGCAGTGAATGTGGTCCAGGCAATATTGGGAGTAGCAGTAAAAGTATTCTCTTGGTACTTTTCCAGATCGTATTAGTAGGCAAAGCCATATCTTCAGAGGAAATTAGTTACAATTTAGGCGCTTTATCCTCTGAATGGCTCTGACTCAGACATGCAGAGCAACTTTGTGGCCCTACTGGGCAGCAGGCGGTTTTATTATTACACAGTACTGTTCTCGAAAGTTACATAACGTTGTCTATTTGCTAATGTTATTGGCATTTGCCCTTTCCTTCTTCCTTAGTCCACAATGACCACTGTATGACTTATTTTCAGAAAATAATTTTTTATAGTTATATATTTCATACTTCATATTCATGAGTATTAGCAAATATTCATATTTTTTCAGATAAGAAATGAAAGCAGTTTATAGTCTAACCTTTATAAATCCTCAAATGATTGAGCAAACTGGAAGATATTTCTCTTCTTTTTTTTACAAGTTTTGTTACTACTTTTTTTTAATTAAAAAAATTTTTATTTTTAATGCCTTTACTATGGTATGATTCCTGTACAGTAAACTACACATATAACATTTCTTAAAATAAAAATGGATAAAGTTTTACAAATTGGTATTCACCCATTACTACTGGGTATTGTGCCCAAAAGATACAGCATTACCAAAGAATATCAGTATATTAGTAAGCTACAGTTAACCACCCCAGAATTTCGTAGAATAAAAACACTTTTATTTGTTCATGGTTTTGTGGGTTGGCTGGGTGATTTTTCCAGTGTGAATTCACTCATGCAACTACATTTAGCTGGTAGATCTGCTAGGGGGCTGGGCTCAGCAGAGATAGTTAGAAAGCTGGGTCTCTCTTTCCTTGTAGCAATTCACATTCAAGGAGAGTAGCCTGGGTTTCTTCACATGCAGTTTCAGGTACCATTACAAGAGTGCAATCCTCAATGCCTACCAAGCGACCACTGCATTCAATTTGTTCCACTGGACAAAGCAAAATGATGTGGCCAAGCCCTGTGTCAGTGTTGAAGGAGCATACAGCAGGCAGTGACTACCAGGTGTTAATCACTGGGGGCCTTTAACATAACAATCTAGCACAGTTCATAGCTCTCTTTCTCTCTGATTTCATATGAGGGGTATTAACCAAGAAGTCCTACCTCAAATTCCAGAGCAGGTCATGAAAAGATAAAAGTACCATGATTGAGGCACAAGTTACTTCATTTGTCAAGGTTCCACCTGCTCATTGTTGCCTCCCCTCCGTTCCCCTGTTCCCTTACCCACTCTCCCTCCCACTGACTTATCACTTGCTATACACATCCCTTCCTCTGTTTTCTCTGTTAGCATTTGTATCAGTTAGGGGTCAACCAGAGAAGTAGAACCACTAGGAGATGGATATTAAAAGATTTATTGCCAGACTCATTGGTTGTGGAATCTGGTAAGGAAAGTCCAAAATCCATAGCACAGGCCATCTGGTAGGGCAAACCAAACCCTGGGATTCTGGGACATCAGCCGAAGCTGCTCTCCACAGGTGGGATTTCTTCTTCTTCAGGGCAACTTCAGCTCTTAATGAATCAGGCCCACTCAGATTACCTAGGATAATCTCCCTAACATAATGTCAACTCATTAAGGACTTTAATCACATCTACAAAATATCTTCACAGCAACATCTGGATTGCTGTTTGATTGAATAACTAGGGATTGTAGTCTAGCCAAGTTGACACATCTAAAAACCAGCACAGTGCTTTTCAATACTTGCTATACAGTAGGAAATTTGAAATCTCTTAGGTCTTATTGACCTGGCCAGTCATTACTGCATTTTTTTTCCCTGAAAACTGTGCATTGTTTTCTACAAGTTCTAGCCTGGCTGCCTAACTCTGACTCATGGTATCTATCTACTCTTACATTCCTGTAATGTTTTATTCTCTCAGATTTAGGGGCAGAAACTGGTCATGAAAACTTCTAATTTGCAGTTTATGTGACTGTTTTTCTTAAATCCCAGTTTCCCAGCAACTATAAGTGATTACAACTACATAATCAATTCCCTACATAAAATACAGTCTGTTTAAATATCTGACGTGGTTGCTGTTTTCATGACAGGACCCTGACTAAGGCACTAGATTAAGTATGATATAACACCCAGATCATTATAAGAACTCAATGAATATTGGTTATTTAATAAAAGAAAAAATATATATATAAGCAGCTGGATTTGGGGGCAGTCCTGGTTACATGTGTACATTTCCATTTTTCTTCCATCCATTGCTTTCTTTTTAATGACTCACCCTTTCGCCTACCCATCATTTGATTATTCCTAAAGACCCTGATCTGCCACAGTCTTTACCATCTCTGTTAATGACTACTCCATTTTCCCAGTAACCTGGGTCAAAACCCTGTGGTTCCTCTTCACTCCTCTTTTTCTTTCATATCCCATATTCTGTATGTCAGTGAATCCTATTGGTCTCCCTTCAAAATATTTGCACTTCTCAGCATGTATTCTGTCACTACCTTGGTCTAAGCCTCCTTCATTTTAACTCTTGACTGGACATTGCTAACAGTGGTCATAATAACCTTTCAGAAATGAGTATAAAAGGCTGTAAAATTTACATGAATATGCGGCTTTTCCTTCAGTGCCTTCTCGCATTTGCTTTTCCCTCTGTCTTGAGTGTTCTCTCCTGAATCGACCTGGCTTCTTCCCACAATTCCATGAAGTCAGTAATCAAAAGTTCCCTTATTACTTCAGCCTTTTTTGGCCACTGCATCTTATATTTCTACCAACACCCATTTCCTGCCTTATTATTTTTTTCTCTAGCATTTTTCTCCTTCATTATCTGTAGTCCCCTCATATGTCAAGTCAACTTCATGAAGGCATAATTCTTGTCCATTTTTTCCTCTGCTATATTCCCAAACCTAGAACAGTGCCTGGTATGGAGTAGATACTTAAAATTTTCTTGTTGAATAAATGAATGAATGAATGAATGAATGGATGAATATTATTTAATTGCTGCAATGACTCTGGGAGTATGACTATATAGTTAAGGAAGTCAACAACAATCAGAAAACACTCTAGCCAATGTATATCAAAGTAGATGTGAAAAAGCACTAGACTGTTTTTCAGCTTTACGAAAATTTCAGAATGTTTTTCCCTAATTGCAAATAATCACTTTAAAATACTTCAGAGCATTAGAATGAGAAAAATAAAGTAAAATATAGAAATAGAAAATTAAAGAGTGTTTTTAATAGCGAAGAATAGGTTTTATAGAGACATAAAATTGAAATACACACTTTGGTAAGTAACAGGAGCAGTAATTTTCAGTATTAATGTAATACTTAAGATTCTCTCTCTTCACAGAGTTCAGAGAGGCTTGAAAGATCTAAGGCTAAGAAGCAAATTAGAATGAATTCCATCTTAAATCACATTAAGGAGTATCTTGATGCTCTTGCAACAACTTCCAGATTGACAATTGCTCAAGTAATCTTCTACCAATTAGAAATATCCCCAGATTGTCATATATATGCTGGTCACACAAGTAGTCTTGGAAACTTCACTAGAGGCAGGGACAATGCCAGCAACTGGCAACAACGTGGGCTTATGGAAATGAACTAAAAGTCTCAATAAGGGATAATATTTCAAAACTCTTGAGTCCAGATCTAAGGCCTGGGTAGGAGTGAGATTTACTGAAGTCAACCCCAATTTGGGTTAATGGCATTTTCTAAATGATATGATACATGGCATGTGGGGCTGTACATTATCTAATTCTTCAAAATAAATGAGACTTAGGGCACAGTTGTGATGTCAAAGTCACAGTTAAGGAGAGTCACCTAAGCCATTATAACAGATACTAAAACCAGGCTCCAACCCTAGAAATTAGAACTGGCAGCCACCTGTCAGGGGGTCAGGTGTTGGCCATTCAGCTTTGGGTTTAGGTTTAGGCTCAACTTCCTAATATAGAGGTAATTCACGGAAAAAAAAAATCTATCTATCTATCTATCTATCTATCTATCTATCTATCTATCTCAGAGAGTTAGACCAGGCAGATAAACCTGCCATGAAGAAGGATATTCTTGCCTGGTCCTTTCTTAGGGACTCAGAAATTATATTTTCTATAGTTATTTATCCAATCAGATCAAGGAAAAACAGACTATTTACATACTCATGATCCACAGAAGGTATAGAACTCCTGGTATCTCTTTTGGTCTCCCTCTTATTATCTCAGACTCTGGGTGAGGTGGAACCCAGGTCATAACTAGTCATAACTGTTAGGAAAGGTCAGGAGGGAGGGACTCACCCTAATATCTGACTTCTTTACTAAGATATACATTTTGGCTTTAGAGTGATAAAGAAGTGAATACCTCAGAAAGCAAACACTAAGAATAGCAATATAATCTGTTCAAAGTATAAATATATTTTTGTAAACTATATATGTAGAGGATGTGAGAGAGACTTGCAAAATATTCTGTAAAAAGTTAACAGGGTTATCTCTGAGTGAAGAAATTATGTGTGAATTTATATTTTATTTTTCTATCCCTCCTTTGGACTTTACTAGCATTTTATAGCTGCATATTTATTATTTTTCTTTTTTTTAATTTGAATCTAAACTTTGTCTAGTAGAGTCCCAAGTTCACACATTTGCTGTTAGTTTCATAAATATTAAGGGGGATATCTGGTTCTAAACCACAAGGTAAATCATCAATATTTATTGTGAATTTACTACTAGCCCACACTCTAAGTGCTCAAAAGCAGTGACTCTTAATTTTTTTAAAAAAATTATATTTGAGAATGCATATAAATTTTAAACACTTTTCTCTTTAAAAATGCATGTCTGTGAATTAACACAATACTCTGCATGAAATTTAAGGGTATTTAAAAATCCCTGAAATCCAACTGGGAGCCATTCTGTGCACCACACATTAAAATCTGAAGGACAGAAAAAACAAACAAACAAACAACAACAAAAAAAAAACCCCTACGTCTGTTCTTTAGTTTTTAATCTAATTATGGAAACAGTCCTAAAGTCATGAAAAGTTAAGCAGCAAGAGAGAAGCAAATGAATGGATGAATGAATAAATGAATAAATGAGTAATTGAATATATACATACATGCATATGTACACAATTTCTACAAGGGAATATATAGTTAATAGGTAAATGAAAATGATAAATGTTGTACTAGTAGATTAGATAACAATTATACAAAACAGCAAAATTATCTGTCAGGTAGTTGACCTATAAAAAAGATTAATTCAGTATATCAACATTAAGCTTTAAAAAGAAAATATACCCCAAAGAGTACTTGAAGTCTATCTCACTCTCCTAGTTATGATAATTCTACTTTGTTGTTATTATTGCTATATGTAGAATAAAGGCAAAGTGGCATAATAGTAAATAAGTTTCCTAGTAAATCCAGCATCTGGCTTTGAGGTAGTATGGCATAGTGAAAAGAATCTGAAGTCAAAAACAATCTAAATTTTGAATATTTTCTACCATTTGTTAAATGTATTTTGGGAGGAAATCTTGAGCTTTCTGAATCTCAGTTTCCTCTTCTGTAAAATGAAGATATTCTGGCTATTTATTGCTGTGTAAAAATTACCCTAAAACTCAGTGGCTTTAAACAATAACCATTAACTATTTCATCAAACCTCATGCTATGCTACTGTGAACCACTAATTTGAGCATGGCTCTGCAGGACAATCTCTCTGCTCCATCAAGTGTTGACGGACGTCACCCACGTGTTACTCATTTAGGAGATCATCCAGCCTGGAGGGTCTTAGATGGCTTCACCCCCTTGTCTGACACATTGTATGAAGGATGTTTGGACTCAGCTTGGGTTAAATGATTGGTTCACCTATGTGTGGCCTCACTAGCGCAAAACTCTCAGGGTAGTTGGACTTCTTCATTGTGGCTTAGGAATCTAGAGACAGTTTTTAAGCGAAAGGAAATGGAAACTGCCAGCCTCTTAAGGACTCAGTACTCGAAACTGGTACAGCATCACTTCTGCTGTATTCTTTTCATCATGGAAATCACAGGGACAGCCTACATTCAAGGTGAGGATGCGTAGATTCCATCTCTTGATGAAAGCTATATCAGAGTCTATGGCCATCCTTTGTCTGCTTCAGGGAATGATATTTCCTACTTCATGAGAGTTATTATGAGAGTTAAATAAAATTTAAAATATATGAATCAGGCTGATTGAAATACTTGAAAAAGTTAGAAAGCAGGCATGCTGCATGATTATCTCCTAACAACTGCTCTTACAAATGACCATCTTTTCTAGGTTTCATTTATCTCTAATTCTGAGTAAAATCTCCAACAGATATCATAAAACCGTTCGTCACCATCAGATATTCAAAGAATATTTTCTTTTCCCAGGTTTTAATAATAGAGCAGCCCATAAGCATTTGAAGCATTGAATTTTCATTCCATTAAAATTTTTTTCTTTCCCTTTGTCCTTGGTGGGGATAGGCTGGGAATGCTTTCATTCTCATCCTCACTTCACATCTTCCAATACCAGATAGTTATTTTGTGATACAATAGAAGGTAGGAAAGGCATGGGACAAAGGAGGTCTTTCTTGTACTTGCAATCTTTCAGTGACATCCACCAGATGTGGTGGATGTCTGAAGCCATTTACTTATTTCCTTTATCACTTTTCTGGATCTCTCACTTCAGCTCATTGGTGCATGTGACATTCTCCAGCTGGCCACATCCATCCTCCTCTAGCTTTTGCCTCAAACAGCTTTAGTCTTTATATCGAGGTCTCCTTAGTCTTTGGAGGAAGGAGACTGACATCGAGTCATTTTCAAGACAATCCATGGCTATCCTCTTTTGACACATAGGAATCACACAGGAGAACTTTGAAAATTTGGTTTGCTTTCAGTGAAGATTTGTTTATTCTTCTGCCATAGGCTACTTCAGCTAGTCAAAACTGCTAACCTTTAGACATTTTAGGCGTGAATCAGAGTAGTCACCGAATCCTTCAAATTACGAGATGCATATCAGACTGTCCAAATCCTTAAAGCATCTCTTCCTCTTAAGCAAGAACAAAGTAATCACCTTCCATCCCATTTTCACAGCGATTGACATCAAGTAGTGGACTACAGGACATGCTAACAATTTTTCCAAAGCAATCCTAATGTCTGCTAAATCCTCATAAATCCTATTTTTCTAAAATGAGCTAAGAATTCCAATACCATCTTTACAATTTTAAGCATGCTGTGCCTCGGTGATCTGATGCTTTTGGCTTTTTGATGCCCATGAAACGGAAGGTCTACATCTTCTCCTGTAGAATACGGGCAGGCTTTGATCAACAGCATATGGTGGAAGTAGCGCCGTGTGACTTCTGATGCTGGATCATAAAAGATGATGTAGCTTTTGCCTTACTTGCTGGAAGACTTGCATTCGAATCCCTGAACTTTCATGTGACTAGTCCAGATACCCCAAGGCAGCCATACTGTCAGGATGCCAAGCTACCTAGAAAGGGGTGCATGAAGGAATTTCAGTTTGCAATTCTAACCTTTGGGTCCTCCCAGCCCAAGCGCCAGACATGGGTGTACATGAGCCTTTAGAAGATTTTGTCTCACGGTGTTGAGTCACCCTCAGCCCTGGAGTCAGCTGAGGTATCATACGTTGTATGCAAATTTCTGACTCACAGAATCTGTGAGCGTGATAAAATGGTTGACTCATGCTTCTACGTTTTGGCTTAGTTGGTTACCCATTAGTAACTTGAACGAGTACTGGTTGTCTGCGTGTATGTGTGTGTGTGCATGTGTATTTCCCAGCTTTGGGACCTCAACCAAAACTGAGTAAGAAAGAGTCCCCTATTAATGTAAGATTACATAAAACAGTTGGAATAAAATATGTACTTGATACATAAAAACAGTTGTGTTCTTCTTGACTAACGCAAAGACCAAAAATCCTGCAAGAAAGCTTTATTCTCAATATGGCAAGATCCAGGCATTTTTAAAAACCATTTTTGTAAAAATGCCAGTTTTAAAAAGGGCCACCCAGACAGCCTGTACCATACCATGCTTCGTCAAAGCATTTACTTGTTTGCATTCACCGTACTGCACTGTTCATATGACAAGTGAGCTGTCATGAGACAAAGATCAGTACTTCTAGTGTACACAGCCTGTGAAACGCAGGTGATGGAGTTTGGAGGAAAGCTGCAGGACTGCATCCAAAGTAAATATAGGAAAATCTCACTAGATCAGAAAACAAAATGCCAAAAGTGAAGGAAATTCTTGAACAGCATCTGCTCCCACCCACTGCTTCTTCTAACTTACACTGAGTCTAAAGAATCATAAAATCACGGGTAGCTCTGTGGAGACGAGTGTGGCCCTTGATGAGAGCTGTTCAAGTCTTCAGACCTAGTCACAGAAACACATGCACCAAAGAGACTCATTTCTATAAGAAATGCATCTTGCTTTGGTAGTGAATTTGCTCTTGATAGCTTGTAAACAAACAGAAATTTTACAAATATTGAATATACTCAAAGAGCACACTAGTTCAAGAAATATTTTTGTTCATAGAACTCAGTAACAAAAAAACAAGCAATTCAATCAAAAAAATGGGCAGAAGATTCAAATAGACACTTCTCCAGGGAAGACATCCAGATGGCCAACAGGAACATGAAAAGTTGCTCAGCATTGCTAATTATTAGAGAAATGCAAATCAAAATTACAATGAAGTATCACCTCACACCAGTCAGGATGGCCATCATCAACAAGTCTATAAATAATAAATGCTAGAGAGAGTGTGAAGAAAAGGGAACCCTCCTTCACTGTTGGTGGGAATGTAAATTGGTGCAGCCGCTGTGGAAAACAGCATGGAGGTTCCTTAAAAAATTAAAAATAGAGTTACCATATGATCCAGCAATTCCACTCCTGGGAATATATCTGGAAAAGACAAAAGTTCTAATTCGAAAAGATAACATGCACCCCAATATTCACAGTGGCACTATTTATAATAGCCAAGACATGATAGTAACCTAAATGTCTATCAACAGATGACTGGATAAAGAAGATGTGGTATATGTATATATACATCTACATGTACATACACACATATATATACACACACATATACAATGGAATATTGCTTAGCCATAAAAAAGAATGAAATAATGCCATTTGCTGCAACATGGATAGACCTAGAGATTATCATACTAAGTAAAGTCAATCAGAGAAAGGCAAATATCATATATCATCACTTATGTGCAGAATCTAAAAAAAAAAAGTGAACTTATTTATAAAATAGAAACAGATTCACAGGCACAGAAAACAAATTTATAGTTACCAAAGGGAAAGGAGGGAAGGGAGTGATGAATGTACCAAGAATACAAATATCATAGTTTCTTGTGAGAAGCAAAACTACTACAAGAAAACAGATAGTAGGTGAACATTCTAAACATTGGAATATTACTTGGTGGGCATGGAAATACAATAATGAACCTTGGAAGAACTGCATGTACAATGGGATCAAGCTAAAGTAATTTGACCTGCTCATGTGATAATGAGAATGGTCTTTCCAATGAGACAGAAACTAGAAGTACTACCAACCCCTTTCCTGAGGCCCCTCTGTGATGGCCAGGGCTTCAGTGAGGCGAATCATCTTGCCTTTGTGACTCTTCTTTTCCTAGTCTGTGGCAGACCAACCCCTCACCACTTCCAACTGATGGACTCTTTCTTTATAATTACTATATTCAATTAGATAACTTTGAATATGAATGCTCTGGATCATGATATATTGGACTTTATAGATCCTTCCTGCCTTCTGGGAGGACAGTCTTATTTCCATCATTTTCAATTTCTTTATTTTCTTAAAGAAAATTACAGGTTTTTTAGGGAATAAGTTTTGTGATTTTCGTAGCTACCATTTCTTGGACTCTAGAGCAGAGTGCTAATTGCATGATTGAAACAGAGTTATTGCTTCATTTATCAGCATGACTCAAAGTGAATTCCTTCCTTATCAGTTCAAACTAGTATCCATACGTTTAACACAGTGAGTGATTAAAAAAATCTATATATGTACACATACATAAATAATTTACATAAATAACTATTCCCTGAGTAAACTTTTATTTATAGTCAATCCTGGTGTATACCGGAAAACTCATTTCAATCTTTCTTCTCCTCTAAGATAAAACATTTATTCTCTGCTTATGTCAGCCAAGGGTCTGTTGTAGGTATCGGACAAGCAGAAAACAAATGATGTACTAAGGCAATTGTTGGAAGGGCTAGAGGCCCAGCTGTAGGCTGAGCACCTAAGATTACTTCCAGAACGCCATCATCGAATGGTCACTAAGGGAACTGCTGCCTTCCAAGCAGGAAGCTGAGGAGTCAGGGAGCTGCTTCTCTAACTCCTTGCTCCAGGATGAGTCCAGCTTCGCTGAAGTCTGGGGGTCAAGATGTTCTTACCAAACTCTCAGCTCTAAGGCCCTACCACCTCAGCTCTACATATGGGCTAAATAAGACACCACCCCAACTACCAGCTTCAGGAGCACATTATTGCAGCTATGTTTCACGCCAGTAAAACAGATGTTCTATAGGTTCCTTGCATTCTCTCTCTAAATTCCTGCAAACATGGGAAGCATTTACTGAACCTCTGATAAAGCTAATAAAGAAAATCCAAACTCCTCCTCATCCTTGCTTGCCAGTAGCAACAGAAGATTTTCAGGAGGGGGCTCTGTATCACATCTCCTAAGGGTACATATTGGTTTATCAGAAGCTGGGTCACATGTGGAACCGAGCTGTCGGGGAGTTTGAGAGGCAGGATTGAGACTAGAGTGAAGCAAGAGAGACACCTAGGGCACCAAGCTCAAGGAGGCACTCATTCCCAGGTGCCAGCACAAGCCTTAAGGTGAGCGGCCTTAAATCTGGGGGACTGGGCACCTCACATGTCTCACTCTAGTCTTGGCCGTGCTGAGAAGTCTTTAGCAAGTGGAGTGGGTTGGAAGAAAGTTCACAAGCCAATACGCAGTATTGCCACAGTCTTCCTGTTGTCTGCTTAATATTTGGCCAGTCTTTCTCTTGTAGTAAAACTACCAACAGCAACCTAATGGCCACACAAAGCCAGTATGTGTGCTTTTGTCAACCACAATATAACTACACCACAAATAAATGAAAATTCAATGCCCTTTCTCCATTTTAAGAAAAAGACAACTGTTATCATCTTTAAGATACCCAAAAGAAAACCAAATACACTGAGACCATACCATTCAGGAATCTGCCTGTTTTGTCTCTTTGTTCAAGAATCCTAGTAGCCATAGAAACATGGTTCTGATCATGTTAAAAAATAACTTTTTGCTATTCTATGTATCATATCACTTTTTAACTAGGAAAGAAACTCTATTCCTACATTCTTTTATAATTTAGAGTCATCTCATAGCTGAAATGTCAAAAAAAATTAAAACCATGATTCAGGCTTTGTGCCTCATAGGAGAAAACATGATCAGAAAATCTTGCTGTGAAGTTCCACAGATAAGTAATCCTAGATATCTGGATGTTGCTGAAAGTTTCTTGAAGTACTTCTCCCTTTTGACAAAGAACACCCAGAGAGCTTACCTCGGATGATAATGGGCATTAACAGAAGAGATAAAATCAAGTCTACTTGCCTCTGAAGTAATTTCTCAGCTGATTTATTTGTGAAAGCAGAGATGCATATTTAAGAGGAAAATTTCCCTTAATAAGATAATAACAAGATAAAAAAATGCACAGCATACTACCAGCACATCCTAACAGCAAAGATAAAGTGAGGAAGGAAGACAAGGCATGTCAGATGGGTGAGGGTGAGAACTGCAGTGCTAGGTCGGGTATCCGGGGAATGCATTACTTTGAAGGGGGCTTTCTAGTAATAACTCAAAACTGAAGGAGGGCGGTTTTACCCATGTAGATATTTTGGGAAAAGAGTAGAGGATTCAGTAAACAAAAGCTTTGAAGTAGAAGCATGTCTGGAGTGTTGCAGGGGTAAAACAAGGTTTGTTGTGCCTGGAGTTGTAGGCGAGAGTAAGATAGGAAATGAGACAGAAGAGATTAATGGTGAGCCTGATCATGTAAGGCTTTGGTTCTGACCATTTGTAGGGACTAGTCATTTAAAAATATCCATTCAAGACCTAAAAACTAACAGATTAAAAAAAAAAAAAGGAACTTTGTTAAGCCAATATAGGAGACCCACAAAAACATTTAGAGCACATACTATATTTAAAGATAAAATGTTAAAATCATTCTCTTTAATATCAGGGGCAAATCAAGGATGCCTTACTCTCACATTTTCACTAGTTCTCCTTAAGATTGCACTGAAGGTCCCAGTCAGGACAGTTTAAAAAATAAATTAAAAGAAACAAAAGTATAGTGATTAAAAAGCAAAACGAAAAATCAATATTGCAGACATTACAAATTACAATTAGTGAATCCACAGACAAAAATATTAGAATTAATAATGATAAATAAAGGATAATGCATATCAAACCAATATGCAACATAAAAGCAGTGATTGATTAGAAGATGTAATTTTCAATAAACCATTTACTATATATAAGAAGGAAAAACATAATATCTAGGAATAAACAATTTTTAAGAGTTTCATGAAAAAGATTGTAACATTTATCTGAAGATGTTATAGAAAGCCTAACTCTGGAGAGGTGTCCATGTCTTTAGATGGATTCACCATAATAAAAATAACACTTCTCCCCAGAACAATTCTAATCCATATTCCCACAGGATTTTTGTGAAATTTTATAACTGGGTTTTTTAATTATTTGGTGGCATAAAGGGTCAAAAATAGCCCTGAAGATTTTCTTTACTATAACAAAATTACTATGAGCTAGAATTATTTTAATAGTATAGTATTGGCTTAAAGATAAAATTCTAGAAAGTGGAACAGAATAGAAAGTTCCTTAATGGTCATATCTGTATATGAAAACTTAATTTAATTTATGACTTAGTTGTTAGCACAGATCAATGGAAATAAATGGTTTTAAATCAGTTTATCCACTTGGGGGAAAATATGTCAAATTGACTCTCTACATCATTCAAGAATCAATTTCAGATAGAATAAAGATTTAAATGGGAATTAAAACCGCTATAATTATTACAGAATATTTTGTGCCCTTAGGGCAGGAAAAAATTTATTAAAAAAACCAGAAAATGCAAACCATAAAATGAAAGATTCAGAAAATCTATTATTAGATTAAAATGAACAACTTCTGATCAGTCAGGAACACCATAAGACCACAAAAAACAAGCTAAGAACTGAAAAAAATTCTCCCACATATATAAGCAATAAAGGATTATTATCTTACCAATCAATCAACAAGAAAAAAAAGAAACAACTAATTAAACTTGAACAAAAAGCATGAACAGACATCTCATAGAAGAGGTATATGAATGACCTTTGAATACAAGAAAAGATGCTTAAGCTCATTAGCAAGCCCAGAAGTATACACGGATATCCTGACATCTCAGCAACGCATTGCTCTGTAACACTCTGTGTTGGCAGGAGGGTGGAGCAATGAGAACAGTCATCCACTGCTCATGAGCTGAAAACTGTTGCAAACGCTTTGGAAGACAGCTTGCCAGTGTATCACTAAGTTAACAGGTGTGGTTCCACTCCTAAGTATCCACACTAGGCAAAATCTTGTACAAGTTCAGAAGAAGGTAAGTTACAAGGCAGCAATGCTCGTAATGAAAATAAGTTTCAACATTTCAAATACTGATCAATTGTGGAACAGGTTAACAATTGTGATAATTTTGTACAGTATAATAGTATTCGGTAGTGAAAATAAATTAACTATAGCTATGCACGGGGTTAATCTAATTCCCCAAAACACGATGTTGAGAGGAATATAGCACAGAACCACACACAGTACAATGCCATATTAAAAATTTTAAAAAATAGACCTTAATTACCTATTCTTTGGAGCTAACTGTATATGTGGCTCTTGAGGTGAATGGAGCTAGTGTGACTGAGGAGGGGCACACAGAGGGCATAGGTGAAGCTTCTAAAATACTAGCCATGTTCTCTCTTAACTTGGGTTGTGGGTCTTTTAGTTAATAGTCTTTAAATTTTAATACATGTTTTAAAACTTTCCAAATCCATGGTACGTTTAACAATAAAGTATTTTACACAAATAATTTGGTCATTTAAATTCATTTATCCTTGTAAAGCAAAACTTCGAGATTCTAAATTATTTCAGCACATACCTTTACATAAACTATTTCTATGATTCCGCTCACCCAGGTCTCCAGCTTTATTTGATTAATATGCACATTAAAATTATTCAGGTTTCCTCAAAAATCCTACATCCACTTACAGATCTGTACCCTTTGATCACCTAAGAAACTCATTATCTGGTAGAGGAAAAGTCAAATGAAATGAATTTTAGCAGCATGTAATTATTCTCAGTTTCACCCGTTTCAGCACAAAGAAGTCAAGGACTGCTGCGTTCTGAATCAGATGAGCAGCCGGATATTTACAGACAGTATCTCAATTAATTTTCACGAACTCCTGATTGTATCTGTTATACTTCTACTTTGCAGATTAAAAAAAGTCTCAGGAGTGATTAAGTAATTTATGCATGATTACCTACCTGGCTAATAAAGGGCAGAAGAGAGAATCAATTTCTGGTCTTCAGGTTGTGAAGCCACAGCTCTTCCCATTGCATGTGACCAGCCTACAGGGGGGATGGGGGTCGCCAGGTGCTGGAGACATCAAGCACAGTGCTTTCGATGGAGTAAGAGCTTCATACGTAGCTGATGAATGAAAAAAATAAATAAATGTTTCCTGAAAAAATGGTCCTTACCTGAACATTGTTTTTTGTTTGTTTGTTTCTTAGTCTGTGATCATTCTCCCACCTTCAATTATGTCTGCATAACCCTGGACCATGAAAGTTCATTTAATAATTGGAAACCACACTTTCTCATACATAGAATATTTTAAACAACATGCTAAATAAAGACTCAGACCATAATCCAACTCTTTTAACTCTGTGGGGTTTTTCCCCCCCTTTTTTTAATGATACTATATTGTGCCTAAGAAAACAGGGCTGTAGCTCTGTGATGCAAATTTCATAGGACAAAAGTTTCAAGTTATAAAAAAAATGAATTAGGTCTCTGTGTTACAAATTCCATAATTTCAAAATGCTGCAGTGATCATTTCACAGCCATATTGCGCTACATGGGGGAAACTTACTTTTTAACATACGGTTTCCTCAAACTTAAACTAATACCTAATGGAAAAGTCTAGAGACGCTCCCTCTCTTTCCAGTGAAGTAGTGATGCACGTTAAATAATTATTGTGCTTCAACAGCTTCTTAATTTTTAAGAAAGATCAATTTGATAAGCAAGCATCTGTACTATTCCCCAAGAACTCTATCCACCAGCTTGGGAATGTTTTGCTAATAGAATCACAAGGCTTTTATTGTAGAATTAGTGAGCTGGAGGAGAACATTTATCTGCATGTCATACCTGTAGTATTTTGGCTTTTATTGTAGAATTAGTGAGCTGGAGGAGAACATTTATCTGCATGTCATACCTGTAGTATTTTTTAAACCTATAAATAATGAAATAAAGTACTTCGATTTTGTCTGAAAATAATTCTTAGGTGATACGAGGAAATTGGTGCTTAGAAAGAGCCTGCCCAAGGGCTTGCAGGTTGCTTCCAGGGATCATGAAAAAGCTGTGGATTAGTGTCTTCTGTCTTACATGGTGGAAAAAGATAGACTTTTCATCTTCAGGGTAATTTATATTTAATATTGATGAAATGATAAATCTGAACAATTTCACAATTCCTTCCTTCCTTCTTTCCTTCCTCCCTTTTTTCTTTTCTTTTCTCTTTTCTTCTTCCGTCTTTCCTTTCTTCTTTAACCGTTCTTGCCTTTCTTTATTTATTGTATTCTTCTCTTTCCTTCCACCCTCTTCTAAGAGGAGAAAGACAACAAAAGTGGAACTTTTAAACCCTATTATTGCAATAGGAAAAAAGTAAACTTTGGGCTTTGAATAATGAAGTAACTTTCATAAAAATTTAGTTCTGACAGTGAATTGTCATCTTAATCTGTCACAAAATGTATAATTTGCAGCATCATACTCTGAAAATACTAGACAGAATTCGGTGTAGCAGAAGATCCCTAAGCTAAGAAGCAGAACAGACATCAAATCTCACCTCATCCTAGTTGTATAATTTTAAGCAGCTGATTCAGTTTCCTCATCTACAAAATAAAGTGTCTATTAAAGGAAACTCAAATGAGATTATTCGTGTCAAAGCAAGTCAAAAATGGCAAAGCTTCATCTAAATGTAAGGCATTATTATTTGAGAGAAAGATGTTTCTTTTCTACCCTTTAATGTTTTGAATTACAGCACCTGTAATATTTCCTGGATTTACTGTAATTCTATTGGCCTTTTTGGAGAAGAGGTGTAATTTGAAAGTAGAAGTCTTCCAAACTGGCCTTTTGATAAAAAGTTGATATATTTGACGTTGCGGGGACTCATATGAGTATCATTTTATGTAAAGTAAACCAGCAGAATGCTTTGCCATACAGCAGTAATCTCACTCAGTATTCACGTTGTCAGCTGTGATGTAATCGGGAATATTTTAAATTGATTTTATGTTAAATTCAAATGTAGAGCGCAGAGTACATAACTATCTGTCCAAGCTATCAAATAAACCAAATTCTTTGAGTGACAGTAAATATATGTATATATTTTACAAGATTAAACCGCTTCTGGTTTCATTTTTACTGTGTTTCCATAATACCCTCTCAGTTAACATTGGTTGTTGGTCTACCCTTATAAGTGAGTATAAGCTTTTAGTCTATGAAGACTTCTCTAGCCGGGGTGTGATCAAGACGGAAAAAAAAATTGTTTTGATTCTGTTTCTTTTCACTCAGCAGAAAGCAAGTGAAGATTCTGGGCCAGGAGTGAATGGGCTCAAGGACGCAGGCATCTCCACTTTGCAAAATTTACTTGCTAACTTGAAACAGATTGAAAGAGAAGAAAAAATGTCAGAGAGTGGGTCTCAAAAAGGATTATGGAGCTAGTGAAGGCTTTATTGAGTGTGCCCAAATTCATTAATAATTTAAAGAATATTACCCAGAAAGTCTTCCATGATTGTGTTTGTACTGATTAACATGTTGAAATCTCATTTTCTCCTATACCTATTTGTGAAGCCTTGGGGAGACTGTTGTTTTGAGTTTTATAGTTTTGCTACTTATTCCCTAACAGTTGGTGAGTATCAAATACTCTCTGAATTTTAACTTCATCTGTAAAATTATAACAACACTAAGTGCAGGAATGCTGAGAAGATTTCCATTATTATCTCTACAAACACAGACATTGGGGAGGTTTAAGTGGATGAGTGCTTTGTACTCTACATGTATTTGTTTTATGCCTGCTAACATGCTTTTTCCCTGGGAAAGGTCAGAAAAAGCATAGTTCATGTAAGTGAACAATCTTGCAACTTTTGGAATTCTTTATAACTTGAGCAGACTAGGTAGTTCCTGCTTGATTAAGCCATGAAACAAAAGACTAGCAAAGCAATGATGTTGCCAGCACCCAGAAGAGGCATAAATCAATATTACTCCATTCCTGGCTCATTTTAAAGAAAACATCTATTGTTATGACTGTCTTTCTGCTTTCATGTGATAAAAGCCCATTCTGTCTCCACGTCTCCCCCAGAAGAGCTTTCAGTCACGATATGAACCATGCATCCTTCACGGGTTGGTCAATCAGACATACTCCATTTGCTTCCAATTGGTCATAGCGATCAGTTGAGAGTAGTGAGTGGGAGCCAAGCTAGACAAAACAGACTTCCCTAACACAGGCAATTAATACATGATGAATCAGAAATGTACTCTTATACACAGATTCATGTCTTCAGAAATTGCCTGCTAGCTCCCTTATCCTAGAGAAACTAGGAAAAGATTGAAGGAGAGATGTCTGATAACACTGGCATGAAAAATCACAGTCATAGAAAAACATTTAGTAATGTAGTATTCCATTTGTAGTCTTATGAAGATTTCTTTCCATATCAGATATGGTCCAGTATATTAATTTCTCTGCATCAACAAAATTTAATTCATTAAACAGAGAGTGTCTAAGCTACTTGGCTCAGGTTTCCCAGGTGAAGGAAGTAGTCCTTCATCTCACAGTCATATGAGAAGAGAGAACACCCACCTAAAAGGAGAGAGACAGGTGGCTCATCCTGATCCTGAAGGAGTAGACCCTTCATGGACCACTCAAGGTGCCCGGGTGGAAGAGGAAGAGGAACAACAGTCCACATCACAGGTAGCTAGCATTTTATCTGCTTTGCCATATCCAAACCAAAAAACAATGTCCCCACATTTGAGTAATGCCTTCACTCTTATAGAAGGATGTTTGCAAGATTTAGACAAGATGTTATCATGTTCTAGCTCCAGATTCCTTCCTGGATTACAAAGAGGAAGAGAAGTGAATAGAAGAGGCCCAGTCTTCTCTAACAGCAATTATTTTCTCCAAATATCTCTCTTACATATCCCCAGCTAAAGTACTGGGACATATTTCTATCTATATTTTCCTGTAGGTGATTTCACTAGTTCTTGGTTTTAAATCTCACTTATGTGCTGATGAAATTAAAATTTACAATTTCAGCCTATGAATGTCCCTTAAATTCCAGACTTGTGTATCCAAGTTTCTATACTCTGATTTGGATATTTAATATCATGTCTCAAAAAGAGCCTCTGTTCTCCCAAGTTTTCCTTTTCAAGGTAACTACCTTTGAAAATCCTTTTTTCACCCTTTAAAATCCATTCTTGACAACTCTTTTCACATCATAACCAGAGCGATCTTTCTTAAATATCTGATAAACCCTTAATTTCTTAAATTGTCATGCATTGCCCTTTATGGTTTATTTTACTTCTATCTTTATTTGGTAAGTACTACTTTTCCATGCAATCAGTAGTCTAGCCACAATAAAGCACATCCATTTCCCATAAAGTGATATGCTCTTCAATATGCTAAAACTTATGCCTTATAGAATTATCATCTTCCCACCCAGCTGCTGGTGGCTTCGCATCCATCCTTTAGATTTCAACTCAAGCATGACTTCTTCTCTAAACTGACCCTGATATTCAGGGGCAGCCTTCTTTTGCTGCCAGAGCATCTTCTGCCTGCAGATGGTATTTTCACTTGGAATCCAACAATATGAAATCATATGAAACTTTGTCTTTTCTCTCTTCTTCTTACGAGACTATGGAGACTTTGAGGTTGAGGATTTTTTTTTTTTTCTGTTTTTATTCTTTTGGTCTTGCTTATCTTTAAATCAACAAGAACCTAATACAAAGTCTGGCAGAAGATGGTACTCAACTAATGTTTTGTGAAAGAATAAATGTTACTGCATAAAAAGCATGATTTTATTCACTTAAGATACATCATTTAAGAATTATTTCACATTCTTTTGGTAATTAATCTAGGAGATGTTTGGGAGTTACATTCTTCTATCAACACCATCTTCACCCTTAGGCACCTGACAAATCTGTAACCGAAAATACTTTCTTAGTCTTTACTCTGTTGTGAAGAGATAAAAATAACATGCATGAAAACTGCATTTAGAGAGTGAATTATTAAATCTCTAGTATGGTTTCAAGGTATAATATCTTTGCCTATGAGTTGAGGTTTTAGGCATTTTCATAACAGGAGATTCAAAGTTTGTGTTTACAGTAATGTTACAAGGACCATCCCCACAAGCAGAGAGAGGTTTTAATCATCCACAGGTAAAGAAGAAAGCCCCAGGGCTGGAGGGAAACAATACGCTCTGGCTCCAGTTATACAGAGATTATGATCCCTGAGCAGAATTAAAGGTGAGAAATCTAAATCTGGAAGAAAAAATATTTTAAAATATTAGTGAGAGAGAGAGAGAAAGGAAAAAGCAGTCTTGAAAAAGGAGCTTACGGCTAGAAGTCAGCAGACCGGGGTTCTGCACTTTGCTTACTGGGGGACCTTATACAAAAACCCCCATTTGTCCTAACGATTGGGATACAGCCATACACATCTGCCTTACTGTCTGGCTCATAATAAGCAAAGGATTAGATGGAAAAGTAAATGAGAAAACAATTATTAAAAAGGAAAACCCTCTTCTAACTTATGTAATTATTATTAATAATAGTATTCATTAACAGATTTTTAAAGTAATATTAATAAAACAAGATGACAAGAGATGGTACTCCATTTTAGGGAGAGTCTGCCAGTAGGTATTAACTGTGAAGTGTCAAGTTGCTCTCTAGATCTTGTCCATCTTCTTCATCCATTTACAGTCTGTCCTTCCTTCAAACTCAGATCAGGTTAGAGCATTTTAGAGTTATTGGGTATTTCAAAAATCAGTTATCTAATTGCTCCTCTACTTCATAGCAAAGGAAGCATATGAAACCCAGAAAGATTACATAATCTGCTCTAAATCACCCTGCCAGGGAGTAGTAATGCACATGATCATATACTTGTCAACTCCCAATTTGACACCATTTCTGCCTTATGAATTCCTCTGTCTACCTCCAGCGTGAAGTCTAACTGTCTGCATTCACACAGCAGAAGATTGCAAGTAAGAATTAAGTCCCATCTCTGTCACTGACTGTTTGATTTGGTAAATCACTTATCTTCTCTGAGCATCTACTTTTCATCTGTAAAACAAGAATAATAATAAATGGAAAAAGTAATTAAAAAAATTTATAGAATGACAGATTTTGTGCTTGGTTCTGAAGAGTCAGATTTAATGGAAACACAGACCATACACCTAAAGACCTCATAACTTTTCAGAGCAACACTTCCTAAACTATACTCCGTGGCACTCCTGTCCTTTAGGAAATTAATAATGTTTGGGTGGAAAAGTATGGGAAATGATTAATTGTATATCAGCTCTTGGAGATTCATAATACACATTAGCATATTGGAGGCTTTCAAAAATTCAGTTTAGTATTAACAAATAAAGATCTGAGATACTATTTATGAAAGTGCCTTATTAAGTGTAAAATAGAAGACAGATATAACATTCATTCTGCTCTTCTGCAAATTCTTGTTAATTAGAGTCTGTCCTACTTGTCTTTTTTGACTTCTTGAATTGTTTTTTTTCTATCCTTAGTTCATGTCTCCTAAGTAGTTAATCATTTAAGGGCTCTACAGGTAAATTCAGATTCAGCTAACACAATTTGCCAGGCACTGAGCTAAGCACATTCTCTATGCTCTCTGGCCCAGCACATAATAATCACTGTAAAAATATTGGCTGCTGCGGTGAGGATGAAGTTGAATCACAGATTCCTCTTGTTACCTACCCATAAGCTAGGGGGCCAGTATCCATGAATCAGAGAAGCTGTCTTCAACACCGCTCGGAATCAAACTGCAGCTCACTCTTCTCATTAGCTCCTTTGAGAGCTGATCCTTGATTAAATATATAAGATTTTGTTCTGAAAGTCAAATTAAAACAAGAATAATCAGAAACTGCTTCAGAACATTTAATAACAGCAACTGCTAACATTAATGAAGCACCTCTATGTGCCAGGCTCTGTGTTACACAGGAGATTTGATATAGATATAGATAGATTTATAGATTATACATATATACACATTTATTCCTCTTCATAACGCTATCAAGCATGTTGTTATTGTTGGTTTTGCCCATTTTTTTTAGGCAGTTGGTGAGATGATCCTATTTGGGAGAGTTTCTCCTGTTAATGTGGTGAATTAGGTTTGTTGATACTCAAATGTCAAGCCAAAGCTGCATAACTGTGATAAAACCAACTTCTTCAGGATATATTTTTGCTGGTTTTTCAATTTGAATAGCTAATACATGTTAAGAAAGTTCATTGCTATGTTCATAAAGGATACTGGTCTTTATTTTGCTTTCCTTAAAATGTTTTTGCTAGGTTTTGGCATCAAAGATATGCTGGCCTTATAAATCAATTGGGAATTATTTCATACTCTTCTATCTTCCAAAATCAGTTGTGAATATTGCTATTTATTCCTCCTTAAATAGTTAATAGAATTCACAAGAATACCTTCTGAGGCTGAAGTGTTATTTTTAGGAAGGTTTTGATAATGAAATCTTTTAACATATAGTTATATAGTTGGATAATGCATCTTTATCAAGTTTGACAATCTCTAGTTTTTGATGAAAATGCTTAACTCAGTATATTTAATGTAAATTTTATATTGTTTGCTTTAATTATAAAATCTTCCTATGTATATTTTTTGTTCCATATTTGTTTCCTCCTTGTTCCTTCTTTTTTTCCTTCTATTCAATAAAATGAATATTTTTGAGTATCCTATTTTAATTATCATTAACTTGATGATAAATGAGTTTTTCATTTTCAGCTATTCTATGTATTCCAATATGTATCTTTGACTTCTCAAATCTTCCTAAAGTTAAAATTGTACAGTTAACACAACATATATAAAAAACACAACTTACAACACTAAAACTACCATTTTTCATTCTCATTCAACGTTCAATTGTCATATATTTTATATCTATAAATACTATAAACTTCAGAAGAAACTGCTGTTATCTTTCACTTAAGCATTCAGTTATCTCAAGGAAATGAAAAAGAAAAAATATTATAGTCTATTCTATTTACCCAGACATTTACACCTTCTTACAGGTCTTCAGTCCTGTTTGTTATAGGTTGAATTATATCCCCTCAAAATTCATATGTTTAAATGCTAACCTGCAGTACTTCAAAATGTGACCTTATTTGGAAATAGGGTTGTTGCATATTTAATTGTTAAGATAAAGTATTAGGGTGGCTGTATTCCTATATGAGTGTTGTCCTATAAAAGAGGAAACTTGGACACAGACACAGACACACACACACACACACACACACACACACACACACACACACACAGGGAGGATGTGAAGATGAAGGCAGAGATCTGAGTAATGCTTCTACAAAACAAGGAACACGACAGATTACCAGCAAACACCAGAAAATAGGAGGGTGACATAAAACAGATTTTCTTCACAGCCTTTAGAAGGAACCAATATCTTCATCTTGGATTTCTAGCCTCCAGAACTGTGAGAAAGTAAATTTGTTTCTCAAGCCATCCAGTTTGTGGTGCTTTGTTATGGCAGCCTTAAAAAATTAATACACTGCTCAGAGATCCAAGTTTCCATCTATTATAATTTCCCTTTAGCTTGAAAAAATATTTTTAGCATTTCTTGTAGTGTTGGTTTGCTGAGTCCCTCAGCTTTTGTTTATCTGAACGTGTTTCTTATTTCACTCTTATTTTATTTCACTCTTATTTTAGGAATATTTTCACTAGATATAGAATTCTTGTGGATGACTTGAATGAAATGTCATAGAAAGTCTAGACTATGGTGTCCTCCTTTAATTGATATGGCAGATAATCAAGTTGCTGGCAGATACCTTTGATCCCACCAAGTTTAAATTTATTATTTTTTAGGAAGAAAACCTTTTCAGTTTTGTGCTTTAGTCCTATGATATGGCCCTCACTCTAGGATTGGATCCTTACTCCTTCCCACATCCTGAATGTCTGAGATGCCCTGGGTCACCAGGTGCATGCTCACTGGCTAAGCCTAGAACCCCACTGTCTTCCAGCACTGGGTGACCCCTAGTATCTCATCAACTCTTGGACCCTCAGTGCTTGCTCTCTGCTAGACACTGGGAATTCTGCCCTGTTACGTGCAATACAGTCCTTGTCAGTAGGTTGCACGGTGCTCTCTTCTGACTTCTGGAGCTGCTTTCTTCCACAGCTAACTTTTTTGTCTGGTCCTCCATCATATACATTTCAAATATTTCTACAGCCTCAAGGTCCAGTCTCCATCTTCCCCACTGTGCTCTACTTTGGGTCCACCTCCACCCACCTCTGGTGTTTGCTGGTAATCTATCGCCCATGGTCAGAAGAATGCCTACAGGAAGAGATCAGAGAGTCTAGGCTAGCAGCACACACAAAGTGTGCTACCCTAGCTATTAAAACAATGGTTAATTAGAAAATCCAAATGATTTCACGGGGTGGGTATAGCTCAGAGGGATAGAGCATGCTTGGCATACATGAGGTCTTGGGTTCTATCCCCAGCATCTTCATTTAAAAAAAAAAAAAGCCAAATGATTTCAAACTTGATTGTTTTCTGTTATTAACAATAGAAGAAAATTGTTGATTTAATGGCTGGCCGTGTGACAATTAGGTGATATTTTATAAAACAGATGCCTCAAACATAAAGTTATACAAAAAGCTGCAAGTTCTATTTGATAATTACTTTATAGAAGCCAGCCAGTTTTCTTAAATTTGGCATATTCATCCTGGATTTTGATTATGTCTTATCTGACAATGTTTTTATTAAAGTATTTATAATTTGATACATGTATTCCACATTAAGCCCATATTCTTTCCTTGTTTTATTTTTATTTTTCAGTCTCTCTCTTTCAATCTGATACTATCTTTTTGTACCTACATGTTCATACCCTCCTTCCACATTTTCATGCTCTTGAATCCACCTAATATTTTTGTTTCTATTTTTCAAAATTGCATGTAGAGTCTGTTTCTTTGAAATGAATTTCCTCTCTCTACCTACAAATGATACTCCATCAACAAACTCATACATTTACCTTGCTGGCTCAAAACCCTCTGGGCTTGCTGTCTGTATCTTCTGTGTGTACACCCAGTTCTTTAAAATTAGCTAAAGGCAAGTTTTCTCACTGTCCTTAATGCCTCAAAACTGACTCACTCCTTTTTTTTCCTATAGTTGTTTCTGATCTCCTTTTGGGAATATTCCTGACATAAAGGAGCTAATCTATTAACATTTAAGAAAGTCATCTCAGAAAACTGACCAGAGCTGCAGTTTTAAATTAACCTTCTGACAACTTATTTTACAGATGAATATTTAAAATAAGGAAGTCCAAACTGGAGGAAATAAGCAATCTCCTGAAATGGGCTTTACAAATGATGATAATAATAAAAGTGACTTATGTTCCCCATTCCTTTATGTAGCATCCATGCCAGCATTCAAATGACTGCTGTCAACTTAGGGTACCACATTAATTTTCAGAACTGTTTCATTTATAAAGAGGCATGAAAAGTCCTGCATCCTGATAAGTACTTCATATTTCCATTTGAGGTGAACAGAAATGGAATGGAAATACAGTTCATAAAAAAAAAAAGTAAGCTGAAAATAAGTTAGTTCCTGACATTCAGTAGAAATGGCAGTTTAGATGGGAAAGAAAATTTGGTCTGTACCCAACATCAAATGTATCTGCAATGTTATTGAAGAAGTAATGAGAATTTATCTCCTGAGGTCATTTAATACCTGTTACTAAAGGAGTTCTCAATTACTTGTTCTGTGGCTACATATACACCTGAGCCTTCAGTGCACTCATGGGACGATAGATTGAGATAATGTTAACTACTTTCTAAGCCTAACATCATGTCACGTGGCCTGACAACAACATTTAATACTGCGATCAAGAAAACATACAATTTAGAGTGTTATGACCATCATAATATATAAACAAAGAGAAAACTAACATTAAATGAATGTTTGTTATTATGCATTATACATATTGCATATTGCTCTATTGATTTCTAACAACATCATTATTGTGGGCAGGAATTATTATTTTTAATATAAAAATTAGATATAACTAATAAGTGAAAAGCTAAAATATGAATTTAAGTCAGTCTGACTTATACAATATGTTAAAAACTATTTGCATAACATCTTCCAAAGGAAGAAAATTAAGAAGTCCTTTGAGCATTCAGATTAAGACTGTATAAATTGAGACACAGTCAGTGGTAATAAGTGAAATATATTTAAGAATATTCATGAAAATAAAATTTATAGAATTTAGCAAATATGTTTATGTTAGTAGCGAAGGACAGGAAGGATTTAGAGAATAACTCTAAGTCAACAGTTCCCAATTCCACATATAGAAAAATAGCACTAGTAACTCCCCTTTCTTTATCCTGAAATCACATTTCTAGATACCTAAAAATTATCTGCATCCGTTTGTTAAGCAAAATCAGTATAATCATTTAAATGTGAATGTAAAAAGAGAAATTAAAGAAAAATAATTTTAGCAATATATACTTCAGTATATAAACCACAGCACAATCACCTTGGAAAGACATAAGGAAATTGCTATGCTTTGAATTAATGAATGAATGAATGAATGAAGTGACTCTATAGATGTTTGCACCACATGAATAATCACAATGACTACAACAGCTGCAAATGCAGACTTACGGAGTGGTTGTGTATTGGTGACTCAAACACTGTGAGCTGTGTTGCCAACAGTAATATAATTTTCTCTAATGATGAAAACCTCTTGGCACTACTCAGGAAAAAAGACAATTTACATGGATTTCTGGAAATTCATTACATACTGAAACTGCCAAAAATACTTCATGCTAATGTAAAATAGAGTTGGACTCAAGGCTGAAGGAATTTCAAAAAAAGCTTTTTTTTAGCTATCTGAATGTCTGGTGGGACATTTAAAATTCATTTAAGGTGTGAAACAATTTTGGGGGGACATGGGCAGCCCGATCTATAGAATGTGTAGCATCTCTAGCCCCTACACAAGGAATGGTACTGCTAACCCTCAATTCTTATAACAGTCACAACTCAAAAGGCCACTTAAATGTCCAAAATGCCCCCTTAGGTGAGTATCCTTCCTTTTGAGAACTACTGCACTGATTTTGAGCCTTGGTGTTGGGGATTATGTAGGTGCCATTATGAAGATTGGGAACATGTGAAAAGAGCAAGTTTTGGAGGGATAGATAATGAGGTCAGTTTTAGATATACTGAGATGGAATTGATGTAGGATATTCATGTAGGGCTACCTATGGCAAGTTGGAGATAAAGAATAAAAATTCAAAAGAGAGGTTAGACAATAGTTTGAAACTATAGGAACGGGCAGATGGTCAAAGAAGAGGATATAGAAATTAGAAGGAAAGAAATACGGAGACAGATCCATTCAGAATTATATTTACAGAAAAGAAAATCAATGGCAACCAGCAAATGAGACCAAAAAGAAAGATACAGAGGGATAACAGAAAGAGGACATATATGTTTTAAGGGAGAAAAGGGAAAAGAGAGATTTAGAAAGAAAAAGTAGTTGGCACTCTCAAATACTTGAAAGAAGTAAAGAAGAGTGAGCCAAAGAACCAAGACAGTTCAGCAGAATTTGGTGGTGTGACACAGGTAAACGTTGCCAAGGGGCTGAGAGGAGTAGAAACTGAACAAGGAAACAGGAATATGCGTTGCTTCCTTTACCAGCTCTAGTTGGCACCAGACTCTGGAAACATTCGAGCTTCAAGCTTGGTCCAGGACAGACAATTGCTGAGAAAATCTAGACAATCTAGAAAAACTTGGTAGTGATATAGGGGCCACATTTTCATTGGCATGTGGGATCTGGAATGAATCCTATTTCCCTCACATTGTTCAGTGAATCTTAGATGAGCTCTGGGTATAAGACTAGCCATTGGTCTCCACATCCTGGAGAGACAGAAATTCTACCTTGACGGAGCCTGTCAGGGTCTGTATACTCAGTAAGGCTCCAGTGAGCATTCTGCTTCTGAAACCAGACCAGTTTCAAAAATCCCAGTACCTGATTAGAACCCTGGTCTCACTGAACAGACCTTCTGGTCTGCAGTCCTCTGTGCCTACGTGTAAATATCACCACAACTTAAAGGCAGTCTTTGAAACTGGCGACACCATCGGGGGGCATCAGGATCTCTTCTGTCCCAGTTCTCCATGCCCTCCATACACTGCTGGTATTACAGCCAGAGTTCTAGCTTCTTGCTCTTCCACGTTAGTCCTCACGTGCCTGCATCTATAAGAGCCGTGCCTAGATGAATACACTCGGCTGAGGAAAAGAGGTAAGAGTACAGAATACCCATTCAAGAAATTCAGAGGTGAAAACGAAACAAGGGACATTTTCTTCAAGCAGTATTATGGACTAGATAATTAAAAAGCCATCCTGGGACAAAAACGTAGATAGTGATTAAATGACAACATGCTTTTAAATGAGAGAGAGAGAATAATAACCTAAAAATTCGTAGTTCTTCTAGGGTGGTAGGCAAAGGAACATGATTGTGTAGTGTCTTCAAAGGCAGTGGCCATATTTTATTTCTTAAAATGGGTAGTAGTAGGTATTTGTTTTGTTATTATTCATAATACATATATTATTTCAGTGTATTTAATATTTCACACGAGTAAAAGGTATATTTTTAATGTGGTGGTAACAACGAGAGCATCATCAACAACAATCCAATCATGTGTTATTTGTACATCATGTTCAAGACACTGTGACGCTTTCTATTAATTTTCACAGTAACTCTGTGAGATAGTGGTTATTACCTGCATGCTACAGAGGATCAAGTAATAGTGATTATGAACAAGGGCTCTGGAGTCTGAGGACTTAGGTTCATTCAAGTCTATGAACTGCCACCTTCTAGCTATGTGTCCTGAAGTAATTTACACACTGTCTTTATGCCTCTACTTTCCCATCTGTAAAATGGGGCTAATAGAATTTTAGATTGATTGCTTATAAGATAATTACAAAGATTGATTATAAAATAATCAACATAAAACCATGTTATTATTCTAACTCCTTTCAGTGTTCTTAACTGGTGGTGTCTAGCCTCAGAGTTTCAAAGTCCATGGTGTTTGACTTAAGGGCAGGGAATAGCAGACAGGGAAAAATAAACTATTTAAGAGAATGAGAATAATTAATAAATCAAGGTCTCAGGTAGTAAGAGAGAATGGGACAATCTCATTTCTTTTACGGTTTAGCCTAATAGGCATAACCGGAAAGAGCAGCTTAGTTACCTTTTCAGAAGTAATTTTTAAGCCTCCCCTGCCCTTTGCAAAGCCAGAGATTTCACATGACAGAGAGCTCAAGGGCTCTGCTTGGCACCAGCAATAAGCATACTGATTAAGTTTAATAGGAAGAATAGAATGCCTTTGCTGAGGTAAAAGTCAGACTACAATTTTTTTTTTTTTAAATATCATACCTGATACCCCATCCCACCAGGAGAAAAATGTGCAATTTTCCATATTATAAACACAGTATACACAAAACCAGTCTATGTATCAAGTTGGAGCCACACATGGCTGTTATTTCTACCTGAACATTTTTAAATCTAAAGTCAGCAAGCATTTTCTAAATATTGGACAGAGTTTGATGGAGTCATCTGAATGCATGTTAGGGAATGCCAAGTATCCATCAAAGATCAGCAAATAGGGAGATTTTCCACACGGTGATGGCTGTCCCAGAGGCAGTGTGACATGGTGGTTAATGCTGTGGGCCCTGGAATCAAAGGACTTGGCTGTGTATCCCAGTTCTGTCACTCACCAGCTGCACTACCATGGACATATTACTTACCCTCTTTGTGCCTCAGTTTTCTCAGTTTTGAAATGGAGACATTAATAGTACTGACCTCTTAGGAGTTGCAAGGTTTAAGTGAGTTAGTACTAAACAGCATGCTTTTCTAAGGAAATTTCCAAGCACTTATTAAGCACTCGTTCAGTGCTAAATGTTACCATAATCAATTATTTTTATGCCACTGACATTGTTTTACATCAGAGGAGCTTATTATAACTCATAAGAGACTATAAAATTTTGTGAATAAGAAAGATTCCTTATTCAATTTATAATGATTTTTTAAAAAATCAGTGGAAGACATATTTTTTATCATCAGATTGGAAGAAGACAATGACAGCTAAAATATAATCTTTTAGGTTGGGTATGGTCAAAATACATACACACCCTTTGAAACAACAGTTCACTTATGGTTATTTCTACCAAAAAGAAAATTTCTGGATATTTGTGCAAAAATAGATATAAGGAAGTTCAGAACAGTATACTTAAAAATGCTAAACACTTGGCAACAACCTAAATGTCCAACAATGGAAAATTAATTTACTAAATCATGGTATAATAATGTATGCACTGAAAAAATGTTATCGAAGTGTATTGCTGAGTAAAATGGTCAGTAGAAAATTACATGGCTATAAAACAGTATTTGCATCATCATATTGTATATGTAAACATGTATTAAGATTTACATACAAATTGTATATACAACAAAATACTTATAATGGGGGCTTTTAATTAGTAGAATTGTAGATTATTTTTTTCTTTGTGCTTTTCTGTATTTTTCAAAGTTTTTGGAATTGAAATTTTGTTAAATGTATATTTATAAAAATATATATAAAATTTATTGAAATAAATTATGACTATAAGTTTTGGGTGTGTAAATTTACAAATATGTAAAATTCAAATTATAAAAATAATAAGGATTTTAATTTCAAGAAAATAATATCCCAAACTTTAAAAAGTAAATATAAACATGTTTTCCCTCTGACAGATGCATTAAGAGCTCCAAAGAGGACAGAAATTTTAAAATAAACCATTACTTTGAAAAGCATCACAGGCCTAAACTCTTAGATGGCTGGTTATTGGTAGACATTAGGCACTTTATGAAACTAACTGTGAGTTGATTATTCATAATAAATGATAACACAGCTATAAACAAAGCATTACGTGGATTATTGGTGTGCTAAAAACATTGATGTTCATTTCATTGCCAGAAGCTTCATCTATTAAAAATGTGAATATTGTAGAATTCCTTTACACTTATCAATTCATATGTTTCTTCAAAAGCATTTACAAATACTTTCTAAATTATTAAGACCTTGGACTAGGCAACTTAAATAGAGAAATGACTTGTATGGCCCTGCTGTAAAGGCTTTATACAAGTTATAACACAATATTTTGCAGTACATTGTATTGTTATGTGTTATAAACAATGTGTTGTATGTAGCTGTACATAGTTATAATACAATGTGCTTCCTTCTGTATTAGCACTTAAAATGAATTTTGTTGCATTGTATTAACTCTAGAGTCTTGATCTTTAGTATTGAGAAATTTGACTCATCAATTCATTTAAGACTACATGTCCAAATTGACACCATATTCCAAACTCTGTGACACAGTAATTTTTAAAAACTTAAAAGTCAAATATTCTCTCTTTTATAATCTAACTTCACTAAAATCAGCATTAAACCGCTTTAGTGGTTATTAATCACTTATGGATATGATAAAGTATCTCTAGATTGATTAAGATAATGACCCCTGAAATTCGTGAATTGCAATAAAGGAATAATACTTGTCCAATCCACTGGTTTCAAATTTTTCCCAGTTCTTCACTTGGCAAGTAGTTGTCTAGGAGCTTGACATAATCAGGATTAAATGCTGTTAAGTATAAAAGGATGAGATTTGGATTTTCATGCCATTGACATTCCATGGATAAGAGCGCACGATCAGTCACTCATCATTTTGAGTTGTAAAGAGATTTTGCGATTCAAATCAGAAAAAAAAAATTTTTTTTCACTGAATCATCACAAATGTAGAAATGGTTTTGACTTTGATAGCACTCAAAATTAGTGAAGAAAAAAACACCTCAAAAGCATTCAGTAACATCAAAATATTAACACTGTGTCAGTAGGCATAGCTGTCTACCTATTTCAAGACTGTTTTGGCTTTGTATTTCAGAAGAATTAATAAACCTTTATCTTCCCACTACAGCATACAAATCTCTCTGGGTCTCTGCCAATCTTTTGGATGGACCTGAGCTGATTAGTGTCCCTAAAAATTGTAGCCAGAACAACTCAGAAGCAGTTCTGCTACCTTGAATATAATTATGACAAGTTCAAAGTGGAAGTAAAAAAAGAGTAGAATCAGAAATTCTTGGTCATTAATGGACAGAGGTTCTCTTGGTGAAAAATAGCACACAGTATACTTAACAGCCAAATCTGCTCGACTGTCTTGTTTCTCACATCGTGACCAAGTTCCCATGTCTACTACCTCAATGCACTATGGCCAGAACTAACTGACCGATGTATAAACACTCACCAAGGAAGCTCCTGGGAAGGGAACATATGCCTGCACAAAATAAAGTGGTTAGCCTCAAATGACAAAAGTCTGTTTTTCTGGCTTCAAAGAAAGTCTTAGATTGGAGAAAAAAGAAGATGATGAGATGATGATGATGATGACGATGATGAAGATGATGGTAAGTGTTTATATAGTCCTCACTAGTTGATAAGCACTATTCTTAATTATTTGTATATTTTAATTCAATTATTCCTCAAAGAAACTCCTATAACATTAGTACTATTTCATCCCCACTTTAAAGATATGAAAGCAAACTCAGACAGGCAAATTAACTTGCCCAAGCTTGCAAAGCTAACACGTGACACAGCAGGGATTCCGCTCAGCGGTCTGCTCTGTATCTGTGCTCTTAACTCCTCTGCTTTGCCGTCAGTAAATACTGAATGAGTGAATGGAGGCATAGCAGCAAAATATTTTCAAGAATCAAAACCAAAAAATACTACATTCATGTACACAGTGAAAATTCTTGGCCCTTTCCTTCAGAGACCCAAAGATTGACAAGCAACTTACGACCCGCAGGTTCCATCAAAATTTAACTTCAACAACAAGAGAGAAAAGAAGTTAAAGCCAGTGCAGTGTGAACACTGCAGCATGATAGCTGTTGATATCTGGCACCGATAATTACTGAGAGCGATTTTAATTATCCACCCCTCATATTTTTAAATTCTCCAAGAAACAGAACTCTCACCAAAGTTTGTTCCCTCAGCATGTGAAACTACTGAAATCTCTGCTTGGTTTCTCACCTTCACAGCCCTGCTTTCTCGGCCTCTCAGCAGCTGCCTATGAATCGGCTAATGTCTGGCAGGGAAATGCAGTCTGGACCTTAAATCACCTCTCTGAATCTTCTTTTATTCTGAGATCTTCACCTCACAAGACTTGTGTCTTGGTAGCTGTTTGATAACTGGAAATAGATTTTACTTTAAAATATTGTTTCCAGCTCCTACAACTCTTCTGAATCAAAGGCTTGTTTCAAAGCAAGGCAAATTAACCCATTATTGTTAATTAAAGACCTGCCCTTCTACCTGAACCTTTAAAGGGAGATTTCTTTCCCCTCAAGATGGAAAATGGAGACCTTTGATCATTTGACCACGAGGACGGTTGTCTTATTCTCCAATGCTCACCAACTAGCTGAGGGCAGCAAAAGGAGAGTACCCTTGCATAACAGTCTATATAATTTTCTTTTTTTTTGAATAGGCACTTTTAATGGCAGTTATCCTTCAGGGTTTATAGATTATGGGATTCCAGAACATAGGACCTCACATCAGGGCCTTATGGGTATAATGTACATCAGTCAGTGACCGTGAACTGGGAATCAGATTCAGAAACTGGGTGAGACTTTTCTTATCTCCTTATGGAGAGAGTGAGGACATTTTTACTTACAGGAGAATAGTTGCATTATATTTTTTATGAGCATTATTTAAATTGTGGTTATGAGATGAGATTTGTATTTGTGTGTGTGTGTGTGTGTGATCCAAGAGGATGATCATGTTTTAAATTTGTTGCTTTTATAGCCAATCTCTGTGCTTCCTTCTGTTAATTGAATACAGAATTTTATTTGAATATCCCATTTCCCTACTCTCTCAGTCCAAGTGGTAATGGTATAATCACCTCTACCACGTGCTTCCAGCCTTAAGGAGATACCTAGAATGAAAGTCTGGCTAAAAGCAGAAAACCCTCTAAACATTGGTACAACACTTGGACACGGAACCCACAGTCTTCTTATAATAAATAATCAGATTTAGGAGTTTTGCTAGAATTATTGGGAAGGAAGCATGCTGTGGCACCGTGATTGCTAAGCTGGGGGGTGATATAAGTTTGAAGCTATGGTGGGTCATCATAAGAATAGAGCCTACTTGTGAGAGAAGCAGAACTGAAGAATGGAGAGAGAGCTCCCTGATGCTGTGTGTGCCTCCTCATGTCCACCTTAACCTAAAGGAGAAGGGAAATATTATACACGGATCCCAGGGCTCAAAAAGAGCAGGATGCACACCATCAGAATGTATACATTTCATTTATGTTTCTTCTTGTTGCTCAAACTAGTTTGAATTAAATTTTTATAATTCATATTTGAAAGAATCCTGATTGATACAACTGGTAAACATTTTCTGATTGCTTTATGGAGAAGGGTTTGCTAAGAAAAAAAAGAAATGGAATAAATTTCAAAGGAAAAGACATGGAGTTTTCGCTGATGTCAACAGATGAAAGCCATTGTGATGCTCTCCATAAGACCCTCGAAATTAGGAAAGTAAGATTGATCTGTATGAATGAAGCCAAGAAATCAATGCACAATGAATCAAAATTAAGATATGCAAAGTCACGCTAAGCTAGAATGTGCATTTTGTTCTGCTTGTATGGTCTTTGGAATTAAAAAAGAGCCCTTTGGCTTCCTCTTTGTCAGGATTGGCATTGTAAAGCGTTAGTTGAAAGCCACACAAAATATCTTCACTGGCATTTTCTTTTTTTGATCAAGGAATCACACCTAGGCCATTTGACCTAAATATCACATCAGTAGTCACACTGTGTCCCCTTTTATGCTGTAAGATGAGGCATTTAATTTATAAAATTTTGTGTAGAATGTAGAAACAGAAAAAAAATGAGAGCGACATTCCTGTAACATGTTGCAAATCCACCAGGGCTCCAAGACCCACGTGAGAGAGAGGTTGAATAAGGTTATTTTCAGTGAGCTGAAAACATTGTACTTTAATTATAAAATTGCAGGTTAAATAACCTAACAAAAAGGAGGACAGGAAATTAAGACAGAGGCAGTTTGGGAACCAAGGGATTTCTCCAGTTGCTACAGCAGATGCTGGATTTCCTGCTGAGTTCCCTCAGAGATGTTGGCATTCTCTGAAGTCAGATTTCATGAATAAGCTCAGGAATTCCATCCCATGGATTTTGAAGACACACACCAACACATACAATGGTTTTATTACATTCCCGAAAAACAAAGTTCCACTTGGCTAGTCATGTCTTTGGTCTAGAAAATATTGGTTTGATTGATTAAAAATAAATTATAACTATTTCAGTTCATTATTTTGCTGTCATATAGTTCCTATTTTCGCTTCCTGAACCACAGTGATCCAATAAATTTTGTAACCAAACAAAAATTATCTCACAGATTTTCCTACCAAACCTCAACAAGTTTGCTTCATCAAATTTGCAGTGGCTTTCATAGAATTAACTGCTCCAGTAAGTCAAAATGCTTTTATCCAGTCATTCTGTGTCATGCTAGCTAACTGTTACCATAAATGGCTGTAGCACAGCATTGAAAAGAAAACAAGAACAATAGGAATTTTTCCTGGAAAATAAAAATGCTAAGCAATGTCTGTTACTAACTGCATCTACTTTGTGGCAGGAAGATAAAAACACACAGGTAACATACCTGTATTGCAAAGTTTGTCACAGCTTTAAAATGCTGGTTGAGGAACCATTTTTAGAACTTGCAACTGGAACAAGTTTGCCATCCTTCAGACCCTCTTTACCCTTTGAAGTCTGCACAGTGGTCACGTCAAGCGCCCACAGCACTAGGTTGGCAGCATGTTTTCTTTGACCCCTGGGAACTTTTGCTGTAACAAAATTAACCCTTTGATGTCTACACTTAAACTTTTTGATCTTAAAAGTAGAAAATAAATACATCTGCTATTTCTAAAGCCATTTTCACACAAGAAGCCTGTCTTCACCTGCTGTTTATTTCCTTGAACGGTTTGGTTTTCTATTGAATCTTTCCTATTTACAAAATATAATAGAATCTAACAACTGTGTTATGATCTTTTGAGTTTCCTTTAGCACTCCAGTTAATTGACTGGCAGCAACAGCAAGGTGTTTGTGCAGTGAGATCTAAGGGTCCAGAAAGTAAAATTGAAGGACCTGCTTTAGGCAAGAAATGTTAACAGGAAGGACAGTATTTGAAACAGCACCTAGGTAGAAGCCCAGCAGGACGCTGGCGGACAGACGCAGCCTGGAAACCACATTAGTGAATATCCAGTTTGAACCTGTTGGGACAGTGTCAGTTACTTACAGCCATCGTGCTCTGAAAAGAGTATTCCTCTACCGGGAAGCCCAGGAAATCAGACTAGATTAGTGCCTAATTAAACTAAAACAAAATATACCTGCAGAAGGAATATTCTTTTGATCCTTTAAAAAAAAATCTTCCCATATCATCAACTGCAGAGAATTAATGAGCTAAGTTTGCGGAAGTACTTGACGTAAATATTTAAGATTAATTGCAAAAGATGTCTAGAATTCAAGTAGAATTGGTATGTACTAAACAAAGAGTAATTTCCAAATGGTACAATCATGATCCTCATACAAATGTGGAATGAACATGTGCTCAAAATTTATTTAACTCATTAATTGATGAAGGATCAGTTTGATAGTCACAGTAGTCCAAGGTTATTTTAAGAACTGGACATTTATAAGACAATTATATGACATTTGATAAAGAAATTTTAGGAAGGGTTTTTAGGTTAGATTAAAAAAAATGTTAAATGTACAGTTAACCTTTAGGGTTAACTTTTTAAAACAGAAATTATTTGCATCTCAACCATACAGAATTTCCAAGTGCACATGCAACTTCAGTCTTAACTCTTAATAAATAATAAACAGTGATGTCAAACAAAGGTAGATTATCCTAAAAAAATTAACTATCAGGTGATTCTGTTAAACAGTGCTTCAGTGTGACATTGAAAAGATATGCAAACATTCTTTTGCTTTATTTACAGGGTTTTTTTAATACTTTTTCCTGATAACACTAAGCAATTAGGCAGGGCATAATTCTTTGTATTTCTAACCAAGATGTGCATTAGTTTCTCAATGTGTGATTGTCATAAATGATTAGTCTTCTGTTATGCCAACTAATTGTCTTAAAATATTGCTCCTATTTATCACTTCTTTCTTCTCTGAAATATCATATAGTTCTTTGAGAGAAGCTCAGCTTTCTTGATTTACAGTATGTAAAATCATCAAGGGCACATAGCTGAAATTGGTGCTAGAATATAAAAAACGGGCTATGTGATTTCAGTCAAAGACGAAGACTGTCTAGATAATAGAGTTTTCTCTTCTGGTCTGTTGGATGTAATAGGAAAAATAAGCAATGGAAGGACAGTGGAGAAAGTTCGTGATATTGAAACTCAAAGAACTTGCTGAAATCTCTTTTTCTGGGTCGGATTTGATTTGGATATTATGACTTTTAATAGTTAACAAAATTTTCCAAGTTTCTGTGCACTATACAGTCTCTGCTCTCTCTGATTTTACTTTAGGTCCTATGAGGCCATGACTAATGCAGAGAGAAATCCAGGGACCAATTATATCCAGATACTGGTTGACAATGACGTCTTGTGCAGCTTATTAACTTAAAGATTTTCTCAAAAAATTATCCATCTCATCCTTGATTCTCACTGGGATTAAACAGTGAGGCCTGGCAGTTTGATATTTATTATTTTTAAAAAAATCATCCAGTAAGCCTTGTTCTCATGCAATTGAAAACAATATAAATAGCCATGACTTTCACCTTTATAAAGTTGACCTTTGGCAGCCATAGTACAGGCAGAAAATTTCAGGGCCTGCATTTAACAAATATGTAAATCAAGCCAGCACTTGGTTGTGTCTGTATAGGTAATTGATGAAATCAAATCTTACAGATTGTGCACAAAAGACTTCTAAAATTTTTTTAAAAATACACTAATTATCCACTCCCATGAAGCAATACTTACTAGCCTGAAAGTAGCTTATTATTCCTTAGTCTCTTCCAACAGTTAGTTTCTGTGTGCAGTTGTGAATTTAAGTGCATGTGCGACAGAGAAAGAAAATATGTTTTGTTTTTCCTTTTGGAAAGGAAAATTCAGTCTGAGTGAGGCCAGACTAGATAATACAGTCAGGAGAACCAATGTGATTTGATAGATTAACTGAACACCACAAGGTCCCTGACCTCTGACCTCTGACCTAGAGGAGAGTTCCCCAAAGGACTGTATGATCAAAATTCTGCAGTGGGAATGTAAAGTCTTGAGAAGCAGATGTGAAGAATGTAAAGAGGGAAGCAAGGGTTAATGCAGCTGCACTGGGACCAGGCAGGCTTCCTCAGGGTTTATGCAGGGTTCCAAGAATGGAAGAAAGACTTTATAGTAACTGTAGCTATAGCCAGAATCAGTCTAGATGCTTCACAACCAACTTTGTGATGATAATCAGGATTCAAGGGGAAAAAAATATCCTAAATACCTGTTCATCGAGGCTGGAACAAGCTAGAAGGAGAACAAACCAAGTAGGTGACAGGGACGGGCTAGTAACAGCAGAGATAGGTGGGGCGACACGGTGTTGAAAGGGCAGAAGGACTGGAAACAAGAGGTGAAACCCATAGATGGAATCGAAATAGACTTGTAAGTGAGTGATACAGAGGTCAGACTAACTGATGAGGTCATGAACATGAGGTTGGCCATAAACCCAGATACTAGAGGGATTCTTGGCAAGAGAGATCAATCCAGCTGAAGTATTTGGGAAACGGCTCACTGGGGTAGGGGGTGCATCTTCAGGTTTTAAAAATCACTGGGACTTCACTAGGTTGAATAGGGGAACTGCTATAAAACAACTTATACTGAAACCTTGCTCAAAACAACTAATGGCCACGAAAAGCAACAAACTTGACAAATTAAAAATAAACCATGCAAGAGAAAATGGAAAAATAGAAAAGAAATGTACAAGATTTATTTTCTCAGTTCCACTGCAAATCTCTTTGCTTGTATTAAGTATGTCTATTGTACTTGCAGTGGGATGCCCCTCAGAGACAAGGACATTTTTCAAATGTCAAAAAAGATCTTCAAGTATGATTGCTAAGCATGCCATGATTAATGTAAAGAAAGGTCAAGTCCAATCAAACGTATTTAAAAAAAAAGAGAGAGAGAAATTCTGAGATCTGATCTAAATGATAGCCATTAAGCATTGATTAGCCGAACAAGCCCACTCATGGCTACTGGTTTAGACTGTGGAATAGTTGCCCTTCAAGGTATTTTCACTTCACAGTGGTTATTTAAGAAATTTAAGAACTGGGAAAAATATAGATGGTGAATGGTGCTAATTTTTTTAAATTCCCAACAAGATTGAAGAAAACATTCAGCAAAGCTATGACAAGTCTGTTATTTGGATCTTAAGTGTGGTGGAAAATAACACATTTTTACTGCAATAAAAGCCCAGTTAAAATGCCTGAATCTATGTTGTTAACTAAATGAAAGGAGAAATAATATTTTAGCTAGGGTTTTAAAGGAATTAAATATTGAGAATTAAAGTAAAGTAGAATTCTAATTCCTAAAATCATTCCCATATAAATAACAAAGAATATAAATAAATACAAATAATTCATGATCCCTGCATGATATGAGCAGATTCCTACCTAGGAACTTCAGATTAAACAGACTTACCAAGAAAGATAAGGGAAAATGACACTATCTTGTGGGTGAGGGGTTCTTTTTTTTTTTTTTTTAACAGATTTTAATAATTTCTCCAGACTTCATTGTTATCTGTTAGTGTATTCTGTGAAGGATGAAAGCTAAAGTTTATTTTCTCATTAGCGTTAGTATTGTGCACTGGCTGACATTGATTCTCTCCTTTCCTAGGTCTCCGTTTCACAAATATGTAGAAGCAGTATGAATATAGTAGTCATATTCCAGTGAGAGGGTTCTTTTTGTCCATCAACCGTCTTTTAAATTTCATGATTTTCAATCAGACTGTCTATTTAAAGCTTTAAAAAATTTGCATGAGACAAAATTAAATTCAAGACAAATTGAATATACCACTTTATAACTACAATGTGGCAAATCCACAATGAGGACATAGTTGTCATGAATATTTAAATATTATCAAATATAATATATATTAAATATAATCAAACATATTTGATATTATATGTTAAATATATTAAAGATTATCAAATATATTATATTTACTATTATATAGAAAACATATTAAATATTTAGATATCATCAAAATACTGAGAGCCAAATCTACAAGAAGTACATGAATAGATAGATAATAATAAATACAGAAATGTATCTCTTTTACCTCACATTAGATTGCACAGAAAATAATATAAGTAACAGTAGAAGGGTTTTTAACAAAGGAATGAAAATTGGATAATATAGATCTATAGATACACATAGTTCAAAAAGGGAACTCATCCATGGGACATCATCAAAATGGACAACATATGAAATTCAAAGAAAAAGTTGTTTAATGCCAAATTAGAAATAGTACACACTGCACTATCAGATGATAATATAATTCAACTGGAAATCAAGAGCAAAAATAGAAGCCAAAGAAAATCTTCAACTAGTTCACGTAGGCTCTGAAGAGGCTGCCCTTCTGGGAATCACAACTTTCACAGCTTGCTTCTATTGGTAGGAATTAGGGGCCCAAGGATTTCTTTAGGTGAAACAGTCACAGGCTGCTACTGGACAGATTTTTTTGGCAACATAGCTTCCTTAAAATCTTAGAAGGCAACAGGATGACTTGATTCTGGTCAATTCCATTAGGGAGTAAACTATATCCAAAGACAAAGATCTTAAACCTGAGGAATCTTACCTGTTGGCCACTGGTCTTTTTCTCACACATTTACCAGTTTGGAAAACAGCCTCAATTAAGAACACATAACCTCTAATCCGGTCTTTGCCTGATTGTGCATTCCCTTTGTTTGGCAGGGAACGCTTAAAAAAGACATTTTGGAGAAAGCCCTGGAACTTCAGTGTTGTCAATCTCATGCTTGCTAATTTTACTGCTTCAATCAATGCTGTATAGGATAGATTAAGGTTCACATAACAGAAGTCATTCCAGCCAGGTTAAGTAGAAAAGGATTTAACAGAGGGAATTTGGTGCGTACAAAATCTTTGGGAAAGTTGGAGTTGGGTCTGACAGGCTCCAGGCTCATCTTCTAGGAACGACGCACAGAAGAGCACTGCAGAACTGGCCCACCAAGAGCTGCTACATCTGCTGCTCAGGAAGCTGGGGCATTGGAGGCCACCTACCATTATAGTAGTTTAGCTACAGGGTCCTGCTGTTTTGCTGCAAATGGGGCAGGACTTAGGTAGCTACTTGCCTCTCAATGCTTACACAAAGGCTAACTAATTAAAATAGTACTAGGCTATATTTTTGTTAAGTAGATGTTGCAGTCTAAATTTAGTACCCATTCCCCTGTCACCATGAAGATTTCATTCTAAATAGTAGCCATATATCCCCTACCAAATGACAAAAAAATTACAGTAACAGAAAAATTAAAAAACATCATTGCTTTAGTTTATCATACTTTTAATTTTTCCTGTGAGATACAGTACAGCAGTGTGGTTAAGCAAAAGGCTTTGATGTCATGTAACCTGAGTTCAAACTCTAGTATTAACTGGGAAAGCCAGAGGCAATTTAATGATGCTTAGTTTTAATTTTCTCATCTGTAAGATGGGCATGATTATAATGTGACTGACAGAGTCATGATGCAAATTAAGTGAAATAGTGTCCTGGAGTGTTTAAAACATAACCTGGCACGTAGTAAGCCCTCAGTGTTGGTGAGACAGGTTTCATTGTCACCATCTGACTACTTTTTGTTCATTTGTTTTTCATATACACCATCTCTTAAAATCATAATCTCACATAATCAGCCACCATGGTTCTAGAGGCAGTTGACTTCTGATTTCCCCAAATCCACTGATCTTTACTTGGTTCACATTCATGTTGGTTCCTCTCCTGACATTGACATTGTTCATCATTAGACACCAATGACATACACCAACTTTCAGGCTTCCCCCAATACCATCATGCGTGCTCAATCTGTCAGAGTAACTGCAGCAATATTCATAGTCACCTTTTTCCTTTCCATCTGTCATCCTAGTGCTAGCCCTCATTATATTATGCCTGTGCAAAATTTTTATTCATTTAGTGATGGCTGATTTTTTCCCCATTATCTCTGCTTCAATTCATTTTGCATACCAACTGACAAATGAGTATCTTTAAAATACTGACTATGTCATTCTTAGGTCTAGAAATTTTCAGTGGCTTTCAACTGCCTACCAAATTAAGTTCAAATATGTTGGTCTGGTTTTCACAGCACTTCTCAATTCATCTCCTATCATGCCTTTTAGCCTCCTATCCAATCATTTTCCGAAATGTGTGGTGCTCATCATGTACTATGCTTCTACTGAGGCTTTTTTCATGCAGAAATTTGCCTGGAATGCCCTCTCTCCAGCCATTTTCATCTCCTGAATTATTATTTATCCTTCTAGCTCTGGTTAAAATGCTTTCTTCCCTAGGGTAACCCCAATTTGGAGCAATCTCTCCCTTTTCACAACACTGAAGATTTATATTCATCACTGGGTGCATCATATACATGTTTGAGCCAATTTTTTGGTAAACATGACCTAATTGGCATATTAAATCAGGGTCTGAAAACTTTCTTAAAGGCAAGATAATAAATGCTTACATAAATAAGGCTTAAGGACCATATGGTCTTTGTCACAATTACTCAACTCTGCCTCTTTAGTGAGAAAACAGCTGTAGACAATATGTAAACAAACAGGCATGGCCCTTTTCCAGTAACACTTTATTTACAAAACAAAAACAGTTGGCCAGTCCAAGGGTTGTAGTTTGTTGATCACTGCACTAGACCATCAACTTCTGAAATGCTGGAACCATGCTCTACTAATTTGGACACTGTTAGTACTACTACTACTGCGTCAGCCAGTATTCCCCTGTGGCCTACGCCAGGACATGCTTTTATGTATGTTATTTATAATTATGGCAGGAGCTTTAAAAAGTAAGTATGGCTATATTCTTTTTGCAGATGAGGGAACTGAATTGCTTATCACAAACTGAAATTTTTATTTTTATATATTTATTTACATATTTTTAGTTGACCCTCCCTCTAAAGGGAAGCTATAAAAACAAAGAACAAATCTGTCTCCTTTGCTGCTGTTTCTAGCACAGAACAGATATTCAGCAGGTGTTTATGTAATGAATTAATGAATGAATGAAGCACAGAGCAGCTAACCCATTTGTCCAGGATCATACAAATAGTGAATAATAAAAACAGGCATTCAAATTCATATTTTCCTTTTTTCAGTATTCCCTCATTTTTTCCCCAGCAAATATTTTTTGAAAACCCACCATATGCCATGAGCTATGAGCTTTCAACCATACAGAACTGCCTATCATATTGTCTGCAATAATAACTCTGCTAATACAGCATTGACTATGTGCTAGGCTCTGTTCTGGGTACTATGTACACATCAACGTATTAACAATCCTACAAGGTAGGTGTTATCATCATCATCTCTACAGATAAAATTTAAGTACAGAAAGCTTAAGCAACTCACCCAAGGTCAAATGTCTAGTAAGTGGTATAATACAGTGCTTTTAAAAAAGTACACTTTATTGCCTTTTGATAAGTGGTTTCTAAACACTGATAAATACTGATTTTTCTCCTCATCTCCTCTCTAGTACTAGTCAGTTTGATAATAGCTTATTTATAATAAACCACTTTGCATAGCACTAAGATCCATGTTTCTTGAGAACTGCTCCTCTGCAATTATATGTCAATTTCAGGAACGCAGCCCATCTCATTTTCACCTTTTCATTTGCTCATACTGCTTCCCCCAGTATGGAATATCTTCCATGTTCTCTGTCACTTGAAACTCTCTCAAGGTAGGGAGATTTTATTACATACATGTATATAAGGTCTAAAAACACCATAACCTAGAAGTTATAAAATGTTCCCTTAACTTCTAAACTAGACCTGAATTTAGTCAGTAACTAGTATTCCTAGAATGAGTTAGCCTGTGCGGCCACACCCTAATGTTCTACATTTTAACAACAATGTTCCATTTCACATAATAATGAGTTAGTAATACACTGAAAATTCTGTATTTAGTTTTTGTCTTTTTACACATTACATATCAAGTTTCTCATTATTTACTAAGTGAGACATTCACCATTTTTTAATTATCCTTTCAGATATTTAAATATGCCCTTCTTCCATTTCTAGGTGGCGATTTGGCCCAGAGCCCAGCTGTGACTGATCTGTCATGGTGTTTTGTACGAAGAGTGCTCAGAGACACTTGTGAAATGACTGGATGAACTGGCACACACATGCATATACAAGCAGCTGCCATATCTTCTTCTAATTGAAACTCATCTTAAGCTGACCTCCTCAATTCCTCTGAGACCTCTGTTCCTGTCCTTATTTTACCATGACTTCTTTAGTTCAGGCCTCCAGAGCCTTTCACCAACATTCTTATAACTCTCACCCAGCTTCTCAATTCTTCCTAAACTTTGCTGCCAAACTGTGAAATTTGGTTTCATTTATGAGTTATACAGTTGGCTCTCCATGACCACAGGTTCCGAGAGTCAACCAACTACAGATTAAAAATATTTTTTAAAAATTCCAGAAGGTTCCAAAAAACAAAACTTGAATTTGCCATGTTCTGGCAACTGTTTACACAGTGTTTACATTTTATTTACAACTATTTACATAGGTTTTATACTGTATGAGGCATTATAAGTAATACAGAGATGAATTTAAAGTATATGGGAGGATGTGTATAAGTTATAAGCCACTACTATGCCATTTTATATAAGGGACTTGAGCATCTGTGGATTTTGGTATCTGAGGGTGGAAGGAGTGGTCCTGGAACCAATCTGCTGTGGATACCGAGGGAGGACTGTACACTCTTCATTCAGTGTCCTCCTCTCTCCCACACTATAGATGTGGGTCAAAGCAACTTACAACTAACTGCATATAAACCCCTCGTTGCCCAGCTGTCTTGGGTCATTTCTTCTGCTCACGTGCATTCCATACCCAGTTACACTGAGTACAGGACTTGAAGTTTCTGGAACATATCAGGTTCTTCTATTCACCTGCAACTGTGCACATATATTTCCTTCTGAATGGAATACCCTTTTCCCCTCTGTGTGAAACACACTTTTCTCCCAGGATGGGCCTATTTTCTTGATTTTCAAGATTTAATTTAAATATCATTTACCTTATGAAGCCTTCTACCATGCCAAAAACTGAAACATGTGCTCTCTTCTCTGCTCCTCTGGCTACCTTCCTTTTGTTTTTTTTGTTTTGTTTTGTTTTGTTTGTTTTTTGTTTTTGTTTTTCATGAATATATGTTTATATAGCTATTTTTCCTATTGAACTGGAAAATCTTTGAGGGTAGCAACCTTCCCACATCTGTAGCCTTGTCACAATGCTACCATATAGTCAAGAAGCAATAAATACTTTTTAATGAATGATTTACCTAATCAATCAATAAATCTATGCTGACATTAAAGAAGTTTAATTTGTGCTATAGAGAATCATTCAAAACAAAATCTTGGAACTAAAACATAGATAAAAAGATTTTGAGTATAGCATTATTTAAAGTCATGGTGCGTGCTTCTAGATGTATATTCTCATACTTTATTTGGAAAGAAAATGTCACCTATGGGATTAAATTGCTTAATCAAATAACATGTGGCATTTGAAAATGGGTAACTTGCCAACTGGGTTGTAAGAAGTTTCTAATTAAAAATGGATATATAAAGGAAACTGCATTGGCTTTTGATGGCTACAGTATAAAATTAATTATATAGTTATATTAAATGTACCATGAATATATTAATTTTCCTAAACGATATTTAATTGTTGGTCTCTGGTTTTCCTATTTCATTACTACTGGTCACAAATTTGATAAGTATTTACTTTAATGTTGAGGACAATATCAGAAAATCTTATTTCAAAAGGAAAATCTACATTAAAAATGGAAAGCATTTCTATTTCACTAGTGGGGTCAGTAGAATAACAATCTGGTATATCACTCTGGCCCCTGCCGCCTCCATCCCCGTTACACACTCTACAATGCGTTTGTGAGGGAAACTGCAAGCCGATACAGTATCTGTTTTTACCAGCCAAATCAAAGGAATTTTCTTGTTTGTTTTATTGCCAGTGTCATTGGAATTTGAGTCACCTCTTTGCTACTCAATGGGACATTTGATCAGAAGCAATCTTAAGAAACGATCATAGTATCGGTCTTTCTGGAGGGAAAACTCTGGCTTGAGTAAATGGTGTCAAGATACCAATCTTGGCTGGAGCACTTTTCTCAAGCGGCTCCAGGACCTGTTTAGAACCCAAAATGCCTCTGCCTTAGATGATGGGGTAGGGGTTCATACTGATGCAGAACCAGGGTTTTCCAGGGAACATTATGACGCTTGAGCAAAATTAAAACGAAAACAAAAACCAAACAGGCATACCAACAGGTAAAGTAGAAAAGAACAGTCAAGCGAAGTACATTTTCCTAACTGGTAAATGTTCCCTGGCAAAATAAAATATTTAGAGCTTAGGACTAAGTTATTCGCCAAGTTAAATACTCAATAGATACTGGTTGAAAGAGTAAATATTGCAATTCAAGTTGTAAATGTCCCTTGAAATAAAGCACTCTTTTAAAAAAAGAAGGGAAGGCTTCTAGTTGGGAAATACTCAATTTCAGGATGGCAGAGTTATGCTCAATGAGCACAAATTAGCCTATCCAGTATTCCCCAGTGAAGCCTCTCACAATTTTTAACTTAAATACTCATAAAGGGCAATAAAAAATAAACTTAAAAATAAGTTTTTGACTTTCACAGTATTTATTGACAGAACCTGGGAGGTATTATAAGAGATCATAATGATTCTGGCTTCAACAATACTCTATCTCATGAAAGAAAGCCCCTCTGTCTGCTTAAATAAAATTGGAAGAGAATGTGTCTCTCTGCTACAGTCTACCCTTCTGATAAAAAAAAAAAAAAACCAAGATATGTACAAACCATAAGGTTTATAGCTGCCTCTCCACCTTGGAAAGGCCATTAACACCATGAAGACCAAGTGTGTTTATTTTGGTTTACCATCACATTGACAATAATTAGAATAGTGTCTGACAGTCTACCTTTCTGATAAAAAAAACCAAGATATGTACAAACCATAAGGTTTTACAGCTGCCTCTCCACCTTGGAAAGGCCATTAACTCCATGAAGACCAAGTATGTTTATTTTGGTTCACCCTCACATTGACAATAATTAGAACAGTGTCTGGTACCCAGTTTAGTATTTAATAATTATATTGCAAATGAATGAGTTGTTGAAAGGCATTTTTAAATTCCAATTCCTCCTCCTCTCTATCTCTTGCCCACTTCTTATTACCTAGTCATTTGGAAACTGTAACCCCTAAGGAACAACAGATTTTTATTCTGAGAAATGTGGACCCCACAAAAAAATTATGAAGAATCTTATTAGTATAAGTTAGATGATGTAGTTTTCTTTATACACCACCAATTAACCAGGCAAAATGGCTGAGAGAATATCTAATTTTAGGACAGCAGAATTATGTCCAGTGAATGCCAACTAGACAACAAATTTTACCCAAGGAAATGCATATTCACCTGTCCCCTAGGCAGCAGGGTGCTGTAGTAAACTATGTTTACTGTACTGTGTTTATTAACTGATTCTGGAGGCGGGGTGTAAGTTTTGATCTGCTGACCTTTGTTGTATTTTAAGACCATATGACTTAATGCAGAGTTATAGAGCTGGCTCTAGGATACCACTACCTCCAGGTATTTATTCCTCAATAACAAATACTTCAATAATAAGCAAAATATATAGATGATATAATAAATATAATAAAATAATAAAAATAATAAAAATTTTCCTATTTGCTAAGTACTATAAAAGTCCTTTATTTACTGCCTATTAATTTATATACAGTATTTATTATTTATTTTTTATTATGAAAATCCTATGTCCATAGCATATTGCAAGTTACTGAAAAGCAGAAAATTAATTCAGTTATTTATTCCACAAATATTTATTTCTTATCAACTGTATGAAATCTTTACAGTATACAACATATGAGACTTAACTATAGAGTGGGATTGAAAAAAAGTTTATTTAAAAAGCTAAATTCTTTCAGGATTCTCTGTAGTCCCATTAACTTTCCAGTTTCCTCCCTGACAGGCCCTTGGGTCTCATGAGTTCTCATGTAGTATTTGTTGGCTGCACAACTTACATGAAATTTAATTTTTATATGTCTCTTTACACATATTTACAGGTAAATAACCCATATCCAAAATAAAGTAAGTTTCTTCTAGGCAGAGATCGGATCTTACTGTTCTGTACCTTTAGAACCCAATCAAGGGATTTTTTATGACACAATAGTTCTTTTATACCTCTTTTGGTTTCTACCAGACAGACTAGATTCTCAATAAACATTGTTTGCATTTAGTGGAATGATTTTCTCAACTCTTAAATAATTCTTTGTTGAGTTTCTTGATGCCGTTACAAAAATTTATATGGAAACTAAATATGTCACTGTTTAAAAATATTGAATAAAAATTATATTTACTTTTCCATTTTAAAAACTATACATCCAAAGTATATTAATTTTTGGTATACAACGATAAAATAAAACTTTCCTGACTATCATTGATATAAATCTTACCACATTGCCAAACAATGAGAGAAAAATATTTATTACACTAATAAATCATTGAAATAAAGTTGTTAGCCTTTCTGTTGAACATACTTCCATATTAACAGAAGATATTTATTGAACATCTCCAAGTGTGCTCCATAATTAGGGGAAAAAAACCAAACTGATTAAAATAAAATCTTTAAGGTTACAGCCATGTTAACTCTATCTATATGCCACTGAAATAACAAAAGGCTGTTAACCCAAGAATATAAACAAAGAGAAGAGTTAGAACCAAAGCATTTTTGACATTTCCTCCAATATGAGAAACCTTGTAAATATAGCTATGCCTGAAAAGCATGTCTCTTCAGTATTTCTTTTAAATTATGAAAAAAAGTAGAAAACAGAAAGGCAAGTGTAAATTGACCACATGTTAGATAATCTATTTTCTTTTCAGTGTAATGAATAAAGAAGTGGACATAATTGTAAATTGACGATGACATAGTCCAATAAATACACTCACAAGGGTATCCTATATCCTATCAAGCAGAAACTATAAAACTGCCTTCTCTGAATGTCTTCAACAATTTATTAAATCTCACGCTTAATAATATAAGGTATGACTTTCGGATACATCATTGGTACAGTATCCAGGTAAGAAAATTCACTTCCCTTTTTTTCACAATTATTCTGTGGTAGAACATACAGATTTTTCTCCCTAATGAATTGATTTTTCATTTAAACATACATTGTATTTATTTTTTAACAGGTGACACCCATTTTATCGTTAACCTATTCAAAAAAAAAAAGTATACTGTAGAAAGTCTTCCGACTATTACGATCAGTTTTTCATTACGCATTCTCCTGCCTAGAGGCATTAAATATTATACATCTTTTTTCATACTTCCCTAAGTGTATACAAGGATTTATTTTTTTTAATAAGTGGGAACATACCATTCAGGCCTCCTGCACCTCATCATTTTTTGACATTTCACTATATATATATATATGGAACTGCTCCTTTTCTGTGCATAAAGCTCTTCTTCATGTTTTTTCCATAACTCTATAATTTTCTATTGAATAGTTATTGCCATAATTTATTTAAACAGATGTCTATTGATGGCCCTGAGATTGTTTCAATTTCTTATTAATACAGGTCTTACTTGATTTATGATGAGATTACATCCTGACAAATTCATCTATGTTGAAATATTGTAAGTCAAAAATGCATTTAATACTCCTAACCTACTAAACATTATGGCTTAGCCTAGCCTAACTTAAACATGCTCAGAACATTTACATTAGCCTACACTTGAGCAAAGTCATCTCGCACAAAGCTTATCTTATAATAAAGTGTTGAATATCTCATGTAGTTCATTGAATACTGTACTGAAAGTGAAGAACAGAATGATAGTAAGTGTATCAGCTGTTTACCTCTGTCGTTGTGTGGCTGGCTGGGAGCTTCCTCGCACTGCTGCTGTCCAGCGTCATGAGATGGCTAGCCCAGGAAATATCAAAATTCAAAATTCAAAGTATTGTTTTGAAGTGTATCACTTTTCTACCTTTATAAAGTCAAAATATCATAAACCAAAGCATTGTAAGTCAGAGTGCTGCTGTACAAGCAATGCTGAAATGAATAACTGAATATACATCATTTTGTTCAAGTGTGAGAGTATGTGAAGAATGTATTCTTTGGAGTAGATTTTCTAGGAAAAGAAATATGTGCATTTGTAATTTTGATTTTTGATCCAATAAAAATTGCCTTCCATACAGGTTGTACTAATTTACATTCATTCCATCACTGGAAGAGAATATTTTCTACATATTCCCTAGCCAAAATACTTTTTTTTTAATATTTATGCTATTCTCATAGGTGAAAAGCACAACTTCATTTTTTAAGGTGAAGAATGACATATGTACAGTAAAATGTACAAAATCACAACTGGATCAATGAATTTTCACAAGCTGAACAATTCCATGTAACTTGCCCTCAGATCAAGAAACAGAATGTTACCAGCATCCCAGGATCCCCTCTTGGATCCCAAGAAACAATCACCAACTTTCACCCAAGGGTATCCTCTAACCTCCAATATTATAGATCAGCTTTACTTGTTTTTGACCCTTACATGAACAGAATCAGTGTGCTTTATATGTCTGGATTCATTCAACCAACATTTGTTGTGTGTGGAATTCATCCATATTTTTGTATATAGATGTAGTTTGCTCATCTTCATTGCTGTGTTGTATTCCACTTTGTGGTTCTTACACAATTTATAATTCTACTTTTGATATCCATTGGGAAGTTTCCATTTAGGGTTTTTATAAAGAGTTCTTCTATGAACACTTTTTCATTTATCTTTTAGGGGACCTATAGCTGCATCTCTATTAGTTATAAATCTAGAATTAAAATTCCTGAGGTATAGAGTATACATACATGGAGCTTTAGAAAATCCTGTGGGGATGGGAGGATGTAACTCAATAGTAGAGTGTGTATTTAGCATGTACAAGGTTCTGGGTTCAATCCCTAGTATCTCCATTTAAAAAATAATAATAACAAAAAAAAAATCAAATTATCTCCCCTCCCAAAAAAGAGAAAATTCTGTGGCATGCTTTTAAAGTGGTCTTATCAATTTACACTCCTATCACTCATGTATATGAATTTGAGTAGCTTCACATTTGCACTAAACATTTGAAATTACGTTTTTCACTTTTGTCATTCTATTGGGTTCATTTAATGAAGTTTTGATTTTAATTTCTCTTAATATGAATGAAATGAGCTTTTGATAGATTAACACTTATTTATACATTTTTTTCTGAAATTTATGGGCTCTACCTTTGAAATGTAGAAAGAACAGAACCACTTCTCCCCACCTCTGCTACTGCCATATTGATCAGAGCCACTGATAATCTGAAATATCAGTGAAATTCAGTGAAAATCAGTGGAACTCAGCGAAGTATCAGTGAAATTCAGCCACTGAATTTTCTTATTGTTTGTAGAAATTTTTCAGTTGATCCTCTTTGGCTAAAGGGACATGTACTTTACTATTTTTAAGTATAATTTTGCTTTTCCATTTTCAATCATTTATTTTTTTTCTTTTGTCTTAAGTGAACATATATAGTAAATGTGATGTAACTTGCTAAATACACTATTTAAGTGTATTACAGCTTAGTTTTGGTCTACTTGACTAGTCACAGGGTGAGAAAGATGAATTTTAAAACTACTGGATTTTGGTTTTGTTTCATCTTGTACCTCTCATAATTAATGCTTTATTAATATGATATTATATTATTTAGCACACAGATATTAATACTCGTATGTTATTTGTGAGTTGAGGTCCTATAATTCTAAAGGGACTCTTTTCTCAATTAATGTTTATTTTCCCCTGAATTCATTCTTGCCCAAAATTATAATAGTGATCCTTGCTTTCTTTTTGTCTGTATTTACTTCATATATACATTTACCTCACAGTTACACATTTATATATGTGTGTTTGTTTATGTCTGTATGTGTGTTAGTATATGTGTTTTCAATTTTCATTGTTTCTTGAATATAACAGATTTAGATTTTGTGTTAGGAACAAGTCATTATGTAGTCTGTTTGCTTTCTTTTGGGTACTTGTATCTTCTGTTATTTTGCAATGTTCCTTTTTGCTTCTAATGGTTAACTTTCAATATATATGTCTATGTAAGAACCCGATTCTCTACTTCTTTAGGTAGTGTCTATTCATTTCTGACATTAACAGATTATGACATAATTTTCTCTTCCTCTCCTTTTCACTCTCTTCCCTTTTTTCTTTACAGATTATCTTATTTTTCTTAGGGCTTTCTTTTCTTTTATTAAATATGTTTGTACTGGATACTCTCCACATGTTTCTCAAGAAGTACAATCTGTAATTCTCCATTCTATTTTGTGCCCAGAAAAGCTAACACATACAGTACAGGCTGTATCAAAACTTTCTGTTACCTTCTGGCTTCCAAGTAGATCAGTCAATGAAAGCCCCCATTGAGTGATCCTGTGTCATAATAGAAGCTCCCTTGCCTTCAGGTCTAAAGTAGTAACACCTCCCCACTGATGCTAGCTCCTGGAAATGGCACTATTTCTTGGTTGTTTCCTTTAACTTTGCCAACATCAAAAAAAAAAAAAAAAGTCATCCATTTGTCAACTCTACTCAGTTATCTCATTCAAGTATGTCGTCTGTTTCCTGCTGAGGCCCTGACTAATAAATTATTTCTACCTCTACTTATTGATTTATTGACTTCACACAGTATCTCTTGATCTTTTCTTAGTAAATATGAGGAAGCCAGCAGGCTTATATTCCCTCACATCACTTGTCTTCCTTTCACTCTCAGTTTCTCCTTTTTAAAAATATAATTTTTAAAAATTATCTCAGCTTAAACTATTTACATTCCATTTTGTAAGCATATTCCTTCGTTTAGTTAATATTGAACCCACTACCAAACAGATCTGGCATTCATTACCAGTTCTTCTGCTGTGATGTTCCACCCATCGATGGATGTGAAACTTGTTCCATTAGTGCTTTTTTTAAAAAAGAATCATTAGAGCAACATCCCTGATTTCTTGCTTCTTACATGTTGAAAATATTGATATCTTCACATTTGAATTATTTTTGACTGAGTACAAAATTCTTAGGTCACACTTTTATTTCTTGAAAACTTTGTAGGACCCTCCTCGTACTTCCCTCCTTTGTGCCCACAACACCCGTATTCATGTATTTAAAAATCTTCTTGTATAGCAGACTAAGATCTCCATGTTTATTCCTTTTTTTGCATCTTTAACACTTTTAATAGAACTATCTTTTTGATTTGATGTTTAAAAAGATAAACAGATTAATACATAAATATTAAATGGTTTTAATGAATAAGAATATTAATATTAATTAATAAATTAAATAATTTATATACTAATACTATTAGGTAAACAAATTATAATATGCCCAGAGGGTAAGTCATTATATAGCCACTAAAATGTTCTTGCCAATAATATTCAAAGATATGGGAAGCTATTTATGATATATTGATAAGTGAAAATCTGGTTAAAATGTAGTGTAGTTCAATTCACAAATCTATGCTGTCTTTTACTATCTAAATATTTGGATATAGATTCTTATTTGAAGGTTGTCTTGAAGTTACTTTGGGGTGATTTATTTTCATCTCTGATTTTTTATTGATATTGTCCTTTTCAAATTTTCTACAGTGAGCAGGCAGTGTAACCAGAAAAATCATTTACATAAAATTAACTGGTTGAAAAACAAAAGTAGGGACCAAACACTAGGTAAAACATACATCCCAAAATGACCTAAGCATTTAGGTCAGTAAGTAGAAGCCAATAAGGAAGTTTAACCTTATCCATAACAGGAAAAAGAGGATTTGTTCAAAGGAAATCAAACAGTCATGCCATTAAGACCAGACATGAATTACTCTAAGGTTGCTTTTTAAAAAATAGTATTCCGAGATAAAGAACAATATCCTTGGTAATATCCTTCAGACAAAAGTTTTAACAATGGCACATGACATTGTCCTTTTTCTTGGCTCACTTTTACTCATCTTTCAGCTCGTCACTTGGGCGATCACATTCTCTAGTAGACGTTTGACACCTCCAGACTGAAGCTCCTCCTTTTGGCTCCCTGGGCACCTTGCATTGCTCCCATCACAGCACTTACTGCTCTGAGTTAATGTTGCCATAGAAATTCATTTATTTAATATGCTTAAAGGGTATTTCCTACTTTCTCCTCATTTAATATACTAAGACCCAAACAACTAAATGATTTATCTATCATCCAGAGCTAGTTAGTGACAAAGCTGGGGAAGCTTCTTCATTCAGCATACATCACCTGCATACATTGCCAGGCTCCACAGGGGTCAAGACCATCTCTGTTTGGTTCACTGTCATATTCTCAGTTCTTAGTCCAAAGGTTAGCACATAGTAGGTGCTCCATAATTTGTTGAACTAAACTGAATTTCATAAGACTATCTCTTATTACAAATTTTAATGTATGCTGCTGGTATCATCAAATCAGAAAACAGTTCACAAAAAAGTAATTTGGGAGGAGATTTAGCCTTTGTAATATAGTCTCCGTGTCTACCTCATCACTGATCTGACTTGATATTTTAAAATATTTGGGAAGCTGAGTGGACGGTTTGCTCTGCGTATATTCTTCCTGTGTATTGTATCTCTCAAATGAACACTGGAAAGATACTGGGTTATAGCGAGCTCAAATTTGTTTAGTTACTAGCAAGGTCCTGGTACACAAGAATTTTATGTGACCAGTTATATAAAGACCCATGCACCTTAACAGATCATGGGAGATAATGATAAACATCCATTATGAAATTTGTCTGATACTCAACAGTAAGGTAAACTGTTTTCTTCCAAATATTCTGATTTCACTGTTGCACATAAGTAAATAGACAATTTAGATCCAAATTGTGTTCCTTATTTCAGTACCACAATAGCTATATGCTTCAAATAAAAGTTAAACAATGCAAACTCACAGTTGTCCCTGCCATCATTAGAAATGTGATGAGTTAAAAAAAAAAAAGTCATTTCATTTATGGCATTATGGTCTTTGTAAGGCAGTCAAAACTTTGAAATCTTCTAGTAAAAATATTAACTTTACTATAAAATAGCTGGGATTAGCTCTGCTTTTTGGCCATGATTATGTGTCGGGGCCAATCAAATGCTCCGGCCTGCACTTCATCATGTGTACTACAATTGTTAAACCTAAATCAAAATCAATATTACTCTCCCAATTTTAACATTAACTAGGTGACAGATGTCTCCAAATATAAGAATTTCTTGATAATTGGTTAAAGAAAAATGTTAACACACATTTGAACTGCTAATAAGATTGGTAGTATTAACTCAAGTGACACTGTTAGTATAGATATTTCAGATTTCTATCAAAAACAGATAGACAGTGAGGGCATTAATTAGGATAATGCTTACCATCAATACTTACTCAAGTGCGTTTGATTGTTTTTCAATTTCCATGAGTTTAATCTTTGGACAAACTCACAATACATCTTTCACTTGACTAAAACGGGCCATTGCTGCTGCACGTGTTAATGTAGTATGACAACAATCACTGTAACCTACTGGGTGCATTTAACCACTTTCCAAAGGACTGTTGGCTTTAACTATCAGCACTCAATCCATAATGGTTGATTATGTTATTCACTTTATCAATTCAATTTATATCACTTTTTACAGTAGTTACTGTTGCCATAGAAATTCATTTATTTAATATGCTTAAAGGGTACTTCCTACTTTCTCCTCATTTAATATGCTGAGACCCAAACAACTAAATGGCTTACCTATCATCCAGAGCTAGTTAGTGACAAAGCCGGGGAAGCTTCTTCGTTCCCAACTCCTGATTTAGCACATGTATTTCCCATAAAAGAAATTTTAAAATTTAAATGCAAATTATTTACTCACACATAAGTACATGTTTACAGAGATTTTTTAAACATTTACCAAATCCCTGGGATACAGATATTCCATAGGCTCATTTTTGAATCATCAATTTCCCTTTTTATTTGTAGACAGATGAAAGAGAGGTATATCTCTTCATTAATCAGAATAAATTTTAATAATGTTGTTTGAAGAGGAGGTAATTACTTGAGAGAGAGAGATGAGTCCTGAGAGACAGCAATTTAAGTTCATCAGTTGGCCTCTCCTTAAAAAATACAGCCCTCGTATATATTAAGATTCTTAAAATGAATTTATTATATTGAACAAATTTATATTCATATTTTTTATCATTTTTCTTGAAGTCTAACATTAAAGTAAAATAGCAGATGACTTTTCTATATTTGCACTTCTCAGTTGTTCTGCTATTTAACTTTCCAAAGTGTCCAGTTAAATAGAAAGTGTTTGAAAAACAACCATCTCATGACAACCTTTCACGATATTGTTGTTATCTGTCAGGTGATAGAGGGTGTGTATACACACCTGAATAGGTTCTCTTTAAAATTCAGGATGAACAAAAATTTAAAAGTCAACAAACAGATCATTTTGAGGAACACAAAATATTGTTCAACTATTTTGTCACCTTTATAACTCCTATTTTCATAAATTGTAGGAAGCATATTTTGGTGACAGATAAACTATTAAAATCCATCTTTATATGAAAGAATGAGCTATATAAAGAAAAATGCATATGAAAGACAACTACTTTTTGATTTTCCCCTCAGAACTTCAAACGGTTGAATAGAATTTGTGGAAAATATGATAATAAGTTTTATATAACTCTCTGAAAAAGCACCAGTTAACTCATTTTTAACTAACGGCCAAATACAATGCGTTAGTCTCCAGGATGTAAACACTAAATTCCATGCACAGCAGCTCCTGGATTATCGCCAACATTCTGAATTTACTTACTTGGCTTAAAAAAAAAACCAAACAGTTCCCTAGATTCCTAACCACAGCTTTTCACAATCAAAACTGCCATATTCTTCCCATAATTGCATCTAAACACATCACTAACCCTCCAACAATTGTCTCCATGCTGTTTCTTTTAAATTCTTACAGTTGAAACCCATAACTTAGCTCTAAATTTTGCTTTGTGTTCTGACATTTAAAAAGCAACATGCTGTATTTCCCATTCTCTGTTTCCTTCTTTGACTGCATGAATCTCCTCCATTCTCCATTCCTTTTTGTTCTCTACTTGTTCCAGAGTTACCTTTGGTCTTCCGTGCCAATTAGTCTATGCCCAGAACATCTCATTAATTTTCTTGTCTTTCCTCTAACTTTTTCTATCCATAATAGTTTCTGCTTTGTTTCATTGATCAGTTCCTCTTGCTGACTTAATCCTAGGAAGCAACTGTTCTATCTATCATCTATCTATCTATCTATCTATCTATCTATCTATCTATCTATCTATCTATCTATCTATTTATCTATCTATATCTATTTTGTATTCTCTTCTTACTTGCTCTTTAAGACCCGGAGCAGAAAGCAACACCTGGCAGCAACTTCTTATATGTATAGCATCCTTCTTATATTTACTTGTTCACTGAATAAACACTTATCTAGATAGAGGGTGAAGAGAGATGAATACAATATAATCCTGCCCCATGTGGAGGGCTAGTTTAGTAAGGAAAAATAGTTGGAAATAAATAAATAAGTGCAATACTATAGGACTCAATCAAGTTACTAATAAATCAAATATTTTGCATGCATCTGATTGAGGGCCTGCATGAGGCAGGCACTGTACCAAGCCCTGAGAGACGATGGAATACAACGTACCCGTGGTCCTCTCCCTTGTGGAATTTGTATTTCAACGAGAAAATGGAAATTGAATGTAGTCATTTCAGTAGCACTTCAGAGACTACTAATTTATCACCTCTGTTTCTTCAGTGCTAGGACAACATTCTCATGCTTCATATTCTGGAGATAAATATGGCATTAAATAAAATGCTTTGACCTATATTTTATGTATATCAGGCTTCTTGTAATAATGGACTGAAATCACAATGATCATCGCTCCCTGGCTGTTATTTGCTGCAGCTGCATCTGTGAGATGAGCTGGGTCACTGGGAGGCCTCCAACCATAAGGCCATTTGGAACTGTCGTTTATCTTCATTCTGCATGGTGATATTTCAACTCACCAATATTCCCATACTGACAAAGCTTGCAGGGACTGTTTTTTTCCCTTTGCTTATAAACCTTTGGGCATTAGAAATATTGAAAATATTTTTTATAATCAATAGAAATCATTATTTGCCAAAGAAAATCAAGGACAATGATAGTTTGATTTTCTAGAGGAAAGAATTCCATTTGGATTTTTCACTTAATCATGCTTTGTAAAAATTATGTGGAATTTTGAAGTAAAATCAGTTAAGGAATCATAAAGCAATTTCATATGCATTATCTGCTTTGATTTTTACATCAACCCTTTGGGAAAGGTAGGGCAAGTGTTAGTAATCTTCATGGTATAGGGAAAATCTGAATGGCTCGAGATCATTGTCAACAAAGGCCCTTTGGATTCCAAAGTGACGGCTCTTCTGCTGCAGAGGGAGACAGAAATGGGAATGTCTCTGGATAAAGAAGGATGTCTGATCTGCTTCAGGAACTGTGCTGGTGAATTATGCATATGATCCCATTTAATTGAACAAGAGAGGTAAGAGAGGTTCAAGGAAAGCTAAGAAGCTGATACCCAAAGGAGCCTTACAGAATAAGGATAAAAGAATTCCCAAAGTAGGCTCAAGTAGTAGGTCCATCTGGTGCTGCGTTCATCACAACTGTTCATGGCTCTTAGAGCACACTGTCCGTGACTGAACCTCAAAATTTGGTTGTGTCTCCTACTCTAGTGATGACAATGAACAAGAGATATATGTAAAAGACACCAGCCTGACAAGAAGACCTAGGCTCTAGCTCCAGGTCCCCTACACACACACACACACACACACACACACACACACACACACACACACACACACACATGCTCACACTACTAGCCCCATAACTTTGAATCACTCAGACTTCTCTGAACTTCACCTCTCATTATATCTCATAGTCTCATTAATATCTTTTTTTTCACTGATAATATTGCACTGGCATAAAGGTCATCATAAGAAGCCTACAGTCACTGACTTATTGGGTTCAACCTGGCAGGGGCAAGAGGGAGGATTGCTTAGGAGGAAAAAAATAGTCTACAACAAAAAGAGAACATTTGTGTATTTTATTCCAAAACCATGTTCCTTTGAAGGCATATAGGAAACTTCAGATCCTGATGAAGAAATGGTGGCGGGGAAATAACTCCCTAGTGCCAACTCTCGTTGCTAACTCTGCAATCTGTGTGATTATGTGCACAATTTTCTCTTTTGTTAGCAATAAAGCTAATGACTAGGCTGGCTTATCCATGGGCACTTCAGAAGCATTCTCGGATTGCTGGCCCACTTTACTTCTGCAGAATTCTGTTTAAACATCAGACTAGCTACATTATCAAGATGCACCAATCAAATGCATGGTAGAGCTGATGAAAAGCCTTTCAAATAAATACCATAGCAAAACAATTCTACTAATTCAGCATAAAACTGTAAGATGTTTTGGTTTTATGACAATCACTGGTCAGAAGCTCACTATTGTTTTCCATGCAGAATTTCAGAATTGACATTGATCTTGTCAGTGACATCCCACAAATTTTTTTTCCTTTAAGATGAAAAGAGCATTCTGAGTGGTAAGCAGACACAACAGTGGGCCCTTCCTGTGAGGGAGCCCTATTGATACCTGAGCCACAGTAGATACACCACATCCTTCGTTATTCTTTATCTTTGTACCTTTTCTCTTTTTCCATCTCTATATGTTGCTTTCATGACCATCCTTGATGGGAGAACAAGAGGATGTTTTTTAAAGGATGAAGTACATTGGAGTTGTAACATCCTTTACACAGCAGGGAAACCAAATAAATAAAAGTTCTCTTGTTCAATGTTGTGCCTAACTATGCTCTCAGGAATGTTAATTAATTGAGAAATACTGCCAGGAATAGAGGGGCCAACATTAGACTTTGAAAATGAACCTGGAGTCACATATGTATTTGTTAATGGATAAAAGAAGAAAAATGCTTTCAGGGGGATTGCTGAGTTTTTCTAAGGTGTTTTCAAGACAGTTTGAATGTAAAAGGTTCACATCTACTGGGTACCTTTTTCTCAGTTCTCGTTCAAACCAGCAGTTTCTGAAATGAATGACACCAGCCTAAGATATTACATAATGTGATATCCTAAAAATAAAATGTCTGAACATCAAATTTCCTCAGTGTCCTGAGGTTTCCAAGATGAGTGGAAAAAAGGCTCTGAAATAGGGCATAGGATTGAAAGCTGTGAAAAGAAAGTTAAAGCATACAAAACAATGGCAGGGAAGCTTAGAAAGCACTTTTATCTGCTTATTTCATCTGCTTTTCTGCTGGAAGTAGTGTTTCAATTAACTAATCAATCTACTTTCTCTTTGATCTCATAATGCAGTTGTCTTTTTTATTATTTTATTTACTCAAAATATTGGTTTTCCTACATTCTGTATTTCATCTCAGGGTAGTGCTTGCAAACTCACAAAGGGTTTGTGGTTTCACATCCTGAAAAGCCACACATTTATATCTGCCAGTTTCTCATTTGTCCCATGAACTGAGGTCACACAGATTTAAACCAGAATGTGAACTCATCCTGACTCCTTTTTTAAGGAGTTTTCTTTTTAACTCCTTTCATGCCAGATGGCTCTTCCCTGCCAAATCCAGCCTATTGCCCCCCATATCCTCACCTTGATTACTTTCCTCGTTTATCTGCCCCAAGTACATCAGGCTGAGATGCTGTGATGCTACATATGCTTGTCTTTTGTACAAGTGGACTTAATAAGCACAACAAAGAGGAAGTACAGGGACGGAATCTCTCAGGTAATATTTCAGGTAGCAAAATCGACTCGTGACCTTTTCCTTTCCTTTTGCCCAATAGTTTTTCCTTCAAGAATTTCTTCAAGATACTCTGTGTTTCAATAGTAGCCATCATTGCAGTACAAGAGTCCTGTTCATGTCCTAGAGTTTTGTCCTAGGTTTTTTATTTTCTGAGGTTTTTGTTTTTCTTTTTTTTCTGATTCTGTCTCCCAGCACCACTAATCCTGAGTAGTGGTAAGTGACTCCTGCTATGGGTGTTCAGAGAGGAAAGGAAAAACATACCACCAGTACATTTTTCTCCTGTCATTTTCTCTTTGCTCCCTCCGTGTCTTTAGGGGCATCAGTCTAGGAGATGAAGGCTGATGTCTGGCTTATAGAGCCTGCTAAATAAACCTCTCTTGTTATCTTTCCCACGGGAGGCCCTTTCATTTTCCCATATGGCACTTATCATAATTGGTAAAACTATTTATTGAAAACAGGATGAAGAGACAAACTGGATTAAAGAAGAATTGTGAATAAAAAATGTTGACACTCTTCACTCCAGGAAGTAAAGCTCAATTCTCCTCCCCTTGAGAGTAGGTTGGACTCGCTGACTCCTTCCTGATGAAGAGTATAGGAAGGTAAAAACAGTAACTTCACAGGGGAGAAAAAGGACTCTACTTCTTGGCCAAGGTTAACATCGCCACTGGAAAGTCATGATGAGAGCATGTGCCCCCAATACAACGTGACGGAAGTGCACTTTACTCCTGTGGTATTCTCCCCCAAAATTCATAACCCCCGTCTAGTCTTGAGAAAAATATCATCCAAACTCAACTCGAAGGACATTCTATAAAACTCCTTACTGGTATTTTCCAAAAGTATTAAGATCATGAAAAGTAAGAAAAAAACGAGACTCTGTCTCAGATTGAAGGTGGCTAAGGAGACATGATGATTAAGTGCAACGTAGTATCCTAGTTTGGAAGCTGGAATGCAGAAAGGACATCAGTGCAAAAGTTGGCTAAATCCAAACAAAGTTTTTAGTTCAGTTAACAGTATTTACCAATGTTAATTTCTTTCTTTAACAAATGTGCCACGGTTATATAAGATGTTCACAATAAGAAATTCTCTGGACTGTCTCTTCGTCTTTTTTGTAATTCTAAAGTCATTTCACAATAAAAATTTGAAAAACGAGAGTGAAAGTATTTGTTGGGTATAGATTTGTTTAGTGTCTGCCTTCCCCATGAATGGGGAAATGAATGTGACTACAATAAGCTTTTTGTTCCTGGAGCCTGGAATTGTAAGATTTCCTGGTAAGACTCCAGGAAATTTTTGTTGACTGAATAAGGATGACATGCTGAGGACTTGTGCAATGGCTACTGTTTGCTCACTCTACCAGGATTTATACCTCACACTGGAGTGAACTCAAGACAAGACAGACACACTATGAGACCTAACGAAGACATTTTCTCATAGGGAAAAATATGTACCTTCCTCTATAGCTTCTGCTGCACAGCAAGGTTCATTTGCCTGATGCATAGCAAGGCAAACACTGAAACTCCGAGGTTTACAACAGAATAAAAGGTTTGGTCACAAGACAACCAAGCGAGGACACAGGAAAGCAAATCTCAGATTTGCCTCCCCAAAGATAAATGTTAGGGTTGCTTATGGTTAAAGAGGAAGGGTGGTCTGAGGTGTGGGGAAAGGTGATGGGTAATGAGAGAGGTAATCGAGGGTCTGTGCAAGCATAGTCAAGCTTCATGGCTCTTACTAGGATGCATGTTCAGAAAACGGTGATGTTGGCATGCTCTGAGGGTGGAGTTTTCGGTACTCTGATGTCAAAAGGTCATCCATAGGACACTCACGCAGGCTCAGTTGAATGGTCAGTGGTCTCAACTAGTCTGAACTAGGCAAGAACTAGCCCCTAAAAAGCAACTTAAGCAACCATTACTAGAGTGACCCATTCATCAGAGGTGTTAGCTATAAGGAAGCTAGTGGTAATTTGGTTTAAAATCAACAAAAAGTAAGCGACTAAAAGCAAGTTAGGCTGATTATGTTTGGTAGACTTAACCAGGTTAGCCCTTGGTTTCATGTTCAATGATTTTAAAATTTCTATTTCTGACGCAAATTTCTCTGACATTTGATGGGGTTCAGGATAAGCTACTCCAAAATATGACACTTTGGCATATTGACTACTTCAAGCTGAAGGAATTTGAGAAATGGCATATGCAGAAGGGACTTTCTGACTTTCCCCTGAAGAAGGTCATAAAACTCTCATATAAGAAATGCTGTCCCTAATGCCCAGAAAAAAGGCACATTTTTATCTTTGAAGATGAAGGAACTGAGAGAACAAACAGGCCTTGCTAAATTTCCCCCAGTTTACTACACTTAGCTCACCTTTGTCCTTCCTATCACATCTTTCCAGGACTTTCCAATCTTCACCAAACCTACCATGAAAACACTCAAATGTAACCATTTCTCTGGATCTTTGTTTTTTTAAATAAAGGCTATGTCACATAAAACTTATATTAAATACATTTACATGCTTGTCTTTTGTTACAAGGAACCCAACTGAGAATTTAAACAGGTAGAGAAAAACACTTTTTGGCCTCCCCTACATTGTCTTGATCCAATTACTGAAAGCAAGATCTGATAATTAAGTTTGCCATTTGGAATCTTAGAGTTTTAGAGCTAGAAATGCACTCAAATAATCAGGGTTTACTTTGTTTTAGTAATGATCCCTTATCTTTAAACAAAACCACTAGTGAAATTCCTAAGAGAGACAAAAGCATAGCTGCTCTGTTTTCCTTGACGTCTCACCCATGTGGCTCACTCCTTGTACTCACAGACCTTCAAGAGGAGGTCTGAGGCTCTGTGGAACCAATTTTGAAAACCAGAGCCATAATTTTACTGACAAGGAAACCTAAAGCCCTGAGAGTGAAATGTTTTTCAGATATTGAGACAGAAGGGAAGAGGGCAAGGTACAACCATATAAAGAATGACACAGACATTGAAGACAGGATAAATACTGGTTAGAGCCAACTAAGCCTCCAACTAGGTGGAAGACTCGACTTCCAGTAGACTTAAGCCTCATTATACACTCATTGTAATACATCAGCAAGCTAAATGACACACCATGGGTGCCATGCCAGTTCCAAGGCCAACCATAAAAGGCAAAAATGTAGACTGTGGCCCAATTCCTGGAAACCCCCACCCCTTCCCCAAAATAGTTGGAATAATCTTTCCACTTGTTAGCATAAGAAATCAACCAGACCAAAAGAACTAACTACCCCCGTACCCCAGGGCCACTCTCCCTTCTGAGACTGACCACATTCTGCCTATGGGATGTGCATCTCTCTAAGTAAACTCCCTTCCACTTTACTAGGGCTCCCTTTTGAATTCTTTCCTGCTGGATGCCAAGGACTCTCACTTGGCAGCACATCCCTGGGACTCGCCTGAGACCAGGGACATGACCAGTCTCTTGCGCCCATTTTCCTGCAACGATATCACTTATAGAATTTTTGACAAGATCATGAGAAAAATTATACGTTCTTGAGGATTTCTCCTAATGAGTTCAACTGGATTGTTTAGACATGAATTATGTATTTTCTCCATCACAATGAAATGCTAATTTATTCTCCCAAAAACATAAACATTTTTGACTTGATAAGAAAAATAGTACTCTCTATCTTCCCATCTTCCTCATAGTTTTCTTCTTCTTTTTTTTTTTTTTTTAATGAGAATTTCTTTTCCAGAGCCCAATGTATCTATAAGTGGAGGTCAAGTTGAGGTCTCTCGTTTCAACTTTGTAAATTATATTTCTCAAACTCTAATTTCCATGGTGACTGTCACACTCATGAGAAGCCTTATTAATTTATCTAAAAGTTGATCTAGACTCTGTACAATAAAGTTAAATGTTGAGAATGACATTTATACAAAGATTTGTGAATCTCTCTGAAACTAGACCTCCCCAGTATATAATGAAATGCAATGCTAAGATAAAACAATTAATTTAGGGTCTGTGCTCAGCCCTTCCAGATAACTCAGAAAAAAAAAAAATCACTTCAGGGCATAAATGATATGAATTGGAAGTAACAAAGTATAATATAGTAGAAAACTTACTTGATTGGGTCATCAAGAAATTTGGAATCTACTTTTGATCAGGTCAGAAATTCAATATATTCATTTTGTAATTTCTAAGGTTTGAAGGGGTGAACAGGAAAAGATGGGTTCCTTTTCAAAGTTGTGTCTAGATCTGAATTTATAATAACATCTTTGCTGGGGGAACCAGAATGTGAAATGAGAGCTGCTTTTAGAGAGTAATTTCCTCTGCTTTTTCAGGAGCACAGGGAATATTTCATACATGTCTAAAGAATTCTGGTACCTGATTTTACCTTCATGCATTTCTCATGCCAGTGCACCTTTCCAATGCTAATCAGGCTTTTCAGTTAAGCCCTTTCCTGCTAATGAAGTCCAGAAACCAGAGGCCAAGTAACGAGCAGATCAATAGCTTCTATTAACGTCTCTTTGTAGAGCCTCTTCTTATTTTACTCCCATGATGTGACCTCCAATTTGCATAAGAGAGATACTAAAACTTATGGCAGGATTGATAGACTGAACCTGGCAAAGGTGGGGGAGCAATCCTGATTTAAAGCACATCTAAAAGATGGTGAAAATGATTAAGAACTGTAATATAAATATCCTCATAATTCTTATTTCTGCTGGTTTCAGTTGGCCTCAGAGATACCTCCACTCCATTCACTTTCAGTTGCTCCCTTATTTTTAATAGCATCCTTCTAACGTTTTCTTTGTTGGCCAGGGACACATCTCCTCTTTTTCCTTGGTGTTTCTCTTTCCAGACAATTCTCTCACTCATATCTCTCTTTATAGAAAATGCGTGTTTTACAGCCTTGTTTTTTTATTACAATCAGGAAGTCCTAGAAGTGTTTTCTTTTATCTTAAGTGTGCCTATTCAATTTATCTTTCTCAGTTGTGCCTATCACCATTGTTAAGTGAGTGTCCAAGGTTAACAAGAGCACATCATTGGGAAGAGCAGCCTTAAATTGATATTTCAAATAGCGATATCCAATATACACTGGGTGCTTACTGTGTGTCTGGCCTTGGGTTAAATATCTGCATAAATCATCTGACTTTATTCTCATAACACTCTTATTAAGTAAACATCCAATTTGCCTCCATTTACAGATGAGGAAGCTAAGGCTTGTGGAAAAAACAAAATTCAACAGCGTAAATTTGAAGATCTGTCTGACTTTATTCAATGATTCATGAATCCGGCAGCATCCTGTCTAGTGTGCAGCAGGGCACTCCAATGGGTTGTACAAGATGCAAGGTTTTTATAAGTAGAAGGAGGTGGAGTGAGGAGATATTAGCAAATAAAAAGAAAGAATTGTTTCAGGCCAGGCCATCTTTTTTGCAGGGAAGGGAATGGCAGGGGTCTTTAATATGCAGATTATCTCATTATTGCTGATCAGAAAATTTCAGAGTAACTGTTTTAAAGGTCACATTTCTGGGAAGGGTTGAAACTGAAATTAAGTCATGTTTTGCGGTCCTAGAGGGCAGATGGCTCCATTTGGGGCTTGTTATTTCTTTCACACAATTCCTTCCTTTGATCAAGCTCTCAGCCTAACCAAGACCCATGGTGATCAAAATTTAAGGCATTACCGCTATTCTCAGCTACAGCTCTGCAGTTCCATAGGCTTTTCTGATCCTTTGTGTGGTATCGCTGGGTCATGATGTTCTTGCTTAATCCCTGTGACATTCACAGGTCAGGGCTTCAGGTTCACAAGCTTTAAGTCAGTCACTCTTTTTGCTTTTTTCCTGACATTCTAGTTTTATGGAGATCCTTTATCGGGTGGTCAGCAGCTACAAACAGGCCTTTATAGCTTTTGATATAATACAATGTGCCAGGGAGATTACACTCAGGACAATTCCCAATGTTTGAAGTGTACTTTGGAGCCACAGTCCCCAAGACTCAAACCAAGTTTAGAAAGACCCTGTTGAAGGAGTCACCCTTTTAAGCCAAATGTCTTACTCAATGCTCTTACGTAATTGAGTTTCAACTTTCCCAGAATTCTCAATCCAGATACAGTACACGGTGTTGGCCACAGCAAAGACCTGCTTGCTCACCTAAAAGATAATCAAGGGCTATCCTAATATCAAGAACATCTCTGACCAGAGAGTCTGAATTTTGGGTGGGGAGGGGTGCAGCAAATATCTTAGCAACAGAATCTGCAATGTCTCCAAGAGTTAAGGAGAGATTTCTGATCAGATTCTTATTTGTATTTATTCCTAACCAGGGAATAGACTTACAGGGGTTTCTGTGTTTCCCCATTTAATCCAGGGATCAGGTTTTTAGCACAAGTGGGAAGATAATCTCCTTGCTTGCAATAGTCATTCTAAATGCCTTGCAAAGATGAGTGCTGCTGGTGAAATCTCTTAGTGAATGGGGGCAAATCTGGCCTATCTGGCCATGGGAATGTGAGGGTGACGAGAGGACATTATCTTTCCAGGCCAATGCCAGAGTCAAGGAAAGAAAGAAAAGGGGAAAGGGTTTCATGTTTAGTAAAAGTATGCAGTCTTGATCTGTCATCTTGGACAGAAGAAGTCTACCTCAATGTCAACTACTTCTCTTTCTCATCAATTTGATTCGAGGTCTTCAGAATTCCTAAGGGACCAGGTTAGTCAGGTGGGGTCTTCTTTAGCTATAAAATGTACACTCAAGTCTCAGTGCTTTCTAGTTTTGCAGCAGTGTCAGCAGTCAAGGGCACTTGGTAATGTCCCTTTCACCAGAGTTCCAGGGGTGTCTTAGTTCTTAGTGAGTCCAAATCAGAAGGGTGGGAGAAAATTGGAAACATTTGTTTGGTGAGTCATAGCCAGATGTTTGAGGAAACTAGAAGAATTCAGAATTCAGTCCACTTTACAGGTATATAACAAGACCTTAAAGACTATTAACAGGACTAAATCTAATATCTACAAAGGTGTAAACATAATTTTTTCCTCTACAATTACCTTCAGTTTTTACCAGGGACAAACACAGTAAAGCTAATTTTTTTGGCAAGTAGTATGAAAATAAGAATACTCATTGAGAGTTTCTGAATTCTGGAGGAACCAGGTAGGAAGAAAAAGTAAACGTTTTACTTCTTTTCACAAAGGTGTATCTTACCAAATTGTTGATAGCTTAAGAGAAAAGATTTCATTAAATCTGGAAAAAAATTAAGAACCTGTAATATTTTAAACACAAAGTCATAAAAATGATAATCATCCTCATTTCATTTAGTCCCATGTTATTAATTCTTGTTCTGTTTCAGTCCAGTTTTTCCATTAGTTCTTTTGACCTTGCCTGATGACTGAGGGCAATAGGAACAGTGATAATTCAAGAAAGCTTGCAAGATTTTCACTAAGGCTCCTTCAGTTGCCCAATGAAGTGGGTGCCGTGATCACTGGAGACTGTGAAAGGTATATCCCAAGTGGGAAGAACCTTTTCTAACAGTTTCTTTGGCACTGTGAGGTTACTGCCCTTGCAGCATAGGAAAACTTCAACCCATCTGGAAAACACACACACACTAACGAGAACATATTGATGACCCATACTAAGTGGAAGTTGAATAAAGTCCAGCTGTAGGTGTTCAAAGAGTCCAAAAAGAGGTGGTCTGAGGCCTTCCAGGACAAAAATAGTTTTTCTTAAAATATACTATGGTGGGTAAAGGAATTAAAAAATCATAAGATGGGGTTTTCCAAGGAGCCAGAAAGAACCAAGCAGCTGTCTTGGGGTTCCCATAGTCCTGACCATTGATTAATTTCCAGATATATCTACCCATCTTAATTCCTCTGATTCAGGAGCAAATTGTTGCCATGTTACAAGAACATCAGGATGGCAAAAGTCAGACAATAAGTGGTCATTTTTTGCAGAAGGAGAACAGATTTCCCCTACATTTGAGCCACAATCCTAAGGGATTCTGTTGCTGCTGCCTTTGTATGAAAGTCAGCTAGGGCATTTCCCTGACACTCAGGTTCAGTCCATTTAGTGCGAGCCTCAATTTTGTCATCAGATTACTTTTCAGAAAGTAAGAGAATAGCATTGAGAATATCTTTTATTTGTTGCCCATTTTTGACTGTGGTCCCAGAAAACATCACATAAAGCTACAGCCCGGCAGATTTCTGTTTGAAATCTTGCTCCAGAATCCTTTCAAAATGCTCAGCTGTAGTCACAAGTTCAGCCAGGTGGGTGGCCCCCATCCTACTTTCTGCCTTTTTATCAATCCACTAATCTCACGAGATGATCCATTTGTTGTAGGAGAATAGGTTCTTGCCTCGTGCAGGAAAGAATTCAAGAGCAAGGCACAGCAAAATGAAAGCAAATTTATTTAGAGAGATACACGCTCCATAGGCAGAGTGCGGTCTGTCTCTCTCAGAAGGGAAAACGGCCTAGGAGATACACACTCCATAGGCAGAAGGTGGGCCATCTCAGAAAGGTGAGAGGAGAGAGACGGAGAGGTGTGGGGTTATTTAGTTTAAAGTAAAAGCAGATACACACTCTACAGACAGAGTGCGGTCATCTCAGAAGGCAAGAGAGAGTGACCACGAGGTACAGAGTTGCTAGGTTTTATGGGCTTGGTAATTTTATATGCTAATGAGCAGGAGGATTAGTCCAACCACTTTGAAGAACAGGCCAGGATTTCCAGGAAACACCCCCCCCCCCGCCTACTTTTTGACCTTTTATGGTCAGCCTAGGAACCCCATGCCGCCTGTGCGTGTGCCATGACGCTCAAGGTCTACGGGAGGTCGGGTCTTCCGCCATCTCGGTTCTAACCCGTTTGTCCTGTCCTCAGTTCTGCGTCATTCCTTTAACGGGAGTGCCCTGCCCCCTTTCCTCCTATGTCACATTTACAGAAGGGGCAGCTACAGCCGTCTGGGTAACCTGAGTGGCTGCATGGAACTCCAAATGCCTTAAAAAGAGAGCTTCTAAATGGGCTTTTAAAGTCTGCCACAGATCCACCTTTCTTTTGTCTGCATGATTAAATAACAGCCCAGTCAGTGTGGGCAGGGGAGATTTTAGGAATGGATCATGAGTACTCAGGTGAAAAAAGACAGAGGAGCCAGCAGAAGTCACATGAGTAGTCATATTAGTCCCGTCATCTTTTGTTTTAGGTACCTCCGATGTCTTTAATTTTTCATTAGCCTTTTGTAGTGAGTCTTTTAATGAAGCTATTTTTGGAAACTTGAAGCCTTTTAGAAGATTCTGCTTACCAATTAAAGAAAGTATCCCATTCTATCTGTCCAATTTGGGATCTCTTTCTCTTAACTGCATTTCTTCAGTGAGTGATCCGGTCTAATTAGAATGTTCCCCACAATGACCATTGTAACTCTAGGTTATTTTTAGTAAAATATTACCATCTTATTATATACCTGCAACGTCCTATCGTTGTCAAGCATGAAGTAAGCAGGTATGTTGGATGGTGGTGCACTTAACTCTTTGGATATAAAGGATCCCATTTCTTTTACCTAGGCCTTTGGTTCTCTTGAAGCCAAATACCTAGAAGGGATATTCCATGAGGCTTGGAATTATGGGATGTTTTACAGTGTACCTTTCTGCACAGAAGTTTGCTTGAAGTTGGTGAGTGATCGAGTGTCAATCTAACCCATTCTGTGACTAACTCCTCCTATCACAGAAGTCCTCCCGAGACGACAAGCACTCTAACAACGTTTGACTCACACCCACCCATTTCTGTGGGGTTTTTTGGCTTCCAGGATTCCCACAAGCAATGGCCTTTACCTCATGTGCACATTAACAGAATCAGCAAAGCTCCCACCAGTAGTTCGCAGGGTGGAGTCTGGGGAAGTATTCCAAATAAATGGGAAACTTCAGCAGTTCCCAATGCAGAGTCAGGGGACAGAATTAAGGGCTGAGATTTTTCATCCAAGGAATTGTGATCTAAAATGCTTGGCTTCAGGCAAAAGTGTTTGCCAGCGTAGTTGGGCTCCAGGCAGAATTCTCTACCAGCTCAAGCTAATCTGCCCTATAAAGGAAAGCCAATTATATCAGGAGGTTGAACACAGAGAGAGGGGAGCTCAAACTGAGAGCAAAGAGGAACACACCAGTGGCTCCTGGGAATGGCAAGAAATGCAGTGAACTCAAAAGGGCTCATCTCTGTTTCTCATTTTCCCCAAACGCCATAGGAAGTTCACTTCAGATTCCATTGCTGCCACCAATTTTTAAAAAAATAAAATTCAGCTGAGTAATTTTGAAGATCTAATTGATTTTATTCAATGATTCATGAATCAGGCAGCATCCTATCTAGTAAACAGAAGGGCACTCTGAGGGTTGTACTTACGAAAGGTTTTTCTAGGCAGAAGGAGGATGGGGCAAGAAAGTACTAGAAAAGAAAAGAAATTATTGTTCCAAGCCAGGCCGTCTTCTTTGAGGGGAAGGGGACTGTAGGTGTCTCCATCATGCAGATTACTTCACTAGTGCGGATCAGAAAATTTCAGGTTGTTTGTGTTAAGAATCACATTTCTGGGAGAGGCTGGAACTGCAATTAAGTCTTAGTTTGCTGTCATAAGGGGAAAAACTACTCCATTTTGGGTGTGTTATTTCTTTTTAACAGGCTTAAAGCAGTTTAAAAAATATGGTTAACATACAGATTTAGGTACTTACAAAAATTACGGAAAAGTGGGAAAACTGGGCTCTATGCAGGGTCTCTGGGAACAATGTCCAACAAACATAACAAGACAGGACTGATTTCCCAGGAGAAAAATGGGGGATCAGGAGGTCTCTGCTAAACTATTAAATGTAAGAACAGACAGCTGGAGCTGCAAGCCATGGAACTGGAAGAAAGGACCAGCAGGCCCCTGAAGCCAACACGATCCTCTCTTGATACAAAGCTAGGCACGAGTGTACTGCTGCAGAAAATGCCCTCATTCCTATGATATTTTCAAGCAGCAGAGTAAACTAAGTGTAATGGGAATGTGGTCTGCATGGTCTCTCCTCTCCCTTTCAAAACTTTGGTAAGGGCCATCCAAGGGGTGAACCTAATTTGTCACCAGATTCTGGCTGCAAGGGAATCCGGGAAATGTAGTTTTCAGCCTTCCAGCCTCCTGTGAAGGGAGGCATGTAATAGGAAGTGGGAATAAATGTGGAGTGCCAGTCAAATAAACTAGACCCAACACAAAGAATAAGTGACTGTGACACAACACAGAGCTAATAATCAGTGAGGATCAGAACACAACTCAGGCTGACTTGTCTGCAAACCCTGACACTTAACCACCGCACAACGCTGCCTCTGCACCAAAATGTCCCATGTTTCCAAATGCAGGTTTGGGGGAACATTAATTTGTGTGTTTTAATAGGAAAACCACCCTAACAAGGAATAGAAAATTGAAAAACTGTTAGATATTATATTTTCTCTCTCAAAGTTATTAGCTAATTACAGTAATCAATAATCTATATACATTTTTGATGTGGATAAAGACATGGGTTGCTTATACTTATTTCACATAAATTATGCCAAACTAGAGAACTTGGCTCCTTTGAAATATTCTGTGTTCAAATCCAATCATGCTGTGATCTGGAGGGAGGCTGAGTGTTTTGATAATATTGTTACAGTTTTATAGCCTTTGCGAGCTATAATTTATAAACCTAAATATTTATTTCAGGAAACAGATTCTCTTGGTATCTTTAACGTTCTGGAAAAAGTATCCACAATTGTCAGAAATGTATCTGACTTCACTACTCATGATATCCAGAGATGAGCTGGGATGACAGCATTCCTCTGCCAAAGGAAGTTATAGGAAACACAAAGATGCCAACAACAGGAGGCGCCTCTCCTTTGCCCTACCTGCTGGAAGTGGAGTGACAGGTACTGAGAATGCTATCCCACCTGCCTTATGTTCTTCAATATATTTATGTACCTTATGTTCTTATGTACCTTTAAGATTCACAAAGCAATTTTCTGAGATTGAAAACTTTTCCTTAGTCTTTAAAAAATGTTGTTATTGTTATTACCAGCTTCAGTGACTTCTCTTACACTGATGTGTCTGGGAAAGATTCAGTAATTGCATTCAGTGTGTTCACTAGAACAGGGCATGCTGCTGGCAGCCAGAATACCTGCTTTCTCTATCCTTGACTTAATGTGTGAACTTGACTAAGTCACTCCAAGTGTTTCAATCTCAGTCATCCTCAAAACATAGAAGACATATCACTGGATAATATTTGAGTGAAATCAATACTCAAGAGAATCTCAGGACTCCAGTTTCACATATCTTCCTGACTCCTTATTTTATTAAAATAATAAAGAAGATGGAAAAGTCTTTTTACATAGCTTTCAATCATGAGGATAAGAATAGGTTAATGAAGCATCTGTCATATTCATTAAATTTTTTTTCTTTCTAAGGTTTCTTCATGCCAAAGTATTTTGTTGTATGTTGCAAGGAACCTACTGATTCCGTAAGACAGGTGGCTTGAGTTTTCTGAAGAAAGAATGAGAATCATTTGAGTGGCAGAAGCTAGTAAATTTGCTTGAAGAAAATGTAATTTATGTGAATGTGTGAAAACTATAGTGCTAAAAAAACCCAGAAAATTCCCATTCCTTGCTGCCATTCTTTCATTTTCACAATGGCAGTGTCAGGATAATAAACAAGCTGCCAAAAAATGTGTAAATATACTCTTCCGGCTAGTCTCACAAAACAGTCTCATAAAATAAGGTCAATTATTCAACAATGATCTTTAAGCTCCTGCTACGTGTAAGAAAAATGTACAGCTCCAGGGCCTGACAGTCTCTTTCACACTTTGTGATGCATTTCTGGAGCAATGTAAGCAAAACCTTTGCATCTTTCTTACACAGAAAGGACCTGGTGTCTTCCTTTTGATTTGGTGGACCAAGGATCATTGCTGTTTAAGTGGGTGATTATCCAAGGGAAAAACCACAAAAAGAGATAGAAGAGGTCTCTCCTAAGACTTAATTGGCAATTATGTAAGTTCATTCAGTCTTGTCTAAACTTGTCAAATGAATTGGAATACTTTGCAAATTGTTTAAGATGGACACAAACTTCTGAAGTTTGCATTTCCCAAATCCAGAGGGTCAGCATGAACCTCATTTTTTCATCTTTTGGGACAAAGCCAACTTTTTGTGTCTCTTTCAAATCATGCTGTAGCATTCTGCTTTCTTCTTGTGGCCATGGGGTAGGATATGGTTCCAACAAAATAGCAACCTCTTTGATTGATAAATAGATCTATTAGCAGAAAGGGTTTTCTTTTTCTTCCTTGAATTCCTTTTTGTCTTTGTTCTTCTAGAGGTTGTTTAAGAGGGTGATCTTTTCCACATGAAGGAGAACTGTTCTTTGGCCAAAGGTATTTCTCCCTTTTTATTTCCCACTGGGTTTTAAACTCATTGAAGCATGGAGCAGACATTCTGTCTTGGTGATCTCTTTATTTTCCCATGGCTATATTTTCCTTGCCTGCTTATACTATAAAAATGCAATAATCAATCACCTTTATCAAATCAATTTTTAAGGATGACATTTTTGTTGTGTTAGGCATTCTACCAAGTAAATTAAGGAAGCATGAATTCTGCCCTCTTTGAATTTATTTCCAGAAGAGGCACTGCTACACAAAACAGTTCTTGGTATTCTCCATGATATTTGCTGGTATTTTTCATGATATTTTCATTATGATTGCATCGTTTTATATAACTTTATTTTCCATGATACTTTGCCCATTTGGGATCATATCCGTTTGTTCTTCCCTCATTATTAAATTCAGTGAAAGGGACAATATTTGTTCTGTTTACCGCTCTATCAGCAACATTGTGTTAGTTGATTTTATATCTGTTATAGCATGTAAACATCAAAAGCAGCCTGTGATTAGGAAATACTATCTTCCTTTTAGAGATAGGAAAACTAAGCCTTCAAGATTTTAAGTATCATCTTAAAAGTAACACAGCCATAAGTAGCGAGGAATGGTTGTTCAGAGATCTAGAACTCTCAAACATACTTTCTACAACATCTTGCTGTGTTGGAGTTCTAAAAGGGTAAGAAATCATGTTCTGCACGTGATACAAGACTCTAGTTCACCTGTAATTCTGATTTTATGTTGTAGAATTAGATAGAACTGACAAAACTCATTTTGATCAGACATCAACAGAGATTAATAGCGCCTCCACCAGGTGATCCAAGCATGCTAAGATGCTCAGAAAAAAGGTGTTATATAAACTGTATAAATAAGCAGCATTCTTGTCAATCTAATATGATTATGCATACTACAACTGTGATTGATAGTGATATAACTTTTGATTTTTTAGAATTTTTATCTTGCTTTGTTATTATTCTACCTAATTAGTTTCTTGATTAAATATGCATTTTCAAAAATTATGCCACCCGACTTCATCTTCTCTATACATTTACTATTTATATTATTACCTAAATATACCCAAACTTATCATCACTGTAGTGCCTACCCTAATAACATTAACAGCTATCACTCATTGAGTATTTACCCAGTGCCATCATTCAGTTGCTAAGTATCTTCAAAGCAAGACATTAATACTTGAAATAATCTTATAGAACATGTATACCATCATTATCCTCATTTTGCAGATGAGACTGAGGCTTATAGAATTTTTTTCATATTCAAGACTCAACTCAAATGTTACCTACTTAGAGAGCTTCCCTAATCACCCCGTATCAAGCTGTATCTGGGTTTCCCATGTCCCCACCACTTCACATTCTATGCCTTAACTTTTTTTTTTAATAAGTAACTAACCACTGTGTGAAATTATATATATACACACACACACATATGTATATATACATATGTTACTTTTTGTTTTGTTCTCTTTTATCCAACTGCAACTAAGACCCATAATGCTGTGAACTCGTTTTATTACCACTGTATCACTAATGTCTGAAATAGTTTACCACACAGACTTACCACTAGATAAATAATTGATATTGAATAAATAAATTAATGAAACAATTGACTTGGAAACAATGCTTAGAGCTGAGAAGAGGACCCAGGTCTTCTTACGTATGGTTCCATTCTCTTTTGTACTATATTATGCAAGGTTACACAAGAAAACTGTATTTGCACATTTTTAAGATTGGGAATAGAAATACTGTAAAAATGTAATTTTTGTTTGTTTGTTTTATTTATAGCTACATAGTTTCCCTTAAATTGTCTTAGCTTAACATGATTGAAAGGGAAAGTTTTTAATCTGCTTGAAGCACAATCTCTTTGGAGAACTGTATGCAGATTGGTGCTCTTATAAATCAATCTCATTTGTTTGTGAGAGCAGAAATCTTCATAGGACAATAAGCTATTATCACAACGTTCAAATTACTGTACTATTCAGAATACATTTATTTTAATTTCTTTAAAAATTGCTTAAAATTCACACTTTTCCTCTCCTCTCTTTGATTAGTTGGCAGTAGTAAAGCTTTACTCTGTATCTACAGAGATCTCTTTGATATGGCTTACCGTCTTTGAGTCTTAAAATTGACTTTTTTATGAAACCTCTCTTGGCTCATTTTGCTACAAATTAGAAAAACTCAAGGAATGAGAGCTCAAGATCTGAATTTGTATTAGGATGACTTTTAAAAGTAGAAGTCAATTAGCCAAGAAGGCTGCAGAGGTGAAATCATTTCATTTGTGATCCTGCCAGGCCAGGGTCCTAACAGCTCCCTTTAATTAGCTTGGCTGCTTTCCCTCTCCAGAAACCCATCCCTGGATGGCTGAGACTGGGGCCTGAGTTGTAGCCCTAGCTGCAGCAAATTCGTGCAGCAAATCTGCATGTATTACAGGTGAAGTGTGTTAGGAGTTGATGCCAAAGGAGGGCAATGGGCCTTATAGTCTTCAGTCTGAAAATCTTGGATTTGCAAAGCATCTGCCACATGCACTTCTTTGGCTTCAACTGGTCATTACTTTATTCTAAATTTCTTATTGCGTAGAAACAAGAGTCACGGCAGGTCGTCTCAGCCATGAATTTTATCACATGATCTTAAGGTTCTCATGTGGTTACATGACTTTTCCCAAATGAGAATACATACATAGAGAATACCACATGCGCTACCAAGCTTGGCATTTAACTCTCTCACCAACAGCAAGGAAGCACGTGTATTCAGAATTACAATTTTAGGAAGAGTGCAGTGCATTGGGTGCTGAATCTGAGAACTGGCATAAGTCTGCATGATCCCAGACCCGAGCAGGACCATGGGGAGGGGGCGGTTTGGGGAGACGTATTTCTCCAGGGGCGGCAGCATAACCGTGACTGTGAACCACAATTCCTATTAAGAAGAGCTGATTCAGGGAATCAAATTCAGGCCGTTAAATTAAAAATTACTCTGAAGCTTGTTAAAGATGTTTAAGGAAGACTGCATTCAAGGGACTATTGCAACGTGGTTTTTCAGTAAGGAGAGACATTAGGCTCAACTGTGAATACAAAGAAAAATGAGAATTTATAGCCAAGAACTAGGGTAGGGGGTCTTTGGATGGAAAATTACTGAAAGGAAATATCAGAAGTAACGAGGGGGGATTCTGGTCAATTAAACAGACTGGACAGGATTCTTGCTGAAGGCAGGTCAGAGTGATCAGATATCACCTGCGGTGTAAGAATTTTATCAGTATTGAGGATGATCAGGTATAAAGAATCGGAGATTCTCACTAAACTGACTTAGCAAGATTCTTGCTCTTGCTCTTGCTGACAAGGCCCAAGGGCAGGGTCAAGTCAAAAAAAAAAAAAAAGCATTCAGGGAGTCTGACTGAGGTTTGGTTAAGGAAAGAATCTCTGTCAAGGGGAAGGCTATAAGTACGCAAAGACAACAAGAAAATATTTTACAAAACCGAAGTCTGCATCCAGGAATATCATAGAATTAGAAGTGAAGGGTGCCTGAGGACAAGACCCTGTGTGCACGCAGAATGGTTGGTGGAGTTTCCTTGATATGCTGGTGTCCACTGTGTCATGAGGGTGGAAGTGAGGAGAACTTGGAGGAGAAGAGGATTGAGCGTACTGATGAGTTATGTGCTCCCTAAAATGAGGGCTCCCTAAAGCTAAACATCTTGATAAAGATGAAAACAGTGAGCGCAAACTGGGCTAGTTCTCAACTACAAAGCTTTGGACATCCTATCAGCTGTCATCATCCTTGTCTAGTTTTTTTTAGTTATTTTTAAAAAATATACTATAGCTGCGTTTTATGGTAACATTCACAAATCATTCTTTTAGCCAATTCTCTTTCTTAAGATTACAAGGATGATCATTACTTTCCTAATATTAACTAAATTCAAGCATTTTTTATAAAACTTCACTAGGTGCTTTCATATACTTTATCTTATTTGATTCTTGTAATAATAATAAATCTTCTGTGTGTGTGTGTGTGTGTGTGTGTGTGCACACGCATGTGCATTGATATTCTTTCTTTCAGGTTAAAGAAACGGAAACAGGTTAGTTGGCTTGGCCAAGGCCACACAATTTGGAAGTAGCAGACCTGGGACTTAAACCTGAGACTTCTGAATCCAAATCCTGGGCCTTAAAACAATATTTGTATTGGAACATCATACATATAAGGAGGATTTTTTTTCTTTTCATGTGTTAGAATTGTGTCACTGAAAAAGCAGAGGAGACATTCTCAAAAGATGATATACATGATTGTTTGATGCTTGTTAAGAACCAAAATATGCTCCTCTTAATGACTGTCTAGCCAAATGATAGAAATACAAACTGCATCCATTTTTGCAAAAGTAGTTTCATCAGGCCACACGGAGCCTCTGGGTGGCTCAGCACCCACAAATTCACTAGTCAGTTTTGGTTAGTTTAGGTGGTTGGCAGCCAGGCTAAAGAAGCCACGGTCAAAGACAAAGACTAAGTCCCTGGGAGGATCTTCTGTTCTAGAGTCAAGTGTGTCCTCCTGATCCTGTAGTACGAGTGACTGAAAGGGAAACGGCACCAGAGAGCTCAGGCTGATAGACGTATCCATTGGTTGGCACACACATGTACAGTCTACTTCATGCTAAGCACTGTGTTAGCTATAGAGGATTCGAAGAGGAGAAACAATGTGGTCCTGTTTTCAAAAAGTCTATTCTTTCTTGTTCAGTGGTATGGAAATGCTTGCAATACCATGAAGTAAACAGACGTCTGAAGTGACTGGTACACAGCACAGTACAGTGCAGGAGAGCAGCACGCTGCCACAGTCAGAAGAGGCTCTGGAGTCAGGCTGCCACTATTCCCATGCCGCATGTGCAACGTACAAGCTGTGTGATTTCAGCCAAGATAGTCAGCCTCCCTTTGCCTCAAGTTTCCTAATCTGGAAAATGGGCATGAGTTTACATGGTAGGGCTAGTCTGAGGATTAAATAGGTTAATATTTTTAACAGGCTTGGCACTTAGTAAGCACTAAAGAAGATTTTGTTAAATAACAGGAGTCAGGAAAGGCAGGAAATAATATTGGATAGGTAGTCATTGTTTAATCCTTTTTTAATTTTATTTTTTATCGAAATATAGTTGATTTACAATGTTGTGTTAGTTTCAACTGTATAGTGCAAAGTGATTCAGTTATATATATATATTCTTCTTCTAGATTATCTTCCATTATAGTTTATTACAAGATACTGAATATAGTTCCCTGTGCTATACAGGAGGTCCTTGTTGTTTTATCTATTTTATAGATAGTAGTGTATATATGTTAATCCCAAACTCCCAAATTATCCCTCCCCTCCCTTTCCTCTTTGGTAACTGTAGTTGGTTTTCTATGTCTGTGAGTCTAATTCTGGAATGTAAATAAATTCATTTGTATCATTTTTTTTCAGATTCCACATATAAATGATATCATATGATATTTGTCTTTGTCTGGACAGCCGATCTTAAAGTGAACATCTGTTGAATGTTTATGAATGCCAGGCACTGTATGGCACTTAACTTTTAACTCTCACAGTGGCATGAGTCAGTAGGTTTATGATCTCCATAATGCAGTTTCTCAGCCTCGACACAACTGACATGCGAGAATGGATAACTGTTTATAGCGGGGAGCTGTCCTGTGCACTGTACGATGTTTAGTAGTATCCCTGGCTTCTACCCACTGGGTGCCAATAGCACTCTTACCCCATTTGTAAAAATTAAAAAAAAATGTCTCTAGACATTGAGAAAAGTCCCCTTGGATGCATAATCACCCTCAATTGAAAATCAGTGCTAAAATTGGAAAATGAGTCTGAAAGAGGTTAAGCATTTTCTCTAAGTCACACAGTGAATAATACAACAATGGGAAATTAGTCTGTACGGCCCCTGTAAAGACAAGGATATAATGAATAATATTCTGTAAAGATGAGAACATAATGAATAAGCGTTAAGAAAGTTTCTAGTGTCCAGTTATGAAATCCAAGCTATAGTGACCGACTTGATTATTCACTGAGTGATAGAATTAACTTGATCAGGTTTGTGTTTGATGTATATCATGGCGCATGCATTGAGGGGAGGAAGGACTGAAAAGTGAGAAGTTATGCAGTCATCCAGATGTGGCACCATGAGGGCTTAAACCCGGGCTATATAGAAGAAAAAAACAAACAAACTAATAAAACAACTGCAGGGTACAATTTGTTGAGAATATTGTTATTGTGTTCAGCCTATGTGAATGACTCCAAATGCCTTTCTGACTTGATTTTGGTTCCCTCTTGCAAGGTAAACATAGGAAACTGTTATTTAACTTCGCATTGTAGAAACAGTGACTCAGGTCCTGACAGATTAATTATAAGCACGCAAGGTCACGCAGATAGTCATTGGTTCCTAGTCTTTCATTTTAATCCCTGGAATGCCCTGTCTCTTCACTCTTCCTTCTAATCTAAATGATCTCCCGTTACTGACTGCAAGAGAATGGATATTTACAAAGCTAATCAATACCAGTTTAATGTATCTGCTTCAATCCACTTTCCTTAATAACATGGCACTATCCTGAATAGTCTTCAAACAGGCAAGGTGCAGATCCTCTCAACTGTAAGTCTGATATAAAATCCCTCCTTCCCCTTTTCATTTATCTCCTCGCCCTCCCCCCTCTCTCTCATCATCTGTTTTCCTCTCCCTCTTCTTTCAATGTGATACAGATTGTACAAAATAAACTGAACCCAATAATCATAATAATAGGATCAACAAAACAGTGAAAGCTTATTGAATATTTTGCAATGTGCCTGGCACAAATTTAAGCTCCCTGCATTTATTAACTCATTTAATCCTCATCAGAACTTCATAAGGAAGGTATAATTCTTATCCCCATTTTACAGATGAAGAGCCAGACATACCTCCCAGCATTATCAGAGTCAAATGAGCTAATGGATGCACTAGCAAACTGCAAAACATGACAGATTCGAGCTGTTGTTATTAATTCATTTTTCTGACTTCATTATCTAACGAAGTGAAATCTGACAACTCTACTTAACCTAGACACTGAAAACCTACAAACAATAATTGGAATAGAGAGCAGATGCTTGCTACTTAACAAGGCTCATTCTAACAAATAACAAAAGCTCTACGGTTCCTGTTTACTTAGTTGGAAATGAATTTTTGTTCACTTTGAATCAGCTCAGGCATAATTAGGATTAAGGACTAACTGGACTTGAAAAATGATTGAACGTAAGTGTCATCTATCTGGCCAATATATCGGTATTAAAAGAATTAACCTGAATGACTGAAATGCACTGACCTGCTGCATTTGATTTCTGTTCTCTACTCAAAATATTGAGGGATGGACTTAGTGAGAAATAGACTCACCACAAGAGGTTAATTTTGTCACTCCATAAGACTTTATCACAGTTATTAAGTACAGAAATCAAGCTAAGAAGGAGATGCTATGATGTAAAAATCTGATTTTCTCTTGAAACTCTAAAATGTTTCACACACACTGTTATGATGTGACTTCTTTCGTGTTACGATTCCTACTCATCTCGTGTGAGATTCATAAGATTTAAGCTATGTTAAGTAATTCAAGATGGAGTCACAGCGGCCAATGTGAACTCCATGCTAGTTGTTTTGAAATGTCCAATATGGACTGCAAGTGTCTCAGTGTGATCAGTAAGAGCATCACCTTAGATGAGACATTGGTTTGGTAACGTCAGAGGAAAGGCTTGACTGAAACAGAAGGAGCAACAATAGAGATAAGACCTCCTCTAGCATAATGATTACATCGTACTGGCAGACTCCTTAACATGAGACCACCGAGCCAAGTGGCTTGAAGTCTCTCTGCTGGAGGACCTGACTCCACGCTGCTGAGAGCTGGTGGAGTCAGCACCAACGGAGGCCCTGTTGGATGGAGCAGGGGAGGACTTTCCACTCAGGTTTGTCTTGAGTCCCATTGCTGGGCCAGAGACCAACGCTCATGCTGAGACAGTGGGCTTCTCCTCCTTGGAGGGGCTTGTTACCCTCTTTTCTAATTTCACTGCTTTGACTAACCTGTATTGCGTGCTTACTGTGCACAAGAAACGAGTCATTCATGAACTGAATATTGGCTACACTTTGTGTATCTCCAATCGGTGGCTTTTACCTGGGCTTACCGCTGGGCCCTGAGACAAAACACACCCTCTATACATTGTCTCACTTTCAGCACTAGTATCATAAGTGTCTTTCTAAATTTACTGGTTTCTTTTCTATTGCGCCCGAGTTGAAATGTTTGTGTAAGTGGTTTGCTCGGTTACCAAAGAGCTCCTGCTGCTCAGACCCAGCCACATCTGTCTTCGTCCTTTCAACTCTTCCCCATCACCTGTCATTGAACTTACTCTGCCTTCTTCTCCTTCACGCCTAAAATTTGGTTTCTTCAGAATATTCAGTTTAGATTGTTCATCTCAGCCTTTTCTCTCTTCTGTCTCCTCCCCTCCCCTTCCCTTCTCCCTATGTCCCACTCCCTTCCCCTCTCCCCCTCTTCTGCCTCCCCTCCACTTCCAGCTCTGTCTTCCTCTCTGTTCTTGTATTTGTTCTCATGGACTCACCTGCCCCACTTATCTAGATGCTGCTCAAACTCAAGTGTTGTGTCTGTCTTTACAAAGGTTCTACTGGTTCTCAAAATAATGGTGGCTTCCCTCTCTGAGCTAAACTATATGTTGTTTTCTCTGGTTGCAACTAAAAAGATACTTCCAAATCCAGTGACATGTTTCTACTTTCCCTTAATGCCCCATTAAATAAATGCCAAGAAATACTGCATTCATGTCTTTGTCAAGGGTGGGATTTATCAATGCCTCTGCTAAGTCCAGGTAGGGCTAGCTTAGTGAAAAGAGTGGCTGAAGAAGGATCCTTGCTGGTAGTCTAAAGACAAGCTCCTGTGAGCAACTCTTTCATCAGGGAGAAGGGTCTGTTCTGATTCCTGTCATTATCTTCCTTGTGAAGAAATTAGGAAACACCTAAGAGTTATTTTGTTTGGTTTTATTCAGTGCTCAAAGGGACATATTTTCCTACAGTTTATTTATTCAGGCATAAACATACAAAGACAAACAGTTATGATTTCTAAGTTAAATGGCTTTAGGTAGGAGATTTGCAGATGTTGTATAATTTCTTAATGTAAAAGTAGCCTACCTTTTTGGAAAAAGCAACCACATATTGACAGTCTCGTACTTAAGTGTGTTTATTCCATTTGCTTTCTATGAAAAAGGAAAAATTGCTACATGGCGGTGTGACGGAGAGGGTTCTCTTAGAACTGTCTTTCTCTTACGACTGCTTGTCCTCCACATATATTTCCACTCTTTTAGGCAACACCAGAGAGATGGCAGGCAAGTTTCTTAACCAAGTTATGGCCAAAATGAAATTTACTAATTTAACACAAAACCTGTTCAATGACCATATTTCCCACTTCAAATTATAGAGTCAACATCAATCTAACCACTCAAACTACAAGCCTCAGACTCAATTTTCTCTTCTCTGTCTCCTTTGCCATACATAGGCCATCAGTCTCCAAGTCCTGTTGTTGTGCATTATTCATTGAACACTGAGTAGGTGGAAGTTACAAGACGCCCCCTCTTTCCTGCTTCCATTGCCACTGCCTCAGTTAGCTCTGCTGTGAACCATCGATATAGTCACTCCCCTGGCATTCTGCCAGTCAGTGGCTCAGCTTTCCAATTCAGTCTTCCATCTCTTTCTTCTCTACACCTCTAGGCTTAGCTCTTCCTGTTGTCTTCTTTGAATATTTTACTGAACTTTTCTATCTTCTAGCCCTTTGCACACTTTGTTCTTCCTTCTCTCCAACTCCTGCTCATACTTCATACCTTTAACATAGATGCTGCTTTACTTCTTAACTGCCCTTCGCTAACCACCCTCTCCTAAAAAATCAAAAAGAAAATAAATCTGAAAATCCACAGGAGCTGGCTTAGGAAGTCTCCCTGATGTCTTCCAAAGGACTTTCTCTTTCCCCACCGTGGTTCTCATCCTAGCATCGTCACTGCTCAGTGACACATGAATGTATTCCACATTAGCCGGTACACGAGGATAAAATTCTTTCTTTCTTGATCTTGTAGCACAGTACGCCGTACAGAAGTGTTCAACAAATATTTGTTGGATAAACTGATAAATGTCACTCTTTTCCTCATTTATTATTTCACAATTTTACTTATTCATTCAGCAAACACATATTGTGTATGATTGTTTAAAACAGTGATAGGTGCCAGGTGCTAAAAGCTAATCTTGTCATTTCCTACTGAGTCTACCTCAAGCTTCATCTAAAATGTAAGGTTTTCTACAATGTGATTCCTACCTGTCTCAGTATCATTTCCTCTTTATCCCATGGACACTGTCCATTAACTCTGCCATCCCACTTGCCATGAATACTCACCAGCCTGCTCACTACCCAGATATTCCATGGATATCTATAACTCTGCGATTTTGATCTGTCTCCTTGTTCAACGTTAAATAAACACCAATGCATTATTTTACATTTACTAATTTAATACATACTTACTGTTTGTTAACTGGATATATGCTCGTTACTGCATTAGTGCTGTGGGTTTGTGGGCTGATACATCACAATGTGTCCTCTTTTGAAACTTGTTCTCATCATTCTGAACTTTTATCCGTACGTTGTGGTTCTTGGCTCACCTTCTCCATGAAACCTTTCCTGATAACCCCATCACATTCAACTTCTCCCTCACCACCTTCTCCCCCAAATTTCCAAATCTACTTACTACTTAGTCATTCTACTTTGTAACTGTGGTCAGTTGTTTATAAAAGTCTGTCTCTGCTATACCTCTCAACAGACAGAGATGTTCTAGTCACTTCCTATATTACAGTACCAGGCTCATGTGAACTTGAAATAATAAACATGTAAATCCTAAATTACCCCAAATAACAACTGTTTGTCAAAGAGAAAAGTTGCCTGAGAGTTTCCTTCAGAAAGTACTAAAGCGAAAAGTTAACATATCCCGGCTAGTCTGTTAGTGTAAACTCCATTCTGTTTTTGTTTTTTGTTTTTTATTGAAGTATAGTCAGTTACAATGTGTCAGTTTCTGGTGTACAGAATGATGTCCCAGTCCATTCTGTTTGGCTCAACGTTTTCAGTCTTAGCACACACCACAGTGCCTGAATACACCAGGCCCTCAATAAATAGTTCCTCAGTGAGCAAACAGAGTACTTACTCTTCTGTTAACTAGCTATGCACCTAAAAACCCAACTCTTTGAGATTGTTTCCTTATCTATAAAGTGGTATAACAAGTCTTAACTCACAAGTTATTTTGTGAGGCTTAAACAACTAAGTTAGACCTCTCTTTGTTGAATGTTGAGTTATTATTACTACCATTGGCTCATTTTAAAGTCGTGTCTCAGGAGTCATAACCACATCTAAAGTCAGCATGATTTGTGTGCTCATTTATGAGATAATTTAAGTGAGCACACTGTCAGTCTTCCACAATTTTTTCATTTCCTCTGCTTAAAACAGTATACAGATAATTAAAAGTAGGTGACGTTTCATGTTTCCGGCTTCACTTCCTAGAATTTTGATGCACGGTTCCTTCTGGCATGGAAATTTCAGTGTATTTCATAAATATGAACTCTTAGGATTGGTTTGGACCATGAAACTCTTTATTTTATGCTTGCCTTGAACTTGCCTTCTAGGACCTTATGCCACTAACTATTTTGTTTTAGTCCCTTGGCATAATACTTCCAGTAACAGCTCTTCGCCGGTGGCTCTGGTTGTATTACTTGGTACTTCTTTGCCCTGGCTGACTACTATAACTCATAGCACATGCATACTCATATTCACAGCACAGATATATGTGTCTCTGCTCAGAATTCTCCCTTGCCTATGACTTAGCCATTCCTCCCACATTCTTCATCACCCATCTAATGCCAGCTTTAGTCAATTTCGGACTTCTGTTGCCACAACTTCAGATCTGGGCCACCAGTTCTTGAGCCTAGGACCCAAAATACATCATGTATTTCGGGAAAACATAAGAATCCCAGGCTGGTTGGAATAGCTAAGATTGACAAAAGGCCATCTTCTTGAAAGGTACGCTGGTGTTACACGGTGAGTGACTAGATACTGGATGAATGATTTTGCAAATACTTGTTCCACTACATGAAATAACAACTTTGATTGAATCATTTGTTTTGTCAACTGCTTGTTTCTTGTGTTTCAAATTCAGCAATTACTTTTGTTATTTTTTTTTTATTTCCCTGCTTCACTAAGAAAACAAGATTTCTTCCTCTTCTTCAGAATTTATTGTATTCTTTGTGACCCCTGTGCTTTCTTTGATATGTCAGATAGTAACATTACTTGTTTTTATCTCTACCACTGAGACATTTTCTGTGTCTCTGCTGACACCAAGATATTTTTATTATGATGAGATGTTGCCATGTGAAAATGTTTTGCTTTTGTGACATGAACATGTATTCTTGGGTATGCAAACGGAATTAAGCTTGCTAGGCTGAATCAGGCCTGGTTCGGAAATAGTGGAAGAAATAACTAGAATTTACAGGAGGAAATAGTCACAACTTTGGAGTCCTAGAGACCTAGATTTTGAATCGTCAGCTCAGTCATTTGTGGGAAATTAGAAAAACCTTTTTTCAATTTTATTCTTATCATATATAGTGAGCATATTGCCAGCATTTTCTTAATTTTAAGGTATGACGCATAAGACACGTCAGCAGTGTAATAACTGCATTTCACAAAAATTACAGCCTATATCACATGTAATGCATGTGTCGATTATAAAAACGTATAAACAAGTAGATGTTTTAATATCATGAAAACTAATAATGCGTATCTGGCAAGGTCTTGGAGTAAAAAAGCTGTATTCATAGTAGGCACTTCTGTAGGTATTCATGGCACCTAGCAGGCATTCAAAAATGGTGGCTATCGTCATTACTTAAATATCAGCTGATATCTTGCTATTTTTAAAAAATGTAATACACAATTGATCTGAACCCACAAGGTCTATGTCATGTCTAATGTCCTAATATTTCTGCACACCCCTCTGGGTATATGTCCTCCTTGACAGCCCCTGTTTCAAGTTCTTGCTTCTCTTGAGCTCAGACCCACCTCACTTTCTGTGTCTGGTCTCTTCTCTCACCTTTGATTGTCCCCTCCTTCGCTCAGGCTCTTGTGTGTATGGGCAGAATTTTTTGAATATTTAGAGTAACTGGGTTTGATCACCATAAAATATTAAAGATACCTTAGAAAATAGTTATTTTTGTTCAGTAAAGCTCCTTATCTGCCAGATCACCAGAAATGTCTCCGTAGTTATGCTTTCCTCAGAGTCCAGGACTCCGCCCCGTTCCTGACTGGCCCTTTCACCAGCATGTTCTTCATTCCTTACTCTCTCCGTTATAGAACTTGGTCGTTTCTTACAGAGTATACTTGCTTTCCTTTGTGTAGATTTAATTGTATCCTTTGAACCTATGTACTTGGAGTCCTACCTTCTACATCCAAAAGACTAACCAATACATATTCTGACACATAGTGAATTCTCTTCTTAATAAGCCAAACACTAGTTATCAATCTGTTTTCCCAAACAGCTACAGTTCTTGCAGGATGTTTTTAATGTTGTCTAAAATGTTAAGCCCAACTTTCCATCTATACTCTAATTGCACCCATGTCATTGAACATGGCTAGAGAAAAATATACACGACGATGCTGACTGGTCTTACTTCAGATTTATGACCATGAACTTCAGATATGCCATGAATATGCTGCCTGCAAATAATATTATATTTCCTTACTCTATTCATTGCCCCCATTCTCATAAACGTCCACTTCACAATTCCTCTTTAACACAACGCTGACTTTCTTCTTCACTCTCTTAATTTCCAGCTTGGACCTTGCCCGTTGGTAATCTCATCCCATCTTATGGCTTTAATGTTGCCTATATGCTGATACTACACACACATGCAGATACACACACACACACACACACACACACGAGCAGACAACTAGGATCATCTCCTCCCTCACTACACTTTCCCTCAAGCTTCCTCCTTTGTATCCAACTGCCTACATGATGCATCCACTTGAATGCTAAATGAGTATCTCAAACTTATGTCCAGAAATGCTTCTGCCTCACGCTCCCCTACAGTCCGCTCCATTGGTTACATTCCAAATCTTAGTTGACGGCAACTCCATCTTTCAGTTTCAGGCCTAAAATCTTAAAATCACCCTTAATGCCTCTCTCTCTATCACATGCTACCTCAAATAGCAAATTCTATTGGCTTTATCTTCAATATATCATGAATTCAACCACGTCTTAGGGTCTTCTTTGCTAACTTACACCATCATTTCTCTACTGGATTATTACAATGTCCTCTTAATTGGTCTCTATTCTGTCTCCCACGTCTTCCTGTAGACTCTTCTCAATAGACTATCCAGAGAGATCCTGTTAAATATAAGTCAAATCCTATCATACCTCCATTCAGAATGCCCCCATGACTTCTCAATTTCCCAGAGTTGGAGCTGGTCCTTATAATGATCACAAGACTCTGGTAAATTCCACACCCCCATCACCTCTCTGTCCTCCTCTCCTATGAATAGCTTGTCTCTCACTCTATTCCAGCCACATCGAGAGCCTCACTGCAGCTGAAACTCACTAGGCACCCTCCTTCCTGAGGATCCTTGCAGTGGCTGCTCCCTCTGCTAGAATGCTGCTCCCTCAGTATTCACGCAGCTCCTACCCTCATCTCCCTCAGGTCCTTCCTCTAATGTCACTTTCCCCTTGAGACCTGCCTTAACCACTTCATCACAATTAGAACTGCTTTCTGCACGCCAGCATTCCTGAAAACCTTTGCTCATTCATTTTTCACATAAAATTTATTACTTTCCTACTTAACATGTAATTTACTTATTTAATGTGTTGTTCATTATCTCATCTTCATTACCAGAATATAAGCTTTGTGTCTTTTATTTAAATTGTGGATCTCTGGTAGCTGGGATAGCAACTGGCAGACTATAGACACTTAGTAGATATTTACTGAATAAATAAATAAATTACAAGATAATATCCAATGATTCACTAATTTGTTCAATTATAACACTCAGAAATATGCTGAAGTTACAATATGAAAAAATTGTAACAACTGAGGCCTTTCTAGTCCATTGGAAGAGAGAAGTATATAAATAAAGGTAGCATATAACAATGAAATATACCATTATAGAACTGTAATAAAAGGATTCTGGAAGCATACAGAAGACTAACTTGGAAAATATGGGTGACCTTAAACAACTGTTTTGATGGCTAGTAGGATATAACTGGGAAAGGAAGGAGGAGAATGTAATCTAAATAAAGGGTATAACACGTGCAGTACAGGGCAGTGAAAGTCTTTTTTTCATTTCTCCCCAATACTGCATGACTGAGCAGGCAAATTCAAAAGAAGTGGGCTCCACAGGTAGGGATTTCTGTCTGTTGTATTCACTGTTCTATCCCTAGTCCCTGGAACAATATTGGGCACGTGGCAGATTCACAATATTTCTTTTTTGAGTGAACAAATGGACTTCATACTATAAAAAGAGGGTTTGCCAAATGAATTTAAAGTCTTTTTCAGTTCCATTATCCTAAACCACGATGGATCTGTTTTGAACTGTCAAGAAGAACCTCAGTGATGAGGCCAGCCTCAAAACAAAACGGCTGCTAGCGGATGTGGTTATCTCCCCATCCAACAAGGCTTTTGATGTTTAAAGATCTCCATGACCACTTTCCAAGACACTGTATAAGGTATTTCTGAATTTGAACAGGAATTACGCTAGTGCCTGCATTGAGTCAGATTGCTGTGAAGATACTTTTTTCAAAATAGAGAACTCATGTGGTCCTCTCAGAAGCCATACGTTGAATAAAAGAAAGCTTAGCTTTTGCCAGCTCGGTGTCTCCTTCAGATAGATCCCTGATTGGCCTAGAGTTTTATGTGCTGTTGTTGTCAGGAATAGGTCATGACTCTGATGCAGGAGCCCCCTACATGGACAATCTGCTACAAGGTGGACCGTTTTATTTGGATTATTTTTACTTAGAACTTTTAGTTCTCCTTTCATCCAGTGCTTACAAGTCCCTTTAGTATCAGGCTCTACTCCAAATATTTGTACAGCTTTCCACTGCCTCCATGCTCGTTCCTTGGGGGTATTAAGGCAGGGAAACCTTTAAGCTGTTGCCTTCTGTCTATTTCTGCCAGAACTCACCCCTACCAAGTAAGCTAAACAGGATAATGTATGAACTTTCGGGGGTCCTGTCTTTTGGCTTTCCTTCTTAAACCCTAAACTAGAGCCAATCCAAACACCCTATAGTCCTTTTTTCTTTGGAAAGGATGCATCACAACTTATTGGTAATGAACAGGAGCTCCGGAAACAGACAGACTTGTGTTCCAATCCTGATGTATAAGACCTGCTTTGTGACCTTGAGCATACTAGGTTACCTCTTTAAGGTTCAGTCTTCTTATCTATATAATGAGAATAATAGTTCCTGCTTCATAGTTATCATGGATAATTGAGATCATGTGCAGTAAGTATAAAGCACCATGTCTGACTAATATAATAAGTATTGTTTAAGTGACAGCAATTTTTATGCAAGACAGCCCATTCCTCACTTAACCTCACTTTATATCATACCAGCTGCTGGATAGAATAGAGCAAATGGCCTCCATCCAATTTTATGTTTAATCTGTTCATATTTTCTACTAAAGATTTCACTTCCAGTCCTTTGAAATGATATAAGGAGTTCTCGTATATCACAGCCTCATTATTCAATTTTTCTTCCCATATGTTTTGATGCCAGCACATCCACATGAAATTAGAGCAAAGAGGGAGGCTTTGTGATCAACACCATTTCCCTTAAAAATGCTTAAGCTTATTGAAAAACTTGTTTTTAGACCATGTGGTCACCAGTGTGAAAGCTTTTGAGTTATAACTTTGCATTAAAAACAGAGTTTAGAAAAAATAAAATAAAATAAAATAAACATTGTACACAAGGTTCTTTAATTGAAGCTATCCAGTTAACCTGTCATTCTACGAGGAGGTTATGTTTCTGAAAACTACTCAGTAGTCTCAGGGAAAAGATGCCTAGAATATTATCCTGCTGCCACTGCACAGGACGAGAAGAGAAGAATGACTGATGGGTCCCTGGGGCTATTGAGTGATACTCTGCATTGCCAGAAATAGGACACACATGGGACAGTGACATGGTGAATATCTTTATGTCAGAGACATGCTAGTTATTTCTCTGCTATGGAAAGAGAGTAGAAGGAATCTGGATCTTCTAAATGGGTCTCCAGGAGATAACATTGCCAGCTACCGCAACCAGGTTGGTTTGTAAGTGAGCAGGACCCTGTTATCATCAGTGACCATCTGTTATCTGCAATGGTGTTTGTAACAGCTTAACTGTATAATGGCTTAAAGGGTTTTTCTCATATTCTTGCTGACCAGGGTTAGGCTTGAGAGGAGAGAGGCTTGGGTGGTCTGCCCAGCTCCCTTATGGTGCTGTGTGAGGAGATCATGCTTAGTGCTCTGCTTTTGACCCCAATACCTCAGAAAAGGCCATAGATGTTTTGTATATCTTGTTGTTCTTAACTCGCCCCAACTGCACGTGTCTGCAGTTGTTGTTGACCCCTTGTGATTTCTTTGTATCCTGTTGTTTGAGCTGTAGGCTTCAGCCTGCAGCAGGAGGTCCCAGACCTCAGCTGGCTTAAAAGGCTAAAAGCATTTATCAACCTGACTTTAAACTGTGCTAAGTTATTTTTTAGAGCTCTTTTCCACAAAGCCCCTTCCTATACATCCTTTGTTCTAGGAACAAGAATATTAAGAGAGTCCTAAAGCCAGAGGTGGACCATTGCATCTGCAAGAACAAAAACAACTTTGCAACAATTTGTTACCCTGTATATGATCTCTATGGAAACTAGCTCCAATTTTCTCAATAGATTCTAAATGTAGAAGAGAAAATAAAAATGTTATTTATTAGTGTTCCTTATATGCCAATCATCTTAGAGCATTTGCCAGATATCTAAGAAGTAGACTCAAGAAATTGGCATTTAAGAATGAAATTAGTCCACTGGCAAATAGAAAGATTGAGGTTTTGGCTTAAACCAAGGAGGCATTAAAATTTGGCAGTGCTTTAGGAAGTTTATCTGAGTGGGGCTTTGCCTTTGGTTACTGTGGACAGTAACACTTGGGGTATGACAATAACCAGGGACTGTACAGTACTTTGTGACTGACTTGATGTGATTTAAGAAGGCACACAGGAATCAGATCCTAGACAAAAGAGAGTATATATGTTCTATCTAAATCTCACCTTAAGATAGGCTTCATTACACTGGCTTTTTCAGGTCTTGCTGGGCAGAATATTTTTTCCTGCATTTACTGAATTTCTCAGTGAAGACCATAGACTGAATATTTAAATTCTAAAGACAGCTAATTTGAATGAGGGCTACCAAGCACTGGTATGTGTTTTGTGCCAGGCATAGGGAAGAATGCAAATTCACATACTCTAGATTCTGTTCTTTTTTATGTAAATCATGATTCAACACTAAGTGGAGAACAAATCGTGGCTAAACTCTAGGATTCTTGTAGGTTACCTATAGGCTCCTGGTCATCTTCCCCACTAACAAGTTGTCTCAGGTTAGTGCTCTGATTTATTGGTTACATGTCTAGACTATGACTTTCAGATGACAGAGATCCATACCTTGGTATTGATCATAGAAGTGTGTTAGTTTTTATTAATTAACAATTAATTAGCACTTTGAAAAAGATGAGGAATCTGGCTTCTTCTTGGAATTACATAGAGAGACAACTCCATGAATTTTTCTATAATCTATACCTAGATTACTCAGCCTTTAGAAGTCAAACTTCCTGAACAAATTGAGGGAAAGATAATTACAAAATATGCTTATTTCTTACCATCAGAATAGTAACAGTGGAAAAAAGTTCAAAAAGGTCAAAATGAATTAAAGAACATGATAGTCATATTATTTCTGGATCAATAAGGAGAATGAAGTGTGAAGAATAAATAGAAAAAGAGGGTTGAGGTCTTAGAAGATCAGGGTTACTACTCTAAAGGAGCTTGGAAAAGCAAGATGTTGAGGGGCAGTGGCAGGTGTTTTGGGTCTCACCAGGCCCATGTCACTCAGGTTCAGAAGCGTCAGCAGTAGTTACAATGCAGGAAACTTCATGGTGTTTCTCCAGCATAAACAAACGTGGAAAAGAGGCTTCAAGTGTCAAAGAACTTTCATCACAAGTAGCGGTGGCAATGACCACTATGGCACAAGACAAAGATGCCTGCTTACAAGAAAAGGGTGGAGCCTGTTTCACTAGACAAAACATACAACACAGCCCTGAATGCCAGGGAGTTAGAGGAGAAGCAGAAATAAGAAGTTTTGCATGTGCCAGATGGGGAAGAAGGGCATGTCTAATAAGATCTTGTGACTGGAGCTGCCACTTGTGCTCAGTTCTAATGTCTTTGAAAGAAGGCAGGGATCTCTCAAATGCTGTTCTCTGAGAATTGAGATGGTGCATAGGTAAAGCCTTTCTCCCTGCTCCTTCCCTGTAAATGGCAAACATCACATTACAGTTAAACTTATGGGAGACTTTTCCCATAGAGTTTAATTTCATAGGCTGTCGTCTTCAAATAAGTGACACAGATTAACAGGCATCCTGGCAAATCTCTAAAACCAAAATTTCCCTGTATCTCTCCTGTTTTCCTCAGCTACTAAGTTTCTGCTCTCACTTCTGGCAACAACATCATGGGTCTGGATTGCACAGAGTATGGGGTTCTAGGAACAATATTTCTGTAGAGGCTAAAGACTGACTTGAATTTTTTAATTTTGTAGGGTGTGATTGATGTTGTGATTTTTTTTGTATTCAAATATTAGAAAAATATGACACATAAGAGGTTTTAGGTTGGATTAATTTCACATTGAGCATGCCTTAGAAACGACGCTTTTTAGTAGAAGCTGTCTACTCAATCCCAACTCTACCCACCCATTGGATTGGGGACCTCTCTGGGTCAGATTAAGCAGAACAATAAACTAGTGATTATAATTAAAGAATTTTGCACTCTATTTGGTCTTAACTTACAAAGAAAAAGGGGTATAATCTTTGGACCTACTTTTGCAGTCATGTTCTTCATAATAGGAGTTTTTTTATGCAAATTTGAGACTTCATTAGGATTGTTTTTAGAGAACATGTCTAGCTGTAAATCAGGATGGACAACTAAATAAAGGACTTTCTACCTAGGATTCAGAAATTAGTTCCATTCCGGCCCATTTCAGAGCCTTTTGGAGGCAAAAGCTAACCTGTCTGCCACTTGCCTGGCAGGACTTTGAAGGATGAGTGGATGGTATGATGAGGTGGCCTCAGGGAGGTAACAGCATTGCCATCCTAATCTCCTCCGACTTTTACCAGCCACACCAATCGCTGACCATAGACTTAACGAATAAACTTAGTGAGTTAAAGAAATAAAAAGCTGGGGACATTGGAAACAGATACTTATTCCATATTTCTAATTTTTCAAAGTGGAGGAGAATGGAGAGAGGAGAGACTTTCTACTCAACTTCCTGGGAAAGAAAGTTTCAGAAGGAAGGCTCTCAGCTTCTCTCCAGCCCCAAGAGTGATCTGGCCAACTCATCAGTTTGAGAGAAGAGAGTCAACTCGGTCCTTCTGTATGTCCCTCCTTTGGGAACAACACTCCAGCCTGTTCTTCACAATGCCTGCAGCTGGGAGATTAGGTCCAATTCAGGGAGAGTTGGAGAAGCCCATTTGGCTGCAAATTTATAATCATATTCTTGTCAATTTTGCTTTCTCATTGTTTGTTGTCTACATCTTATTTCTCAGTTGGCTCCTAACTCAAGAGATTGAGGCAGAGTTTTTATTTTTTGCCTCCACTGAAACCCTAACAAGGACAAGACTGTACAATATTGGCTTCTTAGTGAACTTTTCAAAAATGTGAACAAATATAAGTTGTTGGGCTGCAAAAAAAAAAAAAGAGTGATGGTGACTGGTGGCAGAGCAGAGATTTTCTACACTAAAGGGAATATGCAAAGGCATTGCAGTGAGAGAGAAAATAATACAGTTAACAAACTGAAATAAGTCCAATACGATCAGAGCAAAATACAAGTAGAAAGTGACCGGATGTGTGTGCAGAACAAACACTGTGTAAAGCTTGGCTACAGAGTTGAAACTTTTGTCCTCAGGTAGGTTTGCTAGATTAAGTAAATAAAAACATAAGACTCGCAGTTTAATTTGAATTTCAGACCAAGGAAACCCCCAAATTTTTAGTACAAGTATGTCCCATGCAACATTTGCAGTATATGGGGTATACTTACACTAAAAAAGTATTCATTGTTTATCTGAAATTCAAAGTTAACTTAGGGTCCTCTATTTTAACTCGCAACTCTATCCTTAGGGAAATGGCAAACCATGGAAATCTAGAAAACACTGAAGTGATATGATCAGAAATCAGAGAGAAAGAAAACTAGTCATGCAGCTAAAGGCAAACATCTCTTTCCAAATGTTCTCAAGTTTTTTTAGGGCCCCTTCCAACATGGCCTTACCATAAAACCAGCAATAATGAGAGCCTGTTACATCCTGTGACTCTTGATAATATTGTAAATACAGCCTGATAAAGAGAAATTAAAGTCTCAGTAATACGGCAAACAAGGCTGGCTTTAACAAAAATGGAATTTGGATCCTACCTCGTAGCATTCACACTCTGCAGAGAAAAAGCAGTACACAAAAGTGATCGACGAACACAGCAATTTCACTTGTGAAACTGGGCACCCTCATTTGCCGCCAATGAAATCGATTCTGCACCTCCCTAATCTTCTACAAAGCCTGTGTTTATTGTGCCTGACTTTTTCAGAATGCAGTGGCTTCTGCCGAGTTCATGGCCACCTCAGTCTGATTTACTGGAAGGTGTTTTAAATGGACTGACACTATGATTACCAAAGCATGACCCATCTGAAGAACAGCGGCATCCTGCGCTACCTGCAGGAGAAACGGGCACAACGCCAGGGGGCAGAAACAGTTCTGCTGACTTAATATGCATTTTCTAAACACAAATCCTCAATTTTAATTATGACTTCCTGTGTTTCCTAAATACCTCTGCCCTTACTTTGTAACCTTTCCCCTGGGAGTTCTCTCACAATGGCGGTTGTTAGAGTTCTAATTGCAATTCTCTGGAGCAGAGTAATGGTCAGGCTGGAGAGCGTTGTTCTTACCCACCGATCGGTCAATTTGTGGGCTTGCAGCTGGGTGAGTACATGCATCACCGGGAAGCCAGTCTCTCCACAGGAGGTCAATAACCATAAGCTGTAGGAGCAGTGTTAAAATGGAAGAGAAAAGAAAAGGCCAAAGAAAGTTTGAGAAACACTGACATTTTTTTTTTTTTTCCACAAGGCCAGGAATGTGGCTGCAACACATGGTGGGTATTCTGAAACACCTCCCTACCAAAATAATGCCACACATGCTATTGCTGATGTTCAGTAAGTCCATCCAGTCCTGGTGCCGACATTACAAAAGTGACATGGACATATAGGAAACCCAAGCCAGAGTAAGTGGCTGGAATTCTTAGCTTTTCAGGCAAGCCAAGACCATACTAAGTGAAACAGACTTCAGCAAATAAATACCAACTCTGGCTAACACTGGATGAATTCCTGCTATGTAAAGGAACTGTCATCAACCCTTTAATCATAACTAATTTTTACTACAATCTTACAAGGTAGGTTTTATTATTTTTACCATTATATAAGTCAAGAGAATTGAAACACAGAGAACACAAGTTATTAGCCAAGACTGCACAGCTCAAGAGTGACAGATCAAAGATATAATCCAGGCAACTTGCCTCTAAAGCTGTACTTTTAACCACTGAACTACTCTTACTCTGGGGAAGGAGCGTTTTCAGTAGTGGGGAGCACTTCCATGGCCTACAAAACTGGATCAAGATTCGCCTGCATTGCTTTGCCTTGGTAGAAAGTTCAAGTCTACAGTTTTCTCAACTTCCCTTTGTTGTTCCATGATTCTAAGTCACTTTACAAGGATTTATGAAATCTAAAAAAAGTATGTGTGGTTGTGAACAATACTTGCTACAATCAGTTCTGTGCTTCGAATTAATCTATATCCATTCATTCTTATTCAAAAATCATGCATGGAGTACCTACTGGGTGAGGCACACTAAATCTGGTTTTCAAGACATTGATCCTGACCAAAAAAATTGCACCACCTATAGGAATGTATAGGGAAGCAAAGAAACAATTAAAATGATAATCGCATTAGTGGTTAAAGCTTTCCACTTGTAGGCTAAGCCTTCAATGCTGTAGACAACATGCTCTATAATTCACTGTCTCAGAGACTCCCAACATTGTTCTTTTCCCAAGCTGCTCACTTGGGATCTTCCCACCTCTTGCAAAATACCCACTTAAGATTTCTAGAAATACCCAATGGATGCTTCTTTTGGTACATGAGCTGATGCATTAGCTACAGGGACGTTATGGTAGACACACTGATTGGGAGTCACAAGAGGAGAGAAGGAACATCAGCTTGGTCTCATTAAACTGCTAATGGGAACCTCCCTGGGGCCACTGTTGATGGTGGCCCTAAGCCACTCCTCTCCCTTGTACCACAGTGGGTGGGGGAATTGCCCTTGCTCTGATTCTGAGTTACTAACAGGGTTTAGTTAGTAGGGTATTCTGCAGCATAGCCCTGTGGTACTCAAGGTCTCAGAGACTTTCAGAAAAACAGTATCCATCCCGTGACTCTCCTTTCTCCTAAAAAAGCCAACAACGTAGCCAAAGGATTAGGCAGAAACATATGCTTCACTGTCTTCCATTTTTGTTTGGCTTTTAAGAGTTTGAAACAAACAGATAAAACACAAACAAAACAAACCTTTCCCTTGTCCTTTAGCCAAAAACATAGAAAGTCTCATGCAAAATATTCATGCAGTTGTGGCCACCAGCCCACTAGTGGTGTGCACAGCCTGATTTAGTTTGGACTCAAATCGAACACCCTGCTTCACACAGGACATGGTAGTGATAGGAGACACGCACTAAGAGTCTGAGGGGCACAGAGAGCCACTCCATCTGGGCGTTCTGAAACTCTCTGTCAAAGCAATGACCCTTAGGCTCAATGTTGAAAAATGGGCAGTTTGTTGTTCATTGAAGAGATTTGATGGACTATTGGGCAGAGGAAATTGGAAACACAAAGGTCTGGAGGTACAGAAGAGCTAGGAGTCCTGGGGTGAGTGGGAAGTATAATGTGCTTGGGGCATAAGTTGTGCAGTAGGGTGTCCCTGTGGGGATGCAGTTTGGGGAAGTGAGGCTAGAAAGAAAGGATGCAATCAAATTCAGAGCGACCACTATACTGGAATATTTTCAGTCAAAATTTTTCTAAGTATAGCTCAATTAAGGGGGAGAAAAACTCCCCTTTTCCCTCTGCCCATCTTGAGTTCCTTGACTGGGGTCCCGTAAACTAGGCTAACAAAAGACAGACGACAAGGAGAAAAACAAATAGAAGTGTATTAGCACATGCGTCACAGGTGTACACACGGCAGCACTCAGGGATGAGTCACTCACAGGGATGGGGAGAACCTGAGTTTATATAGCATCTTAAGAAAATAATAATAATAAATTTCAGAGAAGTAACAAGACAAAGGAAAATGATTTGTAGCTTCTCGGGGCAGCAAATTGTGGAAAGGCAAATATATGGAAAAACAAATGGTAGATAAGAGCTAATTTGAGCAGTTTGTTTTGTTGGCTCCTTTGGTGACTTCTCTGGGCTGATAAGGGTTTAGACTTGTCTCCAGTGATTATCTTTTGTCTTTCCTTATACAAAGAGGAGAGAGAGAGTGTTTCTCATCTGCTTCTTCTCAACAGACCTTAGCTCAAAATAACCCTTATGCCAAAGTGGCATATTTGGGGGTGGCATATTCTGCTATTCTTCATCAGTAAAGCTAGGTTCCATTCATCCTTATTTGTAACATACTCTTTAACTCTGTCCAGGGAAGAGAAAAAAATGAAAAGAAATGTGTGCTGAAGACGCACAATAAATACCAACATATCTAATTGATAAAGACCTCAGGGGCAAACTGAACAACACAATACAGCCTGGGAAGTTTTATATTAAGCAGAATCTTTTTTACAGTTCTAAACATAATGATCTCATAATTTGCTTCAGACAGATTTTAATGTTTATTACTTATATTTATTTAGTATGAAATAGTGGCCTATGATTCCACTACGGTCTTTAGTAATTAACGTTTATGTTACTATTTGAAGGTGGTCCTCACTCTCCCACCTGATTTGCATTAGGCAAGCTTACCCTAACCCCCTCCCCAACCCAGCTCCCACTCACTGTCTGCCATTAGCTCATTTCTTACCATTCCCAAGAGTTGGTACGGATGAGCCTCTGTCTATGATTTTATGCCTGGTGGAGCTCACCTAACTAAACATCCTAAACATGGGAGACTTCCTGTCTTTCTACCCTGTTCTTCATAGGTTATTGCCGATGAAGATTAAGGAAACTCCCAGAAAATTCAAGTTTCCCTGTTTGTCTATTCAAAGGTCTAGACTTGGGTGAGGGGAAGATTAGGAATTCCACTGTTACACACGTATAAGTCACGTTCTCCATGCCATCATCTTCACATGCTCATGATTTGATTTCTATTTACCTAGCTCTTTTATCTGTCTCTGGTAAATAAAATCATAAGTAAGACAAAAGGAATCTTATTTAGTGCTTCCTCAAAGGAAATATGCCTATACTTAATCTCCTGGATGAACCAATGCTGTCATTAACAACACTTTATATGCGATAGCAGTCTCTACCACTCAAATTGCTCTTACGTAAAATTTCTCCTTTGATCTTCATGGTAAGCCCATGGCAATGCAAAGGCATTATTCCCATTTTACAGATGACGAGACTGTACCCTAAAGGATGAAACGGCTTGCTTAGTCTGTTCAGCTCTCTGGAAACCCACGTTGTGTCAATCAGAGAAATTAATTTGTGTCCTGGATTCCCAATCCCACCATAATAGTGTAACGGTAGGATTATGACATTGGAGTGGTGAGGGCATCAGCATGAAAAGGGGTGGCTTCATACCTTTGTCCTGGTCCTTACTAGCTGTGCCATTCAGTGAGTTACTTAACCTCCTTGGCACGTGTCTCCTACGCTGTGACATAAAGACAATAATCGCTCTCTCAGAGAAACACATAAAAGCAGCACCCTGCCTGGTGCTTACATATCACTGCCTAATATCACTATCAGCATTGTTATGAAGTAACAGTGGGTATTGGGGAATACACTGTGCGAATGAAGGGCAATGTAGATGCAGGTATTTGTTCTGATTCCCTGCCATTCCTCAAATTCAGATTCCCAGGGGAAAAAATTTTTACTTCCATCCATACGTGCTTGCATTTCACAATTTCAGTTAGATCTGACTGGCTGCTGTTAATGCCAGAATGCTGGTTAAGCTTCGTTGCTTTGCAGTTTCTCACAGCTTTGTAAAGTTAGGGGAAAAAAATCCCTGACCTATCATTGCAGGGGCCATATTTATGAATTATTACATGTGTTGCTTGACCACTGTGAGCACCCAAATGCATTTTTATGATATTCTCACTCTCGTGTAACTTAAGGTCATTTATTTGGTCAGGTAATGACTGTAGTAAAATTATGAGGAAATGGTCTAACATCACTATTCCAACAAATTGATTTATTGATATTTAACATAACATTACCATTGCCTTAGAAACTCTCTAAGACATGTTTTGAACGTATATATCTATATTTTCCTCCTGAGATAGAATTTTATTGTTCATTTAATGAGTCAGTTAAGCTGAAACAAGGGACTAGGTTCTTTTTCCTGTATATAGAAATAGTCATGGAATTTGACCTTCTGTCATCAAAAGTAAATGTATTAAGAAAATCAATAGAAAACGTTTTCCAGTGTAATCTTCAGCTTTATTCTTGCTTGCTGTCTGAAAGGAGCTGCTGCTGTGGGAGTCTTGAAGACTTCCCTACCCATGACACCTCGGGTAACTTCAACAGCAGGACCTTTGAGAATCTAAGTGACTCATCTCTGCTGTGTGTTTGTTGCTGTCACTCAGTTGAATGAAACTGAACTTGCCACTTGCACCACCACACAGAAGAAAATTATAGAACAAAATTTTTTTAAATGTTATTTCATTTAATTAAGGAACAAAGAGAATTCTGTTCTACCTCAGTTGTGTGGTATAAAGATATACAACACTGAAGAAAAGGGAAAGCATTAAATTTCTATGAGAACTTCAGTAAGTGAAATCAAAATCATAACTTGGCATTACCTTTAGATACTTTTATGCAACTGTTCTTTCCGCTTTATTTATCAGAAAGGCTCAACAATACCTAAAATTTTACCATCCCTACTTCCTTGTTAAATTTTGTTCTTTTAAATTTTTTTTGGAAGGGGTAGTTTTATTTTGATATTATGTTAATTGGAGAGGATGATTAATTAACTCTTAACAAGGAGAAAACAACAAGGAAGTCTGGGGCAGATCTTTTCCTTGGGTCTCACACTTCTTTTTGTACTCATATTTAAAGATGCAAAGATTTCACATGAAAACTGGGATTAGTGGGTTGTCTTGAAAAGCAAGAAAATCTGGCCACACTAAGCCTGTATCTCCACATGACAGGCATAAGTGGGAGCTGAGCAGCAGCTACCTCCTTTAGAGGGGACCCATGAACCCAGCTGGCCACAGTCCTCACTGGCCTCTATTGTCTCTCTACTCAACCAGCCTGCTTTACTTGGTTGAATTGCTGGTGGCGTGACTCCTGAAGATATTTGCATTTATATATCTATTGATCTATCAATCTAGATTTAGATCAATAGATATTATTATTATTTTATTAGCATTACTATTTTTTACTAGCAAAAGAATGTCTAAAGGACAGGTAAGCAGTCTCAAAGTCTATCCCTGATTACTATAAACTTTTTTCTAGGATAAGTGTGACCTTGGGCATTTCATGTAGGTAATTTTCTCATTTGTAAAACTGGAGAAAATATTAATAATCCCTATCTTTTTTAGTTTTATGACAATCAATAAGATGATGTATTAAAAGCATAATGCCTAAAGCACAGTAGGTGTACAATGAATGTTATCTACAGCGTTCCACGATACAACAAAATAAATGTGGTTTTAAAAATGGACTCCATGTTCCTATCTCTCCTTTCATATAAGAGATGCCCTATATCAGGATCTTTGATTTTCAGTTGCAATTCCCCCCTTGAATGGTCTGGGATAATTGCCAGTGGACATGCTGCCTCTGTCATTTTGGGTGAATCTTTTGGTCTTGAGCTTTGAGCAGGATAATGAATGAATTAGGAAAGCTGAAGCAAACATGTGGGTGGATATCCCTTGTCAGAGCTTTGATTTAGATTCCTTGCAGAACAACAGAAATATTCATTATACTTTCATTCCTTTCAAAATGCAAAGAATAGCAGAGCTTCAAAAGCAGGACAGGAACGCACTACCCAAGAGGAAGTTGTTTTAACAAATTTAAAAGCGGTCTCTAGGAATCAGGGCATCGATGCTTTCCTCATTATTTCTCCTGCTCATTATTTGGCACCATTATCTGTTTTGATCCCTTTCTACAGATTTTCCAAAATTAATGTGCTGCAAATGTGATGTTTGGATCCAGTAAAGGGTCTGCAGCTCATGCTCATGTCGGACACAGTAGATCAGTAAAAAGATTTCTGATTTACTGCCTTTAATTTCTTCTTCAGGAGCAACAACAGAAGCTTGTGGGTGGAGGAGGAGAATCTCTGATTACAATCATGGATAGAGAAATGGTTTCTTCTGACATTTTTCTTTCATAGAGACTAAGCAAAATTGCAGTACAGTTTAACAGTACTCTTCTTAACTCACTGCAGGTTGCCATGGAAACAGGAATTTCGCATCAACATGAAAGGCATTTAGGGAATCTGTTAGGCCTTAACATTAGCATGATCTAAGCATCCTTGTTCACCACTAACAAGTCTAGCCTCTCTTTTAGAATATCATTAATACTCATTAAATTTCTCTGCATGTGGTTTGGGGGATCTTCATACTGCATGAGGTCATTTTTGTGAGTGACCAACTCATCAGAGAATATGCATTTTGTAGAACTATACTTAGCTCATCTAACACTTGAAATAAAGTCACTCTACTTAACGCTGCTGTTTTCACATGATCTAGATTTAGATTTTAGTAGAAAAGAACATGATTGCAATGGCAATTAAGGAAATCTGCTAATATTTAGGAAGTTTATTTATAATAAAGAAAAACCAAATGGGAATTTTCTACAAACAAAATTTAACAGAAATAGGCCCTTTGATCACTTACGTGTGCTAAGTAACTTTTAGGTGAGCTCTCATGTGGGAGTTTAGTTTTGCTAAACAGTGTATTTTTAGTGTTTTTGAGGACAGTTTGCTTAGGACACTAAAACACTAAAAGATTATGTTGCTGGCAAAATTAGTTGGACATTTTTTTGTTTGTTTTTCTCCCATGAGCTATAAGAATGTGATTTAAAAGCCACTAATTTGTTTAAAGCAATTATAGCAATGACTAAATTACCATTTTCTTTTATTTCACAAAAGAAGGAAATTTTGGTGGACTTGGGGAAAAAAATGAGAGAACATGTTTTTGAATTATGTTTCAAACTCTTCCAATTACTTTTTTATGTGAATTGAAGTAAGTCACCGGTTCAGAAGTTAATCTCCTTCTCCAGTTGAACTGACCTTCCAGATTGGTTCTGTGTCTTTCCATTATTGAAAGGTTCTGAGTGGCTTTTAATACCTATTCCCAGCATAGGGCAAGCAGCAAGTTCTTGTGGTGAACACGTCAGCTTTGGGATCAGAAAGCCCAAGTTCAATTCTCAGCTCCAGTGTTTGCTGGCTGGATGACATTGGGCAAAGTATTTAACCACACAGTGCCTCCCTTTCCTGGAGCCATTATAAGGATTAAGTGAGATAAAGCATGTGCAGTACTTAGCAGATTTCTGCTGAATGTATACACACTAGCATGTAATGTACATTCTGTGAATTTTTATTATAAGTATCATTATTATATTAATTTACAGCTTGGATAATCTCACAACACTGCTAAGCCAATATTTCTCTTTTTATTAAAATCAAACATCCTAGCAGAAATGAGCTCTCCTTATTTTCCCTGAGCTTGCTGCTCATCTTCTTGAAAAGTGGATTATAATTAATAAAATGCCCCCAAACCAGAGGATAGGTAAGAAACGAAAATAAGAAGACAATGCACAAACTGGAAATTTGATATGTAGGAGGCAAGTTAAATAAAACCAGCCAACCAGCCATCTGTAGTTGAGACGCGTCAAAATGTGGCTATCTGCAGTCTAGTTGCTGGCCTGCCTAGCTTTTAGACCATAATCAATTAATCTATAATAAATTATTTATCCTGAAAAGATGAACACTCTATAAGTACTTTAACTTGATGTTTAATTTCTTACCTGTTGAGTTTTAAACATGTAAATGGATTATTTTCCTTTCTAATCAACCCAAAATGGAAGCAAAATGAATAGACAAAGTGGTATCAGGTGGACACAAAAAGTGAGCTTAATTAATGACTTAAATAATTAGCTCTTAAAAACTTGGGTTAGGTTTGGGTTAACAGTGGACATTTTAAAGTGGACAAATGGGAACACCAGGCACTGGAAACTGCAAAAGAGCGTCAGCAGCAGAGATTACCACTATGAAATTTGGAGCATAAGTGGGAATAGAATGCATGCATCAGGCAGCTTCTAAAGACAAAGAAAGAAGAGGACAATTGAGATGCTTACGTCCAGTAGCTGCTCTGGCCAACATCAGACAGGAGCACGGGCTCTGCAGAGGCAGGCAGATCTGAAAAGAAAGAAGGTGGGGGATTAGAGTCAGGCCAAGCATTCCCGGTTTCCTCTCCGCCGAATCACCAATCAGAAAAAGAGGAGTAACTGAGGTCGTATGTTGCTCCCATCGATGGTCCCCACCTCAGTGGAGAATAAAGATATTCATTTGTGAGGGCTACTGTAACAAAATGCCACACTCTGGGTGGCTTAAACAACGGACATTTATTTTCTCATAGTTCTGGAGCTGGAGGTCTGAGATCAAAGTGCAGGCAGGTCTGATTTCTTTTGAGGCCTCTCTCTCTCTGGCTCACAGATGGCTGCCTTCTCGCTGAGTCTTCATATGGACTTGGCTCTGTATGCCTGCATCACTGATGTCTCCACGTGTGTCCAAATTCCTTCTTCTCATAAGGATGTCAGATTGGATTAGGACTCACTCTAATGGTCTGATTTTAATTCATCACCTCTTTAAAGGACCCATCTCCAAATACAGTCACATGCTGAGATCCTGGGGGTCAGGACAACAACATGAATGATTTGGAGAGAACACAGTTCAGTCTATAACAATAAGTGTGCCCCATAATAGTGTAGTAATAACTAGAGATTCTGCATTACAATGAACAGTTCTGTAACTCCCTGTATCCTTTTCTTCTTAGACAGCTTTTCCAGGAGCTAAGCTGCCTTCACAATGAGGCACAATGAGGGGCAAACCTGCAGCCAACAGCTTATTGTGTCAATGATGTACAGAAACAAAATGAGGAATTGCCAAGTCTATCTTAAAAAGACCATTTACCGTCTAGTTTCTTGATGGACACATTAAACTCTAGCAAGTTCAAAATGTTCCGAAGTGGCTAATCATTCCAGAAATGCCAATAAAAAGGAAAGGAGAGATAATTTATTTTTTTGAAAAATGAAGGGTTATATTTTGCCAGAGTGATTTTGTTATATTTCTATGTGACATGGGGTTCTAAAAGCGCATTAAAACAATTTCCTTCTGGAGAACAGTTTGTTTTACTAAGGCTAAACACAGAGAATAATGATAAAGCCTATTAGCTTTGGAAGGAATAACTATAAATGAAATGAAATTAAGTGAAGCCATAAAGAAAAATCATCTGTTCTTTCACAACATCATTCACAAAGGCATTGGGAACTTTACAAATGCTCATTAGTTAGGTTATCTGGTGCGTTGCAACTTGGAAATCACCTCTGTATTCAAATCTAAAATTTTCAGATCTTGCAACATGACTGTGGAACAAAGAGAAAGAAATGGAAGCTTTTTCAAAAATTCCCAGATCCACGCCTAGGTGCCTATGTTCTGCTCATCCTTGGAGTATGCTACATCCGTGGGAAAGAATGAGGACCAGCCCTCACCCTAAACTTCTGGATTTCACTTTAATCCATAGGTAGATAACAGAAGAAAATGAAATCAAGGGAAAAAAAGTTCAACCCTCTATGGTTTTAATTGTATTTAAGTTGCTAATATTGATACCAAAAGTTAAGATTAATACACCAAGCATAAAACATGTTAAAGTTCATGAGTTCAAGCCTCTCTTGAGTACAACGACCCTGGCCCTCTGCTAAGGGCTGTGGAAATACCAACACAGGGAATGAAACATGCTGTCTGGCCCCAGGATGCTCACAGTCTAACTGGGAAAATCGCTATCAACAACTGTGCCCTGAAACTATATGTTAAATACAGTAATATGTCTAACAGCTGTAGCACTGGATCACGAGGTCTAGACTAGTTAATGAGGGAAAACACAGGAAGCAAAGACTCATTATATTTAGATGATCAAGGGAAGCATCTCAGAGGAGAAGACATGTAACCTGGATCTTGAAGGATGAGAAGCATTTTGTAGGACAATGTTTTCCAAAGGTTAAGGTAGAACATAAGAGGGCAACAGAGAAAAATACACATGAGACATAGTGAGTGAATGCTTAGTGTGGAAAAACAGTTTGATATCAGATAATGGAGAACCTTGACTAAATTTTTGAGAAATGGGAGAAATAAAATATGATTCACTCTCCTGGAAGACAGTTCTGGAAGCATGTGAGGGTATTAGGTACACAGGAAAGCAAGCAGGGGACAACTTTTCCTATGAGAGTTTGCTGGCCGGGTTTTCCAGGGCAATCTGAACACGATGTCCTTTCTCCAGTTAATTTATTCCTGTAAATACGCAAGAGCTTTGAAGTTGTGGTCACTTTAATATAATGTTCTCACCTTGTCTGTCTCCCCTTGAAGAGTGTAATGTAGTCATAAAGAGATAAACTCTAGTTTGTCTAATCAGCAGAAAATCTAAACTCTTCCCAGACCACTCCTTTATTGAACACTTTCCATGTTTTTACCTTAACTTTATGGCTCTCTGTTTAGCTATATCTTCCCATTTTTTTTCCCCAGACTGTGAATAAGATCCTACTCAAAAATCATGGAATTGACAATAAGTATGGCTTGTTGTCTCCACTTTACAAACTCTCTCTCTTATCTCTGTTGTTATTAACACCTCTTAATGGTGCCGCTCATTATATCCTCAGCTCATATGCCATTAAAAGTGCAGCCAAAGTTTGGCTGCAAGCCATTCTCAGACATTTTAGAGATCTCAACAGTGATCTCAGTCAGGCTGGGCAGCATCACAAAGGGTTCCCCCCATTTCTTGGCTATTGGGCCTGAGCAGAGGTTTCAGCTTTATCCTAAGGGTTGTTTCCTTTTGAACAAATGCATGATGTCTGTTGATTAAAGTTGCTGAAATAAATTATACTGAAGTATGAGGCTTTTTACATGTGTTGCCAAATCTTTCCTAGGTTTTGATTGGTTTTTGCTCAATGATAACTTTAAAATGTGTGGACCGCTTCTTAGTGTACTGTCTCTACTACAACCACGTGCCTAGTTGACATCTTCACTTAGCTGTACTGCTGGTGTCTGAAATCTGGTATGTCCAATCCCAACTCTGCAGGCTGTCTCCCACAGCAGTCTTCCCCATTTCATTTAATGGAACCAGTATTCACCCAGATGATCAGGCTTTACACTTAGGAAATGTCCTATACACCTTTCTTTTTCTCCATCTTTAAAATGCAACTTGTCATCAAGTCCTGTTAATTGTACTTTCAAAACATATCCCAAATCTAAACTCTTCCTACCAGCTTCACTGCTACTTGCCAAGTAAAAATGGTCTGATTGCTGCATAATCCTTTCAACTAATGTCCCTGCTTTTGCCCTCGTTCCCTGCCTCCCATTCTCAGTATAGCAGATTGTGTAACTCCTTTGCACAAAATCCTCTCATTCTTCCCTAACAAGAATATCTCACCTCCCTTCCATGGCCCACATCGAGTCCATCCTCCTTTACCCAACATCTGGGCAAATTGACTAGAAGGCCTAGCTGCACCCTCCTTTGGTGCAGGTGGAAGAGTCAAACCACACGATATCCTGGCAACACGGGAACTCTGGCCCCAGCCCCACCCCTGACCACAGTGAAAACCACTAAGCCAATATCCTTTCTTGCTCCATCAAATCATTTTTGAACCAGCTCAGGAGGCCCGCCCTGTTCTTCCAAAAAGCCTTATTATAGAAGGAATAAACCTCTTCATACCCCCTCAGGTGTGTGATGTGTGTGTGTGAAAGGATATTGGTCTTAACATCCAAAACATTTTTGAATGGGAATGACTATAAGAATTAATGAGTGAATAACTCCTTCTATGTGTTTATCTTGCTTCTAAAACAATTCCAAAATGCACTATTCTCTTGTTATCATTTCTCTTTTAACATGTTCTCTGTGTGTTTGCTCTCTCTAATGCCCTAAGGCTGTGTTATTATTTAACAATCATCTGTCTGTCTTCTCTCTTTCCTCTTTAAGTTGGAGTTTTCATACTTGCCTCATTTACTCTTGGTGGTATGTGTACCTTTTGCTCCAATTTCTTCACGTTTAAAAATCCAATGCAAGGGCCCCCATAATTTCTACACATAGGCTTAAAGTTTGGGCCTTTATTCCTTCTTCCAGAAGTTTGCTTTATATCATGTATTACCAACTGTTATCACTGACAAAGATGCTCTCCTTGACCAACGTCAAGATGGGCTCCTCTGAGCCTGACTCAGCTCCATTCTTGTCTTCAAGACCCAGGTTTAGTAAGAATCCTGTCTGGTCAGTTTAGCCAGAATCCCCCCTCACCCCTGTGGTTTCCACTTAGTAATTTTCCATCCCAGACTCCTTCCCTGCTCCTTGGCTCTAAATGCCCCCTTTTCCTTGCTGTACGGGACTCAAGCCCAATCCCCCCATAATGCAAAGCTCCACTACAGGCACCCCTATCCTCATCGACTGTCCTGAATAAAACTGCCTTTCCATTTTAACAAGTGTCAGAATAATTTCTTCTGTAACACTGCTCTTGGATATTTTGAGAAGAGAGAGAGCCTTCCCCCCTATTTATCAACCTGCTTACCATTAGGAACAATTCATCTACTCTAATGGGAATTTGACCTTCTTCTATTTATCTCTGTCAAATTTTCTAGCTTTTGAGAAATTAATTTTAACTACTGTCATATTATGGTCAGAAAACACAATGTCTTTCACTTTATTACAATCTCTATTTATACAAATTCTATCAATTTTCTTGGTGATCATTTCACACTTTTGGCAACACTGACAACCTATGACCACAGATATTCAAATCCAGAGTCTCTAATCAAATTTATACACAAATAATACTTAAATGTCTGGTTTTCCTGATCACTTCTGTTTATTTCTAAATCAGATACCAGAAATAGATGAATTTACTCCACATTTCATGCTTTAAGTTGTGCACAGAATGAGTGCTCTGCTCCCTGGGGAACGTCTCTCTTTAGCATGTATAGGGAGCACATATATTCCCAAGACTCATCCTCATCGCGCCTTAGTAACAGCTGTAGTTTTTGTCTTGACATTTTATGTCTTTCTACAACAACCACATAAAATACCACTCCCCTCTTGGTTTGGCGATCAGCACTTGCCCATCAGTCACCACACTCTTACTAGCACACGCCTTTCCTTCCTCCATGGCTAACCTCTCTCACACTCTCTGAACATTGCTTCAGAATTCAGAACAGAATTCTGGGGGGCCATTCCAGTATATTTAAATGATCTCAAGAGATAATATCCATTTGCTATTCAGTATCATTGTCAAGAACCCTTAACACAGTTTCTTATCAAAACATTTTTATCTTTCTTCTTTAATCTTTTGTAGTCAAGGACTGATCCATAGGGGTCTGCTGGGCTGCTCAGTCCAGGCTTTACCACTGAGGTCGGATCCTAATCCAGGAACCAGCCTTCTGCTTCACTGGTCTTGAAACACAGTTTTACTGATGCTCTCTGAACTGAGAAAGCTAAAACTTCCACTAACTGAGCTCACAAGAAATTGAGACATAAAATAGAATGTTTCTCTCTTAATAAATAAAATGTGATAAAACTAACCAAAGAATGGAATGTTTTACTGTTTGATTTGCACATTTTATTCCTCTGAGAACAGCTGTATGAGAAACTGTAGGGTTATGATGTGAACTTGATATGACAGCAAAGGATATCATCAAGCCTGGTAGAACACACCCACATACTGTGCTGGACCACCTCCGCTTGTAGGGACAATCCCGCCGAGCAGAGATTCAGACCTTCCCTTGGATGGTTTTCTTCTGTGTCTAGTCTCCATTCGCAGATTCTTTCATGGGACAATAGCTTCAAAATAATAGCTACCTTATATTAAGTGCCTACAACGCTTCTAATGTTTTAAGATAATAATGGTGATAGTAATAAAAATAACGACAATAACAAACACATTAAACAATGTATTCCAGACATTGTTCTTACTAACTTGTTTCTCCTCACAGCAATCTTATGAAGTAGGTTCTTATTACAATTTCTGTTTTTTTAAAATGTACTGGGAAACACATATTCTTTATAAAAGAGTATATAAAATGTGAATATTGGTAACTGAACACCTAAGTATCCACCACCCAGCTGAAAAAATAGAACATGCGTCTCCCTCCTTCCCCACATTCTCTCAGCGGAACTGTATCTTGAATGTGTTATTCATAACTCCCTTTCATCTCCCTTGGTTTATTGGATTGTCTTTTATCTCATTGATTTGTAAGGCTTTTTATTTTCCTATATCCTGAATATCAATATTTTATGTTTCAGATGAGATGCTGATAGCTTCTCCCAGTTTATGGTTTTTCTTTTCACTCTCTTGACTGTATCTTTTGCAATTAATTTTCATGTAGTCAAATTTATCAATCTCTCTCTTTACAATTTAAAATTCTTTTTTCTTGTTGAAAAAAATTCTTCCCAATTCTGAGGTTGTAATAATATTATTCGATGTTACTTTCAAAACACTTGATAGTTTTGCCTTTCACCCTCTGGAAATTATTTTTTATGACTGTGTGACAGACAGATAATTATTTACATCTTACAGATGAAGACAATGAGGCAAGGGCGTTGTCTTGCTCACGGTTCACAGATGTTAAGTCATACAGATTTGAACCCAGGCAGGCTGATTTTGGAGTCCACACTCCTGTACTGCCTCTGAGGACATTATTAGAGAAATTATACAGATGTGGAAACTGAGGGTCAGCGAGGATAAGTGACTTGCCCAAGGTCACACAATCAGTAAGAGCTATAGATAGCACGCAAACTTCAACATGCCTTACGCTGGAGCTTGTACATCTTCCTTTATATGCTCTGCCTTCCTAGGACCACATGCTGGTCTGTGGATTCTATTTCCACAAACTCTCTTTCTCTCTGCTTTATTTTGGGAGTCATTTTATTCTCTTCTGCAGAGATCTGGTTTTACCTGTTCTCTTTGTACTTAACTTGTCTAACCTACAAAGTAAAAAATTATCTCCTAGTTATGTATTAATCTTATCTCAACTTTTTTCTGAACTTATCTTTCTTCTGAATTTATCACATAACCTTATTTCTTAGTCTGAATTTATATGTAATTTTCACCTCTTAGAGCCCCATCTGCTGATCTTCTAATATTCTGCATTCAAATTCTATTTATAATAGATCATCTTACTTTCAGCTTCATGTTATCTCTTCTTCAGTGATTGCAATTAACACTCAAAGGATTTCTTTGATCTTGTTCCTTTCTTTCTCCTTAGGCTCACCTTTTGCTGCTTCTGTTTCATTTTGTTTCATCCTTTCATTCATTCATTCATTCATTCATTCAACAAACACTCGCTCAATTCTACTTCCTATGTTTAAGGCATTGTTGCAGATGCTGAAAGAAAAAAATGCTCTGGCCCTCATGAAGCTTGCATTCTAGTAGGGAGGCAGACAATAAGCAAACAAATAGATGTGTAATGTGTTAGACGATATAAAGTGCTATGGAGAGAGGAAGAGAAAGAAAATGGATGCAGTTAGGTGGAGCTGCTTTTTTTAAAAAATTAATTGACTTACTGAATAGCTATGGGAAGGGAATTAACAATTGGCAAATACTCTGAGTCTATATTTGGTTAAGTGCTTTATTTAGAATTTAAAATTTTTAAAACATTTTTATTCAATTTCATTTACCCTCAGCCACTTCTCTAGAAATCAAGGACAATAGCTGACTCATCTTTGTCATGCCTTGGGAGGCAGAGATAAAGACCAACTTTTTGACAAAAGTTGGCTACTGTTTCTGACTCTTGAAGATGATGTATAATTGCTCTATTCTGTGGCTACTTTGAGTTCAAACGAAGCAAGCTTGTCACTTCTGGATTTTTAGAAGGTCCTTGATTCAACCTAGATTATCTTTAAGTACAGCCTTTATACATACAAACTACTCTTTCTATTTTGCTAATACATCTTCCTCTGCTGAAAATGCCATTGGCTCTATTGTCATATGTTGAAATTCTGCTCCTCTTTCAAAGTCCAAGTCAGATATAATCACCCCGCCATGGATACTTTTCTGACCACCTGAAACAGTATCCAAGTGCACATCCAAGCATGCTGCATCACTCTTAGCTCATTGTACCTAGTCTTGCAGTGCTTTAGTGCTAAATGAACGGGTGCCCCTAGTATATGTAAGATCCTGAGGGAATAAAATCCAGACTAATTTTAGGGATCCACAACCACAACGATCTTTCCTATTTGGGATCCTAGTTCTCCTACAATCTAAATTTATTTATTTATTTATTTACTGAACTATAGTTGATTTAAAATGTTGTGTTAATTTCATGGTATACAGCATAGTAATTCAGTTATACATCTATATATTCTTTGTCATTATAGGTTATTATAAGCTATTAAATACAGTTTCCTGTGCTATACAGTAGGACCTTGTTGTTTATTTTATATGTAGTAGTTTATATCTGCTAATCCCAAAGTCCTAAATTATCCCTCCCCCTTTCCTTTCCCCTTTGGCAACCATATGTTTGTCTTCTATGTTTGTGAGTCTGCTTATGTTTTGTAGATAAGTCTGTCTGACTTACTTCACTTAGTATGATCATCTCTAGGTCCATCTGTGTTGTTGCAAATGGCATTATTTTACTCTTTTTTTATGGCTGAGTAGTATTTCATTGTGTGTGTGTGTATACATACACACATACATATATATACACATATGTATATACACACCACATCTTCTTTATTCAGTCATCTGCAAATGGACATTTAGGTTGCTTCCATATCTTGGCTATTATACACAGTGCTGCTATGAACTTTAGGTGTGTGTACCTTTTCCAATTAGAGTTTTCTTCAGATATATGCCCAGGAGTGGGATTGCTGGATTATATGGTAAGTCTATTTTTAGTTTTTTAAGGAAGCACCATACCATTTACCATAGTGGCTGCACCAAGTCACATTGTCACCAAAAGTCTAGGACAGTTCCCTTTTCTCCACACCCTCTCCATCATTTATTGTTTGTGGACATTTTAAAGATGGCCATTCTGATTGGTGTGAGGAGATACCTCCTTGTGGTTTTGATTTGCATTTCTTTGATAATTAGTGATATTGAGCATCTTGTCATGTGCCATTTGTATCTCTTCATTGGAGAAATTTCTATTTAAATCTTCTGTCCATTTTTTATTTTTTTTTTTGTTATAGAGTTGTATGAGCTATTTGTATATTCTGGAAGTTAAGCCCTTGTGACTTGCATCATTTGCAAATATTTTCTCCCAGTCTATAGGTCCTACAGCCAAAATTTAACAGGTCTATTGTATAAACTTTTGGAGATATTTATTGAACTGGACTGAATTACATGCATAGTCTGACTGAATAGTATTTCTTCCTTCATAAATTCATTTAGGATCTACTCTATGCCTTGGACTGTATCATAAAGTAAAGATAATAACGTGAATTCAATATAGGTCCCGTCTTATAGACTGGTGAGGTAGACAGAGGAGACAATAAGAGAGGACACACAGGGCAGTGGAAATGCAGAAGCTGGAGAGCCAGCACAACTGCTTAGCTCCTGGCTTTGGCACTTGCTAGCTGTACAGCCTTGGCTATGTATCCAAATCGACTGGTGCCTAAACTTTTCCATTTGCAAAATGAGGGGAGTAAATTCCCACCTTTCAGAGAGGCTTTTAAATGTAGAGATAATTCAAAGAGCATAATTATCAATAAATGGGAGCCATTATTGTCACTTTAGTATGATCTCGCGTATCAGCTAAGGTGACAGCAGTCAGGATTGTTAAACCAGTTCAGGCTAGAGGGTTAATCCTGATGACTAAGTCAATACAATACAGTTTGTCCACTCAGACCAGACCGGTTCTTGGGGCACAACGCTGCATGTAGAGATGACTAACTGTCAGGATCATCTCAAATTCCCTGTGAGAGAGAATGGGAAAGTAGACAGTATGTACTGAATGGCTGTTATTTGTCTCATACATACGTTCCATCTTCACAACAGCCATGTGGGTGAGTGGGTATTATTATTCCCTATTGTAGGCATAGAAACAGACCTTCAGAGAGTTTCCTAGGGAGCAAGTTATTAAATAGTGACTCTGAACATCTACCCTCTTTAACTACAATTCAGATGTGTGTATAGGGCAGTGGCATCCCTTTGCCAAATCAAATGGTGCCTAACGTGCTATCTAGCATAACAACTAAAACCTAGGGTGTCCTTCGATGACTTCCAATCTGACTCTTCAAAATGTGGAAGGCATAGGGTTACTGGCAAATAGGAGAGTCATCTTTGACCTCCTACATAAGCAGACACTGCGCCTCCTACGCAGTAGAACCGTGGAATGTGATTTCCAGGTGAAATCACCTGTTTGCTGGGATCGTCAGTGTTATTATATAATTGAGGCTGAGTTGATGCAAAGACAATAATTGAACATGTTACGAATTTTGTCTGTGCCTCCAGTGACAAAGCAGAGCCTGTTCCCTTTGCTTCTTTTTCCTTGAATTACTAGAACATTGTTGGCTGTACTTGGTATATCATATATACTGGGATGTAGCCAGGCTCTTGATATGATAGTCTTTTAACGAGAAAATATTTCAAATTGCTTTTATGAAAGAATATTACTGTATATTCAAGGCTGAAGTATTAGTGCTCTTCTGCTCTGCCTCTATGATTTTTTTAAAAAATGTAGATTCTTATGTGTGTACAATATACATATACATTTATATGTTGCATATATAAATAAACATTTTAAGTGTGTGTGTGAGAGTGTATCCATTGACAATGTTCTTTTCAACAAAACAAGCAACAAGATAATAAATAATGAGCAGGATTTTAAAAATTGAGCATGGTTAAAAATGTGCCCAGGTCTGCAAATCTGAAGATCATTCAGCTGGCATTTTTAATATCAAAGATAAAAATAACACGTGAAAGGAACATATTTTCTGATGATAAAAGGTAGATGACTTTTCCAAGTCGGGACCTGTCAGGCTGAAGTGGCCTCACCGTATGGCATCGTTAGCCCTTGGCAACAAGGACAGGGAGGAGAATTAAAGGAGACAGGGCCCGGCTCTGTGATTCTGGCTCTGTCGGCGTGGAAGCCCTCGCACGGTTCAGGCAGAGCTCACTGTTCTGTGCCTGGGGAAGGAGGGGGAAGAGGCGGGTCTAACCCGGCCTGTGAAGCCCAGCATGGCCTGTGCACATTGCGGCTGGTGGGCAACGAATACCATCCAGCGGGTGGTGTTCTCAGGATGATGCTATGAATCTCACAGTCGTGAACAGAAAGTCAAAAGGACACCAAGGAGAGAACAGTCAGCTGGTAAGAGCGAGGCAGTTTCAGAGCAGTTTAGGTTATCAGGCAAAGAAACCAAGGTACCTGCCTCGTCTTCTGGAAATAAAACCATTCACATGGTGTAGAGCTTGAGGAGCAGAGAACACCATGGCTCAGAAGCTACTCGGCCTCAACCTGGAGCTCACCCGTGGCACACTGGACCCCGGACCCCCCAGCTGCACAGTCTGGTCCAAAGCCCCTCACAGGACAGCAACAGAGCTTCTTATGTAGCTTCTGACTTTGCCACAATTGGCTCAGGGAGAGAGGCAGGCAGAGAGGAGCTTCGAAAGGCAAAGTCTGGCTAGAAATCAGGTTGACCTGCAACTGCACCCTGTTACTGACCTACCAGAAAACGCCTGAGAGGCAGAAGGAATCACCACTGCTCTGCTTTATGCCGTTTGTAGCTAATATTTCAAAATTCTTTGTTAGGGATTTCCTAATCTGAAAAACAATTCTTCCTATCCACATGTCCAACTCAGCCTTTTTGGGGGCCCACCATCACCTGAAGAAAGAACAACTGGATGAATGTAAGAAACAAGATGCCTCAGATGAAAGAACAAAGGCAGCGACAGTCTTCACAACCAAATGTCCCCAAATGCTTCACAAAGCATTCAATTCCGTGCTAGCAGCAGAGGAAATGCTGGCATCGCTGTGTGCCAGCTTCAGCCCACATAAAGCGGGGAATGTCAAGTTAACTCAAGTGAGTGTAAGGAATTTGCAGAAAGCTCACTCACAGTCTTTTCTGTTGGAAAGCACAGCTTCTCATTTCTTATCACTTACACATTTCATGGGGACTGAAGCGGCCTATATACACTGCTTCTACCAGGCAGTCCCAGGATGGTAGTCAAGACACGGTGGTAAAAGTCGGTGTTATTTGCAACCTAACATTCCACAAAAACAGACCTGAGCATCTTGGAGCTTGTAGGAATGGTGGGCAGGAAAGCTTTTGAGAACTTCAGCTGCAGAGAGACAGAATTGGCAAGGCCAGTGGTATATAAAACGGGCTGGGGACATTTTAGATTTTGCTTTAAAGGTTGGCCTACATTTCAGCACACCCACTCTCTTTAGATCCATAGGTAACAAAGAGCCCCCACAAGCCCTTTCTCATCTGGCCCTTAGTGCAGGGATGGCATGATTGACCAGACCCTGAAATAGCTCAACAGGGAACCTGGATGAGTCATGGCCTTGAAGCCTGAGACCCTAACACCCATTGGGAGAACTGTTTGCATTTTAGTATAATGGGATCATGAATAAACATATGGACCCAGCAAACACTCTAGACTAAGCAAGGACCTTATGAGGAATAGACTGTTAGACCATCGAAGTAAGTTCAGGCTTTATTTTGTAGACAAAGGGCATCTGTTGAAAGATTTTAAGCAATGATATCATTTATTCAATTTCTTAGAAATCATGTACTAAGTACCTGCTTGTGTGCCAGGCACTGTGGATTAAAAAAAAACAAACAAACAAACAAACAGACCTCAATCCCAAGGCGGGTACAGCTTAGCAGAGGAAGTCTTGTATGTAAAAAATATAAGTACAGTTAGATGCTGGTAGTGCTATGGTAGCATCGTATTTTATGTTTATTTAAGGATAACAGAGACGTATGAGGAATTGGTTAACTTAACCTAAGTGTTTAAGGTAAGAGGCTTAAGAAACAAAAACTAAAAGAAGAGGCTGATGAGATGACTTTGGAAAGATCGGCGAGATCTCATTTGGGGAAGGAGCAGGGAAAAGGTATTCTGAGTACAGGCAGAAACATGAGCAGGGGCATGGAGACTTCAATCAGCCTGGCCTGTTTCAGAAACTGTGAGTAGGTGAGTATCTGTGGAGTGCAGGGGTGAAGGGATGTGGGGGGAAGCAGCTAGAGGAGCAGGTCATCATCTAAAAGTCCACACTCCAGGGGCTCTGAGTCTAACAGTAGTGTGGAGAATGAGTTAAGGTTGAGGTCAGTGAACTAGTCAGGAGATCATCATAATTTCCCATTCAGAACAGGGTGCAAATAAATATCTACAGAAGCCACATGTGATAAAGGACTGTTTTCCAAAATATACAAATAACTCTTAAGACTCAGTGATAAAAAATGAATGATTAAAAAAATGGGTAAATGATCCAAAAAGACACCTCACCAAACAAGATATACAGATGGCAAATAAGCATATGAGAAGATGCTCAACATCATATGTCACCAGGGAACTGCAAATTAAAACAACAGTGAGATACCACTACACATCTATTAGAAGGCAAAAATCCCAAACACCGACAACACCAAAGGCCGGTGAAGTTGTGGAGCAACAGGAACTGTCATTCATTGCTGGTGGGAATGCAGAAAGGTACAGCCCCTTTTTGAAGACAGTATGGCAGTATATTCCAAAACTAAACACCCTGTCTCTAATAATCACATTCCTTGTGTATAAAACCAAAGGAGTTAAAACCTTATATCCATACAGAAACCTGCACATGGATGTTTACGGCAGCTTTATTTAGACTTGCTCAAACTTAGAAGCAACCAAGATATCCTCCAATAGGTAAGTGGATAAATAAACTGTGGTACATCCAGACGATGGAATATGAGTCAGTGCTAAACAGAAATGAGCTGTCAAGCCATGAGAAGACATAGAGGGAACTTAAATGCATATTTCTAAGTGAAAGAAGGCAATTTGAAAAGGCTGCATACTGTGTATTCCAACCACATGACATTGGTAGGAAAGCGGGGGGTGAAAGGAAGAGCACAGAGGATTTTTAGGGCAGTGACACTAACCTGTATAATACTATAGCGGTGGGAACACCTCATTATATATTTTTGCAAACTCACAGAGTGTACACCACCAAGAGTGAACCATACTATAAACTACGGACTTCGGGTGCTTCGGGTGATAATGGTGTGTCAGCATAGGTTCTTCAGTTGTGACAAACGTATCACTCTGGTGGGGGATGCCCATAATGTGGACACCATGCATGGTGAGGGCAGGGGGTGTACTGGAAATCTCTGTACTTTCTGCTAATTTTGGCTGTGAATCTAAAACTGCTTTAAAAAATAAAATCTATTTTAAAAAAGATAGTGCCTAAACCAAACAATAGCAATGAGGATGGAGAGGAATGGTCAGATGTCAAGCAATCAAAGTTATAAACACGATGTGAAGATGACACGGTGAACCCTAGATAACCAGGTGGCCGATAAGTGTGTCGGTTACTTTAATCTCCGTAGCTGGATACAGGCAACATTATTTCCCCACGTCACGACAGACTACTGTATCATTACTAATTTAAAAACAAAAAATTCTTTCAAGCATTTGTTGTTTTACAGGGCACTTTTTGAGATGCATCTCACTCATCTTCACAACACCCAAGCATTTAACACATGGCTTGGCAATCAGCAATCACTTGTTGAATGAATGAATAAATGAATGAGTGAACAAATGTACAATGATGTTGGATAAGGACTGAATACTATGTCTGTAATTTAAATCCTGAGTATTATGAATATTTTTGAATCTTGCATATTGTGTAATCTTAAGTATTGTGACTGTAATTTATATTCATTTCTGATTCAGTCTAGCGTTTACTGCATTGAACTACAATTGTCACTTTTTAGACAGAAGTTAAAATAAAGAATCAAGCCACAGCCACACACCCAGGATTGGATCCATCTTACCACTTGTACCCTGGGCCTCTGCTTACAAAATGGTAATAATATCTTTCTCATAAGACTATTATTTTGTGTTTAAATGAAATGAGATGAGATCTCCCAACACACAGAAGATATTGGACACAAGTTAAAGGAATCTGCTTTGATCATATGTTGCCCTAATTTATAGCAATTCTTTTCTTTTTTCATTCTTACCAATTGCTAATGCTACTGTAGCAGATGATTGATACATACTCTGGTCACTACAGTATTGCTAGATATGACGTGGAAAGGCTCTCAGGAAAACTCTTCCCCTTTGTACTCCTTCTCAAGAAAGTTCAAACATCAACCAGTCACATATCACAGAAGCATGTCTCAGACTGAATTCTGTAACAGACAGTCATTTACTAGCAGGCAAACACGCTGATGTCTTGCAGCAGCTATGGAAAGCAAAGGAAGTCTCAGGTCTCTGTTATTCTAGGTGCTGTAACAGTACCTGAGTGAAAAATTAACTCCAGAGAGTTACGAAAAATTCCAGCGGCAGGATTCTGATCTTATTGTTTTAGTCTTGTGTGAAAATTAAAAAAAATCATCAGAAAAATGGTCTCACAAAGGGCTAGTTATGAGTTCTAACCCTTGGTCACTCTTCTGCACGATATAGCTACTCAATACGTATCATATGTGTATTTAGTTATGTGTAACATACTATTATAATTTAAATGATACATTTTAGAAAAAATCTCAGGCAAGACAACAAAAGGGAATTTCATTGAGGTGGGTGGAAAAGCCCTTTGGAATCAGGACATGTGGGTTCTGATCTCATCCCTGCCAGTGATGGACAGAATAACTTTGAGTAAGTCACTTTGCTACTGTGAGCGTCTGTGAATTTTGTAGCACACTGTAGTGACTTATAGAATTTAATATAATGTTCTAGGTAACGATGTTTATGAAGTCTAAATTTCCATATAAGTAGTTGGATTAAGATATTATCTTTGTTGTTGCAAACATCATCATCACCATCACCTCCAGCTCAAATTCAGTTTCAAGGTCAGAGTATTAATCAAAATTGAAGCATCACTGGTCATCAGTGGGGATTGTCTTGAGCAGCATGGTCCGATAGAAGTATAATGCAAGACACATATACAATTCTAAATTTTCTAGCACCCATAATTAGAAATGTAATAAAAGGAACAGATGAAATTAATAATATAGCTTATTTACCCTAATGTGTCCAAACTATTATCATTTCAACATGTGATCTTTAGAAGTATCATTAATAAGATTTGTATGTTCTTTTCGATATTGAATCTTAAAAATGACATTTCATTTAGATACTGAATTTTCATTAAAAAACACTTGACCTGTATTTAGATCTCATAAAATTCAGAGAAAAGGTAGAATCTCATATCCAAGTGGTCCTGAACATACTTAAAGTTTTCCCACAACTGAATTTAGTGTCAGTTTTTAAATTCAAATGAATTATAACAAAACTTCTGTTTCTCTGTTGCTCTAGCCACCCTTCAGGTGCTCTGTGGGTGCAGTGGCGAGTGGCTACCATGCTGGCCAGCAGCAGCTCCACAGGGTCATGTCTGCGGGGGTCAGGTGAGCTCCCTAGACAAAATGTACTAACAGTACAGCAGGTACTAGGCACCGGCAGGGACACGGGTACGGGAGCACAAAAAACAATCCATAGTAAGAAGAGTAACAGTAATAATAATTCCTCACGTTTCACTTTAAGAAGCACTTACTTGATATGAAAAATGTCCAGGTGCTGGGGGTTCAGTGATGAATGTCCCTGTCCTCGAGTACTTAGTAGCCAGCATGGAGTTAGCTTAAAAGCTGTATAGCAAGGTACAGTTTAACAATAGTTATGCGGGTGTCATTTAATCTAAGCAACTGTGAACTAAGTAAAATTCTCAGAGTTTTTCAGATGAGGGCAACTGAGCTCAGAAATGCTAGTCTACAATGTTGAAATGAAACTTGGGGCTCAAGGATACTGCCTGGCAGGATCACACCAGAGTGAAGGGTGTTCCAGGCCCCCTAAACCAGCCTCGTGTACTAGGGGGCACGTTCTTTTTCTCAAAGTGATTGGTACTCCAGTCCCTTGGTTAGTATATCTACGCTATTGGACTGTGCACCACAGGGAGAGGTGAAAGAACTCTAGAACTGAGTGGGACTTACTCTCCAGTAATTAGTCTTAGGATCCATCAACAAAGTATAGCTACCCGCCGCCTTTAATTCAGACAGGCTCAGGGTGGTGAAGGGGGGGTTGAATCAATCAATTCTCTTCCTTCCTTCCTTCCTTCCTTCCTTCCTTCCTTCCTTCCTTCCTTCCTTCCTTTCTTCCTCTCTTCCTTCCTCTCTTCCTTTCTTTCTTTCCCTCTCTATCTCCCTCCTTTCCTCCCTCCCTTCCTTTCTTCCTTCCCTCCTTTCTTCCTTCCTGTCATAACTACTGAAAACTTCTTTTTCAAAGTAGAAAGGAAATCTTAACCTGTTTTGAAATGAAAAGTCTGTTTCAAGACTCCAGACCTGCTTGGGCAGGATGAAAGTCCGCATGGCTCTGGCAGAGAATTCCCTCAGGAAGATTCACATCCTATGAGAAGCTTCCCACGTAATGAGCCTTCTCAGTTCCACTGATTGCAGCGACTTATTTTCCTCAAGAACTTGAAGCTGTCTCGCTCCATACTCTCCCTGTCAAGTGTACCTGTTTGCTATCTCCAGGCACATCTGCTCCACTGTTTCAGCTGTCTCAAGCGTCTGAGCAAGAGGCAGGCGTGAGTGTCAGGATCTTCTTTCTCTGGCAGGGGAAGTTTATTCCTGTGGTAGCCACGTACCTCTCCATCTGGTAGCCTGACTTTGTTTTGCTTCATTGGCTTTGATTCTGAGCCCCTACACATAAACTTAAATCATTATTACCTTTGTCCTGCTGAAGAAGCAAAGAGCAAAAAAAAAAAAAAAAAAAGTGGACCATTTTTCTCATTTTCTACCTATCTTATATTTATTGTGCTTATCTATCTTGCTGTGCTGAAAGTTACCCTTGGAATATCTTATAATGCGATGTTTTCTGCCCATTGAGAAAGTGGAAAATATGTTTCTTCTGAAAAAATTAGATACAGAACATAAGAAATGAAGTTAAATGAACTTAAATTTAAAAACTAGATACAGAACATAAGAAATGAAGTTAAATTAAAAGAGCTTAATTTATATTATTAAAGCTGAGTCATGTGTTTTAAAAAAGAAATGTTTTATTCTGAAATTCATTATCATGATTTGCATCAGTTTGTGTGTGTGTGTGTGTGTGTGTGTGTGTTAAGTAAGAAAAAAAAGATAAACTCAGAAAGGAAAGAATAGGAAAAGAAGTAATAAAGAAGAGAATAAAAAGCTGAGCATTTAAGAATATTAATTACTTTAATCATGTTTCATCCTAGTACTGCATATCACCTTTTACAATCAGTCCTGCCCCTATTCCATAAACCTTGGTAGCATACAGCAGACTTCTAGAACTTCTCCTAGGACCACATCCTAAACCCCTTTTCCTGACTCAGCCACTATACCACACTGAACTTTCTGCAAATAATCATTCTGGGATCTGATGCTTTAGCCCAGTGACTACAGCTTCAACACAAGGTTCATTCTCAGATTATGTTTAAAATAGTCTTGGGACAATAATGCCTTAGCTTCTCTTTATTTCCCCTTCTTTTTATAGCTCTAGACCTGCTCATCGCCAGAGCCTGCTCAGGGAAAGCTGTCCTGAGAATCTCTCCTATGGGTCAGGAGATGTTCCAAATTGGTGTCCTCAAATAAAGAGAGGACACTCTGAGATCTTGATATCTCCAGTGCTTGACGAGTAAGTGACGGGTGGGTGGGTGGACAGATGGACTGATGCATCAATGATGGGATGTGCAGAACAGAGGGAAGGATGAAGCAAAAGACAAGGTTACTATAAATGCAAGAAACTCTCTGTTATCCAGCATTCCATGGACTGGCCACTTCACCATCTCTGCAGCCCAGTGATAACTGAAGCAGCTAAATACGGCCCAGTGGCCCCGAGGCTCTGAAAGAGCTAGAATGCCTTCTGAATTCTCAAAAGAAAAAGTGCACTCAAGGTAATTCCATGCTCAGGATGTGGGTTAAACTCAAATGTTCTGACTGGCAGCCTAAGTGAGTCCTGAGGTATATAACATGGATATGATTTTTAAAAATTATAGAAATTAGAGATGAAAAGGTCATTTGAAAATTACTTAGCCCACTCATCTTACTTAATAGATTTTTCAATATACCCTGTGTCTTTAATTATCCATGAACTCACTTCTGTCAGGTTTGTTCCTGCCACTCCCCCAAACTGCCTTTATCAGGGATATCAATAACCTGAACATTATCGGATTCTAGGGTAAAGTCACAGTCCTCATCCTGTTCAGCTATTAGCAGCTTTTGAAACAACTGATCACTCTTTCCTTGAAAGTACTTCTTCACTTGGTTTTGTCCTTATTCCACGGATCCCTCCTTCTCAGTCTTCTCTAATGGGTTTTTCCTGGTTTAAACTTTGCTCAGGACCCGCATCTTCTCTGCATGTACTTGCTCCTTTGGTAGCAACTTTCAATTCTATGGCTGTAAATCTATCTATGTTTAGGTCATTTTCAGATTTTAATCTCAAACTTTGGGTTCACCCACTCTCTGGACTTTAATTATCTTACTATTGACTCAAGATTTTCACTTGTATGTATTTTTTTAATCGAAATACAGTCAGTTACAATATGTCAATTTCTCATGTACAGCACAATGTCCCAGTCACGCATACACATACATATATTCGCTTTCATATTCTTCACTTGTATGTATCTTTATCTGTATCTACATCTTTATATTTATCTGTTTGTATCTACATCTATACCTATATATTCTGACATCTAACCCGGATGTTTTAATTCTTCTCTCCCTGCCCCAAATCTGCTCTTCTAAGTCTTCCTCACCTCAGTAAATGGCATGAAATTTTAGAATCATCACTGATTTTTTTATTTCCTACACATCTCACATCCAATTCATCACCAAAATTTCCATGCTACGAAATCTCTCTTCACAATGTATCTAAAACCTAAGTAGTTTTCTCTGCCTCCCCTACTCCCACCCCAGCCCAAGTCATCAGCAGTGGTTCCTAACTGATTCTTTGCTTCTACACTTGTCCCCCTAACAGTATTTACTCAATGGAAGAGTCGGAGTGCTTTAAAAGAGCAATCAGATTGTGCCTCACGTTTGCTCAGAAACCTTCAATGGGTTCTCCTCTAACTCAGAGTGAAAGGAGCATCTCACGATTATCTACCTACCCTGGTGACTTGGTCCTGCCAACTCTGACCTCTTCTTTTTCCCCTAGCCTTTTTTTCCCTGTGCTCTGACCACATGGGAAACTTCCTCTTTCTGGCACATGATAAGCACAATCTTGCCTCGGGCTCCTTGACCTTGCTGTTCCCTTTCCCTGCAATGCTCTTTCTCCAAAAATACACATGCTCACTGGTCTCTGCTCAAATACCACCTTATCAGAAATGCCTCCTCTGACCAGCCTATTTTAAATTGTACCCCCTTGCTTCTTTAACCTCTCTATCCCATTTCATTTTTTTTAAATTCTTATGGTAACTTGACACACTGTGTATCTATCCATTTGTTTCTGTCTCCTCAAATACAATGTGAATTCCATCAGAAAGGGACTCTTCCTGGTTTGCACATCACTACATACATCCTCAGCACCTAGAACTGTGCCAGCTCCAAGCAGCGACTCAATAAATATATATATTTTAAAGTATATGAATGAAACAGAGGCTCAGACAGTAGCTTGGAGAGTCAGTAACTGAACCTCCTGACTCCCAGTTTGGTGGTATCCTGCCTGAATACTAGTACTCCAAAAACCCAACATCTGCCCAGCTGGGCTTACAGAAAGGGTACTGTGCGTGCTGAAACAGCAAGCACAGAACATCAGTAAGTCATTCGATAAGCATTGCTGAGTGCCCACCCTGTGCCAGGCACTGAAGTACAGACATGAATAATATACAGACCCTGCCCTCCAACTACAAAGGAATTCTCAGGTAATTGTGGTGTTGTTGGAGCCCAGGCAAGGAATTCTTCCAGACCCGTGGTGTTTGTGTAGTCAAAAATGATGCTGCCTGGTAAGTCCTGTAGAATAAAGAAACAGTGGCCAGGCAGGGAAAAAAAAAGTATTCTAAACAGTAAGATGACACATGCAAATTCCCAGAGGTGTGAGTGAGCCCAGCATGGTTAGGAAATGTGAGAAGTATGGATGAAAGGAAGTCTGCAAGGAGAGGGGTGGGGCTGAAGACGTACACAGGGACCACATGGTGGAAGGCTTGAGGGGATAATTATGCACCATGTGGACTCTAATCCTAGGGGCTGGTGGAAGACTCTGAAAGGTTTTAAATAGGAGAACAGCATGAGAAGATATGCATTTCAAAAAGATAATTCTATTTGCCAATATTGAGAAACACTCTTTGAAAAGAGGCAGGAAGGCCAGTGAGGAGGCCATGGCCACTGTATTGGCACAAAGTAATGGGGGTCTAAGGTGATGACAGTGAAGTTTATTCTACCTAGCAAATTCTGTTGGGATTACAGCATTTACAGTCAACATCGGCAGGATTCCTCTATGTTCTGGAAGGACCCAAGGATGGCACATAAGGACCATAGTAAAATCTCCTTCAAGGCCAGCATCTGAACTTTCACTCAGAGGCGGATGTGTATATGAAAAGATTACCACCTTGATAATCAGCCCTGGCCACAAACATTAGTATCAGTGACAAAAGTAGAAAAGATGAGGCGCTTATAATGGCATGTCTGAGATAAGCACCTAAGTTTTTTGAAAAGGCAGAGACAGCAGAGGCAATTCAGACACTAGCTTGCAAGATTAGGGAGGGCTGGGGTGTGGGAAAAGAGGCGAGACCCTTCCAGGGAAGTATGACGCTGAAAACACTGGATATGACACCCTTGTTGGGGCTGGAAGCAGGACCAGACCCAGTGGGAATGTTGTCACCCCTAACACTCCCCTGACTTCCGAAGTCTTGTATCTTTTTATAAAGAAGGACAGTTGCAACTGGGAACAAACTTACAAGGGAGAAGCAGAGGGAAGGATTGGCCAAATAATCTGACAAAGAGAGACTGGTTTTCCACAGTGGAAGACCCATTGGCAAGTGGCTTACTTTTCCCTAATAAATACTAGATTTTTGAGGCTCAAGCACTGATGTCTAATGATATATAAGAGCACAGAGAGAGATTTGAAGAATGTCAGAGAAAACAGAAGATGAAGAGTTTTTAAAGGATTCAACGTTCTAAATCAACCTCTGTGTTCCTTTTCTCCTTCACTTGTGAAGTAAGGCTTGTAACCCTGCCCTGTCCACCACCGGATGTGAGAGAATTAAAAGAGAGGTGAAAACACTTCGCAAGTTGTAAAACAATTGTAAAACATTAAATATCCCCATTTGGAAGATCATCTAGATAAATAAATCATTGTTAAAATTTTAAAGTTCACATTGAAAGATACTTTTGCGTTTTCTTTTATTGCTCATTTTCCTATATGAAATGCTAAAGTCGTACTGAATTGTAAATGTTCACACACACACACACACACACACACACACACACACACAATGAGGATCTGGCTTCCTGGATAATTTGCTGCTCTAGTTTCCCTTGTCCTTCTTTTCTTAGTTATTTTCAGACTATTCGTTCAAAGCGATCATGGGTCGGCAGGAGCCATCTAAGTAGGACTTCGTAGCTTCCAAGATGACAGGCACACAAGATGAACAATGAATAATTGTAAAGAAAATGTGAATAAACCTCAAATGTTATCGTTCCCCACAGTCTCTGGCTGTAGGAGTTTCAATATTGGCTGTGACAGATGCATACCAGTGATTGTACAGCCAGGATTCAGCGGCTTAGAAAAACAGACTCATGCTAAACCCCCTGATCTATGGAAGTACCTTGACTCAGTGGGGTGTTTTAAGTTCAAGAATTCTGATAGTTTCACAGGCACCAGCCACCTCCTGCTCTTGCTTTCTTTACAAAGTGCAGGCACAAGGCACAGGGTAAGCCAGTGGGGCAGCAGGGTGTTGATGGGAGGAAAAGGGTGGACAGTGAATCTTGGCCAGTTTAAGGACTGGACAGAGTCCTGATAGCTCATTTGGGGAAACTGAAGTAATTTAGTACGAGGGGAGCCTAGACCAGGAGATAAAATGGGAGGGGCTAATGCAGAGAGACGGAATGAGAAAGCACATGGAGACAAGATGGAGGGCTTTCAGTCAGCCTTAAAGGTGGTTGAAGATTGTCTTAACTATTTCTGGCTGGGACAATGCCTGGACTGCAGTGTGTAGAGGACCTCTGGCTTTACATCATGTTGGCTCAGGGCTGGAATAGCAGCTCTATTCAGGATTTGTTGGTGGTTGTGAGACAGGAAGGAAGCGGGCAGGGAACAGCCATTCAGGAAATAACAGCAGTTAACACAAAGGTGGCAGAAAATTCAACTCCCAGTAGACCTTGAGGCCCAAGATGGCAGGAGATTTGACTTCCAGTAAGCTTGAGCTTCATTATACACTCATTGTAATATATTAGCATGATAAGTGGCACTCCCACAGGCTCCATGACAATTTTGAGGCTAAACATAAAAGGTCAAAAATTAGGCAATGGCCCAATTCCTGGGAATCCCAGCTCCTTCCCCAAAGTAGTTGAAATAATCCTCCTGCTTGTTAGCATATGAAGCTACTGCGCCCATGAAAACTAACAACCCCACACCTCATGGCCGCTCTCCCTTCTAAGACTGCCCCACTCTGTCTATGGGGTGTGTAAGTACTTTTACTTTAAACTGAGCATCCAACCCCCACACCCCGTGGCCTTTCTCTTGCCTTCTGAAACAGCCTGCACACTACAGAGTGTGTATCTCTCTAAATAAATCTACCTTTACTCAACTGTGGCTCACTCTTGAATTCTTTCCTGCGCAAAGCCAAGGACCCACACTTGGCGGGGCACGTCTCAGGAACTCAACCAAGACCTGGGACATGGCCATCCTCTCCCCCCCACATTCATTTTGTCCTGTATCAGTGGTGGCCTGTCACTTAATGGTTAGGAAGCTTGTGAAAAATAGGTGCTACAGCTTAGAGGCTAAAAATCTACTCTCAGGAGTCAGATAGCCTGAATCAAAATCTCAGTGAGCCATGCAGCTCTGAGCAGTTATTTCGCTTCTTAAATCTCAGTGTCTTCACCTCTGAAAATGAGGGAAATAATAATACCTATTTCATATGGTAACTGTGGAGATTGTAAGACTCTTTAACCCAGTGATTAGAACACATGAAAAAGCAAATACGTCTGCTTCATCGTTCTAGTTGTTATTTTTGTTAGTGACTTCCACAGTTTCCCCAGCATGTAACCTAGATATTGAAGGCCTAAAATGGGGGAGGCCTGCAAATGTTCAAATGCTCCCCACTTTTGCAGCGTAGAGCAGCTACTGGTACAGCCTGCTCTCCGTGGAGACAGCTTCACAGGTGGGGTTTCAACCAAGCTGGAATCCAGTCTGCAGATGCCAAACCCGCGGCTATGGAGGACAGACTGTGTTCGGGGTATTTTGCCATTTTATTCAAGGAGCCTGAGCATTGGCGGATCTTGGTCTCTGCGGGGCTTCCTGGAAGCAATTCCCCAAACTGTACAGGCCTTTGGTTTGGCTGGAGCTCTGTGCCTTGTTGACACTGCATTCTATCTACAGGGTGTTAGCAGGCATTCCTAGATTCTCACCACTCTTTTATAGTCAGTGGACAAGACCGGCCTAAGAAGAGAAATTAGGATTAGTGTTCATGGTGACGTGGAGCTCAGAGGCGGAGAGTGTGTTAAAGTGGTGTCGGGTGCTCTTCAGCTCAGTCCCTACTGGGATCTTTAGACCCTGGTATCCCACACAGTGATCTGAGATTATTTGCAGACTTTCTCCACTGTGCCTAATGAAAGCATATGTCTACATTCAAACGTTTTCCTGATGATCACAATATTTAGAAAAATTTTTGATGGAACCTGATATGCTTTATAGCAATAATTACAAATATGTTAGTGGAACATCTGGGAGGTTTTCCACTTTTCTTCCTGTCAAATGGATATAATTAATATTTACTATGCTCCAGGTACTGTGATAAAGGCTTTCCATACATTACCTCATTTTACCTTCACACTTTTCTGCTCTTCTTCCCATTTTATTGCTGTTACAAGTGAGATCTCACGGCTTATAAGGGTTAGAGCCAGATTACAGTCTAGATCTGTCCTGTTCAAAGCTTAAAGCTCATAACTACTGAACTAGAATGCCTACTGTGAAAACAATGAATTGTTTCCTTTTAGAACTATAATCCAGATTCCTATGAAGAGTCTCATTTGAATCCTCTCTTTGGGGTCAGCAACCATGTGAAGTATAGACTACTATATGTATATGCTTATATAAATGTATTTTCATTGCTTTTCAGGAAGGAAGACAGCACTATTGACGATGATCACAGCATACAGGTATAGATTTAAATACCAACAGTGGTGAGCACCTGTGCATACAGAAACTAGTTTATACTCATTGCTAGTAGAGTCTTCTGTCTGTAATTGATTCACAGGGCAGATTCACAGGGTGGTTCTGGTTCCTTCGATGTGCCCATTAGAGGACTTTTGCATTTTATGAGTCTCGGTAGTTTCTTACAATTTCATGTCTAGTCTTAAGATAACATTAGTATCCTCAATATCTATATCAATCAATAATATCAACAACAACCACAACACGTCTAGTCTGTTGGGTGATATTAATATCCTCAGGCACTCCCTAAGCACATTGTATATGTTATGATAATGAGTAAGTAAAAATGATCCCCACTTACCATATAGGAAATTAAGATTCAAAGAGGTTAACCAAGTATTACCTCACATAGGTCAGAATGGCCATCATTAAAAGTCCACAAATGATAAATGCTGGAGAGGGTGTGGAGAAAAAGGAACCCTCCTACACTACTGGTGGGAATGTAGTTTGGTGCAGCCATTATACAAAACAGTATGGAGATTCTTTTAAAAACTGAACATAGATGTACCCTATGATACAGCCATCCCACTTCTGGGCATATATCTAAGGAAAATTCTAATTTGAAAAGATACGTGCACCCCAATGTTCATAGCAGCATTATTTACAATAGCGAAGACAAGGAAGCAACCTAATGTTCGTCAATAGATGACTGGATAAAGAAGTTATTTTATATATATATATATATATCATTGTTTTACAAGACAAGGATGCCCACTATCACCACTCCTATTCAACATAGTCCTGGAAGTCCTAGCCACAGCAGTCAGGCAAGAGAAAGAAATAAAAGGGATCCAAATTGGAAAAGAAGAGGTAAAAGTGTCATTATATGCTGATGACATGTTACTATATATAGAAAACCCTAAAAGGTCCACACAAAAGCTACTAGAGCTGATTGAAGAATTCAGCAAGGTAGCAGGTTACAAAATTAACGTTCAAAAATCAGTTGCATTTCTTTACACTAACGATAAATCAACAGAAGAAGAAAGTAAAGAAACAATCCCCTTTAAAATAGCACCCAAAGTAATAAAATATCTGGGAATAAATCTAACCAAGGAGGTGAAAGAATTATACACAGAAAACTATAAACCACTGATGAAGGAAATTAAAGAAGACTTTAAAAAATGGAAAGATATTCCATGCTCTTGGATTGGAAGAATCAATATTGTTAAAATGGTCACACTGCCCAAGGCAATCTACAGATTTAATGCAATCCCTATCCAATTACCCAGGACATATTTCACAGAACTAGAAAAAATCATAATAAAATTCATATGGAACCATCAAAGACCTAGAATTGCCAAAGCATTACTGAAGAGAAAGAAAGAGGCTGGAGGAATAACTCTCCCAGACTTCAGACAATACTATAGAGCTACAGTCATCAAGACAGCATGGTATTGGTACCAAAACAGACATACAGACCAATGGAACAGAATAGAGAGCCCAGAAATGAACCCACAAACTTTTGGTCAACCCATCTTTGACAAAGGAGGCAAGAATATACAATGGAATAAAGACAGTCTCTTCAGCAAATGGTGTTGGGAAAACTGGACAGCAGCATGTAAAACAATGAAGCTAGAACACTCCCTTACACCATATACAAAAATCAACTCAAAATGGATTAAAGACTTAAACATAAGACAAGATACAATAAACCTCCTAGAGGAAAACATAGGCAAAACATTATCTGACATACATTTCAAAAATTTTCTCCTAGAAGAAATAAAAGCAAGAATAAACAAATGGGACCTAATGAAACTTACAAGCTTCTGCACAGCAAAGGAAACAAGAAGCAAAACAAGAAGAAAACCTACGGAATGGGAGAAAATTTTTGCAAGTGAAACCGACAAAGGCTTGATCTCCAGAATATATAAGCAGCTCATACGACTCAATAAGAAGTTATTTTTATATATATATATATATCATATATATGTATATGATATATATATATAAAAAAATACATAATGGAATACTACTCAGCCATAAAAAAGAATAAAACAATGCCATTTGTAGCAACATGGATGGACCTAAAATAATAAGAAATAATTAGCACCAGAAATAATTAATACAACATTGTACACTGACTATATTTTAGTAAAAAAAAATAAAAATAAAAAAACAGAGGTTAAACAATGTGCACAAGGTCATACAAGCAGCAAAGGGTGAAGCCAGATTTCAATACAAAGAGAACTGAATCCAAAACCTACAGGTCTTCTTTCCACTTCTTTCCAGATTTCAATACAAAGAGAACTGAGTCCAAAACCTATAGGTCTTCTTTCCACTTCCTCTACCAGAAAGAATTTTTTTTCATTCAACACAATTTCCTCTTGCTACTAATCACACATATTTTACTTTTACAACATTCTGAGAGTATTTAGGAATGTTGTCCTCTTCAACATCCCTTCTCTATTAAAGGCTTGAGGGCAGGCATAACCTAGAGATACAGAAAACTTTGGGGAAGGACAAAGGTGTAGGATAGGGTGCTGAAATTAAACTGTAAAACTTGAATACCAAAATTTAGTATAATACAATGCAAAACAGGAAGGCTCAAAACTCTGTGAAGATTAAAAAAAAAAAAAAAAAGCTATGCCAGAAGAAGGTTTTGATATCTGTTATATGTATGCAATTTACTTTATAATTTGCAGATAATATGGTATAAGTGTGTGTGTGTGTGTGTGTGTGTGTGTGTGTGTGTGTGTATGTAATGTGTCTGAATTAATAATCCAGAGGTAGTTATTTTAGGAATTCACAGTTCATAGGAATTCTAGAGCAGGAAGGCCATGTTCCAGAGTTGGTTGTTATATGAGTCAGCTATATTTATTTCCAATCAATACCAGAGGCTTTGCTAATTAACTTAATAAATATTAAGAATGAGTTTCCAATGGTGATAAATTAGTACTACCAAGATCGATGCCTTGCCTATGGTATTTGGAAACCCTCCTCACCCTAGAATAAACAGGAAGTTCAGTGAGACTGTCACCCCTCACTTGTCAGGATAGCTCTGGGGCTAGATTCTGAAATTACGATGTCAGAAGAATCTGTGTGCCTGATGCTGAGGGTAAGACTAATTCCATCTTGCTTGTATATTTGGCATCATTTCTAGTGAATCCAGAGATAGCATGTTATGTTCAGAGCATCTAAAGAACAGAGAACAGGTACATCTTTGTACCAAATAGGGCTGCTGAGCTGTTATTTGTTACAGCTTTTTAAACAAACATCATTTCTAAAAAAATATCTCTGAGTGTGGCTGAATTTGCTCTGACACTTGCTTTTACAATACCTTGCTATCCAGGTATTGATGTTGTCAGGGAGTAGCTAACACTCATCTCTAACTGTAGCAGCTAACATAATCTACCACAAATAACCCAATAATTGTACATGCACAATTTGGCGTAGGCTGGTTCTCAACAACAACATAATTCTAAGCCTGGAATATAAGAGCTGTGGAAATGAGGACAGGGATGGGCTATGGAACATAAATGGAGAATGGTCTTGGGCAATTTGTCAGAAGAGGTACCAATGTTTGCTTTTTGCATTTACAAGTGAGTCCATTTTGGCCTCAGCTGCCAGCAGACACCTGAGATGTAAGAACCGGGGTGAAAGTTGACACCTTCTTTCCAGCCAAGATTTCCTTACCGGTGATTTTATCTTGCCAAAATAATCACAAGAAAAATGAACTATCAGCAGCTGTTCTATCTATTATATGCCAAATACCTGGATATTTCCAAGAACCCAGCTTTTCGTCTCCATGCTGACCTGCCATTAAGTTACCAATTCTTTGCCTTAGTATCTGCCTAGACCAGCTTTACTTCATTTCATTAAGTGCTTATTGAGCACCTAATTATGGTATACGTGTATCACAGATTCCCATAGTGAAAATCCTCAATAAATTTGATGTGATTCTACACATTGTTTACCCCAAATGATCATTTAAAACCGTTTAGTTCAATGTGGAAGCTGATTCTGTGCTCAATCTTCATGTAGACGTTCCATTTTCCTAAACATGAGTAACATTTTACATTCACTTTTCCAGGTCCTGTTGTGTTATTGTCACCAAAGATTTCAAACTTCCTAAAGTAAACCAAAGTTTGCCTGAAGCACCTCTGTAATTAATGTAGGTGAACCATGATCAACTCTTTGAAGGATTGCTGTACATGCATCAATATATAGCAGAGCCTTTTACCTTTTCCAGGTTTCTTTTTTCTTCTCACAAAGCAAAAATAAAACAAATGAACAAACAGAAAACAAACACACACACGCATACACCCTAACACAAAGAAAAAACAAAGGACCTCCTCTTAATGACTTTCTCCAGAGTGCTAGAGATCTTTGGCCAGTAATACTGAGAGAGGGCCACACATCTATCAGCTTCGTGCCCTTTATTGCACTGTTCAGCAGGTACAAGTCAGATTGCATAAATCTGTTCCTCTTTCTTTTAGTGTGTCTAAAAAAGAAACGGTAAAACCCATCAAAGCATGTTCTAAAGAAAGGCCGTTTTCTGTTTTGCTTCTACCTGTTTGAGCCTGTGCTTACCTTTGCATTCAGCACACAAAGGTCAATATTTGGAAGCCTCACAAGAAGGGTATTTATGGAACTGTAGGAACACACATTTCATTTGGAAGGGCTAGCTGTGCCTTCCATACTTTCTCTGAGCCATCTCCCTAGGAAGCCAGTATAAATGCTACCTATTATTTTTGTGAATTGAGCCCTTAATTTGCATCTGCTTTCTATTGGATGACTCCTGGAAATTGAGATCACAAAGTTTAGGAAGGAGACTACCTGTTTAATGTTCCATGGCAGTCAGATTTTGTGCCTGATGCTTGCTCACAGCAAAACCTTGCAGGCAAAAGGCAGAATGAGCAATTTAACCAATCATTGACTGCTTGAGTCCATTATGTAAGGGGAAAATAAGGCCATTGTATTAATGGGGGAAAATGGAAAAATAAAATCTTATCTTAGCAGTCCATTGTTTAAAGAGAGACTTATTGTAATGTCTGTCATATAAAGTGGGTCTTTTAAAAGCAATACATAAAAAAATCACACAGGAAGTCTATTTTGGATTATAAACACAAAGGAATTAAGGTTATAATATAGCATTTCTATTTGTTCAGCCTAATAAATAGTAATCACAGACATTAAAATAAGTTGCACTGTGAAAAGTTTATAGATCTTTATTGGAAGTTGACTTTTTCAAGTCTCCAAATCAGCCCTTACTAAATGCCTCTCTAAGGCCAGGTGTTTTGTATATCTGTCTGTTTTAATCCTTATAACAACCTTGTGAGGCAGCTGTCAACTGAAAAAATATGCACAACCTAAAAGTAGAGAGTTGTTTTACTGGACAAACTTTCTGAGAATTCAAACTCAGGAGGCATCCTCTCAGATCGCTCTAAGAGACTCTTGCAAAGAGGCAGGGGAGGAGCCAGGATATATAGGAGTTTTGGCCACAAGGACCAAGTAGTCAGAACTTCTAAAGGTTACTGTTAAATTAAAGAAAACCAGATATTTCAAGTTAAGGAATTTAGCACTTTTCTATGTATGGGAAGGTGCAAAGGTCTGGGCTCAGTGAAATAATTCCTTTGATATGCACCTAGCTATCCAGGGCCAGTATCCTTTTCTTTCACATCCCAAGTTCCCTCAGGGGGCACCTCTGGGTGTGGCAGCAGAGGCTGGGCTACTTGCTTGTCTCCATTCTGAATTCCCTCCCCTCACTATCAGGGTGGTGGTAGCGGCTGATGACTTGAAGGCCAGAGCATCCTTTGTTTACTGATATGGCTGCAATATTTTCCATTCTCATAGTTATTGCATTTTTTTTTCCTGATGAGGGCTTGATGTTACATCTGTCTGATGATGTATCAGTTAGCTGTTGCTGAGTAACAAACAATCACAGATCTCCACGATACACAACAGACAGTTGATAGATTATACATCTAGAATCAGCTCTTCTGATCTTGGCTGGGTTTCCTGACAGGTCTAGAGGTTGCCTTGCTGTCAGTTGAGGTGACTGGAACAATTTGGCTCCACTCCACATGTCTCCCAAATTGCCACAGGCTGTCCCAGACATGTCCTTCTCATGAAAATAACAGAGGTATAAGAGGGCTAGATTAGTAGAAATGTGCAGTTCTTTTTATAAGCCTCTGTTAGTTCATTCCTATTAACACTTCATTGGCCACAGCAATATAGAGAGAAAATGTATTCTGCCTCTTGAGAAGAGGCATTCCAAAGTCCCATGACAAGGGGGTGAAGAATTGTGCCCATTAAAGCAATCAATCTCAAACAGATGACAAAGGCTTAATATTTTCTACTTACTTCACCAAATTGCTGCCCATGTTCTATTGATTTAACTTTTGACACACCTGCAGTACTTGCTACTTTTCTATACAAACTAAAAAACTAGAAAACAAACCAAACTCTAAATAGCTCTTCACAGATCATTTAATTATTCCAAAACCTTCCCAACTCATTTATTATATTTCTTAAAAATGAAGACGGCGGTGGTGGCAGTCACCTTTTATTGACATTTACTATATGCCAGACACTGACTAAATGCTTTTAAATCTTACAGTGATCCTACTGAGTGGGTCCTATGATCTCGATTTTATAGATAAGGAGGAAAATGAACTGTAGGGAGAGGGAGAAACGTGTCCAAGTTTGGCCTGTTAGTAACTATTGAAGCTTGGATTGAAGTCCAGGTTTATTGGATGTCAATGCCTGGGCTCTCAACTTCCAGTCTACCACATTTTAATCCCTTCAAACCCTAATTGAATTCCCTGCATGTTGTTATCTCATGTCAGTCCTCTGATAGGAAAATTACAAATATTTCCTAAATTACAAATATAGCCTTTTGACTGTCAGAAAAATGCTATGTTATTCTAGTGACACACAAATTGCAATATACTCTAGGCATAGTATTATCACAAACTTCTCCCTAACGGACAGTATTTGTTCTAATTGTGCGAAGCACTCCGCCATGACCTGCAGAGGCTTTCTCCTTTCTACTTTCCCGTCTTTGTTCAGACTGGTTTGGGCCCTCTCTAACTATCCCGGTTCACCCATCTGCCTTCAAAATGTCTCTAATTCAAGGAACCAAAATGTCTACTCCAGTTAAAATGATATTTGCAGTTTGTAAAAACATTTAAGAGTTTCCAAAATGCTTTTACGTTTATGTATACATTGCTCTTATAACAAGTGTAAGGGCAGATAAAAATAAAAAACAATAAGCTTAATTCTCTCTATTGAAAATAAGGGAAGGTATACCTCTTCTTTCCTTTTTCTGACACTTTACTTTACAAAACTTTAACTTAAAGTTACTTTTTCTTCTCTTTGAAATGCATATAAATTCTTTGAAAAACTACATAGGCCCTTTGTCAGCTTTATGACCAAGAGTGTCTTTCTCAAAGACCTATCTTTGAAATATAAGCATCAAGGGAGACAGCACCCCTACCACTCAGCTTCAGTGGGAGGCTAGGAGCCTAACTCCAATGGACCCCTCGTTCCAAGGTGCATAACTGCTTCCTATTATAAAGGTATGAAAAGTATGTTTTTCCTCTGGATAAAGAAAATTAACTAACACAGATGGTCACCCCAACTACCAAGTAAAATCAGGATAAACTGTGTGCGGTAAGTGGTATTGTCAAGTCCTCTTCCTTGAGGACTTATTATTCCTTATCTCAAGAACAGGTATGTAATGAGTTGTATGAGCTTGGCTAAATTAAAGGGTAAGATTCATTTCTGTCTTTTCAATCTCTTAGCAGATTGCCTGTGATGGGCAAAACTTCCTGGTTTAATGTTTGTTTACTAATAAGACTGTTTTCCTTAGGTACAACTCATGACTTTATAAGTTCATGAAGTCTGGGATCATGTCTGTCTTGCTGATAATTGTATTCCCAGTGTTCCACCACAATTTGGCATAGTAAAGGCACACAGTGTTTTTGGATGAATAATAAAACCTTGAAGCCCAAGCTCCTTCCAGTATTAGATCTGCTACTAAATTTGTAGCAATTTAGAGTTATAGTGTGGTATCCACAACAGTTAGGAAATTAAGCAGAAAGATTATTATCTGACTGTGAACTAGTGAGAACAAAATATAATGAATCAAAGTAGAGATATTCAGAAACTCTGAAAGAATAGTCTAACACCTGGAACTAAACTATAATTTCATTCAATGTATAAAAGATATAAAGAAATATTGCAGTGATGTCTGGGGATAGGGTATGGTCAGCCATGGGATCATTAAAAAAAGACAACAGAAGCAAATTCTGACAGAGGCCATCCTTTTATTGGTCACATTGGTAAAGGCAACCCCAGCCAACAGTGCCCCTGTCAAGAATATCCCTAAAGTGAAATGGGAGCATCAGAGGATCTTATCTTGATCTGATTAAATTATGTAACCCTCTAACTCCTGTAGGGCTATTAAATGGTTTAATCAATAGACTTCAAGTTCCTTTAGATCCTATTCAGAACCTACTATTTTATTTTCTTGCAGTAAGTCAGTTGGTAGCTTCTGATTCATATTTGCTTTCTCATTAGGCATGACTAGCATAAAAGAATATTCAATGTGCCATTTTTTTTGTCTGTCTCAGTATCATTCCAGCTTCAGTAGCCCAAGCTAGTCAGACTCTCAGGACTTGACCTCTTCTGGGCCCTGAGGGAAACCCTGGGCCTTCAAAGAGGAGAACTGGATTAGATGAGCTCCTGTGCCACCAGATCTCAATCCGTTCTATGTATGACACACATGCCAGGAAGAGCTCATGTACCTGAAGCACCATCTCCAGGAACTGTGCCCTAGCTATGACCTTCCCCCTTTGTGGCCCAGCTGAGAAAGCGTATGGAAATAAAAACAAGAAAACTAGGGCAGACTTTCAACAAAGAAGTGACCCATAAAACATTTCCACACTTAACCAATAGGCATGCTGTTAGACAAAAAGTGGGGAAAGCTATATAAGTTTAGAAAACCCTGACATGATAACAGTTTGCTGGAGCTGGTTCATACCAACTCGTAAGAGCTAATTCCGTTCGTCTCTTTCTGTCTCTGCATTCAGTAATGTCCCACAGATACTTGGGAATAGGTCATGGTGAGAGTATTGACATCATGGAAATCTGCAAACACTACAAATTGGGGATTTTTTTTTTCCCCAGAGAGCAACTTATCAGCATACCTTTGGGTGATAATTTCTTTATTCACAGGACTTCTGAGAAATTTTAAAATTATAATACAACGATGTCTTTGAGATATTTGGCCATGAAATATTTCTGGCAGCAATGCTACATCAAGACAAAATTGAACCCCTTATAAACTATAAGAAAGATGAATTAATTTTAAAATTATATTATCAACTATTTTACTGGTTAATACATGTGGCATACCACCCCGCTGATCAGCCCTTCACTTATTGATGTATTTATTCAGCAATTGTTCAAGAGCATACTGAGCAACAGGCACCAGTGCACCAAGATGCTCTACTTGAACACTGTCTCCTGATGCCATTTCCAGATGTTAGTCCACATGTCCCTGGAAGCAGCATCTCTTTAGTCTTTGGCAAATAGTGGGATATTCCATGACTCTATTCAGTATCTAATATCCTAGACATCATGCTAAATTCCTTAAATATATTATCATATCCAAACCTCATCCTTTAAGGGTACCATAGTATTTTTATCATCCCAACTATTACAAGTGAGGAAATTTAGTCACATAGACATTAAATGATCTTCCTTGGGTCACATGATAGCAAATGCTAGCACAAAAGTTCAAACCTAAAAACCAACTCATAGGTATACTTAACACTATGCTTTGCCACCTCCTGACAAGACATTTAAGGTTATGTTGTGACATCTTCTTGCACTCAGAGGGAAGGAAGAAGCTGAGTTCACTCATCTGTTCTTTAAGCATTTATCCAGTGCCTACCATGAGACATGCTTCATCACGTTTCTCAAAATATGTTGTATATACACCTGGTGTGCTTGGAAGTGCTCCATGGGGGTTCTATGCAGTCTTAGAAGAAATAGGAAGGAGACTATATTCTTATGTTAAAACAAAGACATTATTGCAAATAAAATGCAACATTTATGTAAGTTTTAAGAACACTGGAAAGCTCCCAGAGATTTCATGCTTTGGAGTAGCAGCTACCTTGGCCTAAGTCTCAGAATTCTTGTGGTCCACTCTTGAGCTGGGAACACTCTGTGGCTGAAAATCTCCTAAATGTTAGCTATTATATTAGAGTTTAGGTTCTAGAGTCAGAGGGCCTGGATTTACCTGATTGATCTGTTTTTTGTTATCTCTTGTGAATTATTGCCCAAGTATGCTGGACTCCTTTCTGTTCCTACACACTCTTCACCTTGGCTGGAACTTCCTTCCTAGATCTTCTTTTGCCTGGTCTGTCTCCACACTGAGCTTTAGCTCAACTTTCACTTATTCAAAACTCCTTTGACTCTCCAAAGTCACACTCTGGTTCTATTTTCAGTTTTAAGCAGAATCCATAATGTTTTCTATAGTGGCTGTACCAACTTACATTCCCACCAACAGTGCACTAGAATTCCTTTTTCCCCACAACCTCGCCATTTGCAACAACATAGATGTACCAACAATGTGGGTAGACCTAGAGGATACTATACTTACTGAAATAAGTCAGACAGAGAAAGACAAATACAATATGTTATTATTTACAAGTGGAACCTAAGAAATGAAACAAATGAAATGAATATAACAAAATAAAAACAGACTCACAGATACAGAAAACAAACTAGTAGTTATTAGTGAGGAGAGGGAAGGGGGAGGGCAAGATAACGGGTAGAGGATTAAGAGGTACAAACTACTATGTATAAAATAAATAAGTTACAAGGATCTATTGTACAGCACAGGTAATATAGCCAATATTTTATAACTTTAAATGGAGTATGATCTAAAAATATTGAATCACTATGTTGTACACCTCTAACTAATATACTATTGTAAATCAATTATACTTTAATAAAATAAAATAAAGTCACATTCTATTATTATAACTCCTGTATTTAGAACTCTCTATATAAATATTTCATAGCATATATCAGCTTTGGAAATTATCTTATTTATTTTATATTTGTTTTCATTTATTGCCTCTATCTCTTACAGGAATAAGAATTCCAAGAGCAGGAAACTTGTCTACTTGTTCAAAGCTTTATTCCTAATCCCCAAAACAATGCCTAACACCAAAGAGAATTTAATAATATTTGTTGAATGAGTGAATAAATGATGAACTGTGTGGAACCATTAACTACTGAATTAAATCTTCTCCCTCAATTTCTATATCTATTAAAAGGGGGAAAGCACGGCATTTTTTCATAGTGTCATCATGAAGATTTACAAAATATTTACAGAGTGCTTATAAAATAGTAAGCACTTAATAAATTTAAGTTATTATAACTGAAAGACAAATAAGAATCTTTGTGTACAACAAAAAATCATTTTTCTATAGTTTCTGTATTTCATAGGGACTGTATTGAAGAGGCATTCTAAATTAAAAATACACAGATTCTTTAAAACCACTTCTTCAAACCACAACTAAGCATCAGGTAGATTTATTTCGGTCTTGTCACTGTGGACATAAGCTGCATTATTCCCAAAGAGTAGTGTGAATCATAAAATTCTTCCCTCATAAAAGGGCCATAAAATGTAAGCAATAACGTAAAAGACAATGGCCATAGTGATTAATAGCAAGAACATGAGCAGAAAGCTGTGTCATCTGCTTAATATGTTCTAAATGCTTATGAGTTGTGAATGTGTTTATGTGTTTATGGTGCTTATTTTGTTTACGGTGTTTATGCTGACCACTCACATAGGAAAAATGACAGTGATGCTTGCCCTTTTTCTATTTGAAATCACAAAACCTTTTATTGAGGCTGTTTCATTGCTATAAAAACTAGCCTATGTGTTCCTCATCAAAAACTTCAATTTTTAGACTATCTTCCATGTTAATGAAAACATTTTGGTGTCAAGTGGGCATTTTACCCCCAAATCCTATTTTACAAAGTCTCTCTAAAAATTGGGGTTTATTTAATTGTTAAATTTAAGAACTGCAGATTACATTGGGATTCTTTTTTACAGATTAATAAACAGTCATATCTAGCTCATTTCTGAGCATTTAAAATATATTGTTGGATGACTTATTATGCATTTTGTTATAGGTAAGGGGGAAATAGCAATGCAGAAGGCAAACCAAGTCCTGTCAGTGATGTTTATATTCTAGGTTTGAAGAGAGAAACAAAAATAAGGTAAGTGTCCAGGGCATTGTGAGTCTCAGCTCAAGCTCAAATTGTCTGGTGGATTCAAGGGCCAATTTTGAAGTTTTGGCATCGGAACTGGGATGCAGCCAGAATAACTGCCATGCTGTCAAGCACTGTGCTTTCTAAGGGTAAGTTAAAGAAGCTGGTTTCCTAACATAGACCCCCGGTCACTGTAGCTAGTGCTGATTAACTGTGTACTTCTCTTTCATTCAGTAGTAACGAGAGTACTGGCTGCCATCTTTTCAACTCATCTCCCAACCTCCTGCACCTGCTATTCTTGTTGCCATATTATTTCTTTTCTTTATTTATGTAGTTCAGTCTTCTACTTCACCATCCCTGGGCTCTGTACACTACCTATTTTATTCTAAACAAACTGGCTTAAATTTTTTTACAATAATCTTTTTTCAGATCATGAGAGCAATACATGTTCAATATAAGACATTTATATATATTTTTTTGTATATAGAAAATCTTTTATTTTTTCTTGTAACTTTTCCATAAGTGTAAAATTATTTTTTTAAAGGTTAGAAAAAAATTTAAAAATCAAATATCCTTATGTGGGTTGTGGGGCTATCAGTCATTCACATCTTAGTGTGAACTAGTTTAATCAGATTGTTCTACTTTTATTTATTTGTTTATTTATTTATTTATTGTTTTTTTTAACATTTTTATTAATTTATAATCATTTTACAATGTTGTGTCAAGTTCCAGTGTAGAGCACAATTTTTCAGTTATACATGAACATATATATATTCATTGTCACATTTTTTTCTCTGTGAGCTAACATAAGATCTTGTGTATATTTCCCTGTGCTATACAGTATAATCTTGTTTGTCTATTCTACAATTTTGAAATCCCATCTATCCCTTCCCACCCTCCGCCCCCTTGGCAACCACAAGTTTGTATTCTATGTCTATGAGTCTATTTCTGTTTTGTATTTATACTTTGCTTTTTGTTTTTGTTTTTTAAATTCCACATATGAGCAATCTCACATGGTATTTTTCTTTCTCTTTCTGGCTTACCTCACTTAGAATGACATTCTCACATTTAAAAAAAAATGTTGAAAAAAACATTAGGATCACCCCAATAGCACAACCCAGATATAACGTTTTTGTCTACTGTGTTTGCCTACAGTCTTTCTGCTCACATGTATTAGGTAAATCATATTTTTCTGAATTGCTGACATTTTCTTCCTTGTGGAGGAAGCCAATTAGTGTATCACTCTGGTCCTTTGTTTCTCTACATATCTCTTCTCACTCTTCTCAAAGGAGGAGAAATCAAACATATGAGTTTAGAAGTAGAGACTGGTGCATGAGTTGTCTAGCCCCTTCCTCTTTTCCTTCCTTTGGGGCCCAGATGTCTACAAAGAGCACACTCTCGGTTCCACTTCTCCATGTGGTAAATCTTAGTGAAGTGGGTAACCCCCCTGGGAAGCCTCCCAGTCCAACTTGGCTGAAAACCAAATGGGAAACTCTGACTAATTCTGGAGTGTTACACAGACCACATGCCATTTTCTTCAATAGTAGCTTATTTTTGTAATAAAGGTAATGGTTTAGCCTTCATTCTGAGGAACCTTCTATCTTATTTTCAATTTGTCCAGAATTTGGACAGGGAAGAAAAATGCTACCTAATTCTTCACACAGAGACCAAACACACATGTTCTGTGATGGATGCTGTGATGGGCCACCTGGATGGCCCTTTCATAAAGGTTTACTCTCTCATCTTCTGGAATTAGCACCAGCACAGGGCTGTCAGCCCCTTTGGGGTCCACTTCAGGTGTGAAGAGGATCTTCATTCAAGGTCATGTCCTCTCCTTGGAAGCCTATATCCAATAACTGATTGATACAGGGATACAAAGTTCTGGCTCACCTTTAGGGACATTCAATGGTCATTCTACTTTAGGGCTCCCTGAGCATCAGAAAAGGTCATCATTGGGCATAAATCATAGCTTGTCTTCTTCTTTGGCTCACAACTGCTTGCTTTCTCTCTGTTCTTACTGGTATTATTCCCAAAGGCTCTCCTTAGGAAATATTCAGCATACCAAATTCCTTCTCTAAGACTGCTGAGTCTGCTTCCTGTGAAACCTAGCCTATCACATTTATATATACAAATACACATATCATTTTTATTAAATGTATTTGTTATAATAACCACATATTATTAAAGAGACAGTCTAATAATAGAGGAATAATTTTGTATTCAATGTTGACTCCATAATTATTCTAATTCCTGTTCTTAGACACTCATGGTTTTTCTAATTCTTGCTGTTTTGAATATCACATAGCAAAAAATACAAATATTTCTGCACGTATCTAATTGTGAAGGATAAATACATTCCTGAAGAAGTAAAATTACTAGTAAAAGAAGATGCATATTTTTAAAACTTTTTAATATTACAATCAAATTGCCCTTGAAAAAGCTCACTAAAATACACACTACACAAGCAGGGAAGGTGAAAATCTATTTTGAAACACACTTACTAACACCAATGTTTCAAAATAATATATTTTCTAGTTATTCAGTTATGTTTTTATTTTCCTTATTAATGAGTTAGAAAATTCATTTATATATTTATTAGCCAATATTATCTCTTTTCTTATGAATTATGTGTCCACACACTTTGTTTATTCCTTTAGGTTGTTATTTTCCTTAATCATTTTTTATAAAGCTCTTCAAAACTGAAGAGAATTGACATTTGTGTAGTACTGAACTTAACATGAAAGAAGTCGGTCATTCTCTCCATTTAATATGGAGTTCTTTTACGATACAGTCTATACCAGTGATTCTCAGCTGCAGGCAGTTTTGCTGCCCAGGGCATCTGGCAATGTCTGGGGACCATTTTGACTGTCGCGACTTGGGGAAGAGTAGGGAAAGGAGGTGCTACTGGACTCCAGTTAAGATCTAGTGAGTAAAAGCCAGGGATGCTGCTAAACATTTTACAATGTACAGGAAAGTTCACTAAAACAAAGAATTATCCAGTCCAAAATGCAAATCATGCCAAGGCTGAGAAACCCAGGTCTGTACAGAGAGTTCTATAAACTTCTTGATTGAGTTTATTCATAGGAGGCGTGTGTGAGGGTGTGCGCATGCGTATAAAAATTCTTCAGTTATATTTTCTGACTTGTTAATGTTGGTTGAAATAAATGACTTTCCACCTGTGTATTTTGTAAGTCTAAAACTTTTTTTTTGTTATTTATATATTTGATTTTTACTCTCTGGGCTTTCTATTTAATGATTTTGTTCTGGATGGAACAATGCAGGTGTTGTAATTTTGAAATTATTTTGTGTATAATGTAGGTAAGAAAAATAAGTAAGTGTTAGTAATAAAAGGCACTGATACTACTGGAAATTAGGGTTTTCAGTTCCTCCAGGACCCTACATGCTATAAAGTAGAACTATCTCTGTATTTGTAGTGTAGACTTATTTCCTAATATAATAGAACAACTAATAATGGTTATTAAAACTAACTATTTATTGAGTCTCTCCACTGTGTGGTGTGTGTCACTCTGCTCATTGCTACACACCCAATACTCCATTTGTTCTTCATAATAATTCTATGAGGTGGTTATTATTTCCCCTACTTTACAAATGAAGTTCAGAGAGATTAAAAATATTGCAATAGCCACCTAACGAAAATAGGGCAAAGATTCAAACTTTTGCATGCCCAACTCCAAAGCCTATGCTCCTTCTATTTAAAATATCAAAAATGGAGCTAAAATATCCTACTGAATTCAGATCTTTAGCCTATAGCTGATACCATTTGCTCTTGCAGATAAAATCTGGGGATCCTTTTGCCAGGTACTGTCTACCTCTGAGACTTTGATTGGAATTAGATACACAGAGATATTTAAGTTATTTTCAATTATCCACTAACTTAAAGAATGAATATTTCCCATCAGGTTAGTAATAAGAGGCACTGATACTGATCTTTCAATAGCTTCATGTTAAAGGGACAACAATTGATACCGATAGTCAGAGTATTACTTAAATGTCACAAGTTTTTTAATAGCTTTTTTGGTTTTATTGGCATTAACTGTTTGTTACATATATCATTCTTTCACAAGATGTGAATTCCAAGCATACTTTTTTTCTTAATCTTCCTCAACATATATACAAAAAATGTCAGTCTGGAATAATTATAGATAGAGCAAATAACAAGTAACTAAATGACAGGCACCTAATGGCTTCGGGGGCTGGGTCTTGTAAGGCTTCTCTGCTGGGGGCTTGGCTGCAACCATCTTTGAGGCTGAAGCTGTTCTCCCCTCCCAGACTGAGTGACAGTAATGAGAGGTTTAACCAGTTCAATTATTTACAAGCGTTAACTGGCCATAATTTGAAGAGGGCAAACATCCTGCTTTCTGGAGCTTATAAGGAAGAGGGGAAAGATTCGTATGAACTAGCAGAGGTGAGCTTCCTTTGTCACTTCTCTTTCAGGAAGCTTCAAACACTTTGCACTGAGGGAAAACAAAGGTGTTAGACTGTTAGAAAAACAACCGCAGCATGAAGCCAGGACCTGCCATGACTAGAGGCCAGTGCAGAGAGCTGTTGGAACCCAGAAGCCCTGAGGTGGACTCTCCCTTGACCAGCTCATGACACTAGTTGCATTACAAGCTAAGTAGCTCTGGAAGTCCACTGGACTGCATGCTCTCAGTTTCTGTGAGCTGTCCCTAGAGTTTATCATAAATTCTCCTGTTTTGCTCAAGCTGGTTCAAATGGGTTTATTTCATTGAAACCAGTGAGCTCTAACTAGTAAAAGACTAGTGTAACCAAGTCAGATACTGAATCCCTTGAGGAAAGATATACTCCGTTTTTTGAGCATTAAGAGTCCAGCTCTGGGAGAGAGGTGAAATGTACACTTGATCTCAGATAAAAAGTTCATCTTCTCTGGGAAATCTGTTTGATTAGCTCTAGAGCTACTCTGCCATCCAGTATGCTGAGCAGCCAGTCTATGAGCCCTTTTTGTGGTGCAGGTTGCATTTCCACAACAGGTCAATTAGACAATGAAAAATCACTCAACACACTCCACTGGCCTTATGTTGGTTTCAGCAAAATGTCTAAGATATATATTCATATGCCTTGAACAAAAGGGTTCAGTAATTTGTCTTCAGCTGCTAGTTGCTATTAATTCGTTCAGTTCAATTCATTTTAAGTGTGGTTGTGTACAGACTGCTGTGTGATCTGATTAAGAAACTCCCCCCAAAAAAGACATGTAACTTCTCTTGGGAAATTTGTATTTTTTGAGTTTACATTTCTACCCTGAAATAAATCAATGGATACTTTGTTACTGCACTATTTTTTCTTCATAGAATAAATCATATTTTGGAGTCACAGTCTTTAAATTCCAGGTGATACTGCCCAGGCAAGTAAAAGCTATGTGGCTGGTTCAGTGATCCAGGGAAACCAATTTCCCTTTCAAATGGAGAGATCTCAACATAAAAGAAAATAAAACAAAACAAAAAAACACATGGCTGTAAATGAACCAGACTCCTGAAGTTTTCATTTCTTACAGCTATGATTCTATGACCCCAAAGGATAAATGTGTGAAAACAAGAAAGAAGGCCTTCACCTGGATGAAGAAGAAAGCTATGCCCTGAAGATGCCTGATTCACCAAATATTTTCCTACTGCTGCCTTGAAAATCCTGTCTGCCTTAAAAATATTTTTTGAATGAGAAATTAGAGTTGGGAGATTTTTCTCCATATGTACTAATGTCTTTTTTTCTCTTTTGGTATTTGCAAACAAGTCTAATCCAGGTAATTTCTCCCAGAGGTAGCCTAAAAAATATTAAAATGATGGGTGCATCAATAGTGCAACTAGAGGGTAGTCATTAAGAGTTGGGATTTGGAGTTGGATTGGTTTCATTTCCAAAAGCTGTGTAATATTAGCCAAATAACTGGAAAATTCAGGTTCCTTTCCTGTAATAATAGTACTCATCTCTTGGGGTTGCTATGAGAGTTAAAGGAAGTAATTCATGTAAAAATGCTTGAAGTTCAAACCATTTTTACTAACATAAGTTCATTTATTCATTCAGCAAGTATTTGCCAGGCACTGTTCTAGGCTTTGGAGACGTGGCAGTGAACAAGACAAGATCTATTCCTTCAGAGACCTTACTTACTAGGGAGAGAGATAGACAGTAACATAAATAAATATATATGCTATAATACTTGAAAATGATCTTTCCTTTGGAGAAAAATATTCATTTGAGTAGAGCTGTTTAACAAAAGTCATTATCATAATAATAGGATTTCCTGGACAGGAAGGATTACCAGGTTTAGATGACGTAATAGAGTGATCCTAATTGCATTTTTCATGATCTTGACCCATTAACCAACCAGATATATAGCACAAAGAAACTTGGAGTTGAAGAGCACAAGGGAAGTCAAACTACGAGGGGTTTCAAATATTGTGCATTTTGAAATCTTTATTAGAATAACAAAGGTAAATTGTATCTATTTTTTAAAAAAGCTTAATTATTGATTTGGTAATCTTTTTGAAGTAGGTTAAGGAAAAGAAAATATAATTGGCCAATAGTTCTGAAATTGAATATTCTTTCTTTCCCTAAAGAACCTGTTAAAATAGCAATGACAATAATGATGATCATTAATAATACTTATAATGATACTAATATAATAGCAATACAATTGCTAACATTCACTGAAAGCTTACAATGTAACACATTTTTGCAAAGTCCTTCAAAAGCATAATCTCACTGAATCTTTAAAATACTATGTTATGTGCCATTATCTTCCTCAATTTACAGGGTAAGAAACCAAGACTTACGGAAGTTCAGTATCTTCTTCAAGAACACATAGTTGGTAGAGATGAATATCAAATGCTGCTCTCTTGATTTCAGAGCTCTAAATGCATTGTGCCAATACCCTTTATTCTCACCAGATTATGAACTTTTCCTTCTTACCTATTCTATATGATTTATTCAGCATCCTACTGTATCGGTACCTTATATATCATGTCTTTCTTAAGTATCTAAAAAATACGATGAAGTATGTCTCAGTCAGCTATTGGTATGTAGCAAACCATCCCAAAAATGAGTGGCGAAAGCAATAGGCATTATTTTTCTCATTCATAGATTTTTGGGACAGACTGGGAGCCAGCTGATCTAGTTTGGGCCCAGATGGAATTGGCTCCAAGCCATGGATCATCCAGATATGCTCTACATGCCTTTCATTCTCTTTGGACCATTCAGCTAACGCGAGTATTTGTTTCTCACGACTATGACAGAAGCACGAGAGCAAACCCAACCATGCAAGCAAATGTCAAGACTTTGCTCTCAACAGACCCAGTAAAGCTTCTTTGGCCAAAGTAAGTTATGTGGGCAAGGTCAACATCTATGGAGCAGGGAAATATACTTGGCCTTAGTGGAAGCAACTGCAAAGGCATATAGCAAAGGATATGGATACAAAGGAGACAACATAAAGATTTGGTGACAATGATGCAATCTACCACAGATATCTATAGCATACTACAGATGAAAAATTACAGACTTAAGTTGCTTAGCAATGATTTTGGTTAGCTAGCTCCTAAGTGAAACAGTAAGCCTTTTCTGCCTATTCTCAAAGGAAAAGGGCTTTCTAGTATCGGGAGATGTTAAGGAAGAAAAAAGAAGGAACTTGAGAGAGCTTATGGTATATGCCTCCAGTCTTTCTCTGTGTACTTCACAATACCCAGCTGTGTTCCCAATACACAATGGTCACTAAATGAATGATGATGAAGAAGTAGCCATCAAAGCCAATTAGACCAGAGGCAAATGCACAAAAATGACAGTGTTGAGTGGGACACTTTTATAGGTTCCTTTTCTATGCTAATGGTATTTGTATAGAAGGAATTTTAAAGTAATGCAAAAGTAGATTGGGGAACGTAGCTTGGTGCAGCCATTATGGAAAACAGTATGGAGATTCTCAAAAAACTAAAAATAGATTTACCATATAATCCAGCAATCCCACTCCTGAGCATATATCTGGAGGGAACTCTAATTTGAAAAGATACATGTACCCCAATTTTCATAGCAGCACTATATAAACCTAAATGTCCATCAACAGATGACTGAATAAAGAAGTTGTGGTATATTTACACAATGGAATACTACTGAGCCATAAAAAGAATAAAATAATGCCATTTGCAGCAACATAGATGGACCTAGAGATTGTCATTCTACGTGAAATAAGCCAGAAACAGAAAGAAAAATACCATATGATATCACTCATAAGTGGAATCTAAAAAAAAAAAAAAAAGAGGACACTAATGAACTCATCTACAAAATAGAAACAGACTCGCAGACATAGTGAACAATCTTATGGTTACTGGGAAAAGGGGTGGGAGGGGCTAAATTTGGGAGTTTGAGATTTGCAAATGTTAACCACTATATATAAAAATAGATTGAAAAATTTCTTCTGCATAGCACAGGGAACTATATTCAATATTTTATAACTTTTAACAAAAAAGAATATGAAAATGAATATATGTATATATATGCATGACTAGGATATTATGCTATTCACCAGAAATTGACACATTATAACTGAGTATACTTCAATTTAAAGAAAAAAAATAAATTTGGCCTTTGAGTAAAGAAATACATATCTTTGAAGGAAAGAGATGATTAAAATGCTGGCATTCCTTAAGAAAGATTATTAAACCAAGAAATTTAGCAAACTTGTTATCCTCCCCATTTTTTACTAGGAAAAAACTAAAACAAAACAAAACAAAAACAGATAAACCATGATTACAGACTTGTGCTTCCCAAATAGAGGCAAATTCGGCTGTTTGTTTCTCATTCGTCTAGAAATGTGAATCTGGGGCTTTTAACAGACAGTATTACCTTGATATGCTGTCAAGTCAGTAGTTTTCAGTTTAATTGATGCCAAGGGAACAAATGTTGCAGGGCAAGTAGAATTCTTTTACAACTTAGAGAGATCATTTGGGTCCATTGTACTGCAAACACATGGAAATTAGTGAAGACATACAGAACACGTTAATTCTTTAAAAGGAAGTGGGAAACCAGAGATGAAGAATGTGAGTCCACGATTACAACAATAAGAGCTAACATTCACAGAATGCTTACTATGGAACAATCGATACTGCACTATTGTAATCTGCGTTATCACATTCAACCCTAATAAGAACCCTTTATTTTTTCATGAATTCAGTAAATACACAGTGGCCGTCTGTTCCTTACCTGACCTTGTGCCAGATGGTGGCAATACAGTGAAGAACAAAAGTAAGCATGGTTCCTGTCCTTATAGGGCTTATAGTCTAACCAAATAATCACAAAAATAGTAACATTGCATCTGTGTCAAGTGCTATATAGACGAATTTAATCAGTAATTAATTTCACCTGGCTGAAGAGGTTAAAAATTCTTCTCTGAGGAGGTAATTTGAGTTGAGATCTGAAGGACAAAGATGACTTAAATAGGGACTTGATCAGAGGGAAAAGCACATATGTGCAAAGATGAGGCGGGGAGCACAGGAGCTCTGGCCTCTGGGTTGCAGGATGAACAGAAGCAGAGAAGGATGAGGCTGGAGAAGAGCTGGGGGCCAGACCATGCAAGACCTGGCTGATAGACATGTTTTGTCTTTATTCCAAGTACAGTGGGAAGCCACTGAAGGGAGCCAGAGGAAGAAGACCCAGCACAAGTGACATTATCAGATTTTTCTAACTGGCTACTAGGGGGAGACAAGATTGGAAAGAAGGTGGGCAGGGTGAATGCAGACAGACTACCTCAATAAGTATCACAAGTGTCTAAGAAATGATGTATAGCTCAGACTATTTTGATGGCAGTGGAGATCATGAGAAATGCCATATTTTGAAATGCTAAGACACACCTGAAAAAGTGTTTAACATCTCTGAACTCAGGACACTTCTTATAGCCTCTGTGCTGTACTAATTATCCAATTGCCATTGCCTGTGCAAGTGCATGGAAATTAGCAAAATCCAAAAAATAACACTGCCATACTCTCAGAAATGGTATATAACCAAATTTCGTGATGGTAATATTGTGTGGAAAAACCTGGTACTCTAGAACTCTTAAGTCAAGCAACGTGTCAGTGCGTGTATTGGCAGCGTTTTTCTTTCTTATGGGTACTTAAAGTGGTGATGTGTATTACAGCTCATGGGATTTTAGATTCACTGAAATATGACAAAAAGATATTACGGACTTAAACCAACAAAGGCTAGTTAGTGTTGATTTGGAAAATAAAGCAGAAAGATGACTCTAAACTTCTGGGTTTGGTCAAAAAATATGATTTCATGAATCAAAAGGTAAATCATACCATACCAATATTATTTCTACTTAACTAGAAAACTAATTAAAATAAGAGGAATTAAGGAAAACTGTCAAAGGCCATACAATTTATAGGTGGCAGAGACTGGATAGGTCTGATTGCATTGCCTGATATGCTAAGACATATACAAAATAAAACCTAGACCAACAGATATCATTAGAGAGTAAATAATTGATTAACTAACATATAAAAATATATTAAATATTACTTGCTCTCACAAGTAATTAAAGAAGTGTAAAATAAGGTAATAATAGAATATTATGTTGTCTGCCATATTATTAAAAACAAAACAATACATTAAATGATTAATTTAATAAATTAAATTATCAGATATTGGCACTATTGAGTATAAACTCCTTTTTCTAATGTAAAAGAAAACAAATTAACATTTGAGAAAAATAAAAATAAAATAAATGTCACAAAAAAGAATCCATGGGTCAAATATATACAAATAATTATTAATTATAAATAGGCAACTGGGATTTTGACATTTTCCAACCTTAGGTAGCATCCTACCTTTTCTTATTGTTTTTCCTTTTTCTTTCACTTCTCTTGCTTTCTTTTCGAGAGGAAGTGGACAGTGAGAAGAGGACACTAGCTTTCTTTTACTACAATGCTTTCATAAACATTGCTCTTGGCTCGCGTTCAGGATCCTGAGATCAATTTCTAATTCAGACATCCTCAACTATCTCTCATGTCAAGAACCAATTGAGATGACATCAATCAATGCCCAGCATAAACACTGTCATCCCAGTGAGCTTCAGCCTGTCTGAACAGATGGGGCTTGAATCTTTGGACTCATTATTTACCTTCCAAGCCCTTCCTCTCCTCTGGCAAAGCACTTGGACACAGTTACAGTTAAAGCCAAATGGCCTGCATTTTTGTTCACAGATTGTACATTGTCCTTTTTTCCTTTTGGCACCATGGTTTTAGCCATTTATCATCTTTACGGAACTGATTCAAGAAGATCTGTGTGACTAATCCACATCCCTAAATAATCTGCTGTGGTGTAATCCTTGGTAGTTCTGAATCTCCACTGGAATTCGTGAGAGACATGAGTGTCACTGGCTTGAAAGACATGTGAAGTAAACTTTGACTCCTTCTTACCTGGCCAAAAAAAAAAAAAAACACCCCAAAAAACTAAAATACTGATTTCTGGTTTTCTGTGATGATTTTTGGCTAAAGAGGGAAAGAATAGTTGAATCAAACTATTGAACATCTCATGACATGTACAGAGTAGACTGTGGCTTGTTAACCCAACAAAGTGATTTAAAAAGGATAATTTGGGGGTTTGGAATTGACGATCACTAGTAAAATTGTCCTTGAGACTCCCTTTCATCATTATGAAACTACCATCTTTTTAAAGAAGAATTTTAAAAATATTTCTGACTTTTGAAGTCAATGCAATGCTACTTTCCTTGAACTTAAAATGGAATACTGAACTCCAAATAATATCAATGTAAGTATACTAAGAATAAAAATACTAGGCTCAAAGAGAGGCTGATTACTTTTATATGACAATACGGTGATACTTTATCAAATGTCCTAGACATACATGCTAAAAATTGGGACTGTAACCTCAAGGAATCTTATATCCTAGGAATTGCAAGCTGGTGACATACAGGTTAAATTCAGCTCTCAGATGGTTTTTGCCTATCACTATTTATTTAAATTTAAGTGTTAGTTTTATTGCTCACCACTTATTTCCTAATTCATTTTTCCCATCCTGAGTTCTTAGCTCTTTGTCCTGATTCTTTTTCTTTAAATGATTCAAGTTCCTCAGAATTTTTCTCAAATGTGGTATATGGTTAGTGACCATTCATCTCCATTTTCCTAGGAAGTCCTACTTGTTTTGATAGAAGTATCAATAGTGCCATCTCTCACTTTCAGTTAGGATGATAAATTATACGCCAGTCCAGTTTTCCTAGCAAGTCCTAGTTTATGTCTGTTATTGTGGAATGATTTTAATAGTGGCACCTTTCACTCCATATTGGAATGATAAATTATATATTACCCTGTGTAAGGGGACACATATTCTGAATTCTTGAGTATCTGTCTATGTCTATTTATCTACCTTTCTTGCTCTTATATATTACTGTCTTGGTCAGGTATAGGCTTCGAAGGTTTCAATTCTTATCTCTCACTTACTTAAATGTATTATCCCACCATTTTCTAGCTTATTGTACTTTTGCAGGCACTTTGATCTTTCTGTTTGAAATGTTAAGAGTTTTTTTTTTCTTTATTTTTACATTTAGAATTTTTATGCCTAGGTACATGTCCTTTTTTTTTTTTTTTTTTTTTTTTCAATCACTCATACCAGGAATGCAGTGCATCCTTTAAAACGATAAAATCTAGTCTTTCTTTAGCCCACGGCTATTTGTGTTGAATAGTTGTTAAATTAGTGTAACCCCTACATCTGCTCCTTTTTCTTTTTCTGGAAGATCTATAAAGGCATGCTGTATCCTGGATCTGTCCTCAGAATCTCTTTTCCGTCTATAGCTCCACTTTGAAATACTTGCTCTGAGCATGTCTTTATTTCCTCTAGATCACCTTGTAGGATGCTAACTCAGGTCTCAGCAACGGTCAACTTTCTTCAGGTTACTTATCAGACTGTTCAGTTGGAAATCATGTTTTTGTGGTGAAATTTTTTTATTTCCAAAAAGTAATAGTTCTTTTTAATTTGAATATTTTTGTATTCATATTACTTTTTTATTCAAGTTGAAATTTTTCTCCTCCAACATCTATATTTTGTCAGCCATCTGACCTTTTGGTTGTCCTCTCTTTGCAGGTGTGGGCCTCCTTTCATATGTTATATTTTTCTTTGGCAGCTTACCAGAGACAAGTCCTGAAATTCCCTAACTAGCAATAGGCTCACAAATTATGGGGGGGGAGGCGGTGTGGAATAAACGTTCTCTACCCCTGTGAGCTGGCAGTGTTCAGAAGAGAGCCTGGACTGATGGTGCTCTAAACAGTCAACAGAAAGTACTCTTTCAGAGCCTCCTAACCTGCGAGCTTAATAAGTCTCTCACCTCTACCCCAAAAGCCAAATCGCACTGTTCTCCAGATGACTCACACTGTGGAAAGGATGACCGGAAGGAGAGAGAAGTAAAAAAGTTTACTTTGAAAGGAAGCACTCTAGCTCACTTCCTGTTCCAGCTGCAGGACAGGAAGAAGAAGGAAAGGAAACATGCATGGCCATGCCCACTAGCTAATGAGATCAGTCATCACGCTGCATCTAACCTATGAGATTAACGATACCCCTCTTTCAAGACTAGGGAAAAGGAGTCAGGACAGTGAGGAACCCACCCTTGGAACTGAGAGAAAAGCCAGATTCTTTCTCTTTCTGGGCACCAGATGAAGGAGGAAAAAATTAAATAAAACATGGTTTTTATCATCAAAGAGCTCAATGAATAGTGGAGAAGCCCAGCAGGCAGTCCAGACAAACAGAAATATAATGTGAGTTTGTTCAAGATAATATGAGACCCAGAGGCGAACACTCTAAACTCTTTCCTTGGAGATTTCATAGTAATCTCCCAAAGGAGGTAATGTTAAAGTAGACTCTCAAAGTCACCTTGAAAAATTAGGAATTTGCTAGGTGCAAGAAAGTTTGTCTCATGCAGAAGGGAAAACTGTACAAAATCAACAAGATCTGAAATAGAATAAAAATTCCTTGTGTAACGAGAGTTTCAGATCTAAGTGTACAGCGCTGAGAGATTAAGCTGAAAGAACAATAAGAATCAGAAAGTAAAGGCCATAGGAAGTCTTTTATGTCATGCTAAGTTTGAGTTTTGACCTACAGGTAATATGGTTGTCATTGGTAAGTCTGCCTCTTCTAAAATTTACATGGGAAAGTCTACCCCAACAGGCTTCAAGAGAAGGTAATAATTTTAGGAAGCCATAAGGTCTTGAAAGAGGGAAATACAAGGCCAAGTTCATTGTAACATATCATAAACTGCCAAAAATATGATAGTACGACCAACACCATGCATACAATACTAGGCACCGACTGATGCAAAAATTAGCAATTAAGATTACAAGGTCAAATCAAAGTTTCTAAGTCTCTTCATACAGATTTGATTTCAAACATACAAAGTTATATAAAAAATTTAAAAATTGATTGAGGCTGCAAAATTGAGTAATTATTGTCTGCTGTCAACAAAGGCTCGGTATTCACAGTAACAGTACCAGTTTGGAAAGCACAACGAGGAAGACAAAAGTTGGTGGTAGTCAGAGCATCAAAGCATCTAAGGTGGAAAACCAAAGGAAAATTACTTTTTATGCCTGATTTCAGTAACAGTGTGATTTGATTTTTCTATTCAAAATTGTATTTTATTATAATGGTTAAAAAATTCTTTTCCTTTGAGATGATGGCTATGATAATCAAAGGTAATATCTAAGGCATAGTAAAAATGTAAAATTCAGAATAAATTTACTCTGATTTTCTTGAATCAATAATCAAAAATATTGAGACAGTGGGGGCATGTACCTATAAGGATGAAAAATAATTTCAGTCAATGAGCACTTGATTTGGGTATTATTTTCTATGACAATGCTTTGTTTTTCTTATTTCCACCATGTGTTTATTATTTTACAAATAAATCGTCTTTAATAAAATGTAATTAGTTGATATTTGTAAACCTGTCTAAAGATGGGCTTTGTAAAACTAAGTTGGTTTTTTTTTTTTTGTCACTAAGTATCAGTATTTTCTCTGTGTGCTTGCTGCACATAAAGGACATTAATTTTTAAAACTGCAGCAGAATCTCTCATTCTACATTGCTTTACAGAAAGAATTGGGGGCTCTGGAGCTTCTGAAGAAACATTCTTAAGGAGTTAATTTCTAGCTTATACAATTCTTTACAGCACTCAGATATATATATCCAAAGCATTTCAAGACCCTGAAAAAATCATACTCTAGTCACTAATTCATTATCCTCAATATTAGCACACAGGCGATATCAGGTTACAAAGCCCAGCATTCAAGGAAGAATGCTGCCCGGGGTTCATGAGAAGATGGGCAGCGTGACTGAGAACTGACCTGAGCCAATTGGTCGTAGATAAAAGTAGCTGCCAGGAAAGTCAGAGGTGGCTGGTGTTTGTCACTCTCCATAACCTAGCTTCTGGGTTATAAAGAAAGCAAATCATAAATTATTTCTCAGTTCTGTCCTCTAAATGGACATTTATTAGATTACTATTTATTAGCAAAGCTGGTAGAAACAGGTTCATACAATCCGTTCTCTGCACTTGAAGAATCCCCAGGTCTCTGCTCACTTTAAATGGTTTTGATGAGGACACAGCAAAATTCCTGAGACAGGGAATCCATCTAATTGGCCTCATGAAGTCCAGACATTCTTCCCAAACCACTAACTGCCCTTAGAGCCAAACTAACTGGCTCTTACCTACTATCGCACTGACCACACTGAAGTCTTTAAAGTAAAGTATAGGTGTTGTAACAAACATGCTGGAAGGATTTTAGGACTTCGAACAAAGGTCCCTTTGGCAAATACTTGCTGAGGTATGTGATGTTTCAAAAGTTAAATTCCTGTAGTCCCAACATATTCATTCACAAGAAGGGAACGTAGAAATATATGTTTCATAGGAATGTAATGAGAACTAATTGAATTTTAGAGAAGTACTTTATAAATGGTAAAGCATTACTTTTAGGCTTATAAAGGTTAAATGATCCTTAAGGACAGCTGGAAGTATATTTGTAGGCAGAGGAGGATTTTCTTAGTCCTACTTTATGCCAGGGATTTTGTTAGTTGCTTTGTCGAGAAGATAGAAAAATATAAGCCCTATAATCTTTAATGTCAAAATAGAAAACCTACAAGCTCCAAATTCTTTGATTCAGTCCTATCTAATAAAAACCGTGCTGATACCAGAGGCTGTAAGGGATCTTATTAGCAAATGTTAATGAAAAATTGGGGGAGGATAAAAGATTGTGGACTCAGGTACACTGCAGGAAGCAAACTTCTAAATTCTAAAGTCATTTCCTCCTCACTGATAAAATTTTGGAATGTTTGCAAGGCATTTGACCTAGTGCTATTACTATACACACTCCATTTCTTGTTAGAGTGAAGATCTGTGTCAGATTTTTACCTGTTTGGTATTTCCTTATCATAAAAGCCTTGCCTGTTTTTGAAGAATTTCCCTTAAGGCTAGGGACTTCAAAAGTTTAAAGGCCTCTCCTGTGGAACATAACCAATAATTCTGAAGCTATATATTCTAGTTGTTTGCATGGAAAATGTACATTATGATTCATGATTGTTTGCTGCCCCTCCCTGGAGGAGGATTATAATTTCATGACCAGTTGATGACAGAAACAGCCAAGACGAGAAATGACTAAATTCCACTTCAAGCAGAAATTTTAAGCGCCAGGACATACTTTCCCTTTGTGAGGAGTTCAACAGCATTGTATACATTGGATGCAGAGGGCCCAGAAAGAAGACAGCATGAAGAGCCATCGACCACCCCACAATGGACATGTAGCATTGTTGACACATAAATCTTTGCTGTGGCAGACCACTAAGATTTTAGAGTCATTTATCACTGCTGTCTATCCTGACCGACTTTTACTCAGTGTTGCACTAACAATCTGTAACTTCATTTGTATATAAGATGTTTAAAATCCATTGTTACTTTGTTAATCAGAGAGCATCAAATTCTTTCTGACTTTCTTCCTTCAAGACATGTGGTAACTGACACTGGTTATTTTGAAAAATATGAAGGGTTTTTTTTCCTTCAACAACAGCTCTACCTGGATCTAAATTAAATAGGAAGCCAGCAAGGCAGGTTTCTTGTGTCCTATATAAGAAAAGAGAAGAGATATCACCGGCAGGAGAAAAAATACTGATACGGCCCAGAGCGATCCCAAGCACGTAGTAGTCACTCAGTAAATACTTGTGGGGCGAATGGAAAACATATGCTACCAATTAATTCAAGTAACTGTGACCTGTAAATGGGTCCTTTTCCTACAGTATTAGTCTGTTCTTGATGTAAAATAATTGCATAGGAAAACAACCTCAGAATTTCAGTGCCTTAGAAAATTAACAATTTCCCTTACTCCTAGGTCTGTGGTATGGCTCTACTTCTAACTACAAGTTCAGTTTAAGTCTGTTCCACATATCTCTCATTCTGAGACAGTGGTTATTCAGTGAATTCTCAGTTCTCTCCTCATGTGGAACAACAGAAGCTCAAGAGGGTAAGTCAAACCAGGCAACTATAGCTTCTGTTTGCATATCTGGGCACATTTAATTAATCAGAATAAGGTACAGTGCCAGACTCAGTATAAACCAGGAGTAGACATATTCTCTATCTGCTCTCCTATAGGGAACACAGCAAAGTACCTGGACATAGAGTTGTAGTATAAGGGGGATGTAAAGAGTTGGGACAAAAATACTAACTTATCCTCTAAAGATGACTTGTTTTTGAATAGAAATTTAAAAGCAACCAACAATAAACAGCGGCAACAGTCCTCTTCTACAGGACTAACTACCTCTGTTGAGAATTTTACAGCAATCTTGGACTGGTTCTCCGAGGGCTGCTTAAACTCAGTCGTACTCAGTTGAAATTCTGAAACTGACTAATTCATGACATGGGAATCTCTGCTAGAAATAAACGATCTTTTTACAGAAATCTAATTTTAAATTCAAGAAGTATTTGTGAACTTTGAAAATATGTTTTGAACAAGGCTTTTTAATGACAAACATGTAACTGCAATCCATATGGTAATAAACGCGTATGCCAGTGATGGTTAACTGTATGTGCAAACCTGGCTAGACCACAGTACTTAGAAATTTGGTCAAACACTTAGTCTGAAGGGTTTCTGTAAAGGTATTTTTTAGATGAGATCGACATTTAATTAGTAGACTTTGAGTAAAACAGATGATCCTCTAGAATGTGGGTGGGCTGCATCCAATCAGTGAAGAGCCGAAGAGAAAAAAACTGGGGTGGCCCCCAGGAGGATACTACCTCCAGACTATGTCTGGACTCGAGCTGCAGCAGTAACTCTTTTTGGGTCTCCAGCCTGGTGGCCTGCAATCTCATCACCAGCCTAGCCAGTAAGAAGAGAAGGCTATGGGTGACCTACAGACCTAGAGACATACAGCCATGGAAAGGAATTGTTTCTCAATAGCCTAACCTATCTGCTTTGTCCCTCACTCCTAACTCAGATGGGCAAACCACATGTCACCAGACTTCTGGAGAAAGGCAGTAAACTGAAAGAGAATGAACAAATAAATAAAATATTCTGTACCTGTTATACTTTAAACATATTTTTCTGTAATTTTAAAGAATTTGGTGCAGAAAGTAGAATTGATGACAAGGCTGTATCTACAATCTTCATCTAGTTCCGATGATTGTCAACTAATAGTAAGTGGATAATTTCACTTCATGTTTAAAATTAGAGATCTTTTATGCTCAACATCACTCATTACTCAAGAAATGCAAATCAAAACTACAATGAGATATCACCTTACACCAGTCAAAGTAGGCATCATGAAATACAAGTCTACAAATAATAAATGCTGTAGAGGGTGTGGAGAGAAAGGAACCCTCCTTCACTGTTGGTGAGAATGCAAACTGGTGCAGCTGCTCTGAGAACAGTATGGAAATTCCTTAAAAACTGAAAATAGGCTTACCATATGATCCAGCAATCCCACTCCTGGGCATATATCCCAAGAAAACTTGAATTCAAAAAGATACATGCACCCCAATGTTCACAGCAGCACTTTTTGCAATAGCCAAGACATGGAAACAATGTAAATGTCCATTGACAGATAAATGGATAAAGAAAAAGTAGTATATGTACGTGTGTATATATATTTATATATATATATATAATGGAATACTACTCGGCCATAAAAAGGACTGAAATAATGTCGTTGGCAGCAACATGGATGGACTTAGAGATTATCATACTTAATGAATTAAGCGAGTCAGAGAAAGACAAGTATCATATGACTCTAAAAAATGACATAAACTTATTTACAAAACAGAAAGAGACATATATAGAAAACAAACTTATGATTACCAGGGGGGAAGGAGATGGGAAGGGATGAATTGGGAGTTTGGGATTGGCAGATACAAACTACTACATACAGAACAGATAAACAAGATCCTACTGTATAGTGCAGGGAACTATATTCAATGGCTTGTAATAACCTGTAATGGAAAAGACTATGTATGTGTATGTGTGTGTCTGTGTATAACTGAATCACTGTGCTGTACACCAGAAACCAATACAATATTGTAAGTCAACTATACTTCAATAAAAAAAGAAATAAAAAGAAAGAAAATTAGAGATCTTTACATACATTAATCATTCCATAACTTTATAAGCAAAGAACAGTTGACTTTGGAAAAAGATCACAAAACTCCAAAAATAAATGGGAATTAAAAAAAATTAATTAACATTCCCAGAAAAAAAGGAGTAATAACAAATATTAAGAATCTGCACTATAAAAATTTACTAAAATGAAAAAGAATAGTGAAAATCAGAGAAGATATCAGAAGAATGGTGAAACAGAGAAAATAAATGGCTAAAGAACAATTTAATGATATGTAAAATTAAGTCAAAAAAACAAAGAGCAAAAAAAAAACCCAAAACATTAAAAGTGCAAGCAAATTAAGACTTACACAAATCAATTCAGAATATCAAATATTCATCTAAAGAAGTTCCAAATCAAATTTGGAATTGATGAAAAAAAACAATAGAACACCTTTCCACTGAACTAAAGAAAGACACATGATCTTAGATTAAAATTGTTCACTGAGTGACAAACAGCATGAATTAAAAAGGAAAAGAACATAGATCTATCCTGATTTACCTCAGAACTCCAAGAATAAAGAAGAAATGCTAATTGTCTTCTTCAAAATTATTAAATTACCCACAAAAAACAAGAAAAAGTTTTGTATTAGGGATGTGGATGGGGCCTAATAGTCTAGAATGGATTTTACATCTATAGAAAAAAATTGGAAAAATACCTTTGAAACTATAATTTTATACTTAGTCAATATTTTAGTCAAGAAGAGCAAGTTATGAAGTTTCAATAAATGTTGATATGCAATATCAAAAATAATAAATGGATCAAAAATTCAGTATAATTATTGCATGAAAAATTGGGGAGGAGCAGATGGAAGAGAAAATTGGTGATAAGTGAAACTGTGTAAAGGCTCTGAGATTGGACTTTGATCAAAGAGTCTATATATAATATATTCTAAAATATTAACTTGAAATATTAGAGAGAACAGTCTAAATATTATCTTCAAAATCAAAGGTAATCATTGGAAATCTAGAAATATAATGTGTAATTTTAAAAATTAACTCAAGAACACTTCAAAAAGCTGAACTGAATAATAACCATAGGAAAAAAAAGAGAGCCAAATTTCTGCCTATAAAATTATTAGGATCACAAAATTTTATAGGCAATTCCTAGCAAACTTTTAGGATCCAATTGTTTCTGAATTATAATTTTTAACTCTCTCCCTGACTTCTATCTGGTCCCTTAACTAACAACTCCTGTGACAGTAAGAAATGAAGTGATGCAGATCTAAACCAGGGATGACTTTAGAGACTAATGAAGAGTAGTAAAGGGATTTTCAAGGGATTAAAGAGGTAGAATTGAAGAAATTGGAATCAATGCAGTGTGGGGATGAAGGAAAGGCAGCAGTTAAGGTTGATTCCCAGTTCAAGTGATGACTTGTTGAATGCCTTCTACTTAGGAAACACAGTGTGTTGGGGAAAGAGAGACGTTAAAATACAGGTACACCTAATATACCTGGGGCCAAGGGGTATGACACTAGAAGGCTCCAAGTCTTAACACCAAACCTCACTCTACCAGGGCTATTTCTCAGCTTTTGTCATGCTTAACTTGTAATGCTTGAGGAAGGAGTCAGAGTCAATGTAATAGCAATAGCTTTTACTTTTATTCTCAATCCTGTGCCCTGGTTCCTGGAAGAATCGCATCAGGAGCTGTAGTTCAGCAGAGGCACACAGAAATCCTATTGACTAATCTTAGGTTTTGGCTAACCTTAGATTTTGTAAATTACTGTCAGAGTCATTTGTTACTTGAATATTTTGTATGCCTGTGGAGGCTAATCAGTCATTTCTGTTCTTGGAAAATAACTTATTTTTCCCAGAACCATACAGGTTAGTCTTAATTGTCTTTATCCACCTGTCTCTAAATCACAGAGAGAGGGAGCAATATATATATACTTTGTAGGCAGATATATGTGATCATATATTTCAATTTCCATAACTGTGATATGCAAAAGAGAGGCAGAGTACCAATATGTGCCAACATTATAAAGTATTCAGAATATGTAAAGTGATGGAAAGGTTCCAAGATAATTCCACAAAGTAGGCATACGTCTAACAGCGTAACTGGACAAGGAATAATTTATCCTAATCAAAAAGGATTTCTTTCCTAGAAATACAAGGACGGCTCAGCATTAGGAAAATCATATATAATAATTCACTACACTAGTGGGTTAAGAAAAAACAATTTTGATCATCCTAGTGTATAAAAGCATTTGACATGATTTTTGTTTAAAAAAATCTTCGCAAGCTAGGAATAGAAAGAAACTTATTTTATTTGTATACTAGAACTTCCCAGCAAAACTTATACTTGAGTGAATAGTTTTAAAAATTATACGGAACTCAGGAACAAATTATAGACACCAGCTACTACTGTCATTAGGCAGTATCTTACTGGCGATTCTAAGCTAAGCAGTAAATCTAAAAAAATAAATTACAACTTTACATACTGTAAAAACCCAAGTGTCAGAACTTACAGATGATATAATTCTCTACCAAGAAAATCCAGGAGAAATTATTTGAAACTTTCATAAAATTAATAATTGACTTCAGTATTACTGGATAAAAAGATTTATATGCAAAAAATCACTATTTTACATAATAGAAACAAACAATAAGAAAAAGGAGAAAATATTACTTGAATTAGCACCCATGCTATAAAACATTTAGTAATTACCTAATTACCCACTACTTATTTAAACAAAGAGGTAAATATTTACTAATGGACATAAAAGAAGCCTTAAGTAAACAGACATAAAATTCATAAATGGAAAAACTAAATATTACAAATATATAAACATTCTCATGTTAATCTGTAAATTCAAAGCTATCCTAAACATGTATTTTCAGGTGACTTTGACAAGTTAGTTCTTCAATTTAAAATAAAAAGAAAAATACAAAGATAGTAAAGAAATTTTTGGAAAAGAGAAAAAAAAATAAAACCTTTTATATATCTAAACTTAACCTTTTAGGTACCAAGCAGACCCGTATTAACAAGTATCAGGAGTTATCTAAACTGTGAGAGTTGAGAGCATAGTTTCCCATAAAACCATCCTAAATTCTGATACCAGCTGTAAATTCATGGGGTTCCCAAAACCACCCTTAGCTCCAAGGAGTAAAGGATCTCACTGAAAGCTGTTAGACTCACATTCAAGTTATTGAAGGAAAAGGATACAGATTAAAATCAGCCAACAGACAAGTCACACAGAGTATAGTCCACAAGGGGTCCAAACACAGAGCTTCTGGTTGTCCTCTCTCCAACAAGCCTCGTCACATTGTAGACAATCTGCACAGAGTATTGCCCACCAGGGAAGCTTGCGTTTGGTGTCCAGACTTTTTACTGGGGCTTAATCACATACTGCCTGCACGCTTGACTTTTAGTATCCAGCGCATCCTAGAAGTTAGGCTACTACCTTTAGTCATCAGTTCCTCTGGAAGTTGGAATTGGTATGTATTATAACCCAAAGCTCCCATCATAAATGGCATTGTTGGACTGTCCAGTGGCCAAAGCCCCCATATGCACAAAGGCACTGCTGTCAGGCAGAATATTCCAGGGGCCTGGAGCTCTCATCCCAGTAATCAAGAGTAAAGCCCAGACTTCTCTTTGGGTAAGGTTAATTCTTCACTACACATAATGCAAATGGAATTCAAATAGGAAATGATCTGCACATATTCATATAAAAGTATCAGAAAATATCTGGGAACATGTATGCTAAACTGTAAACTACAATATTCACCAACCTAGGAAGAAAGCAGAAAAATACTAGGGGCCAGGGATGCAAGAACAGATTCATTTTTTGCTCTTTGCACTTCTAAAGTATTTGGATATTTCTTAACAATGAGAATAAATTAATAGATATCTTATGTGATTTAAATAACTATTTTAAAAAATGAGATTCTCCCCACTTCTACTAAATAGATATGAATGTAAATCTATACAATATCAGGTTTAAGAGGAGTCCCATCAGTCTGGCTTACTGGCTCTCCTGTTTACTTTTGGGAAAGTGGAGGTTGAAATGAGCTGGCTGCAACTTTATAAATCTATGAACATTATTAGTATATGTGGAGCCATTTCCCTTTTCCTTATTTCTTTTTCTTAATCAGTGTTTCCAGTCAATAGCACGGGCTTGAGAAGGGCAGAAATAGGCAGAGACTGCACACTGGACCACCTTCAAGGTCTCCTTTATGAACTTACCCTCCCTAAATCCACCCTTTAAAGTCAGCGTTTCCCACACTTTCACCCTCACTCTGCTTCTCTCACCAGGCTACAAAGCCTCAGAGGGTGAAATCATCTACCTTGAAGTTGTTTCTTATCATTCTTGGTGATTCACAAATTATATCCCCTGTCTCCAATTCCAAAGTCTTCAATTTCTGTCTCTTTCAATCTCTATAATCTCTCCATAATCCCTTTACTCTGCATTAATCCTAAAGTCATTCTTAGTTCCGGTCTTCATCATTTCATTTCTTACTATCACGAAGGTTGTAAATTAAGGGACCAGAACAGTAACATAAATAAATGAAGCAGACAGCTCTATGACAACCTAGAGGACTGAGGACAAGGAGGAGCTGGAGAATTCTTGCCCCTTTTAAAAGCATTCCCATTCAAAGTTTTGTTGGCTGTTTGTGTGTTTCGCTTTGTTTCCCATCACTGTGGCTAAACACTTTTGTGGCCAAATTCTGAACTAGTTGGCAAACTGCATATACCATCTCTACACCACGTACTTTATGAATCTACTTGGCTGCTGGAATAATCTGTATAGAAATGTAAACCTAATAATGTCATTCCTCCACTCAAAAGTTTTCCAATGACTTAATTCTAGGCTAGAATCAACGCCCCTTACCCTGGTACTCAGTCCTTTGATTGTCTGACTCCTGATTATGTTCGGCTATATTCCTTACCACTCTCATATTGCACTGTGAGCCAGCTATTCTAAAATTCTGTTGCATCATATAATGTCCTGTGTTCTGTATTGTTTCTGTGATGTTCATGACTTTTTAGAAGACTTCCCTGACTTCACTACTTTACCTTCCCTTGCTCCACTTTGATGTAAGCCTCTTGTTCACTGTTTCTTCACTGCTACTGACCTACTCCCCTCAAAGCAATTTCCCCAGACTGCATGAAATAGTGTATGTTTGCTTTCTGCCTCTTTCACTAAAGTGTGTGATCTTTAAGGTGGTTTGATGTTGTGTTTACCTCTGTAGAAATGGCATTTAGAACTTAACAGAGGCTACATCAATCTCTCCCTCTTTTTTTTTTCCTGAGTGTTTTTTCTTTTTCTAACTACAAAGTTAGCCATTACTTTCAATATAATATAGACTAGCTGAGAACACAGGGTTTGGCAATAGACAGACAGGATTCAAGTCTTTCCTCTACATGTACTGCCTGTGTAACATTAGGTAAGCTGGGTAACCTCACTAAGCCTCAGTTTTCTCACAGTGCCTATTTCATAGGATGACTATAAAGATTTAAATAATGCAATTAATTAGTACACAGCCTAGCACTTTGGAGTGTTCAGAACTGCAGATATTATGGTCATGGTATTAGCACAGATCTTCCTCGACTCAGGATAGGGTTATATCGTGATGAAACCATCATAAGTTGAAAATGCCGTAAGTCAAAATGCATTTAATACACCTAACCTACATCATGACTTAAACTAGCCTACCTTAAATGTGCTCACGACACTTATCATTAGCCTACAGTTGGGCAAAATCATCTAACACAAAGCCTGTTTTATAATAAAATGTTGAGTATCTCATGTAATTTACTGAATATTGTATTGAAAGTGAAAAACCGAATGGTTGTTAAGTGTAAATCAGTCATTTACCCTCGTGATCACAAGGCTGACTGGGAGCTGCAGCTGCCCAGCATCACGAGAGAGTGTTGTCTACAAACTGCCAGCCCAGGAAAAGATCAAAATTCAAAATTCAAGGTATGGTTTCTACTGAATGTGTATCTCCTTTGAACCATTGTAAAGTCAAAGCATTATATGTTGAGGGCAGTCTGATAACATTTTAAAAATTAAACATTTAAAAACATTAAATTTTTTAAAAAGCTAAACTGAAATTCAAAAGAAACAGTGAAGCATACTGAACTCTTATTATAGTAGTTCTCAGTAAACCCATACGTACCTTTTTTTGCCCCAGACTGATCTCACTGCATCACCCCGTCCTTAATCTCCACGCCTGCTCCTCCTCCTGGATTTCCTATGTATTGAACAGCACTGCCTTCTACATCCCTGGCCAATCCAGTGACTTGGGAGGCCTTCTTGATCCCTCCTCCTCATCAGCTCTACAGCCAATCATCAAATCCTGTTGATTCTATAATACCACAGCTAACACACTAGTCTCACTACATCTTATCTCGCCAACACTAACAGATTTTCTAAACAGCAGCCAGAAATAACCTGAGCATTTCTCTTCCCATTGTGCAGACTTCTTCCCGTTGCTACACAAGTCTCACAAGACACATCAGACTCTGCTCTGGCCAAGCCCTCCAGCATCATCTCTGGCCACTCCCTCCTTTGCACTTGGGGCTCCAGGTTATAATTCATTCCATTCCTCCAACCTATCTTGCTCTTTATCATTACTACATCTCACACCAGCCATTTCCTTGTCTAAAACCATCTTTGATGCCTTCTTAACCTGGCCATCTACCATTCATGACTCAGGTTTCACCATATGTGTGATTTCTTCCAGGAAGCCTTCCCTGACGTATATCCCCTTTCCCTTTGTGGCTCCTATAACACAGCCCTTGACGTGCTTCACTGCATGGCAAATACCTGTTCACCTGCCCTCCTTTTCTGCTCCTCTATCCTGTGAGCTCTATGAAAGTAGAAACCAGGTGTGTCTTGCTTACCATTGTATCCCCAGTGCTTATCTCCATACCTGCAGCACACAGTAGGAACTGCAATGATAAAAATGCATGATAAAAATGAGTGAATGAATGAATGGATTGTTAAGCCTATTTTGAAGCTGTATCTAGTCAAACTGGTGGGTGTAAAATCCTTTCTTCCTTATTCCAGCCTCTGTGTGACCCCTGAAGAATCACTGTGTTCCTGAGTTTTCAGAGCTGTCTGTAGCTAGTCTGTCTGAAGTTCAGCAGTTCTGTGAAGTTCTGGGGTGAGAAGCATAGCAACTCTACTCTCCTCGGCAGTAAGAAACTTTTTCACACTTTATTTATGAGACTAGAAGTGCTGATTCTTTCACTGCAGATTTCTTCTTCAAATGATTGATTTTATTTTTCATAAACTTAGAATTACTTTTCTAAAACTCCATTTATTTGATTCTTCTTTTCAGTCCTCTGTGTTTAGAATGCCACCGGTTTTTATTTCCACTACAATTGATGAAACCAGCCAGCTATGCTGACTGGGTCAAGGTCTTCTTATTTGGTTTAGATAGTCACGCTTTACTTTTTGATTTAAAAAGGCAAACCAAAAGTTCATTTCCAGACATCAGTGATTTGATGCATATGGAATGAAACTGTTGCTGCCATCTATAATCTCAATTCTTTGAAGAAAACCGTGGAAAGTCTATTCTCTATCTCTATTATCAGTTTCCAATGTGAGGAATGCTTAGATTTCTATGGTCAAAATCAAATCCTTCCCAAAAGTTTTGGCACAATTTGCTTGTGAGGATAAATAAAGGAACAGTTCATCATAATGGAAAAAAGCATTTGGGCTTTGGAGCCTGATAAAAATGAATAAAGTTAGAGTCATGGCTCTGGGGCTTCCTACTTGTGTAAACTTTGGCATTTTAATAGACCTCCTTAGACTTGTTTTCCCCAGTATTTATTTAAAACAGTTTATCATTATTTTGAATACCTAGAATAGCATTGTTTTGAGTGTTAACTGAGTAACATACATACAATGCCTTTTATCTAATGTTACTGTACATAGTTTAAATATAAGTTATAGTTACTATTTGCATGAGCAGCATCTGCAGCAGAGTTTTGAGACAACATGCTGTTACATAATCTGAACCTGACCGACACATGCTGATCCTGGTCATCTTTGTAAACAGCCCTTTGATGAAAGCAAACCTGGGACCTCTTTACATGTTAGAGAATCAGTCTGATGCAATTTTTTCCTACCTTCACTTAGAATGGCTTTGAATCTGTACAAAAGTTATAACATTCAAAGACCCCTGCCACAGAACAGGTCACAATTCTTGGCTCTCAGCTTTCAAGAACATCTGATGTCAGGTGATGCTGATTACTATAATTCTTTCTGAACTTCGTTCTTGAGTTTTGAAAAGGTGTATTTCCATGCCTCTAAAATAATTTTTTGAATTTTGAATCTGAAAACACAATATGGATAGAACACTGCTCAGCCTGAGCACAGGGTTTGACATGGCCCAAAGATTTTCTAGAGTTGGCACCTGTCACTTGCTGACTCAGATGGGAGGCATTCTCTACTTATATATTGTGGCCAAGATTTCTATTAAAAAGATGCTTCTTTAATTTTGTAGACATTTAATGAAGTGGTTTCTCTGCCTAGGTTCTTTACTTGAGTGACTAAAAATGACAAATTTTACTCCAAGGGTTGCTGCTAAAAGGAAGGTGTCTTAATTATCTATAAGCTGCTTCACAAGCCATCTAAAACAATGGCTGTGGCAGAAACAGCCTAAGGCGACCACAAATTACTCTAGCATAATCCACTCCCCTTGAGTGCAGGTGAAATCTGTGACACCCTTCTAACGCTAAATGGCAAAGACAACGAGCTATCACTACCTTGATTAGGTTACACTACACGGCAAAGGTGATGGGATATAATTTTTGATTTAGTCACATTATATAAGACTCTGCCTCAGCAGATTAGAGCGAGAAAAAACAACTACCCAGTGAACTTCCAACGGAGAAGGCCACGCATCAGACAACTGTGTGTGGCCTCCAGGACTTGAGAGAGTTCTTCAGCTAATAGCCAGTAAGAAGCAGAGGCCCTCAGATACACAGGTGCAAGGAAGACAATTCTGCCAACCACCTGAAGGGGCTTGTATGTAGATTCTCACCTAGTCAAGGTTCAGATGAGATGATAGCTTTTATGACACCTTAATTGCAGCCTTGTGAGCAACTCTGCAGAGGACCCATCCAGGCCATGACCTGACTTCTGACCCAGGGAAATGGAGATAATAAATGTATGTTGTTTTAAGCCACTAAATTTGTGATAATTTGCTATGTATCAATGAAAATGAATACAGTGGCTTGAAGCAAAACTGATTCACTATTTCTCATGTTTCTTTGGGTTGACTTGGGCTCATGCAGGGGTCAGCTGGAGTAATCACGTGCTTGCTTTCACTTGGGAGCTCAGATGGAATGTACGGGATGGTCTCACCACCCTCTCCACTGTCCTGCTCACGTCTCTCCAACAGGAGGGTTGGACTTGCACAGTAGGTCAGAGCTCTAAGAAACAGAAAGTGGAAGTTGACAATTCTCTTAAAGCCTGGTATCAGAAGTTCTAGAACTTCCCTTCTGCCATACTTTATTGGTAAAAGGGAGTCACAAGACTATTTCAGATTCAAGGTAGAGAAAATAGGCTTCGCCTCTTAATGTGCAAGTATCAAGAGCATCCTGGAATGGGAGGAATTGTTGATGGCAACATTTGCAGGCAATGTGCTACAACCCTCCGTCTGGCCACAATTCACATTCATTTCACATGCAGAAGGCTCTCACCCCAATTCAAGATTCAGAGGTCTGATCAGACTCAACATTTAGTCTGTTGTGATCCATATTCATGTCCAGATAAGACTCTTTTGGTGTAGATCTTGTCAATCTGAAGACTTGTAATTTAAAAAGACTCAGCATACAATAGCAAGGTATATGTTCTCTGAGCACTCTACTCTTGAACAAGATAAATTCTTTAATTAGGATTCAGTTTGTTCCCTCAGAGTCATTTTCTATGCCTGTAAGCTCCATCTTTGGATTCTTGTCTCTGTCTTCCAAATCATCTTTTGCATAATAAATGTCCTATGTTTATAGGTGAGTGGTGTTCTCAGCCTTCATCTTGCCAATATAAGATTGAGGGCCAAAAAGTCTCTTTTCATTTTAAACTTTCTCAGTCCCTTTTCATCCAATCTAATTCAACTACCTTAAATAACACTGTGTGTTTCCAAGTTATCAAACTATAATCCACTACATTAGAAACATGCCACAACCACAGATCTCTTTAAGGTAGGTCACTCTCTACACTGTATTGAGATTCAGGATACTCTGGGATAATATCTTTAAAACTCTTTGAAGGCTGTTACCTAGCTGAAAGGGTCTACAAGGCACTGCCTTTAATCTCAGTGTTCTTTACAAGCAGTATTAAAGCTGTACTATTGATTTGATCATAACCTTGAGGCCACATTTTATTGTCAGAGCCTCAATTTGAATGCTTTCCTGGAGCTATTTCTTATATTGAAAATCTTTTGTCAGTTTGAGTAATAGGGAGCGAGAAATAGTGTTATTTTTCAACCTAGAAAAACCCAGTTGAAAATATTTCTTCTCAATTTTATTGAATTCTGAAAAGTTCCTTCTTTAGTTCATTTGGCTTGTACAGTATCTTCTCACAGTTAGCTTAACTAAAAAAAAAATTTTTTTTTTTGCCTAGAAAGCTTCCCAGACATAGCCAGAGTTCACTAAATACTTCTACTTTCCAAGTAACTTCAGCCAATAATCCTAATTTTTCCGCCAATACCTAACATAGCCTACACTTTCTCCAGTCTCTCATAAGAGCAACCTCCCCAGTTTCCATTATTCCTTCATTAACGATCTCCTCACTACCATTCAGGCCTCTGCCAGCTACTTGGTTACAATGCCACCGCTATATACTTTATGTCAGCATCTAGACTGAAGTTCCTACATCTGAACAACTGCCCTTGAGCAGATTTATCCACATCTGGGCTTGATTTAGGTGACAATATTCTTGACTTGGAGCTGATTTCATAATGGGATGTGACTTCTGGGGGAGAGGTGAATGTATTTTGCAGGTGTGTGAATTGTTGTGCAGAATACAGAGATAGATGGCCTCTGAAAATGGTTATCAGCATTTCCTTCCACTCCTGTACATGTATGCCACTCTTCCCACCAAGAGGTGGAATCATTTCCTCTCTCCTTGAAACTGGCCTGTTCTCACGATTTGTTTGAATGCAGCTGAAATTACATTCTTGGCCCAAGTTTTAAGATGACTGACATTTGCTTTTTACTTCTTGGGAGACAGTCATTAGACTAGGATCTATCAAGAGGTCACATGAAGAAACGGGGAAGAGGGTAAGATGTGATTTTGGTCATTTCAGCCCCAGCTGACTTCCCAATTGAATATGACCTCATTCAGCCTATACAGTGTAGAAAAAAAAAATACCCAATTTAACCCAGTCATGCACAGAATTATGAGAAACAAAAAGTTATTTTTACACTGCTAAGTTTTATAGTATTTATAAGGCAGAAATAGGTAATTGAAACAAATCTTATCATGGAATTATATATAGCACAGTTATATTATGTGTCAGTTAAAACTATGGTTTCTTTATGCATAGCTCTGACATATATAATCATACCACTAAGATAGTTGTTTGTATACTTCAAAATAAAGCATCTGAATAGTGTGGGATTGAGAATAGTTTCTTTAATTATTTAGTGATTTCATTAAACATATTTGATTAGGATAAGTCAGAAAGACAAAGACTAAATATGATATATATTTGGGTTTCACAAATGTGTAGGAATTGATTCCTTGGTATCCTGTTTGTTATAAGGTGGTTATAAATTTCTCAAAAATAAATACCAAAATGTAGGGTGATTGATTTTGAACACTAATAATGTGCCTACTAGATACGCTTTTAATCATATAGTTTACTCATATATTAGCATGGAGGATGGATTAATATGCTTATGGGAGGCCCAGATTAAACTTTGTTTAGTTTTTTTTTTTTTCTCATTAGGATTCTATCCTCATTAGCTGAAACTATAGTGTCTTGTAGTTAGCAATAACCAAGCAGAGGTTATGTTTTAGTTCTAGAAATTATATAACTAACTGAGCTCTGTAAACTATAGGTTTGGAAAATATAAACCCTAAGGCACAATGAAATATAAACATACTCAGATAATCATTGCTTTTTCTGTGAGGAAACTGAGTTTCAGGGAGATCAAGTATCTTGCCCAAGATTGCATTCACTTCTCTCTGTACCAGAAAAGCCTTTCTCTTTCTCTTTCCCTTTCCCTCTGTGTACCAGAGTGCCTCCCAGAAGCTGAGGTGCTTTGTAAAGTGTGAGACCTGGAAATGTAACATTGAACAAGCACTGGTGAAAGGTGTGTGGTCTTTTTAGTAGCCATGGTCATAAGCAAGTCTAGAAGGTACTAGTCTCTTAACAGAGCATAACATTTTTGCTTATTAATCCTTGCTACAGGGGCCTTCATTTCCTGAAACATGAAGTTCCAGTACAATACTTCAGTTCTTAACTATCCTACACCAACTTCCTCAACTCTCAAGAAAAATTTATCAAGGAGAGGGAAAAACAAATGTCATATAAAAAAATTGCTGTGTTTTAATGAATGTTTACTATATGTGCCCATAATTTTATGTCTAAGAAATGTATATATAATAATTTCTATATCTAAGGACTAGTATCATTTGTTGTTACTCAGAGTGGCATGGAAAGAGAAATTTACCCTAAAAATCAAGAAAGACAGTAAGATAGGCCATGTTATTGGAAAAGGCTAGTATAGTGAAATCATTGTGCGCAACTCGTTAATTTATCTGGCTACTCCACCAGAAAACAAAGCAAGAGAAAGAACCATGGATTCGTATTTACCAAATCTAATTTAGGGAGCTCTCAAAAAATTTAATTTCCTGGTTCACACCCTCAGATCTTCTGATGAATTAGTTGTATGAGTCATGGTTCCAGCAAGGGTCAAAGGAAGTGATTCACATTGATTCAATGCTGCTATTTGGAATTTGGAAACATTAAAAATAAAAGTTAAGGTATATCTAAAAAAAAAGAAGTGATTCAAAGAATTTATGAAGGGACTATTTTAAAAATCAAATTAATGCAAAAACATCCATGATGATTAACTATCACAATTCTAAGTAAAATGCCATAGAGAACCACACTGGAACGTGAGGACAAAGGAAAAATCAGAAATAGTGATCTTGTCTTTATTTAAAATTTTGATATTGTGTTCACTGTGGATTTTTTGCATTAATTTTAATTTTTGAAATAGATGCAATAAAAGATTATTTTTCTCAATTGTTGAGTTTTTTGGCACATTCCCTTCCTTTAAATTTTGTACTCAAGGTGTGAACTTGCATCTCCTCACACCACTTGTGTAACTCTTGTTACACAGAGTATGTCATGTCACCAGAAACATGGCACCACTCCCGACTGCTTAGACTCCTTATCAACCCTGTAACCTTGGATTACTTACTTCACCCCCATAAAAACTTATTTTATGGATGTATTTTGAGAATTAAATGAAATAATCCTTATGAAACACTCAGAACAATGCCTGACACAAAGTAAGTACTCCCTGAATGGCATTGTTATGTTTGGTGTTCTAATTTTATTTGACTAATTGAGGAAAAATAATCCTTCCTTTCATGATATTATAGACTAAAATAAAATGGGTTTTATTTATTTATGTGTTTATTTTAGAATTTTGCATAGCACCAGCAGCAACAAAGAAGGTCTCCGCTTGTGGTGGGTCTAAGAGGCCTCATTCCAGACCAACTTTCTACAACGACAGAAATATTCTACAATCTACAGAAGCTGAAAGAGTAGGAAACTAACTAACAAAATAGATTCCTTGATGCTAAAGCTATTTGCTGATTCTTTCTGAGTTAAAATTCCTGTAACTTGTTTTTCTCTTTTCTCTGACAAACTCTCATCTTTGCTTAAACAGTCCCCAACCTTTCCATTACGCTCTTCACTCCCTATACATTCTTTACTGAAAATTGCTTACCCTTTAACCCAGAAGCTGTATTCCAGAAAGGTGGTCATGGCTGATAGCTTCAGAAGAAGGAACAGACTTTCTGGAGTTTCTCTGTGAAGCCAGGTGGATTCATCAAGATTAAGAAAAATACAGCATGCTGGAAAAACGCCCTGATTGTTGTCACTTTTCAGTTCCATCCAATTTTTCTATAAAATCTTGGGACACCAACCCCAAGAGGGAGTCCCAGTCTCTAAGGCATTAGCCTCTGTCGTTCCCCTTTGCCTAGCAAAGCAAGAAAGCTGTCCTCTCTAATTCTCCCAAAACTCTGCCTCTGAGTCTCAATTTGGCTATTGGGGTTCAGAGGCTGCTTTTTCGGCAACAAAGTCAGTAATGGTGATTTCCCACTGACCCCAAACCAAAGGACTAGCCTTTTCTTACCACCCCAGCTTTTGTTTCTTTTGCTACATAAGTCACATCCAGTTTGCAGTCTTCCCAGTAAGTCTTCAAAGCAGGAGCCACAAACCCAGAAATGTACAAGATGAAATGATCCACTGGGGGCAGGGAGAAGATAGAGTTAGAGAATGTGAATTTATTTTTAATGTAACTATAAGAAAGAAATTAAGCTTTCTAATAATAATTAGAGTCAATCTCACCTCATCCTGCCTTACTCAGTCCCTGCCTTATTCACTCCTCACTCTGCCTGAGCTTATATCAGAAAATCATCCCCAGAAAGAATAAACATTTCACACAACACAAATGTTGAGGGCAGTGTTCTCATTGGATGGTTTGTGTTTTAACATAAAACATTCTGCATTTTATGAGATGATATCATATGGTTGATTGTATTAAAAATAAAGATTCAAAAATAAAATCTTTACAATACTATATGATAAAATGAGAATTGGCTATAAAATCTTTTGGCAGTATATAAAAAGAGCTGTTAACCCTAAAGGTGAATTATGTGTTTTTATTTTACAAAAGACAGCTGCTCCAAATTTACTGATTTTTTTTTTCTGATGTAACAAGCAGCTGTTGGGTAGCTGCTATTTATCAGATCTTTAAATAAATAAACTCTTCTAATTCATCCTTTCAAGGTAAAAGTGATGTGTCAACAATAGGCAAGAAAATAATTGCTTTTTGAAAGAAATTCTTTCTGTGGAGAGAGTATTTGGAAAATAGATGCCTACAATTGTTTCTGTCCTTTCCTGGTGTTGCTGCCAAAAATGCTGTATATTATCCATAAAAACACTCATATCTGCAGACTCTAAAACCTCAGAAACATAATTTTTCAGCCTTCTTAAAATTCTCACATATGATATTTTAGGGAGGAGTTGAAACACTTTTTTAAAAATTTAAATTACAGCGTTTTACAGTTAGTTTGAAGAACAACTAATTGAATCAGAGAAGAAGGAAATTTAAAAGATGTAACTCGACATAAACTTTCCATAATTGGTGAATAAACTTACTCATCTTGTGCAAGACTTTTTTCGACTGCACTTTATGATGCCTTTCTGTCACTTGGATTTGTAAATCTTTCTCAGCTATGGCAGTCATAAAAATCAGGAATAAAAAAAAAGGTGAAACCAGAATTAGACCTTTACAGTGCTATGTCACAAAATGATAAAGATTGTAATAGCCTACAATGAAAAAGAATATGAAAAGAAATATATATATGTATAACTGAATCACTATGCTGAACACTAGAAATTAACACAACATTGTAAACCGATTATACTTAATAAAAAAAAAAAAAGAAGAAACACACAATAGGCAAAGTTTATCATCTAGGCAACATTAAGCCACTAGTATAAGGATTATAGGCACTTGAATCAGTGACTATAATTAAAAATGATCTGTATTTTTTAAAGAGTGTAATTTGAAATGAAAATAAAAGAACCATTCAGAAATTGAATAATAGAAAAAAATCAATAAGGCATATACAATCAGATTGCTTTCACCTCAAATTATAATTATTTATTAATAACAATATTTTAGTAAAAGTAAAAATGATTGTATACCTTTAATAATATTTTATCTTATTCTTTTAAAAAGTATATTTGTATATGTTATATAGTATTTATAATATATTACTACCATACATATGTCATTTTTTTTTAAGAAATAACATATATTGGGAAAGGTCCAATTTCCTTATTGATACATGTGAGCTACCAAAAAATGTCTGAATGTTTGGATAATTTGTTTCTTAGTCTACTCTGTATATCTTGACTTTCTAATTCAGTTGAAGAAGCCTTGGCATATATAGTTTTGAATTTCTCCTCACAGCCTTTAGGATATTGTTTTCCATGTAAGAGTAACAGGCAACAATAAAAATAGCTATTGCTTATCAAATGCTACGCCAGAAATTATACTGGTGCTTCACAGCACAGTGCAAGCTGCCAAGGAATACTTTGTTTAAATTTCACAGCGTATCTATGAGCCAGGCAATGCATCTCCTTGTGATATACGAAGAAACTGAGAGAGCTGCTAAACGACTTTCTCAAAGCTGGTGAGTGACAAACCTATGATTTAAGCATATTTATTTCTGGATCTGAACAATAATATTACTAATAAAATACTTACAGTGATAATAATGCCTATGATTTATTGAATTTTTAATACACCCCAGGGTTTTAAGTGCTTTACATTGTATCATATAACCCTGACAAGAATTCTTGGAAGTAGGTACTGTTTCGATTACCCTAATCCTAACAGAGTTTAGTAACTAGGGTGTAAAGTAGAATTTAAATAACTAACCCAAGCTAGTGATCGGCAGAGGCAGTATGCAAGCCCCAGAGGCCACTCCTTAAGTGTACCCTGCAGCCCCTAAAGACTGCTCTTCAATACGGCATCCTCTTACAGACTGGTTGACATTCACCAACAGTAACAGGACCATTGTCAATCTCATCATCCTAAGATTATGTCTAGGTTTTTATACTTTTAATGAATTTTTCAAAGAACTAAAATGAATGAAGGTCATAATGTTAGAGGCCAAAGCCAAAGAGGTAAATTTCAAAATTGAAAAATGTGGCTACATAATTTAAGTTCTGGACTCCTTTAGATAATTTAAGTGTAAGTGGTTTGTTTACTTGTTCAGTTTAGCTTTAGAACTGTCTTACTTCTCCACATCACTGAGCATGTCTGCTGGTAGGGACCATGTGAAGCAGAGTTCTTTTCATCATAAGAAAATAATACTGCCTAAGATATCCACTATAAAATATGTGGGAAGTTGGCAAGCCCTTACTTAATATTTAAACCTGATTGTGACACGTGATTTTTTTTTTAATGCCACTTGTGAATTTTGCATCCTAGGCTTTCTACAACGTGGAATCCAGGACACTTGCAAAAAATTTAGATTTGAATATTGTAGGCTATTTATAAATGCCCTAACAACTCACCCTATTAGCTATTATCATCTGTTGCTTGAAAGGTTTTCAAGAAAAATGAACAGTAAGATGCATTACAAGACAAATACATTCTGCTTACAGTGATGGAAATGCTTCTGTTAGATGTTGAGGAATCCTAAGCTTAAACTGGTTGTGCTTTTTCCCACAGATTCTGTACAACACTCACTGTGACTGTGTAGTTTCATTTCTATTGAAAGAAAATTTAGTCTCAATTCACTGATTATGATACTATGTTGTATTAATAAACCTCCTATTATGCTAAACCAGCTGGACACACTTGACTAACTCTGGAAGGCAGTGGATGAATACATTAGCTGTCTGGCCCAAGTTGTAACTTTCCATCTGTGAGTTGGCTCCATTTACTGACACTACTACTTGGGAGATTAATAAACAAAGTTAAAAGAGTGTTTATAAGAGCAGTGGAAAGGTGGGCACAGAAAGGGAAGATAAAGAAGGCATTAGGAAATACAACTGCTACTATTCATTAAGCTTTTCAAACACAAACCTCTTAGATCTGAGAAATAACTCAGGGGCTCTCTATAGAAGAGTTACAGAAGGATTTTCAACTCAGTTCAGTTTTGCTCAACAAATATTGAATCACCATCCCCCAAAAGGAGTAAATCCAAATGGAATATTTTTCTTCAGTAATAGTGTAATGTTGGGAACACCCACAGACTGAGTAATTCTGGATGTGACTTCTCAAACAAATCTCCAGAAAAGAACAAATATTAGTACTTTTTATAAAAGACTCATCCTCTCTCTTCTTCTCTCTTTCTCTCTCCCTCGATCTCTCTCTCAATCTCTCTTCCCTCTCACCTATTTAGCTATCAAGCTTATTTACAAAAGGCAATCAAACATAGATTATGATGGTAAATATTCAAGTTTTTTGTTATTTTCTCCAGAGACAAAAAATGTCTCTGGAGAAAAATTATATCATGGAATAACAGTGAAAACAAACCATTTTAATCATATACTACAACACTTCATGCACTTACAAATAATGTTATTTCTTATTACTGTTCTGATATATTGACAATGTTCTGTCATATGTTAGATTACAGAAATAGATGAATTAATTAGACTGTGGAAATCATCATGAGAACTTCTGGTACAGTCAAAGAGAGTAAAGATGCTCTGATTTCCAAGGATTTGCAATGTGATCAAAGACTTCACTATCCTTCCTTAAGATAGTATTTCATGAAAATTTTGATAAACTCTGATTGAGGACCCACTATATATCAAGCAGAACTTAAAACATTAAGCAAGATTAAAAATGCAAGTGTATGTTCACAAGATTATGTGGTGATGTGATAAAGCAGTAAGATCAAGGGAAGATGTTACTGTGGATTGCTAAAGACAATGTGTAAAAAAAGTTGTGAAACAAAACTTAAAAGAATAGCAGACAATCTACTCCTTTAAGATAAAGAAGTTCACTGACAAAGGAGAAAACAGAGAAGGAATATTCTAGACCCAGCAAAGCTGAGAAATAATGATAAATAATATTTAGGGAGCATCTATTGGACATTTTACTAAAATTCTAAGCTATAAAAAGCTAACTCATTAAATCCTTATTTAGAAAAATTTTATGCAATAGGTAATCTTATTTCCATTGTAAAAACGAGAATGCTAAAGCTCAGCTTGGTTAAGCAATTTATCAGAGATCACAGAACTAGAAGATGGCAGCGCCATGATTTATACCAAGATAGTGTGACCACACAACCCATGTTTTTAAACAATACATTACACCATTTTCCAAAGGTTCTGAGATGTAAAATGGCATGCTCTCTCCAGGGGTATCAAGGTCAAGGAGGTACTTGCTTAAAGCAGACTGTATATAGGTATGTATGTCTGCTATCTGTATGTATGATATTGTTTAGTCTTGGTTTCTGAGAAAGTAATTACTTGAGACAGTACATTTATTGTTTTGCACCCAACACAAGACTAAATTTCTGAAACACAGACACTGATTTTTTTTTATTGCTACTTCTCACTAGGATTTTATGAAATATAAATTCCTTTTTTTTCCTTTCACCTATTTGGATACATTCACCCTTCTTCCAATAACAGTTTCTAATTTCTGCCAAAAAGCACTCCTCTCCTCTTAATCCATGATAGAGCTAACATCATGCACAAGGGAGATAAAGGAACCAGCCTGGAAAATCAGACCATCACATAACACTAAACACCGATTTATTTCATAGATGGCATATAATGCAGTCATGGCCAATGAGAATTGCTCTTGGGGTTTATGAGGTATACTGGGAAGAAAGAATTACTCTTTCTGCTCAGATTTATGAGAGAATAAGATGTAAGGCAGGAGCTACGGTCAATCATCTTGCCACTGCATTTTGGCAATAATTTTTATTCTGCCTAAGGATGAAAGTAACAATGAAGGAAGATATATGACATTATTTGTGTCCCAAGTGTGGATAACAATTGAAACTAATTTGACTTAGGAGTTTTCAGTTATGTGCACTAATACACATATTTTTTGTTTAGGCTAGTTTAAAGATGGCTTTCTGTTAGCTGAATATGAAAGACTGAAAGATGCCTGAACAATACACTGGTATGTCATGGCACTATGGTAAACAGCTTCTGACATGGCCACGTATTAGTTTCCTGTGGCTGCTGTAATAAATTACGACAAACTTGGTGGCTAAAAAATAACAGAAATGTATTATTTCACAGTCCTGGAGGCAAGGAAGCCAGAATCAGTGATATTGGACCAAAACCAAGTCAGCAGGGCTGTACTCCCTCTGGAGGCTCTAGAGAAGAATGCATTCTTCCAGCTTTGGATGGTTGACATTCCTTGGTTTGTGGTTGCATTACCACAGTTTTCAAGGCCAGCATCTTCAAATCACTCTCTGCTCCATCTTCTTACCTCCTTTTCCTCTCCATGTATAAAATCCGCCCCCACCCCCCGGCTCCCTTTTATAAGGATACAGGTACTGTTTTTGAGTTCATCCAGATAATCCAGGATGATCTGCCCATTTCAGGATCCTAAATCACATCTGCAGAGGTTCTTATTTTGCCACATAAGGTAATATTCACAGAATATGGCAAAAGTGATGTGATGCCACTTGTGTGATTAGATTATAGAACAATTTAACTTCCATCCTGCTAGTCTTCCCTTTCCATTTCTTTCGTAGCCTACATACTTTGATGAAACAAGCTGCCATGTTGGATAAGACCATGTGGCAAGGAACGGAGGGAAGCCACTGACCGACAGCCACTGAGAATCTAGAGCTCTCAGTTCCACAGCCCATGTGGAACTGAATCTTATCAGTAGTCAAGTGAATAACCTTAGAAATAGAGTCTGTCCCTAGTTCAGTCTTTTGATGAATACACTCTGGCCAACATGTTGATCACAGCCTGTGAGAAACCCCGAAGGAAAGGACTCTGTTAATCCATTCCCAGATTCCTGACTCACAAAAACTGTGAGATGATAAATGTTGCCTTAAGCCACTGAATTTTGAAATAATTTGTCTAGTAGCAGTAACAAGGCACTAAGTAAATATTCATTGAATAAAATGATAAATGAGTGAGACTTGTAAGTGTGATAGTTGTTCTACGTGTGATAGAAAACAAGTAAGAATAGGAGAACAGTGTGATCTGGAAAAGATTCAGGTCCAGTAATTAATCAACAATAATTTGTAATTCTCACAGAGATGGTGCGCTGTTCTGTGTTACTGAATGAGGAAGTTTTATCTGGGCATAAGTTAAAAGTAAAACACCTACTAAAGAGTATATCTCCATGAAACCTTTGATAAACTTAGAAAAAGTCAGAGAAGTTACTGTTTCTGTGTTTTTTGATAATGATGCCAATGTGACCTTCACTCCTTTTATTTTCTGAAAACCTGTGTCTATCAGCTATTGTCATGTAACAAATACTCACAAAAATTTCAATGACAAACAACAAGAAGCATTTACTTTGCTGACACATCTGTGGTTTGAATGGGTGGGTGGAGAATCAGTTGATCTAGAAAAATTTCAGCTGAGCAGTTCCAATCTGCAGGTTAACAATAGATCTGATCTATGAACCTCTTCTCCTCCTGGAAACAAGTGGGCCAGCCAGGGCATTCATACTCTTTCTATGGCACTGGCAAGAGGACAAGCAAAAGCATTTAATGGCTCTTAAGTAGAGTTGCCATCTAAAATACAGAGTGCCCAGTTAAATTTGAAATTCAGATAAGCAACAAGTACTTTTTTAGCATCACTGTGTCTCATGCAATTCACCTACTGAAAGACATCCTGGTTGCTTCCAAGCTCTGGAAATTATGAATTAAGCTGTTATAAATTTCCATGTTCGGGTTTTTGTGTGGACATAAGTTTTCAGCTCCTTTGGATAAAAACCAAGGAGTAGGATTGTTGGATCCTGTGGTAAGAGTACACTTGTTTTCTAAGAAATCACCAAACTCTCCTGTAAAGTAGCTGCACCAATGTGCATTCCCGCCAGCAATGACTGAATGTTCCTGTTGCTCTGTGCTTTCGTCAGCATTTGGTGTTGTCAGTATTCCAGATTTTGGCTATTCTAATAGGTGTGTAGTGGTCTCTCATTGTTAAGAGTTGTTTGTATATTTTGGATTACAGTCCCTATCAGATAATGTCTTTTGTGAATTGTTTCTTCCAGCCGTTAGCTTGTCTTCTCACACTATTGACACTGTCTTCACAGAACAGAATTTTTTAAGTTTAATGAATTCCAGCTTCTAAATTATTTCTTTCATGAATCTAGCTTTTGGTGGTGTATCTAAAAAGGCATCACCATACCGAAGGTCATTGAGGTTTTCTCATTTGTTATCTTCTAGGTTCTGCAGTTTAAATTTAGGTATGTGATACATTTGGAGTTAATTTTTGTGAAGGGTGTAAGGTCTGAATCTAGATTCTTTTTTTTTTGCATTTGAATGTCCAGTTGTTCCAGCACCATTTGTTGAAAAGACTACCTTTGCTCCATGGTATTACCTTTGCTCCTTTGTCACAGATCAGTTGACAATATTTAAGTGGATCTATTTCTTCACTCTGTCCTACTGATCTATTTGTCTGTTCTCTCACCAACACCACACTGCCTCAGTTACTGTAAATTTACAATAAGTCTTAAACTCAGGTGGTATCAGTCCTCCAACTTGGTTCTTCTTCATTATAGTGCTGGCTCTTCTGGGATTTTGCTTCTCCATACAGACTTTATTTTAATTTTTTTTATTGAAGTATAGACCACTTACAATGTGTTAATTTCTGGTGTACAGCATAGTGATTCATATATATATATATATATATATATATATATATATATATATACACACAAATGTATATATATTCCTTTTCAGATTCTTTTTCATTACAGGCTATTATAAGGTATTGAATACAATACTGTGCTATAAGTATACCTTGTTGTTTATTTATTTCATATATAGTAGTTTGTATCTGCAAATCCCAAACTCCTAATTTATCCCTCCCTCACCCTCTTGCCCCTTTGGTAATGACCAGTTTGTTTTCTATGTCTGTGATTCTGTTTCTGTTTTGTAAATAAGCTCCTTTGTGTCATTTTTTTAGAATCTACATTTAAGTAATATCATATGATATTTGTCTTTCTCTGTTTGACTTACTTCACTTAGTATGATAATCTCTAGATCCACCTATGTTGCTGCAAATGGCATTATTTTATTCTTCCTTATGGCCAAGTAGTATTCCCTTGTTATCTATATACACCACAACTTCTTTATCTAGTCATCTGTTGATGGACATTTAGGTTGCTTCCATGTCTTAGCTATTGTAAATAGTACTTCATATAGACTTCAGAATCAGTTTGTTGTTATCCACAAAATATAACTTGCTGGGATTTTGTTTGGGAATATATTGAATCTATGCGATCCAGTTGGGAAGGACTGAAAAGTTTTTTTAAAGTATGTTTCTCTACGGGTTATTTTATAAAATCAGAACCTCTTCAATCGTCTCTGATAATTTTGAGCCAATAATAGAGTTGTTTCACTCTGGATCAAAGGATCATTTTCTCTTGTCCTAGTTTGTATGTAATGTGTGCCTATTCAGTTCCTGCTATATGTTCTGGCATGACATATTTTTAAAAATATAAGATGGAGCATTATTAATATTACATCACAGTAGGAATCACTCAGAAGCAAACAGATAAGCAGGAATGTTGACAATGTGGGAGCATACCTTGACTATTTGAATAAGGAAACTGTTGTGAGAGGTGCATAGCCTTCCAGATGCTTCATATACATCTATTTACTCCTTTATTCACTATTTACACTGCAAGCATTTCTTAAGTGCCTATAACATAATAGGCATTGTGCTAGATGCTGGGAATAAAAGATGAAGAAGGCACCAATCTTCTAAAATAATATGGCCATATTTTTTTTTCTGAGTATAAGATAATATACCATGTACTTTGCATACATTTCCTGTAATCATCACTTCAAACCAGATAAATTGGGAGTTTTATTACTTATATTAGTTAAGAAACTTAAGGCTATGAGTCTGGACTCGTCAATGATTATAAACTAATGATACATGGAATCAGAATTTAAACCCAAATCTTTTTTCCCCTATAGAAACCACATGCTTTACCCTCATTTCACTTTTTGGTAAGGAAAACTTTTATAAATGTAGAAGACAGCATTGTACAGAATTTGAGAACATGTATTTGGAGTCTAATAAACCCAGTTTCAGTTTTTGACAAACACAGACTGTATAATCCTGGGCAAGTTACTCAGAGTTCCAGTGTTCATTTTATTTGCAAAGGGGGAAAATGGACAAAATAGCACTGACATCACACAGGCTTCTTTATGAGCATCATGCCTGGAACAGCCCAGTAGGCACTCAGTAAATCCTTACGGGATCACTGTAATAAAGCATATTAAGCATTTTGCACACTCTTCCCAGCCCAGCGTCAGTACTCAAGAACTGTCAGATTCCTAAAACTCTCCTGACTGCTGGAGCTCTGATTTCTAGTAAGTTTCTGATTCTTTTTCAATTTTTAAAGCATATTCCTCCAGTTTGTAAAAAATGGCTAGTTTCCATCCTATAGTAGCTACGACTCATATTAACTTATCTAAATCAACAACAACAAAAACCAATTAGTGAACCTCTACTTAACCGAAACACGTGATTAGTTGTGTTATATGAGAAATACTGTTTCCACTGTGTCGTATCGCACTTAATCCCCACAGCAATTTCAGGAGGAAATTGGGTTTCATTATGTTTAATTAGAAACAAGAAATATTAGCTTGGTTTTATCCTCTGACTCCTCTTCATAATAATCGAACTCAGTAATATTTCATGGACCTGTGAGTTTTATAAAATATAGGAATCTAACTATATATACACAGGACAGATCAAGATACCAAAGACTAATTGGTCTAGATAATTTTTTTTTTCATACTTAGGTAATCATCCTGAATTGCCTTATTTGTAATGTAAGGGTCTGTACTAACTGTTAAACATCCTTGGGTCTGAGAGAGTGACCATATTTAGATTAATTTTGTCTAGTAATTTGCTTTACCTATCCACTGCTTTATTCCCCCAAGCAATCAGGCTACATTCTACTTAAAATCAACACAGCTTTTGCAAGTTGGTTGCTGTTGGTAACTGCTGGGCTGGAGGTAAGCAGAGGATAAACCTGGATCCTAGTTTGAAAGAATGTTGTGCTATCTATCAATATGGAATTTTTTTTTTAAGGTAGACCTCAAACTTAACACTAATTGGCCTAGGAGCTCAATTTTAAGTCAGATTTAGTTCTAAGTTATAATATATACATGGAGGCAGTAAAAACAGCTTTTAACTCAGAGTAATTTGGCCTGAATCCCACGTCCTTCTCCTATTAGCTGCATGAACCTTGGAATTTATTTGTGTTCCTGACTTTTGTCATGTCTAAATAAAGACAATAAGATCTCCTTTACCAGACTGTTATGAGGATGAGCTCTTGCATGGCAAGTGCTTAAAACAGAGCCACCACAGGACAAGATGCCCAGGTGAAGTTGTCTAGTGGGCAATTAACACATGGCTATGAGCACAGGAGCAAAGTTGAAGCTATGGAAATAGAGAATTGAGAGTCACCACTATATACACAGCAATACATAAAAATATCCTCAAATTCAAAAAGAGGTAGTTCCTTTTGAAGACCAGAGTTTTTAGTACATCTGAAAATGCCAATCAGTGAAAGCTTCACCACTAGCTGTAACATTAGTAGAGCAGATCATGTTTTGAGTCCCAGGCTCTGTAGCTAGAAAGAAAGCTAAGGCTTAACAACCTTTGAGTGACACACCAGTGTTTCTGCCTGTCTGTTCAGTGGTATGTCCACGCTGATTTCAAACTAAATAATCATCACTCTACTGGTGAGTCCGATGATGCTTTTATCACAGCAGGATAAATTTCCCTTGTCAAAATTGGCACCAATTATGCAAATGAAATCTGAAGGGTTCATTAGCGAAATGGTAATTGGAGTAACTTGCATTAAAGAAATGATATACAAAATTTCTATCAAGAAAAACCACTTCATTTTTACAATAACCTTTAAAAGCCTTCTCAGCAAATGATAAATAAATCAAGGTTTTAGAATAATTTTATAGATATTTAATGGATTCACAGTTGATATTGTGTTCATGATGCATTTTAATATGTTTCTTTGCTGGACACTTTCTTTGGTTACAATATACTTCTTACAGTACTAACAGTAAAGATAATAGCATTGTATTATCAATTAAAAGAAACAAAATCAAGCCTTTACTGGAAGAAAATGTAAGGCTTTCCTAATCATCCCAGGTAGATTTGATCGATCCATTATATACACAGCAATAATAACATTTATCATTGGCCTCATCATTCAATGTCTGAAACTATTTCTTCCTCTTTAATTTTCCAATAAAGTTTGTATTAAATTGATATTAATTTTCTTTCTTAAGTATCTGTTAAAATTTTCTAGTGAAATCTGGGCCTGGAGTTTTATTTGTGCTAAATTTTAATTTAAAGTTAATTTCTTACAGATAGGTTATGGTTGAGCCTGGCTTTTTATTAAACCATTATGATAATCTCTATATCCATATCCACTGACATAGCTAAGTTCATCATCCTGCTATTTGTTTTCTATTTGTCTCATTTCTCCTTGTTCCTTTCTTCTGTATTCTTCTGGGGTCACTAGTCATTTTTTAAAGATTCCTCTTTATTTCTCTTATTATTTTATTACTTGTAAATTTCTTTTTTTTTTTTTAATTTTAGTGACTGCATTACTGTTTATAGGATACATCCTTAACTTATTACAGTACACCTCCAGGTGATAGTACACTACTTCATGCATATTATAAGAATCTAAGAATAGTATCTTTTATTTCTCTCTTTCTGGCCTTAATGCATACATTCTACTTATGTACTAAAACCATAATGTATTGTTATTACTTTTGTTTCAACAGTTAATATATTTTAAAGAAACTTAGTAACAGTCATATATTTACTGGCATGGTTACCATTCCCAGTGGTCTTCATTCATTTGTGTAGATCCAGATTTCTATGTTATAGTATTTTTGTTTTTCCCAAAGAGTCTCTGTTAATATTTCTTGTGGTGTGAGTCAGCTGGTAATGAATTCTCCCAGCTTTTATATGTCTGAAAATGATTCTATTTCACCTTCATTTTTTAAATATATTTTTGCTGGGTATAGAATTCTTGATTGACATTTTTTTTTTTTTTTACTTTCCATTCTTTTAAAATGTTACTATAGTTTCTTCTCACTTGCATTGTTTTCAAGGAGATATCTGCTGTCATCCTTAAATTTGTTCCTTTTATGAAATGTGTCTTTTTTCCCCCTCTGGCTGATCTTACAATTTTCTCTTTATTGAAAGTCTTGAGGAATTTGAGCATGATGTGACTTGGTTTAGTTTTCCTTATGCTATTACTTTGGGGCTTTATTAAGCTTGGATCTGCAGGCTTACCACCCTACTCTTCACTTCAGGACCTCTGGACTTGCATGTTGTGCTGATCTCAGTGGGCCCAGCAGTCTGCTGGTGCTCTGTTCACTTATTTCAGCATTCTTTTGACATTGGCCTTTTTTATATTTTCTGTGTTTCTACTTAAGTTTTTAACAGATGGAATAGAGTTATAATAATTACTTCAGTGTCTTTGTATACTAACTCTAATATCTGTGTCTATTTTGGGTCCATTTCAATTTATTGATTATTTTCATACTGGGTTATGTTTTCCTGTTTTTGATTGAGTGCCACATGTTGTGTATTTTACCTTTTTAGGTGCTGGATCTTTTTGTATTCTTATAAATATCCTTGAGGTTTATTGCACAATGTAGTTTAGTCACTTATAAATAGTTTGATCCTTTTGGGTCATGCTTTTATATTTTGTTAAGCAAGACCTGAGCAATGCTCAGACTAGGACTAATTATTTCCCACTACTGAGGAAAGACCTTCTGGACTATCTCATTTGTTTCTTGTCTTTCCTGGGTAATTTTTTGTAACTTAATTCCAGTGTATTCAAAATAAATTTTCCATATATTTGTCTTTTTTTTAATTATTTTTTATTTGAGTATAAATCCAGATCCTGTTACTTCATCATATTAGATTTTAATTTAGATGTGAATATAGAATCTTATATCACATTTTTTCTCTTAAAGTTCACGCTCTTTATATCATTATGCTATATTATATTATTGTAGATACTGCTGTGTTACTTTTAGGGATAAAGTGATACACCATTTTTTCTCTTAGAGGGGAATTATAAAAGATATACAAGATGTACTCAGGAGGTAGATGGTAAGCTCACATCTCACTGCAGGAATAGAGAAAGCTGTCAGCTGTAAGGAGAGGTGGTGGAAAGATAAGTGACAGAAGGCTAATAGATGGATTTGACACTGAAGAGAGGGAGCCAAAAATCCAATGAGGGATGAACAGACAGTTGCCAAGCAAATATCCACAGCCAAGTTGTGGTTGGACAGAACAAACCTCTAGTAAGCCAAGCTTGATGGCTCCAGCAAACACTGTAGCCCAGAAGAGGAACAAAGCAAAGAAAGCAAAATGTAAGATAATGTAAGGCTTAATACTGCAGTGCCAAGACAGAGGTGAGTCGGGACAAAAGAGGACGTCGACAAGTGAAGTAACAGAATTTAGATAGCTATGTTGGCCAAAAAAAGTACCATTTGGCCATGAGGGGCTTATTTAGTAATTTAAGAGAACAACATTATAAAATATCAATATGAATGGAAAACAATTTTTGTGCTTGAGACAAAGAAAGGCAAGAGATGGCAGGTGAGGACAGTTTAATTTTGGACAGTACTGAGGGAACTCAGAGACAGCACTTTATTCTGTTATTTGTGGCACATGGCTGATTAGAAGTGGAAATGAAGGTTAATAGAAGCAAAGGGTAATTGACCATGAGATCAAGCATCTGAAAGATGGTAACTGCATTGAAAGGAATGGTATTTTTGAGCCAGATGCTGTAGAATTCCAGGCAGAGTGACACTAACAGGAGGGAGCTGGTGTAAATGCACAGCATAATCCCCAGCGCTGAAGGGCTGAGAGAAGACGGTGGGTCAGTGAGCAGTTGGCTCCAGGCCAAAATCCTATGTGGCTTCTCTCTGGCCCAACCATAGGCAATTATAAAGTTTGCTTGGCAGGCCTCATGGCGGGGTGCTGCCTTTCCCACCCTAGACTTGGAGCACAGCCAGTGCACTGCAGTTCTGCAGGGAGTTGTAGTGAAGGACTCGAGGACCCCATCCCTGGGCCCGCCAGACATACTTGTGTACATTCATGTTCCCAATCCAGGTACCTCTGCTCAGTTCAGAGGCCTCCTTTTCGAGGGCCTTGCCTGAGCTACTTTTCTCCACTTTAACTTAGTACTTTTCACCCCTATCCCTTACCTCCCACCCCACCACACGCACAGGTCTGTAGAAAGGCAGTGATTTCTGTCCAGGCTCCTCAGCATTAAGACAGTTGCCCCTGTCTGTGCTAATCCACCTGGCTTGCCTGGTGTTATTCCATGGAAGGAAATGCAACACTGAGAAGCCAGTGCCACTTTCTGCCTCTTGCTTGCTCTGTCAGAGGAAGTGAATGAAAGCTTGAATGTTATTTCAATTTGGCTCATTGTCCTGGCTGACCACCTTGATAGGTGGTCAGTTATTGATTCCTCAACAGTCAGGGCCTTAAAAAATTAACTGTTTTCAAATGAAAATGAAATTATTTGAAATTCCATAGGATTGGGTGCAAAAGATAAGCCTAAACATATTAAACTCTGTTAGAAGCAACGAAAGACTGTTTGCTTTGTACATTGTCCTGGTACAAAATTTAACACACAAGAATATTTTCTTCTATGAGTTTCTGCAAACTGGATAAAAGGTCAGAAAACTAGTTAGTGAGGTCAGTCACAACATTCTTAGTAATTGATACATAATGTCACAATTAGACCAATTCAGCAAAACCTGATGCTGATCACTTAAAGACACCATGACAGAATATGTGACTGATACTAAAACTGTTCTTTGAAGATCAGAAAATAATTTTATATAATTTAGTGCTGAATTCAGTGTAAACCATAGCAGGCATACAATAAACATTTCTGATTTCCATTTAAATTACTTAGGCTATTGTTTTGTTTTAAACTTGATCTTTGTCATTCATATACCATTCAGTCATTTATGCATTTTCTTCAAATACTTTTTCATGTGTCCTCTGCATACCAGCCACTTTATTAAGCCCTAAGATTAAAAAAATTAAAAATACATGGTTCCTTATCTCAACAAAATATCAATGTTTATATAATGCTAGCTCTCTTCTGAAGACCATCACTCAGAATTGATAAGATTAGTTCTAATGAGATTGTACTAAAATCTCAAAAGAAAAATAAGCAACTTTTAAACATCAAATGCAATGGAGACAGCTGATAGTGAATGCTATACAAAAAAAGGAAAAATAATAAATAGGGCCATTCCTTAAAGATTCTTACAGCATAGCAGGAAAATATTCTACTTAAGATTTCTTTTTGTGTTTGTGAAAGAGTTTCTTCATTCTGATTGCTTTTTTCACCCAGAATTGTGGCCTTGTCTCCAAAACATTTCCTGTAGCTGTTATAAAAATTTAAGTAAAAAATTTCTTCCTCATTTTCTTCCTCTTTTCCTCTCTCCCTCTTTTTCTTCCTTCCTTTTTTTTCCTTTCATAATCAAATAGATTAAAAAAGCAACTACCTGAGGAGAAAGGATAAATGTTAAGTTTTTATCTCAGTAGAAAGTATAGCAGGAAACTCATTAGGTAAACACTTGACCTAGATCTGCCTTTTTATGGGTGGTGCAGTGGCTTAAAATTGAGAAAAGTGAACTAAAAATATAAGCTATTTAAATTCACATAGGATGTCCTCTTAGACATGCTTAATGATTTGCTTGATTCTAATTGCAGTATAAGAATAAGATGAGTGCCCAGATCACAAATCAAAAGGCAAAATTGTCTAGATTTTGAAAAAATGCAATCCTTTTTTTTTTCTTTTGACATACTGGAGCTAGAAAATAAAAACATAATCCCATAAGTGAAAGAAAAACTCATTAAAACATTTTGAGAGTACCATTTATATATGTTTACCATGTCATATACACAGCACTTTAAGAAACATTCTTTTTTAAAAAAGAAAGCAAAGGAAAAACCTATAGTCAAAATGGATTCTAAGGAAGAAACATCTTTTGACCAACAGTTATCACAGTTATCTTACCACCTAGGAAAATAGTATATATCCTTGATAAATATTCTTGGGCTAAATTCTAGGTTTAAATAACAGCTCTAGATTTGGAGCTGATAAAAACCAAATCATCCACTCCAGAGAATAAAGAAAATTCATTCATTCTTTCCCCCCTCCCTTCCTTTTTCTCTTTTTCATCTTTTCTTCCTTCTTTCCCACCCTTTTATTCCTTCCAAAATGTGATACTTATTTGTAGAGCAAACACTGAGTAGGGTACTGAGGTGATTTATAGAAATAAAAAGACAGATTTCTTCTCTCTATAAGGTCCATTGTAAAAGACAAGCCAAACCATATGAAATTGGTACAATATAGTATGTGTCATGATGAAGGTTTAATTCAAGTGCCATGAGAACCCAGGATCTGGGGATCTATTAGTCTGCCTGGAGGGGGAATGAGAAAAGGCTTCAAAGGGAATATGACATTTGAGCTGGATCACAAAATTTGAATGAATTTTTCCAAATCACCCTTACCCCTAATTTCATTTATATGCCACCACGGTCCAAGGCAAGGAAGAAGTCCTCACAAGATGCCTCTAGGATTTTGACTCTTCTCTGCCTCGAACTTTAGCCTCCCTTATTTCATGAGAACAGGAGAAGAGAAGATACTGACAGAGCCCCGCCCAAGGCAGCAAATCCAGCAGAGTCCCTAGGAGGGAGTCCCAGAGAAGGGAGAGACAGAAGAGGGAGCTCTACCAGATACCATGTCAGGAAATAGGAAGCATACACACAGGAGAACAAATATGAGAGATTGTAGGCTAAGAAGCAGGGTCAAGAACAATAATCAACACCACAAAAGGAAGATACATAATCATCATATATATATGTGCTCATATATAATGGTAATAATGCCTTACTTTTGCATGGCAGGTCAGAAGTTCACATCTCTCATACACAGCATTTTCTTTAAGCCTCACAGCAAATCTATGGGACAAACAAGAAAAATAATAACTTTTCTATTTGACAGTTGAGGAAATTGAGGTTCCAATGAGTGAAAAGAGTTGCCAAAGGTCACACAGCTCAGCCTCCTAACTACGAGTCCAGGGATTTCTCTTCTGTTCCTTGTACTCTGATTGTGGCGTTTGTCTGGGGGTATTTGTGTTATTGCTCCAGGAATCATGGTTTCCAAAAGATTCTCATTTCTGCCATTCATTCTCTTCATGATAAAGACAAAAGGCCTCTGTTCTTTCTGATTATGGAGAGCAGAAAACCACAATCAGTAAATATCTAAGGAGGCTTGATCTGTTAAGTGCTTAATATTTTAGTCAGCTCCTGATCCAGAAGCACATTCATAACCTGAAATAATACATATCTGTACATATCACCTGTACCACACAAAGCTGCCTTATCTGCCCTCTGAGAGTACCCAAAGCATGGTGACTTAGTGATTTAATAACCAAAGAAGACATAAAACTCACAGTTTTAAGATGCACAACCATAGTGCAGTGCATCACAGAACAAGTTCATGGGGCACATTCAGCTCTCATGTTTAATGAAAAATGCATTAGAGGCAGAGACTAGCTGTCAGTTTTTTCTCTCTTAATTTTGTCTTTTCATATAAACCTTAAAATAGGGAACACTTATAGGATAGCAATAATCGTTGTCCCCATATAAACTGCAGTGTAAAACAGAGCACTTAGATTAGAGGCATAATGAATGGAATATTCAGAAATTGAAGTTTGTCCCATGAAAAATAACCCAAATGGTGGTCCTCAAGAACAGAGGACACAGCTGTCCAGTGCTTACCATCACCAGGCATTTGTGTAACCAATGTGAAACCATCTACCAGTTGCTCTTCTGGTATATCACACGTATTATTAATGTTCCTTTAACTTGAACTTTTTGCTTTTTTGCTTAAATCAATTTATATTAAAAATCATATCTCTTACTCTAATAAAAGAGCAAGTCCAAAATAAAAATAACGAAAATAAAAATCATAGTATTAAGCTGTAATGATACTGTTCCCCACCTTGAACTCTTAGACTGATGTCCCTCCCTTTGGGGGGGGAGGTGTGTGTGCGCGCGCACGTGTGTGTGTGTGTGTGTGTGTGTGTGTGAGAGAGAGAGAGATTTGTCTAAAGAAAAGCTAAAGATACAGGGGCATCAAATTGAACATTGTCTTTGATGATAATCAGAAGATTGAAGAAAGGTGAAAAGAGCTTGCCCATTGTATGATTTGTTGTCATCTAATACAATCTCAACACACTACCTAAAACCATCTCTAACCCACAACTAATACTTTGGGATACACTAATGTGTTAATTTTCTTTCTTCACATAGGTAGTATATAGGAAATTATTAATACATATGTGTTAAATACATGTTAAACTAAACGTGGACTGATAATCTCTTTAGTACCTTTGTCTGGCCCAGTTACCTTTATAATCTTAAGTGATGGCATCAGACTTTCAAAACAAATGTGCAAATTCCGAGCACAAAGTAAGTTCTTGGTAATAACTAGTTGAGCGGTACTTGGACAGGTATGGACAGAAAAAAAGGTATATATTCCCACTAACCAATTAATGACAGGGATGGAGGCCCCTTTATACTTTGTGCTATGCACATTCAAGTGAGATATATGCTATTTCTATTTTTCCATTAGTATGTTAGATATTGAACTACAAAGTTTCACATAATTTACATGTGTTAACCTTAGTATAAATACTATGGAAGATGCTACTGCCTCTTTATATCGACTCATCTGTTTAGGAAAACTGACCTTTATCTAACTAGAGTTTCCAGTTTAGACTTGTCCCTAAAATGACTAAAGCACATGTTCAGTGTCAAACATTCAACTGTTATTCATGTTGACATTTTTCACATATTCTGTTCTAATTGCATCCAGAAAGCATAATAAGGTTGCACCATGTTTTAAAGATAAAGAGGGTTTTGTACAGCAATCAAAAGAATGTGTTTTACATACTAATACTGACTTTCAGGGGACCTAGAGGTGGAATACAAGGAAACATGTATTTTGAAAATGATAAATATCATTCAAATTCAGAAGCATTTTAGTGATGTTGAAAATTTAATGAAGAAAAATGTTTGGGATCTAAAAATGGGAATATAATTTTATAAATAAGAAAATATATATTGGATCACCAGTAACGAAAAAGGAAGATAAAAGGAAGCAAATTTTGGAATGATACATACAGGTTACTATTAGGGGAGATGTTGTGTATATATGTTTTAAGTTCTATATAGAAGTAATCTTGTACCTTTGAAGAAATTTAAACCATACAGGTTGGAGATAAAATCTTGAAGCAGGGCAAAAAAAAAAAAAAAAAAAAAAAACCTCCTGCATACTTCACACTTTTAAATGTATATAAAATTTACAGATTATAAAACCAAGAAGCCATGAAATTGCTATGATGTACATTTTTACGGCCTGTGTTAATCCAAAATCAACTTATCACTATTCTGCCCAAAACCAGGGAGATGGGCTAATCAATGACCATTGTGACCATGTTCAGGCCTGAGAATCTACATGGGTACAACAGTAGTAAAAGAGAAACTTAAATAAAAGAAAAACAAAATCTTAAAATATTGCAGAAACCTACATTGCTGGTGGGAATGCAAAATGGTACAATCACTTCCAAAGATAGTATGACAGCTTCTTACAAAACTAAACATACTCTTACCACATGATCAAGCAATCATACTCTTTGGTATTTATGCAGAGGAGTTGAAAATATATCTACACAAAAACCTGCACACAGATGTTTATAGCAGTTGTTCATGATCGCCAGAACATGGAAGCAACCAAGATTGTCCTCCAGTAGATAAACAAATAAATAATCTGTGCTCCATCTGGTCAGTAAAATATTATTCAGCCCTGAAAAGAAATGAGCTATCAAGCCATGAAAAGACATGGAGAAATTTTAAACTGCCTATTTCTAAGTAAAAGAAGCCAATCAGAGAAGGCTATGTACTGTATGGTTCCTAATATATGACTTTCTGAAAAAAGCAAAACTATGGAGACAGCAAAAAGATCAGTGGTTGCCAGGGGTGAGAGATGAATAATCAGGACATAGAGGACTTTTGGGGCAGTGAAAATACTCTGTATGATATTATAATGATGGATGTATGATGTATGTCTTTATACATTTGTGCAAACCCACAGAATGTACAATATCAAGAGTGAGCCTTGGAGGCGGGTGTGGCTCAGCTATAGAGAGTGTGTGAGGTTCTGGGTTCAATCCCTAGTACCTCTATTAAAAATTTTTTTAAAAAGTTAAAAAAAAAGGAGTGAGCCCTAAGGTAACTATTTATTAGGGCAGAGGTAGATGGGAAATCTCTGTACTTTTCTCTAAACTTTATTGTAAACCTGAAATTGCTCTAAAAAATGAAGTCTTTAAAAATATTTAGGAAACCAATAATGTCCAAGTAAAGATATTGGCAAATTGATGGTTCTGACCAAATGTCTCATTAGATTTACAAATTTAGGTTTGACAAAATAGGCTCCAAAACACTTGTATGCATATTTTCTCAGGAAAGGATAATGAGTTAATTTTATGGATTATGGATAAGCTAATTTTTGTTGTTGTTGTTCATTCAGTAAGTTTTTTATTGAGCACCCACTCTGTGCCCAGCATTGCACTAGGTGCCATGGAAAATACACGAGAAGTATAAGATATGGTATCCGCTCTTAAGGAACTTATGAAACTAGAGGCAGAAATCACATGTACATGTGACTCAGGCAGGATGTGATATACCCAAAGCGCAACTTTGGACAGTGTCATGGATAAGAGATCACCGAGATCCACAGTGGCTAGGAACGATCTCTTAGAGCGAGGGTTGGAGGGAGGAGTTAAAGTTGGCTAAGCAGGGCACTGGCAGAGTGCTTGGAAGGAATAAGGTCAAAGGCTGAGAGGTAATCTGGCTGGAGCAAGAGCTTGCGCTAAACTGTGGGCACTAATGGAGACGGACAGAGGCTGAGACTTGTGTTGGGACCCTGGGCAACCAGGATATCTCCTGATTTCTCCGTTGACATGAAAACCTGGTGGGTTGTTGGGAATGCCTGCTGCCCTCTACAGTGAAATCTTATCTTTAGATAAGGGTCCTTACATTTAAAGTTCTCAAAAAGTGGACCAAAGAACTATTCAAAATAAAATATTAGTCATGAGACTGGACTCAACTCAATTTTGAAGAGCTCTTCACTCAATATTTCATCATCATTTACAACTCTCACCAAAATGATCAGTCTTATTCATTTCACAAATGTTTACTGTGTTTTTCCTTTATGTCAGACAGAGCTTTAGTGTTTGGAAAATTGTTTCTGCCTAACCAAATGATCTTATTTGGCACAGTTCAATTTATTAGACAGTTCTTTATTTCATTGTTCTGGATTGAACCTTTGAAGCCACATAGGTTAAGTCTAGTTCCTCTTCTAGAAGATATTCTCCAAGATAAAGGAAAATGTCCCTCATTTACCAGAACAGAGTGCAGAACAAAGTACAGTTAACCCTTGAACAACATGGGTTTGAACTGTGTGGGTCCACTTATACATGGACTTTGCTCAATAGTAAATGCTACAGCACTACCCTCTGCAGATAAGGAACTGTGGATGTGAAGTACCAACTATAAATTACATGTGGATTTCTGCCTAAGAGACTGTCAGTGCCCCTAACCTCCATCTTGTTCGAGGGTCAACTCAATTTCCTTTTCTGCTCCAAAAACTTTGTGTATATCCATTTTGAGTGCTTGTACTTAGTTTTTTGAAACACTAATCACAAAGGTGTGATCAACTGATTACATGTGGAATTGCTAAGGTCCAACCCATGGGTGTCTTCCCACTGGGAACAGGCTCTCCAGGTTCTCTTATGTAACAAAACTCTCAGGACTATGAGTATCTCTTCCCAGACTTGCTGACTGAGGTCCAGGCATGATTTTCCTATGGACTGCTGGTCATCTAAAATTGAATGTCCCACGAAGATATCAAAGCAAAATTTCTAAGTCTCAATGTCTTCTCAAAATCCTTTGTTTTCACTTTTCACATTCTCTATCCTCATAAATGAAACCACCATCCACCCATTGTTCTAGGCAGTTTCCTTGAAGTCTCACGTTCCTAATTTCTCCTCCTTATTATCTCTCAAATACATGAGGTATATAGAACTCTCGAAACTAAGGTCTCTTCCTTAGTTTAGACACCTACTATCTCTCATCTGTATCACAAGAAAACCTGCGAATTGGTTTCTGACTTCTGTTTTCCACCTTCTACTCCTATGGCATGCAGTTCTAAGAATATACAAATTAATTATATCACTCCCCTCCTTAAATTTCTGAAAATACTGTATCTTGCATAGGATATGTATTCAAGTAAAAGATTTTTCTCAACTTTCCTTCTACATTTCACAAAAATTCTATCCCTCCATTTTTCTATTTTAAATGAGAGTTTTAGTTACCAAATCTTGGAAAAATCTCTAGTCTTATTTAATTTTTTGTATTAAAATCTGAATTTTTACCTTATCTTCACTCACACTCTTTGCATCAGAGCAAAATTTCTGAATGTGTTGGTGGTATTTTCAGTCTCCTAGTCACATGTTAACATTCTGAATTACTGGGCAATTTCATCATGTTAACATTTTCCTTTCAGTCCTACCCAGTATCTTTCACCATAAATAGTGATCTCATCTGTATTCAGAAATTAAGAGTATATTGATGTTAATAGTTAGCACATATAAATATAGCAAGACCGTGTAAACTCAAATCCTTACTATATTTCCTGGAGTTATTATAGTCATTATATTCATGTAAGCCTGTTACTGAGGGCCACACAGAGTTTAGAAAACATAAGAATTAGATAAAGATAATTAACTATTCAAGGTATTAAGCTAAAGAGTATGCTTAGTAGGCAAATGGATACTCAAGTGTTTATATTTTGCCATGTTTTGATTTTAGGGTTGTTTTAAACACTGCACTAAGAAAGTTTTCAAACTCAGAAGTAGAGGGAATGAATTGCTATGAATTTCTGTCCATACTGGCAATAGCAGTCTGTCTGTGTCCTGTGGTTAGTTATTTAATCTTTGTACTACCTTTTCTCCTGTGCTCTCAAGACAGAATGCCAATAACCTCTCCTCAGAGCTCTTAGAAATAACTAAAAAATTAAAGCTTTCTGCTGGAAATGGTAAGTACAATTTAGATTTAAATACAAATACAATTTAGATTTAATGGGAGAATTGGGGCATGTAAATACAGCAATCAGAGCAAGAAAGCAGGGTGTCGATTGTGTTTTATTGATGAGAATAGGGAACTGGGAGTCAGGGTTACAGGGCTCTATTCCCAACTCTGTTACTTTCTGCTGTTATCTGGAGAAAAGCATTTAACCTGTCTCAATTTACCCATCTGGAAATAAAAACTGCTTTTCTTTTCTGATGTGAGCCTTAACTAGATTATTAAAGCTGTTGAACTCTTTTTTTCATGTAAAGAAAAAAATATACATAATATAAAAATAAATATTACATCACACATAAGGGTGTTTTTATTAGAGTGCTTAGCTTCCAAGGTTGAGATAAATGAGGCAAAGCCATCAATATGGGTTGCCGGACAGAGCATCGTGTCCTAATGGTTCAAGGATTTAGCTATGTTAAGTGTTCATGGTCTGTGGTTCAAAGCTAAGAAACAGCAGAAGTCTTCTCAAAAGAAAGGTGACGTGCAATCAAGTAACTCCCTACCCACTCACACACACGAGGCAATGAGTCCCAGTGATCTGGGGAAAACAAGTATATGGAAAACCCAGATGCTGGAAAATCTTTATTAAGATCAATGAACAGTAAACTGTGGGAAAAGGCCAATTAGATATAGAGAGAGTAATAGGTAGTTCTCTCAGGCCACTAGCCTGTGCAAAGGCCAGATCACAATTCATTGTCCCAGGACTTTTTAAGTCATGTTTACTCAAAACTGAGGCAGAGAAGAGGGGATTTCTGGATGTCTCACCATTGTCGTTAGTCTGTGAGGCTGGTTTTCCCTAACTGGCTCATACGTAGCAGAGAGGCCTGTACCCCCCGTTACCAGCTCCATCACCCTCATGTCTGCTCCGGGGATGCCACTCGGAGGCGTGGACAGGGATCCGGGACCAAGCGGGAAAGGGCTCTGAGATGCCTCTATGGAGCTGCGCTGCTTCTTAACTCAAGACTCTGCTCCCACTCAGGTCCTGCCCACTGCCAGTATCCTCCGACCCCTCTTCAGACTCCTACTTATAGGAGACCTCAAGTCAGGACACCACCTCTTTGTCTTTGAACTTGAATGGAGGTGGTCATTCACAAACTGCTTCCAGACCTGCTGCTCTTGCCTAAACCGAAATCTTCCTCCCTCCGCCTTTCCTCTGGCCTTTCTCTCAGACTTCATCAATCATTTTGCTCTGTGCTCTCCTCACCCGTCTCTTAACAAAAGCCCAGATCTTCTCCCTTTCCTTTAGCAGAGTCACACTGTTGTCCATTTGGCTTGGGGTTTAGCTGTGGGATTACTGACCACAAAAGGATTGGAAAGGGACTTACGAGATTATCCACCCCATATTCTCTATCTGATAACTGATCTCCCCAGTGTACCTTCCAGTCTCTCCTTCCAAATCTCCACTCACATAAAATTCCTTCCTTCCTGGGCAGCTTTGCTCACTGAGGCAATTAGAAAGTGCTTGTGTACTTATTGTCAACTATACTGCAATAAAGCTGAGGGGGGAAAAAAGAAAGAAAGAAAGTCCTTGCACAAGTAGTTTAAAAAAAATAAGACTTTGATCTTAGACAAAGAAATAACAAAAAAGATCTAGGTTAAGATAAGGAGAAAGGCATCTGATTCCTATTTTAACCTGATAATTCTTTATAATTATTTAGAAAAAAAAATGTAATGAATCAAATTCCCTGCATTTTTAGTTTCTAATATATGAAATGGAACCGATAATGCCTTACCCTAAATACCCCGTAGAGTTGTCACGGAAACCTAATGAAATAACGTATAGCAGACTCCCTCTTGGCCCCAGTTCAGATCCAGTGCTAGGGTTAATCTGATCACAGCTTGTGAGTAGATGGGGGGCCTGCTCAAAGCATCTACGTCCTTGGCATAAGTGTCCCAGCGGTGGGAGAAAAAGAGAAGAAAATGTAGCATAAAATAGGTTAAAGCAGAGCATTCTCTCCACTTGCATGGATTTCATAGCACTCCTCTGGCACTTCAGGGGTCAGCAAGGATATTAGCATTCTCACAGAGGCACTGGTGGGCATTTTTAAAGTAATCTGTAGAACAGAGAACATTAACAAAAGAATCCAGGACAGAAGAGAAAGAAAACAAAGGGTATCTGGTGATAATAGCTGAAACATGATATTGTGCGACAAGATCGAACATCTCCTTGAGACTCCCAGAAATACCAGAGTGGGAGGGGATGCGAGTTTATGTGCCAGTGGGGTTCAGGGGGCCACCACAACTGGTTTTTAATGTTAAAATCACCTATTTGTAGTCAATGAACAAAAGTCAGATTATTTATACTAGAGAGTGCCAACTATCAAGTTCTACGCAAAAGTAATGTAATACCATTCTTTTAACATCAGTAAAACCTCTGGGCATGTATTTTCTATTACAGATGCACAATTTTAAAAGAAAAAAATATATACATAAACTTATGAGTCTCATGAAATTAAAGTGCAAATCTGAACCACTATGGAAATGCAGGGAAAACAGGTTGCCTTACTTTTCTCCTGACCAAGCTTCTGTCTATTTTTAGACAGGCACAGGAGTGCTGCTCTTGAATAGCTAATTAAAGAGCGAAGCGGGAAAGTCAATGCGGAGGAAATTCTTTTGATTAACTTGTACACTGCATTTATTTCCTCTGGAATAATCTGCATCATCCATAGAGTACCCACTTAATCAATGTTCTGTATCAAGCACCGTTTCTGGGAAAGAAGGAGAAGGGGCAGGCATAGAAAGTACTAGAGAACCCTTCCTCCCCATCTCAAGCAAATCCCTTCTGTCACTTGTGCTCAATTTTATCATCTTGGAAACCACCTGTCTGAAAGATGAATTTCCCTCAAACTCCAGTATGCTGAACCTTGCCCAAAGTTAAAGCAAACATGTTTTATGCATGATCTGGAAGTCTGCATGACTGCAGTGTGCAAAGCCACATGGACAGTGCCTCTCCCACCTCTGCAGACTAATTATGGCCAGTCTGGGCTGCCTGGCAGACTCCTAGTTCTGCTCTTACTCTGTGTCTGAGTGGAATGCCCCTAATGCATACAAGTTTACTTCCAGGATGGACACACACGCTGGGTCCTATTCTCTAAAACATCTAGCATTTTATCTACACTTTGAAATAACAAACAAACAAACACATTCCTCAAGAAGGCCTGATATGTGGGAGGCACTAAAACACTTCTCGTTAGTTGTTTAATTTGTTCAACATGGAGTGACTACTCATTGCCAACCTTGTGCTAATGATTAGAATAAAGTCGTGAAAAAGACAAAGCCCCTCCCCTCATGGAAATTACATGCGTTTAAATGCATAAACAAATAAAGGTTGTATTTTCAGGTGATGTCAAATTCTATTTAAACATAATGCATAAAAATTAAGATGACGTGTATGAGAAGATCTGAATCATGTAAAAATCTCAGGGCAAAGCAGCCCGGGCAGAGAACAGCAGCTGTAAAGGCCTTGAAGGGGGAATGGGCTTGGCAGACGGGAGTGAGAGCAAGACAGGACTGTGGGAGCAGAGGGACGTGAGAGAGTGGAGTCCCAGAGACTTGGGGGACTGCGTGAGGCTTTGTGGGTCCAATCAAAATTTGGGCTGTACCAAAATGATGGTAGAGCTCATTGGAAAGAAAGGTTTTGGTAGGAAAACGATACAAACAGAATCGTGTTTGAAGATGGTTCTGACTACAACATGGAGAATGTACAGTACAGGGCAGGGGAAGAAGGTCAGCTGAAGGAAAGTCGTCGGCATACGTTGTGATGAGAGTTCCTGTGTGATTCTTTCCAATACTGAGTATAACTCTAATTAATGTGGTCCTGTGCAACTTTTTTGAGATTCCTTTTTAAAGAAGTCTGTTGCTAGGGAGGTTGCTAAGGAGACCGAGCAAAGCCAGGAAGAAAGTGACTTCAGTATTTTATGCAGACTGTATTTAAATACCAGAGAAGGGGAGCCCTGAAAGGAGAAAAATAAGTGAGTTTAAAAAGGTCAGAGAAGGAGTTTGTGTGTGCATATGTGTGAGTGTGTGTGTGTGTGTGTGTGTGTTGTGATTGTGCCGGTTTTCACCACTCCCAGCAGAAAGAAGATTGGTGGCATGCCTTCAGGTGACCAACAGAAGAATTTGTCTGGAAAGGGGATGTAACTCTTAATTCAAGAAAAGTTAGAACTAATCAAGATCCCACTGGCTGATTAAAAAAGCCAGTAAAAATAGGAAGACAGAACTCATGTGAGGAAGAAAGCAAAACGTAGAAACAGGAAGGACCATCTCTCACTAGAGATGGTTTCATGTAGTGTTAAGACAAACCTAGAACTTAAAATCGCACAAAAATTCATTAGTCACTTAAAATCTATGAGACCTTAGGAAAGTTTCTTAAATATTTACAAGCTTCGGTGTCCTCAACTATAAGACGGGGGGGCAACTCTATCTTGCTGGTGGTAGCTGAAAATGCTAGTGGCGCTCCAGCAAATTAATTCTCTCTTTTTCATAGCTGGGAATCTTTGGAAGACAACTGTCCAGTTCAGGCCTATATTTCTCAGCTTCCTCCTGACTCCTTGCTCTCCTCCCCCACCTTGCTTCCAAGTTTGGTCTTGTGGGTTCTTCTGGCTGATGGAATATGTGTATGTCACTTCCCCGGCCATTTCTAAGAAACAGCTGTGCTACTACACATGCTCTCTTTTCCTGGTGGCTGGGTGAACGTGGGGGATGCTGAGGCCTTAAAAGAAAGAGTAACCATGAGACGGAGGAACCTGAGTTCTAGGATCACCACGTGGAGGAAGGAACATCACTTGAGAGGATCAAAGATTTGGGTGGGAGGGCGTAAAGTTGAGTGGTAGAGCACATGCTTAGCATGCATGAGGTCCTGGGTTCAATCCCCAGTACCTCCATTAAATAAAAAAAAGGATCAAAGATTGGACATTTAGATGTGTGGAAATAAACTTTAATTTAAGTCATTAAATTAGTAAGCTACTAAAATTTGGTTGTTTATATTGCCATATCCAACACATGTACTTATTATGAACACTACAGATGATCCATAGTGCCTCACTTAGCAAAGCACACCTGGTAAGTTAAACTAAAATGGCATTAGTTTTGTTATCTTGGACAAATTACTTAACCTCTCTGAGTCTTATAATTCACTCATGTGCAAACTATGTCTCCCTCAAGTATTTTCCTCTCTGCTCTGAACATCCCCAATTCTGTCCATCATTCTTCAAATGGAAGAGTTTTTAGATGGTACATTATCTTTGTTTTTCCAAAAGCTCTCAGATTGTTCAAATGCTCCTCTTAGGTGGTAACACTCAGAATTAAATACATTACCATAAACAAGTCTAGTATAGTGGGGCTGTCTGTGTCTGTGTTATAACCTTGTCCGTGTTAAATATTAGACATCTATTGTAGTTAAAGATTACGTGAGAACCGGTGAAACCAGTGTCTCACTACCCATTAAGCCAGTAATGCACTAATGTGCATAAGTGAGCCTATGCCTTCATTTTACACTGATGCAATCATATTCTGGGACCAGAGCTTTAATGTTACTGTATTTGTTTTAACTCATCGTGTTCCCATGGGTGTCACCCATCACATTAACTACTTCTTCCAACTTTGTGTTATCTCCAATTCTGATAAACATAGCTCCTGTATCTTTTTCTAAACAATTATCAAAATGCTGAGCTGAAAGGCCAAGTTCATTATATTTTCTTCTGGAGGAGAGTTTTAAATATACCAGCAAATATCCAGATTTTTAAACATATATTTCCAAACAGCCATCAATCATCTTTATACTCAGAAAGTGATTTTGATATATTGATGAATTCCCACTATTTATTTTCCTAGGTAATTTCAACTTCCTGTTCACCTATTTATAACTTATCCACTATTCAGGGCCCATCTACCTGAGAAGCAGATGCGTTCAACAAACATTTGAGAAAGTAATTTTCAAAGAAGGTCCCACTTTAAATGGAGTGTTTTAGAAATTTGAGAGTATTTTTCAGTTGTCACAATAATTTGGGGGCCCATTGGAATTTAAGATATAGGGATGACCAGGGGTCCTATATATACTGCAGTGAGCAGCTTTGTCCTACATCCTAGACAATTGTCTCACATCTGGCAACTATCAGATATCCTGCGGGAGATCCGTGTAGATGAATAATCTCCATAAAATATCCAAGACTATATCCTAATTCCACTTTGCACAAAAATACAAACACGTACATACATTTTCTCTGTTTCAATTACACAGAATTTTTCAGAAATGCCATTATGCTAATCAGCAAAAATGAGCTTTCTTAGTAAATCTACCAAGACTTGTTCACTTTTTTGGAAAAGCACATCATAATTTGCAATAATCTTACGAAAATAAGTTGGCAATACAACATTCCTGTATCAGTCTGCATTATTATTTGCTATATTTACCTATGTCTATGTATATATATACACACTGAGTTTATGTATTAGCCTATATTTAAGTTAACAAAGATTAAAAATGTAAATAATATTCAGATTGTTTTCTGTTTTTCATGTATTTTTTCATAAGTAAATGCAAGTGGATAACCACTTATGCCTTCTAGTATATTCATGCCTTATCCTTCACTAATGATACACATATTATTATAATTTTTTCTTATTTTTTCTTTTTATTAGAGTTAGAATATAATGTTGTTTTTTTTAAACGTGTGCAGGTAGGTTTTATTATTTAAATTTCAGAACAGTAAATAGGATATTTCCAATTATTTGTTATAAAAAAGAGGAGTTAGGTCTGACAGGATTAAAAAGCATGAATTTAATACTATATATATGGACTTCTGTGGCTGATTGGTGGAGACTAGATAAAGAAAAGAAATAGCTCTGGTTTAAGAAGCAAAAGTTTAGATTAGAAACATATGTAATAAACACAATGACAGACAGACATGTGGAAAAAAAGTATAAAAGACACACAGAAGAGAAGCACCTAATTCAGTCGTGGGTGTGTAGCAAGTGATGTCATTGCCCCTTGGCACTCATCGTTCCTGTATCTGCTGACAGGTTCTTACTGTAAGTACCTGTGATTCTCTGTCTCTGGATTTTCTCCGATCATCCTTCTCTGAGCATTTTTAGCCCATGCTCAGGGCAGACTGGAAGTACCACTGAAATAATGGCTCATCCCCTCCCAAGAGCAGTTCTCAGCCAATGAAGGGAGAGAGCAGGTGCATAAATACCCAAGCTTCCTCATCTCCCAGGTAGGATTCTGAGGCATTTTCTATGCTGTTTCCCAGAGGTTCCCAACATGACTGAGCCCCAGATGCCCACAGGGGTAACTTGCTTATTAGTTTTCCCTACATCACCTTCGTTACCTCCCACGCACCATTTTCCCACTTCTGTTCCACACCCTGGATTCACCTCGTAGAGAAACTACTTGAACTGCACTTAGGGTTCTTCTGGGTAAGTTCAATTTAAGGCAGGTTATAAATTTCATTTGCATGTTTGCTCTTAAGATCCATTCTCTACCTCCTCCCTGATCTGCTTTGTATCTCAGGGAACTATGTTTGCCAGCCTCCCCTTGCCAACTGACATGAAGTTGGTTTGGACAATGGAAGTCATTAGTGGAAGAATGAAAGGCAGGAACAGAGAAGGCAGAAGATTTATACATCTCTCACTCTGCATGATGGCATTTCTAGCAGCAGCTACGCTTTCTCTGGTTCATTTCCCAAGGAACAGTCTGTCATCTTAGGTCCTACCTGGCAGCCCATACCATGGTTCTAGCTTTTGCAAGACAATCCCAAATTCTAGTCTCTGATAAACCACCTATTTCTTTTTTTTTTCCTTCCAGCATGATATAATTAGGAAATTCAAACAGCTTAGTGTTGCTAGAATATTCAGTGAAATGATAAATGACAGGAAATTAGCTGGAAAAGTAGGAAGAAGCTAGATGAAGGAGGACATCAGATATATGTCACGGAATTTATCCTAAGTAAAACTTCTGAATTCAAATGCTGTCTCTTACTTTTATTTTTTTCTTTTAGAAAGCCCTCCATAGTCTTGAGTTATTCAACTTCATGTGAATCCTGAACTTTTAAATTACAAGATAATTTTTTTTCATATTTTCAGTTGCATCATATATATTTCTATGGGCAATAAAATTATTCCCCAACATAGGGACAATACAATGTAATGAGATGGACATTAGACTGGGGGTTAGGAGATGTGAATCCTAGGACCTGTTCTCTCACTTTGGGATAATGATGATAAGCGAACCAAAAGAATAACCACAAAGACCACTGGACATTACCTCAACATATGGATGAACAGCTGCTCTCAAAATGTTTCTTGATTCTCGCTACTTTAAAGAAAATTGTAGGGCAAAATTCAGGTGTCTATGGGCCATGACACTTTGCCCTAAGTGAGGTCACACTTCTTACTCTTTCGGTGAAAACAAAATCTAAAGACTGTACAAGAACTACTTATATCAAAACAGGACTAACTGTGTTAAATTCAGGAAATTATTAGTTAATTGTTTTTCTTCCTGGTTCTTTCTCCCCAAGGGCACTCCAAAGAATGGCTGACAAAAATGTAAACTGATAAACCATGGGATACTAAATGCCAAAGTTTAATACATACACATAGTGACAATTTTGTGGTTTCCTATGTTTTCAGAGGTCTGATGAATTGATTACAAGGGTTGTGAAATTAGCTGAGGCTGAATTCATTTTCATCATGATATATTAAAAAATAATAAGGAAGAAAACTTCTAAAACCATTGTTGTTATTTTATTCCCAAGTGTCCCCATGACCAAATTGCAGCAGAAGTTATGATAAATTAGGGAGTAAATTAAAGCAACTTTGACAAAAAACTGTTTTTGACTGATGTGGACCTAGAGAGGGGTAAGCATGGCTCAGGCATTTCTGCAGACAATTCAAGTGCTTTCAAGTCTTCATATTTCAGTGCACACGAGACCTCCTTAGTTACCAAAAAAAAAAGTGCTTCCTTTGTAGGAGATCGGCAATTTCCCCGGCATTGCAGTATGACATTTCCCCCGATAGGCTGTCAAAAGCTTGGGCATTGAATTGCATTTTTTGCCAAGCAGTTTCCCTTCTGACTTATAAAAACAAGTGGTATTTCATCCTTCTTTACTGGAGTCACTTTAATGCAACATAAACTCAACTCTCTGGGCTGTATGAAGATGGTACAAACTTGAGGAATTCAAAGAGTACCTATTATTTCCTTAATTCCAGTAACTGTTTTCCTGCCACATTGCATTGTGTGACTTCTTTGCTTCAGAAGAATTTATCACTCTTTAGCCACCAAGAACTACTTGAGGGACACGCCACTATGTGATCCCCATGCAGTTTGTCATCAGATTCCCATGAGTCTAAAACTAAAGCACAGTGGGAAAAAACTCAGGACAGTCAAGGGGATAGGTCAAGACTTCTAAGTACCCCAGTGTTGAATAGGCTCATTGATTCCTGTGTGGTAGCAATTTACCACCATATTTGTATCTTTCATTAAAATGATGTCCAATAAGATTTTCAATCAATCAAAAAAGAATTTACTGATCTCCTGTATCATGTAGCTTGTGTCTGACAGGCTTGGCTGTAAATCCTGGCTTTAGTTACCATTTTTATAATGCTGAGAGAAAACTAAATTTCCTTGAGTCTCAACATCTTCATATGTAGAATACTGCAATACTGATTCCTTCCTTAGAGTAATGCTGTGAAGATAAAATTAGATGATTCTGTGGAGTCATACTCTGATATAGTTCTTTTTTATGTGATCTCAAATACATGTACTTGGCAGAGTCAGGATGGTGATGGATTTTAAATAGTGTGGGTGATTGCTATGGACTAAATGTATCCTTCCCAAGTTCACATGTTGAAGCCTTAATCCCCAATGTGATTATATTTGGAGGAGGGGCCTTTGGGAGATAATTAGGTTTAGATGAGGTCATGGGGATGGTGCCTCCATAATGGGACTGGAGCCCTTATAAGTAGATAAAGAAATCTGAGCGCGCTCTCTTCAATGTGTGAGGAAACCAGGAGGAAGGCTGCCACCAGAACCTGCCCATGCTGGCACTCTGATCTCGCCTTCTCAGTGTCTGGAACTGTGAGAAATAAATGTTTGTTGTTCAAGCCACTCTGTTGATGGTATTCTTGTTAGAGCAGCCTGAATTAAGACAGTGGTATTACCTGACATCCGCTCAATGAGCAAATGTCCTAGGGCAAGAACCTAGGATTACAGAATCTGCTGTTTCCTGGGATTAACCCAGTTTCCACTTGCCTTACACATTTTGAGCATCTCACTGCAGAGCGTATTATTCCAAAGTTTAAAAAAGTATATTTTTCCTAATGTAGCCTTTAAATAGTCACCTCACTACCTGCCCAAGTCAAGAAACAGCAATTTCTTTCTATGATAAAGAACAATGACAAAAACTGGTTGCTTTGGTCTCACTATGAGATTCTATAACTATCTATAGACTAATAACATACGAGATTTCTTGTTGCCTTTCCTGGAGAATCAGGGAGAATTCTTTTTGTTAGAAATAGAAAAACCAACTCAGGTTCCTTAAGCAACAAGAAAAGCTATTGGTTCCTCTTGGTTTCTATTACTGGATTAGGGGTGACTCAAGACTCAAACAATATTTCTGATACACAGGTCCTTCTCACCAATTCATAGCTCTGCATTTTCAGGGTTGGGAGGATTCATATAAAGTTCCTTTCTTCTTGGTCCTCAAAAGGCTCTTGAAGCTATGAAAAGAGGAATTCAATTTTTCTTACGGCTCAAACCAAAGCTCAAGAACTGTGTCTTGGTTGTTTTTGCCTGGCTTATAGGACATCCCTAAATCCATAACTGCAGCCAAGGAGATGGAATTCACTGATTAGTTTAATTCAATCAGGGCCCACTCAGGATCTGTGATGAGGCCAGTCCCATTCAAATTCCACATGGCTGGGAAATTAGGGGTTGTGTTAGAAAGGCAACTTGATGCTGGGGAAAAGACCAACAAATAATCACCATGTGTGCTGACATTAGAATCTAATTCTCACGTAAAATATGATTTCATAGGAATTACATGAAAACATCTCTACTTGTGTGGGGCATACACATGTTAATGTCTCCTCTGCTCCCTTGTCTTTGCTGTAGTTGGATCTTTTTATCTTATGTTAGGCCCAGAGGAGGATACAAAGTTTGGAGGTTCCTCAAAATATTAAAAATAAAAGTACCATATGATCCAGCAATTAACTTTTGAGTATTTTTCCAAAAATACATAAATAAATTAAAGCAGTAACTCAAAAAGATATATGCACCCCCATTTCTATTGCAGCATTATTTATAATTGCCAAGATAAGGAAAAAGCCTGTGTCCGTTGATGAATGGATGGATAAAGAAATGGATAAAGATATAAACACATCTAGATAAGGATATATAGAAAGAGATATATAAGGGACTATTATTCAGCCATAAAAAAGGATGAACGCGTGCCATTTACAACAACACGGATGGACCTCTAGGGCATTATGCTAAGTGAAATAAGTAAGAGAGAGAAAGACAAACACCATAAGATCTCTCTTATACGTGAAATCTGAAACAAAACAAAACACCAAGATCATAGACAGAGTACAGACTGGTGATTGCCAGAGGCAGGGGGTGGAAGGTGGGAGAAATGAGTGAAGAAAGTCAAAAGGTTAAAAAAAAAAAAATGCAGTTGATGTAAGAGAGACACAAAAATTTTGAATCATTTTCAAAGTATTGACTATGTATTTTTATATTTTAAAAGTATAAAAAAATCTGCCTTCAAGGATTGGTCTTCATAAAAGAAACGGAACAATTTGTGATAATATAAAATTATGTGCTAAATTGAGTAGTTTGGATATTGAAGTATTTTAAATTCCTGGCTTTGTCATGCACTATGAATAAAATATTATATCTCACTGCCTTACATGTTATAAAAATGTTTTTAAAAGGTGGTGGATTTCCGAGTGCAATTCCAAAGTCAGATCGAGGATGCTATTTTACAATAGCACAGCTTTTAGAGATGAGCGGTCCTGGGGTTGACTTTACTCATTTAGCCTCCCTGAGATTCTTACAGTAGAGGTTATAAATATCTACTCATGGAATATTGGGAGGATTAATTGAGAAGATGCACCTAACACACTGCCAGACACAAAACAAATAATAAATAACCATTATTGTTATTACCATAATTTGTGCCTGGCACTCTGATTTGGCATTCAAAGTCTCTTCCACATAGAAAATAAAGATGACATAAATATAATAGTTTGGCATTTTGTGATGAACCAGAGATGTTCTGGTTCACACACACACACACACACACACACACACACACACGCACGCACACACCGCTTCTCTGCAGAGTTGGCTGCAGACCCAACAGCTCATGGATCGAGATGCTGTGAGTTGCAGTCTGCAGAGTTGACACTCAAGCACAGGAAGGAACGTTGCCCACCCTATGGCATTCTGCTTCATCCTGCCCCCATCCACACACATAATTTGCATGAGTAGGTGGTATCAACCCCTTAATCAAGTGTGACTCATTTCCTCCCCAATATATGAATCAAAAAAGAACAGAACATGACCAGACCCCAGGTACTAGCAGGGTAATGCCATTCTTCCAGGAAGTTAAAGAAATACATATTAAACATTTAAGTGGATTGTACAGAAGGAATTTTCTATTTGATGGAGCTGTTGTTCTTTCAGAAACTGTCATGGAAGCTGCTAACGACAGAAATTCAGAAGAATTTTGACTATTGAAGCAAAACAAATCAATCAAAAGGGAAGAACCAAATGTCACCAAAGGTCTCTTTCCTTCTAAAGAGTCTTCAACTCAGCTATTCACAAATGCAGTCCACTCTCTCAGCAGTATCCTCTCCTAGCTTTTCTGTGTCTGGGTGTGATTTCTGTCTTTGCTAGCAAGCCAGAAATAGCCTCCTCTCTCCAATGTGTGCATGTGTTTGTGGGGGTGGAGAGAGAAAGGAGGAGACAAGTGAAAAGCAAATGGAGGCAGATGGGGGGAGGAAGCTCCCGCAACCCCCTAGGCTTCAAGCGTGCACAAGGCCCGCTCAAGCCTGAGCTGTCCACGCTGGTCTACCCCCTTCTTCTGGACACCCCTCTTGTGAGTCATGACCAGAAAATTCTCCACCCTTCTCTGCAGGTGAGTAGGAGAGTGTCTGGGCTAGGATCAAATAGACACAGTCACTGCTGCGGTGTACAACACCTACCGTAAGTTCGGGTGTGCTTGTCAGCTCCAGAACAGCTCTTGATATTTTATCAATTTATTCAGAGGGAGGAGAAGTATCATCAAGAGAACACATGGGATCTTGACAAATTTCTTCCTCCATTGCCTGCCTGGGCTGAAAGTGTCATCTTTGGAAAGTGTTTACATTTTTTAAATACATGAAAATGCTCATCTGCACCTTCCCCTGCGGCCTTGTGCTCCTCTTCCCCCTTCTCTTTCCAGCTTGATTTCTTCGTCTAGAATTAGAGATTATTCACGGAAACAGTGTTTACAAAGGTGAGTTTCTTTCAGGTCAACCACAGCTCGCTTATTCCCCGGGCCAACTTGAGTGTGGGTGAGAGGCTCTGCGGGTGTCCCTAAGAGAGGAGGCAGGAACTTTCCCACGACTGAAGAAATGTCCCTGAGACAACTTATTCCCCATCACTGATGTCTGTATCAACAGCTGATTTAGAGTTAGATTCCACTCCAAGCGTTCACACTTATGGGGGTGGAGAAAGGGATTGGGCAGCCAAGAGTTATTTGAATGATTCAGCTACAGCCACCAAACGGTGCTGGGTGGTTACCAAGCAACAGTCTCAAAAGCTTCCTGGCAGCTCTCTTTAGGATCCCTCTCCCCTTTGCAGTCAACCCTTCTTTTTGCTTAGCCTATACCTTCTGCCTAGAATATCTGTCCCCTTCTGCTCTTACTGAATTTATATTCACTCTTCATGACTTTCCAAGTGCCATCTCCTCTCTGAAGGCCTTCACTGCTCTGACATTCTCCATGGCAGGGAGAAAAGTGAGGTGGAAATTAATCTAATTGTCCCGGATCATCTTTTTGAGCCACACAAGCCCACAAGTCAGAGGTCTCTAGCCTCCCCCTACTTTGTTTTGTATTTTCACCATTTACTGCATTCAGATAAGGTAGATTATGGTACCAACATGGAATAGAACATGGGCATTTAGGCAATGGGGTCTGTTTCATAAAGGATGAAACAGATCTCATAGGAAAAACAATGTAAAATCTCTTTTCCCTAATGGTTCTCAAGTCTCCATTCTATTCCCAGGTCCAAGTTGCCTCCTGACTGGCATATAAAGAAAATATATCTCAAGTCAAGGAATTCTACAGAGAAATATGTGACAAATATGGCAAAATATATGACTAAAAATAAGCAAATCAATTAAGGCAACTCATAGAAAGTTATGGCTTGTCTGCATCCTACCACTTCCAATGAAAAACGTTTCCATTTGAGTTTCACTCTGCACCTTTTCAGGGAGGTTGAACACACATTCACTCATTTTCAGTGGGCGTAGCACGATCTCAGGAGTCCAGAGAACTAGGTTTTAGTCCTACTTCTGCTATTATTTACTATAAAGCTTTGACAAAACCTTTAAATTTTAAACTTTCTTGATCAGTAAAATGGAAATATGAATACTGGTTAACATTTTTTAAGCATTACTATGTACTAAGCACTGTGCTGTTTTAGCTTTGCATATGCCACCTCGTTTAATACTTGTCAGTACAGGATTAGCCTCCGTTTATAGACAGGGAAGATGGCAATACTGCATTTATCATGTGCATCTATTGACAGGCCCTTTGTCCTTGAGATAGATACTATTATTATCCTCTATTTTAACAGGCACTGAGGCATTAAGAAGTTAATAGTCGGCCCAGTACAGAGCTGGAGTCCCACACCAACCTCTCTCTAAAGCGTGTGTGCTTAACTGGAACACACCACTGTCCTAAAAATATCTGCTGCTGAGCGGCCTCATGCCTTTCTTGGGAGGAACCAACGAGACTTTAAAAATGAAAAGGTTTGTTTATCTGTTTTATATATAGTAGTTAGTATCTGCAAATCTTGAACTCCCAATTTATCCCTTCCCATCCCCTCCCTCCCTCTGTAACCATAATGAAAAAAAAAAAAAAAAAAAGAAAAGGTTTGGATGCTATAAATCTCTCTATCCGGGATAGGAAAAGCATGGAGACAATATCCCTCTGTCCACAGAAGAGATTGCTAATTTCAGGGGGTCAGCACTATGCCTGTGCAGTGGGCCAAATTCTGCCACCTGTTTATGTGAATTAGGTTTTATCCGAACACAACCACACTCACTTCTTTAGGTATTGTCTTAGCTGCTTTTCAGCTGCAATGGTAGAGTTGAGTTGATTGCAACACAAATCATATGGCTTTCAAAGTCTAAAATATTTACTATTTGGCCCTATTCAGAAAACATTTTGCTAACCCCTGGATTAGAGCATAATTTCATACCACCCAGTACACAGTTTCGGAGTCATTATATACAAATTGCTCCTGGCACCCACTACGATTGAAATTTGACCAACAAATAAACCTGTTAGGTATTCCTATGATCTAAAAAATGTCATTTATCATTACCACTAAATCAGATAGAGAAACTGAATCATTAGCAGATCAGTGGACTCATTTAAGGTCACAGGAATACCTAGTGACATTTGGGAACTCAGGTTTCTTGTTACGCGGGCTTCTTAAACTTGGGGTGGAAAGCTCTCTCCTCTAACCATGGGCATCACTCGAAGAGCATTTCTGACTCAGGGGCATGGAATGTGCAGAGCAGGGATTACTAAGTAAACCACAGCCTCATTCCATTATTTCTGGAGACCTTTCTGTACTGGTCCCTGCAGACCTCAGTATCACACTATGACTGACTCTGCCACCAAAAGGAACCAAGTCTGAGTCACCACATGCCTACGTACAAAAGGAAAAACGCAGAAGAGAAAGAATGACCTGAAAACATTCAGGGGAAAGCAGTGTAGAGAGAATGAAGTGGGTGGAGTGGGGTATGTTGCCCATCCTGGTACATTCAGAAATTCTATTTCAAGTCAACTTTGGATCTCATTATCTTGTCCTAAATGCCAGGCACAAAATGGCCACAGCACAGCTATCTTAACATTGGGAGGGACCATTTTTAGGAAATGACTTCAGCCATGTACTGAGTGAACTGAAGAACAGCAATGCAGCCTATGCTCGGCAATGCCCAGTGGCTTACCCGAAAGGAATACTGTGTGTGCAGATTTCCAAGACACCCACACTTGGGAGATAATGCCAGTGAGTTAATCAAATACTTTTCTGCCTGCACAACTGTGATACCTAAAGCTGCTAGGAACATCATTTTTAGACATCCGTGGGAGGGATTCTTTTTGTAATTCTGCATTTCTTTAACTCCCACCACATGTCTAGGCTTGCCTTCCAGAGACACACACTGCCACCTTTTCAGAGCATTTTTTTCTCTTTTTCCCTTTTGGCCATGAACTAAGTAGGCTTCCTCGGGCTGACTGCAGTAAATGCTAAAGTAACAAGCATGGTTTCTCTGGCCCTACGTGAACTAACCTGCACACAAGTCATGCTGGCTGCCCTAGCATCGAGCCCATCCCTCCTTCCCCCAAATCTGCTTTTGTTCCTGCCTCCCCAGGCACCATCCCTCACCTCAAGCACCCAGTGAAAACAAAGGGTCGGTCAATTCTGACACCTTTAACTGAATGTCTACTCTAAGCTGAATTCTAGGACAATGGTGGCAAATAAAGCACAGAAATAGCGTTCTGAAAGACAACACTCGGATGGGTGGGCAAGATTAATAAACAGAACATGCAAAAGAGTGGGCCAAGTGCTGTGACAGGACAAGCACAAGCGACGACGGAATCACACAGAGGGGAGGCAGCGTCAGGGAGGTTTCTGAGAAGCAGATACACTTAAGCTGAGGCAAGAAACACGTAAGATTTAGCCGAGAAAAGATAGTGGGGAGAAAACCTCCAGCCACAAGGAACAGCATATACAATGACCTGGAGGAAAGAGAAAACATTTTGAAACTGTAGGAAGGCAGGCAGAACTAGTAAAATAATTAGGCACACAAGCTTGGTGGGCAGAAAGATCTGAATCTCAATTCTGCAACTTTGGGCAAGTTATTTAACCTTTTCATGCCTCCGTTTCTTCATCTGTAATATGGAGGGGACAACAAAACCCGCTGTATATAGTTGTGAGGTTTAAACAAATAACACGCAAAGTGACACATGATAAGCACTCAAAAACTGTCAGTTATTATTCTGTTAACATTTTACTACTTTTTATATATAGTATTATCATTGTTTATTATTTTTAATATGAAAATGTTACTTTTTATTATTAAGCCTCAATTTATTTTTAAGTCTCAACTGAAAAAAACTAAGAGTAACAATACTTACCTTCCTGGACTCTTACAAAGAATAAAATAATGCCTGACAGTAAGCAAACCAAACACTTGTACATAACTCTGTTAGGGATGTTTTCACCTGAAAATAGCAGAAGACCTTCTGGCAGAGTCAATATAAGACAACAAAAATAAATGTTATGAGTATTTTTCTCACACAAAAAGAAACCTGGATATAGGCACCTGCTGGCCTTGGTTCAGTAAGTTGATGGAGTTTGGGTTGACATTTCTGCAGTTCTCTTGGAATTTCTCTTTGCTTGTTGCTTCCATCACAAGTGGTGGCTTTGACTGCTGACAGCAGATTTACATTCAAGGGAGAAAAAATGGGGAAGGGGTTATGTCAGGCACATGTGTTTCCCTTGAATAGGGAAGTGAAACCTTTCCCAGAAATTTCCAGGAGACTTCCATCCACAACGAATGGACCAGAACAGCACCATGTGGCTACCTCTGGCTCAAGGGAGGCTGGAAAGTGGGCATTTATCTAAAGATATTGTTGCTCAACTCAGTTGGAGTTTGTCAGCAAGGAAGAAGAGAGCGGATATTAAGCAGGCAATCAGCAATTTCTGGCATAGTATTATTTACTGATTCTTCCATGTGCCAAGCTCTGTGTTGAGTGCTATATGTGAATTATTCCACGCACTCCTCACATCTAATACAATGAGGTATTTATTATTAGTGTTAGCGCTGTTGTTTAATGAATACGGAGAAAGGAGCACAGACACAGAAAGAGAGTTATTTGGACACCATCACACAACTACTAGGTAGTGAAGTGGGTGTCAAAGCCAGGAAGACTGACTCCACGCCACTGAGCAAAAAAATAAATAAGAAATAAAGTATCCGCAGGGCTCCCAAAGACGTACTCACAACTATGAGCTACCATTGTGGTTGGACTATAACACAGGAGACTGCAAGCTTTCCCCTTCCTCTGAACTTCCATCCCACAACCCTGGCACTCAACTTTTCACAAGTCCTTGTGTTGAACGCTGTGCCCATCCCCACACGTCCCCCTCTATCACCACCCCCTCCCTGGTGGTGTTTCCTAGGCGTAGACTCCGTCACTCAGCAGCCTCTCAGCGGTGGCACTGGAGGGAGAAGGGACCACAGGCTGAGGATTCATGGCTGGAGACAGACTTCATGAATGCCAGCTCTTCTCAGCTGAAGTACCATCGTTAATTCGTCCCTCTTGCTCCTCTGCTTAGGCTCCTCTCATTGTTGACTTGAGGGAATCAGAAAAATTCTGTATTTCTTGTTAGGAACAGCATAACAGGGTTATGTGGCATCTGGCATTAGCTTCTGGCCTAAGACCTATGAGGCTGGGGAATATGTATCCTCATTAAACAGCAGTAATTTACAGTCCGTTACAGAATGGAATACTACAACACAAAAGCAGGCATGTGCCTAGACCTAGTACAGATCCAGCAGTGAGTTCACCTCAAATAGGAAAAAACAAACACAATCCCTACGCTCCTGTTCTTCATTAGACTCTACGCATGAGGGTAACGGGAGCTCCGTCACTGTCCTGTGGTTGATGCTATTTGTTTGCCAAAAGTTCTTTTTTTTTAAATGTGTTTCTGCAGCAGTCCACCCAGCATTGCCACCTTCGCACTGGAACCTTGTGGTCAAGCAATTAGTCCCAGTCCCAGTGGGTGTGTTTGTCCTGATGACCCACCGGTTCAGATGACTCCTTGAGTTGAGGATGCTCTGGGCAGAATTCTGCTGTAGGATACTAACTTGACAAACCTGAGACTTTTCAGGGTAAGAAAGAGACCATCCAAGAGTGGAGAGGAAATGGGGCAGCTAGATAATGTAGTTAAAAACATAAAAACTGGATACATTTGGATTTGAATCCTAATGCAAATGCACTATGTAAACTGGGGCAAACTCATCTCCTAAAGCCTCATTTTCTTCATCTGTTAAACAGGAAGGATATAATACTATTACCTGACGGAACAGACTAAATTAATGTATGTAGTGCCTGGTACACAGGCATTCAGTAAATGGCAGTCATTTATACGCGAGACCTAGGGCAGAAGCATTAACAAAGCATATGGTTTAGCAGGGGAATCTGATCCCAGGGGGACCAGGAGACCCAAGGGAAGTCTCTTCTTACTGGAGACGCCTTCTCTGCGCTCATTTTATCTTATGACTTGCCATTCTCCTTCAGCTAGAGCTGCTATTCTGAAACAGCCACGTGCTGGCTCCCCACTGTCCTACCCACGTCTATCTGTCAGAGCCTGCGTGCTCACTAGCTCTGAGCAGCTTCTGGTTACAAGGCAGAAGTTACGACAATTCCAGCCGTGGGGTCTCAGCCCTGTAGGTGAGCCTGATCAGAGGGATCAGCTGATGCTTCTCCCACTGTGACTAATCAGACCAATAATACATCAGCCTGTGATGTCTGAAGGAGTCCAGAGCCTTCTGGGTCTGCCTGTAAGAAAGCACAGTCCTTTCCACTGTCATCAGTGATTTCTGAATGAACAGCCTTACATGCTGGTGACACAAGAGCAGTGGGTTAGCTTCAAACTGTGACTGCCGCCCCTGCGCCTGGTGCAACGGGGCCGAATAGGACAAGGTGAGACCGCGGGGTGGAAGGATAACTCAGATTTTACTGCCAAGCAGAATGCTTTTCAGCCTAATGATTTCTGTTTTAAACAATCTGCCCTGGCCAGCTGAATCACAGACTGTCCTTTCTTCTGTGGTGATCTCAGCCTCTGCCTGTTTCAGTGTATGGTTTGCTATGGTTTATCTGAGTTTTTCTTCTTAAAGGTCACATCTGCATGGCAGCTTCCTTCACTAAGTAGCCAGTGCCTGAGGCAAGTATGTAAGATCTGTCTGTGTTCTCCATTAGGATTCAAAGCCCCCAGCTAGTAAAGTTATTTTAAACACAAAGTATTTAACCCAGTTGCACTCACATGGCCATCGCACCATAGAGCACAGGAGAGGGTTGGGAGGAGGCAGAATCCCCATTTGTGCAAGAAAAACAGTACACGCATATAGGGAGTTGCAATCCTAACTAGTGAGGAAGCACACTGGCTATTAGAAAGCATCTTTGAAAGAAAAAACAATTTTATTTGTTTTACATAATAATGGATTCAGAGAAGTTTTCAAAACAGGAAAATTGGTTGATTAATGGAAGCTTATTTCCAGATCTTTTGATAAGCTGAGTATCTACAGACTGGAAGCCAACTCTACATGTCCTGTGCGCTTTCCAAAGAATATTTCAATGTGTCAATTTTCTTCCATTTTTGGAAGAAAGGGAAACAAAATAGCTGAAGTTTTCTCAGAGCAAGTGAAAAGTGTCTCTCTGTTTTGTAAAGTAATGGGCCAGTATTAAGTACTTTCCTTTAAATAATTTTTTTTTCTTTCTCTGCATTGTAAGGAAAATTGTGTTTTTCCTCACAATTGGGCAGCACTTTCAACAACAGAAGAGCTTTCCACTGAGATTAAAGATTGTTCCAGACATCTAATTTCTCAGGGCATAGATTTCCTTCAGCCGAAAATGAGATGAACTCTGGGATCAGGAAGAAAGCCTTCCAAAGACCCAGTCTGTGGTTGAGTTGACTTGCCCAGCATGACATATTTGGATGATCCAATCATTTAAAAATAAAAAATGCTCTCTTAAGGATAAGGTAACCTCTAATACCATTAGAGCCCCCAACGTTGCTCTGATTGTTACACTCTTTTCTTTTCGTCTTATCTGTAATCTGAAAACCAGTGGGAAGTCAGGAGAACAAAGACATCTCAGACACTGAACATCAGTCAAGAAATCAGTTCTACTACAATGACAACTCAGCTGGTGGTTTTAAAAGTTTACACCATGAGCCAGCATAAAATGTAATCATCTCAGGAGTCAGGGCATACTGTGGAAGAGCAAGAAGCCTTGCTTCAGAGCTTGAGAGGATCAGCAGGAAAATACTTTACCGATGTGGAAAATGTTTTAGCGTAGATAAAAATCTTCACCATGTCAAAACGGTTTTGATAAACAATTTGGGATAAAGGAGGGCCTTATGTAACATTTCCATGGGGAGCAAAGTCCTGAAGGGCAGCATGGGGAAATTTAGAACAAAGAGCAGCAGGCGTGATCTTCAGACACCATTTGTACATCCTTTCTAGTATAAGCTCTGGCTAGTCCCGCTGAACTGTGGAATACCATTGCAGGGAAAAAAAAAAAAAAAAAAAAAAAAAAAGCCTTCTCTTAAAGCCCAGGAAGGTATTTTTAAAGTTTGCATATTTTTTTTTTTTCTGTCACTGCCAATCCTAAAAAGATCATTTCTCTGTTATTGGGCTGACTCCAGTAAAAGAAGGCCACAACACTAAATTTCCAGGATCAAACTTGTTCGAGTTTACTGAGTTTATCATTGATCGTCTGATGATAGCTGGCCAACTAATGAGAGCAAAGCACACTTGAGTGAGCTGGATCCACAGTACAGAAGGAGCAAGTTGATTACATTTCCTGAATAAGCTCCAGTTATGTAAGAAGATCCAACATCCACCACTTTCTTGTGAAGCTGTGATGTTCTCATTTTCCCCCAATGTAAACTAGGGTCTGTGGTGTGTTTATCTATCTGAATGTCGGTCTGTTATGTCCATTTTTTATAGTGAAGACTTCCTAAGACCTCCCTCCTATGCCCTTTTCCAACATTGCTGTTGTCAAAACCAATGTCATCATTTACCTTTACCAAACACTAACTAACTGTGAGGTAGGCACTGTGCTAAATGCTTCCTATACGTAATGTCATTTAATCCTCACAACCACCTTGTAGGGAAGATAATATTATCTCATGTATAATGCATCATGTAAATTCGAATATCGGCTCAGAAACATTAATTAACTTGCCCAAGATCACTGAGTCAGCAGTCACAGGGCTGGACTTTGGACCTAGTCTGCCTGAACCCAAAGCCCATCTTTTAGGGATTTATACTGCACCACTTTCCAAGGCTGAGCTTAAACCCCTCTTGCAACTTTAATCCATTCCCTTGTTAGAGGTTTACAGTGCAGTGACCAAAGTCCCTCATGCAATACCCAGCAAAGGAAAACTAGAGTTCACTTTTAGTTTCAAGGGTTGGGGAGATCCAGGAGCTCTGCAACAATCTAAAAATTACCCTATGAATAAAAATGCTTTGAAAATCTCACCCCCCACACTACGTTCCAACCACACTAAACCACTTGTTATTCTAACTGGGCTCTGCTTTACACTTGCTTTTCTGTTTGCCTCTAATTCCCTTCTTAAAATCTACAAAATGTTCAGCCTTTCCTTATTCTAACACTTAGCGTTCATTCTCAACAGCATATTTATTATCAGTGATGCTAAGAAGATTTGCTCCCCCCCAAAGCCCTCTGTCAAATGCAGGCTTCCTGCGTGTGTTAACGCCCAGTGTTTGGGTTCTCTTGTCTGTGTGTATAATGCTGAAGCCTGCTCTCCCCAGCTCTCTGGCTCACAGCCTTGTGAGTTAACCTCTTCGCTTTCTGTGGCAAACAGAAGAGAATGCAGCAAATGAAGGATTCTTTAAAGTCCTTTTCAGAGTGTGAGCTCAGCCCCTTTCCTACTGACACTACCTCCCTCCTCAACTGCATAGAGACATAGACACTATCACAATTTCTGTCCCATACACTGGTTATCTAACTATTTTATGCTGCATTTCCATATCAAAAAAAGCGTTTTATTGACTTACAACTCTTAAATTTGAAAAGGATCTCAGATTCTTTTTAGGCTTTTTGCACAGAGTTGTAAGAGATACTTTGGACATTATGCGAAGCCTTGAACAGGAAGGAAAAAAAAAAAAAAAAGAGTGCTGGTGCGCTTCTGCCCAGAAAGTCCCCTTAACCCTTGCGAGGCTGACATCTCCTAACATCTATGGAGCTAGTTAGGATGGTGCTTCTACATTGGTGAGGGGCATTTCTGAGTAGCTTTGTTATGTAGGTTACAGCGCTAACAACTGGCAAAAACAAAAGGATAGAAGCCAAGGTTCCTGCGTTCAAGGAAGTATGTAGCTCTGCTATAGAAATTCTGATCATAGGTGATGGAAGATAACACTTACTATTTCCAAGGTGCCAAGCACTGTATTAAGTACTTTACATGCATTCTGTCCTTTTTTTTTTTTTTTTAACATTTTCTATTGATTCATAATCATTTTACAATGTTGTGTCAAATTCCAGTGTAGAGCACAATTTTTCAGTTATACATGAACATATATATATTCATTGTCACATTTTTTTCTCTGTGAGCTACCATAAGATCTTGTGTATATTTCCCTGTGCTATACAGTATAATCTTGTTTATCTATTCTACAATTTTGAAATCCTGTCTATCCTTTCCCACCCTCTGCCCCCTTGGCAACCACAAGTTTGTATTCTATGTCTATGAGTCTGTTTCTGTTTTGTATTTATGCTTTGTTTGTTTGTTTGTTTGTTTTAGATTCCACATATGAGCAATCTCATATGGTTGCATTCTGTCCTTTAATCTCCTCAACTACCCTCTAGGGTGAGATAATCATTAGCTTTTGTTCAAATTTGAGGCAACAGGTCCAGAAAAGCTACATGTGCCTATGTTACCACAATCAGTAAAGGCAAGTCCAGTCTGGAGCCCATGGCCTTGACCACTTGGCTATGCTAGGATTTACTAAAGTGCTGCTGAAATGAACATCTACTGCTTCCAAACAAAGTGGAACACATCAAGAGCTCATCAGAAAAATAACATAATGAGGAAAGAAAGACTTTAGGCCAAACTATATACCATTTTCCTAAGTACATTGATAGTTTTATCCAATGTATTCATTCAAAAAGCATTTGTTGAACCTACCTAGTATATGCCAGGCACTGTTCTAGAGTTTGATGATATATCAGTGGTTAAAAGAAGCAAAAATCTCTCATATTCCTGGGGAGAGAATCAGACAATAATGATAAATATATAAGATGGGTGTTTAATAGTGATAGTTCTTGGTTGGGGGGGGAACAAAAGAAAGCGGAAAGGAGAGCCCCAGAGTGTGAGAGATCAGGGAGAAGAGGAAAAACCAGAAGGAAGAGTGAGAAGGCAGTGGTCAGTGACAGAAATGTAGGAAGAAAATCAAAAGAGTGTGATGTCCTAGAAGCCAAGTGGAAAAAGATTTCCAAGAAGGAGGGAGTCATCAACTGTGTCAAATGCCGTGGTGCCCTAATATGTGCTGTTTCGTAAAATGGTGAGGCCAAACACCGAAATGGGGTAGAGAAATTAGAAGCAGCATATGTGCGAAGGGTCGTGGTGAAATACCACAGACTGAGCAGCTGAAACAACAGAGACGACTTTTCTCAGAATTCTGGAGGCTGGAAGCCCAAGATTAAGGTGCTGTCAGGTGTGGTTTCTTCTGAGCCATCTCTCCTTGGTGTGCGGACGGCTACCTTCTCACTGCGTCTCACGGTGTCTTTTCTCTGTGCACGCACACCTGGGTCTCTCTGGGTACCCAATTTCCTCCGCTTATAAGGACATCAGTCAGATTGGATTAGGGCCCATCTTAAGGAACTTAATCACTTCTTTAGAGGCCCTATCTCCAAATATAGTCGCATCCTGAGACCCTGGGGATTAGGGCTTCAACATAGGAATTTTAGGGGGACACGACTCAATCAATATTTAGAGTGGTAGTTGGGCTTATTCAAAGAAGAGGTTTTCTGTTGAGTTTTTATGGTAGAAATGACTGTGTGATGTTGCCTATAACTTCAACTGATCTGGTCAGTGGAACAAGTACTTAATATTGCAAAATAAGAAATCACACAGAACACAAGTATAGATTATGTGTAGTTTGTTTTATGAACTCCTGATTAAATTAAACCTTTAAGAACTATACTCAGAATATATTCTTCCAAATTTTATTTTCAAACAATGACAACAGATGTTTAAGGATAGAGTTATGGATTCATAAAAATTTAGAAGAAAAATTTATTTACTAAAAGTTTTCTCAGCTCCTTTAATAAGTAAAGCACCTTTTAGTTTTGAAGGAGGGGACAGATTATGCTGCATTTCCACACATATATAATTGCAATTTTCATTTTCATAGATAATTTAATGCTTCTGGTGTTCACAGCACACCATTTGGGAAATGCTGCTCCAGGTTAGTAATAATAATAATAATAATAATAATAATAATAATAATAATAATAATAATAATAATAATAATAATAGCTAACACATGCTGATGGCTTACCATGGGTAAAGCCAATGGATGTCAATCTCCGTGGAAAGCCATTTTCATCTAGTCAATTGCTATTATTACTATTGTTGCTGTTGTGTTGTTTTAATCACTTCAGACATAACGAATCAAAATCTCAGTATGGAACCATGATTCTGATGAACGGCTAGAATTGAGAACCATCATGCTAAGAACTTTCTAAGCATTACTGCATTTAATAATTTCAGCTGCTTTAAAGGATAGGTTCTATTAGCATAGTTCAACATATTAGGAATGGTAAATGTTTGGCCTTAGGACTATCATTCTCAAGTCACCCACCTATGGAAAAAAGTTCTAACTGGCTGTCTCATTCCTTCCTACTACACCTTGACTTTGCTTTACAAACATGCTTAACACAGTACTTCAGGCAGCACTGTGAACCTGCATTAGCCTAATAAGGTGAATTTATTTCCTATTTCTGTTACATATAAATTATTTTATTGGGGAGACCCTATCTAACCATTCTTAGACCCTGTGTGACAAGATTCTGTTGGCTCAGAGTGGATAAAACCAGTAAGTAGCCATAACACCGATTTTAGAATGTTGTTGCTTTAAAATTTCTTTCTCCCCTATGTACATTTTTCACAAAAACTGGTTAAGGAAAGCTTATTCAGATTATTTATTCTCTAACACCTAGGATAAGTCACTTTATAAAGAAAGAAATTTTGAACAGTATGGGGAAAGAAAGGGCATATAGAATGTTAAGTTGCCAGCTGAGGTTTGAACAGTTAAATTATGGATAAAGCAGAGGGAGCACCAGAATGATGAAAAGAAGTGAAGAATGGAAAGAGAAGAAAACAAAAGCAAATTTGCATATTTTGAAAGTTTGCTGAGGATTCAAATGACCTAATCCTATAATTGGAGTCAGACGGCTTCAAAATAGGTTTTTAAAATATGACCTCTTATATGTTAAGATTAACATTAGCTGCCTGCAGGGTCAATTTCTCCCATTTTCCACAGCAACTGCCCTACTTGCATGAAAAACTACCAAAAAAAAAAAAAAAAATCCAAGAGTAATTCTCTCATTGTGTATTTTGAACTCAGATTGCTAATGTTCTGCTTCTTTTTTAAAAGCAAATTACACGAGACCTTAGAAATCAGTTCATGAATTTACCAGCCTTTCTAACTTTACAAAACCGTCTCACCTTGGAGAGTTAATCCCATGGGACTTAGACTCCAAAGTACTTGAGTCTCTTCTCTTTTCTGAACTTTTCATTTCAACTGGCATTTTGGGCTAGAAAACCCCAAATAATCAGCAGAAGTAAATTATCTATGAATGAATGAAAAACCTGATCTTGGATCAAGAAGTAGATGAAAGATCCAAGTTGTAAAACTAGAGCTGGCTGCAAAGAACATTTAAGGTCAGATCATGTGACACTACAAGTCAATAAGAAATCCCCAAAGAAGTTAAATACAACAGTCTGAAGCAAACCAAGAAAGATAAGGGGCCCAAGCTAATGGTAAAAATTCCTTATTCATAGTTAATGCTCTATTTAAGTACTGTGCTGAGGAGACTGAGGAGAAGGTTTTGCCATGTGTTCATGTGTCAGGATTATTAATATTATTCCTATCAGTTGATAGGAAGAACAAAGACTGCACTGCAGCACCCATTGTAACAATCAAAACCCCATGAAATGTGTCTTTTAAAAAGGGGGAGTCAACCTGCTAAAGGAAGGAGAGCTTGGCCATCTTCATCCTTCGTTCTAGCTTATTCTGTTTTGTAATACAACAGAACGGGCAGATGAACTTTAATGGGCCAATGAAGTACATATCTAGCAACAAAACTTTCCTCTTCCTTCCAGATTTAAATCAAGAGGCTTCTGAAGCCGTTGCTATGTGATCGGACTGTTGGTTTCATGGAGGTCATCGGTGATGTCAGCAAGCAGCACCTGACACCGGGTCAGGGCAGAGAGAAACCGGGCTACATTTTTAACCTGAGAGGTTCAGGTCCTGCTTTTGGCGCTTTTCTTGTCTCGTAAGGCTGTTTGTGTACACTGCTGACAAACAGGGTACAAATCATGATAAATCTCTCTCTTTTAGATACACTTAGGGCTTGGGGACTTCATGTTTTCCCACCTAGAAACAGCCTCCCTGCTCCCCCTCACCCCCCATATTGAAAGCAACATCTTGCCGCTCTAGCATCTAACACTCCTGAAAGATGAATTGTATCGGCATCTCCCTCAGTCAGCAAAAATACTTAGGCTACGGAATCAGAAAAAGGCATAGCTTTTACAAATGCCTGTCACCATATTTATACCAAGAGGGGACAGTTTTTCTTAAATAATACTTCTACATTTCTCATTCTCTGGCATAGAGGCTTTAGATGTAAGTGGTTTGCAGTTGAAGATTGTTAATTATCACATTCTTGGTGATCATTTGCATTTATATAGCATCTTTTATAGGAGCAAATCAAATCATTAAAGCTATTATACTAATGAATGCAGGGCGGCAAGTGTCTACCTCCACATCTGCGGTGAGACGGCCAGGGTCTCAGCGGAGCCAAAAAAGGAGCCTCCTGCATGCCTCTTCCAGACTCAGATGGTTCCCTTGGAGCTTACAGGCCTCGAGGGAAGTCCTCCAGCACTCTGCTGAGGTCATCTCTGATCCTCATGTGATGAAAATTATTTTCCAAAATTGTTTGGAGGCTCTGACTTTTAACTTCTGTCAGGCAAATCCTGTGTTCCAGCCTGAAGGGCTAGAGCGGTCCTCCTTGTAAATGCGTCTCTTCAAGTTCCATCAAAGGAGTGGTGTTCTTGGGACTCAGGGGCTAGGCATCAGGCCCATCGAATTGCAAGTCTTTGAAAGGTCTTAAAAATCATAGTCTCTCAAGATTAAAAATGACATTAAAGTCATCCGCTTTGACTCTGTCTAAATTTCCTTTATGGTAGCCTACCAAGAGGTCCACTAGCTTATACTGAATGTCAGGTAGGTGGCCAAACTGAGACAGGAAGGGGGCAGGGCACAGCCATTCAAGGAATGCTACAGCAATTAACATCAAAGTGGTAAAAGACTCAACCCCCCAGAAGGCCTCGAGGCTCAAGATGATGGGAGATTTAACTTCTAGTAGACCTTCAGCTTCATTATATGCTTATTGTAATATGTTAGCACAATGAGTAACATGCCTACAGGTGCCATGACTGTCCCGAGGCTAGCCACAAAAGGTCAAAGAGTGGGAAATGGCCAACTTCCTGGGAATCCCAGCCCCTTCCCCAGGCTAGTTAGACTGGTCCTTCCACTTATTTGCATATGAAGCTTCCAGAGCCCATAAAAATGGGCAACACTGCCCCTGGCAGCCCCTCTCTCTCCCTCTTCCCAGACGGCCCACATTCTGTCTATGGAATGTGTACCCACTTTTAATCTGAGCACCCAACCCCCACACCTTGTGGCCTTTCTCTTGCCTTTCAATGTATCTCTAAATAAATCTACCTTCACTCAACTGTAGCTCGCTCTTGAATTCTTTCCTGCGTGAAGCCAAGGACCCCCACTTGGAGGGGCACGTCCCAGGGGCTCAACCAAAGCCTGGGACACGGCCCTCCTCATGCCATACATCTGTTTTCCTGTATCAAAACCACCATTGATTGATGAAAGAAACTTCTGATCAATGAGACAAAGTCTTTCATTTTTTCCACATCATTTACATAATGCCTTGCCACTGCCACACCTTGAAGATACAGTGACAAACCAGAGGAACCCTGGCCTCAGGCAGGTTAACCCCCACGCCCTCTCTGCCATGCTGTTAGGAGTCCAAAGCAGGTAGAAGGACAAATCTTCCTTCCCTGAGCACCACTTGTGAGATTCTGTAAAAGTCTATCAGACCACCTTTTTACTTCTGGTAAACATATTACAAGCATTTCAACAAAACATTCCCTTGAAAGAAAGAGCCATTTCCTTTGCAACTTAAACTTTTAAATCCTTAAGACAGGGTACAAATCATGTTGGCTGTCAGGTCAACCTTATATTGACCTACCGTGAACTGTCTTTGAATTTGGTGATCACTGTCTGGATTTGTAAATACTGTGTATAGCAATGCTCCTCTTCTGGCTTCTGAGTAGGAAGAATACTTGTTTATTGTTTTCCATTGCTCTGATCTGGTACCACAAGCTGACAGACACTAAACACATATGCTGAAGTTCTTATAAATGTCTCCTACTTAAGTGCTTCAGGAGATAATTTCATGGGCTCTCTCCATGCTTCCATTAAAAGATAAACTGAGGCATATTAAAATTTTAAGAGTTTATTTGAGCACTGGAGTGGTTAGGAGCACTCCACCAACAGGAACCGGCGGCAAGACTATAGGGAAGACACAGAAGCAAAGTAAGGAAAGTATCTGATTGGCTAGTAGTTTAAGCCATTGCTTTATTTGGGGAAACCTAGCTGGCTGTTTGTGATTGGCCGTCCTCGGGTTTTGATTTCTTAATCTTGAGGCATCTGCGGGCTTAGGTTTTGGTTCGCTTGCTAGGCTATTAAGGCATTAGAACCACCTGAGTCTAATGGTCTACTTATTTAATTAATTTAACACTTCTGTTACAAAGACAAGTCCCCAAATTTTATAACTGGACAATAAGTACCTAAGCATATTTTCCAATTAGGTGATTTGTTCATTTGAGCAATGAGAAAGTTGTGTGATTCTCAAGGTCAAATCTGTTTTAAGTGGACAAATTTCTAATGTAAGCCTCAAAGTCACCAATAGCAAAGAAAATGAAAACCTTTACATTCTCAGGCTATTGATTTTTTAAAAAAAATTTTTGGTCAGAATATTGTGCCTCCAACTAGACTTGGGAATTGTAGTCAGATAATGCATGCTCCAACAACATTTTTATCATGTCCTCCCCAAGGCACTTCTTGGAGGCTCAGTGGTGTCTCCCAGGTCATCAAAAACAGTTAATTGATTTCTGTCCTGGTCCTGTGCTACTTTTCTACCTGTCACATTAAAATGATGGACACTTTCTTGTTTTCCCAGGGCAATTTTTTCCTAAACAACTATATAGAATTACCTGAAAATTTAGTTGAAGAGGCCATAAAGAGGGGAAGAGATTGGCTATTCAGGTTGGGTCAGATGGAATCTCCAGATTCAGGATTTGGTCTTCAACTTTTAGATAACTTTTTAAATTTTTAAATTTTTTTGCATACCTAGCGTTGTTCAGGGTCTTGGGACTGACCCATTAGCCATTTTGTAAGACATCGACAGGTAACTTAAATTCCAAAATATTAATTTTCAAAAGGGAATATAACTTTGGTGATTAGAATATTAATCTCTAGGATTTTAGGGCACCCACTTGCTGTGTCAGTGTGCACAAGAAACTTAGTCAAAGGCTGTTATATCAGCATGTATGTACAGTGAGAACAAAACAAGAGAGAGCTAATGGACATGGACATTGGAGTTAGAAGTCAGAGGTTTAAGGTCCACTCTACCAGTTGCTAGCTGTGAAACTAATTACTTTGTGCCTCAGTTTTTAATCTGCAAAATGGGTGTAGCAATTGTACCTAATTCACATCTTGTAAGGAACAAATGAATACAGAACACAGCTCTAAGTGAGCACTGGCTATATAACAGACTCTTTGCTGAAATCAGAGTAAAAAGATCTGCATGGTCTAAAAGCATATTTCATCCAGACGCCCCAAAGTCTGATCACTGTGGAATTTATCACTCTGGTGCCAGGTAATACTGTCATCAGATTCAGTATTTATCTCTTTTGGGCCTCTTTAGCTAAGTTTTCCCAATTTCTTGCCCTTTCTCACCACACCCACTAGCAAACTTTTCGTCACTCTAGGCCTCATCTTTTCTATCTTTTCCTGGTGGCTATACTCTTATCTTCATGATTGGCTTGAGATATTGCCAAGTCCTCTCCACTGTATATTTTCAAAGCACCACTTAAGAGTGAGATCTTTTTAGAGATGGACAGGACAGTCTTATTAATGGGTGATTTGTACAAGGTTCAATCTAGACCTAGCTTTAAACAATCACCCAAAAACTAGTCTCTGAGACCACCTTGGTGTGTAAAACCCTTTATGCACTCACTAGAACCAGAGCACTCCAGAGCTGTACTCTCCAAGAAGGTAGTCATTAATTTCATGTGGCTACTTAGCATTAGTTCTAATTAAGATGTTACATGTACAAAATGCATACAAGATTGCCAAGACTTTAGTATGAGAAAAAACTAAAATGCCTCATTAATAGAATTTTACATTGATTATATGTTGAAATTATAGTATTGATATATTGGGTTAAATAGAATACATTTTTAAAATTAATTTCACATAATTCTTTTTTACTGTTTTTATATGGCTATTAGAAAAAGTATATTACATATATGGCTGATATATATTTGTATTGGACAGAACTATTATAATGAGGAATGAGGTTCTACAAGGAAACTGGTTCTCATTTAATAGAACTTTTCTAAATCAAACATTTAATGTGTACACTAGGATTCAGCAATTTCACTTTTAGGAATTAACCTGATGTAATCAGATGCATGTACCATGATGTTCATCACAACAACATTTTACAAACAACCTAAAATATCCATCCATGGGGAATTAGTTGACTAAAATAGGATTCATCTATACTGAGAAATGCCTTGTAGCTTTTCAAAATAATCATATCAATTTCTATTTCTTGCAGTTGGTAGCTGCTGCTTTTACTTCTAAGTCTTTATTTCTCTCTCTCTCTGTTTAAAAAAAAAATTCCTAATTTTCTTTGGAAAATCACCCTTGTTCACACTCTTGGTCTTTACTATCTGGGCCTGTTCTACACACAGAAGGCATGTAATCCCAGCTTGATTAATTTGTGTTTCACCCTCCAGGCCTCAATATTTGGTTCAGGAGTGGTCATTTGCTCCCAAGACTGTCCAATCAAAGCTAATCTTGGTACTTCCAAAGAGCTGGACTTCAAAGTGGGCATCATGTATAAGCCTGTTGATATTTGCAGCCAAATTGTCTCCTCCTCCATAAACAAATCAATGAAGCCCTTGCCTTCCCGGAGTTGTAGGGGCAGAAAATTTTTCCTTTCTTCCCTTCTGGTTTCTTTAGCCAGTTTAATAATTAAACTGACATAAAACAGATCACAAGAGAAAAACAAACTTATTTTCATATATACAGGAATTCCATAAAAATATGAGACTCTAAGAAGTGACCAAAGCAGGAAGCGTTTATACCTTTTAGGCAAAGAAACAATTTGTGAAGAATTGAAACTGACAAAGAGGCTTAGGCTTGGGATAGTAGATGAGAGAAGAAGTAACAAGATTTGTTTATATGACCTTCTGGGTCCTAAGTTCCCTATCTCTAGTAATAAGGATATCCCTTTATCTCCTAGTACAAGGAAGGTACCTATCACATGGAAGGTCTGTTTCCTTTTTCAGGGGGATGAAGGAGGATCAGGATGTCCTTGCACCAGCTGTCTCTCAAGTAACTTCAATTCAAAGTAATCAACATGCCAAAGTGGCACATTTTGGGATGGCATATTCTATTCCCCTTCAGTGTCTACGGGCTAAGATAACTTCAGAGTGTTTTAGAGCAAATAAAATAGAGTAAAGGAATAGATGGTAGGGGAGAGGCATGCTTTATCTATGATGTTCAGAGTAGGCTTTTCTAAGAAGGTGACATTTGAACTGACATTGAATACAAAGGAAACAGGTGCGTGAAGACCAGGGAAGATACACACCATCCTCATATGCAAAGTTCCTAAGACAGGAAGGGCCCAGATGTGTCTGGGTATCAAAAGGAAGTCTACTGAGGCTGGGAACAAGGGAAGAATGTTAAGAGCAGAAGTCGTAAAGACAGACTACATCCAGATTACGTAAAATCTTGCAGACCATGACAGCATTTAAAGTTCATTCTATTTGCAGCACAAGGGTTTTAAGCAGAGGGGTAATGTCCACAAAGTGTAAAGAAAAGTAGTCTGTTTTTCTGTCTTATGATAAGTTTTCCACAGTTAAGTATCTTAAGCTCACTATAAGAAAAAGAAGAAAAGATATTATCATAAATATCACTCAGAATAAATGTATTTATAAAATCTCTAGCATGTCATAATTCTCATCATTAATTTTTAAAACATGATGATTATGCCAATAGCTGTCTAAGTATAGAGCTGCATAAAGCAGAGATACGTCTCTCTTCATGCCTCGCTCTGCTCTCATCCAACCTGAACAGAGGCCTGGGGACAGAGACTATAGAAACAAGAGGAGTTAGGAATATTCTCAAAAGGTCAGTAAATGTTCCAGAGGAGAAACCAGCAAGACAACCATGCAAATCAGTAGAGTCCCAGAGGGTCTGTTGCTGAAAGAAATCAAGACAGGTCTAAAAGAAAACTGGCAACGAGATAAACCTTTAAATGCCACTTCACATTTGGCATTGATTTATTTGCTCCTGGATTTTAACTAATGTGCCATTCTTGAGGATGCATGTGTAGGAGACCAAGGAAACTTTTTTTTTTCCTTCAAGCAGATGTGTGAATGTCGTTTACCTTTTCTAATGGCTGAGAAAGCTTAGTTTACCAAACCAGTCCATTGGGCTTAGGTAAAATATTGAAATTAAAATGAGACTATCCCTGGGCCAGCTTTGTGAATAACTGTAAATTGCTTTTTTTTTTAAATTGAAGTACAGTCAGTTACAATGTGTCAATTTCTGTTGTATAGCACAATATTCCAGTCATGCATTTATACACATAGAATCTTTTTCATATTTTTTCATTAAAAGTTATTAGAAGATATTGAATATAGTTCCCTGTGCTATACATAAGAAGTTTGTTTTTTAATCTATTTTTATATATAGTGGCTAACATTTGCAAATCTCAAACTCCCAAATTTATCCCTTCCCCACTCCCTTTCCCCCAGTAACCAGATGATTGTTTACTATGTCTGCAAGTCTGTTTCTGTTTTGTAGATGAGTTCATTAACGTCCTCTTTTTTTCCTTTTTTTAGATTCCACATTTGAGTGATATTATATGGTATTTTTCTTTCTCTTTCTGGCTTACTTCACTTAGAATGACGATCTCTAGGTCCATCCATGTTGCTGCAAATGGCATTATTTTGTGTGGCTGAGTAATGTTCCATTGTATAAATATACCACAGCTTTTTTATCAGTCATCTGTTGATGGACATTTAGGTTGCTTCCATGTCTTGGCTATTGCAAATAGTGCTGCTATGAAGATTGGGGTGCATGTATCTTTTTAACTTAGAGTTCCCTCCAGATATATGCCTAGGAGTGAGATTGCTGGATCATAGGGCTGTAAACTGCTTTTGAATAAGTAACCTAGTATCAGGTTTCCAATTCTGAACACTTTCTATGATCTTAGAGGGTGGTCTTTTTAAAAATCTTCTTCAGTAGCAGTGCCCTCATCACTAGCATCAGACTAGTTCCCACCGCAATTAAAATCTACTTCTGTCTTTTAATCATCTTCAAATGAAAATGACTAAGTAGAAGTGCTAAACATACTTGTGGTTATATATAATTTAGTGGAATTTAAGTTTTTCATTTAATAATCACTTACTGCATACCTATTTTATTAGATGAAAAGTGCTATTTACCAGGAATAATGATAAAATATACAAGGTCTCTGCTCAAGGATCTCAGCCTTACCAATTATTACAGTACTGTGGGATATAATGGCTATACACATATGAGGAATTACAGATACAGAGAAAGGGTATGTGGGATGCTTCCTAGAGGTGAAGATGCCTGAACTAATCCTCAAAAAATAGGTAAGAAAAGCAGCGAAGGAAGGATTGGAGTGTACTCCAGGGAGAGGCAAAAGAAAACATGATGCACGCAACACTATATCACTAATCTGGATCTGAAATTTCAGGCAATAGATAGAAAGGGAAGGAAACACATGTGTGTCTTCCTCGATACCTGAAATCATGTGAATAAAGTAATAAGCTGACTTTGAAAATGTAAGACAGGGATAAAAACAAGTATAATCAAAAGTTTAGGGAGGTTAATAAACTATCCAACAAGGCAGGACAATATCTACTCTATTTCTAATAAAATCCAACATTTATTTTTATAATCTTAACTTTTTAGTCTTCTAGTTAAAAATAACATTATAATCTGCTTTATTCCAATAATATTTTGAAGCAGCCTTATAAAAATACATATCTACAGCATAATAAGATAAGAAAAGTGAAACAAGGCTGAGGAATAATTCTTAAGAAATATTTATGCAGTAAATGCATGCTATGTGGTTTGTGGTGGCCCCAAGCATGGCTGCTCAGAGAATCTGCTATGAAGAGCATAATTGGCAAAAAGCTTCCAGATACCCCATCTTTGGATGCACTACAATGTTCCCTCCAAGTCCACACTCACCCTGAGTGGCTCAAAGCTAATGACTGGGCTTAGAGTGGATACCATAGCTGCACCACTTCTGCCAATGTGACATTCCTCTGATAAATCATCTTTGTTCTGTGACCACCCCCCTTGCCTGGGCTGAGACTTTCTCACAGCTTCATTGCATCCTGAGCCTCTTACCACTCAATCATTCTTTCTGCCTTCTTTCCTTTCCCAAGGCTCAGACCTGGATCATGGTCTGAAGAATCTCCCTGCCTACTCCTTCCCCTTCCTTGCTGGCCAGCAATGGCATCAGGAATTCTTCTCATACTTGGAATCTCTCTCATGTCCCTTTCTGCTGCATCTCTTTGACAAACCCTTCTTTCTTCCTCTTCTGTTTTTAAGAGCTTGTGTGATTATACTGGGCTCACTTAAATAATCCAGATTAAACAATCTATCTTAATCTCATCCCTTTAGTAATCTTAATTATATCTGCATAGCTCCTTCACAACAGTATATAGATTAGTGTCTGATGGAATCATCAGGAGACAAAAATCTTGGGGTGGGGGGGGAACTTTAGAATTCTCCTTATCCTTATTTGTATATGTTCAAGGTATCCCAAATGGCAGTATACCCAGAGTTGAATTTACTTTTTTCCCAACTCCTTTTTTCCCAACTCCTTACCCAGGACTATGTATCTTCCTGTGTTACTTATCTCAGTTAATAGCACCACTGTCCAATGTCATCTAAAGCAGAAACCTAGCTTCAATACATGTTATGGCCACATCCAAACAAACAGTAGTTCAGAAAGGAAGAGGAGCTCTGAAAAGACCTGAGGCTTTTACTCGGGAGGGCAATGTTTCGTCCTAAATGTTCCTAAAACCCCTCAGATCTTCTCAATCCTTACCGTTACCACCCTGCTTTAGGTCCTCATTATCTTTCCCCCATACCTTTACACTCCTGTGTTAGTCTCTTAATTTATCCCCCTTTCCCCTACTTTCTACTTCTTCACAACCTCCATTCATCAGAGTACATGTATAAAATTTAAATTGAGATCCAACTCTAGCAATGGTTGACTGGGTTATTTCAGAAAAACTTTCCTGTTGATAAGAATTACCAAAGTCAGGCAAATCGGGCTTTAAGAAAATCTGAAGGAATCGAAACGTTACCTAGGAGAATCTAGGAAAAGGAAAAAAAGCAAAAGAAGTAAACATGGCAATTAGTACTACTTTTCCTGTTGAGAAATCTACTAATTCTAACAGCATTATTGGAGATTTTGAGAAGGTATGCAGAGTTTTTGGCAGACCCATGGGGCTGGGAGAACCAAAACTGGATTCAGGACTCATCAAGCGGGAAGCACTCGGGTTTCTACCTACGCTTCATATTACGACTCCAAATGGTTAAACACATGAGAATGTGTGACAGCCATGAGAAGAGCTAAATCTCAGCTTCAAATAATCTCAGGTCTTTGTTATATTAAGACAATCTGGCATTGCTATTATTTCTAGCCTAGATACATATGAGAAACAAAAGTAAAAATTTTTAGAGAAAGAATATACAGTCTCAAATTATTTTTACAATTTTTATAATGTCTGACATTTAGTAAAAATAAAATAACTAAACGCACAAAGAGAAAAGGTCTAAGAACTAAAAAAAGAGTAAAAAATAAAAACAGATCCACCAGAAATATATACAATTAAATTTTCAAACCTAGCCATTAAAATAAATCTGATAAATATGCTCAAATAATTAACATACAAAGTGGAGAATTTAAGCAGAGTACCAGAAAGTATATAAAAGATCAAAAGTAAATCCTAGTACAGAAAAATAACATGACTGAAAATAAAAACTCAATTGATGATCTTAGGAGAAGAATAAACCTAAGTGGAAAAAAAAAATGGTACACAAGAAAGCAGTCCAGAGGATATATCTAGACTAAGGCACTGAAATACAAGAGGATTGAAAAATTTAAAAACAGCATAAGAGAAACAGGAGTTATGTTGATAAGAACTGCCACACAAACAATGGGAGTCCCAGAAGAAAAGAGAAAGACAGAACAAATATTTGAACCATGCCTGTATTCACTAATATGGTTTGATAATTATCTGAATGGTAGGAGGATTTGAATGTTCAGTCATCTTCATATCAATTCTCCTTCTTTGTTACTCTTTCTTTGTTGATGAATTTAGCATTCATAAAAATTAATAATACATAAGGTGTACACACACACCAAGTATACTCTAATTCAGAGGCAATTTAAGAAATTTTATGAAGTTATTTTGATAATATATGACTTTTGCCTTTTAAAGTTGCCTTCAGAATCCAATTCTCCCTTAAGTATGATTTCAATGTATATTTGTCAAAATACCCAGTTTATTTTTATGCATCTGAAATAAAACTAATGTTTAAGGATGTCTGGCCTAAGAATAAAGCCTTGGCTACTTGCCATGGATGCAAGTCCCAGTGTTATCCAGTCCTGTTTAACTGCTGAGTTTCACCTCCTCAAATTCCTTTATTTTAATTCTATTATTTACGGTTGAATTTGCTTAGATTTTTATACTACTTCAAAAGCATTTTCTCTGTTTCTTCAGCTGTCCTAGCTAGTCTTCTATAACAACCTCTTCAAAAGTTCAAATTTAAAATGCCTTTACCTAGAATATGTTTTCTTTTTGAGCTGGAATCAAAGAACTACATTCTCCTGAATCAGCTCTCAATTTAATACACACATGACACTGAAGAATATCCCCATTAATGTCATGCCTATTTTGGTATAAACCTGTTTCACTCCATTCTACTCTTCTGTCTTGGTTCTTGGAGATAAGACTTTGATCCACTGAACATTCCTCAAGAAAATATTATACGTCTATCACTATTTAATTGCATTATCTTCTGAGTACATAAAAATTTGGCATTTTTAAGAGGGGATATTGATTACTAATATCAGTGGGTCAGCTGTGTGTACATGGACAGACTAGGTTTTTAAACACATATTATAGAAGAAAAGCCTGCCGCCTCTCCCCTAAATCATACACAATGGTTAGTCATGATATTCTACCTTTAGTAATTTGTTTTTATATGCTAATTCCTATTTTAATAGCAAATATTCCTGAAAAGAGAACCACAGTGAATTTTTCACAGATGGTTGTGCTTGAACTTTTCAGCTTGCTCCCCCAAATTTATGAGCAACTTGAGACAAAGAAGTGTCCTGGATCTTTGACAGGCAGGGAAGCAGACAAGACAGAGGATGGCTGAAAGGCAAAGAGAGAAGGTAGGGCATGAGATGCCGAGGATGTATTTGCTTACCGTCACATTTTGTGGTACAGGCCAATGTCTTCACCCTTGTCATGACTGGCTTTATTTGCACTGTGGAATTTGAAACCACATGAATGAATTCTGTTGCCTTAGGTTCCATTAGTCTATCTATAATCTGAGTGAATCTTTTGCTCATACATGATTCTGTAACATCATACATGGATCACTTGGAAAACATTGGTTCAGTGATTTATATGGATCTCCCATATGTGAAGGCATTTCATTAGACAATACCATCAGTAGATCACATTTGTCAATATCATCACTGAGCTCAGCAGTAAAGTTTTTTAAGTACTGTGAATTTGTCAAGCTCACGAGGGCGAATACAGGTTTGGCAAAATTCTCCTTTTGTTAGAAAGCTCAAATTTTATCATTGGCAACAAACACTAGCAGTTATTTTTTCTTAAAATGACAGCCTCATATTGTCCATTTTTGATAAAATGCTTGCCAAATGCCAAAGTCTGAATAACGATAGTTGGTCTGTCTGCTGTTGCATGAAAAAAATACAGCTCATTACTCAGTCACACAAGCACTTTTCCTTGGGGCATCCATTGTATTTCAGTGTGCAGAATTGCTCTATGCGTCCTTACATTTTCTCACACAATATATTGAAAAGCAAGTACTCAAAGGACAACATTTAGTAAACTTAATAATATTTCACTACAGATGGATCCCCACTTATGATAGTTCAACTTAAAACTTAGAATTTTTCAACTTTACAATGATGTGAAAGCAACATGCATTCAGTAGAAACCATACTTTGAATTTTTAACTCTATCTTTCCCGGGGCTAATGATGCTAGGCAGCAGCAGCAGCAGCCCACAGATCCCAGTCCATCACAAGATCACGAGGGTAAGCCACCGACAGACTTACAGCCATTCTGTACCCACACAACCATTGTTTTTCACCCTCAGTACAGTACTTAATTACATGAGATATTCAACGCTTCACTATAAAATAGGCTATGTGTTGGATGATTTTGCCGAAGTGTAAGCTAATTTCTGAGAACATTAAAGATAAGCCAGACTCAGCTATGATGTTAGGTAGGTTGGGTGTATTAAATGCATCTGCAACTATGATATTTTCAACTTACAATGGGTTTATTGGGATATAATCCCTTTGTAACTTGAGGAAGAACTGTACTTCATTAAGGACATTCCTAAGTGAAATTGGCATTTCTTTGTAACTGTAAATTGTAAGTGTGTGATGGTGAAAAGCTACTAGGGCAGTTTGCTGCCACTGCTGTAAGAGCAAGTTTACCTCCCATAAGCTCTCTAACCTAGTTATCATCTAATACATCATTATTTTTGAAATTCTAAAACTTGCCTTTTGCATTTTTATAAAACATTATAGCTCATCCTTGAATTTCACAACTAGGTTAGTAAGATTATTAAAGGTAAGATTGTAGATAGCCAGCAATAACAAAGTAGAATCACTGAGAACAAACTGACTTAATACCCCGGGAAAGTGTATGTTTATACTCTAAATCTACTACCTTAGAAAATTCAAAATACATAAGCACACATCCCATTAGCTGTCAAAGGGAGGGTGCCATCACACTTCAGGTAGCCTCTGGGAAATTCCACTGTATATTCATGAGAGAGTAAGAGTGAAAGTGGCAAAAAACATCTTAACATTATTATGAAAGTAGTTTTAACTGCATTTAAATCTTTCCTTCAAGGTTCTCAGGCATTTCCAGAAGCTCCCAGATCAACCTTTGAGAACACTGGCTGATATCCTTTCTGGGAAACTCTATGGGTTAGAAAATGCTGCATTATGATGTGCTAAAATAGGTTTCCTGGTCCTAGTTTCTTCCCCTTTTTCATGGTTAGAAATCCAGGGCTCTTCAATTCCACACTGAAGCTGAAAGATCCTTTTTGGTCCACCAAAAAGAACTATGTATTGCAACCTTCATTCAGTGCAAAAGCCAGGTGAGGTGAAGCCACCAGAGGCCAACAGAGGCCAGGAGTAAAGCACCACACAGCCTTCAACCACAGCAGTTTTTAAATCGTTTGATCAGGCCACTTCTTAGGGCCCCTTCATCTATCATTTTATGGCTCTCTATGTTCCTTTTTTGAGATTTTGTTTTTGTGTAATGTGGCTGGGTGTTCTGTCCTCAATTTTCTTGTCACACAGTGAAGGAAGTGTTCCATCTCAAATGAAGCCACATGTCAGCACCTGTTCTTCAGGGCTGATTTGTTCATTATTTCCATTTCTCTTTTTTGATACTGCAGGGTCTTTTTTCTGTCAACAGCAACAACAACACATCTGTACTCTCTGCGCCTACACTCTTTTTTATGGATGTCAAAATCCAGGGTCTGATGAGTGCCCTTGAGGTGCAGCCTATCACTTAAGGAGTGCATCTGTTCGGATGTTGAATTTTTTGTTTAACTGAACTTGCAGTTAAGCCTTGCTGAAATATAAAATTTGGCTTTATCCATGTGGGTGGGTAATCTAACTGAAAAAGGGAGGTAACTTTTTACCACACTAGGAGATGATTATGCTCTTACCATGCAAAAGGATATCTTGTTTTAGGTTCAAACACTCAAGCATCCATCTAATCCATTGCAATCCAATTCAATGTAGCAACCATATATTGAGACCTCGCCAGCAATAGGCACTGTGTGTATATGAACTGGGATCCTTGGAAAATAAGTAAATGACTAAAGTTGAAGACGTATGTAATACAGAAAGATTGGAGCTCTTACCCTGGCTGGAGTAAGTGACTTTAGGCTTTTGTGGCACATTAGTAAGCATAATCCACCTAGGTATTTTTTAATGGTGCTGTTTGTGGCAGTTTATATTGTGTTAGGCAGATGATTGTTTACAATTAGGCAGATGCTTTTAAACTCAAATGGCCTGAGTAAGTGGCTTTAAGTTTCAGGCTTCGGTAGACATATAGAATTTTAACTTTAGTATGTCACTATAACATTCAGTATGTTGTTCAAGTAAGTGTGGTTTTCATATAGGAAAGGATGTAGGTACAGATCTTAGCACACATCAGCTGTAAAGACCTTACTGTACTGGCCAGTTAGAGCGGAGCTTGAACTACATAGCACTGCTTAGCTTGGTATTTTTCGGCAAAGCCAGAATAAGAATAATATCATAAAATGAGGTTAAGGAAATATGCATGAGGAAATATCAGACAAGTCAAAATTGAAGGACATTCTAAAAAACACTGGCCTTCTATTCTTCAAAAATGCCAATATTACAAAGCAGAAAAGAAGGCTGAGCCTATTTATCGGGTTAGAGGATATTAGAGATATGACGACCTAATCCAGTGCTTGATCTTAGAATGGGTATTGTACTGGTGAAAACATTTCTTTAAAGAATAATATTGCCATAATTACAAAAACTTGAGTGTGGACTGTATACTAGATAATAGTATCAGATGAATTTATGTACAAGAATGCCCTTGTTCTTTGGAGGTACATTGTCTACGTTAAAGTTTTTATGAGTGAAAGGTCATGATTTTTACAATTTTTTCTCAAATGGTTCCTCAAATAAAATAATGCCTATATTATATAGGTGCATATCTGTGTGTGTGTGTGTGTGTGTGTCTAGAAAGAGAGAGGAGAAAACATATGTGGCAAAATATTAACAGTAAGTGAAACCAGATGAAAGATATGTGTGTGTGTGCATGTCCTTTGTAATATTCTTGTACTTTTTTTCTAGGTTTGAGTTTTTTAAAAATAGAGTAACTAAAACAGTCTTCCTCTTAACCCCTAACCCCAACCCACCCCATAAAGGCTTACTTGCCAAGGAGGATTGTGGAAGAATAAATTGCTTCCTTTACTGTTTCTCAATCAGCTATCTGGCCACAAAGATCTGGACCTAAAACTGTCAAAGCAGCTGAGATCCCCCTGCTGCAAAACCTTTAAACCTCTAGCTTTAAATCTTTAGTGCCAAGCCTAGGTAGGTAGAACTAGAACAACTTCACCAAATTCAAGAATCACTCATCAGCCCATGATGACAACTCACGATGAATTTTGCCCATCACACAAGTTCTGAACTTAATATCAGACAACCAAAGTGGCACATTCCCAAAAGAGTGAAAGATTTTGTTCTTAAATTAATAAGAAATGAATGGGGTTCCTAACTTTAAAGCAAATATTTTATTTATTTAATGCAGAAAAACAAATCAAAGAAATTACAGAAAATCCAAAGGACCACACAGCATTTAAGCGAACTTTGTTTCTCAGAATCACATTTGCCTAGAAAGAGCAGAACTGGCATATGTAAAAATATTCTTCAGAATTTTAATTAGAACCAAAACAAAGGTAGAATATGAAAATGAATATATGTAATTTTGTGTGTGACTGAAGCATTGTGCTGTACACCAGAAACTGACACAACATTGTAAACTGACTATACCTCAATGAAAAAAAAAATAAAGAACCAAAGCAAAGGAATGTAAATGAGTAAATGAAGGGGGACAAATTAAAATAAACTAATAAGTTGGAAAAAGAAATAATAAAGATCTTGGAGAACAGATTATTCACAGATGAAAAAGAAGATGAGATTTTAAAAATCAAGGGAAACTAATATGTGAAGGGGAAAAGGACAATAACCCAGATTTAGTTATTCTTAAAGAGGGTATCAGAAAAAAAGGGAATATTTTTATTGACAGGAAAGGAGGATAGGGCTCAAAGTAATCAACAAAATAAAAATGGCAAGTCCTTAGTTAGCAGACAGGTAGCCCAGAAAGAATCAGGTTATGGGAAGATGCTGAGAAGTATCCTCTTAAAGCTGCAGTTGGAGATTTCACAGTAACAGCAGATAAAAACGCTATTCCTCACCACAACAGTTAAACTAGAATGTTACAAGTTGTATAGGTTTGAGATGAAAAGACCAGAAAGTCTCATAAGAACACAGATTTGAAGAATTGTTGGTGAACTTCAAGGTGATACCCACCCGATGTGAGCAGCATTTAGTCACTGAGTATGTCCTGAGGAACTAAGCCTCCTAAACCTTCGAATTATGACTCTGAAGGTTAGACACAGATAAAATAAGGCAGATTAAAGAGGAAATAAGAAAGACAGTAAGTTGAAATCTGGTCTGGACAAAACATTTCCAATGGAGAAAATTATCCAGCTCAGAGGGCTAACACTGACAAGATTTATGCCTCACTGATTGCTTTGGTTAGGGCAAGAATTCATTGACTTCATATGTCTTTCTATAGGAAAAACCAGAAGACAAAATCAAGAGAAATGTATAGAAAATCAAACATCTGGGCAGAAGGAAAAGAGAGTAAAATGAAAGAAAGTTTTTATTCCAGGTAAAAGTGCTTATGAAACATGTCCTAGAGAAATGAAGAGAATCCAAGAAGTTTGTTAAGCTATTATAAGCATAATCAAGACCTCATAAATGTTATGCAGGGGAACTGTAGAAAAAAATTAAAATGCCAAAAGCAAATTTTATTATTGCAGAAACAGGGTTAGCAGACGGAAAGACCTAAAACATTCCAAAACTAAGGAAGAAATGACTTGGTGAGTACAAGGAAGAGATTATGGACACCACTCAGTCCTTGGGGGAACAGGCTTCAAAAAGAATCAACAGTGTCTTTTCTTCTGGAATCCACTGAGGATGATTATTCAGACAGAACAAATGTGAAGACTGTTGAGTATCTTTCCAAGGATGCAGGTTTCTCAGATGTAAGCAATTCCACAGCAAAACTCAATTGTTATCATAGCACTAAACTTAAAAGTCCTGCTCAAAGTTAATAAGGAAGACACAGAAAACAGAGCCTCTACTCATTTCAGTACTGGTGCCAGAAACCTGGGGGCCAAGATAAAATGAAAATTAAGTCCTGCATATGCTAGGTGGAAAGGAAAGACACCTCAAGATAAGGTCTGGTGATTGCGAGTGTCACCACTGCAATTACCAAACTGTGCTAAGTGAAATAAGTCAGGCAGAGAAAGACAAATACTGTCTGTGTTCACTTACATGTGGAATCTAAAAAATAAAGTGAACAAATAAATATAACAAAATAGAAACAGACTCACAGATACAGAGAACAAACTACTGGTTAGCAGAAAGGAGGGGGTGGAGTGAGAGGCAAAATAGGTGATGTGGATTAAGAAGTACAAACTACTAGATGTAAAATAAATAAGATACAGGATGTGATGTCCAGCACAGGGAATGTAGTCAATACTTTACAGTAGAGTGTATGGAGTATAATGTAGAAAAATAATGAATCACTATGTTGTCTATTTGAAACTAATAAATTCACAAGTTAACTGTACTTCGATTAAAAAAAAAAAAACTGTGCTAAAAAGAGTAGCAATGTCTCAGGCAACATTTTCTGCCAGTAGAGGACGGAATATAGAGGCAGGCTTTTTTCCACCTGTGGTAATTCACATTATCCTATAATTATTCTCCTGATGGGAGATTTCTCTCAAATGAAGTTTTGTTCATAATTTATGCTATAAGGAAAACTAGCTTCAGCTGCAAATCATCCTGAAGTAGCCAAACCAACATCTACTGTTTTCTCTTTTTACCTCAGGTAACTTCAAGTCTTTGCTTTAGATTGATTCTAAGATCATTATTTTGACTCTAGAAGTGGGGATAAACTTTTAACTTGTCTGAAAGATTAAGATAGCTGTAGTAAATTATATTTCAGAGGTTTCTGCTTATGGACATATTATATAGGAAAAGGATTGACTTTTGTACATTAACTTTGTTTTCTGCTACATTTCTATAATCATTTATTAGTTTCCAGAATTTGTTGTCATTTATTTTGAATTTTCTCTATAAATGATTACATCATCTGCAAAGACATTTTTATGTCTTCCTTTCCAATCTGTATATATTTTATTTCCTTTTCTTATCTTATTGCATTAGCAAGGACTTCAATTATAATGCTGAAACAAGAATTGGGAGAGGGGACATACTTGTACCTGATCCTCGTGGGAAAGCTTTTAGTCTCTCACCATAAAGTATCATGTTAGCTCTAGGTATTTGGTAGACAGCATTTATTAAGTTGAAGAATTTTCCCTCGACTCCTAGTTTATTGAGAGCTTTTACCATGAATGAGTGTTAGATTTTGTTAATGCTTTTTTGCATCTATTGATATAATCATGTGACTTCTTTTTTTTTTAGTCTGTTGATGTAATGGATTACATCAGTTGATTTTAGAATGCTGAATCAGCCTTGCATACCTGGGAGAAATTTCATTTGGTCATGACATATAATTCTTTTTATGCTTTTTTGGATTTGATTCACTAATACTTTGATGAGAAATTTTGCATCTATCTTTATTAGAGATATTGGTCTATAGTTTTATTTTTCTTTTTTTTTTTTTTTTTTGTAATGTCTTTAGCTGGTATTGGTATTAGGACAATTCTTGCCTCATATGAGTTAGGAAATATGCCCTCCACGTCTATCTTCTAAAATATAAGTAAAGAATTGACATAATTTATTTCTTAAATGTTAGATAGAATTTACCAGTCAAACCATCAGGGTTTGGTGCTTTTGTTTTAGAAGGTTATTAATTATTGAGTCAATGTCCATTCAGCCTATTTGGATCATCTATTTCTTCTTGTGTGAGTTTTGGCAGATTGTGTCTTTGAAGGAATTGGTCCATGTTATCTAGGTTATCAAATGTTGGGGCTTAGAGTTAATCATAGTATTCTTTTATTATCCTTTTAACAAGATCTGTTGTGATATCCCTTTTTTCATTTTTGATGTTTGTAATTTTGTTTACTCTCTTTATTTTCTTAGTTAGCCTAGATAGAAGCTTATCAGTTTTATTGTCTGAGTGATTCTTTAATGAAAGAAAGATCAGCAAAATTGATAAATCCCCAGCTACACTGAACAGAGAGTGAGAGAGCAAGAGAGTGAGTGACTGAGTGAGAGAGAGAAATTACCAATATCAGGACCGAAAGAGGGGAACCACTTCTAATTCCTAGAACTGTTATTAAAATAATAAAATAATAAAAATAAAATAATAATAAAAATATTAAGGAGAAATAGTAATGAATCCCCAGCAAATTTGTAACAGCCCCCCTTTTTGGTAGAAATTAATAAGGTAACTCTAAATTTAAATGGAAATTCAAAGGGCCTAGAATAGTCAACACAATCTGGAAAAGAGAAAAAAATGAACAAATATTTGCTCTACATTATTTCAAGACTTTGCAAAGCCACAGTAAATAAGACAGTTTAGTATTATCATAAGTATGGACAAATTGATCAAATAAAATTAGACCTACATGTATATGGTCAATTGATTTTTTGAACAAATTTGTCAAAGCAATCCAATGTGGAAAGCAAAGTCTTTTCAACAAATAGCAATAAGTCTACTGAGAGAAAAATAAACTAAATCTTTACTTCATGAACAAGTATAGAAGCTAAAACTATAAAATTTTTGGTAAAAACATGAGAATATTTTTGTGAATATTTCATGACACAAATTTAGATAGGGCACAGAAAGAAGAAACCATTAAAAAAATGATAAATTACAGTTAAAATTTAAAACATATCCTTATAAAAAGACAGTATTAGGAAAAATGAGTAGGCAAATTATAGACTGGGATTCAAGTCTGTGAGTATGTTTATGTGTGTGTGTGTATGTGTGTGTGTGTGTGTATATATATATATATATATATATATATATATATATCTCAAAGGACTTATATCTAGACTACACAAAGAATTCCTATATCACTGAAGAGAAAACTAACACGAAAAATGTTTAATTCTTGAAACACTCAACAAAAAGATATGTAAATAACCAATAAGTACATAAAAAGCTTAATATCACTATTCACACATTAGAATGATTAAAACAAAAAAGAAACTAGATGTGAAGATCTGGGGCATCCAGGTGTCTCACACATTCCTGATGTAAATATAAAGTGGTACTATAATTTTGGAAAAATTCCATACAGTTAATCTCTGATCCAGCAATTCTATTCTTAAGTATTTACCCAAGAGAAAAAAATAAATGTGCCACAAAAATACTCGTGTAAGAATGCTCATAACAGGTTTATTCAGTATAGTCAAACCTGTAAACAATCCAGATGTCTATACAGGTATACAAAATTACAATAAATCAGGCATACCTATTCTCTTTCAGAGGATAATTTATGACAAAAACACTGATTTGGAATCTCACTAGAAGATATCAAACATATTTGAATTAAGTGGAGGAAATCAAGCTATAAATATATTAAATATTTATACTGAACAAAAGTGCATGAAAACATCTGTATTTGTGTGGCAAAAAGCGGAAAAAAGAAAAGGGGCCCATAAATTTTGCATGTTGGAGGGGAGAGAAGGCAGAAAGAGTAGTGAGAAGGTCGCCTTCCATCTTTAAAAGACACTGAGATAAGCATCTGACATACCTGCCAGATGTCATTTGATGATGTTGTCACATCACCTTTCAAAGTTCTCTCTTTGACTATAGTGGCTAAAAGCCTAGAAACTACATTTCTTGGATAATCTTGGGGAACTTATTTGATATTTAAAAGGTAGAAGAAAAGGAGAAGCCGTTATTTTTCAGTAGCAGCAATGGACAGATGTATGGATTAGAGATGGCAAATGTGGAATTTTGCTAACAGTTCCAGCTGTCTTTAAAATACTCAACCTAGACTTTGCAGGGAGTTGAGATTATTAATGTCTTCTCTGCAATTCTTTCTTTTCTGAATTTTTTGGGAAAAAAAAAACAGTAAGTTCTAATGCCTTCATTCCTTCAGAACTTCCAAAATTTGTGTAAGATTCTACTCCCTATATTAAATCCCTTCTTATTGAATCATTTAGTTTCTATTTTCTATTTTCTTAGACTAACCCTGATTGATTTAACCTAAGACAAGTATTATGGGCTTCGGAGTCCTTTTTTATTCAGGAATTTTATTTATTTTTTAAGTACCTATTATTTGCCAAGCACTAAGCCATTAGATGTAATTGTACATTCAGAGATACTGATCCTCACTCTCATAATGTTTACACTGAATGTTAAAATCAGGCAGTTAAAACTGGTTTTAAGAGTGTCTTAGGTGATTCTAATGTACAATTTTGAGAATCACAAATAAAATTTTACCTTTCTACAAAATATACTTTTCATTCCCAACTTCTCATTTCTCTTAATGGTACAATAATTCATCCAAGCATGCAAGCCATAAGACTGGGCAGCATTCTGGACTCTTCTCTCCTTCACTCACTATTCTAATACAATCAAATGTTAGATTCTGTTTCCTAAATAGGACCTGAATATGATCCTTCACCTCCTTCCCACTGCACCTGAATTATGCCAATGAAAAATTAAGAGACTTTGAATCAGATAAACCCCAATTTTAAATCCCGGTTATGCCATTTGCTGGCTGTGAGAAATGGAATGTGCTATATAATTTCTCTAGGGCCTAAAAATAGTAGTCCATAATAGAGCTTTTTTTTTTTTTTTTTGAGGATTAACGATAGTATTTGCAAAGCATCTAGTGTAGTGTCTGGCTCATTATTAGGTACCTTCCTCCTTTCCCCAAGTCCCACACATTTGTTTCACTTATAATTGTGAGTTATGTGGAACACTTCTTTGGGAATAACATCCTAACTGCATCACTTAAATCTGTTTTCTTATTGTCTCCAGAGCTACTATTTCAAAATACAAATTTAATTATATTCTTCTCCCTCTTAATGACTTTCAAAGTTTCCCTACAATTTACAAGATGGAATTCAACCTTTTAGAAATACTCCAAGACTTTTATTATCTGATCCCTAGACACTTTTCCAGCTTTCTCTGCTCTTCCTTGTATATACCAACCATCTCAACCAAGCCAAAATCTTATTTTTCATGAATGACGGAATTAAACTGATATAACTGAAGTCTCAGCAAATGAAGTATTAAATTCTAGCTTTTCTACTTGTATGATCTTGGGAAAAATCAGTTGGACTCTGGGTTTCACTTTTCTCATCTATGCAAAGAAGACAGTAACATCCACTTCGGTTGTACCGAAGTCTAAGATGAGTAGTACTGAAGTTCTCTTGAGGCTGCAAGATTCTATGGAGATATATGATTCACGCTATTTGGTGTTGTCATTATGTTGTGATCATTGTTATTTTTATCTACCAATGTGTGGTGATGTATTGTGGGACTGACCACTGCATGCTTTTAGTCCTAAATAAAAAGCTGATCCATTAGGTCAATGGCTAGACAGTATGAAGAGTAGGAAAAATTTAGAAGGGACATTTGGATATTAGTAAATATGGTAAATTCAGAAGAAAATTTAATGCTCTGTTATGTTAGTCTGCTTATTATTCAACAACAGACATATTTGTCTTAAAGTATTCAGTAGGTACTGAAAACGAACACCAAGGCTAGGTGAGCCTCTCTTTGGTTGAAATCTCCTCGGGAGATTTTCTACTTTGGTGGATCACATCTACAAACCAGAAATATCTAAAACCTGATTTGGAAGCTTTGATATGCCATTATAAAAGAAGCTCAAACTTTAGTTTGATGAGTGCTCAAAAGATCAGGCTTAATAAAGGTTCATCAGTGATACAGAGAAATCATTTAGGATCTCAATCAAAGGGCTTTTCTAAGTCTTTTAGAAGAGCAAGAGTGCCAGAGATAGACTTGATAAGCTAACAACATTAAATCTTTGAGAGGATTTAGAAAGGGATTTAGTGAGTCAATCACACCACTGTTGTGTGCTACCTGTGGTTGCCAAGGTAACAGGAAATTTGGGAATCCCAGAATGCTTTTTTTTTTCTAAACTAGCATAAGGAATAGCACAATTATTTGCCAACTTACTGGTTCCCAGTGTGTCCACATAAGTTTCCAGATGCTAACCTTAGAAAAAAGTAAGTTCTATTCTGTTTTCCCCCTAGACAAACACATGTGAATTTTAAATAAATTACCTACTCCTTTTCCATTTAATGATTTTTTTGTCTCTAAATTATACCAGATATTTTATTTGTGGTTTATGTTATTACTGGCAATTGACTATGACCTGACACACACAAATATTCTCTTCAGAGAAGAAAACATACTCCTACCAAGAGTGAACAAATGGGTCAACGTAACATAATGACTCAGTGTAGAACATTTACTTATTTACTTATTCATTCAATATTTAATAAGAAACAACCCTGTGCTAGCCTTAGTAGAGCCTATGGAAACAAACAAAAAAGAATAAAATATAAATATAAAACATGATATTGCCCTCTGAGCTTCAACAAACTGGAGACCAACATCTAGTAGCAAATTTCTTATTAAAAGTTGCTATTAAAAAAAAATCCTCCCCCTAAAATTTTTGTCTTTAATGTTGAAACTAGCAATGCACTCTCTACTTGAGAAGCATCTCAGACAAGAGGCCATTGCAGGATCCAGGAGAAAGGAAGGGTGACATTGTTTGGTAAAGGATGACTTTAGGCTTTAAAGGAAAGATGTAGAGTTAACCTCGGTATTTCTTTCTCAGGTGTTTGTTTCAGGTTCACCCTTATAAAATAACACCAGGAAACTGGCAGAGGAGATCTAATCAGAAACAATAAAAATACAGTAGGCTTTATTATCTCTATATTGCATCTCTTCAGAACCTAAAAAAGCATAAATCAATATGGGCAAGAAACAAGTTACCAAATCTTAACATTGATGCCAAATTAACAAAAATAGCTAATATTTTTGAACTGACGTATCGTGGACCTCATATCTTTATCTGTGGGACTTTGGAGAATAGGCTTAACACCAATGAAAATAATAGCTACATTTATTACACAACCATATGATCATCTAACTAGGTGCAGAAAAAAAATCTGACAAAAATCCAGCATCCATTCATAATAAAAATTCTCAGCAAACAAGAAATTAAAGGGAATTTCCTCAATATGATAATAGTATTATGTTGATAATCTATTTCTTTTTGAGTGCTCTTTGGTGGTATGTCTTTCAAAAAAGTTATTCATTTCATCTACGCTGTAAACATTTATTGACACAAAGTTGTTCAAAATATGTCCATATTATCATCATAATGTTTATAGGATCTGTGGCAATGCCCCCTCTTTCATCTGTGATTTGTAATTTGGATCTACTCAGTCTCTCTCTCTCTCTCTCTCTCGCTCACACACACACACACACACACACACTCTCTCTCTCTCTCACTCTCTCTTTCTCATTTTTATTTCTTGTTTATTCTGACTAAACGTTCATTAAAGGGATTCAGTGAGAGTTCCGTTAACTCACAAACTATGACTGTCATTAGGGCTTTTTGGACTTCTCATGTCCAAAGACCAGCAGGCAAGAAGAGGACTCACAATACTGGCAGGGAAATTGACTAACCAGTGAGAGAAAATAGGGTCATGTTTCCTTTCTTTTCATTTTTTATTTTAAAATAATTTCAGATTACAGAAATATTGCAAAAATAGGTGCAGAGAACCCCTATGTATCATTCACCCATCTCCCTTAAGGTTAACATTTGACATATTCATAGGAATGTCAGTATTATGATCTGTTTCTTACTCACAAAACACTTTTGACACTAAATATATGTGTTTTCCACACTAAGCAATTTTCCAGTTCTCTGCAGACACCAGCTGGGTGTCCTACGATCATTTCAACCCAGACACTCACCACCTGGAGCAGCATGGACTTCACCAGTTAAGGGCTCAGTCTCACAAGACTTCAAATGCCAGTCTCAGGTAGGGGTCTAAAGATGGCCTGCACTTCTGCCTGACTCGGCTACCAGTCGGTGGTGCCCATAACCCACAATAATCTGCTCTAATGGCTTATAGAACCCAGGGAAATACTTTACTTACTATTACTGATTTATCATAAAGAATATTATAAGGGACACAAATGAGCAGCTAGATGAAGAAGTGCATAGGTGAAGTCCAAAATGGCCCTAGGTGCAGGAGCCTCTCTCCTCCTGGAGACCTGGGGTGCACCACCCTCCTAGCACATGGATATGCTTACCAGCTCAGAAGCTCTCCAGATCCCATTATGAAGGTCCCACTATGTGGGTGTGATTGATTAAATAATAGGTCATTGGTGATTGACTCAATCTCTGGCCCATGGACCCTCTCTGGAGGTCAGAGAGTGGGGCTGAAAGTTTCAACCCTATAATCTCATGGCTGGTTCCTCAGGCAACCAGCCCTCTCTTCCTGATGCTATGAGGGGTCCACTAAGAGTCATCTCACTGGTATGTATCAGGCATAGTTGAAAGGAGATATATATTATATATGCATATATATAAATATAAAAATTGATGCTCCTCTCATCCCTATTCCTTAGGAAATCAGAAAGTTTTTGAGTTCTGTGCTTGATATCAGGGGAAAAGGCCAAATGTGTATTTCTTATTATATCATCATCACATGTACATTTATCAAAATAAGAAATCAACATTGGTATAGGGTAGAGGGGCATGTTACGGGTATGGGAGTAGGAAATACATGTATACTATTGTGTATAAAATTGATAAGCAACAAGGATATATTGTATAGCATGGGGAATTAAAACCATTATCTTGTAATAACTCTAGTAGAGTATAACCTGTAAAAATACTGAATCATTATTCTGTATCCCTGAAGTTAATGTAACATACAACAACTAAACTTCAATTAAAAAAAGAAAAAAAAATCCACAAATTTAAGAAAAAAAGAAATCAACATTGGTTTGATATCAAAGACTAAACTAGGAAGTTTATTTGGACTTCTCCAGCATTAATGTCTATAATTTATCCCACTAGCCTTCCTTTCCTAAGTTTCGCCTCAGAAAGAGAGAGTCGTAGGAAGCATGGAGAAGCCGTGTGAAGCAGATCTGTGAAGCACAAGACATATACGTGGCATCAATGCAGATGTGGCACTCAGATCTCCTGCTTGAGGAAGCACAGTTGCTGGATGGCCCCAGCTTCTGCGTTCATGCTAAACCATACCGCCTGTGGGCTGCTTGAAGATGCCCTCAACTTTAGGCCTGCCTGAAACTCTCCTAGAACTGCTCTGCAGTCTGAGACTACCTATTTAACTCTCTTCCCTTCTTCCTTTCACAAAGGACAGATGTTTATAAGAGCTTGATGTCTTTTTCTATCTCTTCTGCATCCTTTCTACTTTCTCCTTAGAGGCAGTCTCACCAATAAATCTTTTTCATGTCTAATCCCACCTTGAGTAAGACACCTGATTCATGTGGATCAGATTTGACAATCCAAAACATATCTTTTTAATATCAATAGATATCTTTGATTTCAAAGTACATACATGGTCCTCTGTGCAATAATGCCTGGTTCTCTCTGGTACATGATCAGTCTAAAGAAACACTGAGTCAGTTCAGAATTCATGTCACTTTACCACACAGATTCTTTAACCACATTTAGGGAGTTTTCATTTGTTCTAAGTTTTGAAATACCACTGTGTAATAAGGATAGTATGGCATGTGGTAAAAATTCCAGGAAATCAAAAATCTTTGCGCGGTATATGCAAATACAACAGAAAAGAAATATTTCATATTGCCGCAAACTGTGAAGGACAAAGAACACCAAATTAACCACGGTGGATTTATTTCCCTTGGGTATAAGGTCGGTGTTTGGCTATTTTGTGATAGACCATTGATCTGTTTTTAATAATAGCAGTCACATAAAATGAGTCTATCAAGTAGGTATTGTGCTAGGCATTCTTTCTTTATAGTTTTATTACAACAAAGATAAATAAACATAAGAAACAATTTCTTTGCAATGTTACTCAAGGTTCAACCTAAGCACAACCAATACTTGCTTTTCACACCCAGTAGTCTGGATTTCTTTGCTTGCTCAAGGTACCTAAAATAATGACAATGTGTTTAATTGTAGAGTTGGTTTAAATAATGGATACATACAGATCTATATTATTAAAGACTTTCTATTTTTGTTCCTATTGAATGGTTTTGCTTTTATTTTCTCCAACTTAATTTTTGAATTTATCACGTATAAATTTGGAAGGCCCTCTACATTTAGTAAACGTCATGCCTTGTTTTTAGGCCGTTTATTTCCAAACATTAACGCACACACTCACACACATACGCACAATATTATTTTAGAAACCTTCATACCCTAACCCCTACTTCTCAGCTCTTGTCTTCTATACAATTATTTTTTTACACTGGTAAAATTCAGGCTGTCCAAGTAGCCTCAAAAACAAATCAGAGAAAGACCTACTGGTACTAAAATTGTCTAAAAGAGCTTGAATGGTGACAGGGGAGGTATTATTTGTGGAAAATACGAAAAGACAGCCAGAATTGGATCCTCAATGTTTTCTTTCTTCCAGAGTAATTGTCCCTATGCTAAGTATGCATGGTAATGTTCTCTGCATTCCTGCTTAGTGATAGGGCTTAGCATAAGCATCCCATGGTTGCTTTTAAACAGCTTGTTTGCCAGAAAGATAATAAACAGCCAATATTTTGACAATAGCACTGGAAAACAACTGGTTTTTCTTTGAATCAGAAGACCTTTTCAGATGTCTTGAGTAAAGTTCATACTAAAGTCAAGTTTTATCCCTGATGTCTTTAATTGGTCTCTTATCAGGGAAAAAGGAAGCTTGCCACAGTATATTTTTTAACCTTATGAATTTCTTGTTCATATCTTGTATACCATAATCAATTAGGTCATTAGAAAGAAACTGTAGAAAATGAAAATAATTCTAATTATATAGAATAAGAATTCTGTAATTATACTAATGGAAAAATGCTAATTATAAAATAATTCTATAGAAATAATTTCTAAATAAAACAAAATAATTTTGAATCAGAGGATCAATTTATTTTTATTTATTAGGTTTTTGATATTTCTTTCAGTCTTGATTTTTTTAATCTATAAAATGGAAAAAAAATGTCTAGTTTGCCTAGTGCATAGGGATGCTATGAATATCAAATGAAAGAATGTATGTGAAAGTCTTGGCAACTGCAATGTATATAAACATGTTTTATCCATCCAACTGTGTATTTATGCTTGTATTTATTCCTTGAGTCCATCGTCCACTTTTCTGGTGTATTCCTAAGTCAGAGTTTTACCTAATTAAATCATGCCTTGTCTCTGAGTGAGAATGGAAGTGCTTTCACCTCATGTATCAACATAGTAAGTGATAGTGGCTGCCTAAAATACTATGTTGAGAAGGATTCTGAGGAAGTATTATGTTTAATAAGAATAAGTATGGCTAATGATTAATGATATCTCCCCTGAGAACCAGTATGAAAACACAAGCAGCCCAACCATACATTTGTAATAGGTTACTCAAAACTCTAGACAGTTATTCCAATACCCAACTGGATATTCCTTGACAACGTAAGGACTAACATTATCACAGGAACATAAAGGATTTACATAACTTAGCATCACTGTCTCCCATCTGATCAAGGCAAATATCACACAGTCTTTTTTCAAGGGTAACTAATAGGACAGCCTCTTTGAATGACCTTAAATAAGTCATTGAGCCCTTTTTTAAAATAGTAAATAGAAAGTGGACCCTGGTACTCTCACCAGCGAGATAAGCACTCTTCATATTGCTCCATTCAGAGAGAAAGACTTTCCATGATAAAGCATTCTTTTTCCATAAAGGGATATGAGTAGATGTGTACATCTCCCTGTGAGAACCTCCTAACATGCCAGGCACCATGAAGGACAAATCATAATCACTGACTTTTTCCTAATTACAGACTGCTGTTGATGTATGTCAGGAAGACACATCTTGATATGCTTTTCCCAAAAGTGATGGTCTGAAGAAAAAGTATGACAACGTATAATTTGAGCAATTAGTTTTTTAAATGAGTTATTAAAAAGTGATCCATTTTAGAATGCAGACAGAAACACTGTGGACTTCATATCATGGATATTAAATGATCCCAAAAGGTCTGGTTGATACATTTACCTTGTTAACATCCATTGACTCATCCATTTATTTATTCAGTGAATAATGTTTGAACACTGACTACACACCAGGAGGTGTGCTAGATGGTGATAATACAGTGGTGAAAAAGACAAGTGTGATTCTCTAGCTTCCTGGGACTAACACTCTAACAGAGAAACAATCATTAACCACATAATTACACTTGTGGGAATTGCTACCAAGGACACAGCACAGCATGCTAAGATCATAAAGGGAAGTTTTGATTCTGTGAGATTAGGGAATGCTAAAGCTCAAAAGGTTTATAATGGTAAATATGAGGGCAGAAGAATAGTAAATATTTTCTAGATGAGAAGCGAGGAACTAAAATGGTCAATGGAGCTAACTAAGCCAGCCAGTCTAGATTTTAAAAATAAATAAAGACAGATCAGTGGGTTTGTTACAAATGGAGTCATCCATTGTGACACACATTTTTGATACCTTCTACATTTTCATCTAAGACTAGGAGATTTTGAGTGTCTTATCACTATCCTGACTTCAGATACAAATTCCTTTTGTCTGGATCCTCGGTGTTGTTGTTGTTGTTGTTGTTGTTGTTGTTGTTGTTATTGTTGTTGTTTTTGTTGTTGTAAATGTCTTCCTTAGGAATGAGTCATCAAAACCATCATTTACAGCAAGAATCTGAAAAAGGCTTATCACATTCCCATGGAATAATGGCAGCTGCCTAGAAATCTATCTATCCACCATCCTCAAAATATATATAGATTAACAAATTAATAAAGGAAAGGAAAAAAAAAAAACCTCAGCTTGGCACAACTCTGAAATACCTTCCCCAGCTTCTGAGTTCTCTGTATGGTCAACTGAAGTCTTTGGTGAGACTGTTTAACAGCTCAACTTCTCCCGTTATTTGGCTGTGCTTCCTTCTCTTCCCTTCTAGAAATGGAAAACCAAACATTCCCTAATAAACTTCCTGAAGAGTAATCTCTGCACAATGGACTGAAATATGTCCCCCTAAAATTGATGTATTGAAGCCCTAACCCTAATGTGACTACATGTGGAGACAGGGCTTTTAAGAGGCAATTAAGGCTAAATGAGGTCAAAAGAGTGGAATCCTAATTCCATAAGATTAGTGGCCTAATAGAAGAAAGAGATTCATTCTCTCTCTCTCTCTTTGTCTCTCCGCCTCCAATCTATATCCACAGAGGAATGGTCATGTGAGCACACAGAGAGATGGTGGACATTTGCAAGGCAGGAAGAAAACCCTTACAAGAACCTAACCATGCTGGCACTCTGACCTCACATTTCCAGCCTCTAGAACTGTGAGAAAATAAATTTCTGTTGTTTAAGTCAGCCCATCTACAATATTTTGTTATGGCGGCCCCAGCTGACTAATACGCTCTGTCTCAGCACCTGCCTCCCAGGAAACCCAGTCTGTAACAGTGGCCCTTTGCGCCACCACTGACTATGCGATCAGCACAATTCCTTGGACTCAACTGAAAATAAAACAAATAAATTATATACATAAAGATTCCAATATGCTTAAGTGCTTTCTGAGTTGAATTTCAAGCTTTCCATTTAGAAAGTATCTTCTCAGTTTGAATTACTCTAAGATAACTGCCTGGTAAGCACAAAGCTATTCATCATATTCATGACTTGGGGAGAGGCTGCCACTGGTCCCCGAGTTTCTGGCAGGTGGAAATGGAGAGATTGTCATTTCTAGTACGTCATGTCCCCAGTGGTGCTGAATCACTTGAAATTCCAAATGCCTGCATTGTCCCCCCTAAGGCTTCTTACCATCAAAATGCAAGATGCTGCAGAGCCCTGAGCCAGGCGATAAGGAGGGACCATTGAGCCAAGAAAACAACAAATAACTTTGTAGAAGCCTCTGGAAATTTAGCATTTCCAATCAAAGCCTTGCCTGCTCTGAGCTGAACTAAGTCCTGCACTCCAAATTATTAGGGCTGGGTCAGGTTTTCATGGGAACTGAAACTCGAGTAAGATTTCTGCGGCAGATTATACAATGATCAATGCCTAGAAAAGAAAAAATGTATCGTTTCCTCAATAAAGATGAGTCAGCACCTGATACTGCAATAAGGACTCTCTGGTCCTGGAAGATTAAACTGACCCAATTGAGACTGGACCAGAAACCAAAGCAGTGTTTCCACTTCCACCTTAAGCCCAAATTCAGATGATTTTAGGATTGTATTTCCTCTAGCTAGAAGAAAGAAAGAAGGAAAGGAAGGAAGGAAGGAAAAAAGGAAGGAAGGAAGGAAGGGAGGGAGGAAGGAAGGAAAGGAAGGAAGAGAGAAAGGAAGAGAGAAAGAGAGAAAGAAAGAGAGAAAGAGAGAAAGAAAGAAAGAGAGAAAGAAAGAAAGAAAGAAAGAAAGAAAGAAAGAAAGAAAGAAAGAAAGAAAGAAAGAAAGAAAGAAAGAAAGAAAAGAAAGAAAAAAAGAAAAAGAAAGAAAAGAAAGAAAAGAAAGAAAGAAAGGAAAGGTAGATGCATGGAGCCTGAGCACACTTACTTCCACATTTCTGCTCATGCTAGTGCCTCTGTCTGGAAAACCTCTTTAAACAATGCTCCACCTCACACCCTTCAGAAACTTCCATTAGTTAAGTTACTCTTTATTTACATCTTTCACTTTAGAAATGGTCTTGTTGCACATTTCAGCCTCTATAATGATTTATTGGGTCCTTTTATTCACTAGAGAATGAGTTTCTTGGAGGCAGGGACCACATGTTGCTAGTCTGTCAGATGATTCTAACACAGGACCGGGCACTTGGACGGATGGCATGGCTCTCTGCTTCCATCCCTACCAAGTCTGCTTCATCTTTTGTAGCCATGAAACTGCAAACCTGGGAAGCATCTTCACCTCTCTCTCTCAGTTCTGTGTTCTTGAACCCACTGCTTCTTTTCACGACCACCACCCTAGCTCAATGCCTTCCCATCTTTTCTTTACCAAGAAGGCAGCTGCATTCACTCTCGGTCATCCCCTAGCCTACAGTTTTACCTACTCTCACCACAGATCTTTCTTCTACTCTTGACTCAGAGGACCCTGAAGGCAGAGGCTCTATTTTATTTGTCTCTCTGTTTTTTGTTAAATAAGCACTTCTGAGGGCCTATTGTGTGCCCAACTCTATTCTAGCTTTGAAGACAGAAACACAAGACTCAGTTGCTAGCACAGTGTTTGGCATATTGTAGGATTTTCAGAAATATTTATGCAATGAATTAATGAGAAAGGGATTAATAGCTTTTTAGGTCCATGGGTCATCATCTTTCTCCTATTTAAAACTCCTCTGTGACCCACATATATGATTAATTGATTCTCAACAGTTACCAAAGCAATTCTATGTGGAATGAAAGTCTTTTTAACAAATCATCCTGGATCAACTAAACATTCATATTTAGAAAAATAAACAAGCCAACATTGACCCTTATCTTATACCACACACAAAAAGTAAATCAAAATGGATCATAGTCCTATATTTAAAACCTAAAACATACAATTTCTAGAAGAAAACATAGTAGAAAGTCTTTGTGACCCTGGGATAGGTAATGGTTTGTCAGATATAATACAAAAAGCTCAAAACATAAAAAAATGGATAAACTAGACTTTTGCATTTCAAAGCACCATAAAGAAAATAAAACTGTAAGCCATAGACTGGTGAAATACTGACAACCCATATATAAAAAAAGGACTTGTATTTAGAGTATATCAAGAACATTTACAACTCAATAAGAAGACAAACAACTTCATTAAAATTAAGCAAAAGATTTGAACAGAGATTTAACAAAAGAAAGCACAGATGACCCTTGGTATTTACAAGGAATTAGTACAAGGACCCCTGAGGGTACCAAAATTCACAGATGCTCAAGTCTCAATGTGAAATGGATTAGTATTTGTATGTAACCTTTGCATATCCTTCTGCATACTGAAGTCATCTCTAGATTACTTATAATACATAATAGAATGTAAATGTTATGGAAATAGTTGTAAATACAATGTAAATTATATGTAAATAGTTGCTTGTACATGACAAATTCATATTTAGCTTTTTGGAAGTTTCTGGAATTTATAAAAAAAATTTTGGATCTGTGGTTTGTTGACTCCATGGATGTGAAACCATGGTTATGGACGGCCAACTGTGTACATTTGGCCAATAAGCACATGGAAAGGGGATGAACATTACTAGGCTTCACAGAAATGCAAATTAAAAACACAATGAGATACTACTACACATCCATGAGCTTTGATAAAATTTAAAGATTGAACGTACCAAGTGTTAATGAAGTTGTAGAGTATCTAAAGATTCCATATACTGCTGCAAAATGGTACAAGCACTCTGGAAATTTTTCTTTAAGTTAAAAAGTTAAAAGTAAAACAATGGAAAAATAAAAAGTTATGCATATTCTGTTCCTACATATTTACTTAAGAGAAATGTAAGCATGTCTACACAGACTAATACAAGAATGTTCAGAGCAGCTTAATTAAAATGATTTAAATAATTTATTAAGTAGCCCCAAACTGAAAACAATACAAATGCCTATCAATGGAAGACTAGATAAACAACTGTGGTGTATTCATAAACTACAATGGAATCGTACTCAGCAACAAAAAGAAATGACCTATTGTTAACAACACAGAAAAACCTCACCTCAAAGTCATTACACTGAGTGAAAGAAGCCAAGCACAAATGAGTACATACGGTGTGAATCCATATGTACAAACTTCTGAAAAATGGAAACTAATGTACCGTGACAGACACGAAGTCAGAGGTCGCCTGGGACAGAGTCTGGAGGGAGAGATGGATTATAAAATGACATGAGAAACTACTGAAGTGATGGAAAATGTTTGTTTTCTTGATTGTGGTGATGATTTTGTGGTCGTTTAAATATGTTAAAATTCATCAAATTTATGCTTTACATATATGCAATTTATTGTACCTTAAATATGCCTTAGCAAAGTTGGGGGAAGCCCTCAGTGGTTTCCCTGTCACCAACGAGTAAAAGTAAAATCTGTGTCACAGGGTTTTCATAAGTCAGACCCGTGCTCCACTCTGGCCTCAACTCCAATCACTTCCTCCCAGGGGAGGAAATGCTGTTCAGTCCTTCTAGAACATAAAATGGGCAGGGGAACTGCACATTTCTGTTACTTGTGGACACATGCCTTTTTAATGTGGTGTTTCCTCTCTGGAAAGTTCACTCATACTCCCGTTCACCTGGAAAATAACTTTTCATTTCTCAAAAGTCAGTCCAGTGCCTGGCATACAGTAGTTACTCAATAGGTAATTTTGTCCAATATGTGCATGGGTTCAGGTTTACCTCCTCTACTCTGACCTCTGTGACCGTCTATGCATATTCCCTGGAGTTAGTCACTCTTTCATTAATTCATTAGAGCCACCTCTATTCCTTGTATCTGCTATTATCTTGTATTGCTTTACAAGGGGTTCTAAATTTACACATGAATTCCGTGGGGACTGTAGTAGGCAGAATTCTAAGATGGCCCCCCAAATTCTTGTGTGTACACAAACTTTCTTCCAATTTTTCAATCAAATGCTAATCTAAGTGTTCCTATGAAGGGAGTTTTGCAGATGTAATTAAGGTCTCACATCAATTAACTTTAAGTTGAGGAAATCATCCTAGTGGTCCTGACCTAATCACACAAATCCTTCAAAAGCTAAGAGTTTTCTCCAGTTGGTCACGGAAGAGGAAATCACAGATTTGAAACCCGAGAAAGACTCAATGCACCTTTGCCGGCTTGAAGATGGAGGCACCAAGTGGTGAGATGTGTGACTGGCTTCTAGGTGCTGAGAGACTCCTTCCTAACTGACAGCCAGCGAGGAAAACAGAACTTCAGTGCTACATTCCCAAGGAACTGAATTCAGCCAAAAACCTAAATGAGCTTGGAAGTGGATTTTTCCCCAGAGCTTCCAGATAAGAATTCAACCTGGCCAACACTTCCATTTCAGCCTTGTGATCCTGAGTACTGAACCCATTCATGCTGTGCCAGGCCTCTGAACTCCAGAACTGTTAGCTAATAAGTGAGTATTGTTTAAACTTCTATGTTTGCATTCGTGTTACATAGCTGCATAAAAATAATACAGGGACAAAAATCACATTTATCTTTATAGCTCATGGCTTCTCATGTAATAAGTCCTTAACTGTGTTTTTAAGAAAAAAAAAATTTCTAAAGAATGAGAAAAAGGGAGGGAAGGAGAAATGAAGGTAAAAAGTACAAAGAAACAAAAAAGAAAAGAGAGAAACATTTTAGTTTCTGGAACAGTGGTTCTTTCTTAACCTTAGCTGTACGTTATCATCCTATGGAGAGCTTTAAAAAATAGTGGTGCCTAGGTTCCATCCCCAGTGATTCCGACTTATAATTGATCTAAGTGTGGCTTAAATCTCTGCAGGTGTGGCCAAAGTTGACAATCACTGCTATGTGAATTGACTCCCAGGGACCAGTAGCTCAGCCAGAACTCCAGTAGTTCAAGGCCCCTGGGGAGACCAACTGGGTCCTTATGGTTAACTAGAAAGCCCTTAGTCACTAGCTGTGTCCTACTGCACAGCCAGCTCTTCCCAGGATGTCAGTGGGCCTCATTCCAGGAGATATTCATTCATTCTTCTCTCCATTCACAGGTTCCTTAGTCTAGGTTTAAATAATAATCCCTTGATATTTTAATAAGTTCTGGGCCTCTTCTGCATTATAGCCTTCTTGGACCCTGCTGATGGCATAAATTTTTCTCTGCAGGATTCTCGACTGCAATCCACAGAGAGAACACTGGTAATGTTCTGATTAGAAATGGTGAATGTTATTCTCTGGATAATGTCCTTATCTATCACCAACACCTAAACATCTTTCTCAGTTTAAAACAAAATAACCTAATTGCTAGTCAAAGTTATTTGAAGGGTGGCTTTATGATCTAAAGAAGGCTACACTGGGATTCTGAGCTACAGTTCTGGGTCTACCCCTTATTAACTGTGTGACCTATCTGGTAAGATCATAAACCACTATTAATAATAGTCCATCATCATTAAAATGAAGGAGTCTACATTTATCTCACAGAATTGATACTAGGCTCATAGTATGATGATGTAAAGGTTTGTTTCAACAGCTTAGATGCATGTATGTGCATGTATATGTGTGCGTGTGGTATGAGTATGTATGTACACATATACATATAGTAGTCAGAGTCAGCCAGTCCACTAGAGTACCTAATAATATATTTCTGTCAGTCTGCTGGGCAATTTTTTAGAAAAAAAATGAAATATTTTAGCAAATTCTTTTCTTGGAGAAAGTAGAAAGAATGGATGAGTAGGGTGCTCTACCTGACATGAAGGGACCAATATGTGCTATTGATTCTGAAGTCTAGCTGGTCTTTCAAAACTATCTGAGAAGGGAGAGGGAAAAGGGTATTCACATAAATTTCAGGTAAGTCTCTTATGGAGCATATTCTATGTGTCAGCACCTGGAAAGTTATCTAAATAAGTGATCTAAATGATTATACAGAGCAAGCCTGTGAAACAGATATTTTATTACCATTTTTATAGATAAAACCATTGCAATTTACAGATGAATTGGAACTTGGTCAAGGGCATGCTATTAGTAAGCCACAGGCCTCAGATTTGAACTCTGGACTCTCTGACCTGCCAATAAAATCAGCATACTTGGTCTGGGTTGCCAAGCCTTGTCTTGGAATAACACCAGACTGTAAATTAGAAAACCAATTAAGTATTACCCTTGAGGCTGAGAGGCGATGATGGCAACATCATACAATGGAGAACGCTCAGTTCCAAATGTGAAACCTAACAGGGGAAGGTACTCACCGCTGGGAGCCAATGGCCAGGAGCGGGTGGAATTCCATGGAAGAGGGATGGGACACTCAGGTACCTGAAAGGAAAATTGAACAAAAACTATTAGCAAAGATGGTAGGTCCTTTTCTTCCCATCGTGCCTTTGTACTACTGCAATGGTTCTCAAACTTGTGGGTGCATCAGAATTCCCTAGTAGACTTATTAAAACACAGATTGCAGACCCCACTCCCAGAGTTTCTGATTCTGGGTCTAGGTAAAGTAAATTTGTTTGCATTTCTAACAAATTTCCAGTGATGTTGACATTGCTGATCCAGGAACCGCATTTTGAGAACCACTGTACTAGAGGCACATAAATGTACGTGAGAGGACAAGTAGATCTCTCTGGAGACCCAGATCACTACCAGGTAGATTACAGCAGTGTTTAAGAGCACAAGCCCTGCAGCTAGACTATCTTGTTTCAAAAGACACTCTAACACTCACCAGCTGGTTGATCTTGGGCAATTTATTTAACAATTTGTGCCTCAATTTAGATAGATAAATACACAGACAATAAGAGATACGGATACGTGTATAACATTGCTCAGCACATAGGAAACCAAGAGCTATCATTATGCATCAGTATAGCAGGCACGAGGTGTGGTGAACATGGGGATGGCCCACGCACATTCCTCTTCAGAGTCACTGCTGCTGAGCTGTGGAGAGTGCTACAGGCAGAAACACTCCAGCCGCCAGTCTCTTCAAGGATGGCCTCAGCTGCAGACAGCCACCTTGCCCAAGATGAAGTCCTCCCAAGGCAAGCACATCTAATGACTGTAGAGGCCTAGATATAAAGGCCTGGTCATTTTGGCCCGGTGCAGGACAATTCTGGCCACCCATCTAGAGCTTCCTGCGGGGCCAGCCGAAGCTGCCCGACTATCATCACAGCTCGACTCCTCCCTTTGCTCAGTGCTGCTTCCTTCCTTCCCTTTCACAGAGAAAGGTCCCAAGGCCCCTCTCATCTGAACATACTGTGCACTAAACTGCATCTCTGAGTCTGCATCCTGGAGAACTCAATGTGCAACATGAGGCCAAAGATGTAGGATTTGGAGGAGGAAGCACAACATAATGTCAAAACCTTTAGAGCCAGTTCTTGGGTTAGGTATCTGATTTCAGTAAATTTGCTAATGGATAATAGCATCCATTCATTGCTACTTAGTATGGGCCATGGATTGTTGCATTTAATCATCAGAAAATGCCTACAAAGTTATTATTGTCCCCAATATACAGGTAAGAAAATGAGATTTACAGGTGTTAGGTAACTGGGTGTGTCGGATTCTCAAGGCTGTGCTCTCCTACATCATCCTTTTCTGCTCTGGTTTCTCATTAAAGGAAAATGCAAGCAGCATTTTTTCAGAGGATGAGAGACTTTCCTGATTCAAGCAGGTAAGGTTTCCTGATTCAAGCAGTTAAGGTTCTGCCTGGAAAGCAGCTGTCTCTCTTACAAAAGACATTGTAGTTGAGCCACAGGGCACTTCGTTAATCACTGGTGCTGGGCACTCCTGAAATCAGCCAGGACTGTCTTCACTGCAGGCTCTGTTAGTCATGAGGAGATGATATTTGACAAGGACCCAAGATCATGCGTTTTCTGACCAGCTGTATGTTGCTAATTCAGATTCTAAACTAAGGAGTGCAGAAGGAACACTCCGAGCAAACGTGTATGTTTTTACCCTGTGGGACTTCGGCCCCTGACCCCATGTGGGAACTCCAGCATGGTCAAGCTGTACTCATAGACAAATGGGGACAACTTTGACTTATAGTAGGTATATCCAAGCACTCTAGATCAAAAGCAGGCCTGTGACCTTCTTGGCACCTTACCCCAGGCCCACATCCTAATTGGCCCTCTAAATATTACCCCTCCAGTGGTAAGAAGAAACAACAAAAGATGAATCCAAAGGCAGAGATTTTTCTCCCCTGAAACCGGGGGTAGTTGGCTGAATCTTCCTCCCTGTCCCCTAAACCTTACTACAATTGAACAACCTACGCTTAGTTCACTTTCTTCTATTAGGTTTATGGTAGGAAAGTAATATTTCATCATATTTCCATATAAAACTCAGAGAAAGCAAGAGCAAGAAACAATTCATGGATAAGAGAACCCCAAAAAGAGACTCAACACAGAAACCCAAGTTTTTTCATCTCTTTGCTCAGCACACCGAAATTTCCAGTCCCCAAGGGCTGTGCCCTAAGGATGCACTTGAGCATGTCCCTTCCATGTTGGCATTTCTCCTTGGGGACAGAGGGAGAAGTGGTAAGTACTTACTGGTAAGTACTAGAAACCAGCAAGGTGACAGAGGTCTAAGACACATCACCAGCCAGTGATAAGAAACAGCCCCACCTTTTGAAGAAAAAGTAGGTCTGAGATGACTTCAGGGCAAAATTTAGGATAATCATGGTATTTCTGAGGAGGTGACCATTGAGATGAGACTTAAATGTCAAAGAAAGATTTAGCCCTTTGATGATCTTGGGTAAGAATATTTCATGCACAAAAAGAAATTAAATACAAACACCCATGTATTAATTGACATGGGCTGCCATAACAATGTACCAGAGACTGGTGGCTTAAACAACAGAAGTTCATTTTCTCATAATACTGGAGGCCAGAAGTCTAAGATCAAGGTGCTGGCACGGTTGGCTTCTTCTGTGACCTCTCTCCCCGGCTTGTAGATAGCATGTGTCTTCACATGATCTTCCCACTGAGTGTCTGAGTTCTGTGCCTTAATCTCCTGTTATAGAGACATGAGTCATATTGTATCAGGGCCTACCCTAATGATCTTAATTACCCTTTAAGAACCCTATCTCCAAATACAGTCACATTCTTAGGTACTGGGGGTTAGAACTTCAATACATAAATTTGGGGGGTGGTATAACTCTGCTTATAACAACACCTGATGTGGAGAAATGGACTTGGCATATTTGTGGAACAGAGAGGCCAGTGTGGCTACAACAGGATAAACAAGGAAATGTTGGTTCAAAGTAACATCAGAGAGGTAGGCAGGGCTCCATCCATCTAGGCCCTTGCAGGATATAGGATGTATTTAGATTTTACATTTTTGGTAGTTGTTAGTATTATTATTACATTCAGAAAACTATGTATGAAAAATCAAGGATTCTAGCTGAAGGGAGAAATAACCAAGTTTCCACCAAAGGAGTAAGGCTGCATTTATACCAGGTAGAGGAGACCTTACTTTTAAAGGCTCAGCTGTGTCTCTTTAAATTGGTTGACTGTGTGAATAATGTAAGTACAAAAATGGGGCATAGCAGTTCTCAAGTAACCTACAATATATTCCTCCCTCCAATACCCCCTACACACACTGCCAGCCCACCTGTGTTTGGCACATTTCCATGGTAACTGCCATGCTATTTAACTGCTGGATTGTGTTGCTAATATGGTGATTTAACATTTTCCATGTGGGTTAAACTGGATACAAAAAGCTGCAACAGCTTAGTCATGTAGGATAAATTTTACAGAATTTTCTATAATTTCACTACGCCATGTTTCTTCATAATTTTTAAAGAGATTTATTGCTGAAATCAAGAGTTTAGCTCAGGGTAGTACTTGAAACATGCTTGTCTCCTAGGGGAGACTTTGTTCAAAATGGCGGTCTGGCTTTCGGCATTTTCTCACCCGTGGAGAGAGAAGAGTGATGGGATATAGCCAGAGGCTGGCAGGAGGTGTTGAGATTGCAGATGCACAACTGAGAGTCTGGTGCTAATGAAATCAGATGGGATAGGAGTTAAAAGAACTTCCCAAATAGTAGTGATAACACTGGTTACTTCAGAGTGTTCCTGGGAATCTGCTTCTTGCTTCCATGGTGTTTGGAGGGAACACACCTGGAGACTCCTCTTCTTCCAGGCTCTGATCACCCTCCAACCTCCTCTCTAGTCCCAATGTCTGGGAACAGCCAACACCATTTTTTGTGGTTAGCTCCATATTGTAAACCAACCATGAGCTCCCAGATTCATCAGGATTATTCTGCCAAGGTGGAGGCCACCATCAACCGCCTGGTCTACCTGCACCTGCAGATTCCCTATACCTACCTCTCTCAGGGCTTCTATTTTGACTGCAAGCATGTGGCTTTGGAGGCCAGCCAGTGTCTCTTCAAGATGTGCCCTACTTCAGGAAATGCAGAAGCTATCCCAAAATGACTTGGGTAAAACCCTGGATGCTATGGAAGCCACCATGGCCCTGGAGGAGAAGCCAAACCAGGCTTTTCTGGATCTGCATGCCCTGGTTTATGTCCACACAGATCCCTACCCCTATGACTTCCTGGGTAGCAACTTCCTAAATGAGCAGGTAAAACTCGTCAAGAAGATGGCAACTACCTGACTAACCTTTACAGGCTGGCCAGCCCTGAGGCTGGGTTAGGTACATAGCTCCTAGAAAGGCTCACCCTCAAGCATGACTAGGAGCCTCCAGAGCTCAGCCGCCTTTGAGGGGCCCCTTTGATTCCCCTGGGTGTCAGGGCTTTTCCCTGAGCTGCTCCCTGCAGCCACTAAGCAAATTTTCAACCAGCTCTCTCCCAAGCCATGGACCAAATGGAAGCAAAGCTTTCTGCAGCAGGAAAAGAATAGAAAGACTGGTTATTTCAAAATTGCCTGCAGAAATTTCAAAAAGTACATATTTTGAGGTTCCATCTCCTGCCAGTTCCAAAAATTCTGATTCCATTGGCTTGCAGTGAGAGTTGGAAATCAATATTATTTTCATGCATCCCAGGTTATTCCAGTCTTGTCCACTTTGGTAACTACTGAAGCATGGTCCCAAACCACCTGCATAGGATCATTCAGGGAAAATACTGAAACTTCATATGCCTGGGCCCCCTTTCTGTCCTAGTAAATTATGAAGAAGGACTACAACAACAAGAATCTAAATTTTTGATGAGCATCCCCTAGAAGGCTTATAAAATTGAAAAACTTTGCCAAGATTTGGATTAATTAAGCAGTCTGCTTTTAGAAAAGAGCAGTGGAAACCCAGAAAAAAATTAGGTGACTTCCCCAAAGACATATGGTTATCCAGTGACAACGTCCAGTCCATCTTGGATATTCTGGGAATGTGACTCATCTGTGTTCAGAAACATTTGATGAGTATGTATGTGACTAGCTGTCTTTAGCTGTAAAAGGGAACAAAAAAGGAATGAGATATATAGGTCTGCTTCTCAAGAAGCTCAGAAAAGTCAAGCTTAGATAGCGAGGCAAGGCATATTGTAACAAAACAGAGATAGACTTAAGGCAGTATGAGATGAACTGCATTTGTAACTCTGAAAAGGAGTCCTATAGGAATTCTGAAGAGAGAGAAAGATAGATCAGTATTTGCTGGGCTAGTCTTGGAAGGCTTCCTGGAGGAAGTGATACTTGAACTCGGTTTTTGGATAAGAAGAAAAGTGGGAACGCAAGAGAACAGTGATGTAGACCTAGATAGAGATCAGGATAAAAATTTCGTAAGTTCTCAAATATTTGTCAATTATTCACCTAGGAGTATCTGTTTTCTCCTTTGTTTCCTCATTTGTAGAATGAAAACACTGTTGAATAACATCATGTATGAATATGCATAACAAAAACCTAGGCTCCTGGTGAGATGTCAACAAATGCTGGTCCTACCCTCTCTTCCTTCAAGATGAAGAGTGCAATTACACATAATGTGAAACCATGTTTGTTCTTCTTGTCCCATATGCCAGAGAGAATATGGTCTGCCAGTCATAATTACTCTTGCCAAATGTCTTTGAAGAGGTTAGAGCAAACAATTTTACTGCTTTAAAAATATTTTGTAATATAACTATGTGACTGAGCTTTCCGAATTATCATCTTCAAAACTTAGATGGGCTTGGCATCTGGAATAGTTCCTTCAAGACTCAAGATTTATGTAATGGGGTGTGACTAAGACATCTCAGCACCAAAAATGTTTATTAGATGAATGGTGTGTATATACATACATACATACATACATACATACATACACACACACACACACACACACATATAAATAAAATTTAATACTTTTACGTAGATATAGAAAATCTTTTGATCTTTATAGAGTTTTCTGATTCCTATAGGATCCCTTCAACCATCTCAGATATTTGTTTTCTTTATGTTTTACTATCAATTTTCTCACCAATAAGAAGATCCTGAGAACTACAAATTAGTAGCAGATCAGCTACTGGTAAAGTGTAAGGACATCTCTAGTGATCGGAGCACCTTAGGCCCACAAGGTGGCCAGGCACAATGAAAAGTACAGGAGCTATGAAGACAAACAGAACTGGGCTGAAACCTGGCTCTGCCAAACCTCCTGGCAGTGTGACTTTGATCATGGCCCTCAAACTCCATGATGGTCAGGGGCAGTATGTGTAAGAAAAGGAAAATAATATATGTGTTTCAGGATTGTGTTACCAGGAACCATTCCCCTATAGTATAGTACTATATGTGACACTCAAACATGCAAAAAAGAGGGAAAGGTGAGAGGGAGAAAGGGAGGGATACAAAGAGAAGAGAGAGAGAAAGGCAGGAACTAAGGCACTTTGGGGACCTTCAGAAATGTAAAAGAGAGCAGAGATTATTTTGGAGATTTTAGAAAATTGTATTGATAACACTGATTTTGCATACATCAGATCATGGAAGCTAGACAAGGACCCTTGCTAATCTAAGCCTGATTGAGAGACAGGACATTTCCCAAAGCTTTTCTAAGAGCCCCAGTATTGCAGTGCTTTATCTAGGCCACCACCTTCTAACACCATGGCAACGTCTGTAACAAAATGGACTGGAGAAGAGGTTGCTGATGCTTATCCAGAGAGGTGGGAGTGCTTTGTCTCCCTAGCTACTCCGTGATCCACAGCACCAACAAGAATATGAGCCTTGGGATTTAAAGATACCAAGTTACCAAATTTTCTTTTATTTTACATTAGTAGGAAAATCCACCTTTCCCAAGCTACAATCTTTTTCACAAAGGCTATAAATGGTCCCAGACAAAGATGACTTAGCTAAAGAATTCTAAGTGATTAGGGGAATGGAGGAAAAAAGAGGGGGACAAGAAATTCATGTAAGACCATTCATAGCTATTCTGTTTCAGGAGATGATGTTAGCCAATATGAGTGAGGATTGGGGCTCAAATTCAAATATTTGCTGCCGCTTCACATTTCAATTTAGTTGGAATATTGTAATTAATATGAAGTAACAACATTTGACCTCTGCAACTTAAATTCACTAATATTCCTCAAGGTAAGTATTAAGACCACATACGTGTAATTCTAGAGACATCAGAGGCAAAAATCTGCTTTGGTTCTCTTCCTCAGATCTCCAAGAACTCAGGCTGGAAAGTTGGGGCTCAGAAGGCTAAAATCATCCCCCAGTTATGTGAATCACAGTTAGTAAAACAGCCTTCTGCCATTTCATCCAACAGGCATACATAAAACACAAAAGACTTTTAATTAAAAAATAAATTCTAATAAATTTTGGGTGTTATCTTTATAGAACTTAATTATATACAATTAACTTTTACCTTATTATAAAATTATTTTTTTGTTTGTTTGACCTTGCCTGCCCCAGCAATCTAGAAGAAATTAAACAAACATTTCCCCATCAGAGACCATGGCAGGACATGCCCAGGAAATAAACAGCTGATTTCCATTGCATTTCTGAGCTGCTATCCCAAACTAAGATGGATTTTTCATGCCTCCATCTCTCTCCAGCTTTTTCAGGGGAGCATCACCTGGGAAGTTACAGACATACTTTTTTAAAAGGATCTATTTATAAGGTGCAGATGCTCAGCACAGGGAACTCAGCATCCTAGTCCAGAAGGAAGCCTCAGGGGTCCTCACAATGCAGTGCTACCTGCCCCTCCCTCCACTGCTTTCCAGCCTCCTCAGATTCTGTGAGGCATCTTGAGGGGGAGAGATATGGGAGGATAGAAGAGGGTAGCTTTCCCTTCAGAACAGCCCCCTCAGATGATGAATTTGTACCCTGAACAATAAGCACTGCCCTGCTCTGTTGCTCAGAGCCATGAGTAATGCACAGGAGCTGGGAAGCCGGAGGAAAGTACTGGATGGTGTGGGCTGCATCACAGACAAGCCTGCTCAAGTCCTGACTATTGAGCATGGAAATTTATGTATTACCTTTCAGCGTGCCAACTTCTTATCTGCCCAAGAGAATTTCCTTTTGAAAGCATACAAATAGAGTTAATAGAGTCAGGGATAGAGTCTGTTCTTTAAGCACTGCACTCCCTTATATCCTGATGATACAAAAGTTTCCACTTCTTGAAAAAGCCATATTTAAGTGGGGTACCTTCAGGTAAGTCCCTGGATTGAAGTTATTGCAAAAGTCACTCAGGTAATCTGACTATAATGATCACTGACATTTCCGTCTTTTTATGAGAGGGAAAAATAAAAGACCAGTTGAAAAGCACCTAATCTCTGATTTCTAGACCACGTATAGCGCTTAGTTCTACCACCTTGCTCGATGACCCTAGACGAACCTCTCTGATTCTCAGTCCACAAAGTAAAGAACTTGAAAGAGCTAATTGGTAAGGTCTTCTCCTGCCCTAAGGTTCTACAAGTCTATACTCCACTGCTCACATGCCCTTATGCCCATTTACTTCTATCACCTTATACTAGCAGTAACAGTGCCTCACCTTGTGCCACTGTGTTTTGCTTGCATTATTTTATTTCTTACAATGAACTTACGAACTAGATGTTATTAGAGTGGCCACGTAAACATGAGGAAATCTGAGATATACAGATGCTAGGCAATTTGAGGTCTTGTGGCCAGTAAGTGGCCAAGCTTAGATCTAAACCCGTCTGTTAGGCTGTACCCTGCAGATCTGCAAGCCCTGTACTTGCGTAGCCTCAAGACGGAAGGAAGAAAGAGTCCGGCGTCAGCGACAGAGACATCAAAGGTTTAATAGAACTAACACATCTGAAGAAAGGTCCTGGAGCTACACCCCACTGTGTGTGGTGGACAGCAGGCAGGACACAGCAGCAGTCTTTGCTACTCCGTGGGAGAAGGAGGTTACCAGTTACAGGGAGAATTGACATCAGGTTGGCTTATTGGTTGCCAAGGAAACCAGCAGAGGAGCATGCCCCTCACCGCCCCTTTGATAAACTGTCAAATAGTAGACAGTTCTGATCTCAAGATTAGAACAATCACTAGCCCGGGCGGGAGACAAGTAGGTAAGCATTTACTGATTAGGCTCTATGGTTAACAGGGAAGGTCAGCCAGATGAGTAGGGTGTAGGTGAGGTAGGAACTGGTGGAGCAAGGGATGTACAGAAAGCAAGAGAGCAGCCATCTTGGGTGGTCGGATCCTACGCCGTTCATTTATATTCAAGAACTGTACTCTTAGTTTCTTTGCTAAGCTGCCTCTCTTCTGAACACTTAGTACATAATATTTCTCTCTGTGTAATGTTAGACTGGGCGAATTGTACAGGCATGTTTCTGTGCACAGGGCAAAAAGTGATGGTACCAAGTATAGGCACATCATTAACTGTCTGGATTAAGACTTCAAAGGGTCCACTAGGAAGAAAATGATTCCCTGGGCTGCAAATACAGCAAGAACATCAGAAGCCATATGTATCTCCATATCTCTCGATCTAGCTCTATCCATCCATCCATCCATCCATCCATCCATCCATCCATCTGTATCTATTTCCCTTAGTCCTCTTTTGTAGAAGTGTCTGTGATATCCTGGAGAGTTTCTTATGACAGTTGATTTAGTAAATATTCTTAAGTGAGCCTATGTAGAATATTTAGAAAAGATATTAATGTTTGAAAGCCCAGAACTGAGAATAAATCCCCCCATTTGACTGGAGCCACATTTTTTTAAGTCAAAGTTTTTTCCAAGTAAAAACAATTCCAAAAATATTTAAGACTCCTCATTTCTAAGAGTACTTTAAAAAAACTAAATAATTTTTTTTCACAAGGCAGGATAGAAGATACAACCCAATTAAACCTGTATTAACAATGAGAATTGCCGAAGGAGAAGCAAATACTGCCCAGGACTCATGAGGATGAAATCATGCTCTCAGCATTCATGTATTAGACGAGCTACCATGCCCTAAATCCTGCTTTAGTATCTTATCCTCAGCCTCACCAGTTCCATCCCAATGCAGAATGCAGCTCAGCACCTCACCAGGTCAGAAATACAGCCTCCTGTCTTACAGGAGACTAACTCACTGAACTATTTCACAGAAACAATTAGATCAATACTACTGGGTTCTTTTATTTTTTGATATTTTTGTTGTTTTTTTCACTTCCCATTACACTTGTACATTCTACAATGTTTATGGATATATTACTGGCCATTGGATTTCTCAATTAGAAAATATCTGTTTTAGAAAATACCTATTTCTAAACAGACTAAAAGAGTTAAAATGATCTCTACACGTGTCTCACTTTTCACAAATTGGGGACAATGTACAAGCATGTAAGCTCTATGAGGGCAAAGACCATTGTCAACTTGGCTTGTTGATGTTTCTTAAATTCCTAGAATGGTGCCTAGCACACAGTAGGCACTCAAAAAATAATCAGTTCAAAGTTGATTAAATAGTTATTGTCAGCAAGACAGGCTTATTTCCTCTTGAGTCATTTCCTGCCCAGTAAGCAAGTCAAAGATTTACTGTATTTGGAAGTGTCTTGCTATATAAAAATAAAGAGGACTCTGCCTGACATCTTGAGGTCCTGCTGTCACCAAATTCAAATGACCATGTCACCCAGGTACTAATTCTTAAAAATCCCAGAATAGTAGACAATTTGTTCCAATATTATATTCTCTCTGCCAATACATAAAGTAACTGGCAGCCTCTCTCAATAGAGTACTATATTGAGACTCATTTATATGCAAGTAACAGAACTCATTTCTACCAGCTTAAGGAAAGTAACGGTTTTTATTGCACAGTTCCAGGGGCAACTTAGAGCAGAGAAGGGCAGGATGTATAACCAGGCATCTCCAGGTTCTGAAGCCAGGGCCTCCATCTCTTTGGAAACAGGTGGAGTTTATTCCCTCATCCCTGTGGATATGTTTTCGTTGTTCTCTGTCAGATGGGCCCAATCTCAGTGCCTATCTCAGTGCCAAGCATGCAATGGGTATGCTGTTAATACTCTGAATGAACGAATGAATGTCATATCTCTGCTTCTCCATGAATATCGAGGAGAAATGGCTGCACAGAATAACTTTTGATCCCAGCATTGCTGACTAATTTATATCTCTGCATCACAATTTAAAATTCTTAGGAAAAGAATCTGGTTGACTCAACTTGGCAATGAGTTGACTCCTTCTTCAGTAAGGGTCTATCTCTTGTCTAATCAGCTCTTACTACAGAGCCCTATCACACCAACAGGGAGGCAGACTCTCAGCAAAGGGGTCATTGTCTGAGCCAGTTTAAAAAAAAATAACAAAAAACCTGCTAAAACAGAGGTTGAGTGCTAGCAAAAGATGACTGCAATAATCCTAAAGGCTCCTCTGCAGTGTAATTTTGCTGCTTCTCCCATCAAGAGTGAGGGTCCACTCCCTGCCCCTTCATTCTGGCTGGCTTTCTGACCTACTTTGAGTAGCAGGATGTGGGGAAACTGATGGTCTGAGAGTCCCTAAGCCTCATTCTCAAGAAGCCTGAGCACACGGCCACCACATTGTGAAGAATTCTACACTTGCCTGTTGGATACAGGGGCTCCTACTGTGAGCCAGCACAAACCACCAGATATGAAAACGAGGTTGTGTTAGACTGTCCAGCCCTGGGTAAGCTATCAGATGACTGCGGCCATGGGAATGACCTTGGGTGAGACCAGTGGAAGTACTGTGAACAAATGAAATGGTCTGTGTCTTGAGTTTCTATGTTTTAGGATGGTTTATTATGCAGAAATGGATAATTGATGTGAATTTTCATACATTTTAGTAACTTTCTTTGTTCCTCAGCTAACAAAAGCTGAATCTTGAATTGGTACCAAGGCTTTCATTCACACAGTGACAACTTATCTCAGTCAGCCTGATTAAAAACAAAACAAAAAACTGGGAAAGAATTGAAATTATCCCTGGCACTTCAATAGAAAAAGACTTAGATTTGTATCCTGGCTCCAATGCTTATTAGCTATTCTTATACTTAAGGTCCCTGGACCACAGTTAAATTATTTGTTAAATGGGAACAGTAATATGTATATTTCAGGCAGGACTGTGACTGTCATCTACTATACAATATGCACAACCATTGTCCTGGGGTATTTAGTGAAAATTAAATGAGAACATTTATATAAAATTTATATTGAATGTGTGGTGCAACATAGGCATAAACTCTGTCTTTCAAGGCATCCTGTAAAGCTCAGATTGTCTCTCACGGAGTGCAGGCACTCAATAGGTGAGGAAATTTAGGGCACACAGCTGGGCGAAGAGCTTTTAAAACAAGAAAGTACATTTGTGTGTGTCTGCTCTCCCTCTGGAAGATAAAGCAGCTCTGCCACCCTGTCCCAGGTGTTCCCTCGCAAACAGGAGTGGTAGCCCAGCTCTCCTTAGACAAATAACCCCTGGACACCATCTAGTATAACATTCCTCTGAGCTCGGTCCTGGGAAACTCTATCTCATAATAAGCTCTTTGAAAATGTGGTCTGGTTATCAATCAAGTTTGGGAAATGCCAACGAGTATGTGACCTCTGGGAGATTAGTCATTTACATCAGCATATAAAGTCCCTGAGAAATCCTGCAGTAAATAAAAACAAAAAACAGCAACAAGAAACCTTATCTAAACAAATATGTCACTTTTTGTTTTAAATATAAAGTGATTTTCACCATATACTGCCTTCTTACACACACGGAACTGTATACATCAGGACACACTGTGGAAAGTCCTAATCTAAGGTAGCACCCCTCCACCGCACTTTACAAAGGACACTGAGGTCCCAGGGGTGCAGGGACTCACAGTCAAGTACAAACTGGACCCTGCTATTCAGGTACGGCACTAGCGGGCCCCTTCGTTCGCCTTCTCCTGTAATGACTTTCCCAATAAATCCCTTTGGAGGCATCTCCTACCTCCTCTTTCTCCTCCCATACGCAGTCATCCTCTTAAAGCGCATAAGAGCCACGGAATTCCTTCACTACCCTGCTCCACAAATGGAGAAGCAGACTTCCCATTTTGCCAAGTGTAGAGCGATGGCTTGGCTGGCTCCATCTATCTCTGTTAACGACCTAAGCGTGCTGCCATGGCTTATTTATTACACACAGGGCACAGAGGAAAACCACAGGCCTTCCTCACAGTCTGGATATTTGAATAAGCCCTCAGTCTCCCAACAGAGATGTTTTCTCTGGCCCAGCTGGGTTTTCCTGAGTAGTCAGACGTGACAAGCGCATCGAACCCACAAGGGAAAGAGCACGGGACTAACTCAGGGAAGATGATAACAGTCTCAGGGACGTTTGAGAGGCAGGACTGCCCAGTGATTATGACCATGGGTCCTGCAGTCAGTCACACCTGGGTTTGAATGCCAGCTCCTCCACTAGCTTGGCCAAGTTACCTAACATTTTTAACCTCTGTTTCATCATCTGTGAAATGGAGGTTATAAAAATTTCTACCTCATATAGTCACGGAGAGTATTAAATACAATCATGTATATGAAATACTTAATGCAGTATTTAACTCAGTAAAAGGCAGGTATTAGCAGTAATAATAATAGTAATGATACGATTATTATTCAGGCTCAGTAAACCATGGCTATTATTAGTAGTAATGTTACTATAACGAGGAGTTTCTAATTCCCTTAAAATATGTATTCATTCATACAGCAAAAGTCTGAGTCCTTCCTACCTGCCTGGCATGGTGTTAGATCCTAAAGAGAGAGACAAAAGTAACATGCTACCTTTCTGTCCAAAAATCTCACGTCAGACACCAAACTGACACTGACCATACCTGGTTGCAGGGACCCTGATAAAGACATGCTAACAGGAGGAGCCCACAAGATTGCAGGCAGGGAGAGGTGTGCTTCCAGAAGGTGTGACTCTGCAGCAGAGTCTTGGAGGTTTGAATAATTTAAGTATCTAATGAAAAGCTGGCCAGAGATAGAAGGCGCTTCAGACCTAGCAGCCATAAATAAGAGAGTAGGCAGGTGAGGAGAAGCCCCATCAGGGAGCTGAGCAGCTCGAGGGGGAGGCAAGAGGTCCTGCAGAGCACATCTGATCCTGCAGGACTTTTCCCCAGGACCAAGGCAGAGTGGAGTCGAGGCTGGGCCTGGCTCTCGGCCAGACAGGGACTTATATCCCAAGCAGAAGGGTTTGGTTATTCAATTTAAAAGGTTGTGGGGACCATTAAAAGATTTTGAGCAAGGGTGAGGATGTACAAAGACTTGCCTTCTGGGAGACCATTTCAGCAGGATCGTGGAGCTTAGACTGCAGAGTGGGAACAGGGAAATGAGACTGGGTCATGCCCAACAGGAGTAAATTCTTCCCCAAGAAGCCTTCCCTGAATCCAGGCCATACCAAATCCCCCCAGCAATGTGTCACAAACCTCCCAGAGCCCAGTACCCCAGTAACTTATGTACACGCCCCTGCTCCTCTAGTGGGTTCCAAGAACTAAAGGAGGATTGACTGGCACCCAGACATTTCTCGCTTCCTCACAATACCTTACAGGGGAGAACAGCGCCCCAGATGTTTGTTGAGTGACTGAAAAACACACAGTCACACCAACTTGTTCCACCTGTAGATGACCTCCTCAACCAGAGCTCCATTCCTGCCAGTCCTAACCAATGTCTCTTAGAAATGTCCTGTAAGTCAAACCAGAGTAGGATTGCCACATACAATACAGGATGCCAAGTTAAATTTAAAAATAAACAACAAATTATTTTAGTGTAAATATGCCCCATGCAATTTTTTGAGATACACTCACACTAAAAAAAGTATTTGTTGTTTATCTGAAATTCAAGTGTACCTGACAATCCTGTATTTTTATTTGCTAAATCAGGCCAGTTCTGCGCCAGGCCAAGAGTCTTGTTAATGACGTCACTCCGGAATGGCAGACTCCTCTTCCCCCGCCCCTCACACTTCATTCTCTCCACCTGACCCCAGAATTCCTAAGTGCTTCCCCTCCTACTTAAAAGCTACAGTGATAAGTAACCAGGTTTCTAAATCACAAACCTAGACACATTATATGATACACAAGCTAGAGTAAAGATTATTTCCCAGCTCTGCCACTTACGGACTTCCCATGTATCTCAGGTTTGTTGTGTATAAAATTAGGTTAACGATGCTTTACAGGGTTGTGACAAAAATAAGAAATAATATATTAAAGTGTCTCTTACAGGGACTAAAATATAGATGGTCCATGCAGTTAATATTTCCCAGGCAATTATTTGATGCTAGGCAGACACTGGGAGTTTTCCCTGCCCTTGCAGGATGGGATGCTTGGGGTAGCATGCTCATAGCAATGGTGATTTAGTAAGAGAAGAGACACAGAAATCATGGCCCCTTAAATACATAGGCAACATAACTACCATACTGATTGATTTTCCAGTCCTCACTCAATTTTTATACATATGTTTATGTACGTGCATGTGCAGGCACACACACTCACACATATTATGGCTGTGACAATAGCTCAGAAAGTCAGGTATAGAGAAATTAGCCAAGAACCAGAAAAAGTAACAGAGAAGGGCTAACCAGGCTTTGTCAGTGGACGTAGCTCAGTGTCTGACTTTTAATCTGCTTCCCCCACTTAGAGGATGACTCTACTCAGTACCAAGCTGTTTCCTGAACACCAGTAATCTGTCCTACTCAGGTCCTCTAACACGACAGCCAAGTACCATGCCACTGCAGCCGTGTTCCTGGCTCCTGGGACAGGATTCCAGGTGGCTGCCCCAGCTCCTGGCAGAGGAGAGGTAGGCAGGACTGCTGGCTGTGCCCTCCCTATTATTTCTCAGGCAGCTGCTCTCATCATCTACCTGGGAGGCTGGCCTGCTCTGCAGTGCCCTTGTCTGCTCACTCATGGGCACCAGGGGCCCCCTGCTCAATTCCTGGACCAAACCTGATGGAGGCAGGGAGGACATGAACAGTCTCTGACCTGCCAGCTGGTGAGGTCTAAAATCTGTCTTGTCTGAGTCAAGGGTACCAGGGAGCCCTGGCGCTGGCTTCTCCCGGCACTGACTCACTGTGCCTGTCTGTGTTCCTGGTCTTCTGACCTTGCTTCCTGATTTGCACTTCATCCCCAGTGCTGAGACCCGGGACACCAGTTGCTGTCTATTACCTGTCTGCATCCTCTCACTTTTCCTCAGGTCTTAACCCTCCCATCTAATATGAATAATTGTCTCTCGTCAGCTCCTGTGTGGGGTATTTGATATATAGCACCATATTTAAATCTCATCACAGCCTTATGAGGTAATGATTATGCTGCCTATTGTATGTGAGAAAACCAAGGCTCACAGAAATTAATTAAGTTGCCCCAAATCACAGAGCTAGTTAGGGATTGGCAGGAATTAGAACCCACGTCCTTTTAATTCCAAAGCCCAAACTCCTTTGCATTATGCCTAACTCACCTTTGGTTAGAGTAGCCTTTTCCAAATTATGTAAACCATGTACATCAACAAGACCACCACCAAACTTTGTGTATGGCACTAACTAGGGTTCTAATCTCCATGCCCTGCCCACAAGATGGAATCATTTGGGCCTTGATGCTGGCTCCCTCCCCCAGGCTTTTTGAAAGTGAAATCTGGCTTGATGGCCTCTTCAGTGGTCACTTCTGCAGCTGAGCGAGTCTCCCCTAGCTGTAGTCCTTCCCAGTCCCATGTCTAGCTCTGTCCCTGTCCGCTTGCCCCTCAGCTCCCAGCAGATCTCTAGCGGAGCTTGCTAAAAAGGTGTGTTCAGGACATGTGTTGAGGACTGGGCTGGGGTCCAGGAGCTAGGCTGGCCCATGGCTGTGGAGCCTAAAGCCAGGGCAGAGAGGAGGAGAAGTCAGCTTCCTGAATAAACGTGGTGGGCTGGGAGATGAAGATCTAGTCCGAAGGAAGGCTCTGCCCCAAAAGGATGGAGCAGAGGTAAGAAAACAGACAGCAGGTTGAGAAACTGCAGTGGGAAATGAAGGTTGAGACCTTGTGGGGCGCTTCAGACAAGACACAGAGCGAAATTCCTTGTGTCCCAGGTGCAATTTTACAGAAGTCTTATGGTCTTGCCTGTTGCGGAGGAGGGAATCAGCCTGTAAAATAGGGCTCCAGATGCTTTTTGAAATATAAAGTGGCAAAGGACATACAAGAAGGTTTCCTTTGAGTCTGAAGACACATTTCACTGCAGCCAAGGCAGAGGTGAAGGAAGGCTCCTGTCCTTCACCTCTCCCGTGGTCCAAATCTCCTGTGGCTCTTGACGCAGGGACTGAATCCTGTAACTAACACCAGCACATCACTGAGCAGCCCACAGCACGGGCCTGCTGCCGTCTCCCCAAAAAACAGGTGGGTTCTGTGAAGGGGCAGACACAATGTACTATTAGCACTGTTTCAGTGAAACATAGAAATTATGCCATGAAAACTTAATTGCCACTTTATTTAGAAATCAGCATGAACACAGTGAATATTTAAAGCTACAGCAGACTGTGCAACAGCCAGGAGTGAGGGAGCAGTGACTTCTAGAAAGCTGGGAAAGGAAGACCTGTGTGGACAGAGACTGACTGAATTACTCAGGCCCTTTGCTAACCTGCGTGTGAAGCCCTCGTGGGGACGGCCAGTCTAAAGGCGTGCTGAGACTACTTACTCCTCTTACTTCCCTTCCCCAAGGTTCCCTCGGCTACAGTTTGAACTCAGTCAGTTCAATTCTTGCTAATATGATGTAGCTGGCACTGAGGTAAATCAGGCAGAACCCATGTCTCCAAGGAGTTTGTGATGTACTCTTGGTGATGAAAAAGTACAACGGTGATTATAATCGGGGCATCGTATAATCAGGAAAGAGAACAGGCCTGGTTGATTCCGGACTCTAAAACTCACTAGTTACTTAACCATGGCCATTTTCCTACTCTGTACAATGGGGATAAGATTATGGACCTAGTAAGAGTATAGAAGGTATTAAATATAATCTGATATGACCTATCACAGCACTCGACATCAACTAGGTATTTGTTAAGTGGTTTTCGCTAAAATGTAAGATCGAACACTCACACAGTGCCACGAATAAAGCACAAAAGAGACACTGAGAAAGTTTAGAAGACATAGAAATGTCATTGCTCTGTGAAGGCAAAAAAAAGGCTATGGAAGAGGCTGTATTTGATATGGGTCTGATAGGACAGGTAGACACTTTATATGTGAGAGCCTTTGAAAATCTTGGTAGGTGCATTAAAAAGTCATGGCTGAATGAACGGATTAAAGTATGAAGGTGGGGGATTATCTTCCAGGCAGAGGAACCTGGTAACAATGGCACAGAGAAGTGAAAATGTGGGATTTGTTAATGGAATAGCAGAAGGATTCATTTGTCTGGAAAATAAAGAATTTCAGAAGAGTGCAGGAAGTCAGGAAAGGCAGATTGGGCACATACAGCTGTGAACGTGAATGCCATCTTGAGTGGGTTAATTAAAAGTAAAGACAGTGGAGGAGACATTGGGAATTTCTGAGCAAAGAAGAGGCACATGTGAAGGTGGCAGTAGTGTGGAGAAGAGACTTGAGTGAGGGAAGATAGGCGGCAGGGATGTTCGTGGGGGGCTGTGATTCCAGTTTGGGCAAGAGAAAATGAGGCCTGAATTAGGGTGCTAACAGTGAAGACAGACAAATGAGAGGTGCTGTAAAATGGAATCCACAGGCATACGTAAGGAGTTGAATGTGAGGAGCAAGATACGCCCTATTTGGAAGTAATATGAGTGGCCTGAATGATGAGCAGAAGAAAATAGCTGATAACTTGATTGCCAGAAACTGTTAAGAGGATCTCACTGAGAGAGAGAGAGAGAGAGAGAGAGAGAGAGATTGTTAGGAAATTTGGGACCAAGTCAGAAGGAGGGCCCCACTGACCCCTAGAATGTAGAACCTGAGGTCAGATCAGGCCAGACATGGGTTCTGGGATGCACATGGAGTCACCTGCAAATGTGGATTTGAAGGACTTGAACTGGACTCTGTGTACCCCTCAGCTTCTAGAAACTAGGTTTCTGAGCGCTGGGTATTCGCCTCACTGCACACTGCCTCTCTCCGAGGTCTCACAAGTGCCACAGACCCGCACAGAGAAGCCAGGAGCACAGATGACTTCTCCTGGAGAAGACCGAGGAGCTCACCCACCCCAGGCCCACTAGCAGCCTCCAAAGTGGCATGTTCAAGATGAACAACTAAGGAATGGGAAATGAACTTAGAACTTTTATTTCTCAATATAAAAATAACTGAAGATACTAATATTTAATATGCAGATTGAGATGAGCCTCTTTTCTGGAATATGTATGTCAGTGAAAGAAGTGCCTGCCAGAGAGGTGGGACTTCACAGGCAGTCAGCGTGGCAGTAGCACCTGAGCTCTGGCATTGCTTCTGAGGTACTGCCACTTACATGAAGTGGGCGTACAGAGTAGATCATCTGGTATTGAACATGCTAATCCGCACAAAGAGCACTTGTGGCGTATAATGATCCCCTCTGAGGAACTGCAGAGCAAAGACAGTGCAAGTAATTGATGTACTATCTGACTACAAGAAAATGGTGCAGCCAAGACTTCTGTCCTTGATGTGGGGTCTCCATTAACCACATCAAAGAGTGACATTCAAATCAGATTTGACAAGTTGGTCAAAATTATTGAAATTACTGAGACTATTTGTATCCACTATAATTAGTTATTAATATTTGCTTAGATGTATACTGTGCATTTATCTTATGAATATAAGTGTATTGTGATAGTCTGCTCATTTGTATGTGTGTATGTAAATGTAGGTCTGTATGTATTTATTTAGCTACAAAAGGTGTAGTCCAAAAGTTTGGAAATCACAGCTATTGGTGATTTTCTAACCCTAAGGTCCTGTGGTTACTTCAAAATACTGAGATTGATTTTCCCTGAGAAGACTTTGCTGGGGAAAAAAATAGAGATGTGGTATGCAGTGGACAAATAGAGGAAGCTTATTATTATTGATAAGGGAAGAAAAAATATAGGCAGAGGAGTTGGAACCACTGAAACTAAATCTCCTGCCTTAATTTTACCCAGAACACCTGAGTGGCAAGGAAGGGACTCCTCATTTGCTGGAGCAGAAATGTCCCATTAGGGTTCTCTTAACAAAGCTGCCTTTGGCTGAAGGGCTGCCATTTTTTCCTGTGATACCACGGTACCAAGGGCCAGAAAGGAAGCTCTTGAGTGGAATCCATTTCATACAGCATTGCATGCTTTTCTTTTCTCCTCCCACCATCCAGAAGCTGTTGTAATGGGCACATTTTTAGAATATTTAAAAATAAATTACAGTTAGTGGTGAAACTCATAAGCCAGAGAAATGCTGGGCAACTGTGTGCTTCAAGCTACATAGCCCGAGGCTGCCGAGTATAAAAATACTCTGTCTCCCATTTGGCTAAGAGAAGGCTTTAGCAACTGGTAATTTTTGCATGTCATAGTCACTGCTAATTGTTGAATTAGAACATCTGTCAAAAGTGGGGATATTTTCCTCAGAACACAGAGCAGGGGAAATTAGCTCTTCTCTAAGGCAGAACAAGGCATGACATGACTGTGCTCACTGCCAAAAGCAAATATTCCCTCAGTTTGGCCATTGTTTTCAAACGGGAAGCCTACTGAGTGGTCTTTGACCACCCACATTAGAAACCAGGTGGGGCTTTGAAAATTCTTTGGGTGTACACAGGCAATGGCAACTTAAAAATGTCCAGAAAAGGTCAAAACCTGGACAGCATGTGATTTAACAAGATGCGTATCTCCAACCAAGAAGGTGGACACTGTTCCAACTTAGCCTTGTTCCAGGAAATGAGTTCTATTTACAGCTTAACTCCACTGAGTCAGGCGATATTAGTATATGTGGCTTTGAGCAAATCTCATACTTTCTCTAGGTCCCAGTTTTTTCACCTATAAAATGAAGGGACCGGAATAAGCCAATGGTTTCCAAAGTGTGAGACCTTTAGAACATAAGAGCTTCCTCCCACTGTCTTAGGAGTCATCTCAAAGGTGATTGGTTGAACAGGGGCCAGTCTCTCACCTTCACTTCAATTAAGTTCAGTACTCATTTTACTTATTGTATGTATTGGGGTCCAATGCTCAATCAGGACAGGGTGATTTGATCATTAAAACATTTAGAAGCGCCCAAAGCTCCCTGCACATCTCCTATGACAGACTAAGAGGACCATGAAAAAGCTGGACCACCCAGCACATCCCATATGTGACTAGACAAGAGGGAGAGCCTACTTACAATCCTCAAGACACAGCTCTGCCAGTCACCTCACCCTTTAAGTCCTTGCATTCTCTCTGCTATTCACTCCTTCCCTGCTCCTTTGACCTGTGTTGTCCTTCTCCTTCAAAGCCTAAATAAGGTCAGTACCTGCAACATGGGGTCATCCATGCCACCCTGCTCCATCTCTTTCATGTCTGAGAGATACACACATCATTTGCCTTCAGGATGCCTTAGATTATTATCTGTGAGTCTTGTTTCCCTACCAAGAATGTAAACCCCTTAAAGGGAGCGGCCAGTAGTAATATTCATTTTTGCATCCCAACAGAGCCCAGTACAGTGTTTGGTACATGGCAGGATTCATGGGATTTTGGTGTTTAAGTGGCTGAGTAATTTGAGTAATCAGACTTACAGGAGTAAAATCAAAATCAAGTCTCTGTTACTTCATGAGGTTAAGAGTGGAGGGTGGGAAGGGATAGACTGGGATTTCAAAACTGTAGAATAGACTACACTGTATAGCACAGGGAAATATACACAAAATGTTATGATAACTCACAGAGAAAAAAATGTGACAATGAGTGTGTATATGTCCATAAATAACTGAAAAATTGTGCTGAACACTGGAATTTGATACAACATTGTAAAATGATTATAAATCAATAAAAAATGTTAAAAAAAAAAAAGAACCAAGTTAAACTCTTTCAGCATTCACATACCCAAATTGCCCATCCATCCAACCATTTAGACAGAAAAAAAATTTATGGATCTTGGATTCACCATGGATACATTTTTACTTTTTTCTTCTTTATTGCCATATTTAATCAATTACCAGATTTGCCAATATGAAACTCTTCCCCTATACACATATATTTAGGAAATCCATTCTCTCTTCCCCTACCAACTACTTTTACTCCAGCTGTGGCCTTGTCATCAGGCTAGAATGACTGATTTAGCTTCCTAACTTAACTTTCCCTTTCCAGTTTGGTTCTCCTTAAATCTATCCTTCGTGATACTGTAATAGAGAAGAACAAATCTGACTTTCTATTAGATCTATTCCTTTAGGTTTAAGCCTGTGCTCTGTTTCCAGTGCTTAGTCATGCTGGTTCTGAACCTTTTGTAAAAGAATGTTGCCTAGAGCCTGAAATATATAGGATAGCCCATTCTCAAGACTCTAAACTTTAAGGGTATAACACTTTTCCATTCATACAGAGATAAAAAGTTGCAGAGCAGAGAATAACATGTATATTGTCGCAGGTTCACAGGAACATCAGGGCCTGACCTAAGTGGACAGCTGCATGAACAAAGGATTCCAACACCAAGAAGTTTGCAGCAACCAACCACACCCCTTCCCTCTTTTTTAAGTATAAAAGGAGCCTGAATTCTGACTTGGGTAAGATGATTAAAACATTAGTCTTCCATCTTCTCAGTCTGCTGGCATGCCAAATGAAGTGATTATTCCTTGCCCCAAAACCTTCTCTCCCGATTTACTGGCCTGTTGTGCACTGAGAAGAATGAGTTTGGACTCTGTAACGACACCTCCAGATTGAGCCTTCAATAATACAGATATGGCTATGTCATCTTTCTGCTTAAAGCAGTTCATTTCTTACCCCAAAATATAGATCAAACACATTAGTAGGGCACGGAATGTCCTAAATAGCCTGGCCCTTGTGTAATTCTCCAGCCTCATTGTTTGACTCTCTGCAAGTCCTACATCTTGTAATACTAAACTTAGTTTCTTCCCAGTACCAACTGTTGGATGCCTTTTTAGTTTTGCTCATTTTATTGCCACTATCTAGCATGTCCTGGACACCTCTGCCCCACTTCACTTGAGCAACTCTTCTTCATCCTTTAAAAAGCAAATTTAGAATCTTTTCAAGAAGACTATTTTTTAATCTCAAGACCAGATTGCCGCTCAGCTACCATTATGTCCCACACATAGATCTAATTAAATGCTTGTTGAAACAAAATAAATCAAAATATAAATCAAAACATAAAATATATAAGTAAATATATATTAGATACATAACTAAGTAAAATATTTAAGCAAATACAAATGTAAGGCATGGTTAAATGTCTTATATGTCTATGGTACTTCATAGCCGACGGAGTGTATTCACATCCATGAACTCCTTTGAGCCTTATTTTGTGAGGAAGTAAAGTAGGCATCATTTGTTTCACTTCCTGAATGATAAGAGGTAAAATGACTTTCTGAAAATTATAAAGTAAGTGGAAGATAGGAATTCAAAGTTTAAATGATCCTAGTCCAGTGGCTAGCACAGTTTGTGGTACATGATGAGCACACAGGGACTGGTGGCTGCCTTTTATTACCAAAGACTTGGTATTCCATCACCATCCTACCACCTCCACCACACACACACACTGACATAAGTGCATTTGGCCAGCAGCCCACCTGGCTTGTTTCAGAGCAGAACAACTACTCCAGTCCTCCACAGAACAGATTCATGCCCAAGAACTGACTCAAAATCAAGCCTGCTATTAGGAGAAAGGGTAGGAGATGATTGATTTTGGGCCACATACTCCTATTCTAATTTCCCTAGTAGGCACCTAATATGTCTCATCATTATTCTATTCTGTTAATCATTGAGTGGGTATTCTAGAGCTGGTTTGCTTGTTCCTTCTTTTTCAATTTTTTCATAATTGAACTAGAGGTTTGTATGTGTGTGTGTGTGCGTGTCCCTGAAAAGTAATGCAAATCAAATTCTGGTAAATCAAATCCTATTTTAAATGCCTGAAAGAAGCTCCATGTTTAAAGGACTCCTCTGGGAAATTATTTTATGAAGTGAAAATTCACTCCCTCCTCCCCAATCTGTCAGTATATTTGGATTTTCAGATAACTTCCTTAATTGGTACATCCTAAATATACATGTTCAAAAATAAACATTTATGGATTGCTTACCATGTACCAAACACTTTCCATTTCTGATGCTGAGGATAAAGCATCTCAAGGAGCTTATATTCTATTGAATGAGAGACAGTAGACCATAATGACACAAGAAACCAATCACTTATTTACAAGTGTTGTATGTGTTACAAAAGGAAGTACCAAGCACTTAGGTAGTTTGTAAAGGGGAGACCTAGATTATTTGGTGGTGTCAGGAGAGTCAAGGTGCTGTGGTGCAGAGGGAGAGGTAGGGTGGTGAGATCTGAGGTTAGAAATGTTAGTAGGAATCAGATCTTGGCTTGGGGTGTATCTATAATGAAATGGTGTCCAGACTTTTTAAGTCAAATCTTCTCACATGAGAAGAGGCATTTCTTGTCACTTAGCTATGTCTCCAGCTCTTCCCCCCTCCATTGACAGTGCCTGGCTAATGCAATTCTGGGAAAAAATCCAATGCAAATTTACCTTCTCAGATAGTTCTATTATCTAAGTCTTTGGCCAAGACTAGCATTCTTTGAAAGTGGCCAAATGGTTGCTATTAATCCCCTCCAATAATTACATTAAAATACATTCTTTGGAATTCATGATTAAAAAAAAATCTGATCCAAATGATTAAGGTTATTTCTTGAAAGTCTGTATCTTTTTAAGGGCAACTTTTTGGATTCTATAGTATATTTGGGTTCAGAGGTCACATTTTCATGAACTAAATATCAGGACTCCTAAAACGGCAAGGGACTTTTTATTTGTATTTGTATTCATTTTTATTAGCTAAGGGGAGAGTAAAATTAGGCTTTGTTGAATGACTCCTGTGGCGGGTACTTTCTGTGGCTTACCCATCATCTTCTTTGCCCACCTCACCTCCTTCAATTGACTAATAGAACTCTACGGCTTCTGGGATTCAGCTGAGATCCCTTTATCTCATACAGACCAGACCTTCCTTGCTCCAACCCAGGTGATGAATAATGATGATTTTATTACCAATGGCCATTGATTGGACTCAGTTCTAGCCAAGGATCTACAAAAGGGTACTCTGCTAGGGGAGGATTCTATTTCTGAATACAACATCCAAGTTTCCCAAAGAACATACTTTTAATTTTTTTCTTCTTCTTTCCTCTTGAAACTGAAGTTAGAGTTGTGAAAGTCATCTTGTGATCATAAGGTAACAACTTTAAGATGAAAGGCAATGTTCTACGAATGGTGAAAAGAATAGAGGGTTTATGTCATCATTACTGAGAAGCTTTTCCAATGTCAATAATGATCTCTTCCTAGGATTTTGTTATTAGAATAAAATAAAACCCTACCTGTTTAAACCACTTGCTTGTATGTGTTGGGTTTCTGTTATTTGCTGCTGAAGACATTCTTAAATATACTTTTATTAACTGCTAGGTATTTCACATGTTTTTAGATCCTTTCAATGTTTAATCTCACAATAACCATTTAACATATATATTATTATCTTCATTTTGCAGTTGGGAACTGAGTCTCAAAGAAACTGCCCAAGTTCACGTAACTAGAGAATGATGGTAGAAACATTTGCATCCAATTCTCTATGAATTCAAAATCCAAGCCTTTCCCATTACAAAATTCTGCTTTATGATAGTGCAAAGTCAATTTACTTTAATTGTATAGTTAAAAATCCCATTTATCAAGAATCATTAAATTGTATGGAAGTAGAATTACACTGAAAAATGGTTTTACTAATACAATTAATACAAGCTCTTATTTCATTAAAAATGCTTTAACAAAAAGAAACCATAGTGTGATCTCTCAGTGCACTGGATTTGGGACAGGTGGGGCTGGGTGACCACCAGGGGATGATAATGACTCCAACTTGTTGCATGTGTTCAACGCTACTCTCCAGTCCCTACTTTATATAAAATATAGCATGCAGTTCTTATGACAACCCTCTGAGTAGATAGAATAATTATGCCCATTTTACTGATAAGAAAACTGAGGCTCTGTGATCCTAAACTAACTTGTCTAAGGTCACACAAATGGTTATTGGGGATATTTAAACTTAAGCTTGAATCTAAAGCACACGCTCTCATCCTCTGTGTGCCATAGCTTCCGTGCACATAGTAGCCCTCCTTCCCAGGGGCCTTAGTCGAGCAAACCCAGATACATAGCTATTTCCTCAGAATGCATCTTGATGTTCATCAGACAAGCTGCATAGGCATTACATGATAGAGTGAAAGAATGTTGGCTTTGGAGCCACAGAGATCTGGGTCTGAGCCCTGACACTGTCACTCATTAGCTGTATGATAATGAGGTAGTTATTTCTGCGGAGCCTCAGTTCCCCCATCTATATATGAGGGGTAATAATGCCACATTGCAAAATTGTTTTGAGGATCCAAAGAGATAATGTAATTAAATTAGTCTCTCATCTCATATTCTCTGCATATGCTGTAGCAACTGCATTATTTCAGAGGCACCAAAATGCTGAAGCCCATTTTAAAATGCTTAAGAATCAGGCAACATTTACAAGCCTGGAATTGGTTTACATTTTTCCCTGAGGGTAGTTCTGTAAGCTGTATTCTTTTCAGCTTTTGTAGCCTGTTCCCCAGAGGATCATTAGTGAATACTTATTTTGAACACACACATTATGTGTGGGGAGGTAGGACTCACAGAGGCAAATAAAAATGGTAACTGTGAATGACTGGTAGGCAATAAGGTCAGGCTGCCCCACGGGTTGTGCATAGCTTATGCATTGAAGACTGGCCCTGGCTGAAAAGAACATTTCATTTAGGGCCACATATCATTTAGGCCTTGCTGGCCTAAAGCTATGGCTTTTAAATACCCAACGATGAGTTAACTGCATATGAAACACCTGTGAACATGTTAAAAAATATAGGATCAAGGAGGGGTGGGTGTAGCTTAAGTGGTACAGTGCATGCTTAGCACGCACAGGGTCCTGGGTTCAATCCCCAGCACTGCCTCTAAAAATAAATTAATAAACTTCTCCCCCTCCCCTCAAAAAAACCTTAAAAATATACAGATTCAAGGTGCTCCACTAGAAATTTTGATTTAGTAGTTTCAAATCTAGACAAGTATTTCATATTATTTGTTATCCAGACATATTTTGGAAACACTAGCTTAAATTATATGGCTTACATCTTGCACCCACTTCATCTTTGTTTTGATGGGTGCATTAATATATAAATACCTGCATATAGTTGTCTCAGTTTTCCCTGAACACCTTCTACAGAAACTGACTAGAAAGGGTCATATAAGGAGAGCAAATAGCATTACATGAATGAAAACATTTATAAAATATCAGGAGATCAATAAGACAAATGCCAAATGGGCCTACAAATTTACTAATGACACTATGTTCCCAATAAGCAAACGACCCCTGGACACAGTACCCAGCCGAAAGGGCTGCACGTTTCTTGTTTTCTCAAAGGCCCTTGGGAGTAATTGTGTATAACCTTTTCACTAGCAGATAGCTGTGTTTATCTCTCACTTGGGTTTTCTCCGTGAAAACATTATTCCAGAATCACTGCTACACAAAGGAAATTTCACCCTGGCAACCAAAAGGAGCACAAGCTGTGACTGGAACTGCAAAGAGCCCCCATTTCAGCAAAACCCATCAAGCCCCCCAGATCCTTGGCCGCTTCCTTTTATACTTATTCAATCGTGGCCAAGTGTCATTTGGCTGTAGAACCTTTTACGGGAATGAATTACCACAAGGAATCTCAGTAGAGACAACATAAAATAAAAACATAGCGGCTCTGTTTGAAGCAGCAGTGGTGGGCACAAAGTCTGCTCTTCCCCTCAAGAACTCGCCACAATATGCAACTTTAAGTATTGGTCCATCATTTCACAGTATGAAAACTGTGGTGGGTGACAGGCTGCTCCCTCTTCATTTAACTATACCCAAGTGAGATCACACGTCCAGAAACATTGTCACCAGCATCTATCATTTTTCCACTCCTAGGTCAGCCTTAGCAAGGATCCATCCATATTTACTATTTTTCCACTTTTCTTCTCATCTTCCCAAGCCTTAGTAGCAACACTGCAGTGGTGTTAATTTATCCATTAAAAATTTATGACTTCCCATCTCACTGTGCTCTTAAAACAACTTGGTGACCTTCTTTCTGAGCTTTAATTGAGAGCCTCTCCCTGTCCCTTTAATAATGAACCCAATTTTTTCCCACACTTCCAAGGGCCTGCATCAATCAGTCACTACATCAGTGTTTCTCAAAGTGTGGTCCCCAGACCAGCAGCGTCAGCACCATGTGTTGAAAAGAGCAAACTCTCTGCCCCAGATCCATTGAGTCAGAAGCTCCCTGGGAGGGACCCAATAATCTGCAGTGATTTGGGTAACACTAAAGTTTGGGAACCACTGCTCTGAATCACTCTCAACACACAGCTATCATATCTCACTGAGAAAGCAGGTGCTCCTTCAGCATGGTGAGCAGACCTTATCACCACAGACGCCAACTTGCCATTTCCATATTGGTCTTTCTCCCTGGACTGCTCGAACTTTGAGGATAGGTACACTGTCTTATTCATCTTCATCCTCATATTCCCAGATCTTAGTACAGTGCCTGGCATATATTATTGACCCAATGGAAAGTTTGAATAAGTTAAATAGATTTGTGACCATTAAGAGTCACTCTCCTCTCAGGTCCCAGTTTTCACCTCTATGGCATGGAGGTCAATGAATACTTGACTTTTTACTTTTACTTTATAGGATTGCAGTAACAATCAAGTCTAGCAAGATGATGGATATTAAAAAACAAACTTCTAAGCTACAAGTGCCATATAAATGGAGTACCATATCATTATTCTTCTTTACCATATAGGCTATGGGGAAAGAACCACCATTCCTTTAAAGCTGAATGGGCAACTGGATAAAATTCGAAGTCACGTAGATCAGATATCTTCCCTTTTTGTTCTTAAAATCCTATTGTCTCTCCATCTGACAATTCAGGAAAGCATAGACTAAAAATTTTGGTGGCTTCATTTCCCACAAAAACTCTACGGGTTTTGCAGCTCAGACAAAGACCATGATGTAGTAATTATCTCTGGGTGAGTTCAAAGTACAATATTTTGTCTTCAAAGTGAACCTCCATATAAATGTTTGATGAAAAGAGAGCTGCAAACGAGTCTCCATTTGAAGCACTAAGAAAACACACCATAAGGCTTTAGCATAATTTGGGGTTGGGTGTAATGAGAGGAGATGATCCTGTAGGAAAAGAAGCTCTGAAATTTACTCTGGATTATGCTGAGAGTGAAGACCCCCATGACATGATCATCTGCTGCCTGCAGAGAAGCTGTTGCCAGGCCAGCTCTTCACACAGCTACTCTCTATATATAGTCCTGCTATTGGTAGCACCTCTGCTGAAACGGGAGGATGTGCTGCATTCTCTAATTCGATTCAATTCTCCAAGTATTGATTGAGCTCCTAAGACGTGCTCAGCCAAGGCTGACCTGACTTGAAGCTAGAGACAGTGATTGCCTACATGCTATGCTTCAAGTAGAACAAGGAAAGTTCCTGGGTCCTAAGTAGCCACCTCCCCATTTCCCACTTCCTTCAAAGGATCTGAAGCTCCAGTCACTCTTCTGGGCTAAAAAGAAGCACTTTCCAAGATGTATTTGATGAACACTCATCCCAGAGATGCCCCACAAATATCCAGTTCCGAGGTCCAGTTGAGAAATAAGGAAGTCCATAACCCCTTCTTGGAGATTCTTATTGCTTACTAACAGTAAGACTCTGAGAATACATATGGTCATGGAATCTGCTTAACTTGAGTATCATTTTCTAGTCTCATCTGAGCATAGAACTCTCCTCTCCAATAATTTTTTTCCTTCCCCTTATTTTTAAGTAGTGCTCATAACATTCACTTCAAAATAGTGGGGCAGGAAAAGTCTAGTTCTACAACCAGCAGATCTGAATCTTTCTCCATTCTTACCCATCTATTAACTTGGAACATCAGGCAAGTTATTTAACTTCCAATCCTTAATACCCTCATCAATAAAAGCAGGTAATAATAGCATGTACATAGAGCTCATTCCCTTTTCTTACTGGCAGCAAGTTCACCCATTAGGGGTCCATTTGAGTTAAAAGACTTTCATTTAAAAAATTAATGTAAGCCCAGGAATAGTAAAAGGATTCCCTTATTGGAATGACCCTACCTCCAAGGCATGATATAAACATATTCTATTTCAACACTTCAAGACCATACATAAACATTTTCTATTTCAACACTTCGAGGATCATATCAAATGCTACTTTCATGTAGCCTTGGTATCCCAAGTCCAAGTGATCACTCCCTTTTCTGAATTCTCCTGCCATACTCCAAATTGGACACAATCTATTCTGCCAAATGTTATAGTTCTCACCACAAATGCTGCATCTCCTGGACTAGTTTATGAAATCATCAAGATAGAAAGTCTGCCTTACACATTATCCATGATAGTGCTTGGAAAAAAATAAACATTCAATAAGTGATTGTTGAATGATTTCAGGATCACTTGAGTTATCTTAATTGGATCACTTTCCTCCATTCATTTGACCACATTTGTTGTATTAAAGAAATAAAACTTTATTTGGGGAGAAGAAGTAGCACATTAGAATATGAGACAATTGGGATTAAGTTAGATGGATAACTACCCAAGATAAGTAGTTTGAAGAAGTATTAGGCAACAGAACCACCAAATGTCTGAGATGCATGAGTGAGAGTATCTCGGGATGTATAGCAGACAGCACATTAGGGTGACAGAGTACATGTTTTCTACTGAAAGTCTTGCCCAGAGGGGTGCCCCACGCCCAGTGCCTTTAGGTTTGGTATAAAAGGAACATAAGGCACTCATCCCTTAGAGAACTTACATCCAGTCAGGAAACAAGGTTTTGAAGACACAATAATCAGAGAGGTGGCGAATGTGTAAGACAGACACGAACAGAGACTCTTTGATTAGAATACCTGGGTTCCCATCCTAGTTCTACCATAATCCACCTGTGTGACCCTGGGCATGTTATTTAACTTCCCTGAGTTTGTTTCCTCATTTGTAAATCGGACATAATAGTAACTACTTCACATGTGTGTTATGGGTATTAAATGAAATAATTCATGTACCATGCTTACAAAAGGGTCTTCCATGTCATGAACATTCATCAAACATTAGGTGTCACTTACATTTTATTGCAATCGTGTATTCAACAGTGTAATTCGTATGTTTCCTTATCTCACTTGCCAGCAAGTATAACCATGTGACAATAATAGCAATACTCCAAACCACAATGGTCTGGGACGTCACTCTCTGGATGAATAGGAAGTCTTGCCTTTTCCGGAATCTCTCCCCTAATTATCCTCACCAGGAATCTCTGTGCCTGGGGAGAGATGTGATTCTCTACAAATAATCAGGGCGTTTACTAGTAGTTTTGTGGCCCTTCTGTTCTTCTAATGGCTGCTGCTTCCACGGTTCCTCTTGGCTCACTCCTAACAAGCAACTATAGCTGGTCCCACTGCAGGCCTTCTCTGGACTGCTGGCCTCTGGTCCTCTTCTCCTGTGCTAGAAAGCAGTAAATCTCCTCTGCTTCTGGAGACCAACTTCTTCAGGTAACTAGTTACATGGCGCTCATCTCATACCACTGCCTTGTCCTTCACAGAACACTGGACACTTGACCAGAGAGTTCCAAAAGGCCATCATCCTCACACAGTTGCTTCTGGGCCTTGCTATTCAGGATCTTTAGCAGGGAGAGGTTGTACAGGGGCAGGGAAGAACCTGTTTAAGAGGTATATTTCCTCAGGTGATATTCCCTCACCATTATCTCTCCCACTATATTTCTTGGCTCCAGTGCTGGCCGGAGTCAGGTTCTGTCCCTTGGGTCTTTAGGGTCCTATGTAAACCAGAGGATGGACATCTTTCTCAGTGTCCACAAGCATTTTCTGCCAGTTAGGAAGCTGTTCTGCTCAGTATCTTTAGTGAATACAATGGTCTACCTACATGTTTCTCTATTAGAGTTCAGTCTGACCCACATGCAGACTCTTGTCTGAGCCCCACACAGAAGGTGAGTTCCATGAGGGCAGAGATCATGTCCATCTTGAGTTTATGACTTAATATGTAGCCCCTGTCATAACGCCTGGTATTCTGTGAGTAAGAGCACAATAAGTAACGTGGAAGGACAAATGCAAGCAGGGGAGGTACAGAGGGATAGAAGGAGGAAAGGGACTCTGTTTGGGTCAGTTTAGACAAGAAAGTCCTTTTGGGAGAGGTGGGCTTTAGCTGGATCTAAAAGAATGATTGTTTTTAATATAAAGAGCTATTTTGATGCTTCACGTACATCTCTGTATATCCAAAGAATAGAAAGAAATTATGTCCCTGAGTTGAACAAATTTTTCAGTGAAATTTGTGCTCGTGTGTGATTCAGCTTCATTTATGCCCCTTGTGGCATATTAAGCTGCTAGGAGCTATTTTTATCAACAATGTCTCTACTGCCTCAGATACAAGTGTGGATGCAACACAGAGCAGAAATTGACTAAGGACAAATTTCAGTTCACAAAATGTCAACTTCATTTGAGGATCCATCCATTCATTCATTCAGAAACTACTGAACATTACATGTAACAGAGATACTGTATTAGGCACAGAAACATATGGATCAAAAGACATAAAACCTTCCCTCATGGAGCTTCAAGTACGAAACTGGAATACAAAAACATAGTTATTTAATGAGGCTTCGACTAATGAAGCAGAAACACAGGAAAACAAATACCTAAGTGTACAGTGAAGGCAGTCAAAGAGGGCTTTGCAGAAGTAGTATTCTTGCAGCTGACTTCAGAGAGGGTTGTAATAACACCGCCACCAACAATAGGTACATTTGTGGATCATTTACCAAGCGCTGTATTAAGAACTTGATATTAATTATATAGTTACAACTTAATGGTAACCAATTAGAGAAGATATTCTTGGCCCCAGTTTTTAAATGACAAAAGTGGAGCACTAAGGAGGTAAAAGAACTTGTTCAAGACATCACAGTTATTAAGTTACAAAACTAGGACTAAAGGCCATATTCAATTTGACTCTAAACCCCATTCCTGTAACCAATGGGATTTTATCCTCAGTGGCTTGGAAGAACACTTGTTATGATCAAATGAGGTCAGAGATGAGAGAGTATGTGAGACCATATCAAAGAACTTTATAGTGTAGAGGATCAGTGCTGTCATATGCTGTCCCTTAATTTGCATCCTCCAATGTCTTCTGACACTTTCACAGAAGACCCCAAATCCAGATCACATTGGGCCAGTCATTATCACATTGCCTGATGAGTCAGGCACAATATCTAGGGTTGAAAGGGAACTATAGCATTGGAGAGTTCAGCTGTCTGTAAACTTTATTTTGAATTTTTAGCCAAGAAATATTTATTTTAATTAAACTTTTGCAAAGATTTACAACGTACAAAACAAAATTGAAAGCTGATAGCATCATATCATGTTCTTTGATAACTTCTTCTGCCAAGTTCTAAAGCAATATCTCACCACAAATTTAAATGACTTTTCCTCTCAGGGGTGACTCCTTTACTCTTCTGTACATTAGGGGTGTGGGTATGGGATATAATGGCGTGATTTCACCCTGTTGTCAGCCCAAGTTCCCCACTGTCTCTTTAGCTAGAACAACTATTTTGTAGATATGTGTGTGTAGCTTGCTCTTTTCCATTCCCCTGGCCAAGGATGTGTCTCCATGCTTTCTTGGGTCATTAAGCATTACAATTTGAAAACCACTAATTTGGTCCAACCTATTTACTTTCTAGATGAAGAAAAATGCCCAGAGAGAGGACATAATTTGCCAGCAGTTACTGACTGAATATTGGAAGAATTAAAATTCAAATCAGGGCTTTAACCTCAGTTCTATGTTTCCAAGAACCTTACATTACTTTAACAAATGACTTATAGCCAGAGAATGAGTACAGAACTTATCCCGCTGCCTTACCAGCGCACAGGACAAAGGTCAGACCCAGATGAAGAAAGGTGTTAGAAAGTGAGGAAACAGAGAAGTTGTGCAAAGAACTCTGGAATGAAAGCTGTGGAAATGTAACCCTCTATAAAAAAAAAAAAAAAAAGAGAAAGAAACAAAGCAAATAAACAAAAAACAAAGCAAATAAACACATTCAAATGGACAAGGTTTGGTGAAAGAGCTAGTAAATGTACTTCTTGTGGAAAACAACAACAGCAACCCCTTAGGCTAACTTCAGAGGGAAAAATAAGTAGGTTGGTGCTTTCCAAATATATTATACATGCAAATCTAACTGATTAAGGAGAAAACAAAAGGTGAAATTCTGCATGGCACAGAGTTATGTTCTGCTTAATTATATGACTTTCTTCTTCTCACATACTATTTTAAAAGAAATAAAAAAGTGTTTCTAAAGAAATTATAAACACAGTTGACAGAATCATGTTAATTTTTATATTCTGAGGACAGTGAAAGAAAAAACACTTGTGCAGCTGATAGAAGTTTCACTAAAGGGCAAAATCCCATCCCATATCCAGATAATGCATTACCATTCCATCGAAATTTTAAAAAATCACTTCTAAGCATCCTACCATAGAAAGTTCACTTGGGTTTGTGAAGAGATTTGACTTTAAAGTTTAGCAATAAAAGTTGTCAGAAGAGTGTGATAGTATACTAGCTTCATTCACTGAATGACTGAATCATTCATTTATTCATACAGTCCAAAGACAATTGTTGAAGGAATGAGATGGTATAGTAAAGGGGCCAAAACAATGAATAAGGCAGGGTTTGATCCTCTAGTAAGCTCACAGGCTGTAATAGAGAAGAACAAATCTGACTCTGTATAAGGTCTGTTCCTTTAGCTCTAAGCCTGTGCTCTGTTTCCAGTGCTTAGTCATGCTGGTTCTGCATCTTTTGTAAAAGAATGTTGCCTAGAGCCTAAAATATGAAGGATAGCCCATTCTCAAGGCTCTGACCTTTAAGTGTAACACTTTTCTATTCATATAGAGATAAGAAATTGCAGAACATTGGAGGTTTACAGGGATACCATGACCTGACCTTCATGGACAGCTGCAAGAACAAGGGATTCCCATACCAAGAAGTTTGCAACAACCAATGACACCCCTTCCCCCTTTTTAGTATAAAAGGGACCTAAATTCTGACTTGGGGAAGATGGTTCTCTAGGACATTACTCCCCTATCTTCTCAGTCTGCCAGGGTTCCAAATAAATTTGTTATTCTTTGCCCCAACACCTCGTCTCCCAATTTATTGGCCTCTTGTGCAGTAAGCAGAATGAGTTTGGACTTGGTAACAAATCTAGTTGGACAGAAATACATATATAATAAATGCAATATAAAACAGATCAAGAGAAAGGAAATAAGTATTATGAAAAATTAATGCTATGAGAATTCAGAGGAAAAAATATCACATACAGCTAAAATAACCCAGGAAAACTTTATACAGTGGCTGAAACTTGAGATTAGACTTAAATGTAAGTAAGTGGAATATACAGGTGAGCAAACAAGGTGCGTAAGCAAAAACTGAGAAAAGAGGGGGGAAAATTATGGGATTCTCCAGGTTTTGACTAGAAAAAAAAGTTTAGTCTGGAAAGTTGTCTGAGACAAGGCTAAAAATATAGGTTGGGAGAGAGATTGTAGAGGATGGTGCTTTCCAATGTTTTTCATGTTATGACACACATATAGGAAATTATCATGTGAATATGCTTCACAAGGTGAATGGACTATGTGCTCATGGCTGGAGACCTGGTGACTCTCCAAGGGCTGAGGTGGTTGGGTAGCTCACATACTTGCAACCCATTCATATCATAACACACTTATGTGTCACTGCATACCCATTGGGAAGCAGAGGACCTTAAATGCTATTCAAATAATAACAAGTTATCCTACTGCAATCATTTTTGCTTATTTAAACTTATTTCCCATACATGTTATCAAACTGGCTCAAAATGTGGTTAGAAAATAAACTGGGTAGCCAAATACCACCAAAAGACAGAAGTATCATTCTCTAGTTTTTGGCCCAGAAAGGTTCTGTGCTTGGAAACACAAGGCACAGCTGAGGCCAAGACCATATTGAAAATGACAGAATCCAAGTCTTTGTCACTCACTCAGACCTTTGAATGTGGACAGATGAGTTTATGACCCCAAATAGATTACAGAGCTTCTATCTTGAAAAACAAAATAGTCCAAGAGAAAAGATGCAAAGACATTGATTTTGGAGAAGCATGTCACCCTACAGTGAAATTCAAAATAATATAAGTACCTACCCCTGACCATCCACAACTTTTATTCTTTCTTTTAGGGCTTTACTGTGAAATATGAGTGAATAGCCAATTAGTACTAGACACTTAAGGAATGCCTCTATCACAAAAGACAGAGACCTTAAAAAAACAAGAGGTAATAGAGACAATTTGGAAAACAAAACACAACTTCAACAACAGAAGTCACTGGTTTTAAGACATGAAAACAAACAAACAAAAATGCTGTTTAAAAAAAGATAAAAAGAAAGACTACTCGGGAATTGAAAGTATGATAGAAATACAATATTTCATAGATGAAAGTCCAAGACAATTAAAAGATTAAAAGTTTTGGGAAATAGTAGAGAAAAAATATAAATTTAGGAGATCAATTTAGAAGTATGGTTAATAGGAGCTAAAAAAACTGGAAAAAAAAGATGAAATTAACATTAAAAATCTCAAGCATTGGTGCAGCCACTGTGGAAAACAGTATGGAGATTCCTCAAAAGACTAGGAATAGACTTACCGTATGACCTAGGAATCCCGCTCCTGGGCATATATCCAGAAGGAACCCTACTTCAGGATGACACCTGCACCCCAGTGTTCATAGCAGCATTATTTACAATAGCCAAGACATGGAAACAGCCTAAATGTCCATCAACAGGTGACTGGATAAAGAAGATGTGGTATATTTATACAATGGAATACTACTCAGCCATAAAAACCGACAACATAACGCCATTTGCAGCAACATGGATGCTCCTGGAGAATGTCATTCTAAGTGAAGTAAGCCAGAAAGAGAAAGAAAAATACCATATGAGATCACTCATATGTGGAATCTAAAAACAAAACAAAACAAAACAAAAAAACAAAGCATAGATACAAAACAGAAATAGGCTCACAGACATAGAATACAAACTTGTGGTTGCCAAGGGGTGGGGTGGGAAGAGATAACCTGAGATTTCAAAATTGTAGAATAGATAAATAAGATTATACTGTATAGCACAGGGAAATATATACAAGATCTTATGGTAGCTCACAGAGGAAAAAGTGTGACAATGAATATATATATGTTCATGTATAACTGAAAAATTGTGCTCTATACTGGAATTTGACACAACATTGTAAAATGATTATAAATCAATAAAAAATGTTAAAAAAAATCTCGAGCAATTTCCCAGAATTGATAAATACCATTTTCAAATTGGCAAAAGCCACCCAATGCACATCAACAATATCTTTTAAAACACTTAGTGTAAAGCAAAGGTCTTAGAAACTTACATATAGAGAAGAAAACATGGGTCAAATACAAGGGTTCAAAATTGTAGCATACCAGATTTTCTAAACAGCAACATTATGGGTTAGAAGACAATGTAGCTTTCAAAATCATGAGCAAAAATAAAATTATTTACAATCTGCAATTTTATACGGAACAAACACCAATCAAGTTTGAGGGTAGAAGAAAAGCATGTGCATATGGACGAAACGTGCTTCCTTTCCCAGGGAGGTAGGGAAAGATAGTGCATTAGTTAATCTTTGCTGTATAAAAATACTACCACAAACTCGGTGGCTTTAAACAACACACATTTATTATCCCACAATTTGTGAGTCAGGAGTCCAGGCACAGCTTAGCTGGGTCCTTTGTGAGTCAGGAGTCCAGGCACAGCTTAGCTGGGTCCTCTGTATGGCTATAATCGAGGTCTTGGCCAAGACTAAATGATTTTTCCTCCAGAGGATTGCTGGAGATGAATCTGCTTCCAAGTTCACATTTTTGTTGGCAGCATTCAATTTCTTGCAAGATACCAGATTGAGGGCCTTAGTTTCTTACTGACTTTTGTCAGAGGATCCCCTCAGTTCATTATCACAGAGCTTTCTTCATGGGACAGCTCACAACAAACAGCTCTTTTCTTTAAAGTCAGCGAGGAGACAGCCCCCTAGCAAGGCAGGCATTACAATTTTATGTAATATAATCATAAGAGTGGCATCTCGTCCTTTTTGTTGTATTCTGTTGGATAAGGGAAGGGTATTACAGAAGGCTTGGATATAAGAGGTGGGTAATACTGAGCCACCTTGAAGTCTGTCTGGCCCCAACCATCTTCTGGCCATTAATGAGTCATGCCTCTTCCACATGCAAAATACACTCACCCCCTCCCAAGTAAGTCTCATCCCATTACAGCATCTTCTCAAATCTAGAATCTCATCATCTAATTAAGTTCTCTTGATACAATGAACTATGAAACTAAAGAGACAATTTAACTATTCTAAACACAGTAATTTTTGTTGTTAAAATTGTCCTGCAAAGGTAGGATAGGTATACAATAACAGCTGTAAACATTTCCATTCAAAAAAGGGGAAAGTGAAAGATGTAGAAGAATCACTGATCCATAGAAATTCTAAAATACAACTGTTGGGAGTTACTTGACTAGTTTGAAGATCTATTTTTCTCTCACTGTGGGCTCCACCCTCTCAGGCCTCTTGGTTCTACGTTCTGAGTGATCAAAAATAATATATGTTTCAAATGATAAATGCTGGAGACGGTGTGGAGAAAAGGGAACCCTCCTACACTATTGGTGGGAATGTCGTCTGGTGCAGCCATTACGGAAAACAGTATGGAGATGTCTCAAAAAACTAAAAATAGACTTACCATATGATCCAGCAATCCCACTCCTGGACATGTATCTGGAGGGAACTCTAATTCAAAAAGATATATGCACCCCAATGTTCACTATATACAACAGCTAAGACATGGAAGCAATCTAAATGTCCACTGACAGATGACTGGATAAAGAAGTTGTGGTATATTTATACAATGGAATACTACTCAGCTGTAAAAAATAATGAAATGATGTCATTTGCAGCAACATGGATGGACCTAGAGATCATCATTTGGAGTTACGTAAGCCAGAAAGAGAAAGAAAAATACCATATGAAATCACTCATATATGGAATCTTAAAAAAAAAGGACACTAATGAACTCATCTACAAAACAGAAACAGACTCGCAGACATAGTAAACAATTTTATGGTTACTGGGGGAAAGGGGATAGGAAGGAATAAATTTGAGAGTTGGAGATTTACAAATATTAGCCACTGTATATAAAAATTGATTAAAAAACTAGCTTCTTCTGTATAGCACAGGGAACTATGTTCAATATCTTGTAATAACCTTTAATGAAAAAGAATATGAAAATGAATATATGTATGTATATGAATGACTGGGACATTGTGCTGCACACCAGAAACTGACACACTGTAACTGACTATACTTCAAAAAAATTTTTTTTTAAAGTAATATGTGTTTGCTGCTGAATAGTGATATCAGCCTGCTTCCTGCCAGTGGACTTTGGGGGACTGACAGTCTCATTTCATTTTACAAAATCAGTTCAAGCTGGCACTGCTTTTGCTGAATAACTTTCTCAAAAATCTGTGGCTCTTCCATGGCTCATTTCTTTAGGCAAAAGCAACTTTATTTTGAGATAAATTTTTGTCTACCTTGCGTTCCTGCTGAAATAGCAGAGGGACGACACTCAACCTTCCTGGAGGCCACAAGGTTTGATTGTGAGATTTCACAACATACTCTTAACCTCTTTCAGTGATTCCCTGTGTGAATACTACTCTAATTCCTTTCTGAAGTTTTAACAAAATGTTGTGCAGTCATACTCTTGGCTTTTTCTCTGGATCACACACTTCTCTGGCAGTGTTCAGAAGCCATCTCCTGATTTTCCTGTCTGAAGAGGCTAAACTTTTTCATAACCATCAGTTTCTGGTCTCCTTTAACAGTTCTTCCCTCAATATATGTCTCTCCCCTCACATTTTACCATAAGCAAGGAGAAGAAACTAGGCCAAACCTTCAACAGTTTGTTAGAAAATCTCCTCAGCTAAATACAGTTATCACTCACCTGTTCTGCTCTCCACATAACTGCAGGTGACAATTTCATTAAGCTTTCTGTCCCTACATAACAGGGATGCTCCTTCATCCAGTTTTCAATAACAAGCTACTCTTGACTTTCGAGTCCCCACTGGCAGCATCCTTAAAGTCTAGGTTTCTACAGTCTGTCAGGACAATTTAAGCTTTCTTCATCTTCCTCCTCAGAACTTTACTAGGCATCACCCACTGCCTAGCTGCAAAGTTGTCCCCACATCTTTACGTATTTGTTATAAAATTTCCAGGTGCCGAAATCTATATTCAGTTTCTATTGCTATACAATAATATTATTAAGAAAATGGTGGCTTAAAACCACATGCATTCATTATCTCACATGTTCTGTGAGCCAGGAATCTGGGGGTATGACTGAGCTTTGTGCTCTGCAAGGCTACAATCAAGGTAATGGCTAAGACTGGGTTCTCATCTAAAAGTTTGGCTAAAGAAAAACTCCCTTTCAGCTTCACTCGTTAGTTGGCAGCATTCAGCTCCTTGCAGGATGCCAGACCGAGGACCTCAGTTTCTTGTTGACTGTCAGCCACAAGATGCCTTCAGTTCCTTTCCAAGTGGCCCTTTCATAGTACAGCACACAATATGGCAGCTTGTTTTGTTAGAGCCAGTAAAGGAGAGTCTTCTTGCAAGACCAGCATTACAGTTTTAAGTAATATAATCATCACTCTTGCCAGATTGTATTGCCTAGAAGCAATTCACTAGGTCCCCCCACACTGAGGCATGAACACCAGGATATTTGGATCATGGCAGCAATCTTAGAATCTTTCTATCACAGACACGCTTTCTTGAAATGAATGGAGTAAACCAAGAAAAATGAAAACATTGGATCCTGAAAACAGGAGATAAATTAGGGGAATCCTAGAAGGAAAGTGAAAGGAAATCTCAGAGTGACATCCATACAGCAAATCCAGAGAGTAAACGGTCCAGACTGAAAGAGAAGAAAGGCTCCTGGGGAGATATCACCATGGAAGAAAATTTTATACACACACACACACACACACACATACACACATATATACACACACACATATACACACATATATGCATTTATACACACATATACATAGACACACATATATACACATATATACATATATACACACACACATATACATATATATACACACATATACATATATACACACATATGCATATACACACACACACATATATACTATATATAAAACGGTAGCTTACTCAACCATTTTGACAGTATTGAGAGGAGTTTCACAGCTGTGTTGGAGAGTCTGCAGATGAATTAGAGAGAAAAACAGAAAACTGAGCAAACAAAAAATAGGATAATGAATAACTCTAGGAAAAATTAAAAGTTAAAGAAAGAAAATGTAATCATAGTATGCCCCGTAGCTAAGCTGTAAACGTAAGCAATAACTACTCATTGTACATGATGATACAGTGTATGCAGAGGGTGAGCAGAAGAAAATTTGCATGGCTATACGGCATGGAGAGTGAGAATGGTAAGCCTCATCTTTCATAAGTTTGAAATGCAAAGATAATACCAAAAACTGAAAAAATAACCCAAGAAATAAAAATACACACATTTTTAAGAGGTGGTATTAAACACAGAAGAAACAGGTAAGTGCCCTTGAAGGGACTGTCCCTGTGGAGTGAAAATCAGATGAAAGGAAATTTGAAGAAGGGAACTCCCCACTTTCCATTATAAGCCTTACACATTAACTTATATTTTAACAATAGATTTGCATTACTTAGATAAAAATCACATTAAAATCTTTGAAAACTAGCAAAAAGAAAAAAATACATTGTGATTTTAATACAGCTCTGTAGAAAAATCTGAACAGCCTTTTCAGTGTTACTAAATCACCTTTTCCTTTTCCCCAAATCCTATAGCACTGCTGGTACCAGTAATGAATTGCAAAGAGAGAAAGTTTGAATATGAAGTCTCCAAGAACCTTAGTACAAACAGCCAATGGGAAGCAGAGGATTTTAGGACTAGATACACCCTTGGTCACAATGGATTATTGGATACACTGGAGAAAACAGGCCGTGATGCTAGCCAGGAGGAATAGCAACTTCACAAACCTGGATGTGGTTGGACCTTCATCAATGGCAGGAGAAAGTCAGAGGAACTTAATTTCATTGGGAAATACCGTGGCGAAAACACCCAGACTGTGGAAAGACTCCAGCTAGTCACAGAGTAATCAAGAGCAGAATACAGGTCCTGAAGCTAAGGAGTGGGCAGGAGCCACACAAGGGTCAGAGTTCACCTGCAAAGACACGAGGCTTCTGGAAGTGTTTCAGTTCATGTGGAGTGCTGGGCAAGGAATCCAATTTAAAATTACCCTCCTGTGACCTGCGCCAGAAGAGATGGAGTGCAAGTAGGAATTTTTAACTCAAGAGGTTATTCATAGGCCTCACCTGTAACCCATCAGAAAGTGGGTCGATTAAAAACAAGCCTTCAGTCCCAGTCTAATCATGTTGTGAGACTGATACCATTAATTATATTTTCTCTGTAATTGCCTCAATTAGCTCAGAAATCTGTGGGCCTTGGCTTACTGATAGAGTTTACTGTTTAATTCAATTCCAGAGTACTAGAGAAGTCGCAGGCATAAAGGGGAAAAAAAATTCCATTTTCATTGTGTTCAATTACAATAAAGTATTTGGTAAAACCAACTGTCAGCAAATACAACATGCACATAATGAGGGTGAAATATTTAAATAGCACAACCTTGGGCTTCTAAATTTGAAATAAAAGGAAGACTCTTTGAAAATATGACAAAGGGAGAAATAACAACTTATTTCTATTCAGCTGAGGAGTCTTTATTGAGGTGGTACTCAGCTTGGAAAGAGGTTTTTTTTCCAACGGAAATGTCAAGAACATTTATAAAGCAATCCCTTCAGGAACAGTAAAAGATACACACTGGAAGGGATAAATCCCAGTGGCAACTGCAGTTAAAATTCCACAGCCCAGAGTGGACAGACCATGTAAGTAGAATTCACACACGGAAAAAAAAATGCTGTTTAAAGGTAAGTTTCTACCTTGCTGTTTACCCTTGTCTAAAAACTCAGCACATATGCAATAGAGGAATTGAAGAGTCCACAGATAACTTTGTGACGATATCTTTTGAGACCCATTTCTCTGACTAAATCTAGCCTTCCCAGCCAGTCACCATTACTACTTGTCAATTTGAGAAATCATGCAAGGCCTTAATCTCTGACACACCAACTGAGCACGAACCAGGACAGATCATAATTGCCTCAAACAAAGTCAGATCAAACCTATCCAACCAAGCAACAGCGACAGCAGTTCTAATTAAAGGCCATTTGGAGAGAAGAGTTATGGCTGGCTGAGAAGCACGGGAGTATACAGTGGCAGGTTCATGAGCTAGGAGGATCAACAGAGAGTAGAGCTTCGGAGGACTGCATAGGTTCCTGCTTCTGACCCTAATCCCCAGTGGCGGGCTGTGCACCACAATAACCTGCTGCCTTTAATAATGCTATTTCTCTGCTGCTTTCAACTCACCAGGTACTCACCAGAGAAGGAGAGAGAACAAGAAGCTGAAAATATCCCTTTAGAACATCAGCACTGATCAGGAAAGATATTTTTAGTAAGCAATTGTCTGTCAAATCTGAGTCACGTGGTATGACACTTTAATGATCTGAGAGTTTGCAAGTCCCTGAAAAGTGACAGCTGCAAATGAGAATTTAGGAGGTTCCACTAGGCAAGCAGAACATTGATCAAATCTATTGGCAGGAGACCTAATCAAAGCAAAGTGGCAGTGGAGATGCTGAGCTTAAAATCCTCCAGGTGATGAAGTACTTTCTGGCCAGGCATTTTCAGTGTTAACGTTTAAGAGTTATTGCTGTATGAGATTGGTTAATGTCTTCAAGAGCTTGTCATGCTTTCACTGTTTACTACCTTTTAAATATGTTTTTCTCCTTATAAATATGTGGTGGAATAACATCTGAAAAATAGTTGAAATGTGAATTGCTGCATATTATGTTCTCTGTGAAATTTTACATGAAAATTCTGTTTGTCCCTGCTCATTCATCATTGACTAGTCGCAGTGAAAATCAAGACGCCCATTCTCCCCAGTTCCTCTCCATGCCACAGGCCACCCTGCCCACTTTACTGCTCATTCACAGCCTTATGACCAAGCGATCTTTTACCTTGCTTCCATATTACCCATAGAGGTACCTGGAGGGGTATCCACAAAGAACTTGCCTGAGGTCGGTTCTCTTTGTTTAATGGATCCTCCAAGAAGGCTGCATAAAGGAGTGAATAGTTTAGGGTGCAAAGCTCCGTACTGCATCTCAGCTGCTCTCAGAGGCATTAAAATCAAGCTAGATTCATAGCACGTTTGCAGGACTGCAGCAGCGCTCCTCCTTTCTCTTGTTTTGCTCTCCTCTACAATGACCTGGCTTATGTCTTCAACTTTATTATCTTTGAGTCTTAAATATGCTCACAACCATGCCACTGCTTTCAGATTTCTGACCAGGTATCCTTCCCTTAACTTCAGATTATTTTCTTGCCCTGCTGGGTTATAAGCTGTCCTGCCCAGAACTGTGTTTCCTTCTTGTGACCCATTGTGCTAACTCTTCTTCAGATTTTCCATTACTGACACACTACCCTGGAACTCTGTTAAATCTCTTAGGGCTAAAACATAATTTTTTTTGCAACTTCTACTGTGTGATTTTCTGCTTATATCGAATGCTTGTCTTCTCACAGCCATATCATATAATACACTTGCTCACAATGGAACTAAAATTATATAGTATTTTCATCAATGGAATTCTTCATGGATTCTCTGTGTAAGTATTTTCATGAATAAGTGGGGATGGCATTCCACCTCATCATTTGCAGAACTCTTGGGAATATCTGAAGTATTATGTTAGCACTCTGAACATACATGTATATTCAGAAGTATAATTAACAGACCACATTTATCAACACAGTATGTCAAATGTATTCAGATGCTGAGAATTCCTGATGATCCAGACTGTAAAACTAATCATCTAACCTGGAAATACGTATGCTTTCTGGGATGGAAATTTAGGATCTTAGCTTCCTAGGGCTTCAGTACTAATGCTAAATTCTTTCCTTTCCCAGATTTCTGAGGTAACTGATATACCCTTTTCCCACAGTAAACACACACTGAATTTTAATTCTAGGCAGAAAATCCTCTCTGATCCCAACACCATCCCCTGCCTCAGCATTGGTATTTCTTAGCTAAAATACTGCAATGTTTAGAGGCAGCAATTTTGCTATGAATTTATCACATCAGCTACACTACTACCAAGATAGAAGACAGACACCCCTGATTATTATTCCCATTCTTCACTGCATCTCTGAGCCAACTTTGGGCTTTATCTCAACCTTTCTCTCTTTCTGAGCTTCAACCTCTCCTTGAGCTTTATCCATCCCTCTGGCCCTAATCATCCCCCATTTCTCCTGGTTCCTGATTCCATGAGGGCATGAACTTCTGCTTTCGTCCATGAGTCCACTGACATGCAACCCTAATACACTTTTCTCCTGTTCTGTCTCTACAGCTCCAATCACAGAATATCTCCATTCCGGTAGGAAGAGAAGATCTCAGTTTGTTTTCCTATTAGATCCCACACCTGTTTTAGGCAGTTCCAGGGAACCTCCACACTCTCCATGAAGAGGTACCTCTGGCAGATTTTGAGCCACTCTTTCTCAGTGCCCACCTCACCTTCCCCCCACTCACCCTAGGCTTTTCTCCTCATAGCTTGTCACAACTGCATGTGTTCTGTTTCCCTAAAAAGCACCTATCATCACTGTGTTCACCTTAACAAACCGAGGTTTTGAAGATCGACTTGAAAATCAAAGTTAAACACGAGGAGTTCTAAGAACATAATCATTGTATCAAAGATTTGAGAAGGAGAATAAGTGGAAGAAGAAAGGGAAAGCCTTCAATTAGCAAAGAACCACTATAGCTACTACAGCAATGAGGGGAAATCCCACTGTTCTGATATGTATTCATTTCATCCTGTAACTCATCCTATAACCGGCACATGTCTCTTCACTGGATATCCAACCACCCCAAACTGGTAATATTTCTAAGAATGTGTTTCTTCGTAATTTTGCATATGCTACTCCCCTAAGCAGAATTCTCTACCTCTGACTTTATTGCATCTTTCCTTTGTTAGGCATTTGACCTCTTGGTAAACCACCATGACTCTTTCAGATATTCAGCACATATGTCATTGTTATTTATTCTTTAAGCCAACCATTCCTTATTCCCCAAACACCTGGTATACTCCTCCAATGTAGCACTTATTCTCCTGAAATAGCCTGTTCACTTTGACTGCAAAGCAAGCTTCTTGCGGTCAGACTTTGTCTTCCTATCCCAGCTTCCGTCACAGCGTAAAACACGGAGCGCGGGCTCAGTAAGTAAACAATCTCTAGGGGGTATTTTCAGTAGCCATCAGTCTGTATGGTTCTCCTTCACGCTCCTAGTAAGTCACTTCTGAACTATTTTTAAAGGTAGGAATAGTAATGCTGTACAGCCTTGGATATCTGGAAAAGAGATGGTAGAAGTGCTAAGCAAAACATGGACTGAGTTAGAGGGAGGTGGGAGGAGGAACAGGGAGGGAAAGTGCACATCCTTTCATACCTTGCTACCGGAAACTCTCTTTGTCTCTCTGATTACTGTTCCTTCCTATCATTTTTATTTCCCTTTGACTATAGCTCTATCTTTTCAATCCTTCTATTCTAGTCTATCCTTGAATCCTACTGTGCTTCCTTACTTCAATAGTGCTAAATCAAGGAGGAAAATAAAATAGCCAATTAGTTTCTTTGAAGGGAGTTAAGAATATCAGCAGGCATTGTGGGTCCATATCTTCCTTTTACAGGGTAAGTTTGATATAAATCAGGAGTCTTGATGCTTTTGATTGATAGATTTATGGGGCAGCTTCTGACTGTTAATGCTGCAGAGACTGAGATCTTTCTATAAAGATGACATTCAATAAATTGCTCCAATGGCCAAATAAAGATAGAAGAAGCATCAGCATAAGTAAAATAACTTTGAGTTAGAAAAAAATAAGATAACTCTGCAGCTGGAAGGGGAAAATGCCCAATACAAATTCAAATTTTCCACTTTCTTTTAGGGAACAAGACAGCATTGTACAAGTCCTCACGGCACAGCCACAGCTGGCACCTCCAGCAAGCCTGGGAGGCTTTTGTTCTTCATATTTCAAAAAGCAGAGCCTATGAAAACTCAGCATCAATATCAAGCAACTGCAATTGGTAAGGATGAAAAAATGTGAAATTTTATTGTTTATGAAATTGGTTTTTCAAATAAGTCTCACATCTCAGAGAAAAGTTTGCATGTTTGGCAGTAGCACAAGAGACTTCTGAGAGTTGAATGTACGGAGGTGGATGGAGTCCCCTGTAGGTCAAAATGGTTACATTCCCTCGAATGAGGACCTGGCCCTCAGATGCTCCCACAGCATTTGCAAACTACCAGTGACAGATTTTAAACACACTGTGCTATGGATGCTGAATTGTTGGACATTCTGCTCATCATGGAAGGTCACACAGGGTGATTTAAAAAGATGTTTCTATGACTGTAAAGGCTCTTCTTGAAAAGTAGGTACATTGTGCTGATTGTTTTTTACTTTAGGAACAAAAAGGAAACCGTGGACAGAGATGTGGAGAGAAAAGCAGCCCCACAAAGGCTTGTTTTCTTTAAAGCAACAAGAGAACAATAGATCAAAGTTTCTAAGTGATCTCTAGACTTCAAAATGAACAGAAGAGTGTTCAGTCATTTGACACATCATCTTTTTGAGTGTCAGTATGGTTATGCCTGCATACAATTCTAGTCCATTTATAACATTAAAAGATGATAAAGTTGAATTCTAAAGCAGAAAGTGCTTGGGAAAAATGTTAATTGCAAGCTCCTAATTTTACATACGAGGAAACTGAGATACTAAGAGGTCGTAACCCTTCCAAGGAAGTGGCCAGAACTGGAAAACACATTATTTAATGCTAATTAGCATAATTTTTCCACTATGACATATCCAGTTTCAGGCAATTTACAGTAATATTTTAAAACCAAGTAAGGCAGTTAGATATATTACTTTGAGGGTGATAATGAATCACAGTTCTGGTCATAATTAAAAAAAAATCACACATAACACATTTTTACTTGTTTTTTTTTTTAAAAAAGCACCCTACACATTAAAGTTCACCTCTTAGTGAACTGTTAGTGAAACATTTTGACCACCATATTTACTGTTTGTAATTTTTTTCAACTTTATGACAAACAGAAAGTGAGCACCCATTCAAGGAGTATATATATAGTGGCCAACACAGCATCAGACATTTTGAATTTTTACCTCCTTGGATCCCAGCCATCGATTATTGCTGGAGAGCACAAAGAGTTTGCTTTGGCTCATCCTTCATTTCTCATCCCTGGCTTGTTTGTCAATGTTTCTCAGGAAAGTTAAGTTTGGTTAGTGTACTGATACTATCTATTGGCTCTCAGCATCATTCCCACTGTGTTTTACATATTGCAGCAGTTACAAGCCTGAAAACAACTTAACCCCGGCTCTCTTGCAGATAGAGTTATGTATGCAGTTTGATTTCTGTCAACAAGATGCACTCATTCAAGACTTGGGAGACAGAAAGGAGGTGGGAGCCATTTTCCTCAAGTTCCAAAAGATGTCAGTGCTCCAGGTAGCTGGACTTTTTGTTCCAGTGTCTAATCACCAGCTGCGTGTATGTAAGGGAGTTGTGACTGTGGGTACAGCAGCAGTAGCATCCTGATGTCTGGTTTGCAACTTGAGAATTTGGATCTTGAAATCAACAGTCTAGTAAAAGAACTCCAGACTTCTGCTTCTTTAAACCTTCATCTTTTAAGGAACGAATTTCTTACATTAAATCCCTTTTTTTTCTAGGAAACATAGAATTGTGTCTCTTTCCTGTACTAATGCCTAACATAGTCACCATTTGAAAGAAATCTTTCAGGTCTAAAATATTTTCTTTCAAATTCCTAGACTTTTCAGACTTGATCCAGGGTCCAAAATCCTGGGGCAGTGTGTCTCTCTTTCCCCTTTTCTAGTCTCCCGCTTAATTTGTAGAAAGTCTGGAGACTGAAGTAGGCACAGTAATGAACCTAGGGCCTAGAGTTGGGAGGCATTTTCTAGTTACCTACTGTCAACTGATCTCAGGATAGAAAACCAAATCCTTAATATGGTCCATGGGAAAGGCTATGATTCAGCCTCATTTTGAGCCTTCTTTCCTAGCTCTCTTGTTTCATCACCATATGGCTTTGTGTCAGGTCCTTCATTCATCATGTTCCCTTTTACATCAAGAAATCTGTAAATGTCTCTTCTTGAAATACATGCCTTACCTATTGCTTCTCTATCCCCCGACTCTGCGCTTTTCCTGGAGCCCCACTCCCTACACCAGTGCTCTTCACCTACTTAATTCTTCTACTTTTTTTCTGATCTAAGTTCAAATTTTACTTCCTTGAGAAAAACCCCTAATCCGAGAAACCACACAAGGAGATTATGTTATATATGTCATAGCATTTAGCACAGTTTGTAATTGTATTTTGTATGATTATTTGACTACTTTCTGTGATCCTATCAGAACACAAGTCCAATGATGACAAGAAATGGGTTTGTTGGAAAGCATTAGCATCTGCTGAAAACAATTCATTTTTAATTCAAGTTTTTATATAAATTGTTGCTTGCATTTCATAAAAAAAGAAAAAAGAGTTTCTCCATTACTAAAGGTTGTGTGGAGTTTGGGAAAAGAAAACCCCAGAAGAAGCTGAGAAAATCTAGTCACTCCAATTCATTACAGCCTCAGTGAGTAGGAAAGGATTCCATTTGTGAACTGTCAGAGTCTCCTCCCAGGTGTACCTCATTTTCCTTGGCTTCACATTATTGCACTTCTCAGATACTGCATTTGTTACAAACTGAAGGCTTGTGGCAACCCTTCATTGAGTGAGTACATTGGTACCATTTTCCCCACAGCATTTGGTCACTTCATGTCTTTGTGTCACATTTTGATAATTCTCACAGTATGTCAAACCCTGCATCAGCAAAAATACTATGACCCAGCGAAGACTCAGATGATGGTTAGCATTTTTTAGCAATACAGTGTTTTAAATTAAGGTCTATACAGTGCTTTTTTAGACATGATGCTACTGCACACTTAACAGACTATAGTATAGTGTAAATATAACTTTCATATGGGAACCAAGAATTTATGTGACTGGCTTTATTGTGTTATTCATTTTACTGCAGTGGTCTGGAACTGATGTCACAGTATCTCTGAGGTGTACCTGAATTACCTAATCATATTTTAAGGCCGCATACAATAAATAAAATGTTTCACAAACCTTGAAATTAACACAATTATAGGGATTTATCAGGTGTATGTCTTTAAAAGAGATGGTCTGTGAAGCACAACCAAAAGAGTTCTTAACCGCTAGGCTTTTTTGTGTGTGTTTTCAGTCCTTGTATGAAAACTTAAGCTGGCCAAATGGAGAGCTGTTTGTGCAAAGAGAGAGGAAAAGGGAGAGAGACAGACAGACAGAAAGACAGGCAGAGGAGAGAGAACAGAAAAAGAGAGTACAATTTCTAGCGAACTCATTATTCCAGTCCCTCACCACTAGACGCAACCCAGCTGAGGCCCGGGATGTCACATAACAGAGATGAGCTGTTCCTGTAACTGTCTGTCAGAATTTCTAACTCACAGAAGTAGGAGATAAAATAAGAATAAAATGTTTTAAGCTACTAAGTTTTGGACTAGTTTGTTCATGGCAATAGATACCTAGAACAACCTCTCTCATATTTGTTTTTATTGAAGAATATGTTTGTTGAATGCATGTCTAATTAAACAAATACATATTAAAATAATGGGTCTCTTCTCTACTCCTGTCACATTAGTAATGATCAGCAAGCTTGATAATAACACGTTAGAGACACTATGGTGAAATGAGACTCTCAGAGACCATCGGTGAGAATGTAAATTGGTACATTCTCCTTAAAGAACAATATAGAAGTATCTGTTAAAAGTATAAACACTTTGTTCCCTTTAGTCAGGCTCATTTAATTCTAAGAATGCATTCCATAGATATACTCATGTGTGTATAAACACATGCTCAAGTATGTTCGCTCACTGCAGAATTGTTTGTGCAGGTGGAAGCCTGGGAATAATATAAGTGCCCATCAATAGAAGGTCAGTTGAATAGATTATGTTACATCTATTCAACAGAATAATTTGCCTGTTGACAAGTATGAGGTAAAATCTACAGGTGCAGGTACCAAACTATCTCTGAAGGGCATTGTCAAGTGAAAAAAGCAAGATGCAGAATACTGCATCCTGCCCATTGTGAAATAACATGTAAAAAGAAAGAGAAGTGGTTCTTTTATAAGCATCCTACTTCTAGGCGGCTAATTAAGAAACTGGTAATAGCGGTTGCCACTAAAAGGTTGACTAGTGGTCTGGAATGGTAGAAATTTACTTTGCACTGAATACATTTTTGTACTGTTAGTTCCTTTCTGCATGTGCTTGTTTTATTTTGTATTTAAAAAAAGAATCCAGCACTCAATCACAGTTTTCAACTGATACAAAGAGCAAAAAAAAAAAAAAAAAAAAAAAAAAAAAAAAAAAAAAGCTGTTATCACAAAAATGTAATCCTAACAATTTATACTTAAACTCAGAGGAATTTTGTCCAGCAAAGAATAGACAGCCTAAGGAGTGTCTCAACTAAGAAGAAATTATATTGCCTTGGAATTTGGGAAAATAGGTAAACCTTCAGAGTTTAGTGACCTATGTCAGGATATGTAGACCTTGGTCTTTGGGACTCAGCTTTTCTTCTGGAAGATAACTCAGAATAATGTTGGTATCGTCACACACCTTTACATTGGTCTGCAGGCAAAAGTTTGAAAGGAATCAACTATGGACAAGAAAATATATTCCCTGAACATGAAAATGCTCTATTGACTTCAACCACTCATCTAGAATTATTTAAGCTGTGAACATAAGATGCATATTCTGAGAACAATTAAGTAAATACTTTAATTTTTTTTCTTTTAGTAAAGAAAAAGAAGAAGAAGAAGAGCAAGAGGAAGTCATTACAAATTCCTTTGACCTATTCTGCAGACTAGCGTTAATAGGGCTGCTGTGGGCCAGAACCGTGTCCGTGGCAAGTCCGTGGCAAGCATTCTCTGCCTTTGCCTGTTGTGACCCAATATTAAGACACCAACAGAAACTCATGTCTTTTCTACTTTAACTACTCTTGTTGTTTGGCAGCACTTCATCTTTTCCAACAAAAGGAATATGTGCCTCTGCCTGAACTTTCTAGGCTATGAATGATTTCTATACACCAAATTCCCACTGTAAACTACAAAACACAGAGGGTCTCATGCAGGTAATATGGATTTGCTGGTAGCTTTCCCAGTTTGTTCAAAGTCACAACCAGATGGACCTCTTTTTAAGAGTTTCTATTATTCCACTGCAGATTTACTGTTAAATTTGAAAAGCTGGCACAGACTTCACATTTTTTAAAATTAAATTAACAGCAAAGCACTCCTTCAACATTACTTGTCATTCACTGTCTTTGTAAAAATAATTGGCTTTATAAATAATTCAGTTCTGTCTATTATTTTCATGAATGAATGCAAGATCTCCATGAAGCATATTTGTATTATTTATTTTTTAAAAAGCTGAAATGATTGCTCAGATAAGGCATAGAGAGAAGAAAAACTTCTCCATTAGATTAATTTCGTGAAAAGCCTGAGAACTGAAAGGAACAATAAAAGATGCTTCCTGCTTGATTATTTTTGTTTTCAGGCTGCTTCTTTCTCAATAATTGAAAAACTAAATTATTTAAATCTGCTCTTTCTTTTTTAATAGAACACAATCTAAAGGTTTTTCCTTCCTTTTCCTTTCCTTTTTTCTGTCCTCCTTCCCTTTCTTCCCTCCTTTCAGTCATGGGATAATTCCCAGCCATACATAATATGTAAGCACAATTTATTTTAAATAAGCGCTGATTTAAAGTCACCCCCTACAATTCTTGACTTCTACGTGAAGTCTTACCCATATACCAAAATCGACACTGAATGTATCTTGCTCTAAAGATCTTTCCTGTAGGATAATAAAATATAGCTCTTTGTTATTTCTTTGAATACATTTTAAAAGCATTTTATACCTAGAGAGGTAATGTAGTAGTTTTCTATTGCTGTCATACAGCAATATTGCTTAGTGACTTAAACAATATAAATTTATTATCTTATATCATCTATAGGCCAGAAGTCTGACATGGATTTCACTGGCTAAAATCAAGGTGTCAGAAGCACCACATTCTTTTCAGGAGGCTGCAAAGAAGAATCTGTTTCCTTACCTTTTCCAACTTCTGGAGGCTGCCTGCCTTCTTTCGCTTAAAAGCCAGCACAGTTTTGGCTGAGTCTTTCTCACATCACATTCCTCTGAGCTATTCTTCTGTCTCCCCCATCCACTTTTAAGGATTTTGTGATTACACCAGCCTACTCAGATAATCCAGGATAATTCCATCTGAAAAATTAGTTCTCCTTTGCCATGGAATGTAACAGATTTACAAGTCTTGGGAATTAGGATGTGGAGATTTGGAGAGGGAAGTTAGACTGAGTTTTCTCTCTTTGTTTCTTGAAGTAGGCCTGTATCACTATGAACTTCCTTTTGCCTTTTCCAAAGATTTTGGAATATTGTGTTTTCATACTCATTTGGCTCAAAGTATTTTTTTATTTCTTTTTTTATTTCTTTGTTGATCCACTCATTGTTTATAGCATGTTGTTTAGTCTCCATGTTTTGGGGTTTTTTCCCCCCAGTTTTCTTCTTGTAGTTGATTTCTAGTCTTACTGTTGTGGTTAGAACAGATGCTTGATATTACTTCAAACTTCTTAAATTTATTAAGACTTGTTTTGTGGCTTAACGTGGGATCTATCTTGGAAAATGTTCTGTGTGCACTTGAAAAGTGCCAGTTCTGGATGGAATGTTCTTTGTATTATCTATTAAGATACTAGGTCTATCTTCTCTAATGTGTCATTTAAGGTAAATGCTTCCTTATTGATTTTATGTCTGGATGATATACCCATAGATGTAAGTGGGGAATTAAAGTTTTCTACTATTATTGTATTTTTATTTATTCCTTTATTTCTGTTAATATTTGCTTTATATTTAGTTCCTATATATGCAGATGCTCCTATGTTGGGTGCATAAATATTTACAAACGCTATAACTTCTTGTTGGATTGATCCCTTTATCATTAGGTAATGTTCTTTGTCTTTTGTTACGGTTTTTGTTTTAAAGTCTATTCTTTTAATATAAGTATTGCTAATCCAGTTTTTTTTTCATTTTAATTTGCATGGTATATACATTTTTCCATCCTTTTACTTTTACTTTGTGTGTGTTTTGTTTTGAAGTGAATCTCTTACAGGCAGCATATAGAAGGGTTTTTTTTTTTTTTAAACATTCATCCACTCCATGTCTTTTGATTAGAGATTTTAGTCCATTTACATTTAAAGTAATTATTGATAGGTATGTACTTAACATCATTTTTGAAAATTGTTTTCTGGCTGTTTTTATAGTTTCTCTCTCTCTCTCTTTTTTATTCTTCTCTTTCTCTCTTCATTTGTAGTTTGTTTTCTTTCATCTTGTGTTTAGATTCTTTTCTTAATTTCTTTTGTGTATTTACTATAAGTTTGGGGGATTTGGGAGGTCACCATGAGTTTCACATATAACACCCTATGTATACAACAATCTCTTTTAAGTTGATAATGACTTAATTTTGAACACATTTCAGAGCTTTATATTTTTAGTCCCCTCTTCCATGTTTTATATTTTTCATGGCACATTTTACATCTTTCTATTCTATGTATACTTTAACTAGTTATTGTATTTTTTATTAATTTTACAACCTTTGTCTTTTACCTTTCTTTCTTTATGTGATTGATCCACTGCCTTTACTATTTTTTTTTTACCTTTTTTAGTGAGATTCTTACTTTCAAATGTTTTCTGATTATTAATTATTGCCTTTTTTTTTTTTTTTTAGTTTAACATTTATTGCAAGACTGGTTTAGTGGTGATGAACTCCTTTAGTTTTTGCTTATCTGAGAAACTTTTAGTCTCTCCTTCAATTCTGAACAATAACCTGTGAGTCTGGCAGTTTTTTTCCTTCAAAACTTTGACTATGTCATGCCACTCCCTTCTGGCCTAAAAAGTTTCTGTTGAAAAATCTGGTAGCTTTATGAAGTTTCCCTTGTATCTAATAAGTTGCTTTACTCTTGCTACTTTTAAGATTCTCTTTTTATCCTTAACTTTTTATCATTTTAATAATAATGTGTCTCAGTGTGGTTTTCTTTGGGTTCATCTTACTTGGAACTCTCTGAGATTCCTGGGTCTGGACGTTGGCTTCCTTCTCCAGATTAGGGAAGTTTTCAGCCATTATTTATTCAAATAATTTTTCTGACACTTTTTCCCTCTCTTCTCCTTTTGGGACTCCTGCACTGCTAATGTTATTCCACTTAATGTTGTCCCAGAGGTGGTCCTTTAAACTATCCTCATTTTTTTTTTTTCCATTTTGCGGCTATGTCTGGGTGTTTTCCACTGCTTTGTCTTTCAGTTTCCAGATTCATGCTTCTAGTTCATCTGTTTTGCTGCTGAAACCTTCTAGAGTATTTTTCAGTTCAGTTGTAACTCCTGTTTGGTACTTTCTATCTCTTTGTTGAAGTTCTCACTGTGTTCATCCATTCTTCTCCTGAGATTGGTGAGCAACTTTACGACCATTACTTTGAACTCTTTATCAGGTAGGTTGCTTATCTCCATTTCACTAAGGTATTTTTCTAAGAGTTTGCCTTGTTCTTTGACTTGGAATATATTCCTCTGTCTTCTCACTTTGCCTATCTCTATGTGTTTGTCTGTATAACTTAGTCAAAATGGCTACCTACTCACTCTTGAAGGAGTAGTCTTACGTAAGAGCTGTTCTGTGTGACCTAGAAGCACAATCTCTCCTGGCCACCAAAGCCAGGCACTCTATGGGTGTCCCTCATGTGGTTTGCATGCATCTGCCAGCTGTGAAGGGGCTGTGGCTGCTGCCTGGGGAGAGCAGGGTTCAGGGCACTCACCTAGCACACTTCACTTAGTTGTGGCTAGGTCACCGTGCAGAGAGAATAGGGGATCAAGTTGCATGCTGCCCCATGCAGCTCGATATCTATGTGCTGTGGCAAGGTTCAGGACACTTGTCCAGCCTAGGTACAGCTCATCTGCAGTGGAGGAAGAGGGGGTGAGGGACACTCCGTTGGCCTGGTTGCAGCTGGGTCTATGTATAAGGTGGGCAGGGCTCAGGACACTCAGCCAGCCCACTTGCAGCTTGGTGCTGTGCAGGGTGAGGAGAGTGCATAGTGCTAGGCCAGCCTGATTACAGCATGACGTGGGCAGAGCATACCCTCCGGTGCCAGGAGACAAGAGGGAGGGCACCCAAAATGGTGCCCCTCAGCTCTGTCACCAGTAAATTAGCATGAGATTACAAAAACGGCATCAACCAGTGCTTCTGTCCCTGGATAAAGCCCTGCAGGTTCTGGTCTCTCCAGAAGCTGCCTTAAAATTAGTAATTGGGTCTCCTTCACTTATGGTCTAGGTGCTTTTCACTCTGCTGTTTTTGTGCTGAATGTAAGGAAGACTGAGTTTTCAAATGAGCCCTTTAAGAGTGGGCTCTCCATTCCTTACAGTTCTATGATTCTCCTGGTCTTAATCTCCATTGATTTTTCAAAACCAGACATTTTGGAGGCTCATCTTTCTGGTGCCAGCTCCCAGGGCTGAGGTGCCTCGTGTGGGGAACAATCCCTTCACTCTTCAAGGCAAAGTTCTATATTTGGGAACCCCTCCTAATTGTGGATTCATCACATCTGGGGTGAGGTCCTGGGTGAGGCCATGTCTCTGTCTCTCATGCTCTTTTCAGTACATCTCTTTTGTCTTTTGTTGTGGAGGTGCTGTTCATATAGTTCTCGAGTCCTTTTGAGAAGAAAATTATTCCATAGGTAGTTATAAATTTGCTGTGTCCATTGGAGGAGGTAAGTTCAGGATCTTCCTACACTGCCATCTTGAATTCCTCCCCCTCCAGTTCTTTACAAGTGTCATTCCCTGTTCCCAGACACTTCTCCTCTTCCTATTGCTAACTCAGCCATGAGATCTCAAGATAAACATTAGTTCTACCAACCAATCCTTGACATTCAAGATTAGCTTAAACCTTTCTGCTTGATATTCCCAAAGAGCTATATTTTCCCAATAATTTTTATTTAAAAGTATTGAATATATGCCAGACACAAGGTCACATGCACAACACAGATAATTTCATTTGATCACGAAAACCAGAGTAGAGATATGAAAACTGAGCTAAGTGTCAGTAAATTTCTCATAGTCAGGCAGTTGGTATGGAATGGAACTAATATTTAAATCTAGACACTTTGTCTAGATTAGCATACCTGTAATAGCAAAGTTCACATTTTAATCACCTATCTGTTCTTCTAGGATAAAGAGCAAAAGCTGGGAGGGCAAGAATCTGGTTTATCTTGCTCATCATTGTATCTCCAGTGCCTAAACTTGTGCCAGAGTAAAAGAATGGTTATCAGTAAATGAGCCTTGAAGGATTAGAAGGAATTTGCTAGAATTTTAGATAGAAATGGATTTCTGTATTAACATGGTGGATTGACTGGTGTTAGGAGTGGCTAAGAGCAAGGAAACCAGTTGGAAGCCTGTTCACAGTTTCCCAGGTGAGAGATGAACAGAGGATGAACTAGAACAAGGATCAGCAAATATTTTCTGTAAAAGGCCAGATAAGAAATATTCTAGGCTTTGAAACTACTCAATTCTGCCATTGTAGCACCAAAGCAACCATGGATAATATATAAACAAATGAACATGGCTATGTTCCAATAAAACTTAAATTAACTAAAATAGTTGTCGGGCTGAATATGGTCCATGGGCAGCTGTTTGCTGACCCTTGAACTAGATACTGGCAATGCAATTAGAAGATATTTTGTGTCTTATAGTGGTAGTAGTGTGTGTGAACTAAAGAAACATTTCAAATGTAAACCTGAAACAAGTTTCTACTGTACAGTGCAGGGAACAATATTTAATATCTTGCAGTAACCTATAATGAAAAGAATATGAAATTGAATATATGTATGTACATGTATGACTGAACTATTATGCTGTATATCAGAGATTGATGCAACATTGAGACGGACTTTACTTCAATTAAAAAATATACTGTTAAAAAAATATAAACCTGGCAGGATTTGTTGACTGACTATGTAGAATGTGGGAAAAGGAAGAGTTGAAGATAATCCTGATTTCCCTGCCATCAGGAAATTAAGGGCATCAAGGAAGATAAACTAGTTTAAAGATCAAGATGGATAGTATCAATTCAAAAATCCCAATAAGTTTCAGGTGGAAAACAGCATCCAATAATATCCAAATCCCAGAATAAGAGTGAAAAGACCAACAGATAGAGGGAGAGTTCCCTGACATAGTCTTATAAATCCATTATAGGACCACATTATTACCCATCCCTATCCTTATACTTGGCTACTTACATCTGTGGTCTTTTTTTTTTTTTTTTTTTTTTTTTTTGATGATTCACAGTTTCTGTCTGTTCTTATCAAGAGGGGGACAGGCTGAACTGTTTGAACAATGATAAGTCACATAGTCCAGTTCACAATTTAATTCACTAGGAAAACTTTCAAGGAGCTACCTTTTAAGGTCTTTTGGAAATTCAGTGCTTAAAGGAAAAACTTACTTTGAATTTTCAACTGACTTACAAATGAAGGAAGAATGTAATTTCTACAGATGAGGTGTGGTCCCTGACTTGAGGTTTGCTATTTGCCATGGTGGAAAGAGGCAATCTATGCACTGAAAAGTATGCCAAAAGATGAATTCCTCTGCTTCATTCAGAGAAAGCTTTAGAAAGAAAAGGAAAGTTGGGCCAGGGTGAATATTCACTGTTTTTAATTTAAAGTTATACTCTTCTCCATTACATAAAGGCTCTTTAAGAAATTTTTTCTGTGTCATAAAACCTCATTTAACTCTAGGAATTTAGGTACTAGGTGGACTTCAAAAATAATATTAATGAACAATACTTGTAAGTTATTTTCAAATTAATAGCCCATATCAATAGCTAGGTCTCAGAGAAAACACATTTTCCTCTCTGAATTTTTTAAAAAGGCATTTGAAGGAACCAAGCAATCTAAGGAGTTTGCTCAACTTCCCTTCTTGGAAGATGTAGTGATGGTCTCTGAGCACAGAGAAATGGGACTTATTAAAGTGAAGAGAATCTTTGCCAATAAATGCATCTCCAGAATTCACAAACTGGCTTGGGAAGAGAGGAATAGCATATCGGAATCTAGCTACGTGTTATCAGTCTTTCTACCCTTGCAAAAACATGAGTCATACCCTCACATAACTCACTTGAACTCTGAGTTGCAAGAAATTCTGGAACCTGAGAAGTGCCAGTAGGTGATTAGTGAGATAAAGCCAGGACTGAGGGACCAAAATAGGTGTATAGCTGTGTTTTCCCTGGGCAATCCACTTGATGGTGCTCAAGGGGTAAAGCACACAGGTTTTTGGGAGACCTTAGCCAAGACCCAGAAGCGACCAGGTCTGGATCTCAGAGAAGAAAGTTGGCAATGTCCAGATCAGATGTCAGCTGGGATACAGGCAAGAACACAGGCAGGGGTGGTAGACAGCCTGGAGAGCCAATTAGCTAACAGAGAGAGCAGCCACCACCACAAAGATGGGCTGGGGAAGGCAGAACAGTGATGGATTAATAGTTGCCCACAACCCACTCCAGATATACCAGATGTTGGACACAACGGCAAAGAGACAAATTATAACCTGAACACTCACTCCCTTATCCTGGCAGTTAGGGCTGATGCTATAGCCCATGCTGAATCAGTCATGGTCCTTCGACGAGTTGGAGAAGGCAAAAGCTAACACACTGCATTTTCTTCATTTCCATTCGAGCAAATTGTCTGGTTTCTCTATAAATTACAATAGAAATATCTGCTACCAAATATTCAGACACAGTGCTGGATCCCTTTTAAACACTATCCGCAAGCCTTATCTGCAGAATATTACTTATTACACCCACTTTTTAGTTTAGGAAAATGAAGTTAAAAGAAGGTTAAGTGGTTCACTCAAGATTAAGTGTCAAGGCCTAGAACAGGAATTACTAGAACATTATTCTTGCTTTCCAAAGATCTAGCTTACTCTGGATTGAAAAAAAAAAAGGTATAATAGTTCCTCCAACAAGATAGACACCATAACAAAGTAGTGACCCCGCTCTGTGGGCGCTGGGAGAAGAGAGCACATCTATACTTGGAGAGGTCAGAAAAGGCTTCTCCGAAGAAGCTGACTCTTGATGCTGGGTCCTAACTTCCAGCATTTGATAAGGGAAGGTCCTGAGGCCAGTGAAAGCCTGGAGAGGTGTTACCATGACGGTTGTCCATGGATAAGGGGAACAATGATGCAGCTGTGAAGGAAGCTGAGCCCTGGAGTGGGAGAGCCCGAATCATGTACTGAACAGAAGGATCAAGATGACACAGGAGATGGCCAATGAGGCATGCATGGATAAAGCAAGGATGAGGGCAGAGTGAGGGCATTTGGATGATCCTGGAAACTAAGTAAGAACACTGAACAAAAGTGGAGACGTTTCCTTTTTGCAAAGATAGTATTTACAGACCAGGCACTTTACACAATGTATATAATATTCATTAAAAATGATCTATCAGTCCAGGCACTAAGTTTTGAAGGCAGACGTGACTTTACCTGTCAGGAAAAGGGAGTAGGGGTAATCTGAGTATGTGCAAAATGTGCCCAGCTAAGAGCATCATGACATGACTAGAAAACAGCAAGTATTTCAACAGAGCCCTGATTTGTGGACATGGGGCCCAAACAGGATTGGAAGGATGGGCATTAACCCCATCATGTTGAAGGGCTTTTGTGATATCCCATATAGGACTCTCCTGTTATGCTTTCAGGCAGGGAATGTCACCCTCCAGGATAGTGAAGTCAGGGAATATTCTGGAAGAAGGGTTAGGAGGCTGTCACAAAAACCCAGGCAAATTAGGAGTATGTGAAAGAAGAAGAAACAACAGCATTTCAATTATAGAACCTATTTAAATACTATTTTTTATTTTAAATACTTCTTATTTAATCCTAATAACTACACCACGAGGTAGATACACAGTTGAATTTTGAACAACACGGGGGTTAGGAGCGCCAGCCCTTGGTGCTAGAAAATTCCTGCTATAACTTGTAGTGTGCCTTCCTTATATGTGGTTCCTTCACATCCGCAGTTTTGATCTGCAGATTCATGGAGTACTCTAGTATTTACTATCGGAAAAAAATCCATGTATAAGTGGACCCACACAGTTCAAACCCATGTTGTTCAAGAATCAACTGTATGTTAACAACAGCTCCTATTTATTGAGCCATTACCATGTCATGTGCCAAATCCTACAGAAGCACTGGAGAATACTGGTTAAGTGCTTTCATCACTTGCTAGCTCTGTGACCTTGGGAAAGGAATCTCCCTATGCCTCAGCTTTCTCATCTGGAAAACTAGAAAGTCTTGCAGTGTTGCTGTGAAGACTAATGAGATATAAAGCACTTAGAGTAATTCGTTGCATATAATAATCAACCAATAAATATTAGCTATCACTATCATGTTTAAATTTCATAGTGCCTTTTATTACTCTATTTGTGCCATGGTACAGAAGAGGAAATAGAATCTCAATGAGAAGTTAAGTAACTTGTCGGTTAGAATCAAGCTATTCTGATTCCTGATCTTATGAAGGGGAGAAGCAGCATGTGGCTTCCATCCAGAGCAACTGCCAATTTCATCGTGCTACGTAAGCAGCTGTGGATGGGGTAGATGACATCATCTGAGGCTTATCCATTAATAGCTTCCATGAAAAGTCTTTCTGAGCCAAACAAGGATATCTCCTCCTTGTCTAATTCATTGTACTGCTTCTTAGAATCCTTTTACAGCATTTCTAGCTTCCCTGGCATTTAATTTGCAATCCCAGGAAACCAGAAACTTTCACATACACAGTTGCCTAGGCTTCCAAAGCAGGGAATACTCCCTTAACTAGGCAACAGCTATTTCCAGCAGAAACCTCAGTCAGTTAAGCTGGCAACGTGCAGTGGGTGTTCAGCTATGCTTGCAATGAGTCAGCCAGATTTCTCTGCCCAGAGCTTCTCAGGGTAGATAATGCTATGTAAACAGGAAAACTAAGGTTGACCCTAATTATGATAAAGAAAGGGCCTTAGGTCCCATTAAAAGTATTGTCAGTCCAATAGTATAACCTATATGATATCGATCATACTAGTAAAGCTATTTGTACTGGTTGGTTACTTACTATCTCATACAGGTAAGGATCAGAGAGGTCTGCTACTTTGTCCAAGGTCACACAGCTAGTATATTGGTTTTCTATGGGTGCCATAACAAATTTCCATGAATTTAGTAGCTTAAAAAACATTAATTTTTAAAAATAATCCTGGAGATGAGAAATCCAAAAGTCTCACAGGGCTAAAATCAAGGAGTCAACAGAGTTACTGCATTTTTTTCCTGGAAGCTCTAGGAACCCATTTCCTTGCCTTTTCTACCTTTTTGAGGCTGCCTACATACCCAGGTTCATGGCCCTGATCCTTAAGCTTCAAAGCCAACAATCTGCTTTCATGGTCACATCTTTTCCTCTGCTTTCCACTTACATCCTGTAATTGGAAGGACCTTTATAAGGGGTCCACATTTAAAAACTCTTATGACTACTTTGATCTTACTTGGATAATTTGGGATGATCTCCCCATTTTAAGGTCAGCTAATTAGCAACCATAAGTGCACCTGCAACCTAAATCACCTCACCACATAACCTAACACAGTCCAGGTTCTGGGCATTAGCACATGCATATCCTCGAAGGGTCGTTATTCTGCCTATCACAGCTGGAACAGGTGGTAAGTCAGGGTTGAAACCCAAATACATCTGAACCTGAAGGCTGTGCTTTTAACCGTCACACTATACCAAACTATTGCAAAAGCACCAGCTCTTCGTCTTCAAAAGCAAATGACTGAAAATTGTTCTCACAATTCCCAGATCCATTCCCCCAAACAGCTTGAAGATGAATATTTATGTTACTAGTGTGCTGCTCTGTGATCTTACTTGAGCATGATAAGAGTGAAGCAGGCAGCAAGATAGTTATTATCATCTCCATTTGAGGTGTTAGGATCAGAGAAAATAAGTGTCTTCCCAGAGACTTTATACACCCCCTCTTATCCCAGGCGAAACAGAAAGAACTCCAGTTTCAAACAGTCATTTACAGCCGGACTCAATTTGCAGATCTTCCACATTCTGGCTGTATGGCACTTAGTAAGCCCCCCGACCTCTCTGAATTTTTGTCACTTCATCTGTAAATGGAAAACAAAAGCACCTACTCTGAAAGCTTCTGAAGTGAAACAGTGATGAACAGAAGCAGCCTGGCACACAATAGGTGCATAATAATGGTATCCCATTATAACTGCATGAAAAAACAGCTGGCTTTATAACTTCTCTATGGATGGCATCATGCCTTGATGTTTAGAGAGCTGTTGGTAAATGTGCCAGAGAATTAGCTTCCTCAGAGTTCAAGACCAGTCGAGTTGTCTATTCCATGACAAGAATCTGTTCCTCCAGAGGAGAGAAGCCTCTTTTCATGACTTTCTGGGATTCACCTGGAGGTGGAATTTGACTGGGTTACAGATAATCAGGAAGAGACTTCATAATTCACCTAGAATCTCCAGGGACTTTCATTTTGTTGGTGATATTTTATTTGTTTTATTTGTGTTCTTGTGTTCTATTTGTTTTGGCTGTATTCTCCCAAGTCCAGAACCACAGACTAGAAATAAAATGGCTTTATCTGTAGGACCCTTTCCTTTAGTGTCTTTCTCTAAACCCTGAAGAGGGACTCTCCATCAAGGCTAACCAGTACAGAGATGCTCATGGACCACAGGACATGTGAGCACATATCAGGGCTCACTGGAGACTCCTCATGCCAACTCCTCAGGCCAACAGCTCTACCTACCAAAATCCTACACATCCTTGGCCCTTCAGTTCAGACATCTTTCCACACTTCCCTCCATAACTAATGCTCCTTCCTCTTTACTTAACACAACACATTATTTATCTATATGATTTTTATGCCTTGTATAGAGATTATGATCTACATAACTCCCCAGTATTTTAGTGACCCCTATCCATCCCACTTCCAATTTCCAAGGGCTCGGTATAGAAAGCTTTATTAAATGTCCCCTAAGATAAATCTATAAGTCTACATGCTAAAGGTGGTGGTGATGTCAAGAGTCAAATGCTGTCTGCCAGGAGCATGGTTTCCATTCAATGTTTATTTAAGAGGTATCTACTGAGCACTTAGCATCTGGTTCAGTGAAAGATGAAAGAGACAAGGGCACTCTTAGTACTCAGAGAACATTCACTACGATAGAGGTAGGAGACAGACAGACTGCTATGAAACATTGAATTACGGGCACAAGGGGCCATGAGAGAACACATGGGAGAGGCATGTACCCTGGACTGGGAATCTCTTAGGGAAAACTTTGTTTTGGTTCTAGTTTTGGTTCCTCACCTATAAAATGAGGGGGTTGGAATAAATCCAATGATGCTGATTATCAGACCATGGGTATGTCCAGAGCCCGCAGATGCGAGATGTACTGGCCTGAACAATAGGTTTCTTTTTTTATTCTTGAAAAAGTATCAGAAGTATTGGCAACACAGGCCCCAGTTTTTCCACTGACAGTGGTCTGCTGAACTGAGATGTGAATACCCTCTGTATCTGCATGTACTCTTCATTCTCTCTAAGCCTCTTAACTTGCTATTAACTCTCTTACACGAATGCCAAATATCAAGTGCCATTTTTTGTCCAGCAGTAGGTCACCTCCCTCGATGAAATTTAGGATTTAGCTGATATCTAATGTACCTCCCAATTTGAATAACCTGGCTTTCTGCTTATTTAAATCTATGAATAAGTTATTAATCTAATCTCAGTGCTAGGAGTTAGGAATATGGAGATTAATAAAAAAAAAAATCTCTTGCCTTCAAGGGAGGAACTAAGGAGAGACCAATTATAATAAACCACTGAAACAGTGTGAAAAGTGTCATCAGGAAGGGAAGCATGAAAGCAGAGAGGAAGCACTAATTCTTCCAAGGGGCAGACAGATTTCATGGCAGAACCTCACCAGGTAAACAGCAGGTGGAGATCTGCCAGCACATTGTATATATTTGGGTATACTGCAGGTTCAAAGTAGCTGGTTGCTGAATGGACTAGAATTAGCTGAATTCTAAGATAAGGAAGCAGCACGTACAAAGACAAAGAGGTGAGTGATAAAGACTTTCTATTTTAGAAGCCAAAATTATTTAAGCAGGGTTGTGCATAGAATTCACATCGAGAAGCAATGAGATATGAGGCTGGGGAAGCAGGGAGAAAAATCCAATAATATAGAACCTTGTGTGTCATGCTGATGAGGTTTAATTTATTCTGAAGATAATAGGTAAGGGATTAAACAGAAAGCACATGAATAGATCTGTGGGGCTTTTTGAAAGATCACCCTGTCGGGAGAGTGGGTGGTCAACTGGAGGGTAAATGAGTTGCCAGTCCATTGTGATAACTCTGGCAAGAGAAGATGTGTTAGTTAGGAGTTGTACATTGCAAATGAGAGAAAGCCCTAGTCAAATTTAATTGATATGTAAACTTATTGTCTGGTGTAATGACAGTAGTGAAGTAGGGTGAGTTTCATGTATGGCTTAATGCAGTGGACCCAGATTCATTTTTCCTCTCTTCCCTGGGCCATGCTTCATCCTCTGTCTGGCTTCCCTCATAGAAGTAAATGGATCCAGGCTTTATATCATCACTACAATGTCCCAGAAGCCATCCCGTTGCATCTCATTGGCAATATGGATCCTGTATTCTTGATCGAAACTTTTGTCCAAGAGTATGAAAACCTAGGTTCCTGAACCAACCACTGGTCTAAGGTGTACCATTGGATTGACCCAACCCACCCCTGAAGCTGGGAATTGGATCAGCTTTCCCTGAATCACTCAGGCCATTTAGAGCCAGGGTGTACACAAGAATCAGATATAGATTACTATTAGGAAGGGGGAAAGGATGCTTAGAAGGTAGCCATCAAGATCCACCTTGGATTATGAGGACCTGAATAAAAGAAGCATCAGGAATGAAGTAAAGGAGAGGACAGATAAATGTTAAAGAGATGGAAGGATTAAGACTTGGTTATTGATTGAATGTGGGAGGTGAAGAAAGAAAGAAATTGAGAAAGAATGCTCAACTTTCTGACATGGGAACGGTGATCCCTCGAGGACAAGCATATTTTTAAGTAAATACAATTAACTGACTTTCAAACATGTTAAGTTGTCCTTGACACTTAATTATTCAAGGAGTGTATAGGAATTAGTTGGATGGTTAAGTCTGGATCACCAGGAATGGGACTGGAAATAAAGATTAGGAGCATGATGGGGTCATAGACAGAATTCACTAGAGACAGAGAGCTATGTGAGAACAGCAACTTCTGGATATGTTACAATAAAAATAAAACTGTTCTTAAGAGACATGATGCCTACAAGAGGACTATTCTCACCTCAGAGATAAAAGAGATCCTACTAACCTCTGAGAGCAACCCCTTCACCCTCCAAACCAAGAAACTCCAGCCAGGTGACTGTGGGAGTTCATAAGCAGCTTTGTCACCTTCTCGTAGTGCTCTTTCAAGTGAGCTGAAGCACACTGCAGCTGCCACTGGTGTCTGCCCTCTGGGAGCTGACAATGTTAGACAAATGTTCAGTCTATTTAGGACATGAACTGCGTCTGAAAACATGCCCTCATCATACTAGAGAAGCAATGGATTCCTAGTGTCCAGAAATACCAGAGGGCTGACTGAAATTTGACTCATGCTTGATGATATGTGGCTTGGCTTGTCAGGATATTAAGTATTACAGAGGTAGCTCATCACTGCAGATTAATGAAGTCACCAGAATCATTTAGAAAGCAATTGAGTGACTAATTTTAATTAGAAATTTGATTGCTGCTATTGAAATGAAACAAGAAAAACTCATACCCCTCACCCCCAAATGTTTTCCCATTGGAACAACAATTACTATGTCAATCTTTAGTTCATTAGTGGGTCTCTTCTAAGATTAAAAATTAGATGGTTTCCAAAGAACAGAGTATTTTAATCAGGAAATATGGGGTAGCAGGACTCTAGTCAGGAAAAACTCTTGGAATCAAAAGACAGAATAAAAAGTTTCATTTTATAAATTTGGGTAATATAATGAGAGAAAAGTAGACAGATAGCATTAATCTCCTCCCAGGAAATAATATAAGATTTTCCAAGAAATAAGATACGATTTCAAGTGTGATGTTAATAGGTTGGGAAGTTTTCTTCAGACTGGTAAGGAGTCAAGTGAATGCTTCTAAAAAGAAGGAAATCCATTTAAAAAGAAACAAATATGAAAGCCTGAGAATACTTACCATAAAAAATTTTGTAATTAGATACAAAATGTTGATCAGCATGTGTGTTTAAAAATCAAAGACCAGAGATTAGAAAACATCATTTGTCAGAGCTTAACCTCACATGGAAAGAGAGGAAAAGATAGAGAAAAGGAGAGAAAGAAAGAGATTGGATCACTGATTGATATGGAAAATATGCATTTTCCTCATCAAACTGGCATGCTCTGGAATAATGACCATACTCTGGGCTCCACATGGACTGTACCATTCATGTCCAACTGCAATCTTGATATTTTTAATTTGGCTTCCCAGGCATCCCAGGACTTGATGAGGATGAGAAAGGGAAGAGACATGATTGAGAGCCTAACAAAACCAAAATATCATTTTAAGTAATTTGCACATATTACCATATTTAAGGGTACCCTGGATAAAGGTACTTTTGATCACTAAAATGCATTCTCCATTTTATATTAATAAAGACTTAACACGTTTAAATATGCGATTCTTTGAGGTGGTTGACCATGAGCCACTCCTAATGAGTCAATGGGTAAAATCAATGGGTAAAAAGTTTAGGATAAGACATTAATTCTAAGAGGATGTCAGAAAGTTTTCATAGTCCATTCCATATTAAAAGGAAGACAAAGAAACAAAAATCCAAATCTCTGACTCTATTGCTTCTCATTGTAACAAAGTATATTGTATATAGAAAAGTGACATCATTGAACAACTTCTCAAATACTAACTGGAATTCTTTGCTGGTATCTAAATGCTTTTGCAAAGAAAACAAACTGTTGACCCAGTTCATTTCATATAATGTAAGAAAGTGGTATATGTGGCAGACACTTCCACTGAAGTGCTAGTTGCCTACCAAATTATCCAATCTCCTCTTTGTTACTAAGAAACTCACCTGTTAGGATCATCAGTGCTCCCATTTTACAAAACAAAAAAGAAAAAAAAATCCTAGTCGTCTTTGCAGCTAGGGTGTCCATGTTACACAGATCTGGTCAAATAGAAGAATGAATGGAAACCTTCTAGAGAATTTTGGAAATGATTTTTTTAAGAAAGATTTTTATCCATTCATTCTTTCATTCACAATATTTTAAGTAAGGTATCCACAGGGGGGGTCTTCATTACAATTACCACACGTGCAATTTCACAATCCATTTTACCCACAGCTCTTCTAAATCCAAGTAGAATGATCAGGTCAGGACCACTGCATTGCACAATTTCCATGGACATGGTAATCTATTTACATGCTGTGCTCTAAGGGCATCCAACACTTTACCTCTGGAACCATTCTAGCCAAATTCCACAGAACTAAACTGTTGTCTTACTGTATGCAAAAATGTCTGCAACATTTTATGGGTCTTTCAGAGAATCAATCAAACTGAGATTCACTTTAAAGGGGAAGATATGTTGGATTATCATGGTAGTAGCTTTGTCATTATTCTTAAATGCCTCGTCAAAGACTTGTACTTGAATGTATTTCTTGAGATGGCAGTCCTTTACTTAGAGTGATTGGGTTGTTTCTATATCTCCAAGAGGGGTTTTTCCTTTATAAAGAGCATAAGGGACAGGTTTTAAAAGACAAGAGGGAATATAAAGAAGGAATCTGATGGTGCTGCAACTACTCGAGGCCATGGATGGGCATGGAGAGATGCAGAATTCATCTCACAAGACCAGTCTGGTATCGATCCACATTGTCTCTCCTATAGTCTTTCTCATCACAGTTGACAGTAATTCTATTCTATTTGCTCAGGTCAGAAATTTTGGACAGACTGCTGACTATTTTCTCTCTGTGAAATCCCACATCCAGTCCAACCATAAACTATATAATTTTCAACTACCATTTAAATCTCCCCGTGAGTTTTCTGGACATGATTTTGCTTTCTGACCTCAGACAGCTGGAACCAGGGTTTGCAGGACCACCAGAATTGAATGGCTCATGTTTCTCTTCCCTGCTTTTACTCACTGTGCCAAATATTCTCTTGTAATAACTTAATCATGGTACCAGGAACACATAATTTGAAAGATGGGTTCAAGTCAGCATTTAAAGGACAGGTAAATCAGATAGCATAGGAACTATTTCAGGAATGAGCATGGAAATATCTCTGATTCAGTCCATAAAACCAGCCTAGTGTTAATACAGGTACAATACCTGAAACCCCAAACCAGTGCTACCAGGGCCAGAGTAGGTCCTGATGCGTGGGAATGGCAGCTGTGTTTCCTGTTACCCCCTCCATCCACACTCCCACCTCATGCTCAGAGATTGTTTCTTTTGAGAAGTAATGCCAAAACCTCTGGGAAGGCTTTTGCTTTCCTGATAAAGGCACTCGCCTTCCTCTTTCTTCTTCTCTCTGAAGAACAGATGTAAGGTAATCCACTACAAGATTACAACTATTTGATTATATCGCTTTTATTTTACCACCTCAATAAAGTCTAAGATCAATGTTACTGGGGTAGATTATAATACATACATATTAAGATTTAGGGAGTTCCGTTACCAGAGGCACTCACTAGGTTAGACAACTACCAATCCCTTGACTGCTAAATTAATTTTTCTATACTATTCAGTAGATTCAATCATCCATAGAAACTCAGCATTCTCATCAAATCAATGTTTGGAGTAAGGAAATATATTTAGTCACCATGATCTGCTTTTGATAAATGTAAAATGCCTAATGGAAAAAATGTTCGTTGATCTGGAAATCCTCATATTTTTAAATTTGTTCTAAGAACTCTCCAAATTTATTGAGATAAATGCAGGAGAAAAAAATTCCCAAAGTAACTGAGGCCAGAGCTGATAATAGAGATATGTAGAAAGTTTTGTTTCAGAAGGTCACAATGAAAATCAATTCACCATCAGCAAGCATACCATACTTGTAACTGTTAAGAATGGTATACTTTACATCATTGAACCTGTTGCTACAGATGCAATATATTCACCTAATATATTCAATTAATTAGAGTTCTGCACTTAGAGAGCAACTTCATGGTAGAAATTAGAGTAAATGGTATAAAAAATTTAATCCATCTCATTCCTGTTACCTCATGTCTTCAAGGACAAATATATTTAAATAGCAATTGGTTTGCATACTGACTCACTTTTTCTTTTCTCTTTCTTTTATTTCTGTTCCCACTACCACCAATGGAATATAAAATACCCTGGACTCTTCCATGTATAATTCTGAATTGACAGGTCCTCTAAACTTGGAACCCAGTCCAGGTGGCATTTGGAATCTCAGTGGATATCTTCTATCTCCTTTGCATGATGATGATAAGATAGAGAAAATGTCATCATTGCTGAAGCTGATAATATCTTTTAGCAGCTCTCTCTGAGCAAGCTTGGACTGAGATATTATCTAACTTCCATGGTAGCAGATGACATGGGAATGGTAAAGATTTTGATAGGTGAAAGGCATACGCCTTCTATTATTTTATCGTGGGACTCCAAGTTGCCTGGTCCCAAAAGGGGGATCCAAGTACTGATAATGTCAGTACTCACTGAACTTTGGGACTCAGAGAAGTATACACATTGCCCAAAGCATCCATTTCAGTACCTGCCTGGCCAGAAAACTTGTAGGAAGGAATTGAGGTCTCTTGTACAAATCAGAGTCACATAACTTAGGACAGTAAAGATAAAATGACATTTAGGGACCATCTAATCCAAATATCTCCTCTAAAAGACCTAGAAGCACAATGTGACTTGCACAAATTTACACAGCAACCTAAAGCACAATTTGGATTTAAAACTCACATCTGTTAAATGACTCCAAACGCAGCATTCAGTTCACTCTCTTATTTATTAGCATTTTAACTATTTTTACTGAGATATAATGACATATAACATTGTATTAGTTTTAGGTATACAATATAATGGCTTTATATATGTATATATTATGAAATGAGTACCACAGTAAGTTTAATTAACATCCATCACTACACATAGCTACGATTTTTTTCTAATGACAAAAAATTTTAAAGATCTAGTCTTTTACATTAAATATACAATATTACTAACTATAGTCACCATGCTGTGCATTATATCCTCATGACTTATTTATCTTATAAATAGAGGTTTGTGGGTTTTGACCACCTTTACCCCCTTCACCCTCCAAACTCTACCTCTAACAACCACCAATCTGTTCTCATTCTATTTTTTTGGAGTCCATAGGTAAGTGAGATCATACAGTATTTGTCTTCTCTGTCTGACTTACTTTACTTAGCATAATGCCATCAAAGTCTATCCACGTTGTCTCGAATGGAAGAATTTCCTTCTTTTTCATGGTTGAATAATATTCTATTTATATCTTTATCTATATATTTCACATTTTCTTTATCCATTCATTCGTCAATGGGAACAATAGGTTGTTTCCATGTCTTGCTACTATAAATAATGCTGCAATAAAGGTGGGGGTACAGATATCTTTTTGAGATAGTGATTTTATTTCCTTTGGCTATACACCCAGAAGTGGAATTGCAGTTCATTCCCTATTATTACAAAGGCAGAGGTTTCAGGAGGGAGCCACTACGAGTGCAAAAATTTCCCCTCTAGAGTCCAGAAAGCAAGGAAGTAGATCTTGAAGGTATGCTGGGGTCACAATGTGGATAAGAAGTTCCTTGGCTTGAAAAATAAAAGTGTAATTAAACACTAGAAAACTAATGGGAACCTGAACTAAGTTATCTATTCTTAACCCAAAAATTTTTTTAAAAAATGGTCAATAATTGCTATTTTCAAATAAAAATTTAAAAACAAAAAGAGGCTAATATCCACTTTCATTTTAATTTTCAGAACTAAAGAAAGAAAATTGAAAGAAAAACATGCTTTCATTGTTTAGTGACCTTAAAAATATATTGCTACTTTACATCAGGCTTATTTTTAATTGGAATTTTTACACTGTGTTTTCATAATCATAAATTATGCCTTTTACTTTTCTTATAACTAATTTTAGACTATCACAAGTAATAACCCTCTATTTTACAATGAAGAATTATTGATATAAAATAGTATTGAATTAGACAAATGCTCTGTTTAAAAGATTTTTAGCACATATTTTTCTTTCAGAAAATCACTTAACAAATGAATATCTGAACTTTTTGCAGGGGATTGCACTGGAATGATTATCACCACTTAAAAACTATTTAAAACTGAAAACAGATTAAAGACATCACTCTATCCAGCCTCCCCTAATTTCAGTAAGTTAAAGATTAGTAGCATCAATTTATACTAACCCATTTATTTACTTCTTTTTACAAAGGATCTAAGCCTTTTATATTGTTAGTGCTTTTTCTATGAGGACTCAAGAGAGAAACTTCCCTTTGGTCTCAGTATGAGAAGTAATTGTATTTCTCCCAAGCAACTAGTTTGTTTGGAAACCATTATCCCTTGTTTCATGTTTCGGACTTTTGTGAGAGGTTCTCTATGTCTCTTTCATTTATGCACTCAATCATCTATTGAGGTTCCATTATATACCAAGTACTCCCTTAGGCATCATAGATGCACAAATAAAGCAAAGTATGTGCCCTTAAGGGCTCAAAATCTAATACAGAGGACAAACCAGCAAATAACAGAAAATCTCTTGCTTTTTAAGGCAAAAACACCAGAGAAGATTGCTATGGGAACCCTTGGGAGGACCATCTAAGTCATAGGCATCAGGGAAGGATTTTCAGAGGAGGGAACATCTACACTACAACCTGAAGTGTGAATAGAAGTTAACTGTTCAAAGTTGAAAGGAAAGTAGGGAAGTTAAGAGAATAAATTTTTTACCAGGGAGAGAAGATGGAAAGCACCAAGTACCAGAAGAAAGGAATGGCATGGAATGTGGGGGGAGCAGGAAATGTGTGTGTGTGTGTGTGTGTGGTGGGGATGGGTGTTGAGAGGAAGGTAGGATGGCTAGAGGATTCGTTGAAGAGGAAGGGAGAGACCAGTTCCTAAAGGATCTCATGTGTCTGACCAAGGAGAGTGGATTGTGCTAAAGTGAGGGCACTGGAGAACAACTGAAGATTTTTAAACAGGGAAATGACATTGTCTGCATTTTAGGAAGATGATGCTGGTGTGGACATTGGATTGGGTAGGAGAAAGGGGATTAAGCCTGAAATGCTGGAAACAAATTAGGAGATGAGGTCAATTTTCAAGCCAAAGATGAGAGTCTTAACAATAAAATGGGACAGGGAGACTAACCGGAGATAGCTTATGGATGTGAAATCTATAATGATTTAGAGAGGATTAGGATTGGGTATATGAATATACTATTCTATAATCCTATGAGAGTTATAAGCAAGCCTTATATTTTTATTTCTGTTTGTATAACTTGCCTCCTATTACAAAAGAATTGAACTAAGGCTGGCCTTATTACTCAGAATATCTAGGTATCTGTGTAAAGTCATTTTATGTATTTTTCCAAAGACCTACTTATCCAAATAAAATGCTTGCCCATTTATGCCTGAAATTCTACAATTAGAGAACCATTCCTTCTGTTTAAACTAGACACTCTGCTTCCAAAACATAACTTATAAATCATTTACACCTCAAAGTGAATGAGTTTATTATCTCTTTTCCTGGGGAAATTAGGAGATGAGAAAGAGCACATGAGAGAATCGGCAGTTTAAGAGCAATGGAAGCAGCTTTGGAAGGAAGTACATTACTACCAAGGAGAGGATAAGGGCACAGAAGAAAAGCAAGCAGCAGCTGTCCTTTCCTAACAGGCCTCCTTTCTCCTGCTCTTGCCTTATTTCATTCTATTGATGAACAGCATCAATATAACTATAGGCATCATGTTAGAACATAAATCAGGTGTATTATTCATCTTCTCAAAACACTTGAACGGCTTTGCATTTCGTTCTGACTAAAAGCCAGAGTTCTTACAGTGGCCTCCAAGATCCTATAGATCTGGTTCCATCCCTGGGTCTGTTCCACGCCACCCTACTCCATTCCTTTCCTGAATCATTCCCTACTCTCTTTCTCTCACTCACAGGCTGGCTTTCTAGTTATTCCATAAACACCCCAAGTACATTTCTGCACCAGGACATTTGCTCTTTCTGCCTCCTCTCCTGGAATGATCTATCCCAAGAAAGCCAACTGCTTGTTTCCCCATTTTCTTAGGGTCTTTACCTATATTTCATGGTTTCACTGAGACCTTCCTTGGTCACTTTATTTAAAATCTGACCCTTCCCCTACACTCCCTCCTTGATTTTTTTCTGTAATACTTACCACCATCTAACATACTATCTGTGTTACTCACATATTTGTTTTTTATTGTCCTACTCTCTCAATGAAGTATAATCTCCCTGCTGCATCCCCAGACACATGCCACTGCCTGGCACATAATAAAGGTCAACAAATATCTGTTGAGTTGAATTTTGCATTACCAGAGGCAAGCCCTGTAGGGCAGGAAGTATTTGCAGATTGAGAAATAGAACATCACCAAGTAAACCAGTGACAGAGTTGAGACAAGGACATAGTTCATTCTTGTCCATGACTTTCGCCACTGCACCATATAAGTTCTGTTGTCATTGTCATTCTTTCCTCCATAGTCCTCATGCTACATATGAAATTCTGACTGGATTAGGTCACTTGGAGGAATCCAAGACATAACTTTTTTCCCACCCAATATCTAGGCACATTTCCAGAACATCCCTCCCCATATACCATTCTTTTCCTTTGACACCCTTGGTTCAGATATTCTATGCTGGCCACACCAAGCATGTTCAGTTGACTTGGTTTTGCCATTCCCCAAGTGCTGAAAAGAGTCTTGCCAAGGGACTAAACTGGGGTGGAATTTGCTGGTGCTGTTCGGCCTCTAACCTCAGGAATAATCCCTCCCTTTGACCAAGTCTTTGAATTAGGACTTAGAAATGGTTCCCTCTTTCTGGTCCTTTTTCTTTATCTCCGATCATGGCAAAGATTATCTGACAATGAGTGCAGGTGGTCTAAGAGTTAAAACCAGGGCATTCCACCACATCTATATTTTAGTTTTGCTTCTCAGGCCATGAGGTTATGTTAGGCCACACTTCATATTCCTTTCCTCTCATTATCAACTCCATTGCAGACTTCATATCTCTGCTCAAATGACTCTTTCAGACATCTTTAACTACGACTAAGTATCCAATGGAAGTACCCCTTGGCCCCACCACCATTACTCTAAAACCTTCTATCTACTTTTTTGTTTTCTTGGTAGCACTTCTCATTATCTGAACACATATGTGTATATACATATACACAAATATACATATACACATATTTATTTATATGTTTATCATTTGCTTCACAATAAAAATTTATCTTCCATGAAGGCCAAAGTGCCTAGAATACTGTGTGATATATTTCTTTTTTCCTACCAATTGTATCTAGCTTTACATATAATAACTCTTCTTATTAATCTGTGTTCCTCTCACCTTCCTCCTATCCTTGGAATCTATGGAAGAAGGTGAGACAATAATTTTTGAGTACATATCATGTACTAAATATTGCAGTATATAACTTCATATCTAAATGCATTTAATATTCCTAGCTACCCTATAACTTAGGGTAGATAAATCATTATTCTTTTTTTGATAAATCATTATTCCTATCATTACCAATAAAAATACTGACATTTCTGTTTCACAGGTGAAAAACTGAATTAAAAGGAAAACTCTTGTCCCAGGTAATGGTAAAGCCAAATTTTATCATATTCAGATCTCAGTTCTCAGATGATGGTTATGCTGATGATGTTGACGATGATGATAGTGAAACATTATATTTCTTGAGTATTTTACATGTGTCAGAGTCTTTGCTAGACTATAAACGCTACTTCATTTAATAATAACAGTAATATCTTATACTCACATAATGCCAATTATATGCTAGGCACTGTTTTAGAGAGTCTAGATTATTAATTTAATCCTCACAAAACCCCTATGAAGCTGCAGCCGAAATTGTTAGCTGATCACCAAAATAATTTCCCTTTCCTCCTGATGCTTTCCAAGACTGCATCTCCCAGTCTCCTTAGCTATTAGATGAGGGAGTGTAACTGAGATGTAATCAGTGGATTCTGGATGTTGGTAAACCACTTTCAGGCTCAGGCCGTAAGAATCCCCCATGTGATCCTTTCATTTTCTGGTTAATAGAGTGGACATGACCCACAAGGCAACCTTAGACGCTGTATGTTGAAGATATCCAAGGTGCCATCAGCTTGAGCCTCTGAATGACTGTGCCAACCGGAGACCAGCCTCCACCCCTCTTCTCCACCCTGTGTTGCCCAGATCTGCACTGTACTGCTCATCTGTTATACCCTACACTGCTTACTCTGGATGGCTTATTTCTTACAGCAGTTAGCTTGCTTATTTCTGAGGTAAGTGGTATTTTTATCCACATTTCACACATGAGGGAACTGAGGCACTGAGAGTTTAAGTAGCTTGCTAGTACAATTGACCCTTGATTAATACAGGTTTGAACTGCATGGGTACACTTATATATGTTTTTCCCCCCAATATATAGTACTTGTATTTTCATTTTACAGATCTTTAAATTAACTAAGTGTAGGGGGAAATTTTGTGTTTGATTAGGGATCACAGTTTGTGGAATCAAAAGAACTAGGGGTTGAGTCCCGATTCTATTTAAACTGTTTCAGTTTCCTGTCCTCAAGTGTCCTTTGTTTTGAGGCAGTGTCTGTCTTTTTGACTGTGTAGGGGTCAGCACCCCACCCACAATGTTGTTCAAGGGTCAACTGTAGTTACTATCATTCTTATTTTATAAAAAAGGAAACTGAGTCTCAGTGAAGTTGAGCATTTGGTCATACTGTTTAAGTCAGGTTCAGTTAACAAAACAGAATTCACATTAAGCTGTTAAAAAAGGGATGTTTAGCATGCAGAACTACTCACTAGGGGGTTGGAAAGGCTCAGAGGGCAAATAGGAGACAGTGAGGCAACCCAGAGCAGGAGTTGAAAAAAAGCCACCACCAGACCGAGGGCTCGCAGGACGAAGTGCAGGTGGTGTTACCAAAGCCCAAGTGCTGGCATGGCCCAGTATAAGTGAGAATCAATATACTTCAGTCACTGGGAAATATGAAAGAGGATGGAACTGCAACCAGCGTGCTGCCTAAATCAGAGAGAGCAGGAGAAAAAGAACCCAGCTTCCAACCTTCTCCCAATGCCCTCCATTAGCTGGTCCTAGCCAGAACCCAATTAGCAAAGGAGCATGTGAAATGCAGTTTGCTTAAGCCAGTGCCCTGCAATACAGTATAGAAAGGGGGAAGCACAAGGACTGTATCTAAAAGACAAGTGACCAGAATATCAACCAAGAGCTCACAGCACATAAGCGGCAAACTTGTGATGGAAACTCAGGCCCATATACCTCTCAAGACACATCTAGACCTGGTCTTTCTAATATGGTCTGCTGACTTTCAAGTGAACATAGTTCTTTCTTTGTATGTAGTATATCTTAAATAAATATTTGCTTTCATTGTTTGTACCTTTTTAATAAAAACTATTTAGTTCATAGGATGTAGAGACTTTGTTAAAAAAAAATATGAGGCAGGAAAGTGATTGGCCACCTTTCTACCACCTTTGCAGATGGTTCCAGGTAAACATTAAACAACGGTATGGATGTCAGAAAACGTCACCACAATAGCAAGAAGCAGTCCAGCATAACGGTGGTGAGCATGGGCTTTGTTGTTGAGCAAATCTGCCTTGGAACTTGTGTTACTCACACTTACTGACTCCATAATATTTGGGATAAAATTATTTAAATTCACTCAGTCTTAGTTCCCTCACCTGCATCATGGGGATGCTCATATCAACTATTCATAGAAGAATTTATGAGGAATAAGTTGAATTATATATATCACCTGATTAAGTTTCTGGCTTTTACTAGCAGTCAATCTAGTAGCAGCTATTGTAGCTGTGGCTATTGGTGTCAGATGACGCAGTAAGCAAAGGGAGCTGGAATTGGGATGGAATGGAATGTAGTTCAGAGCATACCACATTCCTTCAAGGTATTCCGTGCACTCGGCTAAAATTCAAAGGATGCAAAAGTCAGAGTTTTTATGCTAGATTCCCTCAAGTGTCATGCTAAAAACCCTTGGCATTTTGACAGACTTGAAAAAAAAATTATTTTAGATACTGAAGCTTCAGAAATTCATTCTGGTTCACTCTAGTGACAGTACTTCGGAAGAATTTCATCATTTGTAATGAGCCCTCAATAGAAAATGAATTTCAAGTGATGATATTCTATCAGAACAGTACGGAGGTTTATGTAAGGACATTGAAGAAGTTATTAAGAACTTGGGTCAATTTAAATTATTTTGTTTTTTCACTTGTGACTGGAATGCAACATTAGCTAAAAATTCTCACCTAAATATGCTTCCACTCCTGTGCTATGGCAGGAGTTCTCCAATTCTTGCTTTGTGTGATTTGCCATGCGTCAAATAAGAGTTTTAGGTGGATAAATTCCCTACGATAGAAAGTAAGTATGTGATAATTTGTAGTAATAAATTGGCAGATGTACTTTTTCTTATTTTGATGCTGATATGAACTCACTTTGATGAGAAGTGGCTGTTGGAATCTCCAAGAACCACTGAGTTCAAGTCTGATTTCAGGAGTACAGAGGCATCATTATTAACTCCCTATTCTTTGAGACATTTATAGTCTCACAATCGCAATAAATTATTTTGCCTTTAGGCATGCTATTGGACATAAAAATTTTTTTTCTTTTTCCATTCTGCGTTGTATCTGCTGGTATGCTGAGTTGCATCCACATGCCGTCTTTGGCATGCTCATTTGGTGACCAAACTATAAATTCCCATTTATCCATCAAATTCCCTTGATCCATAGTATCTATTCCCTCTGAGGGCAAGGCCATTCTAGTTCAAAGAAGGTAAAGAAACAAGAGAAAGAAAAGCAAGAGTAAAAGAGAATTTCACAATACCCACAGTGGAGCAAGTCTGGGCTATCCGTCCAAGACTTTCAAAGGGGCAGTCCCCAAGCCAGTAGGAACAGTCTCTGCATTTATATTCATTTACCAAATGGAAAACTTGAAAATACTTCTAAAGGCCAGCATTTTCCTACTTTCAGTTTTCATTTTATTAAGACAAATGGTTTAGAGCTGGCTGTATGGTTAATTAGAATCGCTGATATGCCCCTAAGGGAGGATATAAAGAAATAGTCAGGAAAGAGTCAACACCTTCAGAAAGTGACTTCCCCACATCTCCTCACTCTCTCCATAACTGGAGTATCCATTCTGTTTCATTCCAAGTTCAGTGCACTGATGTGCCCCAATTAACTGGAGAGAACTGAAATAGGACACTGCACTAGACCCCTGTGTATCACTCATTCATTCTCAAAAATATTTACTGAGCAACTGCTATATGCCGGGCACAGTCCTAGGTTCTAGGGATGGATATAGCAGTGATTAGAACAGACAAAAACTAGTACTCTTGTTGAGTTCACATTCTAGTGGAAGGAAAGAGACAATAAACAAGATAAGATGTTAGATGATTACAACTGTCGTGGAGAAATTTCAGCAAGAAAGTAGATAAAGAGTAATGGAAGTAAGGAGTGCATCTTACGTACCAGCATCACTCAAGCATTTATGAAAACTCTGGGGCCTAACTGAGAGTAAATCTTGTGATGTATACAGTTATTTAAAACATCAAGTCTCAAGGCACTTGCAGAAAAATGACCTTACTCATTTGAATGCTAGAAGTTTGGCAGTAGTTCATGAACATTTGTATGACAATGTACTAGCTCATTTCATGATAGAATTCTTAGAGGACAAGGTCTTGAAGCATGACTAGAAAATGTTACCACTCAATCAGTGGGTTGGCCAACTTCGGCCAGCCTTTCTTAGTCTCCTATTCCAGCATGACTCCTGGGCTCTTGCACGGTACTCCTCAGAGTGACCCTTTCACTGGCTCGACCTGTCCAACCATATTACTTGACAGAACCCAGCTTATGATGAACAGTTCCACCCACATGGTTGCATAAATGGCTCACGGTCAGGAGCTCTGTCTTTATCGGGGCCAGGTAGCATGGCATAAGCAGTTTACTCAGTGGCATGCAGTTAAATGCTACGGATGGCTTGACCTTGCTTCAGAACACTGGAGGACTATGGTGTGACTTTTCTACTGCAGTTTGTCATAGACTCCACATAGCATCTTATTTCCACAACAGTTATCTGTAACACTAGAGGAACTATCCAGATATATAGCCCCAAAACAGCCTGTATCTGCTACAGAGCTTTACTGCCCCGGGCTCATTAATAGCTAATAGTCTTTCCAATCACTTGGCAAATGGGTTAGAGCAATATGTGTGGAACATGTGCTTCCAGAATGCAGAGGTATTTACCAAGTGTTGTGCTTCTTTCTAACCAGTGGAAAGTCCAAAATAAAATATCCTGTCCTTTAATGTAAAGGGACTATTCTAGCATGCCCCAACAGCACTGAACCTCTAAAAACTTTACTGATTTGACAGGACACTAAACTTCATAAGATTTATCTTCCACCCTCTTTTTACACAGAGAAGTGCTTCTAGTTTACTTGCCACGTCTTTCTTATCTGGTCCTATAAATATGATGTCCCTGATCCAGCTAACTAAAATGATGTTCTGTTCAGACAACCCAGGTCCCTTTGGACTATATTATGCCCAGAAAGTAAGCACCACCCTGGGGCAAAATCATAAATGTAAAATGTTGTCCATCCCATGTGAATGCAAACTGCTTGCATTCCTTCTTCCCGATAAAAATGGAAAAGGATGCATTTGCAACATCAATGGACACATACCATGTCCTGAGGCAGCGTTCACGTGCTCTTGCAAAGACACCACGTCTCGCACAGCAGCTGCAGTTGGGACTAGTCCTTTAAATTTACAACAGTTCACTCTCATCCTCCAGGACTGGTCTGCTTTTTCATGGAGAAAATGGTGAATTAGTTGGTGACTATAATGGCGTCACCATCCCTGCAAACCTCAGGTGCTTTAAGGTAGCCACTATTTCCACCATTTCTCTTCAGGATGAAGCTACTGTTCTATGTTGTTATTATCTTTCCTGGAGTGAAGGCGTTTCAGAGCCTTCCATTCGGACTTCCCTTATAGAACAGAACATGTCTTATTCCACAGGGCAACTACCAAGTATGTAGTTGGTAGTTGGGGACAGAGAATTAACCACTGCATGGATCTGTGAAACCAGTGGATCCTCTGTGAACAGATCCTAGACCAGAACTCCATATTGACCTGGACACCATGTACTCCCATAAACTCCCACTTCTATGCAAGGGGGTGTGGGGAAGGTCTGATGGCATCAGGTCCTTAGACATCTATATTCGTAGTTCTCAAAATGGCTGGGTATTACCCTTTGCCTCAGCATATGGATATGTGAGTAAATGACTGTAGATCCCATTGAGGAAGAACAGAGAAAATCATTACTGTGTACCTTTACTATGGTGATGCAGGGTCTTTCTCCCTAGGGATTCAGTATCTCCTTCAGTCATTGAGTTACAGGTTTAAAAAAAAAAACAGCTGATGTCCTGAAACCACGCAAAGGATTGTGACTTCTAACGAGGAGGTTGTCATCACCTGCCTCATCATCCATCCTTGATTCCTTTTGTTTGAATAAATTGAGTAACTCCCTTATTGGCTGCCATTTATTTTCCCTTAGGGATGCCAAGTTCTACTAATCACTGCTACAGCTCTTTGCAGGTCAAGCTCCTCTCTATGCTACTCTGACCGTTCACTCATTATGATAATTGCACTCATTTTGTTTCTCATGATTGAGTGCCTCCACCTGGTCTCTATTATTCTGAGGTCCCCTATCATCCCCATCGTTATTAAGTAAGTCAGTTCTTTAATAGCTTCTACTGGTGTCAGTCTTGGCCTACAGCAGTGCTGGTCCATCTTCTCACCTGCATGATTCTTTTTGCTTTGATAAGTGGAGTGGGCTCTGGACTTTCATACCTACCACAGTTGGATGGTGGACCTTCCAAGCCTGTAGTCACTCTAACATGCACACTTCTTTGAAACTTTGGATATCCTTTTCCACTGAGTCTTTCTACTCCACTGAGTGGAGGCCATTGCCTCCTCCACATTTTGAAGAGCCATCCTAGCAGCATGTTAGCAACATCACCAGGATCCTTGCCTGGGTATCAAACGCTACATCACATGAGAGTTTTCTTGCACTGAAAAACACTCTTTATCCAACTGAGAGGCTATACCATTGTTAACTCATGAATCTTAAAGTCTCCATGGGTGATGTGTCTGTTTCCAACAACTGGAAGTAGGTAAGTCATGAAGCACATGTGGGAGGTTTATATGGCATAGCCTGGGAGTGATACTAATCACTTCTACTTGCATTGCTTTGACTAGAACTGAGTCACATGACCACAACTCATTGTAAAGGAAGTTGGGAAATATAGTCTAACTTTGTGCCCCAGAAGAAGAGGAAAGCACTGCTCTTTGTGAGCAGCTAGCATTCTCTACTACAACAGCATAGCCCAACACTCCCAAGACTCCCATGAGCTATACTACCCAGAGGACAAGGCTAGGTAAACGCATGCTCTATAGGACTTTGAGCCTTTTGCTTATAATCCAAATGTAGTCCCCTGATGAGCTAATGTAGACCTCAGAAAGGAATCCTGTTACCAAAGTGACGTAATAAAGTCTAGTAGCTATGCTAGCTAATTTGTATGGAAGCCCAAACTCAAACCTGATCTTCTGTATATTTCAAGGGCAATGGTGAGGAAAGGACAGTATAAGGAAGAGCAAGGTAGTCAATGAAAAGCAGTATGTACAAGAGAGGGGAGAGGGAAATAAAGTGAGAGAAGGGGGAAAAAAGAAGGGAGGGAGAGAGAACATTTGTCCTAGTGTTTAGAGAAGTTAGGCAACTCATATAAGTCCTTCTCAAGACTGAGTCCGTATTTGCTGTTAAGTAAATGAGAGTGATTCAAAGAGGAAAGAATGAAAAAAAAAAAAAAAAAACCAGACAGTTGCTGCCAGGGTCCAGAATCTTAAACTCCTTTGCTTAGTATAGCGAAACACCATCTCTTAGAAATAGGATTCAATAAAATATTCTTTACCGTAACATTGACTTGTTCTTTGGAATGAAGAGGGAAAAGGCATGAGATCCTCCAAAAGGCACAGTTACGCTGCAAAAGACAGACAAAAAGAAAATGATCAATATCAGTAAATTTGTCTACCCCTGTGTCCTCTCAGCTACAAAAAACAAGAAAAGTCATTGTAATTCTTTAGCATTTTTGTCTCCTGTAAAAAGGGAATTTGATTTTATGATTATCTGAAAATGGACTGCCTGCAATATAAGCTCTTGTTACGGTTTTTAAAATATACCCTCAAAGAAATAAAATTCCAACAGTGAAAAGTCAACTGACCAACAAATATTTAAAATTTTAAAAATATATTCTTACTAGTTTTCACTTTACCAATGATGATAAGAGTATGGTGAAATGTAAATTTTCACATTAAATATCTTGCCCTTATGATATTTTAAATATTAAATCATTAACAAATCGGACCTAATTAAAACAAAATAGGACCTAATTAAACTTACAAGCTTCTGCACAGCAAAGGAAACCATAAGCAAAACAAAACGACAGCTTACAGAATGGTAGAAAATTTTTGCAAATGATGAAATTGACAAAGGCTTGATCTCCAGAATATATAAGTAGCTTGTACAATATAATAAGAAAAAAACAAACAACCCAATCCAAAAATGGGCAGAAGACCTAAACAAGCAATTCTCCAAGGAAGAAACACAAATGATCAACATGAAAAAATGCTCAGTATCACTAATTATCACAGAAATGCAAATCAAAACTACAATGAGGTATCACCTCACACCAGTCAGAATGGCCGTCATTCAAAAGTCCACAAATGACAAATGCTGGAGAGGCTGTGGAGAAAAGGGAATCCTCCTACACTGCTGGTGGGAATGCAGTTTGGTGCAGCCACTGTGGAAAACAGTATGGAAATTCCTCAAAAGACTAGGAATAGACTTACCATATGACCCAGGAATCCCGCTCCTGGGCATATATCCAGAAGGAACCCTAATTCAAAATGACACCTGCACCCCAATGTTCATAGCAGCACTATTTACAATAGCCAAGACATGGAAACAGCCTAGATGTCCATCCACACATGACTGGATCAAGAAGTGGTATATTTATACAATGGAATACTATTCAGCCATAAAACCCGACAACATAACACCATTTGCAGCAACATGGATGTTCCTGGAGAATGTCATTCTAAGTGAAGTAGGCTAGAAAGAGTAAGAAAAATACCATATAAGATGGCTCATATGTGGAATCTAAAAAAAAAAGAACATAAATACAAAATAGAAACAGACTCATAAACATAGAATACAAACTTGTGGTTGCCAAGGGGGCGGGGGTTGGGAAGGGACAGACTGGGATTTCAAAATTTGAAGATACTGACAGGCATATGCAGAATAGATAAACACAATTATACTGTATAGCACAGGGAAATATAAGATCTTGTGGTAGCTCACAGCAAAAAAAAGTGACAGTGAATATATATATGTATGTTCATGTATAACTGAAAAATTGTGCTCTACACTGGAATTTGACACAACATTGTAAAATGACTATAACTCAATGAAAAAAATGTTTTAAAAAAAGAGTATGGTGAAAATGGCCTCTTTTTACATTAGATATCTTGCCCTTATGATATTTTAAATATTAAATCATTAATTCATCTGGAATTTATTTAGGATTAAGGTAGGAAGTGTGCTCTTGTCCATTTTGGGGGGATGGTGTTGGGAAGTCTTTTTATTCCCCACTATAATAAAATGCTACCTTTATTTTATTCTAAATTGGAAATAACTTAAATATCCCATAGTAAAAAAATAATTAAATCATCTGCTCAATAGCATATTGAGCTTCAATTACATATTATCTTTATAATTAATTTGCAATGTCATTAAAAATGCTTTTACCTTATGTTAAGTCTGTGAGGGCAGGGGAAACAAGCAACTAAATTCTAGAAGTGACAGGATTATAGTTGTACTTTTTCAAATATTCAAAAATTTATATTTGGAAAAAAGATCAAAAAATACATATGCATAAAAAATGATTACTTCTATGGATTAAAGATATGACAGAATGGGGATTTCCCTTCTTCTTTTCGGCTGTACAATTTCTTTTTATTAATATGTACTCTCCTATAATGGAAAAAAATCTTACATTTTCTTTAAAAATATAATCACTGTACCTAGTGGGATTTTCTATCTTCGGGGAAAATATCAAGAAAATGTGAATTAAAGGCTCTGGAGTCTTCCACAAAAGGAATTCAGACATTTTGGTCATCTCTTTCATCACTATGAGAGTTTCTATGATTCCATGCTAATACACCATTGGAGAAGATGAATTACTCAGAATTTTCCAATTCAGGTCAGCACCTCTGAACCTTCTCCCCCACCCACAACCATTTATCCTAAGGGCTCCCATTTCACTGTATAATAGCAAGCTCGGATGCTTGCCCAAGGTCTGAGGGGCTCAATTTGCTGCAGAAAATCGATCATCGCCATCACTACAGAGTGCTTAAGTTTTGAGGAAGCCTTAAATGAGCTTGTATGGAATTGTTCACAGGGTAACTTTAGAGAGGTATACATTTTGAGAAATTGTCAGTACTGGAACTGGTATTGATCTATGCTGAGCAACAATTCACTGAAACTGCATAAGGTACTTATTATATAACTGTGAGTGTGGTGAAGAAAAAGGAAAACATAACTAGACCAGAAAGCACCTCTTAAAGGGGATATAGTGTTCTGCTACCCAAAAAAAGATCGTGGGGAAATGCCCAAAGCTGTAGTGTAGAAGACTGCATTGACTGAGATATTTTTCTTGTTCTTAGTTCTCATTAACACATTTTCAGTGTTTGCTACTGTTTAAGGAAGGGCAGTGTCGTGGCCACATTACCTCCTGGTCAGAGTCACCCACTTCTTTACTCCACTTGGAGAAAAAGTGATCTCTATCTGCCCCAAACAACAGAGATTCTCACTCTCAAGTCTCTGGTTGGGGAGAAGAAAGCTCAGTGATTCCAAAATGTTTCCCTTCCTTTCTACTTGAGTCATCCAATTCTAATGAGGCAGCAGGGTAGGAGTCTGGTATTTTAAAAATCACAACCATAGCCTAATATATTGCATTGAAAAGAGGAAATGAACATGTTTTTGAATGCTGAGACCCTGAGCACTTTCCCTGACACAGCTCCCAGTGCTGGCAGACACGCCTATGCCTTTACCCCGCTGACAGGAAACTGGTAGCAACCTCCATAGGATGTACCCAGACTAAGAGAAAAGACTTAATGATACTAACAGTGAAGTGTCACCTACTGAATGGCTCAGTCAGGGCAATTTAGTGAAACTCACAGTCACTAATGCCACTTGAAGCCCTCAGGTGTTTTAAGTCATTTTTTTAAGTTTTAGATTATCATTTGCCTGATAGTTCACATAGTAAGGCTAAGTACTATGACATGAAATTTTAATCCATGATGGTGTATAAATGTGTATATCTGTGTGTGTGTGTGCTTGTGTGCACGCACTATGTAGTAGGTCTTGATATAAAAAGTATTTTTTTTAAATAGTGAATCTTCTTTAACATTCCAGTAAAATTTTCCATGATAAATTGCATTTTAATATCAGTGATGAGTATTATATATTCATGCAAATTCTGGACACATTTTCTTATGATTTGTAAGTAATAATTTGTAAGTACTTTTTACTGAGAGTTGTAGTCAAACATTTTTGAAAGTCAATACACTAACTTGAATGATGATAATTAGAACAAAAGAAACTGATAAAAAAAAAAACAGCAACCTGGAAGAATCAGAATCTATGCAGGTAGTAGAAAACTAAAATTAATTATGAATAAAAAGACTCTTACTATATTCAAAGACATTATAATTGCATTAGTAAAGCAAGTTACAAAAAAGTAAAAGGAACACTTATAAAACCAAAAGAGCACTGAGAAGTTAAACAATGCCATCAAGATGCAATAGCAATTTAAAACTCTATAAAGTAATGGGACAATAATACAGAAGAACCTTCCCAGAAAGCACAGCAAAATAATATCTAAATTTTATTGATCAGTTATTAATTTAACATGTATTAAGTCATTAAATCCTCACAATAACCCATGAGGTAGATACTATAATTATCACCATTTTATAGATGAGGAGACTTAACTAACTCACAAATGATCACAGAGGTAAGTAAGTGATGAAGTCATAATTTGACAGTTTACTACAGTTCTTCCCTGCAGACTAAAATTATATTATTCTTTTTTGCTCTGGTCCTGATTTTCCATTCTATTCATACACTTATTAAGCACACTGATCATCCAAAGCTCACCACACAACTTTTTTGGACATAGAAGGGACTCAGAGGATGTTCATGAAAATAATTTTAAATCAATCGAATATTCCTCTTCCTAAAATTAGCACACACCCTTCCCAATGCCCCTTAATTATTTTCGATGCCTCCTGGCTATGACAGCTCTCTTTCCATATACATGCCTACATGATCTTCAGAAAGCACCGCAGTGTCTTCCTCATCTGAGCACCAGAGATGAATGTGTGCTTATTACGTCCTGGCTCCCAGCCATGAATTTTAGTCCCAGTGGGATTCTGTGCCGAATCGCCACATGGGAGATTTCTGTTTCTTGGCTGCCCTCAAGGAATCCACTCATTCAATCCCATCTCCCTGGCCAACTACCACTCCTACTTAATCAAACTTGGCAGGCAGCTCACCATTCCCCCCAGTGAAAAGCTTTGTATATTTTTTCATGAGGCTGTCAACCTCCTGGGACTCTGCTTGGAGATGGAGGGGTTGGAGTAACACTCTGAATCTTATTTTTATGGAACACTAGATGCAAAAATAAAGTGAGAAAATGATGATTTGCTCAAAATGCAGGTTTTAAAAGGCCCCTTCAACAAAAGCCTTGGAGAAGAAGTCAAGACAACACTGCCACTCCACCACCAGGACCAAGAGCAAGCTACTTCCCCTCGCCATGTAAGTCTCCCCCTCTTTAAGTGAGGCATTGGACTAAAGCCATGATTAGAAACTGTTTTCTACAGAGCCCTAGAGTTTCATAGTAGTACCTCAGGGACCAGCTGAAGTAGGGGGTTAGAAGAGACTCAGGAAGCAGGGCTCAGGGTTTCCCACCCCTGCATCAATCTGAGAAACTCTGTTAACTTTGTTGACAAATACCCTTGTATATTTGTATAAGATTTCATCTGTGGGAGGAAGATTCTACTGCAAAAGAAAATAAAAGGGGAAATGTCATATTCCAGAACCTCTAAATCCTTAACATCAGCTAATTCAATGATCCTATGTCTATGGACACAGTATTTCTTAATTGTCTTTATTTTGAAAGAAGAAAATTAGAAATTATTTAGCCTGTCTTAATGTTGTTTTACACACACACACACACACACACACACAGACGCATACATCTGCTTCCTCTGCCCCTCTCTCTTTCTCTCCCTCCCTCTCCACCCCTCTTTCTCTCCTCTTTCTGTTTTGAGTTATTCCCTTGTGTGTAGGTGATTTATCTTAGGAAGAGAACCTGCTTAACTGATGTTCTCGAATGAATGCTGCTTACATAGGTATCAGGACAGCTGTTTTAACTTATGGTTACATCCCCTAAGATATCACTCCTTATCAGTACAGTACACAATTGAATCCTTGCATTTCAACTGGGGATTTTTAAAGCCAAAGAGGGTTCATTTCAAGTGAGAGAACCACAACAGGAAAGGAAGGGAGAGAGGGAAGAGATCAAGAGAAGGATGAGAGACAGAGAGATGGAGGAGTTAGTGTTACTGAGCACCTAGTCATGCAAAGTCCCATAACATGTAACTGGCAGGGCCAGGATTTGAACCCAACTCTGGAACACCCAAGTCCATGTTTTTTCTTCTCTTCCCACCTGGTTTATATGTTATTAATAAACATCACACACCTCAAGCCAAATGATTAGTGTGAACTTACTGCTCTACTATGACATTGCTGGTTATGTTCTATGAAGCTATCGAGTAAAATTTTTATTTAGGACTATTTATTGGCTCCACTTCTGTTACACATGTGTCAGTTTTCTGTCCTAAGCACATTTCTCACATACTCATGTGTTCTTCCTATGCAAGCTCATCTCTCATTGTTTAACCTAGGACCTACAGTCTTCCCACTCTCAGTTATAACTTCTCAAAACTCCCTCTTGAGTTCTAGACCCACTCAGGACATCTCTACCTGAGTGTCTTCAGGCATGTCAAATTCAACAAGTTCAAAACAAAACTCACTACCTCCCCTCAAACTTCCCCAAACCAGATTCTCTGAAATTCCCCATCTCAGTTAACAGCACACACGTTCATCAAGATAGAAACTTCGAAATCAGATGTGACTCTTGCCTCTTCCACTCTTTATATCCAGCCACCATCAGTTTCTGACAAAGTGACTTTTAAGTGGCTCTTTTTCCCTCTTTGTATCCCCACTTCTATTGCTTGGTTGAGGTCATCTCTTGTTCTCTCAGAGTATTATGACAGCTTCTAGCTGATTTTCCTGCCTCAAGTTTTTCTTCCATTTAGTTCAATTTCTAAAAGAAAATTTATTATATTCTATCCCTGTTTGAAACTCTTCTAGATGGCCATCCTCTACCTCTTGAAATCCTCTCTTCCCTTATATCCCTCAGGTTACAGATTTTTCATGGTTCCAACTTTTGTGACAGTTCCCTTTTATTTTTATTCATTGGCTTTATTTACTTTCCCACTTTAATTGTACTTTTTAATTTTTTCCCAGAAACTCCTCTCTTTGTTATTTATTCTGCTCCTTATATGTCTTCTCCAATAGCATGACTTCAACTACCACCCATATGTTGACAACACCCAATCTTTATTTACAGCCCTGACATCTCACCCAAGCTCAAGATCCTATTCCTAACTACCTACTAAGCTAATCGTTTTCCCCATAAAACCCAGTTTTCTGGATTATTATTCTCTTCAAACAATACAAGTTATGTATTCTCCAAAACTAGAAGCCTAGAAGAAAATCTAAACCGCTCTTAATTATTCAGTCTCAGAATCAAACTAGTCATCTGTTACCTTCAAATATTCCTTTGGAAGGTTTTTGAAATCCTGACTCCTCTCCATTCCTTCTGCCATTGTCTCTGACCAGGTCTTTATCATTTTTCACCTGAAGTATGGCACCATGTCTCTGAAGAGTCCCTCTCACTTCTATTCATTTATCAACTCATTCCAAAATTATTTTTCTCAAAAATAAATCAATACAATTCTCTTTTAAAATCCTACAGTTACTCCCAATTGCAAATAGTATAAAATCAGGTTTACCATAAAGGGCTCTTTACAATTGCCCTTAACTGAACAAGGATTGTCCGCCTTTGCCCATGTTCCTTCATTCAACACCACTGGCCAAGGGAAGAGAAGCTGATAATTTAGATTAATCAGAGTCTAGGGCAGTGATTGGACCATATTTATTGGATGAGTGAATTCATCAGATGTAATAGTTATTCACTTGCTGCCCAGACTTCAGACCCAGCCAGGACTTGTGCTTCATTTTCTCTGCACTGGCAACTGAGCAGGTAAGTTAAGTTGGCCCCTGGTTTATTGATACAACCATATCAAATTCCAGGGAAAACAGCAGGAGGCTTTACCCCCAGCCTGTACAATGTTTTCCAATCCAGATTTTGCAAGAAAATACTGAAGTACTGCTCTGAAAGGTATCGCACTTTGTCCAGGTATTAATAAATTTTGAGTGTGAGTATGTGTGTGTTCATACATGCGTTAATACATTTGGCTATTGTCCTTCATACAGCTCTTTAGGTTAGAAATTACTTAAAGAGGAGGAGGAAGGTGCAATGGAAAAATATTTCGCCTCTCATTCTTAGCACCATAAATCAGGAATGTGTCTAGTTTTTGTGAGGCCAAATATTTACGTAAATTTGGAAGGGGTCTTTGCTAAGAAAAAAATTACAAAATTATAAATATAAATTCATAGTAAATTACAAATTTTAGAAAGCTGATAAATACCATAGATATAAAAAAATCCAGCATCTTGTACAAATTGAATTAATCAACTGTACAGCAGGAGCTTGTTCATGTATTAATCATACCCACTAGATTATTAGACTATCAAAGAAAAAAATATCTAGCTCTTAATCTTCTTTTTCTCAGCATCGAACACAGTACTTGCTATGGTGGTGGAATCTGAATACATGTTAGATAAAGAAATGAGCTACTTTACTGAGATAGAAAAAGCTAACATTTACTGAATATACACCAAGCACTGTTCTAGGTGCTTTATATGGAATATTTCATTTATTCCTTATGGCAAACCTAGGAGCTAGGATGTTATTCTTCTATTAACAATAAAAGTCTTGAGGCTTTGTGAGGTTATATAAGATAACAGTTATACGGTGGGCAAGTATAAGAAACAGAATTCAGACACCAGCAGGCTGAATCCAGAAACCCTGCTTTCCACCCCTGCACTGCTCTGTCTTCTGAGAAATCAATATTCAGTGGTCTGGGTCACTCCATGACTCATTTTTACTGCTGCTCGTGATTGTTGAGTGTGCTCTGTAACTTTATTTAAGTCACATACCATAAAACATCAGTCAACTGGAAAGCTCAGAGCACCACGCTAATTGAATTTTTTGATTAACATTTTAGTAACCATTCCTCTGCCTTAGTAAGCACAAAACATAGAAAACGATTGAATTCTTAACTTCAAATTTAGAGTATCATAAGTTCTCAAGGATGTAATTTTGAATCTTAGTAATTATTGTTCCACACACGGCTGTAGGAAATCTGGAAAATATGTCTTGATATTAGACAAACTAGTGACAGAATGAAATGATCTGGAAGAGATGATGCAGGATTCTATAAGTTCTGTAAACTGTGATACATGAGGAGTTCCTAAAAGAGCCCTATCTACCCTGGAAATGAGAAGACGTTGGGTGTCAATTAAGTTAACCATGATGTAGTAGCACCAGTGGCCACTCAGCGCTGCTCTTTGAGGTCTCACTCGCTCACTTGCTCACTCACTTCATTGCCTCTTTCCCTCGTCCTCCATGCTCGTTCCCTTCCCCCTATGGCAGGGTTCCAATGTGTTTAATATGTATCTTTTTTTCTTTTATGGGCTTTTGCAAAATATATATTGATGTTTGTGCACATGTATTTTAAATTCACATAAAAAACTATTTATTAAATAGCTTGCTCTTTTCACCCAGCACTATGCCACTGAGATCCATTCATATTGCTCTGTGTACTAATCTTCTCTTTCTAACTGTGGCATACATAATTCTTCGTAATGCCCATCCATCATATGCTAACTATTCACTATCCATTGTGCGGGCTTCTGGATTTCCTCCAACTTTCTTCTATCACAAGCAATCAGAGTGAATATCCTTTTCTCTATTCCATATCCCATATGGACCTGTGTAAGAATTTCTTTGGGTCATAAATTCAGGTGAATGATGATCTTCATAGAGTGTACTTAAAGGGTGAGCATGCAGTCAGTCTTTGACTCATCAATGAATCCAAAGTATCTAAAACAGTGCACTTTAGTACTCAATAATGCATTCCATTCTGTCTCCAGATTGTGCAGTATCTAATATTTGCTGCATGGACGAATGAATGAGTGAATAAGAATGAATGAATATCTTAATTCTTAAAACTGATTTTCTAGGGGAGGAAGACAGGCAGTAAACAAATAAATACAAATGCACATAAAAGTAATAAGGGCTATAAAGAAAAATAGGGCAAAGTGTGGAGAAAGAGAGTGATGGAGATCCTAGTTTAAATACGAGGTCACGACAGGCCTGTCTGCGGAGATGATTTTTGAGCAGAGACCCAAATAAAGTGAGAAAGGGAGTCTGGATAACCAGGATAAAAGCTTTTCAGACAGAGAGAAGAATAAATGAGAGGTCCTGATATGGCGGTACTCTTGGCATTTTCATGAAACAGCTCAGAGGTTAAGAAACAGATTGAGCAACACAGTGGAGCTAGATTAGGAAAAAGTAAGGGGGATAATAATTGTGCACCATGGCAAAGACTTCAGGTTTTTATTCTGTGTGACAGGAAGACATTGGAAGTTTTGAAAAGAGAAATCATATTATCCAATGGGTTTGAAAAGAACCGCTATGGCTTTTGTGTGGAGAATCGACTATATACAGAGCAGAGCGATGAGACAGGAAGCTAGATCTGTTTTCCAGCTGAGATGTTCACTTAAGGAATGATGGTTAGAGGTGTAGAGAAGCAAATGCATTCTACATATACTTTAAAAGTGAAGCTAAAAGAGTTTGTTGTTGGAACTGATGTAGGACATGAGAGAAAGAAGTTAGCTGAGGATAACTCCAAAATTTTGGACCTAATCAACTGAGTGAATAGACATGTCATTTACTAGGATGGGGAAGGTGCATAAGGAGCAGGTTTAAAGTAGGACTTAGATCAGGAATTTAATTCTGAATGAGGTAAGTAGGCAGTTAAATCTATGACTTAGATGTCTAAGTCTCAGAGTAAAAGTCTCAGCTTGTGGTTATATAATTAAGAGCCATTAGCATATAGAAGTAGCTTTTAATCTCTGGGACAGGATGAAGTCACCTAAGGGGTGAGTGTAGAAAGAGGTGACTAAAGTCTCCAGGGACACTCTAAGGTTTGGAATTTACAAAGATGGAGATTTCAGGAAAGGAGACCAAAAAGTAGCAACCAGAAAAATACCAGAAAGGCTTGGAGAGCATAATCCAGAAAGTCAAGTTAGAAAAGTCAAATAAATAGAAAAAAAGTCAAATAAGATGAGATTTTAAAAATTTGTGTTATGGGCTGAACTGTGGAGGCACAATTCATTTGTTGAAGTCCTAAATCTCAGTATCTCAGAATGTGATTGTATTTGGAGGTGGAGTCTTTTAAGAGGTAATTAAGTTAAAATGAGCTAATTAGGATGGGTACGTAATCTAACATGACTGGTGTCCTTATTAGAGGGAGAAATTTGGACACAGGCATTCAGAGGGAAAAACCACGTGAAGACCTAGGAAGTTTGTGGCCATCTATAAGCCAAGGAGAGAAGGCTTGGGAGAAATCAACCCTGACAATACTTTAATCTCAAGCTTCTAGCTTTCAGAGCTGTGAAGTAATAAATTTATGTTATTTAAGCCTCTTGTGTGTGGTACTTTGATGTGACAGCCCTAGCCAGCTAACACAATTGGCTACTGTATTTGGTGATGTGGAGGACACTGGTGACATTGAAACAAGCAGTGTCAGTAGGTAAGTGGACACCAAAGCCCGACCAGGGTTTATGACATAAGAGTGCAGAAGGCAGGACTAGGTATACTAAAGAGAAGTTCCTACAGATATAGATTTGATTTTAGCATTTGATGGCGTCTTTAACAGCCCAACTGTTAAAGGGAGAGGGAGTGAGTTTCTGGTCAAGGGCAGAGTTTGGACAATTTATTGTGTCTTCAGTTCACTTTTCACTTTGGAATTCTTATTTTATTGCTAGCACAATTATGGAAATAAACTTTAAAATAACCAGATAGTGTTCTTATTATTTGTCTATTTCTTCAAAAGAAGTGAAAACTGTGAGGAAGTATATAAGATACTCTGTTTAGTCAAATGTTCTGCATGGTCGGATTCTGATTAATTTTTTAGCTTTATCGAGGTATAATTGGCAAATAAAATTGTAAGACATTTGAAGTGTACAACATGATGATTTGATATACATATACATTGTGAAAATATTCCTCTCATTAACATCGAGTTAATTAATACATCCATCGCCTTGCATATTTACCCTTTCTTCCTTCCTTCCTTCCTCCCTTCCTTCCTTCCTTCCATTTTGTGAGAACATTTAAGCTCTACTCTCTAAGCAAATTTCAATTACACAACACAATGTTATCAAGTATAGTCACCATGTTATACATTAGATCCTCAGAGAGTATTCATCTTACAATTGAAAATTTGTATCCTTTTACTCCTTATTTCCCCCACCCCCCAGCCCCTGGCAACCAGAGAGAAGCAAATATTGCGTGATATCATTTAGATGTGAAATCTTTAAAAAAAAAAAAAATGAACTCATTGATTAATTATTTTACCTTACATGGAAAACAGGAAAAATTACAAAGGCATCTCATGAACCATTGAGGTAGCTTTATGCTGGCTCATTTTCAGGTTGGATAAGGTTAATTTCTAGTTCACTTTATGCTCTCCAGATGCCATGGATTCATTCTGTCCAGAGAATATTGCTGTTGTATTTTTTCAAACATGAGCTCAAAAGCAGTCTATGCTGATATACCAAGTAACAATTTAGAATCAGATATTTCAGTTGATTTTTTCATTCTAATAAGCCACATTTGTTGGTGCCAAATTCTTTAGAAGCAAGAGAGGAGATGTGAGTTCCTCCTTTGATTTTGCTCCCCAGGGTTCATTTATGTGATATGCCAGGAATGCCTCTGGAGGTTGTGGAATAATGACACTATTCACTACCGTGATTAACCTCTTTCAAAGGACTCTCTTGTATCAATCAGAAAGGAATGCTCTCTTTCTCTCAGTGGGGTCCAACTCTAGTACCATATCACTCTGCTCCTGGCCAAAGATATGACTATAATAAAAATAATAACTCAAAAATTTTAAATGGTACTTTACATTTTAAATAGTACTTTACACTTTCACAAATATTATATAGGGAACACTTTAAAAAGACAGAGTAAGGGTGGACTGTACTGAGTATCCAGAATAAGGAACTGAAGTCTGACATTAGGAGATAGTTCAAACTTGCTTAGCCCTGAGTTCTATTCCTTTGAAATTCAAGAAACTGCTCTTAGAGCTCTCTAATATGCTGTGTTTCTGTACCTATAGCTAGGGCCATTTGGTGTCATCTCACATTCTCTTTTAATGTTAGACCATTTTATAGTCCTTTCATGATTAAGTTATTGGCATGGTGTGATTGGTTGTGTTCTCCCCAAATTCACATGTTGAGACCTAACCCCTAAGGTGATGGCATTTGGAGGTGGGGGCTTTGGGAGGTAATTAGCTCATAAGGGTGGAGCCCTCATGAATCAAATTAGTGCCCCTACAAAAGCGAGCCTAGGAAGCTCCCTTGCCCCTTCCCCATGTGAGGTTACAGTCATCTAAGAATGGTTCTCACAAGACACAGAAAATGCCAGAACCATGATCTTGGACTTCCCAGGGGTCACAACTGTAAGAAATAAATGTTTGTTGTCTTTAAGCCTCCCAGTTAATCATATTTTGGTACAGCAGACCAAAAGAACAAAGACGGGCATTGTTAGAAAATCTGACCTGGGATTCTCAGGATTGATACACTGCTGGTGGTGGCAGTTTGTTGAGAGGGGTATCTATAGATCTAAGTGGTATTCTTGGTAAGTGGGTGTTATGGACTGAATGTTTTGTCCCCAAAAATTCGTATGTTGAAGCCTTAATCCCTAATGTGATGATATTTGGAGGTGGAGCCTTTGGAAGTTAATTAGGTGATAACGATGGAGTCCTAATAAATAGGATTTGTGCCCTTATAAGAAAAGACATTATAGAGATGCTCCTTCTCTCTATCATGTGAGGACACAGCAAGAAAATGGCCACCTACAAACCAGGAAGAGGGTCTTCACCAGAATTCTACCACAGTGGCATCCAGATCTCAGACTTCCCAATTTCCAGAACTGTGAGAAGTACATATTTGTTGTTTATGTCACCCAGGCTATGGTATATTTTTATAGCAATCTGGACTGACTGAGACAGTGTCAGTGGTGCCAAGTACCATGTGAGGATGTTTGACTTGCTGATTGGCCCATGATCTAAGACCTGCCATGTCACCCGACAAGACTTTGGGCCTCTGAACTGGGAACACAAGTTGAGTCACCAGGCAAGTTCCTCTATTTTTGCTACTAAACCTTGACCCCAGTATTTTATTCAGGAATATGAATCATTATGGTGTACGTAAGAGATTGAACCGAGAGAGCATGATGAATATTGCTGCAATTTGGAGGGTCCAAGAGGACCTATAACTTAAGTCAATGTTATCATACTTGACCCCTTGGAGCTGGGCTTGAGATACTATACTAGCCATTTGAATGATTCATGGCCTCCATAAAATATTCTTAAGAATGTGTAAGCCTGACTAGCCTCCGGAATCCTGTGGCGGTTATAGCTATAAGAAATATGGGAGTGGGAATGTTCACATGTCATTAAAACCGTATCTCGTTCTGTAGAAGAGGTTATTGCTCAAAATAAGAACTGTCGTCACTACCTTTGACAATCCTTCTGTGAAAAATTGTCTTCTTTCCCAGGCAGGGGTGACATTAACACAGAGGGTGATGAATTAAAAGCATATTTTGTTCAATGTTGTCTTTATGGTAGAAATAGAAGGATGTACAACATAGAGTTTTGGAATCAGAAATCTGGGTTCCACTCCACTAATCACCAACTGAATAATTTATCTGTTTAAAATTATGTATTTAAACCTTAGTTTTCCTAGCTACAAAGTGAGGACATGGTGAGTCCACAGGTATGAAATTTTGTTACAACATTTTTTTTTTGCTCCCTCATTTCTCCTGGAGTCTGTAGCTATTCTTCCTCTTAGTAGATTTCTACAAAAAGTTGTCTAAATGTAAAACAGCCATTACAAGGATGCCAATTTTTTACCAAGTCTACCCATTTGAATTTATGCTCAAAACCAGAGCCAGACCCCAAATCACAGAGGGAAGAGACTGAAATAAATTAGCCCAGTGAAAATTAGGTATATTCTATAACCACCCTGCTCTAAGCTCATTCTTCACATTGTCTACCTACTTTGTGCTTGGCATGAGATGATAGAATAATGGCAAACAATTGGCTTCTATACGCTATGTAAGTTTATAAAGCTATTTTTATCTGTGTTTTTTCACAAAATACTATTTATATTTGGAGATGTTTTTGAATTAACTATGGAAAATATTATTACTATCCCCAATTTAGATGAATACATTCAGTCTCAGAGAGTCAAAGTATTTAGCCAAGTGTAAGTGTTGGAACCAGAATCCAAATTCAGGTCTAGCTGATACAGAAGCTTAGTCTTGTTTTTGCTGAGTCACCTTAGAGTCAGTTAAACCCCTAAGGTGTTGTTTTTCAATGTGAATTGCCCTTAAGTTAGATTCCCCTCATGCAGAATTTGTGTGGGAAAACGTTAAACCTAAGTGCAATGTGTATTCTTTCTAAGTTTCATCTTGATTATTTTGAACATCATTGTAGCCCAGGAATCCCTTTGATTCTTATAAAGCATTCTTTTATCCTTTCCAGCTTTTTGTCATCTACAGATCTGACAAGCTGGTCAGCCTTCACCCAGTCATGGAAAGTGTTACCCAATAGTACCGATACATGAATAAAATCCCGTAGAACATTGTTTAAGAGATGCTTTAAGTTTGATACCATCTGTTAATCAACATGCAGTATAGATTAGTAATTAAGTCATGGGTTCTAGAGTCAAGAGGCCTAGATTTTATTCCTGCATCTGCCACCTAGTATGATTCTGAAGGAGTAAATTTACTTGTCTAAATCTTTCATCTATGTAATGGAAATAATAATAAGATATCCTCATAAAGCTTTATTGAATAATAAGTAAATTTATGTTATAGACCATAGCATTGTGACTGACACATAATCAGCTTTTTATAAATATGTTAAGTATTATTATTCTAATGGGCAATATTTTTACATGTAGTCTAGTTTTGAGTTCGGGTAACCATACTGTCTCATAACATGTATTTCACTCCAAAACAGAGAAGGTTTGGTAAACCTGGAGCTGTGTTACCTGATCCTCTTCAAGAAAGAAACTTTCTGCCTAACTATGGAGAGAGCAGTCGGCAGACTGGAAATCAAAGATCAGTGCTATATCTTTGTGTAAGCCCCTCCTCTTGACTATGAGCTGGACCCAGTGATCCACTTCTAAAGAACAAAATATGGTAAAATTGATGAGTTGTCACTCCCAAGATTAGATTAGGAAAAGGCAGTGGCTTCTGCCTTCGTTATCTTCTTTTGCTTTTTTACTCTAAGGAAAGTTAGTAGCCACATGTGAGTTTCCCTATGGAGGGTCATGTGTCAAGGATCTGGTGTTTCCAGGCCACAACCATCAAGGACCTGAGACTTGCAAATAGTCACATAAATGAGCTTGGAAGTTGACTGTCCCTGAGGCAAACCTTGTGATGACTGCAATGAGGACCAACAACTTGATTTCAGTCTTGTTAGAGACCTTAAGCTAGAGACACCCAGGTAAGCCATCCTGGGAATCCTGACCCAGAGAAACTTTGAGATAACAAATGTTTGCTGCTTTAAATTGTAAGTTTAGTAGTTATATGTTATACAGCAATAGATAACTAGTATACCATCTCTCTTATTTTATATATATATAATTGAAGTATAGTCAGTTTACAATGTTGTGTCAATTTCCGGTGTACAACATAATGCTTCAGTCATACATGAACATGCATATGTTTGTCTTCATATTCTTTTTCATCATACATTATTATAAGGTATTGAATATAGTTCCCTGTTCTGTACAGTATGAATTTGTTGTTTATCTATTTTATATATAATAGTTAGTATCTGCAAATCTTAAACTCCCAATTTATCCCTTCCCACCCTTTTCCCACCCTGGTAACCATAAGTTTGTTTTCTATGTCTATGAGTCTGTTTCTGTTTTGTAAATAAGTTTGTTTGCCTCTTTATTTTTAGATTCTACATATAAGTGATATCATATGGTATTTTTCTTTCTCTTTCTGGCTTACTTTACTTAGAATGACAATCTCCAGGTCCATCCATGTTGCTGCAAATGGCATTATTTTATTCTTTTTTATGGCTGGGTTGTATTCCATCATATAAGTATACCACAACTTCTTTATCCAGTCATCTGTCGATGGACATTTAGGTTGTTTCCATGTCTTGGCTATTAATAAATAATGCTGCTATGAACATTGGGATGCATATAGCTTTTTGAATTAAGGTTCCCTCTGGGTATATGCCCAGGAGTGGGATTTCTGGATCTTATGGTAAGTCTATTTTTCAGTCTTTTGAGGAATCTCTGTACTGATTTCCGTAATGGCTGCACCAAACTACATTCCCAATAACAGTGTAGGAGGGTTCTCTTTTCTCCACACTCTCTCCAGCATTTATCATTTGTGGACTTTAGAATGATGGCCATTCTGACTGGTGTGAGATGATACCTCACCATAGTTTTGATTTGCATTTCTCTGATAATTAGCAATATTGAGCATTCTTTCATGTGCCTATTGGCCATTTGTATGTCTTCACTGAAGAATTGCTTGTTTAGGTCTTCTGGCCATTTTGGATTGGGGTTTTTTTTATTATTAAGTTGTATGAGCTGTTTATATATTCTGGAAATTAAGCCCTAGTGATTCATGTTATTGTCTAAGTTAAAAACATTTTGATAATTCCTAATCGCCTCTTGATTAAAGTCCAGACTTTTAAAATGGCTCTTCAGAATCTGATCTCAACCTGATCTCAATCAATTTGTCTAGTATTATCTTCCATTATGTCCTTCAAGAACACTACTATGATCCAGCCAGCCCAAAACAACTCATTTTTTCTATTTCATGTTATATTCCCAGTAGGGAATGTTAAAATACATCTTCTCCTCCCACTACATTTCTTGTCTTTCAATGAAAATTTTAAACACATATTTTTTTTGACAAGTGGGCCCCAATTAACTCTGATGAAAATGAATTTTCTTTGCCCTCTGTATTTCCTTACCCATTAATTGTATCTCAGCTATAGCACTGCTTTTACATCATTTGTACTACAGACAAGGATATCCATATGTGTTTGCTTATTTAAATAAACTCCTTCAAGAGAGACACATTCTTTATTAATTATCTTTTTATCTCTGTTTTCTCAGTAGGATATTTTGCTCTCGGTAGGTGCTTACCAGTAGGTTGATCCAATGAATTCTAAAACTATCTTGGGAATAGATTTTCTACCCATAGTCTACCCTTTGCTCTCTGAAATAAAATATCATAACACCTCATAGCTCACTCACTTTATATCGAAATTTGAGCACTTTATTATCCTACTAATCATAAGATTTACTTTTCTATGCCACTTAGCCTAGGGATTAAGAGAGGTCAAATGGAAAGAGAAAAGAAATGTAGATCAAAAAAGCAGAAGGAAAATCACAAGAAAGAATGAAGATATTTTTTCATCCAGTTCCTTTTCAACGTAGTGGTAGGAAAAAAAAAGTAGAAGAGATTTAATGTAAAATGGACATGGATACAAATACTAAGGCCAAGCCTTTTAGCTTAAAGTCCCTTGGCCTCCATTTCTTCCAGTGGAAAAATGAGAGCAATACAAACACTTGTCATGTAAATTTGTAAAGAAGAATAAGATAACCTAGTGAAGATATCTCACAATAATGGGTATTCCTTCACTTCACTTCCCCTGCATGATCCTGGAACTTCATTTCATTTCCAATTGCTTCAGATTTTTTTCAATGACAACCACAGGAGTTCAAGAAATAGGCAAGATATAAATGAGAAAGAAAGAAAGGCTGTGAGGGAAAGTGGGGAAGAGAGGAGGCAAGGGCCAAAGAAAGAGAAAAGACATAAAAAGAGGAAATAATAATGTATTCACAGATTTGTTGGGTTATTCACTTTACGTTCCCCAACATGGCATGGACTCATTAGTATATGGAAAATCATCCCAGATACAATACGTAGATAAAGTGTGTTGACAAAGAAAATAAACCAGCAGGAAATCTTTGTCATTAACTGTTGTGATTTTACAAAACCCACTATCACTTTTGAAAAAAAGAATCTTGAGTGGTGAGTTTAACATGCCAGCTAATTTCCTGGATCTCATGGAAACTTTACATCAATGCAGAACAGATCACAAAACTTCTTTACCGTAATTTTCAACAAAATATCCCAAACTTTTTATTTCCAGGGGCTCCCAGAGAAATATTACAAATTACTTTCCCCCTACAAAGACTGAACTCAGTGCCCTGAGGCTGCACAGCTCTAAAAAATAAGTGAATTGGCAGTGTGCTGGTGCCAGGTTTGAGACATATAAACTAAGAATTAACTATCAGTATAGCTCAAGGTTCTCCGAACTGTCCTGTTCCATCTTCTCTGGTGCATGTCATGGTGTGGTATTGAATTACTGCTCTTTTTTCGCTCTAACATCAGATTTTTTTTTTTTTTACCATAAAATAGACTTTCTGTTTAAATGGCACATTCTACTCTATCTAAAAATGGAAACTCAGAGAAATAAACTATTTGAGGAACCATAAAATTGACATTTTTAAAAAACCCATTTCTCCTGCCACAAGCACAAAATCTTCAAGATGATCATGGGAAAAAATATTCTACCCCATAAATGAAACAGCATTTTTACCTTTTTTTTTGGATGACAAGATTAAACAACTTATAAACCAGAAATGGATATTTCAAAGAGACTTTCAGGAAGGAGCTATAATTTCCAGTGCTAAACCCATTATATCTCATTAAGAAACACCAGAAATTGGTGCTATCTTTTCTCTAAAAGATCAAAAGCTGTCCGGCAGTTTCCCAAACATCTGCATCTCACTGACACCACCCAAACTCCTAACAGCAAGAGAAGCCAGGCTGAGATGGACCAGCCAGAGGAAGGCCAAGGAGTTCTGAGGTCCAAGAAGAAGCTCACCTAACGCATGACAGACAACAGAACATTACTCGTATAACAGGAGAGACAAACAGCTTGTTCAGAATAAGAAATCATTCCTTTTGGTCTTCTATACTCTAGTCTTATTCCCAAGGAACTTGGTCAAGTTTTCTGAACTTAAGTTCTCAATAATTCCTATTCCTAATCCATATCCTTGCTTTCTAGGATAGAAATGCAAATTTTACAATAGGACTGATATTCCGATCTATGTAATAGGGGCATACCTCTTATTCAAATGTTAAAATACATTTTTAAGTTTTATAAAATGTTTGATAAAGAGCCCCTGCTCTGAGCCCCTACATTGTTCACATCACCACAGCCACTTCAGCCCCAACTCCAGGACAAGGCTTGAATCATCCCACAGGAAAGGTTGCTGTCTGCCATCACAGTGAGCTGTGTCCTGGGACCCTGCTTCAGCACCCTATAACTGATGTTCTTTCTGATTGCTTGGCTTTAGTAGCTAAACGTATACAATATTAGCCCATTTAAAGGGTCCCAGAAGATAACAGAAATAAATTAAGCAGGTAGGTATAACACAATAGAAGGTGACAGGAAATGTGGGAAACTGGAGAGCATATACTCTTTGAAGAAGTAGCTGCTCTGTGTTTGTGGAAGATTGCTGTCATGTGGGAAAGTTGGCTAAGGGGGCTTAATGTACTGATATTTCTAGAGAAGCCAGAAATTGTGATTTTAATGAGAAACTTCACAACTTCTTAATATTTGCAATGAAGAGAGATGTTTGCAAAATACTGTGTGTGCCAAACCAAACCAGATGCGGCGCATACGTTTGTGACCTCTACTTTGGGCATCATGGAGTTTTTGTGGTCTTGTCAGAGCTTCTTCACCTGTCACAATTGAAACAAACCCGGGGAAAAATTTGGCACCCTCAGTTATGTAATTACAAGTAGTTTCAAAGTAGAATGTTGAAATAACTAAGTAAAATTGATAATTATTTCAGGCTTCTTTTTTAAATTGTATTTTAAGTTTTGCCAACAGTTTCCAAGTACATTGTCTTAGATTTTCCTCACAAGTAGGGTGGGTATTGTTTCGTATTTTTTACAGTTGAGGAAAATGGATCCAGGAAGACTAAGGAAATGGCTTTAACATCATCAAATATATGGCAAAATTGGTTCTTGACTTGAGCACCAGTGGATCAGTGCCTCCAACACCTTTCTTAAATTATCTACCCTGCTCTCCATTTCACTGATACCCTAGGCATCCTCTGAAGCCATTATTGCAGAATAATCACATTTTGTACTCTTATGTTTCACATTCATCTAAAATTATCTTTTATACATCTAAATAACTTCTTAAGGGGAAAAAAACATGTGTTTTGGATGGTTTGTATTACTGTTTCCAATTCTTTAATAAAATTATACATCAAACTCTTCACCATGTGACTTTGCAGAGCCTCCATTGTAGCTGGGGTATATTTCCCTGACAGACTGATGTCAGGCCTAGGCAAGCAAATTTCCTTGGCAAACGGATGGCGGCAGAAGTGACATCATGCTGTTTCTGAGGGCTTAAGAGGCATCGTGTGTTTCCACTTTCTCTCTTGACCCCCTGTGATTGGCTGTATGAGGGGCAGGTCCCGATTCTCTTCTGCTCCTGTTTAGCCACAGAAGGAGACATGTGAAGCAGATCCAGACCTAGAGCGAAGCCCAGCCTAACTCAGCCAAGACCAGCAGAACTGCACAGGACTCACAGGTCCATGAGTGAGAAAATAAATATTTATTGATACAAGCTGCTGAGATTTTTGGGAGGCTTCTTGTCATGCAGTATTATTACAGCAATATCTGACTATTTATTTTTAGGAAAACAGTCATTTTCATACTTAGGTCTTTGAAAATGTATCTTGAACCAGAGAGAGAATTCTAGAAACAGCTCAATAATAATAAAAAGAGGTGTGTAAGCTTTTGGAGAATAGTGTTCTTATATCTTCTAAACTAGTGTTTCTAAAGACAATTAGGGAGGGTTCTAAGCAAAGAAAATAGAAAAGAAATAAAACCCCACATTTTAATAGGAATATGATGAAGTTGAGATATTAGGTGATTAAAGCCCTTTAACACATCATTGTTGACCCGTGACCAGGTCAACCATTATTAAAGAAATATGTTTTTTAATTCTTTTTTTTTTTGCGAAAACAAGGAACAACAACAACATAAAAAAAAAACAACCAAACAACCTCTGTTTTCTTCACTGGTTGAATTATTCCCACCTCCAATTGATTGAAACAATTCTCTCCCTCTTTTACTTCTTTCAGGTACTTTAGAGTGAAAACAATGTCTCTGAGTAGCTGAGAAAAAACATCATAGTTGTTTTTAACCCAAGTTATGATTTAGAATATCCTGGGAAGATTTCACAAAGTACAGATGCCTGGGACTCTCTCCTGGAATGTCTGAACTGGCCTGGGTAGGGCTAGGGCAAAGGTACACTGTGACACATCTCCCCAGGTGATTCTAATATGCAGCCAGGGTTGAAAAACCATTGTCCTTCCAGGAGATAGATTGCCAATTAAAAAAAAAAAAGTTAATAAAAATATCTTTACAATAAAAGATAACATTTAAAACAATGATTTAAACTAAAAAAAAACAGCAACAAAAAAAGTCCTAGGAAGGCATCTTGGCTAATAAAATGAAAAGTTGAGTACGTCACCTTTTTAAATTAACACCTTTGAAGTAAACTACCAACTGAGAGATGAACACATCTCACCCGCTCCAGCCTGGGGAGAGCTGATCCTGGCAGCTGGAAGGGCAGCATCTTTCATATCTCTCATTCTTAATCATTGACTCAAGCATGAAATGGATTTTCTCTTTTTGAAATAGCTTAATAATTGAGTCCCGAATCATCAGTAAACTACATGAAACAATGGGATTTCAAGTGCTGCTTTGCATACACAGTATATTTTCTGGCTTTTGGAATATGGCCAAGTCATTACCCTTGGTGTTCAAAATATGTGTTTCACCTATTACACGCTTGGAGTCACAATGACATTCTTGATCCACATAATTTTTAAAAGGTTCCAGTGAGCTCAGTTACAACACATGAGCAGAACGCAGGGGGCTGTCAATAAATGAGATGGGCTGTATAATCTAAGCACTCATCACCAGTTTTTCAAGACTTTAAAAGGAGGGAAATACATATAATGTAGCCCATTTACTGATTATAATTTAGGAGACAAAGCTGAAAGGTGTGATTTCCAGGCTGAAAGCTAAGTGTTAGCTTACTTCAGAAATCAGTTTTGTTCACATACTTTTCCCCCTCCCCATTTCCTAAATTCAGGTACCACATCTTAAGGATTCTCTCTCTTTCTCTCAGAACTGTCATCCATATACAGCTTGGCATTTCCACCTCACAGTCTTTCTGCCACTGGCAGCATTCAGTCCCCCATCATCTTTACCATCATCCCAGTCCATTTTGCACACTGCTTCCAGGGTTAGCTTTGTAAACCTAGATATGATATAATACTGCCATATATACAAATGTTTGGTTCCTTATATGAAACGGTATCAATTTCAAAATGCATAGCTTTGCACATATGGTAATTTACAATCTAAGGTCTAATAAATTTCCAACATAATCTCTTTCTGTTCCATGCACCCTTATAGTTATCACATCATGACCAGCTTCATGATTGTTCAACCTTCACATTCATACAGGGTCCTATCTTCCAAAGGGTCCCTCACTTGGTTTAATTCTGTACTGTTGCTTTCTTGAAACTCTTAATAATTCTATCTCTGAACATCTGTTTTGAAAAAAAGTCCAATGGAATAATGGAGCATGTGCATGAGCAAAGGAGGTACACACACCATGCATGTCTGCAGTTCTTCGCTGCTGTCTCCACAAACAGCATTTGTGATGCCCCAAAAAGCCCAGAATTCCAGAGTACCCACAATGTTTGGGAGTTTAGCAGGACTCAAAGCAAGCATAAGGTACATGTGTTACAGCTAAAACTAAGTAGATTTATGATAGCCTTGAGAGTCCACATTTTGTTTGAAAAACTCACTTTAAATGCAAAAAGAAGGCAACAGCATTCTAAAAAGCACAAATGACCAAGAAATCCTATCATAACCTTTCTCATTCATGCTACTTCCCCATATTAACCATCTGCCTACTGAACATGATCATGTAGAAGGAAGGAAGAGATAAGAAGGCCTATAGTTTCCCTTCAGTTCTTTTTATTCATCAGTAAGCTGAAGGCTGAGAGTAGTGGTAGACTGTGCATAGATCAAGATGTGAAATAGAAACAGATGAGTTTGTTTTTCTCTGGCATTTTCATTGTTATGGTAAGAACAAAATATATATGCATGTATTTTCTTTGAAAGAACTGTGTAATTTTGGTGATTGCACACATGAGTTAAATGCTCTTATATTCGCATTTAAAACAGGCATTCCACAATATAAAGATGAATAGCAAAGTTCACAATAATAATTGACATTTTTAATTCTTTGCTTAGGACAACATTAAACGGCAAATAAAAAATACTATAAGTCAAGACAAAGACTGTGGAAAAAACCTTTAATAGTGTTTTCCCCTGATTTTTTTAAATCAAAGAGCCCCACATTTTCATTTTACTACTGAGCCTTAAAAAGTATGTAGTCAGCTCTGCATCACTTAACTTCTTACTTTTTCTTCAAAAGACTTTCATAGCACATGGATTCTTCTGCCTACATTGCTCTTCTCTTTTTAAACCTGAGAATTCCTACTCATTCTCCATAGCCCAACGTGAGTATCACCGGTTCTGTGATAATTTTCCCAAGGCCTCTAGGATGAAGTTGGGTACTGCTTTCGCACTATAAACTAGGACACCTTGGAAGGCAGGGCCTGGGAACTACTGCAATATCTAGCACATAAGTAGGCATTTAATAAAAAAAAAAAAAAAAAAAAACTGAATGAAATGATGGTCAAGGAACTAAATAGAAAAGGGCATTTTACTCTATGATTTGCCCTAGAATTCTACACTTATCCAGAGATGACACTGCATTTGTCACGGGCTCACACTGGTTGTCTAATGAAAGTACTTGTGATTTAAAGCAGTTTTCTGCTTACTGAGTCAAGACCCCTTTATCTTTTCCTTTCGAGATGAGAGTGTAACTGGTGCAGCCAAAGGTGATCTTATTTCCAGCCATTAAACAATGTTAATTTCATGGGCTACAGAGAGAAGAAGCTTATGCAAATGAATATGATTTTTGCCGGCACACAGTTTATTAATATGAATAGGTTAGCAATTCATGATCCATTGCCTTCCCCAGTAGGTATGATTCAGAAGGTCAAGGTTATTTTTTTTTCCCTGAAAAGAGATTCATATTAATATGCAGATAACTTCTCAAAGGTAGGCGCAGGAGCACTCACAATCTAAATAGCTCCTTCTAACTGTACAAAAATTCAGTGAACTGCAGAGCAAATATGAAAAGGGAATCTGAATGTCTCTGTGTAATCCCACAGAATTCAGAGCAGGCACAAGCATACTACCTGCTGAACTTGATCCAACACATTAACCGATTCAGGTATGTGTCAGACATACCTGCTGTAGGGCACAACACTTCTGAGAATGGAAGTGCAATTTTTCATGGTGGAGGATGCTGGTAGTATTTCTGGTGCTCATGAGAAACCTTAATAGTTTCTATGCATCATTAGTACACAAGGGTTATGGATCCTTCATGTTAATATCTGGGCAGTACGTTAATATGAAATTTATTCATAAAGAGCAAAATGAAAGATTAGTTAGCTAAAGCAAGTATTTATCATGTCTAGATGTACTCATCCTTCATTGTTGTAAAGCCGTTTTTCCTACAGAGAACACTGTTAACCTGGTGTCTCTAAAATGCCAGTTTTCTATTGTTTCCATTAACAGTGGGGTAGAACAGATTGCCTAAGCTCTAATCTGATGTCCCTTGAAATTAAGCTGTAAATGTGTAAATACTTGTTAAGGTGCATTTTGAAAAACCACAAAATGAAATTTTTTAAACTGATAAATGCCTGGGAGTATATATGGAGCTCTTCTGATCTCAGCCTAGCAGAGTGATATTCTGATAAATGAAGATTATCAAAGTAGACCCCAAATATAAAAGTAGGGACTCTTAAAACTGGAAGGAAAAAAAAGCATAAAGTCATTTACCCCATCTTCTCAGTTCTGCTCAAAATCTCTCTCTCAAGCCAGCATAAAAAGTATGAGACCAAGTAATAAAATGAGAATGACTGAAGTACAATCAAGGGACACACACATACAATCAATAATAGAATCCTGCCAACTCTCCTTTCAACCTTTCAAGATAGCTTTTTTTTAATTTTTTATTTATTAACTTCTTTCCATCTCTATTTCCAAAAACATAATGAAGGGCAACAAAGAATCACATCTGGATTTCTTAAAAATCTTCTTAACAATCATGCCTCTAGGCAGCCTCCTTCCAGCTTTCCACCCTATAATCAAAGTGTCATTTTAAAAGCAATTTTGATCAATTGCCTACAGAGCTTAAATCGCTGCAGTGACTATTGCTCTAAAGTCCCAGATTCTAATCGTGGTTTAGTAGGCCCTCCTGGCTCCAAGCACTGCTTCTATCTGAGCCTCAGCTACCTCAGATTTTTCTGTCGCAATTTTGTTCTCTAAAACTTAGTCATCTGAATTTTGATCCCAAACCATCATTCTCTCCATTGCGGTCTGGCTCACCTACTGAAGAGACAACTAGCCCTTAAAAATGATGACAATACAGAGAATTTCCTGCCCTCCAGATTAGATCCTTAGGATATGTATTCTCCATCACCTTATCTTTCTTAATACTTATCACAATTAAGATTATTTGTTCAATATCTGTATTTTCTACTTTTTTAAGATCTGTCAGCGTAGGACTGTAAGTGGTTTATACAGCTGTCTATAGCAAGTAGTCTAACAGTATTAGATAAACAATGGGTGCTTAATGCCTGGTAAATTAATCGAAAAACAGCTTACGAATGTCGGCTGGGGCCTTACTAAGGGGCTGTGAATACCAAGTTAGAGAATTTGGACTTAATTCTGCAGAGAATGGAAAGCAAGTGAATGTGTTTGAGCAAGGAAATGACAGAACAAAAACTATTGTTTAGAAACAATAATTTAACAGCATTCTGGAGAATGGTCAGACGAAAGGCTCCTACAATAATCCAGTTATGACTAAGCATAACCTAAACATACTGTGTGGGGAATGAGCAGTGAGAATGAAAAGAAATGGAAAGATGTCCATTTTTTTCCTTATGTGACTTGGGTGTGGTTACTTCATTTCCTTAGGCCACCTCTTTTTTCATTTCATAACTGTAACAGGGGCATCATGTCACTGCCACCAGAGCTCCGTTATCAGTGTGTCAGTGGTGGCCAAAGTTATGGGTTTTAATGAGATCAGTCCAGAAATGTCCATGGCAGAGACCTGAAAACCAAACATTTCATCATTCTCTTTGATTGACCCCCTCCTCTTATTTTTCCTCTTTTACGTCTGTCTATAGGTGTCTGTAGATAACACCTATATTTACATCTATACCTATCTGTCATTTTACAGTTATAGTCTTCTTTATGCTCCATATTCCCAGTCAGTAATCAGGCCAGTCATACACATAGCTTCTGCTCCTCATAAACCAATGATTCTCGAATGTTTTCCTGTACTCTCTGATTGTCAGACCTACATATTCAGCTTCTTACTAAACATCCCTGATCAGATATTCCATAGTCACCTTTAACCCAGTACATCCTGAGTACGTCCTTTATTGGATATGCGGAGAGTGGGGATAGTAAAATATTTATGTGTGTGGTTAATAGTTTGTATAAAATTTATGGAAATTGCTTTCTATATAATATTTAGCATGAAGTATTCTTTTGGCTATGTGCTGATGAGAAAACAAGGAGGCAGAAGGGCAGGATAACACACTCTAGACCAGTGACAAGCACTTTGCCCAAAGGGACAGAAGTTAGTAAAAAGTAGAAACATAACATTTGCTCTAAAACACCAATTGAAAAAAATACCAACATTCCTTCTGAACTACATTTAGAAAAGGCTATAGTTAAAAAGCCTAAAAGCATTCCCTAAAATGGATCCATTTTTAATGCAATTTTAAAAGCTTACATTATTCTTAAATAGTATGCAAATGGAAGTCTCAGTTTTCTTTATTTATTAATGAATTCAAAATATTCAAAGTGGCTGCTCTTGCTATTGAAAGGCACTAGATGGCCAGATGCTGATCCATGGTTAATCCAAAAAAAAAAAAAAGCTGTTAGCTTTTCAAAAAAAGGTATGAAACTGTGAGAGTAGCGTTGCCTTTCAAGTGTTTCATCTGTCAACCTCAAAAATAAACTAGCTAGTTATTTTATCAGCAAAATGGGTTTATTCAGGACTAGCAGAGAATTGTAAATCGGGAGAGGCAACAAGCTATAGTGAATCATAGGCAAATCAGGAGACACAAAGGAGGTCAGCTTTTAGTAGGTTTTAGGAGGAAACTGGGGAGGGTTGTTTTGGATAAAAGTTCACTGGAGAAGAACAAGAATCCAAGATTGTAGCAGTTTCTCAGTGGCTGCAAGGGACTGTAGTGCACTGTTGCTAGAGGGTGGAGGTGGATCTCTCTTCCTTCTCTTAAACACAGGAGATGAAATCCCCACATGAAATATGCCCTCCCTACTAGAAGAAAAGTAACATTCTTATCATCCTGGAGAGGAAGTTGAGACCAAGAGAATTTTATACAAAGAATTCTACACAAACAGACCTTGTTAAAATAATTCTTATATTCCTTCTTCCTGCTAGTTATGCAGACGTGGTACGCATGTGAGAGCTCTCCCTTCAGGGTTTCCTGACTCCACTTTAAATAAGTTTTCCTTTATTTTCACACATCATCTCAAATATTTGTGTTTCTCTGAGTTGTTCAATCAAATGGTGCACCTGTGTATACTGTAATTTGTCCATTTTATTCTCTATTTTAAGAAGTCTAATCTTATATACAACATCTGTATCTTTTTCATGCTATGTAACTTTCACAGAGCTCAAACAATGTAACTAATACATACAAATAGTGCAATCTGGCTTCTGCACCGAATAAATTAAACACTTAGATACTCAATACATGCTTGTCCAATGAGCTAAGCACTCCATTTTGACTGCTACCCCTAAGTGTTCAGTTGGCTCCTTACAGAACAATCCATTGATCTTTTTTTATTCCTTAATATTTATCTTTATTTCTATCTGCCATGTTCCTAGCCACCTGGCTACACATTTATCTGGACAGAGATCTCATGCTTTGTCTATACCTCTGGGGTTTTTTAATGCCATTTCTGCTGCTAGAATGCCTGCTGAGCCACGTCCCTATCACTCTGCCTGGTGGAAAACTAACCTAGCATTACAGTGTCCTTCCACACACGTGCAACACTTAACTGAAGCCCTCCTTGTTCACTCTAGTTGATGATACTGTCTCCCTCCTCCAGACACACATTTCATTTGCATCTCTCATACTGTTCTCTTTATCCTTGCATTTTAACTTTTTAGAGTTTGTCATTCCTTCTAAAATACAAAACCCTTAATGATAGGATCCATATCTGAGTCACAAGCATCTTGTGCAGTGCTTTTTACACATAAATATATGTATTTTTAAAAGAATGCTTTATTTTGGTAAGACTCTTTTCAATTGGCCTTCAGGTCATTTAACTTATAGTTTAATATGGTTTTAAGAAGCTTGATATGAAGGAACAAGAAATCAGAAAATACAAAAAGCAAACACAAGTCTCCCTAAACTGCAGCTCCCTGGGACCATTTACATGAGAGCAAATAATTCCTGCATACCTGAAGATGTCAGCACAATGCAAGCCAGAGGGGTAACTCATGTGCATAAAATATACACTGAATCCTAAATAAATACTGTAATGTGTTATTATTTATTAATAACATCTTATTTACTATGCAGTTATAAAGATCCAATTAATTTACAGGGAGAGTTAACTTTTAATAAATTATTAATAACTATTATTAACAACACATTATTAATTATTCAGTTATATTAAATAAATGTTCAGAGAGTGAACATTTACAAAGCATTTTTGCATCAATTATAATACTGAATCTTCACAATAACACTAAATGATGTGAGATTTAAATCTACCAGATTTTACAGAAGGAAAAGCTCAAAGTCACTGGGCCCAGTAAGATGTCCCAAGATGAAAAAGTAGAAAAATCAGTTCTAATTTTTAGTGCCCTAACTTCAGTAAGTAAAACATAGTCCCCACTTACTGCCTAATGAGGCACTGAAAAGCTGTACTTAATAAACGAACACGTAGTGTTTTTTGATAGAGACTAATGGTAAGCAGAGAGCAGAACCTTCTGAGATAAAGTGATCAGGGAAGACATCATGGAAAGGATTATTTTTAAGCTAAGGATTGAAGGATGAGCCAGACACTAAAAGAAACAAAAACAGCAGAAGAGCATTGAAGTATAGAAACAGGTTTGTGCAAAGGCCTTAAGATAAATTCAGACTTCTCCCCACGGCATAAAATATCCTTCATGAGGTGGCCCCCAAGTACGGATTACTTACCACTGCTCTACCACCCTTCACATTCAGAGATAACATCCCAGACATTTCTTGAACTGACTAGGCCTTTATACTCCTGCATATGTTATTTCCTCTACCTGAAATAGCTTTTCCTGGCACCTCTACACGGAAGAAAAATACATTTAATCTAAAAAAAACTTCTCAGGTGACATTAATTCTCTCATAGTTTCTCCATCTCCCCTCACTCCCGACTAGCTAAATGAGTCTCTCCCATCTATGTTAAAACTGCTCTCATTTTTACTAACAACTTCAATGAAGAATGATTTACATAACATCACATCACCTGTTTTAAATATAACATTCAGTGACTTTTACTATATTTACCGTTATGCAAGCATCATCACAATCTATTTTTAGAATGTTTCCATCACTCAAGAAATAAACCTCATGCCCACTTACAGCCCTTCCACATTCCTACTTTCAGGTCTGGGAAAGCACTAATCTACTTTCTATCTCCATGAGAGCTGCCTCTTCTGGACATTTTATATAAATGGAATCATACAATATGTGTTCTTTTGTGTCTGGCTTCTTTCACTGAACACAATATGTTTATTTAAAATTCATTCAAGTTGTAGCATGTTCATTACTTTTATTGATAAGTAATTTTCTATTGTATGGAAACACCAAATTTTATTCATTCACTAGCTGATGGACATGAGGCCCAAACCACTTCTGTCTATTGTGAATGATGCTGTCATGAGCAGACATTCACATTATTTGTGAGGACACATGTTCTCTTCATTTCCTCTAGATCGATACCTAGGAGTGGTATTGCTGAATCCCGAGGTACCCGACTCTCGCTTTACTTCTGTGCCTTCCACTCATCCTTCCAGTGCCACACACACCCCATTTTTTATTGCTGTGATTTGTCTTTGTTTTTACATGGCTATCTCCCCCTATTGGGCTTTAAGCATCATTACAGCAAGCAGCATGGCCCACCAATTTCTTCAGCCTCGACAAAACAGCAGTTACAGGTACACAGTAGAGACTCACAAATTTGCTAAACTCTGATCCCAGATCCCCTTCTCCAAGATGGAGGCATTCGTGCTCACAGCTGCAAGGAGTGATTGCCTGCTGAGGCTCACAGAGGAGCCCCTCCCTGGAAATTGCCCTTCATCAGGACGATGGTTTGCACAAGGGCATTCTCTCTCCTTCACTGGCGGCTCAGATCCAATGACTGATCTATGGAAGGATACAGAGACTTGGTTTCTTGTCTCTGTTAAGGGCATCCTTTATGGGCATTCTAGCTCCACAGCATCCTGGGTGACCAGCTGAGGCCACTGCTGCCACTGTACCCAGTTCATATCCTCTTTCTGCCCAATCCTGCTGTCCCTGCCCTGTCCCGACCTATGTGGTTGCTGAGAGCACTCCCCAATAAACCTTCCACAAGTAAATCTCAGTCTCAGAACCTGTTTCCTGGGGTACCTGACTGCCCACTTTATATGAGGACCTCAAACAAGGAAGCTGGATGTCAAGGAGATAATAACCTTCAATATGTTTATTTTCTTCACAGGCAGTTAGTAATAGTCAGTCGTTTGTGATATAGTCATAACTTAGAAATAATTTAGGTTCTACCTGACCATTAACGATCAGTTTAAGCCCCTCCTCATTCAATGGCACTTCAAAATCAAAAGCCCTATCTGATATTTCAGTAAATTATTAAGAAGAAGGAATAGTAATGGTCTCAGGATCTCACTGAACATTTGATTAATTTATACACCCAATTGTCCTGCCTAGTGTCTTTATTTTGAATTATATCACTCTAGACAAAACCTTCCCTCAGTTTTTACAAAAATGTCATGCACTGATGAGTAGAGTGGACTTTGTTGAATATCTGAGGACACCAAGAAAGGGTTGACATTTTAATAAAGCAAATATTTTCCATTGCATATTAGATTTCCCTGGGCTTAAACTCCCTTTTGGCCTTCCCATCAGGATATTTTTTCCTATGGCCATTTCATCCCAAGGAGTGTGTCACCCTCATGCCATTTTACTGGCATTTGTCTTCCCCTCCTTTTCCCAGTCTCTCACTCACTTCTCTTCCTTTTCTCTCCTACCCCTCTCTCAAAAGCACATTCCTCCCATTTTCTTATGCAGACAGGAAGGCTCTCTGTTGTCTTTATACACATACACTCAGTGTCCCTTTTGTATTCCAAACAGCTTTTAAGACTTTCTCCTAAACAAAGACAGCTACCTCCTAAAAGGAACTCTAGCTTCAGCCATTAAGGTAATACATTTTCCATCTTCACTACATAGAAATGCATTAATTCATTCTGAGAAAACACTAATACATTTATTATTTAATGCTTCTGAATAAGTGATTATGCAGCCTTTCTGATTTCTTTACTTTTGACATTCTATAGAACCAGGGCAGACTGCCTAAAAAGTTTTATTATTTTTGGATAAAAGCACTGTGTCAGAGGTCTGCAAGACTACCTTCAGGTTCAGTAATTCACTAGGAGGAGACACAGGACTCAGTAGCTTGTATACTCATGACTATGGTTTATTACAGTGAAAAGATGCAGAGATGTGACAGCAGTATGGGGGATGCCAGGCTCAAGTTTCCAGGTGTTGCCTTCCAGTAGTCACACAGATGCACTTAGCTCTCCCAGCAATGATGCATGGCAATACATGTGTAGTGCTGCCAACCAGGGAAGCTCACTCCAGCCTTGAGTCCAGAGTTTTTACTGGGGGTTAGTCAGTTACTTAAGCAGGCAGAACCTGCACAACTAGCTTGGCTACTCAGAATCCAGAATCCCCAAGCAAAAACAGGTGTTCACAGTAAATCACATTGTTAACATAAACTCTCTGGTCAGACTGTTACAGCATGCCCCAAAGTCTGCTCAAACATACAAAAATACTCACCAGGAAGACATTCTAAGGGTTCAGAACTCTCAACTCGCATGGGCCAACCAAGGCCCAATCCTAGAAACAGGCTCTTCTTGGGAATGTGCAGGATTTGGGAAACCCAGTCCTTCTGAGTTGACCCTTTCCTGCACAGGAATTATGGTGACTTCAGCATCTAATATCAAGCTTCTAGATTCCTATTCATTTCATTTATTTATTCATTCATTCAGGCATTGTAATAAAACAAGTATCCCAGAAATACATCTAAAGTCAGCCATATGGTATGTCATTATTAACTAAAGTCCACCAAAGAAGACACCAAGCCCAGAAAATTACTAGCCTCACATGTGCTCCACATCTGAGGACAATCACACATTCTATAGCTTTCCTGATGGAGGTACAGAATTAGACCTCGTCTAACCCTATTGGATACTTACCAGGGTCTTTTCTGCCTGGTTCTGCCCATTGTTTTGTCCTTTTGTGTACATCATGGTTAGTGCCATCAGCATTAGTGAGAATATTGAAGCTTTGAAGGGTGGAGAAAGTGAGGAGGCAAATCAGCGCGCTTTCCCGAGACAATGCCATTTGTACTAGAACACTGAGAAATAAGGTCAGTTTCTCCTTCATAGGCCACAGAGTTTGCCAGGACTGTAAATTGGGGGTCTGTCTACATTCACTGCTCTTTGTACAAAGCAGATTAATAAAACTGAGCCAGTGAAATATACGGCAGAGAAAGAAGCAAGCAGTAAGTGCCTCCTGCTGACATAACTAGTAAACCTGCCCCTATTTTCAGAGCTTTGTTTGGTGACCTCTGTCCTTGCTCTATCCCTTCCTTACTTCCCTCTCTCCCACCATCTCTTTCCTCCTTCCCTTTGTTCCTCTTCTTGCTTCTTCTCTTTCTCCTTCCATCATTTTCTTCCATTCTTTAAATATTTACTAAACTCCACTGTGTTTCAAGAGCTGTCCTATACCTCAAGAATCTAGTGGTAAGTGAGACCAGCATGGTCACTGCCTTCATGAAACTTACTGTCCAGCAGGAACGAGCCTTCAAGCATAAAGCCTTCAGTGGCCCGCTGCTCTTCACATCCAGACACCTACTTCACCTTCATTCTTATCTTTGGTCACTCACTATCATCTCTGTCTTAATGCTCAGCACCTCAAGATACACTAAGCAAGAAAGTACTGACTTGCAGAGCCTCACACATGGGCTTTCTTGGTCTGAGCTTTGCATTCTGCATCCTGTTGTAATATCCTGTTTACTTAGACCCTTGCACTTGACCTAGTTTCTTCTATTAAGCCTTTAGGTTTCCTCTTAGCACTAATTCAGGGATGGCTTCTCTGCCTGTCTCCTAAGATCAGTACAACTTCTGAGACACATCTGTGTTGACATGTGGAAGCCGCAGGCATTGCAGCTATCATTTCAGGCTCCATGCCTGAGCCACACAGGGAAACCTTTCCTCTGATACATCAGATATGCCCACCGGAAACCATTCCTTTGAATTCTTCTAATTGTAGGATACACTAGAGTAATTCCTGCAGCAAACAACTGCTCTCTTAGGAATTAGAAGGAGAATATAAAACAAAGAATCAACACCTCACGCCTGCCACTCTAGAGGAAACAGGCATAGGGATTTCTTTTTTTTATTAATCTGTTTGCCCCTTTGTTCCTCCACTCAACATCCAATCATTGTTTAACTCTATAGTGCCCCCACATACAAACGTTCTCCTCTCAGGGAGTCTCACGAAGTCTTTTTCTTGGCCATTGTATTAGTTTCCTATGTTACTGCAGTAACAAATTACCATAAGCTTGGTGGCTTAAAACAACACAAATCTGTTCTCTTACATTTATGGAGGTCACAAGTCTGAAATAGGTCTCACTAGACTAAAACCAAGATGTTGACAGTGTTGTCTTCCTCTGAAGACCCCACAGGAGAAGAGAATTCATTTCCTTGCCATTTACAGCTTCCAGAGGCTACCTGAATGTCCTGGCTCATGGTGCCTCCCTCCATCTTCAAGGCCATCTCTTCAAATCTCTTCTCTATCTTTCTCCCTCTATGTCTGTCTCTCTCAGTTCTGCTTTCATGGATACATCACCCTCCCTCTTATTAAGGACCATGTGATTACACTGGGCCCAGGATAATTCAGACTAATTTCCCTATCTTGCGATTCTTAATCACATCTGCCAAGTCTCTTTTACTGTGTAAAATAACATACACATATTTTCCAGGGATCAGGACATGGACATCTTCGAGGGAGTACTGCTCTGTCCAGCACAGGCGTACATGGTTTCCTCTGCAGCCACGGGAGACCTTCTTTCTACTTTGTACAGAAAGTACTTTAAACTACGTATTCTGCTCCCTTACCGTATTGAGCAATGATGCGAACTGGTCTTGTCATGACCAGAGTGCGTTGGTTTTGGGTTTTTTTGTTTCTCGTTGTTCCTTTTTTTCCCCTACTTCACTGGCCTTGCTACTAACATTATTGCATATGACCCTCTGGCACTCCCACTAGGAGGCCTGGCTCTGGGTTACTACATATCAGCTCACGCTGATATAGGAGGTAAGGGGAGTCTCTCCACCAGAGTTGAAACTATTGTATTAGGTTAGTAAGGTGGGCTGCCTTATTCTTTCCATTTCTTAGAGCAATACTGATATTAAAATACTTTTATCCTCAATTTGTAATCTGGGGAGCAAGGCGTCATTTTTAACCCCAGCCACTCCATGGACACGTTGCATGACTTTTGGTACATAAATTATCCTCCCAATGCCTCAGTTCTCCTCATTTAGATAATAACGGATTTAGATAATAATATCCACCTTGTGGATTTCTTGCAGAAATTGATGGAGGTAGCACTGGAATGCATGTGGCAGGCTGTCAGGGTTCCATACACTGCTGTTATATTGATAAGCATGACGTACATATGAAAGAAAACATGAGTTATTAGAATGGAAAGTGAGATGAGGCAAGATTATGGAAGACTTTGGATGACCACATGAGGAAGTAACGTGGTACCTGGAATCGAGCTGTAAGCCTTTCCTCAGGCAGCCCCCATCCCTGGATCCTGAAAGCCCTCCTCTTGAAGAGTCTTTCCTTTTCCTTACATTAAACTGAAGTGAAGTTTATCACAAACAGTTGGAAGATCAATTGGTTGTCTTGATCGACCTTTTCTGAAACTACAATTCAGAGATGTCTGCTTTCTCTCAACACAGTCTACAGGATGCCCTGGTAATTTCCTTCTCTTGAGTAATGCCACTCAGCTTGACCTAAATAGGTTCTTAGTTTTCCAGACAACTAATAGCTCCTAGTCTTAAAGTAGCCTTCTACCCTGAACAATGGGTCAATTAAATGTACACTCAAGTGCTAGCACTATTGATTTATTCAAATGTTAAGCTAATTAAAAAAAAAAAGAATTCTGCAAGACTACTCCCCAATCCCTACCCCTTCCTAGCACAAACACCATTTCCAAAGGTTAAAAAGCTAGAACAATAAATCTAGGAATGCTCACAGGACATTGGTGTCTCCTGTTTGTGTCTCCCTCATAGCTCTAAGCTCAAACACAATTGGTTTGCAAGTCAAAACAAGATTTTAGCAACTGCCAACTCATCTTGGCATTTGAAAAATCAAGCTGTGTTCTGATGTTTGCTTCATAAATTAGAACCAACAATAAAGATTCTGGAATCAAGGCTTAAGTGGCAATTTTGTTGATGATGCATGACGCAGAACAGAATGCATTTTGCTTCGGCCACACGGTACTATCTTTGCAAGGCTGGCAGCAGTAGGACGTCTTCTGTGTAGGATGTTAGCTAAGGTTTGCGAAAGGCCACCAATTATATACCTTCTGAGCCAAAGAGATGTTTTTCATAGCTATTTATACACTTTAATCTTAAGTGGCCAGAATTCCAGGGGTGATCAAGGACAACATGAACTTCAATAAAAGTAATAACCCTTCTCCTTTCCAATTTACACAGAAAAACTTGCTTTGGGACCAAATCAGATGCAATGATTTCAATCAGCTTTGGGGAAAGGAGTTAATTTATCATTGTCAAATGAGCAATGTGAGGCAGAGAGACACCCAACAAATTGCCCAAGGTCATGTAGACAACCACAGGATTGAGACTAACACTCATGATTTCCGATCCATTTCCTCTTTTCCAGCTATTCAGCCACTGACTCCAAATGTAATCATTCATTTTTTCATTTTTGAGGGCCTAACCTGAGCCTACTTCTCTGCTTGATAAGATCCCATTTTGCCCCTTTCCACTGCCAGACTTCCCTAAAGGTAGTCATACCTATATCCTTATTTCTTCATTCCATTGTTGAGTCCTATAATCTGATTCCCATAATTTCCCACCCTAACTAAAATTAGCCTCTAAACGCCTTCAAATAGTTCTTTTTTGACAACTCAAGGAATACACATCATCACTGTAATTCAGAACTAGAAACAAGAAAAATGGTATTTACTGTAACTTTTTTCTCCTCAAAAAAAACTGTATTGCTCCCTAGAGATAAGAAATCTGTTTATTATCACATTTGGTGACTCTTACCTCTACTCTCCCCCTTCCTAAAAACACACAAGTAGAAAGCCATAGACAAAACTACAACTTAAATTAGGGTAAAAAATTGACACCAGAAGAAACAGGAAATTTGCACGAGCACCTCACCTTTCTAACCTGAGTATCATTACAACTAAATACACAACTTCCCAATGATAAGAGAGCAGCCCTTTGCCATCATCCCAATTGGGTACTTAAATCAGAAGGATCCACAGCGAGCTTGTGCTACATCAGTTACATCAAATTTCTTCCAATAGCATACCCACGACCCCACCTGCCACTGAAATAGACACTTATCCTGGACTTCCTTTCTCAACCTATGCTCCTGAGAGCACTGTCATCCATGAATTTGTTAAATGCTCTGAAGACACAGCACTGCCTCTAGTCAAAGGACAATTTTACAATGAAAGCAGTGAGGCAATGGGCTGATGCCCTTGGGATAAGTGGAACTATCAGGTAGACCCTCATGCAACAAACAGCTAGCTTTCCTGAATGGTGGGAAGACCTATTTATTCCTATAGTGACACCTGTGAGATACCAACCTGTGGGTTGCTGTGTATTTTAGAGACACATGCCTTAAACCAGTGACCCATGAATGGTGCTGTTATTTCCACAGTCAAATTATATAGATCTGAGGGTCACTTTCAGGTTTTGTTTCCCATACCAATAACTGTGAACTCTGCTGGCCTTTCGTTTTGCGCTCCCAAGAGAATTCAGTTAGGTGAACGATAATGCTTAGACTAAATTGCAGTTGATACTGACATGTGGACATTTCTAGCTTCTTGGGCCACTGATGGAACCATTGGGAAATAGCCCCAGTATTGGCCAGACTGTTGACATTAAGTCTAAAGAAGTAATTGGCTTCTACTATAATCTGTGCTTGCAAGGAGCACAGGTAGCCCCTAGAACCTAGAAGCTGCCTGGGCTACTCTTTGTATCATCATATCCAATGGAGCAGGTTAATGGAAAATGACCTCAATTTCATATTGGCAAGACTACCAAGGACTCAAACCCCACAGGAATGAAGATCACATCTCCTTAAAGTAGAATCTCTATCTAGCTGAGGCATCTCAGATTAAAGGAATGCACAATATGTAGAAATGAAAGACACTGGTCTCTTCTCTCTCTCTTTAAACACAAGAATAATCTGGGTATACTTAACTAGCTTAATCTTCTCTATTTCCACTATTATATACTTGATATATTACTGATATTGATAGCTACTATTTAGTTTATAGGTTGTACAACAGTAAGGAGTAACAGAGAGGGGTATGATAGGTCTAAAGGAGATTTAGCATCACCTGGCGCTTGTGGGTGATGAAGATGAAGATCTTTAAAGGGGCTTCATGATATCATAACCACTGAGTGCAGTAGCTTTACGTGATTTTGAGTTTCTTACTACAGACAAAGTAAACACATTAAAGTCGTACGTATGATTGTTGGATCATGTGACACAGTAGCATCTATAAAACTATGAGGAAGAAAGGCAGTTCAAAATGTTTTCAGCGACCTTAATTTGCAAAGTTAGTATTACATTGCTATTCCTATTTTACAGATAAGAAAACCAAGCACCGTACTACAGAGACTGTAATACAGCTGGCAGTGACGAGCGTGTTGGGAGTTATGGCCATAACCGAAGGCTGCAGCTATTTGAAGGGAGTTAGGAAATTGGAGGGGGTGGGGGGAATGAAGCACCAAGAATATCTCATTTCTCTTCTTGAAGTGTTTCATCTGTATTTATTTGCCCCTAATTTAATTACAAATCCCTTTAAGTTAAGCCCTATATTTTGAATTTCTTAAGCACCCATAATCTAAGCATGTCATCACTAAATTGAATTACAATTCAGAATAGACAGAAGCCTTATTCTAGTAAGGATATTCCACTGTCCCTATTCTAGGCAGAAGCCTAGTATCCTAGTTTGGTACTTTGCACCCTTATTGACTTCATTATAAATACAGTTGTTTTAGGAGAGAGATGGCAATCCAGACATTTTGATATGTATGTTTAGTATCTGCTTCTTGATTAATGAATCTCAAAGATGGGAAGGAGTAAATGAAACTTGATTTGAAAGCTAATGAACAATAAAGGAATTAAGGGATTCCCTAAACAATATTGCCTACAACCTAATATCTTTTTATTTATTAATTCAACATGTGGCTCTTGAGCAATATCTCTAAGCCAGGTACATTGATAAATGTTCTATTTCCGAAAAGCATATAAGGGTACTCTGGGACTCCATGTATTTAATTACATCCCCCTCCATTCCTATAGTTGAAAAAACTTTGTCTATCAATGTTTATATTTTCCATTATTACAAATTAATGTAATGTAGAATTCTCAAATGATACTTCTGATTGTCATGGCATACCCAGAGGGACTGACTTAGTTGACATAATTTAAATCAAACGTTAAGTAATTTGACATTTTAGCCTTATTAGTCCTTAAATGGGAGATTTTGTGATTTTTATTTAAGCTTCTTGAAATATGGAAAATAGCTCACAGATTTCCAATTTGCTTCTCTTTAGTAACTTTAGGTTCCAAGGAATTGAGGATAAGAAAATGGGGAGTCAGACAGTACATAATATTTCATCTTCCTTTGCTTTTAAACAGGCACACCTGTCTGTCTTCCTTTTCCTCTCCTTCACTCACCAGGGATGGATTTAGAACCATAAGTCAGTTTCCAGATGGGCTCCTCTGGGAAGAATATCCTAACACCCACTTCCCTTCCCAGGTCTAGGGTAGACTTCGCGCCTATAGACTCCCATTGACAATGGTCAACAAAAAGATGTCAGAACTTACTGTGCTATGTGGAATTGTTTTTCATCTCTCTCTCATTAAAATGTGAGATCCTTAAGGTTAGGACATTCTTTTATCTGTTTCTTCACACCAGGAAAATTCCTTGAACCTGGTGAGCACTCAATAATTGCCTATTAAGGAAACGAAAGAGGGTAAGTGACGTGTCAGAGGGTTATATAGTTAGTGACAAAGTTGAATCTGAAGCATTTTCCATAAGCATGTCATATCTCACTGTGATGTATTTTCAACAAAGTAAAACACTCTCATTGGATTCTCTATCATGAGACAGGCCGTGTCTGGTAGGTATATTTCAAGGTCTTATGTTTCAAAGGTATTGTTTATGTTCTCTTTTTAGCAAAAAATAAAAGTGAACAACAATATACATTAGCAGTTTGATTGACAGGCAAAGTGTTTTAAGCAGAGGTTGCCAACCTAATCTTAAATGAGAAATCCTTTTTTAATGCAAAAAATTATAAAAGCTTAGCACATGATAATTGTAGTTTTAGTATATACTGGAAAAAACATACACACACAACATACCTCCTTATGCTAGTGACAATGCATGGTCCTTAGAGAACTACACTCCATAGGCTGGGAGTCACAAGTTTAGTTGAAAGATCACTAAACCGAAAGTAGAGAAATTTGATTTCTGGTTCAATTCTGCAACTGCCTATATGACCTTGGCTTAGGACTTGCCCTTTCTGAGTCTCACAGCTCTTTTACCTACAGATGAGGCACTGGACTAAAGACTTCTATGTCAGGCTTTGCACTGCACAATTGCACAACCCCAGGAGTAACATTCACATAGATGACAATGCAAATGATGACCCTTGGAGCTGTACAATGATGCCGCTGCTTAAGAAATTTCCAGCCATAATAGGCTGGCTCTAGATAGGCTCTATTCTAAATGGACAATGGGAGAAGATTTCAGTCACTTGTTCCTAAGAGTGTCAGCCATTCTCATTACCCTCTTGCTGTCCTTCATAGCTGACTTGACAACTTGGGAATCATGTCAGGAAGATCCTCCAGTTCCGATCTGACATTGACATCTTTTATACGAACCACTCCGACATTTTACTTACACTTTCCCTTTCCTCCTGCCTCCAATCTCATGTCTCCTCTTCTAAAACATTCTTTATAGGCAAAATGACACAGAACAGGTCTTTCGGAGTCCCCTAAGGGGGCCTTTCTTCCTAAGGTTAATCAGGCATTCTTAAGCAGCTGTTAAAAGCTCCAAGGCTCCAAGGCTTTCCAAAGCCAAATGCACACTTTCTCTCTGAACCACATGCGGCCGCTCTATCAGTTCCAGAAGCGATGATCGTGGAGATTAGAGGCGACACATTAGCTCACCTCTTCCACCCACCTCCACCCCACCCCCGGCACTGCTCTGGAGAAATAGTGACACTGGACAGGAATCCTGCCCTCTTAACTCCTCCTTGCCACTCTCACCACTAAACTTTTAGGAACATGTCTCTCATATCCCTTTGAAAAGTATTCTTGAAATATAAGCCCTGAACTTTCTTATAAAGCACACTTGGAAGGAAGGACTACGAAAAAGATGGAAGGAAGAAAAAATAGTAGTGAGAAGAGAGGGCCAGGGAGGAAAGAAGGAAATGCAACATTTCAGGCATGTTGGTCAACAGCTTCACTTACATTATTTTATCCTATCACTATCTTGTAACTTATGCATTGCTATTTTTCCTTTGAAAATATGATAATCAATGCTCAGAAAGGTTAAAACATGTGCATAAAGTCACACAGGTTTGACATCATATTTCATGTGGTATCCACACGTCTTGTTAAAATAACAAGGTCTAGGACAGAGAAAGAAAGGAAGCACCAATTATTATAAAAATGTTCACAGAATTTTTAATGTATGTATATTTACTTCTTTACATTGATTTGACCAAAGCCCATCATTTTACACATGATAAAAATGAGGCCCAAAGAATTTTATGCAAATGCCTAACATCACACAGTGATTTACTGGCAGGGACGTAACAAGAACTCTGGTATATTTAAGTACCGACAGTGCAATTTGTGACTTTGTGTGGAGTATGGAATAGCCCTTGGAATAAGAGTGTCTTGGTCCCAAATTCTAGCTCTAGTATTTATCAGCTGCTTATTTTTGAGTCAGTTTCTTGGCTTCTCTCTACAGGTTGTTGTTAATTAGAAACAATTTTAAAAGCTCAACATAAAACTTAACTGAATTTGAAGGGGTTTATGAAGACTAGAGATGTTACATGCACCATGCTTGGCACATAGGACATATTTTAGTTGGAACTTTTTGGCCACAAGAAATAGAAACTGACTTATATTTATGGGTTGTAAAGATGCCACTAACACTCTGATGGGCATCGAAGGTCAGGAAACAAAAGATAATGGCCCCGTGGACACGGCAACTGAAGATGTAGCTACTAAGTCTTTCTCTCCATCTCTCAGAAGACTCCTCTTTGCTCCTCTCTTTGAAACCCTACCCCCGCTATTTTTCATTCTGTGTTAAATAAAATTCCTCCATTTGTTAAATAAAATTCCTCCGTTTTATACATTTTCGATCCTGGCCACCCCTGGTAGCTAGGTCACAGCTTTTAGTTCCAAGCTAACCACTAGCCCACCACAGTGTCTGTCTTTCTTTGGTAGCATTCACAAGATAGATAATCTGACTGGATCCTACCCAATCAATCAACCAGTAGCTTTAGATCACAGTTCCATCCATGTCCAACTAAAGGTGGCCAGTTAGGGAGACTTGAGACCCTATATGCATCATGGGGAAAAACTAAGTTTCTGTGGTCAGACCAACCTGGATCTGATTCTAGATTCCTCTACTTACTTACTGTGTGAATTGAGTAAACAGCTTAACCTCTATTAGACTCTACTTTACCCTTAAAATGGGAATAACAATAGTATTTTCTTCAGAAGGAAGTTATTAGAAATAAAAAAGATACATGTAAATCATGGAGCATTTATTAAGTGTTCAAAACTGCTAACTAGTAAAAAAAAAAAAAACAAAAAACCAACAAGGTGCATATCCAGGGCTGTGAGAGAGAAAGCTCTCTCCATCTTTTTCCTTCTTCACCTACCTAATTCCTATTCATCTTTTAGCTCTCACCTCAGCTCTCATCCAGAATGCATCATCTAGTATGCTTTAAGCTAGTTTACATATTCCTCCCTTCCACTAAGTTTCCTTAACTTTATCAAATGCATATCTCACTAAAATCATTTGTTCTTTTAATTGCATTTTATTTTTTTCAGCTTTATTCAGATATAATTGACTAATAAAATTGTAAGATATTTAAAGTGTACATTACAAAGATGATTTGATATATATGTGTGTATGTGTATACACACACATTATGAAAGGATTCTCCTCAAGTTAACTAGCATCCGTCACCTCACATATAAGCCTTTTTTTGGACGAAAACATTTAAGTTCTATTCTTAGCAAATTTCTATTATGCAATGCAGCTAAAATCACCTGTTTACTATCTGAATTTACAACTAGTATATGAGATACCCTAGGGCAGGGAATATGTCCTGGTCAGCACTTTGTCACCAGAAGACAGGACAATGCTGCATGTAATAGTGCCCAATGCGTATCTATTGAATAAATGAATTCATGAAGAAACACCATGAAACAGCACCTCACTTCAAAAGAGAGGTACATTGGGAAATGTAGTTTTGAAAGAAGACAGAAGCAAATTCCATCTAAATATCACTAATTAACACATTCTGGTTGAAATTAAAAGTGCTCTTTTTGATTGAGGAGTGTTTCTGATTAACTGTGTGACTCTAGCTGGGAGTCCCCAAGAAGAGAAGCAACAGATAGAGTAGATTTTGAACACCTGTCTAAGGGATGACCCAGTTGTTTGCTTCTGCTGTGCGCTTTGGTCCAAGAATGGCTAAGATTCTCACTGAAGAAGAGAACTCAGGAGTTTATGTTCACCTTTGTCAGCAGCCTCCAAGCCACCCTCTCCTTCAAGACTCAGTGGTGTTAATGCCCCTTTTCTCACGCGGACCAGCTATTTGCCTATCATTGTGACAGTCTCTGTTAGGTTCAGAGTTCATCAAAGCCCCCACTTGTGGGTCCAGCACTGAAGATATCAAAAAAAGCAAGACTCCCCTGAGAGCCTTCCTCCATTTATAGAAACCCTCTCTGTGAAGCCCAAGGAAAGAGGCCATGGCTTTGGAGTGGTGTTTGTCTTTTAAATATTCAGTAACATACTTGTTTAATTGAGGGGGCTGAATATGGGAGATCTTCTGGAGAATAAATAAGTAGAATGCATCATTGGCTTCTACGCAAATTTATCATACTTTTCTCCAACTACCTTGCCTCAGGCTGGAATAACTGTGGCAAAAAGAAAGGACAGAGTATTGATCAAAGACAATGGACAATTTATGTATGTATTTCCTAATTAGCCATGCACCAGAGATATGACATGACCCACAATGCTGCTTTACTAATTGCATCCCACACTGACGTTGCTTGTCGAGCAACCCGTGTCTCCGCCCCCAGGATTACTGGGAAGTAACAGCCCTGCAACAAGGTCTGACTTTCTTAAACATGTACAGAACTCACTGTGAACTGCTCTGACTTGTATTTTTATTTTTTCTCAGAAGGACTTAATAGACTTGTTATGCAATTACCTAAGCATTGGATTAAAATTCATGAAAAGTACTGTGCAGTCTTTTCTATAACAAACATTTATTGTTGGTGTTTTAGAAATCTTATCTCTGCAGAATTCAGGCCACATTGGAGGCATTATTCAATTTAGCCTGCCGGTGCTCAGGGAGATACCAGGTTAAGTATAATTCCTTTCTGTTTTACCTCTAGGGAAACTGAGGCATGAAAGCTTTTTGGAATATACTTGAGTCAGTGATACAACAAAAAGAAGTCACAGAAATCCTGGAACCCTACCCACAGAATTAAACTAGAATTCCTTAAGTAAAACTGTCACCAGTGTCCTAACTTTTGCAGTATTACAACACAGAGGCCACACTATCACACCATAAATGCAGCACTCTTACTTAGTAAATAGGAAAGGGTTTGAGGCTCTGCTAAGTAGGTTAAGAATTAGCTCCAGGGCTAAGGCAGTGCCTTAAGGTTCAGTAATGGAGTGATGATGTAATACTGTGTTTTCCAGAGTGTGTTCTGCAAAAAAAAAAAAAAAGTAAAGGAAGGAAGAAAGAGAGGAAGAGAGAAACAAAGAAACAAATAAAGAAATCCCAAATAATGCTCCATGAGAAAAATCAAATAAACATAAAAATCACCCCTGTATGTTGTACCTTCTTTTGAAAATGCACACGTGCATATAGAGGACTTTGAGAAATCATAAGCAGTGCAAAAACATATAAAAAAGATACTTCATGAGTCTTTTTGGGTTCTTTGATTGTGAGCAACAGACATGGCCTCTGGTTCACTTAACCAAAGACATTTGCTGGAAGATAGGAGATAAAGAGCTCATGGATTCTAGCAGGGAATAAAGGAGTCCTCTAGAAGGACAGAGGCCAGTCAAGGCAGATTCAGGCATCTTTGCAGATGGACTTTTCATGGACTTTTTTTAGGCCAAATCAATCAGATATCTTGGCTCCAGCTTTCTTCCCTCTTCCATCCCTGTGTTTATATGTATTTTACTTGAATAGAGATCAGACCGGCTTCGTTGGGAGTCAAAGGACAAAAGCTCTGCCTGGGACGTTGCACTGAATTAGTTTGACCTTAAACAAATCAGTAAAAGAAGTGATTACTATGCATGATGAACAAAATTACTTCAGTGATTGTAGCTCTGAAATTATAATCTAAAGAGAATTTTAGGCCTTTTACATTTCATGACTGTCTTAAGAAATCTCCTGAATGTTTTTTCAGTTATTTTCCCAAACCTCTTTCTAAACTGTGCTGCACTGTGAGGCTCAAGGCAGTTTAGTTTAGTTTTCCTCTGAAATGTTTTTCTTTGTGAAATCTGAAATGTGGTCAAAATAAAGCAAAGAGGGATCTGACCTCTAAAATGGAAAATTTCTCTTATTGTAAAAGCCAATAATAAAAAGTAGGTGGGAAAAAAAAAGATAGAATCTTATTTTATGTTTGGAGTCCAACTCCCAAAACCATATGCATCCATCAGCTGGCCATGCCCCAGCGTTTGTTTGCTGTCACACACAGTGAAAGGATTAGTTGCTCTTTGGGCCAGTTGAGGCTTAATCTTTCCTCCAATGGTTTAATAATAAGAGTACAGCAGGCAAAAAGCAGAGTGAGCTCTCCTCACCCTCTCTTTCCTCTTCTATTTAAAGAAAAAGAATATTAGTCAAATTCCAAGTCACCAGTTTGGAGGCATTTTACAATGATAGGTCACTGTACACTAAACTATGAAATCAGTGAGTGTGGTTCTTTTCCTCTTTTATCCACATAACCATTACAACAAAGTGACCAGTGGCATCTTCTCACCTGACAAGCTCAGCCCTGTCTCTAGTGTTCTCCGCTCTCTTCTGCACCCTTTCTATGGATTGTAAGCTTTTTCTAACTGTCATACATGCTCTTATCTCTTTGCTCTTTCCATGTATCTGGAGACAAAAGAATACTGTGGCCTTTACCCATTCAGGACAGGCCCAGGGAGAGGTCAGATCCTAATGTTGGGGAGATGGTAGAGATAGGTAGACCCCAGGTCAGACTACCTTGACTAGCAGAGCTTGTGAGATTTCTACTTGTAAGACTGGACCCAACCTATTAACACTGAAGTTTATTTTCCTTGTTAAGATTCTTATTTGTATACCCTTTTCTTCAATAATATTTATTAATAAAGACCTCTCATGCAGGCTAAGGGGTACAATGATATATGAAAACCTGACTCGACCTTGGAGTGTTTATAGTTCTATGGATGACATAAAAGTCAATCATAGGTAGAAATATAATATTTTGAAAAATAATCAAGTATTTCTTCTCAAAATCATCCTCGTTGCCCTAGGAAAGTGTGAATTAGCTTAGAAAAAAATAATTCAATTGAGTTTCTGAATGGGTTTTAAAAGCTCATTACAAGGACAATTGTATTGAAAGCCAATGAAAAGAGGTTCAAAATAAAAACTTGACTCTGAATATCAAAAAGGAGGCAAAATCTTAAAGAGGTGGGTGCAAAGTTTACCCTTAACTTTACATTAGAAATGCAACTGGGGAAGAACCAGTTTTCATCTGGGGTAGAAGCTTCAAACTGGGAGAAAAAGTAAGAGAGTAAGCCTGTGGTTGGGGTGGATTGCTGAGACAAGGATCCCTGGCTCAGCCTCCTCCTCAGACAGAACTGCAGACAAGCTGAGCTACAGCAGGGCCTCACCTTCCTTACTGCATTCCTGGAAGAAGGCAAGGCTCATAGGAAAGAAAGTTCCACCCTGACACCGCAGCCCTGCTGCAGCTATGGTTGACTGATGTGTCCTAAGTACCTGAGCCTGAAGGCAGCCTCACAGAGCGCAAAAGGCCCCAGCAAGGTATGGAAAACCAACTGGGTTTGAAAGCAACGTCTACCCCCTGCAACCAAGAGAAAATTAAATCCTAAAAATAGGTCAGCAGGCCTCTGGAGTGAAAATTAGGATGAGACATAGGGCACGAATGTGGCAATCAGAGGTCATGACAGGATCAGGTATAGTAGCAGGAGATGCCAGCACAGGAAGGAACAGGTAGATACCAGCACAGGTCATAGAGAACAGAGCACCATTATGAACAAGGTACCCCATTCCTTCTCGGGTCCAGGAACTCCTATCTCCCTAAGAGAAGCGAAGGAACTGAAGGAGGGAAAGCTTTTGAATTGAGAGAAATACTGAAGAAACTATTTATCTGAAAGATGCTAAAAAAAAAAAAACCTGAAAATGATTTATGGCAAGAGTTAGTTGTACTATGAATGGAAATGTAATAAATACCAGGAGCTAAAAATCCTGTTGGACGTAATAAAGGAAATTACATTTTTGCACACATTTGCACTTCATGACTATGAAAGTTCATAATAGCACAATTTATATTTATAACCTGCGAGAGCTACTGTAAAGAAAAAGTACCGAGTGCCACACGAGTATACAATAGGTCTAGTCTGGGGTCTATGAAAAGGCTTCCCTGTGGAACTGATATTTGAAATGAGGCTTGAAGAATACATAGGCATGGAACAGTTAACAGTTACACAGAAAAAGAGAAGAACACTTTAGACACATGGTACAGCAGGTGCAAAGTCTCCAAAGACAGGAGGGAGCATGAGCTACCCATTAGAAGAGAAACTTGGCCCAGGCAGCTGTCTGATGGAGAGCATGGAGAGGTATCGGATGAGACTGGGTGTGGGTTTGGGGGCAAGAGGAAGGTGAGCAGGACCCAAATCCCGCTGGAACTTGTAAGCCATATTACACATCTTGCTTTTCATGCTGAGGAAGATGAGACCCCTTTTAAGGATTCCATGTGGGAGGGTGACACAATCATATTTGTCTTAAGAATACTATTCTATCCAAATGTGCAGAATGGATTAGAGGTGGGTAAGAGCAAAGATATGGAGATCATTTAGGGGGCTAGTGTAGTGGGGTAGGGATGAGATGATAGAAAAGGGGAAGCATTGGAGTGGAGAGATGTAGACAAACTTGAGAAAAAAATCAAATGTTAACAATCAAAAGAACTTATAAAATGGGAAAAGGGTAAAGGGAGAGAGAACTCAATAAGAAGAATGGCTGACAGCCATATGGGGCATTCCTATAAAAACTAATATTAATACTATCAAAATCACTTTATTCTCTCTCATACAATTGTATTAAAACCTGAGAAGACTGGAGGAAATATCATGAATTATGCTTCACATGACTTCCTAAATAACAATTGTTTATAGTCCAAAGTTTGAAAAGCAATTTATCTAGAAGAATGCTTCAAAACTATTAAAGCTAAAATTAATCAATTGTCTGACAGTTAACCAAGCATTTAAAAGTTAGTTGTAAATTTCCAGGTCATTTTCTAAGATGTAAAATGATAATTTTCATTTTATTTTATTTTTATATTCTATTACGTAAACCAAGAGTAGCCCACACATACACACACATAGAAAATTCTCCAATATGTAGATTCATCACATACAGTCATAATCTCATTGCTCTTTGCTTTTTTTTTTGCTTGCTCTCTAGTTTCACTTAACCCCCTTGTTTGTTTACCCAAACTTTAAGAACATAAATATGCTCAAATGAAGTATAATACTCTGTTTCTTGCCAATGTTCAGGAAATGGACTGTATGCTTTCAAAAGTTTTCTCTTTTCAAAGTGGGAAAATAGACACATCTGTGGGGTAACAAAGATGCACACATTAAAAATTCTATGCTTGTCTAGACATAATCAAACCCATTTCACAGTAGGTGTTAAATACTTCTAATTAAAGTAATTTAAGGAATTTTTAAAAATTCAAGAATGGTAGCCAAATGTTAACATTCAAAAATCAAAATTCTTATTTTCCTCAGGTTCCACTTTGGTCTCCATAGTAACCAGAATACTTACTGGTCTAACTCTCCGCTAATTGATTATATATATCTAAATAGATAGATATATAAAATAAATTTTATATATTATATATAACATACTTTATATAAATATATATGTACACATAAATATATGAGAAATATTAACAAAGGTAATAGATCTTTTTTCAAGTAGCGCACTATCTAACCTATTCTGTCTTCTCCAAGCTTCCCTCAATGTCTCCTTTCTCATAGTCTCCTAACCAGAAAAGATTGATCTTTTCCAGGTGGCTTTGACACTTCCAAGGAACGCTTCAGTGGGCATGATGGACTTGAAAGCGAAAGTGAAATACTTCTCACAAAGAGGGTAGGCTACAAAATTTGACATATTATGATATCACTTGCCAAAAGTGGATAAACTACATGACTTCCCTCCCATTAGACAAGGTAGCCATCCTTCCTTTTATCTGAGCTAAAGTATTGCTACCTGAAAGCATTTATTTGGAGATAGCACTGCACAGAAAGGCCAAGGTGACTAGAATAGATAGAAAGAATAGATCTGTCTGCCTCCATTCATGGAGGCTAGTTAGGAATTAGAAATTAATCTTATTACAAGTGATTTTTTGTAGCTCACCCCTTCAATTCTTTCTCATTGTTTCAGCTATGTCTCACTGAAACTCCTCTTCACAGTCATACAAAACACATCCTTGCAGGTCCTTTTTAACTTTATTTTTCCCTTGATCTCAAACCAGAAAAAAAATCAGTTATTCTTCCAGCATTTTATTTAGACAGAAACCACTGTAGAAAAACTAAAAAAAGATTCAAGAGAATTGGAAGTTAAAAAAAAAAAAAAGAAAAGAAAAAGGAAGAGAGAGACGGGGGAAAAGTGAGGCAATAGAGTGCAGAATTTTAATTCACCTTGAGGATTATTCATTTCAAAACTCCAGTGAATTGTCTTAAATAGTTTCCTTCCACCACAATATTAGCATTAGATTCCACTCTATCCCAGAAACTGATGTCTCAGAGGATTAGTTTTTATAAAAACTGTTGATCAGAGGAATCTTTTCCAGAGGCAGGACTTATTTTTCCTCTGAACTCCAGTTACTTTTTCATCAGTTCCAACTGGTATCATATAACCGTCTGAAAGCAATTCATGGGATGTAAAGGAAGTGGCCACTTCACAGTTTTGCACAAGTGTGTGCTAATACTTCGGTTTTCACTGTTTAGTTAACTCCTCAAATTCATTAACAGTATAAAACTTTACTTCATCTCAATCATCTTTTAGGTTAGGCTAGACTATGGTGTTACAATAGGCAACCTGCTAATGTCAGTAGCTTAATAGTGACAAGTTTTATTTCTTGCTCATGTTTAGTGTGGGAGGGAAGGGGAGTTCTGTTCATGATAAATATTGAGGGACCCAAGTTGGTGAAGGTTCACGATGTTAAGATGCTACTGCTGCAACAAGAATTTTTGAAATTTGCTGCAGCAGGGGAAATGAAGGCTAGAGAACTAAACACCAGCATTAAATGGTTCATCCTGGAAGTGATACTGGACGCTGTTGCTCACATTTCATTGGCTTTAAAAAGAGAGAGAAGTATAATCCTCCATGTTCCAAGAAGTAAAAGAGACCTCAAAATTGATGAATAGTGTCTGCTCCATTCCTTCTTCCCCAGGTTAGGCTGTTTGGGATCACAGTTTGTAGAGGGCAGCTCCTAGATGGTTACCATGCATCCTGCCCCTGGTGTTCAAGCCCTATATGCACCACACCCCCAACGACCTCCACCCTTACTCACTGACTTTGGGTGTGACCTTTGCATTCATTTAGTAGGGCTGCCATAACAAATACCACAGGCTGGGTGGCAGAAACAAAATAAATTAACTTTTTCACAATTCTGGAGGCTACAAGTCTGAATGCAAGGTACTGATCAAAAACTGACTTCTTCTGAAGCCTCTTCTTTGGTTGTAGACAACTGTCTTCTCTCTCTGTCTTTGCATATACAGTCTTTTCTCTGTTATGTCTCTGTTGTACTTTCCTCTTCTTATAAGGACATCAGTCATTGGATTAGGGCTCACCCTAATAACCTCATTTAAACTTAATTACCTCTTTAAAGGTTCTCTCTCCAAATATAGTCACTTTCTGAGGTGCTAGAGGTTAAGAATTCAACATATAAATTTTTGTGGGGGCAAGGGGAAGGGGTACACAATTCAGCCCGTAACAACCTGAGACTTGCTTCTAGGCAACAGAATACGGCAAAGGTGAAGGGATGTTGTGAATGCAATTAAGGTCTCAATTCAGTTGATTTTCAGTTAATCAAAAGGGAAATGACACTGGATGGAGCACAGCTAACCTTACAAGGGGGACTGGGACTTCTCTAGGGAGAGAACTTTTCCTGGGTAGGGTCAGTAAAGTAAGCAGCCACCCTGGAGAGGCCCACGCGGCATGAAATACAGGTGGCCTCTAGGACCTGAGCACAGCCTCCAGCCAACAGTCAGTAAAATGCTGGGCCTCAGTCAGACAGACGCCAAGGAAACGAATTCTGCCAACAACCTGAACAAGCCTGGAGGTGGCTTTTACCCCTGCCTAGCCTCCAGATGAGAATGCAGTCCAGCCACACCTTTACTATAGCCTTGTAAGATCCTGAGCAGAAGACCCAGATAAACCACATGCAGATGCCACCCATGGAAACTGAGATAATAAATATGTGTTGTGAAAGATACATGCGTTATCAACAGATCTGTGATAACTTGCTATTCAGCAGCAGAAATAAATACATAGCTATAGTGACTTTGTCACCATTTGAGGCATAGCAATCTGGAAACTTGGAAATGTGATTTCAGACACTGATTCACTCAGTCTTAACAAGTGTTAAGAAAAATGTGTGTGTTTAGTAACCTCATTCCTAGTTCCTGTGATGTCTCTATCACTTTTTTCTTTGCTTTGTTTTTCTCTCGGGTTTTCTTTCATGTGTGTGTGTGTGCATGTGTTACATGTGTGTGATTTTAAACAAAGCAGAGAGTATCTTCTTAAACTCCATCACTAGATTGTCATGCAGCATTCAATAAGCAACTTGATTGCAACTCTTGCTCTCCCTGTTTTTCTCTACAGATTGTGGAAGCTGCCAAACAAGGCTAGTTGAACTTTGGAGAGGATTAGCTTTCAGAAATTGCATCTTGCTACCTAACTACCATTTTTAAGATGTAACAAAATCCAATATTCTCTGGGTGCTCATACTGTTTCCTTGCAAAGAGTTTAGACGAATGATGAAATCATATCACAATTGATGCTTTGGGAAAGTATAAACCTGGAGACTTTAAAACATATTATTCCTAGTTTTAACATTTTACATTCTTTCAAAAAACTGTCTGACATAATAGTGGCCAAACATGTTTGTTAAATAAATAAATGGGCTTTAAATATAATTATCTAGAACAGTCATTCACTTATTTAGTAAACAGTTCTGAATGCCTACTATATGTGAGCTATGTGCTGAGAAAAAAAGGGAGGGGGATAGGAAGAAAGGAGGAAACAATTCACGTTAGGAAGGAAAACAGGGAAAGTTTAACAAAGGAGGATCCACAGATTTAGCTTTAAAGAATAAATTGAAGGTGCTGATTAGAGCTGAAGTGGGGAAAGAAGGAAAAAATAATTCAATGCAGAGGACACCACAGGAGTAAAATCTCCAAGGTATGTATGTGACTGGTTTGTTCTGAGATTGGGTAGCCCATAATACATGCTATATTCATCTTTGCTATCAATACTGAAAAATCAGAATATTTCTGATGAAACTCTAGATTTCCAGCTTTTTCTAGAAGATCTTTGAGAAATGAAGGGAAGTGACCCAGGGGGTGGTGGATGACTATAGCAAAATGGAATGATGGGTGTCATAGCCTGATGGCATAAGAATCAAAGCTGGTTGCTTTTATGGAGGATAAAAGGAACTTGGTGTGAAAGTGGCACAGAGTAGTAAGGATGCCATCTACCCTATTTTTAAGGCCTATGGTAGGAAAGGTTTGGGAGACAAAACAGCCTGCGATTGAGAGGAATGTTGGGGAAACACCTGAGAAGAGTCAGGTTTCCACCAGAACAGGAAAGTAAAGGGGAGGCTCACAAACCATTTGGGCTTAAAGATTTGCTGAGGATCAGTGCTGACATCCAGGGAGCAAGGGGAGAGTTTCAGGAGTCAGAGAGGCTTAGGATACGGGGAAAGTTCCAAAATAAGTCAGAGAAGTCACTGGGGATTAGAGTCGTGGGTATGAGATCTAACTGTGGTTTCCTTGGGATGACTGACTGGATTTGGGAGAAGGGGCTGGAGGAATTATCCCGACTATCCCAAAGCAGAGAGTGATGGGAAAGTTAGGAGTGTATAGGGGAGGAAAGACAGGATACGGAGGCTATCTCTCAGAGCAAGAAGAAGTCTGGGTCTCCCCTTTGTTACTACTGGGAAGGTGAGATATCCTACAGAAGGGTAGTCTTATTTCAAATGCAGGAACTCTCTCCTCTCCTGCTTTCTGCAGGGTGATAGTCCTATGCCAGGCAGGCTAGATGCTCTTGATTTACGGGATAGCTGCTTTGAAAATAAGAATCTACACCACAAATCTTACAAGCATCCTCAATAGTGGACAATCCTCATCCTCTGATAATTTTAGATATGTTCAGAAGTCTTTCAGAGTAACTGAATCCTTTGTTATGAAATAAAAGTAACATCATTTGTTTGCATGTCTACCTTCATGCTTGACTATGCTGTATCCGAATTTAGATATCATTATTATCTTTGAACTGCCAAGTACTTAAGAGAACTTCTTCATTGAGGTGTTGATGCTGAATATTTTAGTATCTAAAAATCTTGGATCATACCTATTTAATTACACATTCTATCTTTAAAAGTACTTATGTTTTAATACTTTCTAATAAGAATGAATTCTTCACAATTCAAGGCAATGAATATTCAATTAAATTCAATATATACTGAATACTTGTTTTATATATGAAAATAGCTCTATGCACTAAAGGGGATACAGGTATGAATAAAATATTGTTTATGTCCTTGAGAAGATAACTTTCCAACAGGAAAGCTGAAATCTGGAACCAAATCAATCAATTCAATCAATTGTCATTTTGAATTACATAATAGATTAATTGATCATGAAAAGCACAGCAATTTTATCTCTACCCTTTGAGGAAGGACTTGATTTCAGGAAATCCAATCATTTCAGGGTGATGACATCTAGCAATGCATCAATAACTATCTTCACAGTCAATTTTACTAGTCAGGGAAACACAAACTATTGATGAAACTAATCAATAAATACAAGTAATAAGAATAGAAAAGAGTTTTATTTGAGCCAAACTGAGGACTGTAGCCTGGAAGCCTGCTTCTCAGATTACTCTGAGACACTGCTCCAGAGAAACTTGGTTTTCAGCACAGTTTTATATCTTGTCAGAATAAAGAACATGAAATACATCAGGTATACATTTCTTCAAGATTTCAAAAAAAAAAAAAAAAAAAACAAAACAGACCAGCATGTACACAGCAAGTCAGTATGGCCTTGGCACCTGGGAAGGGGTCTGATCGTCAAAGAAGCACGAGCGTTGGCATCCCAGGAAGAGTGACATTTAGCCTCTATTTTTAACATGGACATTCTTTACTTTTGGTCAATGTGCCCTTTTCTTTAATAATTAAAGCAGATGTTCAATGTATATTTGATAGGCCACAAACAGCCTGTTTTGGATAGCACAAAATTCAAGTTAACTCATATATAAGCCAGAATGACTTCCCCATACCTCAATATGTGAAAATTACTTTTATCAAAATCAAAACCACAGTGAGGTATCACCTCATGCCTATTAGAATGGCTATTACCTAAAAGACAAGAAATAACAAATGTTGTCAAGGATATGGAGAAAAGGGAACCCTCCTGCACTGTCAGTGAGAATGTAAACTGATTCAGCCACTGTGAAAAACATATGGAGTTTCCTCAAAAATTAAGAATAACACTATCATATGACCCAGCTATCCCACTTCTGGATATTTACCCAAAGAAAACAAAAAAACTAATTCAAAAAGATACATGTCCCCTCATGTTCATCGCAGCTTTATTTACACTATGCAAGATAGGGCAACCACCTAAGTGCCCATCAATGGATGAATGGATAAAGAAGATGTGGAATACTACTAAGCCACAAAAAAGATGAATCTTGCCATTTTTGACAACATGGATGGATCTTATTATGCTAACTGAAGTAAGTCAGAGAAAGATAAGTGCTGTATGATTTCACTCATGTAGAATATAAAAAAGCAAATCAAAATAAAGAACAAACAAAAACAAGTAGATACAGAGAACAGTGTAGTGGTTACCAGAGAGGAAGGGGGCTGAGGCGGAGGGCAAAATGGGTAAAGGGGATCATCTGTATGGTGAAAAATGGAAATTAAATTTTTGGTGGTGAGCACACCGTAGTGTATACAGAAGTACAACTATAATGTACACACAAAACTTATATAATGTTATAAACCCATGTTACCTCAATAAAAAATAAATTAAAAAAAAATCTTTGTAGCATTATTCCAGTAGTATGGCTAGTGGACACTGTGTCTGGAAGTTCTTGGTGGCTAAATTACAACACTTACAATGACAAAATATTCTCTTACATTTAAATATTTCACATATAATTTCAAACAGAAAAGCAAAAGGGAGGCTAGGTTTCTCCCTGCGATATACATGCTATTTATGGATTGTATTATACATAAAAATACACATGCTTTAACAACATTCTCAGTAATTTTCTGAGTCCTACTGAGAAGTAAGTGCTTTGAGAACTTGACAAAGGGATAAGAAGGGAGTTTGGCAAGAAAAGTTAACAGAAGTCACATCTCATCAGTGGGAGTCAAAATAATACAATTTACATGATTCTGGGAAACGGGGGGTTTCTAAGCAGCCACCAATAACACTACATACATTAGTCAGCCTGCCAGACCCCTGGTGAACTATCAGTTTGTAGATGAAAGAAAACACTGCCTCAAAGTAACTTAAAATTGCTGTGTGGGCAGAGTGATGAATGATCACCACAGATTGCTGCCCCCATGCCTCTTAATGGGGCTTTATAGAATGCAGCTCCATGTACAAACCTGCCTTATTTAAAAAGTTCTCCACCATGGGGAGGTTTTAGTACTCATGGACTGCAGATCCTATGTGACTCCCCTGTCTCACCTATCTGATGGACACACTTTGAGGCAAAAGAGATCAGCTCACCAAAAGGTTTAAGCATGTCAGGGAAGAGCACAGTACTGGGCAAAGATCTGAGGACCTCGTTTTATGACGTTCAGTTGAAGGAATGGAGCATGCACTGAGAAACGGGTTTGAGTGTCCACTGGAGCAGTTCTTTCTGTGTAAAGGTGCTAGCCTGGTTGTTCTTCATTCAGACCACATTCTTCAAGTTTCTAACATGTGGCAGGCAACTTTTAGGGTGCCTGGGATAGAGCACTGAATAAAGTGGAAGTGATCTCTTTCATGCAGACTTTCCAATCTTATTGTTAAGATAAGGAATGAGAATGTGGTGCACTAAATGTTCCCACAGCAGAAACACAAGTTTTATAAGAGCTCATAGAAGCTGCTGATCTAAAGGTGAGGGTCAGAGAAGACTCCTGAAAAAGGAAAGTTGAACCTAGAATCAGCAAGATAAGCAGGCATTAGTATGATGAAGGGATAGTGGAGGAAAGGACAGAGGAGGAGAGGCTGTTTTAGAGAGAAGAAACTGCATGTGCAAAAGCCAAGAAGTAGAAAAGCACAGTGCATTCAAAGAAGTGAAAGAATTTCAGTATAACTGGATCAGGTATTGTCTGTGCTTCTAAGGAGGGGCAGGAGACGAAGGAGGTAGTGTCCATAGAAGAAGCTGTCAAGATAAGCAAGCTCCACATATAAAGGGATATTAACAAATTTCAACATTTCCATTGGGAGGCCCTAAAGGATTTTAGCAGAGGAGGGACATAGCTCCTCAGAAGTTAGTACAGTACTAACTTCTGTTGGGCCCACAAACCCTGGAATTTGACTTCTAGGCTTCAACTCCCACCTCAGACACTTACTAACTGTGTGTTCTAGTTGTTTAACCTCTAGCACACAGTAGTCACTGTATACGGTTCATAAAAATGGGCGGTACTTTTTATTATTATCTGGGTCGAACCAATGGGTTTAATACCTTTCATACTTTTAAAGTTCTAACCATTGCATTAATTTCAAGAATCTAATGACAGCTAAAAACTTGCTTCTATTCTTCTTTTGAATCCAAGACAGTTCTATGCCATGACTCACGCCACTTTCTTGAGAAGCCAATAGACATGACCTTATGAGCATTTCCCAGTAGAGTTCTCTGAGTCAGGTATCTCCAACAAGGTTCTGTCTTCATCCACATTAGGAAAAATCAGGCTTTCTAAAGTTTATACAGCCAAAAGTTTCCAGTCTTGGACACTTAGCAAATCCTCCCCGCTCCAACTCACAGGTATCCAGTAGTTTTTCAATGTTAAAAACACCCTCCAGCAGCATCTATAAGGCATTCTTGCCAAAAAATAGAACCTAAAACATACCAAGCCTCTAGATCTAATTACAGGAAATACAGAGCACATGGTAGTATTTTATAGGACATCACAACAATCCAATCATCAAGTCTAGAAAATGGGAAAGTCTGCAGAACTGATGATCGCATTACTTCAACAAATAAAATTTTAAGAAAAAAAAAAAGAAGGATCTGTAGACTAAACAAATCTTAAGGGATATATCAAGCAATTCAACATGCAGCCCTTATTTGGACCTTGGTTTGAATAAACCAATCAACTACTGAAAAAAGAAAAAAAAAAGAAAATTTTGAAAAATTTGAACACCGAACACGTAATTGATGATATTAAGAAATTATCCATTCAAGCAGTGTGAGAATGAGACTGTTGTTATGTTTTTAAGACTTCTTATACATTAGAGGTAATGAGTTACTTATGAATCAAATGATACATGGATTATCTTCAAAATATCTAGTGGCGGGAGGAGTTATATGTTAACAAGATTGGTCATAAGTTAATAATTGTTGAACTGGTGTGGTGGGTATATGGGAGTTTATTATTCTGCTCTCTTAACTTTTTTCTACAGTTGAAGTTTCCTATAATAAAAGCTAAAATGCTCTCAAAATATAAAACTGCCTTAAAAAAATAGGTGGAAGCTCATTTACTCAAAACACACTGGACCCATATCACTCAAAAGCAATGTCTTTCCTAAAGAACTCTGCAAGCTAAAAAGGATTATTAAGTCTTTTGAAACAATAATGATAGTGATGGAATTTCAGGAGTCTATAAACAGGTGTGAATGGACCGGACACAGGCAAAAGCAGCACCACCATCACATGGGAGTTTGTCAGAAATGCAGAATTCCAGGCCCCACCCCTAACCTACTGTATCAGAATCTGCTTTTCAGTAACCTCCCCTGTGACAGACATGCACATTAAACTTCAGGCTTGGTGGGCTAGCATTCAGGGAGGTTATTTCCATAGCATGGTTCTAAACTGAAGCCACAGTGGGTAGGTAGAAAAGGATGGAAAAAGAAGTTTTAAGTATAAAACTGTGCAATTTACATATGAGATGCCATTTCATTTATTCATTCAACATATATTTATTGAGTACATGTCATGTGTAGGGCATGGTTTTATATACTGAGGAGACCATAGTAAATAAAAATCCCTGATTTCATGGAATTTAGTCTAATACTGAGTAGCTCACTCATACTGAGTGCTTAATAGTTTTTAAGAACTGTTCTAAGCTCTTTATATGAATAGTCCACAAGAAAAAAAAAGAGGTTAGCAGCTGAAAATTATGTTCATAAATTATCAAGTTAAAACATGATATTAAACATTGAACAGGTCAACCTAACCTTACAAGCAGAGCTGACTAGCACTTGTATCTATCACACTGTTTCTCTTCCCTTAAGCTTGGCATAGTAGCCTGGGACATCTTAACTTCTGTGCACTACAGTCGTGATGTTCTATTCATTCCTGTTCCTCTAGTTCCTAGAATCCTCGCCCACCACGGCCTAGTGTTACACAGAGCTACAGAATGGAAGGAAGAGAACTGACATGGTTTGAGAATCTAATCTGTGCTAGGTACTTTATTAAAAACACTCATTCAAACCTCAAAAGAATGCTGCAAAGTATATGCCTCTCACATTTTATTGAAAAAAATTACAACTCAGGCTAATTAATTTATCCAAAGACAAAAAGCTTCCAAGGGTTAATTAAGTCCCTGTATACTCAAAGCTCAGTGGCTTCTCCAAATTAGTATGTATTCGAATCACCTGAAGGTAATTGTTAAAACAGGGCCCTCCCCAGGCTCTCTGATTCCATGGGGCTGGGCTGGGGCCTGGGAATTTGCTTTTTTAACAAGACCCTCAGGGATGGTAAAGCTGCCACTCAGAGTTTGAGGACAACTGCCTCAGTGCACATTCAACCTACTTCACAGAGTAAGTCGGCTACCTCTGCCATAAAAGGGTCCTTCCAATATTTTATAGTAGTTGTTCTACTGGTGAGCATAGCACTAACAGTTGTAACAAATACACTCCAAAATGCACAATGGCTCAAACACAAGATGAAAGAAATGTCCAGAAAGGGATTTATTTCCCATGCATGTGACAGTCCAAAGCAGGTGTTCCTGATCAGCAAGACAGGTACAGGTCTTCTCCAAGCAGACACTTAGGGGCCCAGGCTAAAGGAGCCTCAAAAGTCTTCAACATGTGGCTTCCAAGATCATGATAGCCATCCCGAAGGGAGAAAAAGCATGGAAAATCATGAGTGGGAATTCTGTGGGAGTCACATTTGGAAGAGCACAGGGCACATGCTGCTTTTGCTAAAACACAGTTGCATGGTGGCTGTGCCAGAGATTCAAGGCAGGTACTCTTGCCTTGTGCTCAAGAAGAGAAAGTGGATTTTGGTGAGCAGCTTTTCAGTCTCTGCCACCACAACCCCCTTCATTTCCCTGTCTCCTTTCCCTAGTCTTCTTGCCTTCAGTTAAAGATTCTAAATTCCTTGGGAAACAAATATTTATCAGTACATATGTGCCAGGTACTATGATGGACCCTAGACTCCTACAGCAGTACACACAATCTTATTTCCCCAAGCTCACCATATATCTAGGACTTCACATTAAATAAATAACTACAATTATTATAAGAGACGTAAGGAAGCAGTGTAGGTTGTAATGGGGTCCTGTCATAGTCAGCCCAGAGTGGCGACAGGTGTGAAGGTGTGTGCACAGAAGGCTTTCTTAAGGAAGAGATGTTTAAAGAGAAACCTAGAGGAAGAGGAGGCATTTGCTAGGCAAGACTGGAGTGGAAGGAGTACAAGAAAGCAGTCTATTCCTAGTAGATGGAATAGCATGTGAGAAAGCTCCAAAAAGAGAAAAAGCATGCAACCTTTGAGGAACTGAAAAAAAAAGGCCAGGGTGGCTGGCACATGGAGAATGATGGCTCAAAATGGAGCCAATGAGACAGGCAGGACCATGGAGGCAGTGCTAAAGTTGATCCATTTACCTAAGAAACATTTATTAAGTGCCTTTCATTGTCTGTGTTTTCAGCTGGGTGCCACAAATATAAGAGCATAAAACACAGACATGATCCCTGACCTTACGGAGATTAAAGCTTAATGGGTAAGACTTTTAACAAATAATTTTCTATAAAATTGAGTACTGTAATTTATTTTAAGGGCCATATTTTAAAAACAAACATGGTGTTATGGGAGCTGTTAGTGGGGAGCTAATGTAGTCTGAAACTTTAAGAAAGACTACCCTGAGGAAGTGATCACAAGCTAAGACATAAAGAATGATTACATTTATGGGAGCAAAGATGTTCTTGTCCCCATTTTACACATGAGAGATGAAACAAAGACCTACAACTACATGGCTAGTTCTTGGCAGAGCAGAGATTTGACCTGAGCTATCTGATTCTTGGTCCTATGGTTTTACCATTATGCCAGGCCTATCAAAGTACTACGGAAGATAAAATAATGAGATACTGTTCGAAAGAGTTTTTGAGATCATAAAACAAACAGAGATGAAAGAAAGAAATAAAAAGGGCTTAAAATTATTTTTTAATTCTTCTGTGATTACAGATCAGAATAGCCAAGGCTGGCTGTTGGGAAAAGGTAGAACTTGGGCTGTGCCTCCGAAGACCCTGAAAGAGTGAGAAGAGGAAAGAATGCATCTGGGAGTGGGAATCCCACTGCGTAGATGTGTGGGTACAACTCTTCAACCAGCTGCTCATCCACGGAATGCTCCTTTCATGCAGCTAGCATTTCCCCATCTGGCCCATCAGCCTATCCTACGACTCTGACAAATGCCTTGCTGAAATGCAGATACACGTCAGCGCAGATTTCACGTTTTTCTTGGTGTGAATCTGCTTCCCTGTACTCTCCGTGCTAAGGAAGCCCCACTGAGAACAAGAAAGGTCAACTATTAAGGTTAAGCTACTGAACAAACAAATGCTGGGTCCCTCCAAAGCTGACTGCTTGTCAAAAGTGTTGTTAAAATTCTGCCTGGTTGCGACTAGACAAGTGTGCAGCACAGAAGACGTATAGGGCTAGAATCAACGGCACCTTGGCTTCCCATATGAGCTCTCTCACTACCAGATCACTCATTTTTTGGACTCAGGGCTACTCATCATTACAGAGATGGGCCAAGGAGAAGAGATCCATCAGTATATTTCATTGTTTCAATCAGGCAACATTTACTGGTTAGCTACTCACTATTAACTACAGGTACTTAGGTCATAGAGAAGAAAAAGTCAAGAGCCTCTCTCTTGAGAGACTCATATTCTAAGAAAAGCAGACACAAAACAGATATTTATAATACAGTGTGAAAAACTGCTAAATGTGGGCACAGAAGAAAACACAGTTAACGCGTGGGATTCAAAAAAGCTTTCACATGGAAGATAACATTTGACCAGGTCGTAGTCAAGGAGTGAGTTCAAGAGTGGATAGAGGGTATGTAGAGGGCTGTAAAGACATTCCAGGCAGAGAGTAAGCAATGAGCAAGGTGTGGAATCCTGCATGGGGTTGGTCATATTCAAGAAACGACAGTAAGAAGACTGATGTGGCTGGAGTGGGTTGGAGGTGAGGCTGGGGGAAACTGTTAGGAGATGTAGCTGGAGATGAAGGCTATGCTGATACTATGTCAAATACCACACCAAAGTGTCTATATGCTCTCCTGAAAGCAACAGAGAAACACTGGAAATTTTTAAGGATTGAAGAAGTTGGTATCTTCTTTCTTTTACTTATTGTTGCATGGACCAGGAAAGAGGCAAAGATCCTCTACTCCAGCAGTCTGCTCACACCGTATCCTGGCCCCTGTGCCTTCCTACCAGGCATTCCATGGGCTATTCTACCTCCTATTGAATTTTTCCTCTTTCAGGCAGCAAGCAAACAGCAAAGATCTGGTACTTGGACCATGTGGTCATTTGGGTGAATTATCTCATGACTTTTATTCGAATCTGACACACGAGAAGGTCTGTCCAGGTTAGGAGATTATGCTGGGACCCCCACAGCCGAGCCTTTGGTTATAGACCCTGAATCTTAAGAATCCTGAGAAAATACTTATTTTTTTGCAAACTGGCAATTATTTCTACTGTCAAGACCTCTCAGTAAGAATCCCCATGGGAGAAAAAGAGTGAATGGTAGGAGTAAGGCATGAATATTCCACTCTGAATTCATAAAAATTAGTTTCAGAGAGAGATGGACCCAAAACGCCAACCTCTGTCTTCCAGATGGTGCTCGTTTGTCAAGTGGCAGTGTGGCACAGTGGAGATGGATCCACAGGGCATGGTGATTAAGGGTATTGGTCTGGAATCTGACAGAGGTGACTTTGAGCACTTGCTTTTTTTTTTTTTTTTTTTTTCTTTAACTGAGTGACTCAGGGCTGGTTATTCAACTTTTTATTCAGTTTCAGATTCCTCATTTGTAAAAATGGAAGAAATAATACTTCCTTTGCAGGGTTGTTGTAAAAATTTAATAAAATAAGGTATGTAAAGTGCCTAGAACAGTGCCTGACATCCAGAAGGTACCCAAGAAATAGATGCATCCTGTCCTTTTATTATATAATAACTAAGTGTCTTCTCTGAATGCACTGATCTGATATAACCAAAGAGTGGGCAAGTCTCCATTTCACAAGCTGCTGTGAAGTCACGACTTAATGGTTTGAAAGCATTATTTATGAAAGAAAAATATAACATGAGTTACCCATTGTTTCCCTTTTGAATTATTTATGAAGTGTTTGGTAACAGGAATTCAGATCAGTCAGAATAAAAGCTATGAGTTGATGTTTGCTGTGCCATGCTTTAAAAAAATTGAGTAGCTTGAGAAAACATTATTTCACAAATTGCATTCTCGCTTAATGATTTAATCACTAAGGATACATGTTAACAATCACTCTAAATAAGCGCTTGAAAGAAAAATATACTGCTTCTCACCACCCACCCGACAATCTGTAACTTAGCATTTTGGAATTAAATGGTCATTTGGGGAAAAAAAAACTCATCTGTAGCAAAAGCCTAGGGAAGATAGAAAAGAAAAAAAAAAAAAGCTTAATTTAATGAACTAAAAGCAGGCACTTACAGGCAATATAGACATGATACACCTTCCAAGATGCCCATGATAACTTCCTCAGGAGAAAACATTACCTGTCAGGGGAAGAGTAAGCAGGTTTATTTAAAATCTAGCCTTTATCTATCCACCACTACCTCTATTATACAGAACGTAATAAAAGCCCAGAAATATTAAATAACTTGCCTTAGTTAAGGCAACTGACAATGGGGAAGAAGAAACTCAAAACAAAGCCCTGATAATGCTCTATTATATGCTGCTGCTTCTTTCAGCCCTACAAAGGGGCTGACATTTAGCATCACTTCTTATTTAACTAGTAAAAGAGACTTACACATTATGACCCTACCTATCAGTTTCTAGTTCCCGTAAAGTCCATCATCATAACCTTTCAGAATTGTCCAAGATTCCAAAACTCCTTAAGAAGGAAACTGTGGCAGAACCTACTGACTGACCATGTAACAGACATCTATCTGACCCTTACGAACAAAGCTTTGAATTTGTTCACTGTGTGGGTGGCAAGTACTCAAGGGTAGCTCAGTTTACAATAAATTAGCTTCAGGGCCCCTCACGTGCATGGTTGCTTCTAAGGCCTTAAGAGGGGCCTAGCAAATTGGTGTTAGGAATTTTGTATTGCTTTACTTAAAGAAACTTTTGTCTTTACAAAAGCTGATCCACTCCTGTGCTGAGGGATGGTGGGCCTTTGCCCCAGATCCAAGAGAGAAATCATAATCAGTGAAGCTAATCGGGGAAATCGTAGTTTTCTTCACCAGTGGTTTGGTCTAGAGAAAGCCTGCTTGCTGGACGCTTCTAGAAATAACAATGGTTAAGGATAAAATAAAGGCCCACATAAAGAAAATTCTTTTTGTGCCGTTCACTTCACCACCTCTTCTTCTCTTGTTTTAGACCTTATTGTGTGATGCCTCGAGCTATGTAAACCATCCTGGAACCATAAGGAAATGCCAAGAGAATCACACACTAGCCACATGATCAGCCTGAAATGAATGAGTTGCAAGATCAGCCCTGAGACTCTTATCACCAAATTCCTTGTAAAGAATGGTTATGGCCATTACAGATACAACCACAATTTATGAGTGGTCCATTCACCAGCTGACGGACCTTTGAGTGTTTTCCACTTTATGGTTGTTACGGATAAAGCTGCTATGGACAATCTGCATGTGTACTTATGTCTTCATTTTCTTTGGGTAAATATTTTGGTGTAGAATTAATGGGTCCTATGGTAAGTATAGAAGTTTAACTGTATAAGAAATTACTAAACTTTTTTCCAAAGTGGTTGTAAAAGTTTGCATTACCAACAGCAGTGTATGAGTTTCAGTTGCTATGTATTTTTGCCAACACTTAATTTTGCCAATCTTTTTCCTTTTAGTCATTCTAGTGTGTGGTGGTAGTAATTCATCATGGTTTTAATTAGCATTTATCTAATAACTAACGAAGTTGAGAATTTTTCCTGTGCTTATTTGCCATTCTTATATCTCCCTTTGTGAGATGTATAAATTTTCTGCTTTTATTGTTTTTACTGAGTTGTAAGTGTTGTTTATATATTCTGTTTACAAGTCCTTTATCAGATATATGTTATGCAAATGTTTTCCTTCAGAAAGTGGCTTACTTTTTCAAATTCTTAACAGTATCTTTTGAAAAGCAAAAGATGCCCAATATAACTTTTTTTTTTAATGTATTATACTTTTGGTATCCTAAGAAAGCCATGCCTAACCCAGGAATACAACATTTTTCTCCTGTAGTTTCTTCTGGAAATTGTGTAATATTAGCTCTTAGTTTTACATCCATAATCCATTTCAAATTAATTGATATATGTAGTGTGTAGGAAGGGTTGAGGTTTATTTGTTTGCACATGGACATCCAATCGTTCTGGCATCATTTGTTGAGTCTTCAACAAATCAGTAAATTATCTTGGCATCTTTATCAAAATTCAGTTGACCTGATAAGTTTTGCCTGTCTCTGGACTCTATTCTGTCCTGCTGACCTATATGTCTACCATATATAGCATCACACTGCCTTGTTTGTTGCAGCTTTAAAATAAGTTTTGAAATCAAGTATATGACCTCCGCCTTTGTTTCTCTTCTTCAAAGTTGTTTTGGCAATTCTAGGCCTTCCATTTACATTTTTGTATGCCTTAGAGACTCAGCTTGTCAATTAAAAAAAAAAAGAGCATGTTGAGATTTTGATTGGGATTGCATTGAATCTATAGATGAATTAAGACAGAATTGACATCTTAGAAATATTATGCCTTTAATTCACTAGCGTGATATGTTCCTCCATTTATTTAGGTCATCTTGAATTTCTCTCAGCAATATTTCATGGTTTTCATTGTGGAGGTCTTATGCATATATCACTAAATTTAACCCAAAGTATTTCATATTATTTAATTTACAGTATGTGATTTATTTAATTTACTGTAAATTGTGTTTATCTGAATTTCCAACTCTTTGTTTTTACCTCATAAACATACAACTGATAATTGTATAATGACCATATATCCTGTGAATGTGCTAAATACAGTTAGTTCTGGTAGTGTTTTTATAGATTCCTTCAGTTTTTTGGCAAAGATCATCATATCCTCTGCAAATAAAGACAGTTTTACTTCTTTTCCATTCTGGATGCCTTTTATTTCTCATATTGCTTTCATGCACTGGCTAATGTCACAAGTAAGGTTAAATACAAGTGGTGAAAGGGCATATCCTTGCCTCATAGGAGAAAGAATTCAGTCTTTTATGATGATGTTGGTTATAGGATTTTCATAGATACCAGCTTTACAGGTTAAATGAGTACCTTTCCATACGTAGTTTTCTGAGTTTTTGTTTTGTTTTATTAATGGCTTTGAATTTTCTCAAATGATTTTCTTGCATCTCCTAGGATAATCCTGTGGATTTTATTTTTCTGTCTTTTAATATACTGATTTACAGTGATTGATTTTTCTAATGCTAAATCAACCATATATTTTTGGGAGAAATCCCACTTGGTCAGGAAATATTATACTGTATTGGCTAAAGTTTTTAAAGAGTTTTACATCTACATTCATTAGGATTAGATGTTGTTTTTGTTGTAACAATATCTTTGGTTTCAGTATTAGTTTTAATGTTGGTCTCAAAGAATGAGATAAAATTTTATTTCCTCCTTTTCTATTTTTGGAAGAGTTTGTGAAGAATTTATATTATTTTTCCCTAAATGTTTGGTAAAATTTACCAGTAAAGCAATTTGGGTCTGTAGTTTTGTGAGTGAATTTTTAACTAAAAAATCAATTTCTTTAATAAATATTAGACTATTATTTATTTATTCTTCAATGAGTCTTGATAGATTGTACCTTTTAAGGAATTTGTCTGTATCATCTAAGTTGGTGAACTTACTAGCGTTAGGTTTTTGATAACATTCATTTCCTTATTATCCCTTTAATATCTCTATAGTAGTATCTCTAGACTATAAACTTTCTCATTTATACTGGTGATTTTTGTCTTCACCCTTCTTTTCCTCATAAATCTGACCAGAGAGTTGTCCATTTTATTGATCTTCTTGAACAACTAGCTTTTGGTTTCATTGATTTCCTCCATTGACTTTGTTTTCTATTTCACTGATTTCTGCTCTGCTATTTATTAGTTCCTGTTCTACTTGATTTGGGTTTAATTTGCTCTCCCATTTGTAGTTTTTTTAAGTAAAATCTGAGATCATTGATTTTAAATCTTTGCTTTCTTCTAATACAGACATTTAGTGCTATAAATTTCCTTTTAAATCTTGCTTTAGTGACAACCACAAATTTTGATCCATTGTGTTTTGTTTCCATTCAAGATATTTTCTAATTTTCCTTTTGATAACTCCTTTAATCCATGAAATATTTAGAAGCATGTTATTTAATTTCCAAATATTTGGAGAGTTTCAAGATATCTTTACATTACTGACTTCCAGTTTAATTCCACTGGTCAGAGAACATACTTTGTACGACTTGTTCATTTTAAAATCTATAGGGACTTACTTGATGCTGAGAATATGGCTTATATTGGTAAAAGTTCCATGTGCACTTGGTAAAGAACATGGATTTTGCTCTCATTAAGTGAAGTGTTCTAAAAATGTCAATTAGTTCTAACCCTTTGATAATGTTGCACAGATCTTGTGAACCCTTACTGATATTTTTGTCCACTTGCTCCACTGATTGTTAAGAGAGTGGTATTAAAATATTTAAGTATAAAATATTAAGTATAAATATTTAAGTATAAGACTTGCCTATGTCTCTTTATGGTTCTGTCAGTTTTTGCTCCATTATTTGAATGCTTAGGATTGTTTTGCAAACCTCTAGAATTGTTAGGTCCTCTTGATGAATTGACCCCTTTATCATCATGAAATGAAATTCTTTGTCCCTCGTAATATTCTTTGCCCTAAAATCCATTTTGTCTTATATTAATATAGAAAAATAAGCACTCTTTTAATTAGTGTTATCATGGTATATTTTAACCATCATTTTACCTTGAATCTATTTGTTTTTCTACTCGAAGTGAGTATTTTGTAGACAGCAGAGATGTTTATGCAATCTGAAAATGTCTACCTTCAAATTGTGCTTTGAGATCATGTACATTAATGTTAATATTGATATGCATAGGTTTAAATCTACCTTAAATTAACCTTCATAATTCCTCACTATATAACCTTCTACTACACCACCTCTTAGCAAAAGACCTAGCTTAGGAAAATGAGGAGATACTGAATTAGCCATAAAAAGTCAGCTACTCCAAAGAATCTGATACAGTGGCCCCAACATTCAGTAAATCTCATGTACATGTAAGTCTTATAATCCAAGAATAAAATGAGAGAATGAGAGTAAAAATAATCAGGAGCCAAAATCATACTTCAGTTAATGAGCCATTAACTATAATCTAACCAAAAATACCTGTTCTAATAATGCAATACATTTCATCCATGGAATATATTGTGAAACACAGGATTTATGTTATTTAGGTTTTTCCATAGTGTTCTGAGAGCTTTAAATCCAGTTCCCTTGCCTCTGATCAAACTTCCCTATCTGAATAGACATATAAAATGTGTGGAAGAAGAGTGAAACTTGGTTTATTATTACCTTGAAATGAATAAAACTCAGTAAGACAAAAATAATTTGACACAAACATAAAATATCCCCCAAATTTTATGTTTTGTAGGATGCAAATAATAATTTTACAAAGATTTCTAAATAGATCAGGAGTTTCTCTATGACTAATAGGAGGAATCCCAATCACCAGAAGCTATCAGCATTGGTAAAAGGTTTTAGGTCAAATGGAAGAGGATATCTTAAAGACATTGAGAACTTACCCTAGGGGACTAGAAATTTTGAAAAGATAATACTAATACTCTTCTCAGGATGTATAGGGAGGCTTGCAGTGTATCATATCTTCTCAGCACTAAATGTTGGTTAAAAAGCAGAAATTCCAGAGGAAACATCAAAAAATTCTTAAACCCCATGCCCCATAACACTGTGGGTTGATTATTTTCCCCCAGTGAATTGACTTTGTGCGAGCAAAGCTCTTAAGGGCCAGACCCATTTTTTTCAACCATATATCCTATACTTTTTAAAAAAGTAATAATGGCAATTTAGAGAAGTTGTCAGGTATAATAATTCAGAAAATACCCTTGTAGAAAAACTAAGAATTGGTATGAAGGAATGAATGTGACAGGGATAGGCGACCCCCAAATAGCATATTGCTCCTGACAAAAGGAAAAAGAAAAAGAAAAGAAAATAGAACTGGAGAGATTTGCCCCAGACTGGCTCCACCCTGGATCTGTCATCCTTTGGCAGAGTTCCAAAGATGTCTTTTCACTGTAACATGCAGTGAAAAAGTTAGAGTTCTCTGTGAATCATCCTAACCACAGTGATACAATAAAACACAATGAAGCAGCAGCTTGTGGAAGATACATTCAATTAATGAATAAAGAAGACTGTATCTTCCTTTGTTATTAAGTAGATAATACAAAATAGCATAGACAATTACCTCCTCTTAATATAAAATAACCTTGATGAGTTGTAGTAAGACGGTATATAGAATCAGACAGCACAGCATCAGATAACTTCACCACCCCCCCAAAAAAAACCCTACCATTATGATGCCACTCCTGCCCAGAACACTTCATATAATCCCAGGTTACTTATGACTCTCATTGTTCTATAATAATGTAAATCTTCATCCAATACATCTGTAATCCCTGTGGTGGTTCATGATGATTATAAACCACTATCACTGTAGCTTACCTAGAATTTACTAGACACAGAAACATCATCAAAGGTTAGGGTGAGGGAGTCTTCAAGGACTCAGCAGCCACCATGTGTTTGAGGACACGTTACTAATTACTGTAGATGAGAAGGAACCGCTCAGTACAAGGTACCATGCAATATTCCGGCTTCATTGTTTCCAACAACCCTATGTTTCAGATCTGCTGCACTACCAAACAATCCCTAAATATAGTGCAGACACACCTTCTTGCTCCCTTGCCTTTAGAAGTATAATTCTGTTAATAAGAAGACGTTTTCCTTTGTCTCTTCCTTCATAATGCAGCTCACAAGTTAGAGCCGCTCAGACGCTCCTGTCCTTCCCCCATTCCCACAGCTGGATTCTTCTGAGCTGTTTAGCACCCTGCACCTAACTCTCACAGAAACTTATATTGCAAGTGCTTCCTTTTAAAATGATTCTTATTTAATATATTTATATTTATTATAGGCCTACGTCTTTCCACAAAGAACTTGAGGTGGCTTACAAAAAAGACAGTGCAATCAAATATTTAAATGGAAACAGAAAACCAGGACCAAGGGAAAAAAATATTAAATTGTCAAACATAAAATTGCCCTGTCTAGGCTTCAAATATTTGTTTGAGCTTCTTGGAATTTCCCATGAAAAGATAATCAGAAAGGAGGAAAATACTGTTTCCCTTGATTTTTCAAGGGACACAGTTATTTCAAGAAGAGAATTCTAAAGTAAAATTCATCATAGATGACTGTATACAGAAGACCCTAATCCATATAAAAGACAATCCTCTCAACACAGTGGACCACAATAGTCCAAATGAATTGCAAATGACTGTTTCTTATCTCTACCTTCAGCATAGCTAGAGCTTAGAATATTAAAATGCAACTTGGTGTTGGTGATTATGAAATAGTCTGGATCAAGATAAGCTAAGAAAGTAGCCTTCTGGTAATTTAGTTAGCTACAAGAATAAAATTTCTATACAGTGTATATTTAAGACAAACTTTCCTAAGCACTTTCTTCAAATGGTCTCTTAATAAAAGAAGGCAGTTCCCACTAGTTAGCATTGCCAACATTGTGTGGGTATTCCCTTAAAAAAGGGAGGGATTAGTAAAAAAATAATTTGAGAAACACTGGTTTAAACAAAATTAAACAGACTCCTTTTCTACAGGAATTCTCAGAGAATTAGATTTACAAATATGCTTCATAAATCCCCAAGCAAATGTTATAATTTATAGCAGTTATCAAATTGAAGGTTAGGAAACAAAACTATAGTTATGTTATACTGCAAATAAGCTTAGAAAAAGCAGGGCATGCTGAAATTATCTTATAGCCAACACTGATATAGTCTTTGCCACATTTCAGATAGTATTCTAAGTGCTTTGCATAAAGCAACTTATTTAATCTTCCAAACGACCCTGACATCTCCATTTACACATGAGAAAACTAAGACATATAGAAGTTAAGTAACTTGCTCAAGGTCACATAGCTGGAAGGCTGTGATGTGAACCTAGGCTATCCAGTTCTAAAGTCTGTGCTCTTAATTACCAACTAGAAAGTAAGAAAAGCCTGGAACAAGTGACATCATAACTTGGCTCTAAAGGCTAGAGCTGTAGAAACAGACAATCCAAAGGGCAATATCCAGCCAGTGAAGAAAGTTCATGTGAGGTTCAAGCTGTCATGAACCAGAGGCATAGATCAGAGGCAATACTTGAAACCAAGTGCAGTACTAGCAGATTCCAAGAGACAACCCCTTTGTGGGAGCAGATATCTAGGTTAGAATCCTGTTTTAGATATTCAATAACTGGAGAAAATTCTATGGGCCTCAGTTCCTCATACATAAAATGGTGATAAAATAGCCCACCTTGGAGAGCCACTTCAAGGTTGGAAAATATGTGTGACGGACCTTACACAGTGTCTGTCAAAAGCAGGCACTCAGTGAAGCACAGCATTATCCTCAGGCCTTGTGATCATGAGGTTACGCACACTTAGTTCCACTTTATAGATAGTCAAGGTGAAACTCGTAGATGGCAAGTCAGATAACTTGCCCAAAGTCCTACAGCTGGTGAGCAGTAGAGAACAGATCACACTCTGCTCACGTGACCTCAAATTCAGTGCTCTTAGCTCTGAACAACAAAAAAGAACGATGCTAAAGTCCACTTTCTAGTCCACTTGCTTCAATAATGAAGACAGATAGCATCAGTAAAGGACAAATAGAGGTTAAAAAAATACATATATACCACAGACATGAGCAATCTCTCAGAGATGGAGCAAGGTGAAGAGAGAGGGGTGCATGAGCAAGAGAGAAAAATCTAGAGCTAACAGAGATTTCATGGCAATGATGAAAGATTTACAGAAGCCCATCCAGAAGGCCTCATGAGAGTTCGAAATGAATTCTGATGGGATGAAAAGCTTTTCAGCTCCTGATTTAGCCGAGTTTGTTTTGTGTCACCCTTGTGCATACACACTGATGGTCAGTCAGGTTCAGGAGTCATTCCTTCTGTAAAATATTGTAGTTCACTTCCAGGACTTTGCAGAACCTTTATGAGGGGAAGATATAGCTCAAGTGGTTAGAGCTCATGCTTAGCATGCACAAGGTCCTGGGTTCAATCCCCAGCACCTCCTCTAAAAAATAGGTAAATAAACCTAATTACCTCCCTCCCCTAGCCAAAAACAAACAAACAAAAAAAAAACCTGAAGTGCAGAACCTTTAACTACATAGCAATAGACGGGAAGGAGTCAAATTATTATTCTTACAGGAATTTATCACTCAGTTTGGATGACAACATTGCTATGGTTTGAGAAGAATCAAGGTCCTTTCTACTCAACCCATGACTTCAAAAATAGTTGATTTTCCCCAAACAATCCGTGCAAGTGCCACAAAAGACTTTAATTTAGAAAGAAATACTTTTGTTTTATCTTTCAGTCTGAAAAGCAGCCGCTTCCCCCTTAGCCATACATTTCTACACTGTCTCCCTGTTACCTTAGCTTCAGTCAGCTAACTACACACTAGGCTGTGGAAATGTTCCTGAAGTATTAATTTCTTTAGGCTTGAAATATTTAGGGGGACATGGATGATGCTTTGAAAAATCTCTAGAGTGATTGGAATGTTCCTGAAGAGTTCAACTGTGGTGCTATTCTGTACATTTTCAGAATCACATTCACAGAAAAAGAGAGAAAGGGACTGACAATTACACAATTAACAAATCTAAACTAGACAACCAATATCGAAAAGAAATCAAACAGTTGAAATCAAATATATTAGAAGTTAATAAATGTCTATGGCTCTCCTTTTCAGAGTGGCAAAGAAAGAGAAATGCATAGCTTCAAAAATGCATAAATCATTTTTGTTGACAGAGATTTCATGACAATTATGGAAGATTTACAGAGCCTGAGCAATTAACCCATATTTCTTTCAATAATGTTACTGATAAAACAACCTAGGCTTTGGTTACCTGTCTGTAAAATAAGTGATGGAGGATGAGAGCAGATTGGCTCTCCAGTTCTAAAAGTAGATCATTTGATACTGCTTGACAGACAAAAAAGGAATTCTACCAAATTAAGTAGTGTCTGGAGGAACCCGCAAAATAAACCCTGGAAAGAAACATTTTATCTTACCTTTTCTTTAGCCAAATCTAATCACCCTTATTTTTCTTACAAAAAAACTGTTTCCGCATATACAAGTATTTATAAACATTCTGCTCACCAAAAAGTAAACATGTCAATGGAAACTGAACTCACTGATTTTTATTAAATAAACCCATATATATCTATCTTTCGTTTGTGTGTTTTCTGGTCAGAAATAAATGTTAACAGTTATGATAAATTTTCCTCAGCATTTTTATATGATTCCATCTGTGAATACAAAAAAAAAATATTAAAGAAAGCCATACTTATCAAAGTACATAAGAACAGATTATTAGTATTAGGACAATCCAATCAATGTCTTTGATATAAATACCAATGACAGCATCAGTGCTATAAAATAGCTCTGGTAAAATGACATGGTCTTTATGAGTTTCTCAAGTTGGGGTGTAGAAACAATCTACAACTCTCAGGAAACTCCAGAGTATTAAGTGAGGGGAAGTGGAGCTATTTGTTGCTAAACTTTTCATCTATGGTACGCCTCAAGCAAGACATGCCAGCTTCCTCCCTTTCCTGCCTGGAGTCCATTGTCTGAAGAAGAGAAGGAGGGACTGAGCTACAGACACCACAGTGTGAGGATCTTCTTCCTGGGTGTGTATTAATACACCTAAAGTGAAATTTCCAAAGGTCAGCTTCCTTCCTCTACTCCTTCAGCAAAGATACTCCCTCCCAACCAGACCCCCAGAATGGGCAGTTATCTCAAATCCCTAAAGAAATATTCGCACTTCAAGAGACAGTGAACAGCCCCAAAGTCCTTTCCAATACACATACATCCTGCTATGGGTAACAGAGTTAAGAACACAGACTTTGGCTCAGGCTTCCAGCCTCTGAATTCCTGCTCTGCCACTCTCTGAAACCAGGTGGTAAGTTATCTCTTTAAGCTTAACTTTATCATCTGCAATATGATAATAATGATAGTAAGAATTGCACAGAATTGAAATGAAAGTTAAATGAAGTAACTCATGGACAGTGTTTGACATATGTCTGGTGTGATAATAAGAATTCAATAAAAAGTTCGTCACTATGACTGATAACATTCGTATGGGTGAGCACTTCCTCCACCTCACTTTACAGGAAGCTATAGCTATAAATGATGACTGTGACACCCTTGTGAGGTAAATGTTGTAGTCAATCCCATTTTATAGAAGAGGATTCAGAGATCAGAGAGAGGTTATAAGAATTAACAAATTTAATTTAAAAAAAATTAAAAATCTGGTAAGTGACAAAACAAGAAGCAGAACCCAGGTTTTTGACTCAACAGCCCAGGCCCCAACAGGTACTTCACAATTCTTACTCTTAAAGCAGTTATAAATATCTTCAAAATGAACAAAAATTACCACTGGGGGATTTCAATAGAAAATTTTTTCATTACCTGATTTTATAAGGTATCAGTGCCTTTCATTGTCTTTGAGCTATTCCATAATTTTGTACATTGCAGATAACTGATAATACAAATGATACCTGTCCATATATAGGCAAATGGATTTTGACTGGAACAGATACATTGATTTTTTTCCTCCCCAACTGCAGAAGTCAGTTTTGCCTTTATTAAGCAAATTCATTTAGGCATCCTAATTGCCTATAAATATCCCTGCTCTCTAGGTTCTCCTCTGAACCAGTTGTAACATCTTAACAGTTTCTTTATTAATTAATGACTTAAATAAACTCATTCACATGCATTCATTTTATATTTGTGGTAAAGTCATGATTTGACTTTATTTTTCAGAAATTATCCTTTAACACAGGAGAATCTGACCAGCTCACATACCCTCCTAGGAACACAAGAAAACCTCCCTGGGGAGTCTCCAGCCTGTGAATTTTGGTGGCAGAAAAATGATGTACTATATCAAATATTGAACCTGACTCTCAAAATGTGTAAACTGCTCTCTGTTAGTCACTTTAGGAAGCTGTATTAACTCTTATAGGCCCTAGGATGTTACGAAACAAATGTAGGCTTTTGTTCCACGGGTCCAGATTGAAAGCAGAAAAGGAACAGAACAACTTCAGGTCCCATTGGTCTTCTTTCTTAATCTCTCTCCTTTTCTCAGTTTCAATATTTATAAAAAACAGAATGGTCACTGCATCAGCCTTTTCTGCCCTGGTTCTTATCTGAGCACTTGCACTCTGTTCCCACAGAGCCTACTCACAGCCAATCCTTTGAAGTAACTCTGCCTTTTCTGAAGTCTAGCAGCCTGGATGCAAATAGGACAGTGCATCCATTATAGACTTGCTGCACCCTAGCAAACCCAGGATAGAAAGTGATGGATTCTGAGAACCTAGCACTTCTCCTGCAGTAGGAAGAGAAAGCCCTCCCTCGCTCCCTCCCGAGGCTCTCCATGCTTCGTGCTGTCCGTGTTCCAGGAGGGGTGTGAAGCCCTTGTACTCATTTATAAGGTAGGGAAACAGATGGGGCTGGCTTAATTTATGAAGACAACTAGTTATGTTATAAGTACAGATGGAGTAAGTAGCACAATTATTACCAGAGAACTGAGGCTGCCAGATGGTTCAGTTAAAAAAAAAAAAAAAAAAGTTGGCTGCCAGATTCACAGCAGGGACCGGCCTGCTCCCAGGGGTATAGAAAACGACGCAGATTTAAATCACCCTGCTATTTGTCTAGTAGTCTGCTCTTCCACAGACGTAGTCCTTCTTTAAGGCTGCAAGGGAATAGGAGGAAGACTAGGGTCATCAGGTGGTCAGAATGGCATATCCGCAGGATTTCCAAAGTGAAGAAAGGGAAAGGGTTTTTTGTCCATATTATAGATGGTGGAAGAAATCAGCTTTTTTAAAGAATAGGAACTAAACTTTAAAAGGGCACACTGGTGCAAGATGAAGGAACTGCGTTCTTTGTTTTGTTCTGTTTGCTTGCTCCTCAAGTCCACTGTTTGCATTCAGAACTCTTCCTTTCTTGGCAGTCTCCCTAAGAAGCTGGAATCTTACTGGCTGACTCTGTCTCAGGCTCAGCACCAATGGCTGAATCACTGGTATCTCTGGGTTAAGTTCACTCACAGTATCAAGTTAATTAGTCTAGCAAAGAAAAAAAAAGTCATTAAAAAAAAAAGAGAGAGAGAGAAAAGTCAGTCCGCGCAAACTCCAGATGGTTGATTAAGCAAACTGAGCCCTGTGGTTATTTTTATCTTTTCTGAGGAGAGTGGGCTCCTTCATCCTGCAGCAGCTCCTCAGTGGAGCACATCCATTAATGGTGAGGGTGGAGGAGGGTATCCAAACACCAACAGAACCCTGTGAGTCAATAATCCACGGCACTTTTTTCTCCACATTGTAGGTGTTGTTGCTTTCTTCAGTCTCTTGTCACAAACGATTAGCTATGTTCATTTTAGAGTCTGAAAGAATATTGCTGACCTGTGGGCAGAAAGCCACGGAAACCAGAATCTATGATCTTGTTCCTGTGAGACTGCAATCTAGAAGGTCTAACAGCATACCAGGGCTGGGACTTGATAGAGATTATTATGGAACGATTGCCAAAGATGTTTTATATGTTTCAGAGCTTTTCATTTTTGTCTTTGTTTTTTCATTTAGAGTAAGCATTTTAAAAATTACTGACTGTGAACACCTATGTTCTTCCCTTAAACCTCTACAAACTGATTAAGCCATTTATTTAACAAGTGTTTATCAAATCATTTCCTTGTGCCAAGACCCCTGCCATGATGGAAATACAGGCATACTCAACCCTCTCAAACTCTGCCACTGCTTTATCAAAGATGTTTATGTAATATTCTAAATTCTTTCTGTCATTTCAACAATTTTCATAGCATCTTTACCAGGAGTGGATTTCATCTCAAGCAACCACTTTCTTTGCTCATCCATTAGAAGCAATTCCTTATCCACTAAAGTTTTATCATGAGATTGTAAGAATTCTGTCACATATTCAGGCTCCACTTCTAATTCTTTTCTCTTGCTATTTCTACCACATCTTCAGCTATTTCCTTCACTGAAGTCTTGAACCCTTCAAAGTCATCCATGAGGATTGGAATCAACTTCCTCCAAACTCCTGTGGATGTTGATACTTTGACCTCTCCCCATGAATCATGAATATTCTTAATGGTATCTAGAAAGGTGATTCATTTCCAGAAGGTTTTCAATTGATTTTGCCCTGATCCATCAGAGGACTCACTATGGCAGCTATAAATGCATTTAAGAAAATGCATTTCTCAAATAGTAAATCTTGAAAGTCAAAATTATTCCTTGATCTATGGGCTGCAGAATGGATGTTGTGTTAGCAGGCATAAGAACAATAGTAATCATGTTGTACATCCCCATCAGAGCTCTTGGGTGACCAGATGCATTGTTAATGAGCAGCAGTATTTTGAAAGAAATTTTTTTTTGAGCAGCAGGTCTCAACAGTGGGCTTAAAATATCCAGTAAACTAGGTTGTAAACAGAGACGCTGTTATAACAGGTTTTTGATTTGTGCTTGGAATGAGATTCATAAATATGTATATGAATATATGTGATAATTTTAAGTTGATAATCTCTTAAGTTTGAACGCAGGCTAAAAACCTTGCAGTTTTACTTCTCTATACCCTCATATTTAATATTTTGACATCTTTCATATTGTGTATCCCTTAACTGCTTTTTATGGATATAAATGATTTTACTAGTTTTGTCTTTTAACCTTCCTTTAGTAGTTGATCTGCTATCTTTACTGTATGTTTGCTTTTACAATCACAATTTCCCTTTTATAATTTTCATATGTTTAGCTGTGGTCTTTTCTTTTCCATTTGGAGAAGTTCCTTTAACATTTGTTGTAAAGCTGGTTTAGTGGTGCTGAAATCTTTTAGCTTTTGCTTGTCTGTAAAACTCTCTATCTCTCCTTCAAACCTGAATAATAATCTTGCTGGGTAGAAATATTCTTGATTGTATCTTTTTACAGTCATCAGTTTGAATATATCACACCACTCCCTTCTGATCTGGAAAGTTCCTACTGAAAAGTCAGCTTATAGTTTTATGGGAGTACTTAACTAGTTGCTTTTCTCGTGCTGCTTTTAGGATTCTCTAACTTTATCTTTTGTCATTTTAATTATAATGTGTGGTCAACCTTGGTATGGACCTCTCTGAATTCATCTTGTTTGGAACTCTCTATTCTTCCTAGGACTAGATGTGTGTTTCCTTTCCTCAGTTAGTAAAGTTTTAAACTATTAAGTCTTCAAATATGCTCTCTGTGCCTTTTTCTCTCTTTTTCCTTCTGGGACCCCTATAAAACACAAAACCATAGGTATAGAGGGAATTTACCTCAACATAGTAAAGTCCATATATGACAAAACTATAGCCAACTTCATAATCTGCAATGAATAGCTGAAAGCATTTCCTCTAAGGACAGGAAAAAGATAAGGACTCTTACTCTTGCCACTTTTATTCAACAAAATATTGGAAGTCCTAGCCACAGCAATCAGAGAAGAAAAAAATAATAATAAAAGGGATCCAAATTGGAAAGGAACAAGTAAACTATTACTATTTGCATAAGATGATATTACATACAGAAAAACCCTAAAGATACCACCAAAAAAAAAAAATAGAATAAACAAATTCAGTAAAGTTGCAGGATACAAAATTGACATAGAGAAACCTGTGGCTTTTCTATACACACAAAAAAGCTATCAAAAACAGAAATTAAGAAAACAGTCCTGTTTATAATTGCACCAAAAAGAGTAAAATACTTAGGAATAAAACTAATCAAGAAGGTAAAAGACCTATACTCAGAAAACTTAAGATATTGATAAAAGAAATTGAAGATGACATAAACCAATAAAGAAATATTCTGTGCTCATGGATTAGAAAAATTAAAGTTGCTAAAATGACCATATTACCCAAGGAAGTTTACAGATTTTATAGAATCTCTATCAAAATACCATTGGCACTTTTTCACAAAACTGGAATAAATAATTCTAAAATTTGTATTAAAGTGCAAAAGACCCAAGTACTCAAAACAATATTAATGAAAAAAAAAAAAAGCTGAAGTATCATGTTCCCAGATTTTAAACTATACTACAAAACTACAGCATTCAAAACAGTATGGTTTGGCACAAAAACAGAGACATAGATCAAAGGAACAGAATAGAGAGCATACAAATAAACCCCTTATATGGTCAGTTAATCTACAACAAAGGAGACAAGAATATACGATGGGGAAGAGACAGTCTTCAATAAATGGTGTTGGGAAAACTGGACAGCTACATGCAAAAGTAGGTAACTGGACCACTTTCTCATATATACAAAATAAACTCAAAATAAATTAAGGACTTAAATGTAAGACCTGAAACAATAAAATTCCTAAAAGAAAAGATAGGCTGTATGCTCTTTGATGTTGACCTTAGATATATTTTTGGATATGTCCTCTCAGGCAAAGGAACCAAAAGCAAAAATAAACAAATAGAACTACATGAAACTAAATAGATTTTGCACAGCAAAGAAAATTCAACTTGAAAAGGCTTCCTACTGGGGAGAAGATATTTGTAACAATATACTTGATAAGGGGTAATATCCCAAATATGGGAAGAATTCATACAACTCAAGGTCAAAAAATAAATAATCCAATTTAAAAATGAACAAAAGACCTGAATAGACATTTTTCTAAAGAAGACATACAGATGGCCAACAGATCCATGAAAAGATGCTCAACATTATTAATCATCAGGGAAATGCAAATCAAAATCACAAGATACCACTACACACCTGTCAAAATGGCTATCATCAAAAAGACAACAAATAATGTACATTGACAAGGAGAAAAGGGAATCCTAGTACAGTGTTGGTGGGATTGTAAATTGGTGCATCCACTATAGAAAATAGTATGGAGGTTCCTCAAAAAAGCAAAAATAGAACTGCCATATGATCTATCAATTTCACTTGTTACTATTCACCTTAAAAAAATAAAAACATTAATTTGAAAAGATATTTGCACTCCAATATTCACTGCAGTATTATTCACAATAGCCAAGATATGGAAGCAATTTAAGTGTCCATTGATACATGAATGGATAAAGGTGTGTTATATATACATATATATATATATATGTGTGTGTGTGTGTGTGTGTGTGTGTGTGTACACACATATATATATACACACATAATGGAATGTAACTCAACTATTAAAAATGAGATCTTACATTTGCTACAATATGGATGGATTAGGAGAATATTATGCTAAATAAACTAAGTCAGACAGAGAAAGACATATACTGCATGATCTCACTTATATGTGGAATTTAAAAAACAAAACAAAGAAATGAAACAAAATGTAAACACTCACAGATACAGAAAAGTCATATATGGTTGCCAGAGGAAGAGGAGTGGTGGTGTGGGCAAAATAAGTGAACAGATTAAGAAATATAAACCTCATTATATAATAAATAAGTCATGGAGACGTACTGTATAGCATAAAGAATATGATCAACAATAGTGTGATAACTTTGTAGGTGGACAAATAGTTACTAGACTCATTGTAGTGATTTCATACTGTATTCAAATGTCAGATCATTATGTAGCATACCTGAAATTAACATAATATTGGAAGTCACTATATTTCAATAAAAATATTAAAAATAGACAATAAATAAAATATATTTTAAAAATCCAGAGATACCATTCATACTTGCAAGGGTTTTATGCCTAGCCTGGAACTAACATATAGAACTAAAATATAAAACAACATACCCCATAAACCTATCTAGTAGTTGAGTAAAATTCAGGAAAATATATCTTTGTATGGTGATTCATGCAAATAATAATAATAATAATAATAATAATAATAATAATAATAATAATAATAATAATAATAATAATAATAATAATATAATAATAATAATAAATAAAAAACAACTGTGAGACTTGTGATCATTCCTTTCAGTTGAACCCTTAGGAACCATTGTAAGATTACTATTTGGACTAATTTAAATATGGTTGTGGTCTCAGGGAATAGGGAGGTCAGAGGTAAGGGAGAGAGAATGGGAAAGGCTGGTTGGTAGAGCAAAGGCAGTTGGTAGAAAGCACACAACATTCATCGATTAAGTTCACCACCTTAGATGGGTGAGGTTCGTGGCATCCCAAACCAATAACAATAGTAACCTCAAAGATCACTGAGTACAGATCACCATGGAGAATATAATAATAATGAAAAAGCTTGAAAGATTGTAAGAATTACCATAATGTGATACAGAGACACGAAGTAAGCAAATGTTAGAAAATTGGTGCCAATGGAATTTCTGTATGCAGGGTTTTTACAACCTTCAATTTGTAAAAAACACAATTATCTGTAAAACTCAGTAAAGTACAGTAAAATGAAGTATGCCTATATAAAAGTCACCATTGCAATGTTGATTCTAAAGGCATGAGAGACAAGGGTTTGAATCCCATCTCCCCCTTACCTGACAAGTAAGAAAGTTATTTTACATCTCTAGGATTCTAAGTTATGAAATGAGAATAATATAGTACCGACTTTCCGATGCTATTATTACAATCTTTATTACAAAGGCCAAGAAACACCATAAATACAGTTAACAAAATAGCACATAGAATTAACTCAGACAACAATTAAAAGTTTTATTCCTGACACTTGTATAAACGTTTCATTCTTTGTATAAATAGTCCATTCTGATTCTAAGCTCCATCCTGCCTTTTCCATCTTTTTCCTTTAAAAGGGCCTATCCAGCTTGGTAATTTTTAAATTTGCCTACAGGTCATTATTAGACCAAGAGAACAGAGTAAACCAGTATTTGCAAGAGAGGAGGCATAAGCTGAAAACTTGGGGGAGCAATTTTAGTCTTCTAATGTGGTCTTTCCAGAAAGTATATACAGTTGACCCTTGAACAATACAGGAGTGAAATGTGTGGGTCCACCTATACATGAATATTTTCCAATAAATACATACTACAGTAGTACAATACCTGCAGTTGGTTTGGCCTGCAGATGAGAAACAGCTGGACTATAAAGTTACTTGCAGATTTTGACTGCAAAGAGGGTGGGTGCCTATAACCCCCAAGTTGTTCAAGGGTCAACTGTACATTGAAATATATACTATTTCTTTATAAATTACTTTTTCTGCATTTCTGCTTTATATATATTTGTCAGAGTAATATATTGGTTTTTATAAGAATACATATAATTGCTATCTTATCTAAAATTCATTTAAGGATACTAAAGAGAGCATGAAATATATCTGTCATAAAAGAGACTACACTGGGCCTGGTAGAAATGAAAACAATTGAACCCTAGGTCTCAGAGCCAAACCCTTTTTCGTTATTCCTGCTTTGACATCTGTATCCACATTTCCTAATATCCTCAGTACATTTCAGTCTTGCTATCCAGAAACCAGTAATGCTTGGAAAAATTGTCCTGATCCTTCCTAGCATATAAACTTCACCCTAGCATTGTGGAGCCTTAGGGCAGTCTCACCCTGACTCATACCTATGCCAACCGTGATCACAGCACAAAATACTAGGCTTCATCCTCCCCAGAGCTTGATCCCAGGATATTGGTGCTCTTCTCCCTTGGCCCATCTTCCCTCTATTAACCACATGCCCCCCTTTTTTCCCATACTACACTCTCCAAAATAGTAACAAATCTCTACTACTTTCTTATGCTTCTTACCAGGCACTCCCCTCACCCACTTTCTTGCCTCTTCTCTTCCGTAAAGATTGGTTTTTTTCTTGCACTATACAATCCACCAGTAGCATGGGTATTCTCCTAGCTCTTTAGTGCTAATCTCATACTATCAAAGTTCCATTTTTCTTTGAAGTTGACACTGTCCCAGTAGATAACTCTCACTCCTTGTTATTGTCACGATCCCCAGTCATACTCTACTACATTCTTTGTGTAGCACAATAATTATCTTTCTTATTCTCATTATTTTCCCACCATTCATGGCTCATGGCTTTCTGATAGTGTCCATAAGGAGAAAACAGATATGGGTCAAATGGAGACGTCAACTGAAATGTCTGAAAGGATTTTTGCAAATTTATGGAAGTTCAGAAATCTTTAAAAGTGATAGCTTTTCTAGCCAGTCTCTAGAGAAAGAAAAATGTTATCAAATTCTAAATGCATTCTTTAAATATGAAAAGATATAGCCTGGTCATATTAGAGCATTCAAGTACAGAGTTTACACCACAAACCAGAGCTTCAGCTCAAGTAAACAGAGAAATAGAGATGTCTTTGCCTAACTTATGCCTAAATTCTATAAAGAAAAATAACAGGCTTTATAGAGTAATGGACTTCTCTAATCTAGATTGAAGGGACAGGAAGAGCCTCTTAGAGGAAGTGACCTGAGATGGGAAAGGCACCAGGGAAATTTGGAGAAATTATTCGAAGCAAAAACATGTACAAAGGCCCTAAGATAAAAGTTAGATAGACACTGAAGAGTAATCATTAAGAGGGATGTGAGATTTAAGAGGTGAGCAGGAATTTGTTCGTTTACACCATGCATAGTTCTATGTATTGATGATCAAGTACTGAACAATACAGATAAAAATTCCTGCTTTCATAGAGATTATATTTTAGTGGTGAGAAACATATACAAATAAACAAAATGGATTAGTAAATTATAAAGAATATAATGCTAAGGAGAGAAATGAATCAGGGAAGAGAGACATGGAATGCAGACTGTAGTTTTAAATTGGGTGGTTAGGCAGTGCTTAATAAGGGCACTTTTGTATAAAGACGTAAAGGAAGGAGTCAGTAGCAGAGGAAATCCAGGGACGTCTATTCCAGGCAGGAGAAACAACGGAAACTATGAGCTGGGAGAAGATCCTGTGTGCTCTAGGAAGCAAAGAGGTCGGTAGGTGTGACTAGAAACAATGTACAAGGGGATAAAGAAGGAGATGAAGTTAGGGAAGCAATGGGAACTAGATCATGCAAGGCCTTGTAGGCCACTTTAAGGCTTTATTTTTCTTTTTTCTCAGTCAAATGAAAGCTGTTAGAGTAGAGGAGATAAATAACATGATCTATGTTTTAAAAAATCATTTTGGTTCTGTGTTGAGAATGGATTGTAGGTAGAATCACGGAGACCAGTTAAAAGGCTACTGCAATAATGCAGGTAAGAAATTAACAGTAGGATGTATCTGGGTGGCAGTAAAACGGATAGTAAAAACTGAACAGATTTGACACATGGTTTCCTGACAGGTTAGATGTGGGTTATTAGGGAAAAGGAGAAGTTAGTAATGACTTCAAGTTTGGCTTACTTCTTTTCTCTAAGCAATTGGAAGAACAGGGTTGAAATTTGAAGGCCAGACTTGTGATTCACTGGGTTGGAGAAGACTTAGGTGGCGGAAGTTTAAGAAAGAAGATCAGTATTGAGCATGTAGAGTTTTATATGACTTGTAAATATCCTTTGGAGGAATTGTGGAGGCCATTAGGTGCAGGGTCTAGAGTTGAGGTGAGAGGACCAGGCTGAGCTTTGAATTTAGGAGTTATCAGCAGACAGATGACATTCAAATAAGTGATACTCTGTGAGATCCTCAAGATAATGTACAAAGAGAGGAGGGACTGAACCTTGGGACACCCTAAGGAAGACCAGCAGAGGAAACTGCGCAAAAGTAGTTACTGAGATAGAAAAAAATGAAAATTGTGTTGCACTAGAAACAAAATAGAGAAAATGTTTCAAGAGAGAAGGAATGAACAACTGTTCAACTGCTTCAGACTGGTCAAATAAGACTGTCAATCAATCACTGTATTTAACAACATGAAGATGATGTTTGACCTTAAGGGAGTTAATTCTTAACCGTGGGTGCAGAGACCTGAAGTGAATTTAGGACAGCATGAGAGGAGCCTTGAAGAGAGAGTTTAGAAAACTTTAAGAAATATTCCTGTGAATGTAGACCTAAAAAATGAGACTATAACTAAAGAGAAAAAGACAGACAAAAATAACAACTTTAATATCACCAATAGAATAAACCAGGTAAAAGAGAGAAACTGATTGTGCATGAGAGACAGGAGAGTTGATAGGGCGATGTCCTTCAACAGAAGATTTGGATGGGCAACAAGTGGAGGTGTCAACCACTGGTTGGAACACACATAATTCATCCACAGGAAAATAAGGTCAAGTATATGCGTGAGGACACTGCAGATATGAAGGTGGGAGCTAGGAGAAGAGCACATAACCTAAGTTTCCTAGAAAATGTGTCAGTTTCCCAAAAGCTGGACTACAATGGGTTCACCCCTCATATTGCCAAACCCCCCACATAATAGGACTTCAACAAATTATTCAAGAGGATAAAATTGTATACTCTTTATATATACTACACAAACACACACATACACTATATCTGTGTGTACACAGTTATTCATCTTATCTTTCCCACAGCATTAGCAAAGAACAGTGTCCAAAAGTGTTGTATAAATGTTAAATGTCAAGCTCAAGTGTAACAAAAACTCCAAAGAAAGCAGTGACATAGCTTTCTCTGAACTCATATTTAATGACCCACTTAACACTTAAGCTCATCCCTCACAGCAAGTCATTTTTACTTTATGAAATAAGCTTTGGTAAGCAGACTCAGTACCTTGTCACACATAATGATACTTCTACATTCTCCAAAGATGATCAAAACTGAACCCAAAGATGCATTTATTTGTTTGTTTATTTAGCATTTGCATGGTCTCTTGTCATTTGAAAACTGATTGGATAGCTTTTTAAATTCCCTGACCAACCAAGCAAGTAAACTAAATTAAAAATACTGACTCACTCTATTTGGGGTAAAAATCTAATTTTCCAAATGAATAGGTTGACTTCCATTTCTGCCACTTTGGCAATTCTATACCCTGATTGACCTCCCAATATAAATGACTGAAAATGATGGATAAATAATATTTTGAAACTTTCAATGTATCAGTGAACTAACAAGTAAGAAATACTCAGGAAAAAAAACTACATTCAATATTTTGTAGTATTCTATAATGAAAAAAGAATATGAAAACGAATGTATGTATGTATATATATGACTGAACTATTATGCTATACATAAGAAACTGACACAACATTGTAAACTGACTATACTTCCAATTAAATAAAAAGTGAAAACAGCTAAGCTAAACTAGTGAACTTGAGTTTTGTTTTTCATGAACATAAAGAATGGAAGACAAAAATTGGGGCGAATCCATAACACAGAGTCTAACAAATGACCACCCCATGCAATCCAAGGACTCCACGTAAACTAGGGATTACAGGGAAAGGAAAACTAGATAATATCCTTCTCCTTCCTCCCAGGGTCTTGCAAAGAAAACTGCTTTTCTTGAAATGTGGCACTGAATGGATGGGGGAATAGGAATCTCCCTTAACTTGAAACTTCAAACAAATCTTTACTTGGCTTTATAGATTGAGATTACACTATGATGGTCTAAAAAACCTCCACCTGATAATATAATTATAAATAGTCTCACATTTATAGTATTTCTAGGCACCTAAAATAAGCAAACACAAATCTTCTTTAGAGAAATGCACTTCCATTACAGATTTCCAAGAGTTATCAGGGATAACGTTCTAAGAACTATGATTGTAATCTAAAATGATCTAACTGACAATAAATAAAGCACCATAAGGAAGAATCAATAGAAACAAAACCAATAAAATTAGATCTGAAAAAATTCTAAATTTGAATGATCAAATATAGACTATAAGACATATATCTTAACAATAATACAAGAAATTTAAAAAAAAAAAAGTAAGAGACTAGGTCAGTGTGGAAGACTAACTACTATGAATGGTCCTCCTAGTATGAAATAATAAGATCCTGCATAAAACATTAACTTCCATGTATTCCAGGTTTAGAGAAAGTAAGGAAAATTTCCAAGCAAAAACATTTTTAAAAATATGAGATAAAACAATAGTAATGAGCACTAACTATATACAAAATGCAGAGTGGTCATGAGAGCAACTGCCATTTATTGGAAGATTGAGCTTTGAGACAGTAGTAAGTTGACAGAGCTAAACTTAAGTCATGGGGACTATGGACAATGGAAAGAAGCAAAGAAGTTCAAGAACAGAAGGTCCCCGTGGTTGAATAAAGCAAACATTAAATGAAATAATTATCAATTTATTTTCCATATTCATCACAGATTAAGATCAGTGAAGAATGGATTCAAAATCAGAAAGCACCAAATACATATGAAAACAACATTAAGAAATTGCTAATCAAACAACAATCATCAAATATAGATCTTAAATAGACACATAATATTCAATAATGATGTATGTGATATTGAGAAATAAAGGATGGAATAAAAACAATGAGTAAGCAGTGAGATATTATTCCAAATAATTAGACATATTTAAAAATAATAACAAAGTTTCAGAAAAGAAAATTATATAGTTGTTAATTTTTTAAATGTAATAGTTGGAGTTGAAGAGCATATTATCTATAGCTGAAGAGAAAATTAGAAAGCAACAGAACTGAAGGAATCACCCAGAATGCAACATAGAGAGATAGGAGACAGAAAATGTAACAGAGAGATTAAGAGATAGAGAATACAGAATGAAAGATTTAATATTAACTAACTGAAGTCCTACAAGCAAAGAATAGAGAAAAAAGAGAAGAGACAATATATGGAGAGATTATGGCTTAGAATTTTCTAAAGTTGAAAGAAGGCATGAATTCATGATATCGGAAATACAACTTATGCCATGTAGAATAAGCAAAGAGAAGACCACACCCAGAAATACAACACTGAAACTGCAGAAAACCAAAACAAAGAGAAAATATTAAAAGGAGTGAAAAATAAAAAATGCAGCTAGAAAGAAAAGACAATTAGCTATATAGATTTAGGACCTAATAATAATAATATGAGACCTCATTAACCGTATAAGCTATTTATAAAGGTATTAATTTGGACCTAATTAAACTTATAAGCTTTTTCTCCCATTACAAAATGGGAGAAATTATTTGCAAATGATCAGACTGACAAGGGCTTAATTTCCAGAATATATAAACAGCTCATGCAACTTAATAACAACAATAACAAAAATCCAATCCAAAAATAGGCAGAAGACCTAAACAAGCAATCCTCCAATGAAAACATACAAATGGCCATTACACACATGAAAAAAATGCTCAATATCACTAATTATCAGGGAAATGCAAATCAGAACTATAATGAGGTATCATCTCACACCAGTCAGAAAGGCTATCATTTAAAAAGTCCACAAATGTTAAATGCTGCAGAGGGTGTGGAGAAAGGGGAACACTCCCACACTGTTGGTGGGAATGTAGTTTGGTGCAACCCTTATGGAAAACATTATGGAGAGTCCTCAAAAAACTAAAAATAGACTTACCATAGGATCCAGCAATCCCACTCATGGACATATATCCGAAGAGAACTCTAATTCCAAAAGCTACATTCACCCCAATGTTCACAAGAGCACTATTTACAATAGCCAAAACATGGAAACAACCTAAACATCCACTGATAGATACAGAAGGTGGATAAACACTGGATAAAGAAGGTATCTATGTGCAATAGAATACCACTCAGACATAAAAAATAATAAAATAATGCCATTTGCAGCAACATGGATGGACTTGGAGACAGTCATTCTATGTAAAGTAGGCCAGAAAGAAAAAGAAAAATACCATATGATATCACTCATACGTAGAATCTTAAAAAAAAAAAAAAAGACACAATGAACCTATTTACTAAACAGAAACAGACTCACAGATATAGAAAACAAACTTATGGCTACCAAGGGGGATGAGGGTAGGAAGGGATAAATTGGGAATTCAAGATTTGGAGATACTAACTACTATATATAAGAAGACAACAAGTTTCTCCTGCATAGCATAGAGAACTATATTCAATATCTTGTAGTGACGTATAATGAAAAAGAATATGAAAACAAACATATGTATGTGTACGTATGACTGAAACATGTTGTACACCAGAAATTGACACAACATTGTAAACTGACTGTACTTCGTTTAAGAAAAGAGAGAGAGAATCAGGCAAATCTCAATTGAAACTAACAAGCAATGCATGCATAATGGTAAAGGCATATGACCATAAAAAACAATTGATTTTACAAAATATCAGAACTTAAGTAAATACTGTTTGCTGCCAAGGAGTTACCATCGGTCACACCTAATAGTATAAAGAATAATAAAATGATTGCTTTAAAAATAATCCTATAGGTTTCAGCCTCTGGAAATAGCTGAACAGATCCTAAAAATCAAACTTCCTGCCAAGAACAACCATAAATTCTGGGCAAAATATATTTTAAAAACAACTACCTGGAGGTACTGGAGAGTGAAGAGAAGCAAGTAGATAAAGCAGAAGGGGAGGTGGTGACCAATATTTGGAAGAAAATTATAGCATAGGAAAGTTTTCCATTTGCCTAGTCAGTTCCATCAGTTTAAATGTGGATATTGAAAAACAAAACAAAACGAACTAACAAACAAAACCCACTATCCTACTGACAATATGAATCAAGAATGCAATTCCTACAGCATAATATACAGAGAGTACTCCAAGATTGAAGAATTCATTAGCTGTTTATAAAGGTATTTATCTATACATGTAAATGAAATAATCATACAAAAATGTCATTTATCCAAGAATTAATATTGAGGACCTACCACCTATTAAGCATTGTGAAAAGATATGAAGTTAAAGCTGGCACTATTTTCTGCCCTCAAGCAGTTTATGGCCAGATAATTAACAGATAACTACTCAGTCCTATCAATAAGATACAAACAAAATTCCGTGGACTTTCAGAGGAAAGGCTGGAGCAAAACTTTGGAGAGAAGGGTCTAAAAGATGGATCTTAAAGAATGAGGAGCTTTGGATTTGCAGAAAAGGAAGGAAGGATATTGCAAGAGGAAGGACCAGCTTGCACATAAGTGAAGAGGCTAAAAGCAGTTCAGAGATGGGAACAGTGAATAGAGGAAGAGAACCGCTGGAGTCGAGGTCACGTGGGTGCTACCAGCGGGAAAGTGTTTTGACAAGGTGGTCAGGGCCACATCACTAAGGGCTCTTAATGCCAACAACAACAACAAAATGACTAAGATGCCTCCATCTCTTGAAAATCTAGCGTACTGAAAAATTAAAAGCAAGATGAGAATCTTAAATTAATACTCTTTTCAAGGAACTTAATCTCTAAAAGGCAATAAAGCAGCTATGATTTAGGTAAGGATGTAAAGAAAAAAATTTAGTGCTATAAGACTGAGACTAAATGAAATATATAATCTAGCAATGAGTGAGAATAGGAAAAAGAGCTATATCAATGAAGAGTAAAAATGAAGAAAGATAATAAATAGGAGGTATGAACCACAGGGCACACACCTCTTTCAGAATATTTACCAGAAATATCAGATAAAAGAGAAATATTGTCCACTCGACTCTGAGTACAAAAGAGCTGGTAACATATGATAGGGTTTAACATATGCCTTGTATCTGTCTATTAAAAGTGAGTGAGGGAGAGACAGGGAGAAAGCGGGAGAATATCTCCTCCCAGTGTATATTCCAGTGTACAGGAATAAATTATTCCTCAGAAAATAATCAAATAATTATGGGGAAAAAATTCTCTCTCAGGAGGCTCACAAGAGCATGTGCTTCTTAGGTCAGTTTGAATCATTGACACTGGTGTTTTCAGGCTCTTTCTGGGTTTTGCCATAAATCTGGTTCCTGAACTGAAAACAGTATCGTAATGTTATTTGTGTGTGTGTGTGTGTGTACCACCGGGAACTTCTGTTCTGGCACACACACATACTATTTTCTTCTAGGGATGCCACTGCTACTGAACAGGACAGTAATGACGAGAAGAGCACACAAGGACTGACAAACCCGCCTAATAGGATTACCTCTCAAGAAATTGAGGACAATCTAATGAAGCTTCCTGCTAAACACAGTCCAGGCACCTCCGCCGTGGCACAATGCCAGGTTCTCCATAACCAGGAGACATCGGTTCTGAAGGCCCAGGGGAAGAAGAGCATCTGGTTAGCAAGGTCAGCTAATTTTCTCCCCTCATGCCAAATGCCTTCTCTTTAACATGGGCATTTCTGAACCTTCAGGGAAGCCATTAGAAGACAACAAGTATAAATCAGCAAGAGAAACTGTTATTACCCTTTTCTGAAGACTCAACCAAACAGCAATAATCAAACACAAAGAATCTCATAAACACAGACATGTAGTCTATGCATCTATAAATCACCCAAAGATCTCCACCTAAAGAAAACCATGTTATGGGTCTTCATTTTACCCTGTCGTCTAGTTCTAACATAAAAGGTTGTCCTTCTTTTGCACTTAATTTTGGAAATATCTTGTTAGTTTGCAAGACTTCACTCAAGTGCCACCTCCTCTACTGAGCCATCCTAAACCCCTGTGCTGGAGGCAGAATGGATCATGTTTCCATTTTGTATCCTCTGTAGATTGCACGCCCATTGGTAAAGTTTTTTAATGTCAGTTTCTTACCTACCTCCTTGGATAGCTGAATGTTATCCACATTTTGACAACATGAAGCAAATTAATACTATAGAAAGCCATAGATAGTGTGGTTCAGAACAGAATGCTGCATGAATCTTTTTTACTTGCTTTGTCCATCTACCAAGACATATTAGCCAATGCTGGCAAATTCAAACTTCATTCAACAGCACTTACTGTGTGCACATAGTCCAGACAGAGTCCCAGGAGCAGTGCTAGTTGTAGGACTTTGTCAGTGAATAAAATACAGCTTCTACCCTAAATGAACTTAGCAGCTGATGAAGGGTTATAAGACAAAGAGTGAGGCAACATCAAAAAATTGAGCATATTTGACTCTCTAGCTAGCTTATTGATATATTCCCAGAATATAGAATAATATCTGGCACATACTAGGACTATGAATGAACGAATGAATGAAGAAAGCACAGGAGACTGCGGCAGTGCCTTGGAGAGGCAGTACTGAGCTGTTCACTACTGCAAAACTTGTAGAACAGCACTGTGCCTGCTGGCCTGGCCTTGCTATGTCTACCTCAAACCATAGTCTCCTCACCTTACTCCACATCCTAGCAGTCAAGATGTCCAGACACCTACCCTGTCTACCTTGTCCTCAATGCTACACTCAGCTGTGGCTACAATATTCCTGAAGATAATCAGCATCATAACAAAGATAATCAGGAAAAAAAATCTCATAACGAAATGTCAGCTTGAGGGCAAAGGGTACATATAACAATGGTTTCCACTACTTTTCTTATGCACTAGACCTGAGTCATAGCCCAAAGCTTTAGTGGCAGAGTTAGGACATTTTATCACCTCTGCCCAGAAGCCTATGAGCTCCATTAATAGATTTTATAGAAAATACTGAAGGAAGTACCTGCTCTTCTCTGCACTCACCTCACTTACTTTTTCCATAAAAAGAATCCCTGACTTTTCTAACTGAAGAGATTGAGAAAAGAAGTCCAAGTGTGCACCGCTCAGCCCCTTTGCTGGATTCCTTTGGATTCAGCCTGACCTCAGAATGTACATATTTTTATCTCCTCCAGGTAGAAAGGTTACTGAAGTTGGCAGGTTCTGTTTCTAAAGGGAAGGATTGAAGTTGTCTCTACCCAACAGCTATGATTCTATGGTAATTTACCATAAAATAATATAAAAATTGAGAGCCCATTTGAACCTCAGATGTAAGCTAAGCTCTCCATCATTGCATTTTTATTGGCAATGGTGGATATTTTGACCCTTAAATGACTCTAGTATATATTTCTCTTTTTTTATTCAGAAATTGAAAAGAGCAGTTTGGTTAGTTGGCTTCCTTCAGATCCCAATATTAATGCAAAGATAACTGATATTAACTGAGAACTTACTATATACAAATGGTGTTTATGCTGGATATCGTTTATATACTATACTTTAACATTCACACCAACTTTGAGAGGTATTAGTTCCATTTTACAGATGGAGAAATTGAGGCACAATAGGAATACATGTGTCCAAAATCACATAACAGATCTAGGACTCAAATCAGACCTACATAAATGCAGAACTTATGCTCATTACACTGTATCATCATGCTTATACAATGTGCTTTAAAACATCACTTGGCACATCACATAGCTTAAAAGGTTGAGAGCAGGAGGGGAAGGATCAGAACACTGTATAATAATAGTTTGATTTTTGAATTTGTGGGCAAGGGTTCTATGTCAAATGGTAATTTCCTCAAGCACAATTGATCAAATGGTTATTGGTTGAATTTGATAAAATAAAAAGTGTAATTATATTAGAATAATAGTAATATGTAGTGAAATGTATATACATAATTAAAAATAACAATTATATTTATTTTAAAAGCCTTGGAAAAAATCCCGTATCTTTGGGGACATAGTATTTTCATTCAGTTTTGCAAAAGTAAGATAATACAGAAAAATTCAAGTACACTGCACATACGCATTTACAAAAATGCAGTTAAGTCTTCAGCACAGCTCGCAAAAGTCTCCATGAGCATTATCATTACAAAATCACGAATAAATAAATAAATAATCAGATAAGGAACAACTCACTAGCTATCTCTGTTTTAGCTAACTCCACTTCAGCTAAGAAAGGTTTGAAAGGAGTTTAAGAGAGAATAAGATCAAAAGATCAATGTACTTGAAATAAAAACAATTCTGCAGCCTACATGATTGACAACTTCCCAGGTGCTTCACAGGCTGGTCACTCTACTTATTTGGTTGAAGCCACTACAGGTAAGTCTATTGTTTTGCAGAATTATGTACCATCACTTCTCTAACCGGTTAGCATGACTATGTGGAGGGTATCTTCCACTGCAAGATTGCAGAACTCATTCTGCACAGGACCTGAGAAATTTATTTGGAAATTGTGGTCATTTCTAATGGCCTTATGCTTATACTTTGTTCCCTGTCCATCTCTATGCCCAAAAATGGTGAAGCTCACTCCAAGCAGTTTAAAGGTAAAATAAAAGATCTCTGAAATTTATCTACACATATTTTTCTAATAAAAATAATGTTTTATAAAATACTTTCTATATTTATATTTTTCTTTAAAAATACTGGAAAATTCCATCATAAACTTATGAGTAAAAAATGTTTACTATCTAATTTTCTAAAATAAAAAATATCATATACTGGCATTTATGTTACCACTTTACTCATCTTCTGAAAAAATAAATACTCAATGAATATAGTATTATAATAATCATCATACATTAAATAATTTCAAGGGTTAGCAGATAAAATTTAAATTTGTTTTCCCTAAAACTCTCCCCCTCAGCAACATGTAATTTAGAAGTCCCAAATGTTTACTTAGCATTGCTTAAAAAAATCTAATTATATCAATGTTTAATTTTTATGTCTTTACTTATGTCAGAATTAGTAGAATCAAATATCAATATATACAGGCAGTGGTTTAATCACACAATATCACAGAATATAAATATATTTCTATACATTTATAAATGCATTATCAACAGTAACTTGAATGTACTGATTAACTATTTCTATGAAAAATACTTCATAAAACAGCAAAAGCCAACAGTCAGTGGCTTAAAACAACAAATGTTTATTATTGCTCAAATGTCTGTGGGTTGGCTGGAGATCAGTAGATGGAGCTGGGCTTTGTGGAGTGGCTTTGCTCATCTTGGCTGGCTCACTCACGTGTCTACAAGTTACCTGGTTGGTTAATAGAAGCCAGTTTCATGGGGTAACTCTGCTCTGCACTGCAAGTATGCAGTTCTGGTCTGTTCCTTCTGGCTCTGTGTCTATCATCTTCCTTGGAGCACCCAGCTGGCCAAGGTACCAACAGCTCATAGCAAAGGCACAACAGGGGAAGAAGGAAAGATACAAGGTCTCTTGAGATCTAAACTCAGACATGGCCCCATGTTTTCTCTTTCTCATTCTACTGACCAGAAGAAGGCATGCGGCTAAACCAAAAGTGAAAGTGTGGGGAAATAATCTCTTCTCCTTCGATGAGAGAAACTGCAGGGTCACATGGCAAAAGATGTGGATACAGGATGGTCTGAGGCCAGCGATGCAGTCATCCATCCACACTGGATATGTATTACAGTTCAAAACTCTTCACCATTCAACACTACAGCTCCAGACAAAAGAAAACTCATTCTTTCATTCAACAAATTTGATAATATATTTGTCACCCACTATGTGCCACACCCAGCTTCAGGTCCTGGAGATACAAAAAGATATGAAACAGACAAAACGTCCCACTCTTGGTGGGTGGAGGATGACAGTAATGGATTGTTGTTTTTAATTTTTTTTTAGTTTAAATAAAATGAATAAAATTTAAAATTAAACTCTGGCAGAGAGCTTGTGCTTCATTTTGCTACTTATGATTGAAATCTCTGTGTTCTGTACAACACTGAACACTCCACATTAAACGTACATCTCTTGATTTATAGCAGCTACAGCCCTAATCTTAAAAAAAAAAAACAAAAACTCCCCATTCTCATAAAATTTACATTCTATTTGAGGAAAGGGAAGAAGAGAACCAAGAGAGAGAGAAAAAAGTGGCTTAGAGTATAAGCAGCAAAGAACAAAAGAAATTATTTCAATCAAATAACTCAGGGCACAAAGCTTAAAATCTCTTAGCTACATTAGAGTATTATCACACTGCTCTCTTTGGACCAATGGTTCTGGGTCCGATTCTTAGCTCTGCCACTTAATAGCTGTATGATCTTAGTCAAGTTATTATCCACTTCAGGACCGAGTTTCTGTAAACAAATAGAAAAGTATGATCTTATCATTTGCCACTTTACAATTAGGTGGTCACAACCACAATATCTGGGTTATGCGCGATGTGAGGGATAGTGGTAAAGTAATTTAACATGGCTGGGAGCTTTGGAGTTTAGGAATAATCTTGCTTTTGCAACCAACTCAGCAGGTAATATGGAGAAATTAATCCTTCTGCGTTGCAGTTTACTATTCTGTAAACTGGGACCAAGAATGCTCCCAGAATGAAACATAGCTACTAAAAATAGATAATAAAATTTAACAGTTACATAGACTCACAGTAACCTAGCATTACTATGAATGTTTTTACATTTGTTGCAGTTAAATTTCAGTTATCTAGTGAGTGACAATAAAGCTGAGTACTTCCTGTTGTGTACAAGTAGACTTGCAAGTTGGGACAAAAAAGTGATGAACTTGTCTTAGTGGCTCAGTTTAATAACTGGCTTAATTATTTCTGTTAGCCAAGCAAACAGAATGAACTTACTAAGGATGAAAGCATCTCCACAGAATGGCAACAGAAAGATCACCCATGTGGTTTAAAATCAGTGATTGGTTCAAAGTGGTTCAGTGATTCTGGGTTTGATTCTTAGCTCTGTCACTTACCAGCTGCATAATCTTGGATAAATTTTACCTACTCGAGGACTCAGTTTCTCTAAGCAGAAATAAGAGCAATATGAGGTTATTGTAAGGATCACATATAGATAAGTGTTTAGCTCAGTGTTTAGCACATAATTGTTCAATAAATACTTCTGTTTATTTACAATCCTGCCTAAATCTTGGGAAAGATCTGGCAAAAGTTCAGTTAGAGAACAATAATAATTGCTAACATCAATTGAAGCCTTTTTGATGCCAGATGCTACACTCAGCACTTTTTAAGGATTATCTCAGTAAATCTTCAAACTAACCTCGTGGGAACACTATAGATTGAATTTTACAGATGTGTTTTACAGAGGTTTACTAACTTGCCCACAGGCTTTCAGGCAGCAAATCCTCATCTCCTTCCCTTCTGAGTCATTATTCCTAGCCACTGTGACACACTGTCCCCTTTCTCTTATAAAAATGCATGATAAAGGTCAATAAAGGAGAGTGATTCAGATGATAAGTATCTATTTTCAGATAGGGTATTTATTTAGTTATTTGTTCAGTCAAAAAGCTGTGTTTTATTTTAATATCAAGTATTGTTAGATGTCAAAATACAAGGATTAGGACTTAGTTTCTAACCTTGAGATGCTCACATTGCAGGGAATTTCAATGATTACAGGTCAGTTGGCATATAATTTAGGAGGGAGCTTCATAGGCAAAATGATAGTTGACACTTAAATTAAAACTTGTCTACCTGGAGATAAGTCAGTTATCTGGACCAAATCATATCTGAAATGATCATCTCCATGGTTAAGAGAAGACACTGTCACAAGTTGGTTTTCTAATCTGGCCAGCTGCAGAGTGATAAACAGAACACTTGCACCCCAGGTGTTGGTCATGGATTAACATATATGGTAAATACTATATTAATGTTCAATATCCAGTTTTCCTGCCCCTCTGAGCATGAAGACTTCTGAGCCTCAAAAGGAGTAGAACCATTGACCTACCAAATGCAAAGAAGCAGAAAAGACTCATATCTCTCACTTTCAGGCTGAGCACTGAAAATGCCATGAGAATTTTCCAGGCTCTCTCCTCCCATGTTACGATGGCCAAGGAGGCCACTTGTTTCTGACACAGCAGTCACAAGCTGGTGGAGCTTTTGTCAGCTCAGATCACCGAAGTAATAAGAAATCAAATTTTGTTATTTTAAGCCTCTAGAATTGAGAGATTATTTGTTCCTTCAGGATAATCTAACCACTTCTGACTAGCACAATATACATCCCTCAAAACACATATTATTGACAATGATAAATACTCAGGACAGACATTGGTGTGGAAAAATTTACTTTCTGTGGGAGAACAGAGGGGAAAGAAGCCATACTGAGGAATTTAAGCAGATCTCACTGAAGCCTTGAGAAATCAAATCCTTTCAGACAAGTTTTTCTTTTGGTAGTTTTTCAGTAACTTTTTCAATAAATACAATTTACCTAGCTAATTAACTATATTCATATTTATCATTTATTAACATAATATGTAATTAATAAATACTTACTATTTATAAGAATAACTCATTTATTGAGTTCTTACCATGTGCCAGTCAGAGACCTAGTACTGGGGACGCAACAGTTAACCCCACACAGTCTCCATTCTCAAGTTGCTTAAAGGCTAGATTGGAACGCAGCCAAAATAAGAAACTGCAATTCTCTGTGATAAATGCAGATTAGAGGAAGCACAGGGATTACATAAGAAAAGCACTATACCAGACTGAGGAGCTGAGGAAAACGAGGGCCTAAAGGATACATGAGGATTACGTGATTCCGCTTTGCATTTTAGTAATAATAAGAAGTGATGTTTCTGTTACACATACTATAAGTCACTCACTCTATTATGTGCTTTACACATAAATAGAACTTAATCCTCACAACCACCTCTGAGGTAGGTATAATTGTCATCACCCTATTTAACAAATGCATAGTTATTTTCTAGAAAAAATAAAAGTGGAGATCACATACTGAAGGAGCACAGTAAGCAAGAATACAGAGGTGTGAAACATCCGTAGTTCAGAATGACCAAAGCACAATTTAATGTGAGGGCAGGGCGGGGTGGAGCAGGCAGTGTGAGAGCAGGAAGGGAAGCAGTAGATAAACCGGGAATCCTGGAAGCCCTTCTCCCAGGTATCCGTATGGCCAGTGCCCTAACCTGCTTCAGGCCTTTGCTCAAAAAATCTCCTTCATAAGGACACTTTGTCTGACCTCCCTGATTTAAAATGAACACCACCTGTATTCTCCACCCCTTTTCCTGCTTAATTTTTCTCCACAGCCTTTACTACTTGTTGGTTGACAAACTGTACAGTTTGCTTATTTAACTTGCTTATTGTCTGTCTCTCATTAGAAGACAAGCTCCATGAGGCAGAGGCTTCTGTCTGGTGCTAACACCATCAATGCCTAAAACAGAGCCTGGGACATGGTGGCATTCATTACATAATATTGAATGGCACTCAATTTTAGCCTCATTTTACAAATTTGGAAACTGAGGCACAAAGTTTTGTAACTTGTCAGATTCACTATAAGTGGCAAAGTTGGAATTCCAACTGAGGCAATCTGCTCTGGATTCTATGTTTTTAATCACTACATTGGACCCCTCCCTCTGAAGCATTTATTTAGTGGGGGAAATAGAAAATAAAGAAATAATTGAATTCAGAATATAAAGTCAGGTAGTGATCCATTTTTTTTAAAAAAATGAAGAAGAAAATTGCAGGGTTAGGCAGTGGGCAGGGGTCTCATTTTAGATTGGGTAGTTAGAGCAGTTCTCTCTGAGGATCTGACATTTGGGGGAAAAAAATACCTGAATGGAAGTTGCAAGGCATGCTCTGCACACTAGTCTGCACCAGGATACAGACCCATCAGCAATATGGCAGTGTGAGAGTAGATGAAATCCCCCGGGTTGAGGCTATAGAAAGAAAGTATCTTCTAAAGACTGAATCCTGGGAGACAGGCATAAGTATGATGAAGGACTGAGAAGAAACAAAGAGGAGTATCAGCGGAGAATGGTGCCATGTTTGTAAACCAAGAGAAAAACTGCCCCCTAAAAGAGCTCAAATTGTCAAACACTAAAATAAGATTACTACACATAGCAACTGAACAGAATGCATTGATTGTGGCAACAGGGGAGCTTACTAGGGGACAAAGGACTGCAACGGGACTTAAAATAAGATTAGAGCATGTATATCTAAGAAAGGAGGGAGACAATTTAGAGCAAACTTGCAAATGCAAGAAAGAAAAGAAATAGAGCAAGTTTTAGAAAATGCTAAAAACTAGACTGGAGAAGCAAGGGCCCAGTTATAGATTTCAGCCTTGATCAGAAAAGGGGCCACTTTCTGTGCAGCCATTCAGCAGAGTGGTTAAGGACAGACACAGATTTGAGTCCTGGCTTCCCCACATGATAGCTGTTTAACTTCAGACAAATTACCTCTATATTAGTCCACTCAAGCTGCGATAATAAACTATCATAGACTGGCTGGCTTAAACAACAGGACTTTTTTACTCATGGTTATGGACTCTGGGAAGTTCAAAAACAAGGTGCTGGCCAATTCAACTCTTTCTTGGGTTGCAGATGGCCACCTTCTCCCTGTGGTCTCATACGGCAGCAGGGAAAACAGTGTGTCTTTATAAAGGCATTAATCCCATTAAGAGGACCTCACTAAACAAGTTACCTCCCAAAGGCCTTATCTCCAAATGCCATCACATTGAAGACTGGGGCTTCAACACATGAATTTTGGAGGACACAATTCAGCCTCAGCAATTTCTCTGTGTCTTTATGTGTAAAATGTGTTCAGTAATAGTACCTACCTCAAAGAGTTGTGAGGTTTACCCTATGTAGAACTCCTAGCACAGAGTAAAGGGTTAATAAATCTTCTCATATTATTTTATGTTATTACACCTCTAAGATTAGAAGAAAGATAACCGTGATGGGTATAATCATGGGTGAGTTTATGAGGGTGGGGTTGGGAGGCTGAGGTGTATCAGCCCTGGGAGCCCAAGCATGCTCAGTGAAGTTGTGAATGTGAATGTGAAGCATGAGAGAAAAGTAAGTTTTGAAATAATATTTGTCTGGAATGAGAAAAGAAGCCTCCTAAACAGTGCTGAAAAACAGGCTGATTTGCAGAGTTCCTCTAGCACAGCAGAGGATCACCTTAGAATATCTAAATTAAATACCTTCCTCTTCCTGATAAAAGATGGGACCCAAGAAATAACCGTGGGAGACAGAGTGGGTCTGATTCTCAGCTCTGCCAAGAGACTTAGGCCAGTCATTTAATCTCACCTCATAACTTAGTCATAAGGAATACATCACATTTGGGAATATAAGCAAATTAACAGTGTAGTACTTAACTTACAGAAGGTGTTCATATTCGATACTTTCCTCCCACTGTCTCCTCTTTAAGGTCACACATAAGACCCAGAAGAAGAACCCTGATGTCATGCTCCTATAACTGAATTGTTTCCACTACACCAGACTGTTCTCCTTACCTCTAACTTCCACCTCACCCATGGCCCACAGCCTACCAGGCTCAGCATTTTAGGCTCATTGAAAGAAAAAGGAAGTCCGCTCTATTATGCTACCCATGGAACCCACTTTGTCTGTAGAAACTGAGCCAATGGACCAATACCACTGCATACAGCAGCAAGATGGAGTCACAACTTATGATGAACATGATGATGAGAGTGAACACTTTGAGCAAGATGTACTCTGTGCCAGACACCGATCTAAGCCTTGTTCATGCATTAGCTCTTCGTATTCCCACAACACCCCTCTAAGGAAAATAGTATGATTATCGCTATTTTTCAGTTGAGGACACTGAGGAAATCAACAAAAGAAACTTGGCAGCTAAGCTTCATTTCTAATCACCAGGAGGAGTCTGGAGACCAGAATAGTTAGGTTCTGAAGGATCCAGCAATTTCCACCCTGATACCTATGTTTGATGGATTTAAAGTTGGGCTTTGAAGTATGCAGAATATAAGATAGAGTAAGTACATAATTACCAAGTTTGCTCTGTGAGCTCCAATCCATCCTCCATCACCATAATCCCTAGGCAGGATATAATTGCCCATATACAACTGTAGGGACAGAAGCAAGGACCAGAAATGTTTCTCAAAGCCCTGTCCCACTTTCTCCATTCCCACACTCAACCTATTAATATGTGGCCTGCTCTCAGACCCACCTGAAAGTGCAAAACCACATGAATTTATTTGCTGGTAAAGCATGTGGATGTTGAAGCTTTCTGACATTCAGGCAGTTAACCCCCTTGTTAAAAGCCTCTGCCGCTACAACAGCCTGAGGCGCAGTGGAAGAAAATGTCAACGATATCCAGAATGCTCAAGTGAATAAGTGCACTTCTCTCCAAGGCCCCAGGAAAGAGCAAGCCGAGCTCAGTAAAAACACAGTGGGATTCTTGCAGTATTTGCCATAGCCATTGCAAGGACATTTATATCACCATGTTTAAGGGAGGGAGCTCTCCAGGTGGTCATCCTTCTGCTCTCCTAAGTATTAACAAAGAGAACCACAAATGAGGTAGGAGTGAGAAATGTGGAGATGGAGTTGTGCTCTCAATTTTAACAGTTCATTGTTAAGACTTCTGTTTCTCTCTCTCTCTCTCTCTCTCTCTCTCTCTCTCTCTCTCTCTCTCTCTCTCTCACACACACACACACACACACACACACACACAGAAATGAACAGTGAAACCTTCTTCAAATAATTACCCAATGATGCAGATAAAACTGACAACTGTGTAGAAGTTGCTAACTAAAAAGCTAAACTAAAGATCAAACCCAATTTAATAGAATCTGTATATGCAGATGCTTTAAAACTCATGACTTCACTGGAGAATCAGCTGGCCAGAGACCTTTGGTGCAGGGCTCTGCCTAAAATCTCCTAATGAGGTGCAAAGTTGGCAGGCACATCCTCAGAAATCAGATTTTGTGAGTCGTAGTTTAAAATGCCTAGAGTCTTGAGGAATTTGGAGGTTTTTTTTCTATAAAGCAATTATTAAGAAGCACAGATACCTATTTGAAGCTGCAATTCAGCAAAACTGTTTCTTTAAAATTTGATAAGCAGATTTAATATCAAAAACACATATTTTCAACCATACAAACAGGAAAGTGCTCAACTCAGTGTTGCTTTACTGGAAACAGGAAACATCTAATACAATTTCATGAAGTGTATCAAAATATAACATGAAAACACAGAGATAAAATAAAAGCACATGTCAACTGTGACTTACGTATGATCCTGGGTGCTCGTAAGCAGTTCCGTGATCTGGTCTGGGGGGGAGGCAATCCCCTTAGCCTGCATTAGTGCCAACTCAATTCAAAATGGAATATAGTAGCATTTAAAAAAATTTTTAAACTGATATTGAATAAATTAAGCTACTTTCTTTTTAAGAAAATCAGATAAGCTAAAAGTGTAATTGGACTTTTAAGACGATTTTACAGTTTCTGGAGAGCCTCAGCTATTCTGGACTCTGACAGGCAGCTGATATAGCAATGTAAATCATGTTTCAGTTCACTTTTCTGATGCTCCTTCCTTTTGGAGAATAAGCTGCCAAGAACAATTCAAGGTGCTTCAAAAGAAAGCCTTTTGCTATCATGCTATATATGAGCCATTTCAGTACCTGGAGCAGCTCAGGCAAAGCCTTTGCCAGTCCATGGACTTGCACATTAGAACAAATGCACAGTGGGGAGGATACAGCTCAGTGGTAGAGCACATGCTTAGCATGCATGAGGTCCTGGGTTCAATACCCAGTACCTCCATTAAAAATAATAATTAATAAGTAGACCTAATTACCTACCACCTGCAAAAAAAAAAGGAAAAAAAAGAATAAATGCACAATACTCTTAGGACAAGGTATAAACCCTGAAATTTACCTTAATACTTCAAGGTAAATGACTTTTTTCATCAACACCTGCTAAAATATGATGGGAAGAAATAGGATAAACCACCTTTCTCCCTGTTCTCTCTTCAGGCATCTTAGCTCATGAACCCTGCTGGCTGGGTCTAAAGCTTGTCTCTGCTACTTAAAAGCTATGTGAACTCGGACAAGTTTCTTAATCTCTTTTTTTGGCTCAGTTTCTTCATATGTTAAAGGGGACTCTTACATTAACTACAGCATGGAGTTTTCATAAGAATTAAGTGGGTTGATATTTTTAAAGCACTTATAAAACAGTGCATAGCATATGGTAAGTGTTTAATACATGCTAGTTAGTACTACAATTATTACATACACAGGCTAAATATATTCTCCCTGAAATACTCTCATATTTCCCAAAGCTTTAAATATCAGCAATACTCCATGACAGTACACCCGTGTATCTCTAATGCCAGTATATTTCTTGGGCTCTAGATCTGCACTCTGATTTGACTACCTCCATACTTTATCTTCCCTCGTCAAAAGTGCACTTCCTTGTTTCTGGTCCTAGTTAATGGTGTCATCATCCCCTACTTGTCTAAGCAAATGTCTTCAAAATCAGTTAGTGTTTATTAAGGACTCTGTTAAGAGCTGGTGAACAAGATAGATTTGATCTCTGACTTTGTGGAATCTACAGTTTGGTAGGGAAAACAGACACTGAACCAGTACCAAGTTAGCAAGTAAGACTTGTAACAATTCTCTGAGACCCAGTTACCTCAACAGTTCTAAAAAGAGAGGCCAGGGAAGAGCAAGGATTCCTAGTAGCTTAGTCTTTCCCCTGAGTTGCTATAGAGGATTAATAAAACAAGCTTGGTAAAAGTTTCTCTGTGCTATCTCATCAGGAGAGAGGGCCGGGCTGGATTCATAGTGATTCTGGGAGGCAGGTGACTTTAGAGGTTCACAGAAGACTGAGAAGTTTGAGGGATGGCATAGTGCTATGGTGGCACACAGTGTCTATCCTTGTTTCAGAGTCTGTCCCTTTGTTCCCATAAGTACACTTAAAGTTATAAAACCACATGCTTATAGGGCTAAACATTTTTAATTTCGTCAGAGAAAATCAAGTGTTTCTCTTCAACACCTGTTTCCAATTAGAAGTTACACCCTCAGAATGTCCCATTAGTGGTAATTATTTGTACTTGCATTCAAGTGCTCCACTCCCCAGGCTTTTAGACTCATATGAACGATGGCTCCTTCACTGGTACATTCAACAAGTATGTATGAGCCCTGGCTATTTGTCCTGCACTGGAAAGGTTTCTGAAATGCAGTTGTAAGTAAAACACAATCCCTAAACAAGATGAGTTTTTAGTCCATTGAAGGAAACAAACAGATAAGCAAGCATTCCCTACATTGTATGATGAGCAACATATTAGGGGCACTTGAAGAAAGCCACCTATGTAGACAACTGAGGTAAATAAGGTTTAGGGAGAAAATGACATACAGACTGAGATTTGATAGGATAATCAAAATTAGGCAAGGGGAACAAAAAAGCAAGAAAAGAAAAATAGAGTTCCAGGTAGAGGGAACAAAGGCTCAGACATGACACACATGTGTCATGTTAAAGATGCCAGAAGAAAAAAAAAAACAGTATGGCTACAGAACAGAGCTGTTGTGAGGAACTGGAATGAGGGGCAGGACGGGAAGATGGGGCTGGCAAGGGAAGCATTTGCTAGATCATAAGTAGCTTGTAGGCCATCCTAGGGAGACTGCATTTCCTTCTTAGGACAATACAAGCCATGAATGATTTTAAACAGGAGAAGGATGTGTGGTGAGGGGTATGCCTATTGTGATAAGAGATGAGAAGGCAGGGACTAGAGTAGCAGAAATTGAAATAGGGGGGCAGTACTGGAAAGATAGTAGAGGTAAATATAAGTAGGATGTAGTGGCTAATTAAACACGATGGCAAGAGAGAGGAAGCACTAGGTTCCCTGATATCTGACTTGAGCAAATTAAGTCAAAGGTAGTACCATTTACCAAAACAGAGAATACAAGATAAAGAATGGATTTAGGGAGTTGAGACCCCTATTAGATCTGAGTTTCTGAATTTATTCTCAGGGTTCTTCTCAATAAAAGAGTTGCATAAAAGCAGGGTTATTCATGATTACCATACCTTCTGTTATGAGCTGAACTATGTCCCCCCCAAATTATTATGTTGCAGCTGTCACCCCCAATAACTCAGAATATAACTGTATTTGGTGATGGAGCCTTTAAAGAGGTGATTAAGTTCAAATGAAGTCCTTAGGGTGGGCTCTAGTCCAGTCTGTCTGGTATTCTTATAAGAGGGGGACATTTGGGTACGCAGAGAGGCACAAAGGTTAGGAAGGCACCATAAGAAGACAAAGCAGGAAGGCAGCCATCTGCAAGCTAAGGAGAGAGGCCTCGTCAGAAACCAAGCCTGATAACACCTTGATATTGGACTTCCAGCCTCCAGAACTATGAGAGAACATAGTTCTGTAGTTGAAGCCACCCAGGCTATGGTATCTTGCAATGGTAGAATCTGTGCCAAACAGCAAACCAATGCATCCTCTAAATCAGTGCTTCTCAAACTCTAATGTGTACATGAATCACCTAGGAAATCTTGTTAAAATGCAGGCTCTGATTTGGAAGGTTAGGGGTGAGATATGGGATTCTACATCTGTGTCAACTCCTAGGGGATGCCATTGCTGAAGGTTAGGAACACACTTTAAATAGCAACACTCTGAACAAGTATTTCTTGAAGTGTAGTCCAGGAACTCCTTAGAGCCAAATCACTGGGGCACTTGTTAAGCAGGCAGATTTCTAAGTCCAGGCTTTCTGAATTAAAAACTCTAGGTCAGAAGGAAGGTCCCAGAGATACACATTTTTAACAAGTTCATTAAGCAATTTTATGCACACCAAAATTTGAGACTTACTCCACAGGATTATCTTTGAAGATACCACAAGTGAATTCAACCTGTCACCTTGTCAATTTTCCCTTGAGAGCTGAAATGTGCTTTGAGGACATTGGCCACCTCAGTAACATCAATCCAGTGCCTCTTGTGGAGAGACAGTACTGCTAACATTTGGGAGGAAATCTTGTCAGGAACTGACACTCAGGATAGAAGTTAAAAGCAGCTCAAAGACGAAAAGCAATTTCGAGAGATCTTCCCAGGCTTATTAAGCAGCTGCTTTTGCATATGAAAGGTGAAAGCAGAGGCAACAAAACCCAGAGAGGAGAAAAATAGTATAATGCTTCCAGGTTACTTCTAAGGAATGCAATCTGCTTCATTAATCGAGGCTTCAAACCTCCTGGAATTCCAGGGTATCACCCCCGACACTAAGGCAGTTTTGGACACAGCTGTAAGTAGGAACAGTTTGCCTGTCCTCTGGATTCCCTTGCCTTGCTCTTTTACATTAATCCTCACTTACTCCCTCATCATCCCCTGTTCTTTTCCAATGTCCACTTCTCCTCACCCAGTCTCCCTCCACCCAGCCAGAGACTGCTGACTGACCCCTAGCAAGAGAGGGGGCAGGATTCAGTGTGGAAAATCTGCTCTTGCCATCAGGAGACTGGGGTTCTATTCCCTGCCCTTGTCTTTGCCAGGACTTTGGACTCCTCCGGTAAGTATTAATCACCCTGGTCCTCAACTTCCTCTCCTCATGAGTGAAATAAAGCTAACTAGATCATCTCTAAGATTTCCTGAGCCATGTTAAAATGATTAAAGAAGACAATTTAGGTGACACAGACAAATTTTAATACTTCACAAAGTAGGCAGTCTCCACTTTTGAGAGTTCAAGGAACTACAAACCACAGTAGTACTCCTCATCTGTGGTTTCACTTTCTTTGGTTTCAGTCACTTGTGGTCCAAAAATGTTAAATAGAAAATTCCAGGAATAAATAATGCATAAATTTTAAATTGCCCTCCTTTCTGAGTAGCCTGATGAAATCTCACTTTGACCTGATCTGTCCCTCCTGGGAGGTGACAAGAAAAAGAAATAAAAGGGATTCAAATTGGAAGAGAAGAGGTAAAATTGTCATTATATGCAGATGGCATGATACTATATATAGAAAACATTACAGACAAAAAATACTAGAACTGATAAACAAGTTCAACAACATAGGCAAAACATTCTCTGACATAATTATACCCATGTTTTCTCGGTTCAATTTCCCAAGGCAATAGAAACAAAGGCAAAAATAAACAAATGGGACCCAATCAATCTTAGAGTTTTTTGCACAGCAAAGGAGACCGACCATAAGCAAAATGAAAAGACAATCTATGGACTGGGAGAAAATAGTTTCAAATGATGTAACTGACAAGGGATTAATTTCCAAAATATACAAACAGCTCATACGACTCAACAACAAAAAAACAATGCAATCAAAAAATGGGCAGAAGACCTAAATGGACATTTCTCCAAAGAAGACATATAGATGGCTAATAGGCACATGAAAATATGCTCAACATCACTAATTATTAGAGAAATACAAATCAAAACTACAATGAGGTAGTACCTCAAAGAATGGTCATCATTAAAATGTCTACAAATAACAAATGCTGGAGAGGATGTGGAGAAAAGGAAATTCTCCTACACTGCTGGTAGGAATGTAGCTTGGTTCAGGCATTATGGAAAATAGTACAGAGATTCCTTAAAAAACTAAAAACAGACTTAACATATATGATCCAACAATCTCACTCCTGGGCATATATCCAGAGAAAACTCTAATTTGAAAAGGTACATGCACCCCATTGTTCATAGCAGTACTATTTACAATAGCCAAGACACAGAAACAATCTAAATATTCATCGACAGATGACTGAATAAAGAAGATGTGGTGTATACACACACATACACATTGGAATATTACTCAGCCATAAACAATGAAATAATGCCATTTGCAGCAACATGGATGGATCTAGAGATTATCATATTAAGTGAAGTAAGTCAGACAGAGAAAGACAAATATAATATGCTACTTACATATAGAATCTAAAATATGACACAAATCAACTTATTTAGAAAACAGAAACAGACTCACAGACATAGAAAACAAACTTCTAGCTACCAAAGGAGAAAGAGGGGAACAATCCCAAACCTCTAGAATTTTTTATCAACACTCAATAAAATATTTTTATTTCACAAATGAATAAAAAGAAGCTATTTATCTATTGCGGAATTAATTTTTCACTACTTTCCTTTGTAAGCCTGAAAAATTCAACTCATTTTGCCTTAATATTTGAGAATGAGCTAATAGTATATTCACAGACTGCCCCACTTTTACCCTACCAAATTCTGACCATTTCCTGCTTCCAAGGTCAGCATTAGCCCATCCATGCTCCAATTTCACTTGCTCCCATCCAGTTTCCATTGAAGGGGTGGGGAAATGGGGAACCACAAACACATTTCCCTTTCAATACCACAGGACCTCATAAATTCAAACGAAGAAGGGCAAAGCTTCAGTCACTTAGTGGGCTGTAAATTCCCAGCACTAGTACTGGAATGAGAGAGTGAGCTTTGCTGAACAATTTGTTCAAAAATCTCTCTTCATCTAGGACAGCAGTTACTATAACCCTGGTTCTTGAAGCAATCAAGGGTTTCTATACCACTTAGCCTACACTACACATTCTAACTTAGTGATGAAGTCTAGGATTTCGAGTTAGACCTTGGTTCAAATTCAGGCTCTTTCACTTACTTGGGTAGTTTATACAACTACTGTGAATCTCAGTTTCATCCTTTCTAAAATGGAGCAATCCTCTCTCAGAATCATCAGGGGAATTACATGAAATTATATACATAAACCACTTGGAGTATAAGGAGAACATATTAAGTGTTAAATAAGCAAATGGGAAATAAATCATTACTTCACTCATCACATCCAAAAGGAAGACCAAACTAGTTTCATTATGCCAAAATATCAGATCTCTGGGATTCAGTGGACCTAGGCATAACTATTTCCAGCAAGGAGGCATCATAGCACTTCAAAGCACAAGCCCCATCTGAAAGTGCAAACCCTACCAAATTTAAGGTACACCTAAAACCCTTTTGTGGACATTCTGTGGTTGGCTCATGCGTCTTTAGCAGGGAGAGCAGTACTTTTACTTTAATGAGCTCTTCCACAGTCTGGGGACACTGGGGAACCATTAGAATTTTCCTCTGCAGAGTGAACAAGGCTCATGGTTCCATAGTAACCATAGCTGAATTAATTCACACTGAGGAGCTTACAAAATGGCAATTTACCTAAGAATGTTCTTTAGCCCCTTATGCTATAATCCTAATGAAAGGGTCACTCATCAAGGCTGTCATTCTTCTAGGGAAAAATATATGCTTATATACACACACAAATACACATATATCTGCTCCTTATACTACCAAAAAAAGAGAAAGAAAATATTTATGAGTGAGCAAGGATTCCATTCTGTGAGCAATGTTACCTTCCCTCCCAATACTTGAAATGGAGCCTCATTTTGAATTACAACACATCTGGGGCATAACTAGAGAGAGAGGAACGACTGCAATCAGCAGAATCACTGATTACACCTATAATGACTGTCAGAAATGTGCCTGTGGGCCAAAAGGGATTCATATTAGCACAAAATATACAGAGCCACTTTCCACTTGCTCTCAGCTGGTACTCAAAAGCATATCCACAGACCTCATGCACTAGAATCACCTGAAAATACATATTTTTTTAATTCCAGATTTGGAGACTCCACGTCTAGAATTTCTCATTCTGTGTATCTGAGATAAAGCCCAGGAAGCAGTATTTTTAAAAAGCTTCTCTTGGATGATATGTCAGTCCCTGCTTCCTTAATTGTGTTATGTATTATACCGCTTGAACTAGGGCTGTCTTCCAGGTTGGGAAAGATTCACTGAGTCTACAGTGTATGCCACTGAAATCTATGGCTGAAGCAGGGATGGAGGAAATGTATCTAACATCAACAATTAATACTTGAAATGCTGAGATCCTCCCAAATCAATTCTTAAAATTTCAAATAACCAGAAATACATTTTCCAGATCACTTGATGAAACAAAACTAATTTCTTTAAGAGAAAGAGGCAAAATATTAAAAATAAGGACAAATGAGAATTCCATTTTAAAGAAATCACTTTCTGGGGTGTGGTCCAGTGCTTGTCTCCCATTCACTTTCAGCTCCTAGCATGCTGGGTTATCTTAGCGTTTGACCCTAGGGCATTGCAGAACTCTGAATTTTCAAAGCAGTGTTCAGTTATGTTCACTCCACTGTGCTAATTGTTAGCCTGAAATGTTAACACCCCTCTTTATACCAGACAACCTTGGACTTCAGGCCTTCCAGAATGTCCAATATCCAACTCCCTGGTGTTTAAAGGATGAAATGTATAGATTAACAATAGGTTAATCAAAACACTAGTCCAAAAATAAAGAGCTCAGTTCCTTTCTACTACTTCAAAAAAAGAAGGGAGGGGGGATTAACTGTTAGCTGGTAATAAAATAGAGTAATTAGGAAGAATAGTTTGGATACATTTTGATAGAGAAGTCGTACTAATTAGCCATGAAAGAACACATCTTTGCCTGAGAGCACAGGGAATGTAATGGATTTGACCTGGAAAGTCAATTTTCACTAATCTGTGTCACCCTAGGTCTGGGGTCAGGTTTTTTGACACTTAGGGTAGAAACCAGAAAGTAGATTAGAGATTGTTAGCAACATAACTAGAATAAAAGGATTTTCTAGTTAACTCTTATTTGTGCAGAAGATTCAGAGTGGGTCTGTTTTAGACACTTTACCCATCTCATTTCACTTTATTCACACATTAGTAGCTCTTTTTAAATCTGTTTTACAACGGAGAACACTGAGGGTCAAAGAGATTAACTTTCCCATGGTAAAAACACAAGTAACTTTCAAAGCAGAAGTAGTACACTTCTTTAGTTCCTAAAGCACCTTAACCTCTTTCTCTCTCAATATTCTTTTCTTTTGTATCTGGGGGCAAAATGCAGTCACAGATTCACTGTGTTAAGGATCTTCTCCCTTACTAACCTGTAGGTATCATGCGGATAGGGACTTTCTTTGATTCTCTACTGTTACTTAAAAGCCAGCACAATGACTGACTTATAGTAGGCACTCAATGAATATTTACTTCATGAATGTAAAAAGGTCTAACTCCATAACCCATGCTTTTCCCCTCCGACTCCATTCTCTTGCATAACCTATTCCTGGCATTATGAATTCCAAATAACCCATCCCATCACCTCCTTAATGCATCTTTATTATCAGCAAGGTGTAGAAAATTATTCAGGTTTACTTTTAAATTCTCGTGTGATTTTTTTCTAGGTCATGTAGACAAAACTCTAAGAAAACATGAAGAAGCTAGATAGCATCTAACTTTTCCTCTAAAATGTAAAACCATGGAGGACACCTAGAGAAAACCACTTCAAGCAATGTGTATTAAGAAGTGGACAATATAATGTAGTCTGAACAAAAGAATACCCTAACATCTAGATCTTTTAGTCCTCCCTAAAAGCCCTCCATCCAGAATTCATTTCCTTCAACCCCTCTCCTTTCCCCGGTTGGAGTAAGCCTGGAAACATGCATGCCTATCAACAAATCAGCTTCTAAATTTTTCTCCCTCTCTATTTTTTCCATCATCCTATTCATATAGAAAATGCTTTTTCTTCCTTTTTAGGGCTTTTGAAGATCTCTTCCAGGCAGCAGCTGAGGAGTTTCCATGGCACAGCTCCTCTGCTAGCTCTTTTCAATTTGAATTCCTCCCCCTCAGAGTGCAGCATTTCTGCTGTCTTCATGAAGATGGTATCTGGGGGATCCTTATTCAGGTTTCTGACTTGTCTGTTTCAAGGATAGCACCTTTGTATTTGGGCTCGATGTGCATACTTTGTATGTTTTTTAATCTCCTACTCTGCCCCCAATGAATCAGTGCACGGTAATACATTTGGGCATTTTACTTCCTTTTATGGTTGATTATAATCAGAATAGCTAGTCAGTCCATCTGTACTGGCTTAGAAGGCTTTAGCTTTTGTTAAATAATAGAAATCTGGGTAAGGACACTAGTATCTACACATTTGACTTAACAATTAAACATCTGGATGAAAGACTGACTTTCCTCTTAACATTTGATATGATATCATAGAGACAAAACCTATTCTTTAAAAACCTTCAAATTTCCTAAGAACTTTTATCTTCAGATGCTAATTTTTACCTTTCTATTTTTAAATCACAGTATGTTCATATTTTCAAAAGTATTCTCTCAACTTGGCTGCATAATTTAATGTTCTCATGTGTGTTTGTGTAAAACATATTCACAATTTAAAACGGCACTTGGATGTGTAGAACAGTTGCTTAAATTCTAACACAACAGTGCAAATCAACAAAGTATGATTTGAATCCGAATTGTATGAATTTTATATAACATTCACTGGGAAAATTAAAACTGTACTCCTAGGAAATAATAGTGATAAAAGATACAGGCAAGAGTCTTTCTGCAGGGCCTGCTATATGTCAGGCATTATGCTAGGTGCTTAGGAACACAAAGATGAATAAACAGAAGAAAACTCTTGAAGTTTACACTACCTAATAAGGAAGGCAAAAATTTATACTAATCATTGACATACAATTTGATATAGGCTGTGACTGAGATAAGAAAACTATAGAAAGTTTCACAATTGCCTGAAATCAGATGTCATCAAAAGTAACAGCATCCAAGATCTAAGATATTTCTCCAGTGGTATTTTTTTCTTCTTCTTTTAAACAAATATTTTTCTAGCAAGAAAGGGTTTGGGTGACAGAGGTTTGCCTAACAGGAGGAATGATTTAACCAACTTCCTCTTTCTATTTTACAGTTGCATCAAACCATCAGTAAACATCCATTAGGATCGATTCAAGGCAGGGGAGTGAGAATAAATAAAATTAGAGTGAAGAAGATAAATGTCAACTCTCAAATCTTAAAACAGGGAAACTGTTAAGTCTTGGAGAGAGAATTCCATGCCAATTCAACACCTCACAACAGAGAAAAGCATCCACACAGACGCTGCAGTTAATGTGTCTCTACATGGGACTGTGGCAAGGTAGGAAAACTGCTTCAAACTGAAGGTATATATATATAGAAAAGGAAGACTGCTGAGAAGGGTGGGAAAGAAGAGGGACTGCAGTGTCCTAAGAGGATACGGTTTGCATTAGACAATATGCAAGTCAACAAGAATAGAACTAAAAGAAAATAATACTTAGTCTGTCATGAGAGTACTAAAAAAAGCCCAAGCATAGAAAAAGAAAAATACAAGAAAATCTATGGCAGTGCTGGACTGAGAAGGGACTGAACCAGAAGAAAGAGGTGGAGAATAATGCCTCCATTTTCCCAGAAGCATTATCATTCTTCCCATAGGTGTAACATTCATTCGAGCACACATGTCTTGAGCTCACATTGTGTGCTAAGCTCTTTGTAATGACTGGGTGTAGGATCGGGAGAGAGCATATACAACATTCCAAAAGAAAGGGTCCCCTTGCTAACTATTCCATGATTGAAATCACTGGCAGTTGCCAGCTTTGAAGTCTGCATAGGGTTTAAAGACTCACCCTTGTAGCACTTCCAGCAACCCCTGTATTTCTCCCCAGCTACTCTGGTTTTACCAAGAGTCCAGGAATAAATGCAATTACGGTTGCTTTTTAACTAGCTGCTCTTTTCTCCCCACCCTCCCTGATTCAGAGCAGCCTTTGTGTTCAAATCCCAATCTGGCTAATAAGGAAATCAGCGTCACCCTTTGCAGTGGCTGATGGTGTCAGTCTAGGGAAGGAAAGGAATGCTGGAGAAGGGAAGCAAGAGACAGTGCAGAATCTCAGAAAAGTTCAGCAGTCTTTCAACTGTCAATCTCCTTTACAGAAAAATCAAAAATGACAATTCCTGAGAAAGGGTATAATTTCCCAAACTAGATAAAAAGACAATAAAAAGACAAAGCCAAATTGCAAATTGTGATGAAATCTCAAGAGGTTCTCATTCGCTCTCTCTCTGTCTCACTGTCTCTCTTTCTCTCTCCTCCCCTCCTCCTCCTCCCTCTCTCCCTCTCTCCCTCCGTCCCTCCCTCTCTCTCTATGTATATATAATATGCCAAGAGTTTTCTCACCATCAAGCTGCTGCCATTGGTTGCAAGTGCATGAGTTGAAAACAGCTTTCAGCTGAACTGAGAAGTTAAAAAAAGGTTTTTATTTGTTTCGTTTCTCCTACTTTTTTCCTCTTCTCCTGGTTCTGTGCTCCAGTTCTCTAAGACTCAAGTTGGCTGTCAGCCACTCTGGAAAGTCTTTAATAACCTCCCTGCACCCTCATGCTGTCAAAGTTTCTATAGTAGCTACTTATTAGAAGGTGTTTTTATATTGTCTGAATCTCCTAAAGACCCTAAGGCAGTGGGGATCAGGGACAATCCTTTACCTCTATGTCTTCAGCTCCTAGTAAAATGCTTAGCAAGAAGTAAACTGCGATAAGTATTTTTTGAATGAATGAATGAGCATTATGTTCTTCATTTGGTCTCTCGCTGAGGTAAGTGAGAATTTTTATGTTTTAGCAATGGTATTAGATTCCGAAAAAGGATACATTCCCCAAATTCTCATCTATGCATTCATTCCTAGACCAAAACTTATTAAAAACTATTTGGGGAGTAATGGAAAGAAGGTGGGCTTTTCAGTTAATCAAACTTAGGTTCTTAGATGAATTCACCAGTTATGAATTGGTTAACTCTGGGTAAATTACTTAATCTATCAGAATCTGAATTTCCTCATCTGGAAAATGGAGATGATATCTAGTCATATGGTTATTGCAAGAATAAAGCATTTGGGACACAATACCTAGCCCACAGTAAGTACTACATAAATGTTAACTATTACCAAAATGACCAGAACAGTGCCAGGCATGGAAGAGGAATTGGATAAATAGAGGGTAGTCCCCTCCCCCATAGCTTCACTTACATGCAAGGCACTAAAGGCCGAAGATACTGTCTTTAAAGAATGTACATTATAGTGGCAGAAATAAGATATGTCTTCCATAAATCAAATATAAGTTGGTGATGGATGCTGTGATAAATACAAAGTTGTCCAGGGGTCCTGTTTCATCACTGGCTTCCCAGTAAGGTTAGATTTAATTTGATACATGGAAAGGATTTTTTATAACTTGCTTTGGGGTATTTTGGGCAAAGATTTAGTGCAAATCTTATCTCTGCTTGCGCCTGTAGAGATTTATATTCTGCTTCTAAGTCAAATCATTTGGAATCAACTCCATTGCATATATTAGGAAATAAATACTCCATAAATACACTCTTGCATCTATCCAACTCCCTGGAACCTGGAAATAGCCAGGAATTTTTGTTGCGCTTTTCATTTTTCAGAAATGGCATATATAATAAATAAATAAATACTTGAAAGGCAAATCAATACAATATAACCTTGTTATAAGGAACTCTTCCATGCCCATTTTAAATAGGCTGTCATGAATACAGAATTGTTGTTTCCTTCTGCATACCAATGTAAACTACAATGTGATCTACCCCATGGTTTTAAATTCTGAGCACAGAAATAAACAAGAAGCCTGATGATACATCATATTCACTTTTTAAATAATCTCCATTTTAAATGAAAAATGGCTCAGTTCCAATTAAGTGGCTCTACAAAAGGTGTAAAGGATTTATATGTACATGTTCTCCATACTGATAACTTAGAAAAGAATTAAAATTTACCCAAAGCACACAGCAAAACAACAGACCTCATTACAATTATTGGTGACACCATTTGATAATGATGATAATCATCATGATAGGAACTCTTTAATGAGTATCTGTTAAGATATCATTCTCTGTCTATGGGCTCACTTAATCCTTAACCTGAAAGGGTAGGTACTGTCATCCCCATTTCATAGGTAAGATAACTGAGACTCTCATATGAACTTCCATTTATCCTGTTTCTGTTTGGTCAGCAGGGAACTTTTACATCAAGTAATACAAATTTAGATTCTAGTCCTCCTCCCCTTCACAATCAACACTGACCTGTGCACTGCCTGTAGACATCCTTTTTGAACACTGGAGTCAACCGAGGCGCAAGGCCAAAGCAACACAGGAACTCAAAAACATCTCAGAGAAAGAGGTGATCGAGTAAGCTGAATCTGTCTCACCATGCCATCCCCCTCCCACTGTAAAGACTCAAAAAGAAGAAAACATCTGCTTTCAAATACCTAAAAGATTGGCAATGAAAATGACATTACACGTATTCTACTGAGTGCCAAATGGTAGAGCTATGACCTTGGGTACATGTTACAGAAAGACAGTTTGACATAAAAAGGAAAGTTTTAGGCCTTTCCTTCTAATGGTCAGTTGGTTCTCTATTGCTGTATGTGGTTAAAGACAGAGACTAAAAAGCAACAAAGAACCAATCTCTTGCTCCAGTGATATAGGATTTGAGTATCTGCTAGTTGGTTCTATTGAACCACTTCTCCGTCATCCTCCAACACTGAGGCTCTATAATTGTTTTTTCAGTACTCTATAGGAAGCAAGAATCTACTGTTAGACTACATGATAAGCCAGCAGTTACCCTTCTCTCAGTTAATTTACTCAAATCCCTTCAGAAAAACAACCAGGATGCAAAAAACTCAAGAAGCATCCCATGAACAAGCCCTGTACCACCTGTAATTCACAGTTTGGCACTATTGTGCCTATCTGACTTGTGAAAATCCATTATTTATTCTTGCAGATGATTTGTTCCCAATTTTTTACATTTCTTTTCATATATATATATATATATATATATAATGTATACACACACTTATATAAGGTTTAAGACTCTTTTTTTTTTTTCATTTGGTCTTCAGTCCCTTCCCACCTCTTCCCATATTCTCTAAGTCTATCTCAGTGATGCCCAGTGATTCCATCTGGCACCTTACTCACTTATAGCATATGATCAACCATTTCAAAAGGTTCTCATTTCCTGGCTCTACCTCTACACTTTCACTTGGTATATGTTTTTAACCAGAAACTTTACAGAAAATACCACCCGTTCGGTCCCACAGGATAATAAATTATGATTATGGGCAACTACTGCTCTGTTTTAACTCCTTTAGTCCTCATTCCAACTCTATCAATACTGTCATTATCCCCATTTGAGAGAAGAGATAAAAAGGAAAATGAGGTTTAGAGTGGTCAAGTGACATACGCAAGTTCTCAAAGTCAGAGGCAGAGCGAGGGTCTGCTCTCAGGGCCAGCTCTCTTAACTACTAAGCTACATGTGTCACACAGAGTGCCTTCAACATTCCCTTCTCCACCTAAAATCTCCCTCTGTCTTGGCTGTCTCCCTCTTATTTCTTTCTAGTCTCTGTTCTCTCTTCCAAGGCTATCTTCCATCTGTTCTTAATGACATGTCTCATTTCTGTGTTTTTCTCCATCCATCCATCCATCTTCAATTCTTTCCATCTTCAGTCTCAATCTGCTCCCTGCCTTAACTTGTTGCAATCAAGAATCTGCTTACCATCCCCACTTTACAGCACTACTAAATCTACTCTCAATTCACCTGCTTTGCCTAAGAGGTCTTTGTTATCAATGTCTCTAACGCTGTCAGTCCTGTTCACTACAACTCTATTGGCAACTCTCTTATCTCTTCTATTCCCTACATTTATTGTCCCTGGTTCTGATCCTATTTTTCTGATCTGTCCTTTCTCCTTCTCAGGCTCTTTGTCCTCTTCTCATCATCTAAAAATAAGCATTCCCCAAGGCTCTGTCCTTGACTTTGTTTCCTCTTCTATTTGCATTCTCTCCCTTGGCAGTCTTACCCACTCAGTTTCAACTCTCTCCTCTATGCTGTGGAATCTCTCTTGTGGAGGTTAAAATCATCTGTGGCTACTTCCTTAGTGTGGCTTCTAGTCCTCAAATATGAGGTCTTTGAATGTATTCAGTACAGAGAATTGGGAAAGGACAGGTTCTCTGACAGTAAATCTTCCTGGAACTAAAAAGAAGAAAAATTAGATTGAGAAGAGCAGTCAAAAGAGAAGGAAAAATAGTCCCTGGGAGAAGCACAAGATGAGGAAGAGATGGATACAATGCATCCACTCCCAAGCTTCTAGAATGTACTTACTGTTATACCTAAAGACTTTTCTTGATTTTTTCTCACTATTAAGATCAACTTAATACTTCCTAGAGCTTAAGGTTCTTGCGTCCTCTCTAGTTTCACCTTCTACATTCCCCCAAATGCCTCCTTTAATCCTGCTGTGTCAAAGTCTTTTTGGTTCTCAGCATACACCATGCTACTACATCCTCTGGGTCTTTGAACATGATGCTAAATAACTATTTCTGAAGAACAGCTCAGATGAAAACACTGTCCTACTAAAACTCTCTGCAGGTTTCCCTCCTGACCTTTAATATAGCCTAAATTTTTCTATCTACCAGATAAAGCTCACTTTTTCAGCTTCTCAATATTTTCCATATATTAAACCTACGATATTCACTGTTCTCTAAATATGCCCACAATTCCTTGCATCTTGTCATCTTATGCTGTGAGCCTACACTGTAATTCCTGGAACATTTCATATCCTCAGCTGCCAAAATTCTATTTGCTCTTAAAGCTTAACTCTAAAGTCCACAGGTTTGTGATCTTTTTATTTATTCCTCTACCTCTAGGGAAATACAATCTTTCCCTAATCCGAATGCCCTCAGAGCTAGTTTTGTACCTTATCTTATAGATCATTACATATTTATCCAATTACCCAATAGATTGGAAGTTATTTGAAGTAAAGAAAAATGTCTTTCTTATTTTTTATGTCTCCTGCAGATGTAACAGAATGTTTGACATAAAATAGATACTCAATAAATACCTATTATCTTAAATATGGTAACTTTCTTCCTCAATTTCTGGAGAGAGGTACTTTATTAAAAAACTACTCTGCAGAATGCCTAAAGTTCTCAAGAACACAAATTATAGTTTAATTGAAATTATAGTTGCATTGATTCAGTTTTTTTTTCCCAGAAAGAATGTATCTCTGGAGAGGTTAAAGTTCTATCTCCAATAGGAAAAATTTAATTTGCATTTTAACTATTTTAATTTTCAAATATTTCCAACAATTGATAACAGAGGGAGTATCTGATGGTGTTATACCCACAATAAGGAAGGGATAAACTGAGACACCTATTCTAAACATCAGAAACAGCTTAAGTTAAATTATAATATGTGGAAATCAATACTCTCTTAAGATGGCTGGAAATTTCCTTAGTTTTATTTCTCTTTTTTTTCTCTAAGTATCTGAATTTTGACCTTGCTAATCATGAGAGAAAAAATACTAAGACAATACTAGAAAATACAAGAAAAACTATTAAACTTTATATTAATCCAGTGAAAAGTTACTTGGATCATTGCTCTCACATGAAATGAGAACAGAATCTCTACTACTGCCTTGCTGACTTGCTAACCTTACAGTATGCCTGTGCTAACTTCAAAACTTGAGGGTATGCTACAAACCGAAGAAAGTACTTAAAAGAAGGAAAATTGTCAGAAATAGCCAACCAACAAAAGCACCTCAAAACTGTACAAAGTCAGGGATCATATTTCCATAATTCTCTAGTCTTCTGGTACTCATAATTTTGGCACTCCAGAAAAAAAATAGGTATTCACGTAAAAAGAAGTTTGATATTATTAATATACATCAACTCTAGTACATATTTCCTGACCCATTGAGTTTCCTATATTAACAAACATACATCCAGGAAATTTCAAATCAAAATTTCATGTTTCTTTTTTTAATATACCAAAAAGAAAGGAAATGGTATTTTATTGTTTGCATGCTCTTTATCTTTATTATCCTACTCTACCTTTGAAAATAATGTCCAGGAACTACAGAAAGTATACGATGTAGGAGGGGACAGAGTAAAATAACCTAATTTAAATTATATTGTGCTTATATAAAAAAATCAAATGGGAATATAAAATAGTATTTTTCTAAAACCATTTATTTGGCAATTTATAATGTAGATTTAAGTATAAGAATTTCATGTGCCAAAATTCCTCTTACCATTTACAACTTTCATCACACTCCATGTAACTAATGAGGTGAATTTTTGCTATTCATCTGAATTAGGGCTGGGGAGATAAGAGTACCAAGATTTGGGTCAACTTTACAATCCAAAATTAAATGATCTACTCACGAAAATGCCCAGCAGACAACCTCCAAAATCATATCATCCTATACATTTTTAAAATGTATTATTTAATATTTAATTTAATAACCTCTAATTACTTAATCAAAAACAAATGACTTAATTGCAGATAAGTAGAGGACAGATACAGAAAAGCTCAGCTACTAAAATGTTCGGATATATTACAAGACTAACAATAATGCTAGTAAAAATAACAATGGCCCATATATTAATAGTGCTTGCAAGTTTATGTATATATAGTTTATATACTATATATAATTTATTCACATATTATTTTTATTTATTTACATAATATACATGATACAATTATTTCTAAAAATTGTAATACTGCAAATATTAACTCTGTTTTATGACTAAGGAAAATGAGGCTTAGAGTTTATACAGCTAACAAGACGTAAAGCTAAGATTCAAATCAAGATCTGTTTCCAAAGCTCTTTCCATTATGACATAACTATTTAAATGCAAATTCAAGAGCCAACATGAACTCTTCCCTTTTCTTTTAAAGGAATGCTGAAGATAAATGGAAATATTAAAGAAAGAAAAGTATGAACTAAGAACTTGTTCTCTCATAGGCCTTAGACCCTCTGAATTCTAGAACCACTTCCCTTCTTCTCCTATGCTTGCATACTTAAGAAAGACATGATGAAAGTAAACACATAATTTTTAAGTTAGGGAAGGATTGTTAGAGAAAATTAGGGGAAAAAAAGACATGGTGTGATTCATCTATAGTCATGATTCTTTCAGGCAAGGGAAATAAAAGTTAGCCAGATTTTAATTACATGCTATTTAAACATTTCTTAATTCAATAAATATTTAGTAAGCATCTTTTCTAAATATATAGAATACAATATTTAACCAAGTCAGATTAGGGACCTGCCCTCCTGAGGCTCATATCCTACTTCCACTTCTATTCCTCAGACATTAATTCCAAAACTCATTCTCTCACACCACCTACTGTAACCCAGAACAGGATTGGTACATCTGCTCTCTCACGTCATAATGTTTGGTGTAAAGTTCTTTCATTATTTTTCATATGTTATAATGTTGTGCTATGTGAATTCTTCCCCCTCTTCAGACTGTGATTAACTTGAAGTTAGGGCCTACAACTTATTGAGCTCTGTATCTCAAGCTCTTTCTGTCATAACTGTAGGAGGTGGCCAATAAATGTTTGTAAAATGATTGAAGAGAAAAGGCATTAGATTCCCACTTTCAGGAATATGGTGTGCTAGGGACCTGGACAGACCACCTTGTTTAAATCAGCTTATTATGACAGAAAATCTTTTTAACTCATCTGAAATATATTCACAAACTAACAAAACATTGGATATTTGGGTGAAAAGTAAGGTGAAGGCAGGGTTCTAAAATGGCAAAATAACTATTTAAAATAGTTTTTGCTTGAGAGTATTTACAAAGCCAGAATTAAGCCTTTGTTGTTCAGCATTATGCAGCTTAAGGAACAGGTGGAGACTCTATTAGATCATCCCCACTTTAAAAAGTAAGCACCAAAGGGCAACATTCTATCTTCCCTGCTTTGAAAGACCACACACACACACACACACAAAATGATGATCTCAAAACTTGTAGTAAGCTATGTTCTCTGAGAAATTATAATGGAAAGCAAGACCTCATATTGTTTGCAAACTGAGTTCAAACTACACTGGTGGGTCAGAAAAGCCTCAAGCCAAGAATTTTTGGGGAGTAGTCTTAGCCAGGTAAGGCCTTCAGGTACCTGCCAGAAGCAAACACCAATTCTGTGTAAACCAACTCTCTTTTATCCAAGACTTTAAAGAGAAGAAGTATAGCTGGTCATCAAGAATTAGTAAACAGCCAAGGACAAAACACACCATGAGGTAAAACCAAGCAGAAAAAACATAACACAATCAGATCCACACAGAATTTAAATACTAAATTTGACATAAACAATATATTGTCCACCCATGTTTAATACATCCAAAGAAGTAAAACAGAGGTTTGATATTATGAGTCAAGTGTCAAGTGATTTGAAAGGAACTAAAAAGATCTTCCAGAAATTAAAATATAATAGAAAATAAAAAATAGATACATTTAAAAGAAAATTAGACACGGCAAAAAAGATAATCAGTAAACTGAATGACAGCATTGAAGAAATTATTCAGAATACAGCACAGAAAGATAAACAGGAATCAAGAGATGTGAATAATAAAGTGGGAAAGCTAACAAAACCTAATTGGATTTCACAGGAGAGACAAAAGTAAATAGGGCAAAGACAATATTTAAACAGATAATAGCTGGGAACTGAGCGAATGTACTGTCACAAACTCAAGAACCCCGAAGAGCCCAAGTAAGAGGACCACTGAAATTGTAAAATGTTAAAAGATCTTAAAATCAGCCAGAGAAAAAAGACAAACTGCATTCAAAGGAGAATCAGTTAGCCTAATGGCTGATTTCACGTCAACAGCAATGAAAGCAACACAGCGGATGATATTTTCATCATAAAGGAAGAAAATATCTCTTATTCTGTAGTACTATGACAAAGTAACTTTCATGAATGGGGAGAACATAAAGACATTCCAGGAAAACAAAATTTTAAGCTTTTCACCAACAAATTTTCACTAAAAGAAATTATAAGGAACATATTTCAGACAGTAGTTGATAGATTAAATAGAAAAAAAAGTTCATTTAAATGAAATAACTAATAAATTGATCTAATGGCAATACATAGAACACTGCAACTAACATCAAAAGAATACACATTCTTTTCAAGCACAATGGAACATTAATGAAAACTGATCCTATGCTATGCAAAAGTCAAGCCTAAATATATTTAAAAGAATTAGCATTATATATGTCACAATCTATGACCATAATACAATTAACTTAAAATCAATAACAAAATATCAACTAGTAAAACATCGTAAGTTTGAAATCAATAAACACATTTCTAAATTCATGAGTTAAAGAATCATAATGATAATTAGAAAATATTTTGCACTTCAAAATAGTGAAAAATATTACAATTTAAAACCTGGAAGGGTGTAGCCAAAACTGTTCTCAGAAAGAAATACATAAAAGCTTAAAACTTAGAAAACAATGACTAAAAATTTAGTAGCAAAGCATCCATTTTGAGAAGTTACAAAAATAGAAGCAAAAAAATTTGAGATAAAAGAAAATATTTGTAAAGAGAGCAAAATAGTGATCCTTAAAAATACATATGTTGGATCTTTAAAAACTGTCAAAATTGACAGTTCTTTTCAACTACTGATTAAGCAAAAATGAGAGAGAAAGCAAAATAAGCAATACTGTAAATGGACAAGAGACACAACTACACATTCAGCAGGTATTTAAAAGATGAGTAAATATTCTGAACAACATTACAGCAAAAGTTGGAAAACCTAGATGAAATACATTCCTTTAAAAATGCAACAAAAATTTATTAGAATAGAAATAAAAAGCCCAACTAGGATTAACTGACAACTATTAGTTGACTCAATATGTAAAAATCTTTTTACAAATTACAGGCTCAACTGACTTTGTTTGCAAATCTAAATATATTTTATAAAATATTCAACAAACAAATAAATCTATTATCACACAAAGTATTCCAGATTATAGAATAAAAGAGGAAACATTTGCATTTCATGTTATGAGCCTAGGTTAACTTGATTCCAAAAGCTTCAAAGAACAGAACAAGAGAGGAAAATTAAAGACCAGTCTTTGCTCATGGACATAGTATAAATATCTCATACTAAATTTAATACCGAAACTTTAAAGGATAGTACAAGGAAGGAAAAGTAAAGAAAATCTCACTAAAAAAAAAAAAAAAAAAATAGATATAATATCCTAAACTGATTAGCTAACTGAATCCACTATTGCATTAAAAATATATATATAATATTAAGTTGGGCTTATAATTAGAATATGAGATTAGTTTATTATTTTAAAAACATGAACTAGCATAATTCATCACATCAGGAGAAAAAGCAAATGATTATCTCAACTGATGGAGAAAAAGCATTCAATAAAATTCAGGAATAGATGTGTATGTCCAAGACCCATAAAAAATGTGACATTGAAAGCATTCCCTATAAAAATGTGAACAAAACAAGGCTGCCTTTCACTACTTCTATTCAATATTATAGTGGAGGTCCAAATCAGCTCAGGAAAGCAAGAAAAAAAATACTGCTTTTTATTAAATGTAAGGTGCATCTTTTCATTTTGCATAAATGTAAAATGTATTTTTGAGCATTTTATAATCAATGGTATTTTATAATCAATAAAGGATGCTAAAGTATGTACTCTTTGAAAAAAAAGAAATAAACTGTTAATGATTAGAAATGTTAGAAAAAGTGTCTGTAGAAACTCAAATGATTAATAGCAAACTTTTAGAATTAATAAGTATTTTACAAGAAACTAAATGGAAAAACAATATTAAAAAGACAACTGATGTCTACATATGAGTAATTACCAGTTAGAAAAATCCATATAAAGGTGCAGCATAATACAGCATAAAAGTATAAGATATTTAGGAACAAATTAAGTAAATGTAAGAGGCCTCTATAGAAAAAATTATGAAACTGTATTGAAAGACTAGACTTTTAGGAGTCCCAATAAATAATAATATATATCATGTTCATGGATTGGAAAGTTATCAATTAACAATTAGATACCAGCTCTCCCCAAATTAAGCTATAGTTGCAATACAATTATTAAAGTTAGACCATTCAGGGCTATGTGTATGTATATGTGTGTGTACGTGTTGAACGTTGAAATGTTCCGTTACTCTGGCTGCATGACGAACCAGTTGAAAACTCAAGTGGCTTAAAATGACAGCAGTGTTTAACTCATGAATCTGCAATTTGGGCTGAACTCAGTGGGAACTGCTTGCCTCTGCTCAACTAAACATTACAACAGTTAGGACTATTCAAAAGAGGGAGTTAAAATTACCTAAACATTTGTTCTCTCATATATTTGGCACTTAAGTTAGGCACTGGGACAGCTGGGGATCCTTGAGTATCTCTATTTGTATATATTCTCTCCATGTGATCTCTCCAGCACAATTGTTTTAGGGTAGCCAGTATCATATGTACATGTCTGATCAGGACACCCCAGTGGGCATGTCATGAAAAGTAAAGCCAAGTTGAAGCTCTCACAGATTTAGATTTTACACCTCAGCCTTGGAAGATCTGTACCACTTCTGCCATAATCACAAAACCACCAAGATCCAAGGAGAGAGAATACAGACCACACTCTTGACAGAGGAGCGTCAGTGTCAGATTGTAAACGAATCCTGTGGGATGGGATAAACCGATGGAGCCATCTCTGAAAAATATAATCTTCAACAAGAAAGTTACAAAACGATCCTATAATTTCTATGGAAGAGCAAAACTCATGATTAGTCAAAATGTTCTTGAAGAAGAGGAAGATACAAAGACATAATACAATAATGCAGTGTGGTATAGGCAGAGGGATAGATAAATTGACCAACGTAGCATAACATAAGGTATACACACACACACATACACACACATGTGTATGTTAAAAACAGAATATATGTAGAAAATATATAAAATATATATAGTTTAATCACATGGGGAATAAATGAATTTGGATCCTACCTCATACACTAAAATCACTAAAATCAATTCCAGCTGGATTTAACTTCTAGAAAAGATATTGTGATTTACTCCTATTCATAAATATCCTTTCTGTTTCTCCCAAATGTTAAAACAAAACAAAACAAAAAACCCCTGATGAAAGTAAAACCAACTTAGTCTTCTATTATTATTAATTTTCTTATTCTCTTTGTCTGTCAGTTATCCTCAGGCTAGCCACTGGAGTCCTCACCTGAGCTCTATTTAATGCAAACAAATCAAATGCCACTTGTGTTAACTGCCCTAGACCATTGCATCAGAAAGAAAAATTGGGCTACGTTATACCCCTGCCTTCCTTATTTTCTCTCATTTATTGGGTCAAGCCTATATATAAAAATACTGCCAATTTCACAATCCACCACCACTTAATTCAAATGGGAGCTTTGTTTTGGCATTTTCTTTCCTCAATTGGTAATCATGGGTGGGAATGAGGTAAACGTTTTGTTTATGTTTTCTTTGTTCACAGAGATTCTAAATTAGTAAGCATCTATTGGTATTTGGCAAGTATTGTCAAAAAGCTCTGAGCATCCAAGCTTCTGAAAAGCTCCATTAATTGAGTTTTTCTATGAAAAGCTGCAGCTACATCCTGTCAACTTTTCTTTACTCTTGGCATTGGGCGTCTTTTTATTCATCCATTCTCAATTCATTTATATATGTCTATCACTCTTATTTCTAAATCATTACCTTTTATGTACAAGACCCTTATATTGATTCTGTGCTTTCATCAGTAAACAAAATAGACAAAATTTTTTTATCTAGTTGAATTTAAATTCAAATATATGGAAACAGAAAATAATAATATATATTATAAATTGGTTTGTTATTAAGTTAAAAGATGGTAAGTGCTTTGGAAAACAGACAGCATGGTAAAAGGATGGGGGGACTGGGTAGCAGTTAAGTTTAAAAAGGGATTGAACAAAGTTAACAAAGTTGCCTGAGTAAAAAGATGCCTGAGGAAAGATTTGAAGCAGGTGAAGAAATGCGTAATGATTTTTCTTGGCATTTAGATGGTGGTAAAAAAATCAGCCATATGATAAAACTTTAGACTCATTATACTTATCCTTCTAAAATGCTTGACATTTTAGAGGAATAAACATGATGATGGATGCTTGTCCACTTGGTCCTAAAGAATGAATTGTATTGTACTGAAAAGTAAATATTTTAGAGTTATAAAAACTTAAGTTCTTGTCTCACTTCCAAAATTTACTAGTCCCATATGCCTAGGCAAGTTTCTTAACTCTCTTCACTTTACCCTCTATAAAAAATGAGTGTTAGACATTCATATGATTGGAATTGTGATTAGTTTTGCATTATATGAAGTAAATGGGTATAAGCATATAGTTTTACATTTCCTTAATGTTCCTGAAGATACTTCCAAGATCAAAAAATGAGAAACATAATAAGGGTCCATAAGTAAAGTTATAATTGAAAAGAGTAAGTTAAACTCTATCACAACCTACTTAACTGGAATATGAAAATAGTAAGATTTGCCCCATTATCTAATGCATTCACTTAGATTATTGAGTGCCTACTGTTTGTCAGATACTGTTCAAGATTCTGGAAATTCAAAGCAGAATTAAAATTTCTCCTTAGATGAATTAAAATCTCTCTTTAGGAAAGAGGCAGAGCTACAGTCAATTATAATGTAATGTGATAAATGCTGTAACGGAGTAATACTAGGTCTATAATATTAAATGGAGTGAATGAACTACCTAAATTTACCTGAGAGAGTTTGGAAAAAGTTTCAAAGTGGAGTTAATAATTTGAGCAGTGATGTGAAGTGTAACCGTGAGTTCAGCAGACTTGCACACAGGAAAATACATTTTATAGGGAAGAGCAGGTGCAACGGAATGAAAGCATAAGAAAGCACAGCGATTTTCATGGGACTCCAAGCAATTTTTTCCTGACAAGAGCAAAAAGATAGAAAAGAAGATCAACAAATCTGAGGAGAGAAGTCAGCTAGGACCACATCCTCGGCACTACTGACTTCAAATTACGTGTAACATATGGAAACGGCGTGGTCCACTTTGCAATGAAGCTCTACCACACTAATGACTACTTACAAAATGATGAGGCTGGAAGGAGGGAGGTAAGTTAGGAGGCTATTGTTAATAAACACAAGTGATAATTTGTGAAAGCCTGAATTAATACAGAGAAGTAGGGTTAACTCTAAGCAGGAGTTGCAAATAAGAGATAGAATCAGTAAGTCAAAACTAACTCTCAGGTTTCTGGATTAAACTATAGTTGATGTTCATTTAGTTAACATATGCAAAGACATTCATTTAGATATGACAGGACCTAGGGCCAAGGATATAAACATGAGGGATGCAAGCATTAAAAGAGAGAAAGAGGAGAGAAAATAACCAGGGAAGGAGTCTGAGGAAAACTAGTATGAACCTTGGAAGTAATTCTAATAGATAGTGGTATCATAAAAGCCAAAGGAAAACAAATACTCAAGAAAAAAGAAAGTCAAACAAAGCCAAATGCAAAGAGAGGTCAAGTAAAATAAGTACCAAAAAGTATCCATTGAATTTGCCAGTTAAAATGTGTGTTAATAAAGTTTTAAGTGACAAAAAAAAAAAAACAAAATAGATGGGCTTAAGCAAAACCAGTATACTTTACGTGGCTGATACACCTAGAAGTAGTGCTGGAAATCTGAATAGTTTTATCGGTATGGTGACTTTCTCCATCTCCTGGTCTTGCTTTTCTCTGTGTTAATGCCATGCCTTTACCTATTTTAAAAAACTATCTTTCTCCTCTCGTATCACAGCATCTTCAGGCTTACATTCTTTCAACTCAAAGTCCTGAAGAAAAAAATTTCTTTTAAACAACAGTCCCTTCCAAACCTTCTAAGTGAGTCTAATTAGCTTGACTTTTTTTGTAAACCCTATTACTAAAGAAACCACTTACCAATGAGACACTATTCTGATTGACTGGGCTTCAGTGATATGCCATCCTTGGACTGACTAGTCTGCTTGAATGTAAGCTCTAAGGGAGAGAATCTAGAATAGGGATTCCAGAAGAGTACCTGACAGTAAGTACTCAGTAAGTAATTGTTGAGAATTCTAATTCTGTCTATAGCAGATTATCTTGTATCAAACCAGTTCTACAACTAAGTAAAAATAGGAAAACTGAAGAAAATTTAATTCAAAACTTGTTTTCACATATACACACCAGAGAATTTCTAAGAGACTTCAGTGGCCAAGATCCCATAAAGGAGAGAAGGGCAAAAAGGTAAGACCCACATTAGGCACCGTTCTTCTTAAGTTATTTGCCAATTCACACATAAAAGCTAAGAGGCTGAGAAATTGAGGTAACCTTTCAGAAGTCTTACAAAACTAAGACAAATGTTGGATTTCAGAATCTACTAAGGTAAAGAACTCAGTAAACATCCCAGGCTTTCAGTTGATATCCCTGAATAGCTACACCTTAAAATAAATGCAAAATGGAAAAAAAAATTACCAAGAATGTAGAAAGACTAGCCAATTTCAGTATGACATAAAGAAGTTTAGAAGTTGTCACTACCATCGCTTGATCTAATTGATATTTTTAAATATTCCACTCAATGGTAGCAGATTATACATTCTTTCAGAGACCCACAAAACATATGCCATAAGAGGTTATATTCTGGATCATAAAACAAACCTCAACAAATTTAAAAGAATTGAAATCATACAGTGTGTTCTCTGACCATAGTGGAATCAAATGAGAAATCAATAACACAAAGTTGCAGAAAATTTCCACACCTCTGGTAACTTTAAATAATCTATGAGTAGAAGAGGAACTCTTAAGGAATTGTTTCAAATGAATTGAAATGAATGAAAATGAAAATAATTCCTAACAAATTTGTGAGACACAACTAAAGCATTAAAGTCAGTCAAGTATAATGCAATGTGATGAGTACTACAATGAAGTGGGAAATGTATAGCACTAAATGTTTATATTAGAAAAACAAAAAAAGAAAAATCTCAAAGCAATAATCTAAGCTCCCATCTCAAAAACTTAGAAAAACAGCAAAATAAACTAAAATCAAGCAGAAGTAAAGAAAGAATAAAAAGCAGGAATCAATAAAGTCAAAAACAAAGAGCCAGTTCTTTGGAAAGATTGATAAAATTGACAAGCCTCTTGCAAGAAGAAAGAAGATATAAATTATTAATAACAGGATGAAACAGGCAAGATCACTAATGACCCTGCAGATATCAAAAGTAATAATGGGGAAATACTACAAAAAACTCTATACCCATAAGTTTGATGATTTAGATAAAATGAATGTATCAATTCCTCAAAAAACAGAAACTACCACAACTCATCCAAAATGAGATAGATCACTTGAATAGCCCTACAACTATTAAGAAAAACAAAATCATAATTTAACAATTACAAAAAAAAAGAAATCACTGAGCTCAAATGGTTTCACTAGAGAATTTTACTAAACGTTTAAAGAAGAATTAACACAATTTTACCTAATATACTAATAAAATAAATTAAATATTTGTTTCATTGGAGAGATATAGCACATTCATCAACCGGAAGATTTAGTACAGTAAAGATACCAATTCTCTCCAAACTGCTACGTGTTTAACATAATTCCTGTCAAACTCCTAGCAAAATTTTTGCACATAGATAAAACTACTCTAAACTTAATACAACAAGGCAAAGGAACTAGAATAGCTGTCATGGACTGACTGTCTCCCACAAAGTTCACATGTTGAAACCCTAATCCCCAGTGTAATGGTATTTGCAGATGGCAACTTTGGGAGGTACTTAGGTCTTAAAAAGAGTGAAGCCTTCATGATGGGCCTGATAACTTTATAAAAAGAGACAGGAGAGGGCTTGCTTCGTTTCTTGCTATATCTGCCATGGAAAGACACAGCAAAAAGATAGCCATCTATGTTTCTGGAAAACATTATCATTGGGGGAAACTGGGTAACAAAGCTTTTATGGGCCTCTTCTGTATTATGTCTTGTAACTGCATGTAAATGTGTAATTATCTCTAGATAAAAATTTAATTTAAAATAAATTGCTGCTGAAGTAATAAGTGTGGTGGAACCACACCTCAAACCACATGAACTAAAAATAAAGGAAGGATGATTCCCCAAAGAAATGATGGTGATGGTCCTAGAAGAATAGACAGTGAACACTGTGTGCAAACACACAACCATCCAGCATAGAATGACATAATCAAAACTTATTTACTCCTGTTATTAGATGTTGTTGTTTCATATTTACATTGTTTATCATCACGGATTTGGAAAAATAAATATGATTTGTCTTTCTTCACCAATTGCAATCTTGGAACTGTTATAATCCTTAATTATTCATTGGAAAAATATAATGCAGTACTAGGTAAATAACCTATTTAAGTGATTAAAGATGATAACATTTATTAGAGATGGGGAATAAAATAAATAAATTAGATATACAAATAATGTCTTTCCTTTGACCTCAAATATTTTATAAATTAGAGAGTTGTGTAGAATATCCAGAGCCAACCACTGTTACAGAGTAATGAGCTTAACAAGCTCTCAGTAGTTAACTGACAGTATTTAAGGTTCTTTTTTGAAGATGCCCCGCCTCCATATTCCCCGTGTTCAAATTGCATAAGTCTGTCTCAGCTAAGCACAAGAATGGAAGCACAAAGAAAGAGAAGTTGGCCAAGCTACCGTTGGCATCAATCAGAATTCTCGGTATACTTACAGAGGGTCTGGCACTAGACTATCGAGGAAGCAGATTCCAAAAAAGCAGATCTATCTTGGATTCACTAAAGTCTTTTTAACTACCTCTGAGAGTAAAACAAGTCATTTATGCAGGCCACCAAGGAGAGTGTGGCTTATTTTGAATGGTTCATATTTTTATTTGTATATACCACTTCACACCATAATGGTACCATGTTCAAGCACCCATTGTAAGGAATAAATATTACCCTTCAACAAAGCAGTTTACAATTCTTGCTAGAGAGGTAAATACAGTGGTTGGTAATTGGCAAAGTGGCCTATAAGGTGCTTTCACAATTTCATAAATAGTACTAAATGTTAATGATAATGAGAGCTCACAGATATATGATGCTTTACGGTTGAAAATCAGCTCACTTCAATTATTGCATTTTATTATTACAATCTGCTCTATGAGGTAATTTATTCTTCCTCTTTTTTAAGTGACAAACAGAGGTTTGGAGAGGAAAAGTGACTCTAGAAGATTATACAGCCAGCGAGTCATAGCATATGGACTTGAACCCGGGTCTCACTATATGCAAATCTCTGACTCTCAAATGAGACCATATCCTACTAACAATGTATCTGGTACCAGAGGAGCAATGAAAATAAAATAATACTTTCAAAGAGATAAAACTAGCTCTAAGTACTCTTACCTACAATTCAATTGTATTAAGAAAGTGGCTTGGTTACAAATCTGAGAACCGAATATTCTGAGGATGGTAGTCGGAAGACCTCCATTCAGTTGCCAGCAGTGGACTACCTCTCTTTATTTTTTACTGCTATGCAATGCAGCATACACTTTTACAGACCTCCAGACCTCGGGCACATTTACACAGCATAGTAATAAAACACAGTGCCTGAACCAAGGATTACAGACTCAGCACTCAAAACAAAACCAAACAGAGTGGATATGTACTCATAGAGATCTACACATCATACACACACACACACACACACACACACACACACACACACACACCTTTGCTGGCATCTGAATGAAAAGAAGCTAACTACTGACACTCAAAGTGAAAATGTAATGATTAGCAGGTAAGAAACCATTTTTCTAGGAAGCATCTTTTGAAATGAGTTAGAAGGGCTGCTTTTCTAAGGTGTGCAGGAGAGTATTTTTTCAAGGTTTAGGCTATTATTAATAGCTTTTATTTTTTTCTATATCTATTTTGTGTCTGGCACTGAGCTAGGGGAAATTTACATATATTATGCCTACTCGTTACAAAAATGCTACAGGGTAGGTATTTTTATCCATATTTAACAGAAGTATAGACTTAAGATTCAAGATGTTAAAATTACATGCCTAAGAGGTTATAGCTGGTAACTAGGACTCCAGTCTAAGTATGTTGGACTATAAAGTCTACTTTCTTTCTATTCCATCATACCCCAATTTGATTTTATGAATGTGATCACCCATCTTTTTTTATCTCCTGTCACAGAATTTGGCAGGCATTACAGTTAGGAAAGGCAGGGATACTCTCTTATGCAACCCTTTTCTGTTATTTGATAGGAAGAAGGAAATGGTCTCTTGCTTTAGAGAGGTGCTCATGTACCAAAAGTAAACAACACATCATCTGTACAATGTAGCAATGGCACAGAGAGATACTTACAGACCAATGGAATAGAACTGAGAGTCTAGAAATAAACCCATACACACATAGCCAATTGATTTCGATAGGGGTGCCAAAACCACTCAATAGGGAAAGAATAGTCTCTTCAATAAATTATGCTGGTAAAACCGGACAACCACATGCAAAATAATGACTCTGGATCCCCACTTCACACCATATACAAAAATTAACTCAAAATGGATCAAAGACTTAAATGTAAGAGCTCAAACTATAAAACTATTGCAAGAAAACATAGGGATAAATATTCATGTCATTGGATTTGGCAATGGATTCTGAGATTTGCAACTAAAAGCACAAGCAACAAAAGACAGATAAATAAAACTTTCTAAAAATTAAAAAGTTAGGTGCATCAAAGGACATTATCAAAAAAAAGTGAAAAGACAACCTACAGAATGGAAGAAAATATTTATAAATCATATATCTGAGAGGGGTTTAGTATCAAGAATATACAAAGAACACTTAAACTGAACAACAAAAAAGCAAACAACCCAATTAAACAGTAGGCAAACTACTTGAAAAGATAATTCTCTAAAGAAAATACAGAAATGACTAATAAGCATATAAAAATATGTTCAATGTAATTGGCCAGTAAGGAAATTCAAATCAAAATCACAGTGATATACCACTTCACATCCACTAAGAAGGCTATTAAATTAATACATACACACATGCATACATACAGAAATTAACAAGTGTTGGTGAGGATATGGAGCAATAGGAAACTTCATACATTCCTAACAAGAATATAAAATGTTGCAGCAACTTTGTGAAATAGTTTTGTATTTCCTCTAAAGGTTAAACATAGAATTATGACTCAGCAATTCCACTCCTGGGTATATTCCTCAAAGAACTGAAAACAAGTACTCAAGCAAACACTTGTTCTGAGTGTTCAGAGCAACACTATCTACAATAGCTAAAAGGTGGAAACAACCTAAATGTCTGTCAACAGATGAACGGCTAAGCAAATTGTGGTATATAAGACAATGTAGTATTATTTAGTCATAAAAAGGAATCAAATGCTGATATATACTACAATTTATATGAGCCTCAAAAACATTATGCTAAGTGAAAAAAGGTCACATGTATGAATCCTGATGTGAATTATCAGGAATAGGCAAATCCATAGAGACAAATCAATTAGTGGTGCCAGAAGACAAGAGCAGTGAAAAACAGAGAGTGATTACTTATTGAGTGCAAGGTGGAGATGTTCTTGTGATATGATGAAAAAGCTTAGAAACTAGAGAGGTGATGGTTTTACAATACTGTGAGTGCACCAAATGACAGTGAATTATACACTTTAAAAAGGTTAATTGTATGTCATTTGAATTTCACGTCAATAAACAAATGAGCAGCTATGCTGCTTTACTTCTGAGATGAACTTGGGTAGACTATGAGCTCTATGTTTCTTGTATTCCCTATCTGAACACCTTGCTTTCATATATCTCAAGGAGATGAAACACTCCACTTCATTTAGCTCCTAAATCTTACAATGATGTCCAAAATACACATCTTTTACCTAACAAAATGTCCTTATATCCTCAGCCTTTTAATATGACATATTTTAAAATTTTTGAACTTTTCTCTATAAGTATCATGAGAAAAGCTTTGAAAATCAAATCTCTCTTGATTTAATTAGAGCACTGACAAAATGAGTATTGTACAAGAGAAAAATATCAATCTCAAATTGATTTGGTTAGCATCCAAACTGTGCCACAGAAAAACTAAGAAAACCTAATTTTGATTTGATCAAAACTTTTTGCAACTGTAAAGTAAGATAAAAGGTACAATGAAGAAAATTGAAACAATTTAGAAATATTCATCAAGTCAGAAAACAGCAGCTCACATGTTGTTACTATCCTGACATCTTTAACAAGGACTTCGGATTATATGATTCTCACGGAGTTGCAGGTGTAGGCGGGTTAAATCTGGTTTTGGAATTTAAAAAAAAAACCCTCTTTGAAGGCTAGACATTGTTACTTTAAAAACAAAATCTTTGGAGGAGTTACTTAATTTTCAGAGGATTTCTTGGTGCAGAAAATGTGGTCATGTGTGGGAAAATGTTTTGTGAAAATACCAAAAAATGCCAAAAAAACTAGAGTATGAAATAACATTCTTTACACGGTCTCTGTAAAAATTGGTGACAAAAAAAAAAAAAAAACAGCTAAAGCTGCTGTATCACATAATGAGATTTTTAACAAGTATATTCATTCATTCAACATTTATTGGACTTAACATGTAGAAAGTAACATAATAGACACTGGGAATGTAAAAACAAAAAAGAAACTCTTTGACCTCAAGTTTTCCTCAATATGATAAGTGCTACAACTTAGATAAAGACAGGATACAGTTAGAGGACAAATGGACATGTTGAATATGAGGGAAGGGAGTAGCTTATCAAAAGATGCTTCCTAGGAGACATTACGTCAAAGCATCACTTCAATCCTGAGAGATGGGTTCAACAAATAAACAAAAATGAAAACTAAAACTAAATCTCTGACTGAGAGTTAAATAGACAAAGGCACCTAGTCAAGATAAATGACGTGGTATGGGGAGAAAGGTAAATATTTTAATAAAACAAAAGGCAAGGATCAGATCATGAAGGAACTCAAATCAGTGCCTTGAAAAGGAGTGTGTCCTTGATCTCGAATAAATTCAGGAAGAATCAAATGCTTTGAACATATGAGAGATGTGGTAATATTTGCAGTTGAGTATATAACCCGGATTGTAGTATGATACATAGGTTGGAGAGACTTCATTTCTAGACGGTAGACTACATGTGCAGTGAAACCCTTCCAGTACAAAAAAAAAAATTATTTTGACAATAATTTTAAATTACATTTTTAACAATGAGTGAGTTGAAAATAAAGGGAAACCATCTGAGGTCCAAAATGTTAAAGGAGCATGATCCCTAAATATAGGTGAACCCTGTGGCCCTGATTTTCTCAGGGAGCTGGGGACATTTTCCATTCCTGAGTATTCAGGAGCCTGGGTGTTAACAGGCCAGCTACTTAGACCTATCAACAACAAGAGAAAAGGCTTGGTGCCCAATCACTGTCGGGGGTTAGGCCAGAAAACATCAATGAAGCAAAAACCCCAGAAGAGCAACATCACCAGGTGATAAACTGAAGAAAAAAAAAAGCACAGAGATAGAAAGTAAGGAAAATTTGGTTACAGGGGGGAAATCTCACCTAAAGTTTCTACCCAGTACTCACAGTAATTACAGCTTGAACTCACACTACTGTAAGCCTTCCCTTTTCCCAAGAGGTCAATAGCATAGTTTTGAAGAGGCCCAGGTTGGTCATGTAACCAGCACCAGGCAAAAGAAAATGCAAACACCTTGTGACATAGTGCACATGCAAACCAGGACTTCCCACAGATGAGCTCCAAGGAAATTATCTATCGATAGATGAAAACCACAGAACACCAAGGAAATACATCATTAAGAATGAAATTCTATACAAAAAAAAAAATTAAAGAATCAGAGACACAAAAATCTGAAGATATCAGGATTATCAGACCCAAAGTAAAAAATACGTTTCAAGAACTAAAAGAGACTAAAGAATGACAAAAAAAATAAAAGATATCAAACATGAACCAGGCAGATTTGAAAAAGGATAAAACAAACACCTTGGATATAACAAATCTTTTAGCTGAAATTTAAAATTTAATAGACAGGTTAACCTGCTAAAGATGGAATTCATAAATTAAATAATGGACATTAAAAGTAAAGAATTCAACACAGAAAATAAAATAGTATATATGAAAAAGACATTGAAATATATAGGGGAAAAACTGAGATGGTCCAATGATATCTAATCAGAGATCAAAATGAAGAGATTAGAAAGGACGGGGGAAGAGCCATATTAGAAGGAGTTATTGGTTGAGTCTTTTGCCTCTGTTCTAATGAAAAAGCTTTTATCACAGCAACTCTCTTGTAGGAAGAATTGTAATACTGGATAAATAAACAATCACCTGTTTTAAACCATCAGCAAAGCAACCAAGGCAGCTAGGACATTAAGTGCCAAGATCCTGGAGAGAAGAGAAATCTCATTAAAAGTGAGCTTAACATTCTCCCGCTTGCTGATTTGTACAAATCTCCAGATCAAGCAATAAACTGTGGTTCAAATCAAAGAGACCTCCACTTCTGAAATACGTAGCAACAAGAACTAGATTTATCTTCCCACCTCCTGAAATAAACAGAGAAAATACAAGAAGAAATGTTTTTCAAGATACTGGACACAAGGCAACAAAGAACAGTAATCCCTGAAAGATGTGAGGATGAATATATTTTCTTATACTAAAGGGCCATTTCAATATCTTCTTTGTTGTCTGTTCATGTCTTCAGCCAACTTTCTATAAGGTCTTTTTCTTTTCAATTTTTTACATACCTTTATAAATCAAAAAATCATTCTCTTTTACCTAGATGTAGGTTGCAAATACATCATTTAATTTTGTCATTTAACATTAATTTATCATACAAATCTTTATATTTGTGTAGTCACATGTATAAATTGTTTTCACTGAGTCGGGATTTGGAGGCATAGTTAAGAAAGTATTTTTGCCAACACCAGGGTTATACAGGGATTTGTCTATGTTTTCTTCTACTTTTATAATTTTATTATTTTATATTTAAGCTCTTGTCCATTTGATGTTAATTCTTACATAAACTAGAGATATGGATTTTATTTTACTGGTTTAGTGTTTCTTTGTTCATATGTCTATTCAATTGTCCCAGAAGCATTTTCCAAAAGTCCACGTTTCCCAGTAATTTGAGATTTCACTTTCATCAAAAAACCAAATTTCCATATGCACTTTGGTTTCCTTCTGGACTTATTATATTCCACTGGACGGTCTCCCTGTTGGTGTACCAGCAGCACACTGTTTCAACAAAGAGGCTTATAGCTATCTGTCTCTTGTAGTTTTTCGGTCTTTTTTGGGCTATTGTTTATTTTTAATATTAGCTTTATTATCAACTTGTCTAGCCCTATAAAAATTTATTTTTATTGGGATTGCTTTAAATCTATAAATTAGCTAAGGGAGAACTGATACCTGCATAATAGCGATTTATCCTGTTTGAAAATATGAACTTAGTTGCTTAAGTCTACTTTTGTATCTTTGGTGACAGATTTTTTATATAAATTTGGCAAAGTTCTTCTTAAGTTTACTTCTGATACTTTATCTTCTTTGTTACTACTGTAAGTGGGGTTTCTTTATCATTATATTCCCTACCTGGTTATTATTTGTGAATGTGAAAGTATTGATTTCTGTGTGTTTATTCTATGCCTGCTATCTTACCTGAATTCTTTTATTGTTTGGGTTTTATCACTGGCTCTCTAGTATTTCCCAGGTATACTATTATATCATCTGCAAATAGAGACAGTTTTACTTCTTTTCAAGTTCTTATAACTCTAAATGTATTCTCTTATCTAATTGCATTTGCTAATACCTCCAGTATAATGTTAAATATAAGTGATGTGGATGACCATGAGATGCATATATCTCTAGTGTTTCCCCATTAAATATGATGCTGGTTCAGAATTAGGAAATTTAAGAAAGTATTCATTGGCCATCATTAAAATGTTCACAAATGATAAATGCCGGAGAAGGTGTGAAGAAAAGGGAACCCTCCTACACTGTTGGGGGGAATGTAGTTTGGTGCAACCTTTATGGAAAACAGTATGGAGACTCCTTAAAAAACTAAAAACAGACTTACCATATGATCCAGCAATCCCACTTCTGAACATATATCTGAAGGGAACTCTAATTTGAAAAGATACATGTACCCCAATGTTCATAGCAGCACTATTTACAATAGCCAAGACATGGAAACAACCTAAATGTCCATCAACAGATAACTGAACAAAGAAGTTGTGGTATATATATATTATATATATAGAGAGAGAGAATTGAATACCACTCAGCCATAAAAAAGAACAAAAAAGAAATAAAATAATGCCACTTGCAGCAACATGGATGGACCTGGAGATCATCATTCTAAGTGAAATGAGCCAGAAAAAGAAAGAAAAATATCATATGATATCATTTATATGCAGAATCTAAAAAAAAAAAAAAAAAGACACAAATGAATTTATTTACAAAAGAGAAACAGACTCACAGACATAGAAAACAAACAAACTTACACTTACCAGGGGGGAAGGGGGTGGGATGGGATAAATTCGTAGTTTGACATTTGCAGATACTAACTACTATATATAAAACAGATAAACAACAAGTCTCTACTGTATAGAATAGGGAACTGTATTCAATATCTTATAGTAACCTCTAATGAAAAACAATATGAAAAGGAAAATATGTATGTATGTATATGTATGACTTAAACATTATGCTGTACCCCAGAAACTGACACATTATAAACTGACTATACTTCAATAAAAAAAGTATTCACAAATTCTGTTTTTTCTCCTTAGACCTATTAATACACTATATTTCATTGGTAGATTTTCAAATATTAAACCAACTGTGCATTCCTGAAATAAATCCTGCTGGATTATTAGTGTTTTATATCTTATTGAATTTACATTATGTTAAAATTCCCTTATAATCCTATTTTCTTATTTAATCTTTTACTGCCTAATAGCAACCTTTGACTCTCATACATTGCTGATATAATAATCAGTGAGCTTATTCTATTTTCTCATTATTACTTCCTACTCTTATTTTAGCTGCATTAGTTCTACTAAGAGGATACATTTACACATAATTCTTCTTCTCATCCTCACCTTTATTAAACTTATATTTTAAGTTAAATAACTCTTGTTGCTAAAATGTCTCTGGTTATTTCTTGTTTGGATGAAGTTCACTCTCTAATAGTTTCGCCCTAGAAAGGCTCAAGGATACACTATTCCTTGAGTTATTGCAAGTTTACAACTATTTTTAAATGGCCATGACATTTAATGAACAACTCAGATGGATATAAAATCCTTGGTTCACATTTTATTTCTTTGAGCTTTCTGAAAATGCTGCTCCTTTGATGGCTTGATTTATATATTGCTTTTCTAGAGGCCCTGAGGATTTTATCTTTATAACTATTAGTTTTACTCAAATACACATAAGAGTTGGTAATTCTAGGACAATTTTCCCAAGTACCTGGTATGCCCTTTAAATACATACATACATACATACATACATACATACATACATATTTTATATTTTTTTTTATTTCATAAAACTTTTCTTCTATTAGAATTGTAACTATTAGCTCTGTTTCAGTGTTTAATTCTTTATCTTCAGGGATTCCAAGCATAACTATGTTGTATCTTCCTTGACTATATTAATTTAAATGCTTTATATATCTGACTTTTTTTACTTTTTTATTGATGTTTTCTGAAATTATTTAGAGTACCTTAGTTTTCATTCAAATCTATTCCTTCTAGGCCTCTTGTAACTTAGTCTTCATTTCCTATATGATTTTGTCATTTCCTATTTTTTTCCTAAATTCAATCCATTTTTAGTTTATTTCTTCTTACTGTTTTATGTTCATTCTTGCACTAAGTTTTAATATATCTGATATAAGCTATTTCTTCATGTGCTTATTTCATGATACAGGCTTCAGTATGGAATTATGTATTACAGTTACCTTCTGCCTCCTGGTTAACTGGGGACAGAGGGAGTGGCATTTTCTTCATCTGAAAAAATTGTAGTATTCATGTGTTCAACTTTTTTCTTATAGTATCTTTGTAGATATAAAACTGCTTGTACTTCTGCATTTCTGTGAACAGGTTGACAGTTTGGGGTGGCTTAAAAGACTGCTAGTTTAAAAGCACTCTTCTGTCAGTGTTACAACATACAGTTTCTTTAGTAGATGGATCTTTTTTGAGGGGTGGTAATAAAGGTGATACCCTGCAATTATTTTAAATTTCATTTTATCTTACAGGATCAAAAATTTCCTCCTCTTGCTCTTTTTCTCTTCACCAGGCAGTTTGCAAAATAGGCTTCTTGCTTTCTTTTTCTCTCCTCTTCACACGCTGCCCTTTCAATTGCCTTCTTACAGGCCTCCCGTACCTTTGAGTAAGTAACTATTTGTCTTTTACTCAGTATTCAAAACTACCAGGACTCTTTTTTCAGTATTTCCTTACATAGATTGACTTTCTATTTCTGCTGTTGATTTAAGTACAATTTTACGCCCTTTATTTCCCTCTTTTTTTCTTCCACAGTTTTTCTGGACCCATTTTGCTTTCTGCAAAGGCTTGTGGTGGAGATCTGAAAAACAGCTCCACTGAAAATTGATGTTTATTTTGAAGTATGCAATTTCTCTGACTGTAATTATACTAAAGGTATGGGATCTGTGTGGTTATATTTGTTCTTCTACTTCAGGAGTCAGTAAACTATGACTCTCAGGCCAAATCTGACACACCACCTGTTTTTGAAATAAAGTCATGTTTTTTTATTTATGCATTTTTATGGTTGCTTTCACACTATAGTAGCAGGAAAAAAATAGTTATAACAGAGATTCTGTGGCCCACAGAACTTAAAATATTTTCTATCTGTCCCTTTACAAAATAAGTTTTCTTACTACTAATCTATTTGATTTTTATAGTTTTTGGAGGATGTGTCAGAAGATTCACATTTAGGTGCATGCCATTACCTTACTATTCAGACATCCTCCTAGAGAACTGAATTTCAAGTATTCAATTTCCTGAAAATGCCATACCTTTAAGAGACTTAACACTGAAATGCTAAAACAAAGCAATACCACACATAAACCTATTTTTAATGGCAGTAGGAGAAATGCAATATTTCTAAATACCTACTGTGAGATAGGCACTTGGAACTTTGCATGTATTATAATGTTCTATACAAAAACTTAAGCAATCATTCAGTATCATTTCCTGCTTCACAGACAAGGATGCTGGTGCTCAGAAAGGTTGTTTACTTTGTTCAAGGTCTTCTTACTGATAATAGAAGAACTAATATTCCAGCTCAGGCTTCTCTGGTTCCAAATCCTGTATTCTATCAGATCTCTTTTGCTAATTCATGAATGTAAATTAGCCAAATTATACAGCTAGTTCAGGTTAAGTCTAAGAATTAGATGCCATTCAAAAATATTCACTTTTCTGTTTAAACTAGCTCCTATCCCTGATTAGTCTGAACCATCTAATTCCACACCGCATACTCCCAGACCCTTTCTTTATTTCTGTGCCTAGCTTTCATGAAAGAAACTATGCCTGTGTTTCATGAAACATAACTAGGCCTATATGACAGAACACCAAGCCAAATATTCTCATAATACACTGTCAACCATGTCAGGAAAATTGCACCTTAGGGACCTACCCATCTCTCTCAGCAAAGAGCTATCAAATTTAGTTTCTGTGTTGGTCTAAATATAAGACTTTGAAAGCCAGAACAATCACATGTTTGGAGTCACATATTGCCAAGCCTCACAAATTAACAAGAATAAGAATGGCATATACAAAACACACTCACAGAGACACACACACACACACACACACACACACCCATATACAGATTTACCAGGGGAAGCATGCTCTGTGCACTGAGAATTAGATTGCCTAGACTATCCCCACAATAAAGTAAACTGAAGCAAAACGTGCACCCAGGGTGCCCTGAGGAGCTGCTTGGTGTTTTTTATATGTGCTCCTCACTTCAAACAATCAGTCCTTTTATCCCTTACCTCACCTTAAAAGTGTGTTTCTCCAGGGTGTGCCTCTCATTACAACCAATAAACTATTGGTTCCATTCTTATTGCACAAAACAACTTCATATGGGAGAGAATTTGGTATTAAAAAAAAACCAAAAACCTAGTTTTGACCCCCGTTGACTACTATACATGAAAGGACATTCTCTGAGCAGACGGGGTTCCTCCTGTTAAAACTGCTATTTTTAAAAGTTGTTTTGGGAATTCATGGGGTTTACTTAAGATTTTGCTTCCCTGATTCCTCCAAATTAAGTTTTCCTGTAATAGTCATTCCATAGATACTGTTTTAGGCAGTTTCTACTCAGAATTTATTCTGCTTAAAGTGGGAAACAAAGAAATCTTGCAGGCCGGAAGTTCTGGGATAGCAATTTATTTCAATAATAGAAATGACAATAAACTGGATAATTTCTGTGTTTAATAATTCTGTTTGATTCTGGAATTTTCACAGGTGACTCACTCCCCAAAGAGCTTGAAGGAAAACTCTTCACACACACATACAGAGACAGGGATTAAATATTTGAGTAATATCTTTCTAAATCCTTTTAGCAATGGCAACTACAGGCCCAATGAGCACATCATAATATTTTGTAAATTTATAATTATGTTTATAATAATTCATGGACTCATACTACCTTTTTCAAAAGACAACTCTGATGAGCTCAGAGAAATGCATTTGAGATTTAATGTGAGGCATCTGTATTCTTTTTCTGCTCAGTAGGCACACGCTTGAAACCATACTTGGCAGGTAACTCTGTATCAGCAGTGAATAAATCAAAGACCACTGTTTAAAACTGGCAAATAACTGGCTGATGGAAATTGTGGTATTTGAAGAGCATACTGAAGCTGATGGTCCCTTGTCTCTCTACTTAAGGAAGTCCCTGGTTGAAAGGTAAGTAGTTTGAAAGCTGCAGAGCTCTCAGGCTTCCACTATTGAGTATTAAAAAAAAAAATCTTGAAACAAAATATTAAGCTGTCAGGTCTAAAATAAGTGTTGTAGCTCTCATAAGGGTATAACTTTCAATTAAAGGATGGTTTATGCAATTAAGACTTTGCTTGAAGAAGAATAATAAGTGGGAAGTATTGATCAGAGGGATAATTTATGGGAGACGATGAAAGGAAGGCATCAAGTTAGCTAGTAAAAATAGAAGGCATTATGTATAAATTTAGGAAGAAATATTCAGTTTAGACAAACTTTGGGGAGGGTAGTCAAAACAAGAAAACAGGCTGCACTGTCCAGTAGCTTGCTTTTTTTTTTTTAACCATAGGATTGAGGGTAGCCATGAGCATAACGGGGTTCTAATTAGATACATATAAAGGTGATAGTCAAAGCTACACCGAGTATATTCCACTTTCAGATATCTGTGAAAGGGGAACCTCATTTTTTAATAATAAGAACAAAATAAGAAAAAAATATATATGCACTTGAAATGAAAGTAAAAAATGGGAGGACCTCACATAGCTAAGTAGGCTCTAGCCATGACAAGGTATGGGAAAGAATTTGTACTCCTGACAAAAAAAAAGAATTCCATCAAATGAAAGACTATGACTTATGTAAGGAAAAAAAGGATGACTTTAGCCTGTTTGCTTGAGGAAGTTCCCAGCTACTGCTAATATTTTATTTCTCCAGCTACTGGTTAGAGGCAGGGTTAATAATAAATCACATAATTATGTAGTTATGTCTCACTTGATCTATTTCCACTTCACTACTTGGAAAGCAACTCTAAACATCAGGAACCCAGGGCTGGGAAAGAGAGGCATATGTTTTACTGGGGCTACAAATAAGGTTCAAGGCAATATCCATAGCCCACTGCTGGGAATGCCTGCCTGCTTTTGCATTCCTCCACAGGTTTGGGACAACCAAGAGAGAGGGCATAAAACAGAGTCAACAAACTATTAGCAAAATATTACTCCTCGGTTTATGAGAGAAGCTAGTATAAGTCAGACATGCTTGTAGCCCTGATTCTACCATTTATTCACTTAGTGTCTCTATCAAATTACAGTACATCTCTTAAGTCTCAATTCATTCATCTATGCACTAATGTCTACAATTATACTCAGCTTCCAAGTGACTTTATGCATAAAAGAAAATAATTCATTTGAAGTTTCAAATTTTTTTGTTATCAGTACAAACTTTAGCAGTTGTTGCATATAGCACTCATTTTGTACTTGAGTATGTAATTTGTTTAAACTCCTTAGATGCAGGGACCGTTTCTTATTCTCCCTTGTCAATTACATAGTTCCTATGCCACTTCTGAGTCAATAATAGAGAAAAAGAGAAATTGAAGAAGATTTTGACTGAGGGCTTCATTTTTGTTGAAAGGAGTTACATGCTATCTAATGAACTGAGGACCAGAGGGGTTAAGGAGAAGGGTACATACTTACAATACTCAGTGAAACAGTGGGAGAGGGAGTGAACCAAAGGCAAATAAAGGGGTTTGAAAGTGGTTCTCAAGACTCAACTCAGGTTAGGCAACATAAATTGAATTGTTGTAAATCATCCTGGAAACTGAAGGAAAGAAAGGAGAAGGCAAAATGAATCATGGTTACACTTTACCAGAAGAGAACAACAGTTAGATGGGTATGGGAAAATCAAATGAAAAATTTGTAAAGAAATGGAACTGAGGTATATAGGAGACTCAGAATAGAGAAATTGAGAACATTTCATGAACGGTATGACCTGTAATTGGAAGAAGCTATATGTAAAGTTATCTGGGGGACCAGGTCAGAGGCTACAGGCAGAAAATGAAAGGGTTACTGGAGTCTATGTGGCTGAGGAAAGGGAATTACAATGATGACAAATTCAGGAGGTATTCCTGTGAGGAAAAACCTAAGTGAAAGTAAATGTAAAGGTGAATATAGCTTGAAAGGTGCAGGAAACTTCCGATTTCAGCTCTGACATGTAAGGAGCTTAGAAGTTGTTGCTCTCATCCTTACAACAAGAAATATCCAGAGAAGCAAAATCAATGACTCAGAGAACTGAGTTTACAGAGCAAACTGCCACCCTGAAATCTGGAAAACAAGCAAATCCAGAGAGTCACAGCAAAGATTTCCTCACCTGAAGCAGAAGTCACTGTAGCTATAAATTGGTAGGAACACTGAAATGGTAATTTTGACAAATTTTTGGACTATGGACAAGTGTGAGTGTCAGGAATTCCCGGGGGCTGTAGTCTCAGGAAGGCATCCAAACTTTTACCAAGTTTACCTCCAGTAAACTTTCTTGGTGGAGAACCAAGAAAGATCCCCTCAGGACTCTAGCAGGGGAAGGGGAAGAGAAATCCTTGTGAAATCTGCCCAGAGTCCTCTAACAATAGCCTGTTCTCGGGGGGGGGGGGGGGGGGGGGGTAAAATTACCCTCCAGTGCCCTCTAGCCTTCCCATCTCACCTAAGGGGAGGAGGGATCTATACAGGAAGAAACACTTGTAAAGTTACAGGCCAGAGACGTGGTCCATTAAAAGACTGAAATTTAATTAAAAGATTATAAAATGCTCCCCTCCTGCATGCATTACCACCAGACCAACAGGGCTCTAATATAATGTGGTTAACAGGAGAGAAAGTTGCAAGACACAGATTTTCTCTGAGGAGGTATTTAGGGAAGGTCAAAGTTAAGAGAGGAGCCAAAACAAAACACTAGAGGAAATTGAAGTCCTCACACCTATAGCTTCAGAAAACATTAAACAAAGCCCAGCTCCTAGCCAGATAACCATAAATCTTCAAACTAGTGGCCTACTGACCTCAGTTCCTGTGGTAAGCAAAATAATGCACACCCTTCCCCCCAAAATGTCTATGTCTTAATTCAGAACCTGTGGCATGGAAAAGGAGAAATAAGGTTACAAATGGAATTAACACTGCCAATAAGCTGACCTTGAGATTGAGACATTATCCTGAATTCCCCAGGTAGCCCCAAGTGTAAATATAGAGCTAAGTGAAAAGAGGAAGGCAGAGTGAGAGAATCAGAGAGATGGCAGCTTGTAAGGATTCAGTCAGATGTTGCTGGCTTTGATGATGGAGTAAGGGGGCCACCAGCCAAGGAATGCAAGTGGCCACTGGAAGCTAGAAAAGGCTTCTGACTTTCCCTAGGAACCTCCAGAAAGGAATGCCAACCCCCTAGATTTTTAGCTTAGGGAGACATATTTTGGACATCTGACCTCCAGAACTGTAAGACAAATTTGTATTGTTTTAAGCCACTAAGTTTGTGGTACTTTGTTACAGCAGCAATAGAAAATTAATGTAATTCCTATTTTCCAATACAATATGTCCCGTTTTCAACCAAAAATTAAAAGGCAAAGAAAAGGAGGAAAAAAATCACAGCCTGAAGAGACAAAGCAAGCATTAGATTCAGATATGTTGGAATTATCATGCAGGGAATTTTAAATAGCTATGTTTACTATGTTAAGGGCTCGAAGGGAAAAGTCGACAGCATCCAAACACAGATAGGTAATTCAGTCAGAGAGATGGAAATTCCAAGAAAGAATCAAAAGAAAATGCTAGCAATCCAAAACCCTAACAAAAATTAAGAATGTCTTTGGTGTGATCACCAACAGACTTAACATAGCTGAGGACAGACTCAGTGAGCTTGAAAGTAGGTGAACAGAAATTTTCCAAATTAAAATGCAAAGAGAGATGATAATGAAAAAAAAAGTGCATAAAATAAATGTGAGATAATTTCAAAAGATTTAACATATATGCAGTTGAAATAACAGAATGGAAAGAAACAGAGTGGAAGAAATATTTGAAGTACTAATGGCCAATAACTTTCCAAAATTAATGATAAACACAAACGACAGAACCAGGAAGCTCAGAAAGCATTAGAAAGAACAAATAGAAAAGGAAAAAAAAAAAAAACTCTATCATATTCAAACTGCAGAACACCAAAGAAAAAGGGAAAAAAGTACTAAAAGAAGGCTGAGAGGAAACAAAAGCACCTTACCTGTAGAGGAACAAGGATAAAAATTTTAGTAGACTTCTCATCAGAAATCCTGGGAGCAAGAAGAGAGTGGAGTGAAATATTTAAAGACCTGGGAAAAAACTCCACCAACCTAGAATTCTATCAGCAAAATTATCCTTCAAAGGTGAAGAAAGAATATTTTATCAGACAAACAAAAGCTGAGGAGTTCAATGCCAGCAACTGCAAGGAATATTAAAAGTTCTTCAGGGAGAAGAAAGCAGTACGTTAGAAACTCAGATCCAAATAAAGAAAGGAAGAGAATCAGAGAGGGATAAATAAAAGGTAAAATAAAATCTTTTATTTTTCTTATTCTTAATTGATCCAAACAATAACTATTTATTTCAATTAATAATAGTAATAATAATGCATTGAGTGATTATGGACTATGGATAAGTTAAGAGAATGACAGCAATGTTACAAGGGAAAGAAGAGAGGAATTGCGAGTACTCTGTTATAAGATACCTTACTATTCACGAAGCAGAATAGGGTTATTTGAAGGAAGACTTGGATTATTTATAAAATGCATATTGTAAACTCTAGGGAAACCATTAAATTTTTTAAGAAGTATAACTGATATACTAAAAATGGAATAAATACAGATGGATAAAATAGAATAATATAAAATGCTCAATTAAAATGACTGACTGAAAAAGAAGCCTCTGGTAATGAATATAATATATTTACAAATATGGTTGATATGAATCCAAATATTTCAAAAATTACTTTAAATGTGAGTGGTCTGTATACACCAATTAAAAGACAGAGATTGTCAAAGCGGATTAAAAAAACAAGACCCAACTATATGTTGTTTGGAAGCAACTCACTTTAAATGTAAAGATACAGATAGGTCAAAAGGGATAGAGAAGGCATATACCATGTTAACACTAATCAAAAGAAAGCTGGAGTATCTATATTTATTTCAGACAAAGCTGATTTCAGAACAAGGAAAGTTAGCATGACAAAAAGATCATTATATAATATTAAAGGGATCAATTCTACAAGAAGACATACCAATTCTAAACATGTACGCAACTGAAAACGGTGTTGAAATACATGAACAAAAGCTGTCAGAATTGCAAGGAGAAACAGACAGTTTCTTGCAGTTATAGACTTGATAGGTGTAAGTAACTGATAGATCGAGCAGACATAAATTCAGTAAGGATATATTTGACCTGAACATCACTATCAATCAAGTTGATCTAATTCACATTTATAGGATACTCCATCCAACAGCAACACAATATGCATTCTTTTTGAGCTCACATGGACCATTCACCAAGATAGATCACATTCTGGGCCTTATAACACTCATCTTAAAATTTTTAAAGAATAGAAATCATAGAAAGTATGTATGCAGACCACAACAGAATTGAACTAAAAGTCAGTAAGAGAAAGCTCTTAGGACAATCTCCAAATATTTGAAAACTAAAGAACATAATTCTAAATGACACATGAGTCAAAGAAGAAATCTCAAGGGAAATTTTTAAATATTTTGAAGTAAATGAAAATAAAAATGCAATGTATCAAGTTGTATGGAAGGCAGTGAAAGCAATCAATACTTACAGGGAAATTTATAGCATTAAATACATACTTTAGAAAAGAATAAAAATCTAAAATCAATAACCTAAGCTTGAACATTAGGAAATTAGAGAAAGAATGGTAATTTAAGCCCAAAGCAAGCAGAAGAAAATATATAATAAAAATTAGAATAGAAATCAATAAAATTGAAAATAGGAAAACAATAAAGAAAATCAAGGAACTTCAAAAATGGTTTTTAAAAAATATCAAAAATTGATAACTTCTAGTCAGACTAAAAAGAAAGAGACAGAGACAGACTGAGATATGTAGAGAGAATACAAGTTACCAATATCAGAAATTACAAAGTAATCATTACTACTTATCTGATGTAAATTAAAAGGATAAACGAGGAATTCTGTGAACACTATAATATACGGCATCCTCGCCTTCATTCAGGCAACATTTGAATTTTCTCCACATTCAGTAAGTTGAATTGTTTTGCAAAACTGCAGAGCAAAATAAAGAATTATTGTTTAACTTTTCAACTTAAAATGTTCTTGAAACTCTGTATAGACTCAATAGTCTTGAATGCCAAGGCTTTAGACTGTAAGTAGACTTCTTCATATAAAACAATATTTGAATTAAGAAATGCTAAAAGCATGAAGAACATAGGACATAAAGTTTGTACCATAAATGACAAATTTAGAAAAACTGTATAGCCTTGTAGGAGCCATAGAAATAGTTCAATTAACTGGGAGAAGCAGGGAGATCTTTTTTTTATTAGTGAAGAATATAAGGAAATTTGTCCAGTGTTTTGAGTAAGGTAAGGCGCTGGGATCCTGCCCCTTTTCAGGATAGTTCCTAGAGTGAGGAATCTCAGAACCCTGAGAAAAGTTCAGGAACACCTTGGAACTCTGTGAGTTGGCATGCCTTTCAGAAAAGTCTTGGCTCAGTATATTGCCAAGTGTATTAGTTTTCTTTCATTACTAAAGTAAATTATCACAGATTTAGTAGCTTAAAACAACACATATTTACTGTCTTGCAGTTCTGTACATTAGAATTCCAACACAGGCCTCACTGAGATAAAATCAAGCCTTTGGCAAGGCTCTATTCCTCTCTGGAGGTTCTAGGGGGGAATCCATTTTCTTGCCTTTTCCGGAGTCTATAAACCAGCTTCATTCTTTGGCTTATGACTCTTTCCCTCCATTCTCAAAAGTAGCATTACTTCATCTCTATGATCATTCTTTCATAGTCACATCTCACTCTGACCTCAGCTGGGAAAGGTTTTCCACTTTAAAGGACCTGTGTGATTACATTTGCCCCAGTTGGATAAGTCAATGTAATCTTCTATCTCAAGATCCTTAACTTTATCACATGGGCAAGTTTTTTTGTGCCATGTTAGGTAAATTACAGATTCTGGGTATTAGGATGTGGACATGCTTGAGGGACCGTTATCTTGCCTGCCAGGCAATGTCTGAGAGAGAAGTGTAAGTAGATAGGCCCTTTATTGTGTCTCGAAGTATCCCACATATTATTTACTTTAGGGAAAAGTATATATCTACTTTCCTTTCAGAGGGCACGAAAGTGCCTGAGAGGCTGACTGGAACAAGTTCAGGAACATGATGAAGAGTCAGGTCAGAGTGTATACTGTGGCACAATCTGTCAATGACCATGGAAAAACAAGGGACATAATAGATATGTTAAAGAAAGGGGCCATTGCCTCATGACTAGGGTAAATGACTTATAACTCAATGGATGCCAACAAGGGATAGAGGATAACCACAGATAAGACATTCTTCCTCATAATGTCCAATGATACATAACCCCCTGGAATTAGACTTACTGATATGTCTAAGTATAAGTTCTTATTTCACTGCGTTCATATCATGATATGACTGACCTTACATGAAGAGGATTTTCTATAGGCAAGACAGTAGGCAGCAAATAAGTTTACCAAAATAAGCAAATAAGTAAGTTATATGTTTGCTCACCTAAATGTGACTATGGAACTTGTTTTCACTCTGCAAACATTAGTTCTAAAGTCAGACAAACTAGAACAAAACTCAGTTCCACCATGTTCTAGCTGAGTGATGGTGAGCATATAATGTGATGTCTCCAAACCTCAGTGTTTCCAAATGTAAAATAACTTTGCAAGCTATTTTGTAGAAAATTGAGACTCTGGGGGCCTGGGCTATTGTAACCAAGGAAATGAGACTGCTAGCTAAATTGCTCCTCTAAATAAAATAAAACACACCAAAAAAACCAATTCAGAGACTAGAAGAGAACAAATATAAGCAGAAAAACAAGACAAGAGGCTGAGGTCTAGCTTTGAGACCTTTAGGATCAGGAATAGCTAATATTGAATTTTAAATTGTGTTACCATGATGAAAATACTGCCATATTCTCAACACCTTGAGTAAGATCTTACACACACACACACACACACACACACACACACACACACACACACCCCTTTGTGTGAATGGTTTATGTGACACTAATTAATTCAGTTAATGCAAGGTAAATCAGACACAAACAAAATGACAAAAATAATCCTTAAGCTCAACTAATTTACTGGAAGCAGGTGGAAGGCATGGAGAAATATTAGAACATAAGCCCCTAGTAATGGACAAAGATCTTAGAAAGGATTTATATTTCTTCAGGGTATATGATAAGGGGGCTATGAGATTATTTCTATAGCAATAACCCCCCATCTCTAATCTATAATTCCTCTTCATTTTTCTCTATATGAATCCTATATCTCTATGGGTTTTTACTTAGGTATTGTCTATGACACCACCCCCCACCCCAAAAAAGTAAAGTACCATGAGAACAGTTCTTCTTGTTCTCTAGTGTGTCCCTGTATTCTATAACAGTGCCTGGAACATATCAAGAGTTAAAAAAGAAAAAAGTGTTGGCTAACTGTATAACCAGATCTAAAGCTATAAGAAGACATTTGCTAATCTCTGAGTTAACATGCAACAGTTAGAAAACAAAAATCAGACAAACACTAGATGCTAACATGGAAGGATGTGGGTTAGGGGGTTATAAAAGGGTGAAGAAAGGACAGCAGAGGAGATACAACATGGGAAAGTACCACAGGAAGGGAGGACTATGAACCTGTAAATGGCTGGAGATACTTTCACGGGAAATAAAATTCTTTGAGGGTAGCTCAGTCACTCAGCTATTGTAATATTGCTGTTCAACAAGCTACCCCAAAACACAGCTGTGTACAACAATAAGCACACAGAACTTCCTCACACATTTGAAGGTTGACTGATGTTCAGCTGTTCTGGACTAGACTCAGCTTAACTACTGACCACAGGTTCAGTTCATGACTGCTCAATGTGTTTCTCATTCTTCTGGGACCTATGGATCATTTGGTTCACATTATTTTTTAATAGGAGAGAAAAATAGCTCAAAGACTCTTCATTAGAATCACACAAAAGTCTTAAGGCCTAGCTTCAGAACCAGCACAGTTTCTTCCACACTTCACAGTCAACATTATACTGGCCAAAGAAAATCACAGGGCCAACTTCAACATCAGTTAGGCAAGAAAGTATATTCCTCTCATGGAATTTCAAGAGAAGACAAAGGGAAAGGTAGTGAAAGCTTGCTGCACAATAATCTAATCTTACACAGTAAACTAGCTGATAACAAACAAACCCAGAAATCTCGATGTCTTAACAAAGGCTTCTTTCTTACACAATTAGAGTTCAGTGTCAATCAGTGGTGTTTAAGGCTTCTCCACAGTCGTTCAGTGACCCAAGTTTTTTTGCATCTAACAGCTCTGTCATTCTCTCCATGTCATTCCCCAGAAACATCCTACCCAAAAGAATAGTCAATATACATTTGTGGCCATTAAGCCCTTGAAATGTGGATTTAGTTTGGATTAAGATGAGCTATAAGTACGAAACAAACATTGTATTTTGAAGGTATAGTATTACAAAAAGAAAAAAGCTCTCTTTAATAATTTTTATATTGATTGCATTTTGAAATGATAATATACTTAATATATTACATTAAATAAATAATATATTGCATTAAATTTCAGTGAATTAATTTCTCCTGTTTCTTTTTGCTGTTTTTAACATGGTTCTTGGAACATGGAAACAGCCTAAATGTCCATCAACAGATGATTGGATAAAGAAGACGTGGTATATACAATGGAATACTACTTAGCCATAAAAACCAACAACGTAACGCCATTTGCAGCAACATGGATGCTCCTGGAGAATGTCATTCTAAGTGATGTAAGCCAGAAAGAGAAAGAAAAATACCATAGGAGATCACTCATATGTGGAATCTAAAATAAAAAACAAACAAACAAAACATAAATACAAAACAGAAACAGACTCATAGACATAGAATACAAACTTATGGTTGCCAAGGGGGCAGGGGGTGGGAAGAGATAGACTGGGATTTCAAAATGTAGAACAGATAAACAACATTATACTGTATAGCACAGGGAAATATATACAAGATCTTACGGTAGCTCACAAAGAAAAAAATGTGACAATGAATATATATATGTTCATGTATAACTGAAAAATTGTGCTCTACACTGGAATTTGACACAACATTGTAGAATTATTATAAATCAGTAAAAAATGTTTAAAAAAAACATGGTTCTTGGAAATTTTTAAATTATATATGTACTTGCTTTATATTTGTATTGGACAGTACTGCTCCAGGACTAGCCACCAGACCAGGGAAGTAAAAGTAATGATAAAAGGACTTCACAAATTTTAGGGACCAGCTCAGAGAAGGCATTCATCACTCTGTATTCCACTGGCCAGAACTAACACTTAGGTACAAGGGGACTAGAAAAGTAGATCAAGGAAGAAGAATAGAACACAAACATTAGTGAGGACTTTAATTCCTCATTTGTCGTCCTGCCTCCAGCATCTGAAAGTGAATTTCTTTATATAAATCAAAACAAAACCTTTGAAAAGGAGCCAAGATATTGAATTACAGAAGAGGAAAGAAACAGAATAGAGATCATAATAGAAGATCCATTATAATGGGAGAGAAAACAAACTGTTAAAGGAAAAATAATTAAGGCACCCACCAAAAGTGGATGATGACCCAGGAATACAGGAAATTGAGACATTAAGGACTCAGATCACTGGCTTTGAAATTACTGTTCTTTTCTCCCTTAGATTTTCCTTCCAGCTCTGATTGGTTAATTTGGGAGATACTTAATGAGAACAGAGATTTTGTAAACCTTTGCTACACAAATGCAATCTCTAGATTAAACTTTATTAAATAAATGCATAAAATATGCCACATATTTGTTTCATATCTGTTCAATTTTCATCCAAAATCTTGTACTAAAAGAATGCTGCTGAGAGGATTGTGCTATGACCTATGTCAATTCTCTATAGCATGTATGTCAGGTAGTAAGTGAGCAAACACAATTTGGTGGACTCGTGAGAGGAACATGCCCAATATCATTGTTTACGTAACCTCTCAGAGACACGGTGTCAACATTCTCAAGTATCTCTGCTCAGTCAGAAACTTGTTCTTCTTAATACAATTTCCATAAAGCTTTCCAATCTTGGGGGAAAAAAAACACAATTCTACAATATTTATTTCAACAGAGCACTTATTGCAAAGAAACTCTGTACTAGGTAAGTGTGCAAGTTTGTCTCTCCCTGGTCTGTGCTGCTGTCTTGCTGAGTTTCGGTGCAGTCATTTTCAACACATTTTTGATGATTGAAGATGGACGTCAACAAACTAATGCTAAGTACTCAATCTCTTCTCACCTATTCTTCAAGAAAGGGACAACAGCTTTTTTATGTCTTTATAGCTATCTTCATATAAAGGTGAAATAGAATCTTAATTTTTTATTTATCTTGACTGTTTGATTCATTTGGGAGAAAATTTTTTCTAGCATGTAAATAGTTGTCTACTCCAAAACCCTAGTCTCTGGGCCTTTCCTGTATGTTCTGTGGGCACATTTCAGGAAAGTCTCCCTAGTCCCACACTACTTATTCTCCCTTTCTTGGATAAGAGGACAATCTAACACTGAGAACATTTAGCATTAGGCCAGTAGATTCATCCCTTTTGCAATTTCTAACGGACATGTACACACACACATATATGACTTTGTATACAGATATGTACACATCTGTGTGTATATGATAAACTTACTACTTTCTTATAGCCCTATAAACAAAACTCATACCATATCAGATAATTTTTCCAAAAGACTCCATACTAAGTCAAATACACTAATTCCTCAGAGAAATATTTAAGCGACCATAACGTGCCAAACAACCTGAGAGGCGCTGAGGACATAGCAGTGAACAAGAAAAGTGGGTCCTTGCCTTTATGGAGCTTACAGTTATCAGAGAAAATCAAAAGGTTAAACAAGTAATTGTGATTAGGTACATGAGAGGGTGAAGGCTGGTTGATTAAGAGAATAAAGAATAAAAAGATAGTATGTTAAGAGGTAGAGAATAAAGTTCTAGTCAGAGAAGCAGTATATACAAAAATCCAGTGATAAGAGAGAACATCTCAGATTTAAGAAATTAAATGAAACATATTTTCACAGGAGTGTGGAATACGAGGGCGGGACCAGGGGAGTGAATAATCAAGTCTGCCTGAAGACAGAGGACAAGTCATGGCAGCTTCATAGACATTAAGGCTGAGGTACAACGTGTCCTAGATGTAAGCAGTTATTTCAGGTAAAAGAAATAATAGTAAGAGGAAGGGCACAGGGATATGAAGTGTATCTAATGACTATATGACAACTCCAGGGCAATTATGCCCCAAAGTCCATGCTTTAACCCCACAAATATGCTTGAAGCCATCGCAGGACAGCAGTGAAGCATACAGAACCAAAGAGCCCTCAATCAGCTGGTCTGTGTTATACCTTAATGACAATCAGGCTCTGCTTAGGTCTTTCCCATTTACATTGCACTTTCCCATTTAATCCTCACACCAGCCACTGAGCCTCAGCATATCAAATCAGTATGTAAAGAATATAATTCAATAGTAAAAGAAAAAAAAGAAAAAAAAAGGAAATTAAATAACCCAATTTAAAAATGGGCAAAAGAATTGAGTCAGTATTTTTCTTAAAAAAACATACAAATGGCCAACAGGTATATGAAAAGGTGCTGGACATTACCAATCATCAGAGAAATGCAAATCAAAATCACAATAAAATGTTTTCTTATGCCTGTTAGGATAGCTTTTACCAAAAAGACAAGAGATAACAAGTGTTGCTGAGGATGTGAAGAAAAGGGAACATTGTGCATTGTTGGTAGAAGGTAAATTGGAAAAGTCATTATGGAAAATAGTGAGGAAATTCCTCAAAAAATTAAAAATACATCTACCATATGATCCAGCAATCTCACTTCTGGGTGTATATCCAAAGGAAACAAATCAGTATCTCAGGAAGAAATCTGACTTCCCGTGTTCACTGAAGCATTTTTCACAATAGCCAAGATATTGAAACAATCTAAGTGTCTGTCATCTGATAAATAAAGATGTGATATACATATATATACACACACATAGTACACTACTTATATTAAATACATATATTAATATTATTCAAACATCGAGAAAGAAGGAAATTCTGCTGTTCACAAAAATATAGGTAAAACAGAGAACAACATGCTAAGTGAAATCAGCCAGACAAGGAAAGACAAATACTGGATGGTATCACTTATATGCGGAATCTTAAAGAAAGAAAAAAAAAAAAGCCAAACTCATAGAAACAGAGTAGAATGGTAGTTACCAGGGGCTAGGGAATGAGGTAGATAGGAAAATGCTGGTCAAAGGGTACAAGCCTTCAGTTATAAGATGTATAAGTTCTGGGGACCTGAAGTACAGCATGGTGACTATAGTTAATAACAATGTGTTGTATACTTGAAATCTGCTAATAGAGTAGAGCTTAAGTGTTCTCACCACACATACAAAAAAGGTAACTATGTGAGGTGATGGATGTGTTAATTAACCTGATTGTGGCAATCATTTTACAAAGCATACGTACATCGAATCATCACAATGTATACTATAAATGTATACAATTTTATTTGTCAATTACACCTGAATAAAGAAGAAAAGAAATTTTTAATTTGCATCAGGTTTTACCAAAGAAGTTAAATGGTGATTAATATTCCCTATAACCTTTTAAATAGAGAGCACTGAGACCTGTTTCCTACTGTCCATCTGCTGCTTATTTTTGTATATGCCTATCAGTTGCCTGTGTAGTCAATAATTTTTAGCAAACACCTATGGTGAGTTCACCACAGTAGGTGCAATAAGGGATAAAATAACTGATAAAATAAAATAAAATCATTGTCCCTGCACTAGAATCATTTATAATTTAGTGGAAGAGAGACGATACACAAAGCAGACAGAATCAATAATTAGAGTAGATATATTCAAATTATAAACTCAGCAGAGACAAGTAAGGTTAACCTGGAGTAATATCACCAAGAAATCAAAACTTGACTTGGTGACATTTAGTCATTCATCTCTCGGTTATAAGTTAACGAAAGGCCGATTTTTAGAGCTAGTCTCTGGAATGAAAAAAAAAATACAGCGTCTCTGTCACTCACTAGCTCTTAGAGGTCAAGCAAGTTACTTAAGCTTTCTGTACCTCAGTTTCCTCCTTTGTAAAATAAGGATAATAACAGTGTCTATCACATCAGGTGAAGAGATAATACAAACAAAATACTTAGCATACTGTTTGGTATAATATAAGCCATTATTAGTCTTCATAAAATATTTACTGGCGATTTAATAGGTACCAGACACTCACATTATGACAAGAATACAAAGATGAATCAAAGGCCACTGGAACTGCTAAATAATTCTTCAAGGTAATGTGGAAAGCAGACATAACTTCTATAATCAGATTTCTGTGACTTGAGAACAAATCATGAATTTTGCCAAATTCTTCAAGTATTAAGAATAAGAATGATTTGATGTTGTGAGGGCAAGTAAAAGAACAGCCTTAAATTAGACCATTCGAAAAGAAGAATTAGCCTCATTGTTATTATCAAAAATACATTTCTCATGCCACTCATAAAGAAATATCTCATAACTGGTAGCACTTAGCCCCTAGAAAATTAAAGTTTAGAGTTTAGACTACTCAAGCAAGACTAGTTTCTATAAAGATATATTGAGCATAAAACAGGAAACCATCTTGAACTAAAAAACAATTTCTTTAAGGGCTTATATGCTTCCCTGTAGAAGCAAATTACAATGGGCAAAACTAAAAGATCCTCCCTTAGTGGGGAAAAAAACAAAGCCCGAATATGATATATGCTAAACTTATATTTATATTCCTTTGTCTATATAGGGAATGTCTTTTGTTCTTTGTTTTCATTTATGTAGAATCACTAGAAAAGCCTCTAAAAGACAAGAAAACTAACATAACCCACAATAGGTCTCAGTGCAGCTATAAGGAATTTAAAGCATTATGTATGTCAACATAGGAAAATTGAACTGAGAATTTTCTGAAAGATATGTTCCTCATCCATCCTCTCAGACCTATCTTAAAACTGCTGATCAAAACCTTTAGCAAAAAGGTGTCAGTACTTTTTTCCTACAGTAAGTGTATTCTTTATTGCTGTATAATTGACATATGATATTATGTTAGTTTCAGGTGTACAACATACTGAGCTTCAACATTTGCATACATTGTGAAATGATCCCCACAAGAAGTCTAGTTACTATCTGTCACCATACAAAGTTAACACAATATTATTGACTTTATTCCCTATGCTGTGTTTTACACCTCCACAACTTACTTATTTCATAACGGGAAGTACTTTTCAATCCCCTTCACTCATTTTACCCTCCACTAACCCCCTTTCCCTCTGGCAACTACCAATCCATTCTCTGTATATATGAGACTGGGTTTTGTTTTGTTTTGCTTGTTTTGTTTTTTATATTCCACATATAAGTGAAATCATGCAGTATTTGGCTTTCTCTGACTTATTTCACATAGCATGATACCCTCAAAGTCCATCCATGTTGTCACAAATGGCAACATTTCATTCCTTTTTATGGCTGAGTAGTTTTCCATTATATATATATATACATACCATATCTTTTTTATACATTTATCTATCAATGGACACTTAGGTGGCTTCCATATCTTGGTTACTGTAAATAATACTGCATTGAACAGGAGTACATATATCTTTTTGAATTAGTGTTTTTGCTTTCTTCGGAAAAATACCAAGGAATGGAATTGCTGGACCATATGGTAGTTCTATTTCTAAAATTTTTGAGGAACCTCCATACTATTTCCATAGTGGCTCCACCAATTTATATTCCCACTAACAGTTTATGAGGGTTCCCTTTCCACCACATCCTCACCAATACTGGTTATTTCTTGTCTTTTTTATAACAGCCATTCTGACAAGTGTGAGGTGGCTTCTCATCATGGTTTTAATCTGCATTTCCCTGATAATTAGTGATGCTGAGCATCTTTTCATGCACCTGTTGGCCATCCATATGTTTTTTTAGGGAACATGTCTATTTAGATCCTCTGCCCATTTTTTAATCAGACTGTTTGTGGGGTTTTTTGTTGTTATATATTTTGGATATTAACCCTTTATTGGATATATGACTTACAAATATCTTCTCCCATTCAGTAGGTTGCCTTTTCATTTTGTTGATGGTTTCCTTCACTGTGCAGAAGCTTTTTAGTTTGATGTAGTCCCATTTGGTTAATTTTGCTTCTGTCTCCCTTGCTTTGGAAGTCAGATCTTTAAGAAAAAAAAAATCATTAAGACTGATGTTAAGGAGCTTACCGTCTATGTTTTCTTCTAGACTTTTTATGGTTTCAGGTCTTACATTCAAGTCTTTAATCCATTTTGAGTTAATATTTGTGTATGGTGTAAGACAGTGGTCCGCTTTCATTCTTTTGCATGTTGCATTCCATTTTCTTAACACCATTTATTAAAGAGACTGTCCTCTGAAGGGGTCAGTATTTTGAACAATACCCCTAGCTATCATTATAAACAAGCACAGACTATTACTGAATCACAAATATTTACTGGATGAGTATAAAAATAATAACTAATGCTTATTACCACATATTATTTAGAGGCACTTTGCTCTACCTTTTATATGTATTAACTAATTTAATCCTTATAATCATCATATGACTGGGTTCTGTTATTATCCATACATTACAGATGTGAAACAGGCACTGAAGTAAGTAACTTGTCCAAGTCCATAGAGTTAACTGCAGTTTCATTTGTAAGGAGTAATAAACTAATATGCTAATAACAGTGCTTTACCATTTTCATTGTGACCTTGAGCATATTTTTCTATCTAATCCTCAAAATAGCTTTAAGATCAGTAATGAAGTTATGAGCACATATATTTCACAAATGAAGTCAGTTCAGAAGTATCACAACGAGAGGTCAAAGCCAGGTCTTCTGACCATGTTCTCATTTTCTTTACCTTCTGGTTTGAAAAGTTCCTTTAACTTTCAATATTCAAAACTGCAGAACAGTTTTCACTTATAAATATAGATAAAGCTAATTAATATAGCACGTATTTCTCTATCAAACCCTTCTCTGAGTACACTGCATATATTTTAACTCTTTTAATCCTCACAATTCCATGCATAGTTACTATTACTATCTCTACTTTATAGGTAAGAAAACTGAGGAACTGAGAGGTAAATCATCTGTTTAGCAAAGTATTTGCAGCAACAAATAGCAGGGCTAGGATTCGAGCCCAAGTAACAGGAGGCCAGAGATTGTCCTTGTAACTGTTACAAGGCCTCATGTACTGTTAAATTATATAGCTTCTCAGGAAAAGTCCATCCTAAGCGCTTAAAAAAAAAGAAAAGAAAGAAGGCATAATGTTTAAAATAGCATTTCTGACTTGAAACACCTTTTAAAAGGTGAGGTGACTAAAACAATCAATAGATAGTTATGGAATATTTGCTTTGGGCAGGCATTACATTAAGCACTGCCTAGAATATAAACAAATTTAAGCTGTATTCCTGTTCTCAAAAGGAGTTAAGTTGCTGAGAGTAGGCCTACATACATAAAGTAAGCCTTCAACAAAACTGGGACGATATTTATTGATTCAGATACACTATAAATATCAAAATGTGTAAGACAGATAATAAATGGTATACAAAACTGCTAAGACATGAAATAAAACCTAAACAAAATAAACCATGCATGAACAGGGAAGCCCTACAGCAACTTAAACCAAAATGAAAATAAAAGTGGATTCCCATGAAAATAACATCCTTTTCATAGCAAAATATAAAAAGCATGATTTAGCAACAGATTTACCCTAAACTTCATCAATCCTTTTTAAAAAAAATTATATTATCTTGTATTTTAGATCAATTTTTGGAGCAACAAAGAAAAAGAGGTGAAAAATGTCTTACATCTTTTACAAATTCTTTCAGACACCTGATTACTGAAGAGCTGTCTACAGAATTTAATAAGATGCTTAGTTGCTAGATAACATAATATGCTGCATTATTTCTTAATAAGATCAGCACTTTATGTCTGAGATATTGATGGTAACATAGTGCACTATGCGATGTCCAAAGAAAACATGCAATCTTAGCCTATACCTTTCTTTTCTGTGTCAAGAATTTAAGAGCACTTGCTTCCTCTTCCAGTGTCCTCCCGTTGATGGAGTTTACAGTATTTACATTATAAATACAAGATCCACTAGGAACAAAAATAAAGGCAGAGTGGCAACTGGATCACTGAACATCATTTGTAAAGGTCATCCTAATTATTCATTTTGATATTAATGTTAATTGTGCTGCCAGTTAATTATATTTGGATAAGAAACCAACAATGTACATAGAAAAAAATTCCAACCACACTCAGAAAAAACTGAAATGAATCACACCTGGGCATGGAAATCTACTGTAAAGGGTAGAAGCTTATAGGATAAACTTCTGTGTCAGGAGGCAAATAATCTGCCAGAGTCTTTTACACTGAAGGACTTTTTTCCTCTAAGAAACATTTAAGAACCATATACCATTACCTAAGTGCTAGCTACCGAAATGTGGGAAAAAGACATAGTCCTTGACATTTGGGTTCAAATTTACTGAGAAAAAGAAACACAATAAAGAGATAATTACAATATACTGTGTTAAGCATTATAATGGAGATCGGTCCCTCCTATGGGAACATGTGACAATTCAGGAAGAAGCAACTAAACCTCTGGAGAAATTAAGGAAGGTAGAAATGATGAGATGACTATACATGGCATACTGAAGCTTGAGTGAAAAATGACCAAATGGGAAGAAGAAAGGCAGAAAAAAGAAAACCCTTGAATTAAACCAGACTTTTCTCCTACAAAGGAGAAAGTTTATGCCAAGTGACCAAAAAGGGGGAGATTTTCTTTTGAATAAGAAAAATTTTCTGTTAAGGACTGATTAATTTTGTTTAATTTGCTGAAACAGCTTCTGCATTTGCAAAAACCTTAAACCTGTCTCTCAAGGATCTTCAGATTAGTCAAAAATCTAGAGTGTTAGGAAAAGGAAAGGATGCTATCCTCCTGATCACCACTGCCACCACCACCCTCCACCTGTAAAAAGGCTTTGTAGGTAAAATAGACAAATGGACTGATAAAATGAAAATTTAGCATCTAAATGACTGATTCCTTACTAGAAAATATCTGTAGCAAGGATATTCAATGCTATTCTTCATTGTGATGCAAGTCACAACTCCACGCTCACTACAAGGACTACTGTGTTTGAACCAGTCAGGATCTCACTTTTTGACAAATGATAGGACCAGCAATCCTCAGAGAGGATTGTAGTTTTCCTAACAAGGGAGTGCAGAGGTCTGTCTGAAACAGAGAGCTGCATACTTAATCAAAACGGTTCACATTCTGCAAAAACAAAGAAGGCTTGCGAGAACGGAAAGGTCCTCTTTGGCAGTGACCCTAAGAGAAGCCAATATTGCCAAGAAGAGGACCAGACGATAATTCCCGGAAGACAGTCCCTCAACTCTATAATATGCAAATCCCCTATAGGCATACTGAAGTCACTGGGCATGTCTCCATCAAATGTATATTAATGAGTCCTGAAAGGTTCTCAAACTCTGAGTGTTAGTCCCCTGAGTAAATCTTGCTAGGCAGCTAGTGTCGCATAGGACATTTATTAAACCCATTTTCAATTGACCACATTACAGCTGCCAAAAACAGATGATTCAGTGACTTAAAAGAATATAAGAGACATGTTTTTTTTCCTTCCGAGTACCCCCTGGGGCCCTGTTTTGAGGGTAAGATAAACAAGGATGAACAATTTAAACAATACTTTCAGTGGTTTCAGAAACTACTCAAGAAAAGTGGTCTAAGAGACAGGTGACAAAGTGACAATCCACTTCTAAAAAAATGAAGAAAAATTCCTGGGAAACTACATTTTAAAGTTTAAAGCTTTGCCAATGGCAAATACATATCTGGAGTAGTTCAGTTGAAGAATATGGATTGTTTGCTGAATTTCATAATTCTTATTTATTACAAGGCAAGTCACAACTTCCTCTTAATATGGAGGTAGTCCTCCATTCAGAACTGTCAGGAATACCATCACTTCTATTTCATTCTAAGATGATTAGAAGCAAGTCACAAGGAAGGACTTATATTCAAAGGGAACAAATATAATGGACCCCACCTCCTGATGGAAGAGTGTGTCAATATTGCTATAGTGGACACACTCTCAGGGGACCCAATGACACATGTGCTTGTGTAATTTCTTCCCTGTGAGTGCAAATCTTGCAACTTGCTTCCAACCAACAGAAAAGGGGAAAGGTGGCAGAATGTCACTCCTTTGTTTAGATTGTGTTATAAGGCAAAGGTGGTATTACGTTGCTGCTCCAAAGGTATTGCTTTAATATGTTATGGTCAAAGTGTGTGCTCCACCCAAATTCACACGTTAAAGCTCTAACTCACGATGGTATGTGGGAGGTAAGTAGGTATTACAGTAGAACCTTTATGATAGGATTAGTATTCCTATAAAAAGAGACACCAGAGAGCTTGCTCTTTCTCACTCTTCTATGTGAACACACAAGAAGGTTGTCATCTACAGGCCAGGACGAGAAGGCCAGGAAGAGAGTCCTTACTAAAGATGACCATGGTAGCACCCTGATCTTGGACTTCCAGCCTTCAGAATTGTAAGAAAACGAATTTCTGTTGTCTAAGCCACCTAGCCTATGGTATTTTGTTATGGCATCTTGCCCTGACTAATACATTATGTAATATGACAAAGATGATAGGATGTTATTGCCAAAACTGTGCTGGCAGACTGGAAAGAGAGATTATGTTGATGGCCTTGAGGAATCAAGCTGCTGTGATGTAAACTGCCTATGGATAGGTCCACATGGCAAGTAACTGCAGGCAGCCTGTGGGAACTGAAGGCCTCATTGCTACAGTTGTAAGATACCTCTAAAAACACTTGGGGAATCTTGGAGGTGGACCCTTTCCAGTGAAGCTTCCAGAGGAAAATGCAGCCCAGTCAATACCTGGATTGTAGCAGCCTGCTGAGACGCTCAAGCGGAAAACCCAGCTAAGCCATGCCTGGGCTTTTCAGCAAGCAGAAACTGAGATAATAAATGAGGGTGATTTAAGCCACTACGCTACATTTCTGGTAAATTATTACATAGCAACAGAAAAATCAATACAATCACTTTGTGAGACAAGCATATGGCATGGTGTGTCTTTGGGGATAGTGTGCCACTTTAGGAAAATACAACCTGCCACAGTTGTTTATTCTTTCCTGTCATCCCTAAACCTTCCATATACCTGAGTTGGACATGTAAGTTGAGGGGAGAATAGCGGCATACAAAGAGCCATTCTCAAAACCCCAGTAAGGAACTTGCAGAAGATTGGAGCAATCAGGTACCTGGATGAAATAGCAAAAAATGTCCAGGACGGATCTGTGCAGCATGTGAATAAACTCCTCAAGGATTCCAGGAAATGACTTGGGCTGGGACTCTGGTAAAATGGCAGGACTTGTGATTTCAGGTGGGTTTGAGCATCAGGCTGCTGTTATCTGGGCATTCAAGGAAATGTAACCTAGACTATGGCAAAGTCTACGACTAACGGGTCACATATGTGTAACACAACTAGAATAGACATATTGGAATGCACTATTTTTTTACATAAATCATGGATATTCCTTTTTAACTTCTTAAATTCAATTATCTTTGGTTTAACCTTTTGTTTAAGACTTACTGAACACCCAAAATTCAAGTCTTTTTTTAGTCCAACATGTCTCTATATTCATCAACAAACAGTTACTAAACACCTACTGTGTGTGAGGCTAAGAGCACATAGACAAAGCCACCCTTGGTGAAGAAATCAAATATGTTCACCAAGTGTATGGATTTTTCATAGTTCCCATTACTTTACTCAGGTAATTTTCTTATCGTCTTAAAATACATTAAAAAATACTGCCTTCATATTTTCTCTTTGGGGAAAATATAATAATGTTTATAATAATGTTTATGACCATGATAATAAAAATATCTAATGTTTCTGAGTGTATTTTAAGTGCCACACACTGTGGCATTTACCTTTTTTAATCCTCACAACTCTTTGAGGTAGATCTGATTATTATCCCAATTTTACTAATGAGAAAATTGAAAATTAGAGAGACTGCAAAGGTTGCCTAAGGTGACACTGTAAGTGACAGAGGTAGGATTGGAGTGATAGAGAATTAATAGAGATAGGATTGGAGTATGAAGACTTCCTTTTATATCCAGAATCATGCAGATTAATAAGAGATTTTAAAAGTCATTCAATCTCAGTACCCTTCAAAGGATTCTTCTGCAAGGAATTTATTGAGGAAATTCTCAACTAATATAGATGTGGTTTTAGAATTCCAGTCTCAGCCTGATTCCCCTGGTAAGACCTGGTGCAGGAATTACATCAGAGAATTCGTCCTACCCAGAGACAAAGGGACTTGGCTATTTACACCCCACATCAGAAAGTCATTTGCTGGAATCTGGGGGAAGGAAAAAGGGAAGTGTATAACCTCCCTGGAATCTGCAGGCAAGGTAGCTCCTATCAGGTTAGGGAAATCCTCAGAGTAAGCATGCAGGTATGTGCATTAAACAACCAATACCTGTAGTACCCAGAAGTCCCATTAAAGGAATCTGGGTAGGGCCCCAAAAACATCCGATACCCCTGCCAAGTGTTTAACCAACCCCTGATTCCAGTGAGAAAGAACTCACCATCACACTCTTTTCTTCAGTTACAATCCTTGGACAGCTTAGATAGAAAAGCCTTCCTCTTGTTGGATGTGGGTGATTGAGGAGGTCATTCCAGGACAGCATTTGCAAAGGCACAGAGTGTAAAAGAGCAGAATGGTATGTGTGGTTGCCATAGGTGGTACTAAGTTTTACTGTAGTTAGGATTTAAGCTATGGAAGTAGAAAGTTAAAAAGATGCATCTAGAAAGATGATTATAGGCCAGATAGCCAGATAATGAAAACCCTACATATCTCATTGAGGACTTGTGATGATGATGCTGTAAAAGACCACTAAAAGTACTTTAGCAGAAAAGGGAAATGATCATCTCTTTTACCAAAGCCCATTTTGGCAGCAATGCACAGAGCAATCCTACCTCATTACATTAATGTTATGGGGCTTCCACATCCATGTTTCCTCTGGGCTCTTGGCTCTTTAAGGGCAGTAACTTTGCCTTCTTTATCCTTGTATTGTGAGTGTCTAAGACAATAAATGTTTATGGAACTGAAATGAAGTGAACTGATATGAATTGAACTGATCATAAGAAAAAGAAATCATTACAACAACTCAGATGAGAGATATTCTAAATCAGGAATCAGAAAACCATAGTCCCATAAGTCTAATCTGGCCCACCACCTCCTTTTGTAAATAAAGTTCTATTGGAAAACAGCCACAAAAGTTTGTTTACATATTATCTATAGTTGTCTTCATGCTGTTAACAGTAAGAGTTGAGTAATTGCAACAGAGACCATATGGCCTACAAGGACTAAAACATTCAGTATCTGGACCTTTTCAGAAGAAGCTGGCTGACCCCTGGACTAAACTGAGGCAGCAGTCACATAAATGAATAGGTGGGATGGATGCAAATGGTGTTTAGAAGGCAAAATCATTGGTGTAGCCCCCACTCTTTGTTCCTAGTTCTGTTTCTTGATATATATACACATTAGAGGCCCATATTATAAAAATGTATAAAAAGCTTTCAAGCATCCAAGTGAAACTTTGTGCCAAGTTCTATTTATTTTCTCAAATTTATATTGAACTATCATTTCCATAAAGATCCTTAAACTCTGGAGAACACACAGTGGAATCCACTTAGCCTACAGGCTTACGAATCCAAAGCAGAAGCAGTATCCATTTGGTCCACTTAGACAAAGACAGTCCTAAGGCAGTGGGACAGTATCAGCCCTGGGGTCCCTTATATAAATCTTCTAAAAGGCTCCCAAACTCTAAATTATTGCCACATTCTTGTTTTCACTGCAGGTCTTCAGGAGATGGCCTAAATCTTTTTTACCTCATTAAGCTGCTCTGTACAAGAGTCCTCTAAAATCTTTTCACCTGAAAAGTCCCCATAAGGCTTAAATTTCTTTTCCCTTCTCTATGTGGTCAGAACATAAAAGATGGCAATTCAAAGAAAAAGTAAAAAACTGTCATGGTCCTTTTTGTTGATGTTAATCTCTGAACAGCGGATTTAGGGTGACTATTTTTTTTTTCAGTTCCTGGTTCTCCACTTCCTGTTTGAATATACACTACAAAGTGTCAGTAAAACATATTTATAGGACACAGTCAGCCAGTTGCTAGGCCTTTTGTATTAGGACTTGACAGATAAAGGCAAGCTCCTTTCTTTAAAAAAAAAAAAAAAAAGTAATCTTAGAGACATCTAATCTTAGACAAAGCACCAATACCCGTAGATAGGCAAAAGAAGATAATTTAGATTGAAAGTTGCTTTATAAAAATGGATTTTTAAACATCACACCTTGAATAACAAACCAATGAGAAAAAGTTTTCCTATCTTCCATGGAATAAGTTTAAGGAAAATGAAACAACAAATAATTTCTTGGTATTTTCATATTTGAAGATTATTTGCCTCAAATACTTAGTTGCTTTCATTATTTGGATGAAAGTATAGTCCTACCATAAATCAAACACCAAAATATTTTTCAAATTAATGAAAGATTTAAGTGTGAAGAAAAGTAAAAAAATATGTAACTAGAGGAAAATGTAAGTAAATAGCTCTCTGGTTTTAGAGTGGAGAAGGATTCTTTAGGAGTATGAATAAAAGCAGAATCTGAAAGACAAAGTGACAGATTTCAATATACAAAAACTTAGGACTTCTGGGTAGCTTAAAACAGAATATTCAAAATTTACAGACAAATAACCAATATGGAAAAATGTTTCAATAGGTAAGTCTAGAAGTTCTGTCCTATTTTTCTGTAAGAAGAAACACATGAAAACATAATTATTAAAAATGAGCACTGAATATGAAGGTATTCATAAACAAGGAATAAAAATGACCAATAACTATAAAAATTCTCAGTCTAGCATATAATCAACTAAATACAAACTAAAACAGCAATAAACTACCTTTCTGCCTCTTTATGAGTATATATATTTTATTTAAAAAATAGTACATAGATGTGTTAGCTCAAATGTTTTTGGTAGCAAATAACAGAAAATAGATGCAAAATAGCCTAAAAACAATGGAAAATTAGTGAACCCTTAAGAATTTTAAATTCCAGAGATAAATTTGCTTTCAGGCATGGTTTAATCAGTAATCAAGCTCCAATTCTCTTTAATTCTTTGGATTTGGTCTATTTATCAGCATTGTTTTAAAGATGGCTACCCTCTTGGAGGCAAAGTGGCTATAGTAATTCCAGGGGTAGGCTTTGCACCACATCATTCAGAAAAAAAAAAAAAGAGATATCTCTTCAATGAGCTCAGCCCTAGCATTTATTTTGATTGAACAAATTTAGGTCACATGTCCAATCCTTAACTTATCACTAGGGCCAGGGAAATGGCGATTTCCAATTGGATTAGTCCTGTATTAAATGCCCATGCCTAAACCAATCATTTTGGCAAGGGAACTAACAGTTTGACAATTGAGTTAAGGATTCAGGGACCATTCTTGGCCTAAAGCAATCATTGTGGCAAAGAAGATAGTTTGATAATTGACTGAAAGCATTCAGAACCCATTCTTGGTGTCCAAGGTGGGGTAAATTCTTTTTAAGTCATGTAACTGTTACATAATGGAGGAAGAAGTATCAACTAGTTGCACTTGAAGTTGTACAGAGAAACAAGCTTATTAGTTAGGCACAGTAGGTGGTGGAATAAACTATTTAAATAATTATGGAAAAATTGAGACTAAATATTAAAGTTTTAAAAATGTATATGCCACATTTGTTCCAGAATATCAGATCTTAAATTAATCCTCAGGGAATAATCACAGGTAAATACAAAATATATATATAATGTTGGTTTAGAATAGCTAAAAATTAATGTCCAACAATGGAAAATTAGTTAAATAAATTCTGATACATAAATATAATGGTATGTTATACAGCCTTTACATATAATAGTGTCAGAGAATACTTACTGACAAGTAAAACTGCTCAGGATATAGTGTTAAATAATTAAAATCAACAGAATAATCCACATTGGTTACTTGTTTTTAAATTTTGAATATGCTGTTTTAAGATATTCTCGACTGAAAGAAAAGTACACAACATAAGAACTGTGAGTTGAGTTTTATTTAGGGTCTCACTGATGACTATAGCCCAGGAGATAGCCTCTCAGTAGCTCTGAGAGAACAGCTCCAAAGAGATACAGGAGTCACATATATGTGACTATGGCTAGGGAATGCGTGCAGTCAGGCATACATCCAAGCTAGTCACAAGGAACAGATAGTGCCTTTCTATGTATGGAAGGGTGCAAGAATCTGGTTCATTAAAATTCTTCCTGAAATAGACATCTAACTATCTAAGACGCCTGTTTTTCTAAAGCACAGAGGGCCTCATCCTGTTTTTCATCCTGAATTCCACTCAGGGTGCACTGCTGGTCAATGACTGCAATGGCTAACAACTTAATCCTTGTAGAACCTGATGGTGAGCAAATTTTTTTGTCTCATAAATTTTTTACAATATTTGGAAGGCTTAATAGATTACCCTATCTTTGTAAAATAAGATACTTATAAATGTATTCATTTAAAAAATACTTAAATACATCAAAATATAAATAGCTGCTTTCTCTGGATAGGGGAATTATAGGGTTTTTTTCATAACTTTCTGTATTTTGTAAATTTTCTTAATGCTTATTAATTATTCTAGTAATAAAAAATTCAGATTTAGTTTAAAAGAAATAATAAGACAAACCCACATTTTAAAAAGACTTTAAGAATGTGTGGTGAAGAATTCTAAGAGTTCCCAATTGCAGGTTGAGAGGAAGCCCACAAAAAAGCAGAGCTTTAGAAATGAAATTTTTAAATAATCTGCATCTTTTCCCTGGAGGAGCACCAGCATGCAGCCACCCTTTAATTGTACAGCATTAGTTCATTTGAAACCCAGTATGCTGATTCCGTCCAAAATGATTCTCCTACCCTCTGGGGAAGATTTCAGGGTAAACAAAGAAATATCAAATCTCTCAAGAGGGCTTTTCAACTCCCCAAGGAATCCCCTTTTGAGAATGGGTACAAATATTCATATTTATATATCTATGTAAGTGATGGCTAATGGTCCAAAATTGTACTATATGTAGCCCCAACTGCATTATCATGTAATTTACATTTTCACATAATTGATTCAAAGAGCAGAAGTTGTGTTGGCCCACCTGAAATTATGTGGACACTGGGCTCTAGGACTAACCATCTCAATCAAATTTAATAATTTTTTTAAAGTTAGTTAAAATGTAACTAAATTTATTGGTTTCATCTATTAATGTATTATTACATAAGCACAAACTATAGAAGCTAAATATGCAACATCTAAACAAGAGCTGCAAAACTGAAAAATGTATGGCCCTGGGAGAGGATTCCACACATACATGTATCCTATTATCCTAACTCCACTGCTGTAGAATGTACCCTTATTCTTCAGTCACCATAAGCCAAAAATACTGCAGCAAGTGAGGAAAAGGGAAGAGAAGAGCACAGGTGTCAGAGGAAAGTTTACTTTTCTGATTTAAGAGAGCAAAATTCAAAGTATTCATTTATTAATTAATTATCCAATTAATACTTACACAGGATACAGAGGTGAATTAAATGAACAAAAACCCCTGCTTCTTGAAGTAGACATTAAAGTGGATACATAGGCATATATACAAAGTCTAGATAAGGTTATTTTCTCACAGCAAAAGAGAATGTGACAATGAACGTATGTACGTTCATGTGTGACTGAAAAATTGTGCTTTACACTGGAATTTGACACAACATTGTGAAAGGACTATAACTCAATACAAAATGTTCACATAAAAATAAATAAATAAATACATAAATATATAAATACATAAATAAGGTTATTTTCCCTCTTACATTAATATTCAGGGAGAATAAAAAATGAAGTAAGACAGAGGCTGGCAAAGATTGAATGATAGATATCCTTAGCTGAGAAGAAAGCTAGGCGAGCCCATCCTGTCTGAATTCTGGGAAGAGGAAAAGTAAAAGGCAAGTCTGTAGCCAAAATCTGATCAGAAATTTGTCACTGCTGTTCCCTTCCTACCTTTATATTGTGACCTTCACCTAATCACTGAGCCCTCTCTTTCCTACTCCTCAATACCAACCATTCTTTCAGATGCCGCCAGTGGACAGTGGATGAGAAAAGGATGAGCAATGCTGTAAATTGGATGCTGCTGTGCTCACCAGTATCTGCCCATACGGAAACTATGGAGCGAAGAAGAGGGTGGGGATGGATGGATGTATGGATGGGTAAATAGGTAGATGGATGGATTCTTGCGTGGGTGCATGGCTTAATAAGTGAATGAAAAAGTAAAATAATAAATGAAGGCATGAACAAAAGAATAATTAGATAAAGCAGATGAAAAACTTAAAGGTCCTCATAGGAAGCTTGTGAAGTCAGAAATAGTAAAGGTGGAAGAGAAATAAAAAGAAATCACACCCCAAAGATGTGACTGAGGTGACAGAATCTGGGAGTTAGATAGATAGATAGATAGATAGATAGATAGATAGATAGATAGACAGACAGACAGATAGATAAAATTGTAGAACTTGGAAGCTTCGAGGAAAAAGAAACAAAAAATTACAGTGGCTCTTAAAGATGAACAGAGGAGCCAGTGGGAAGTTAGAGGATCAGCTCTGACTGCAAACTTGAACCTTGATGTAGGGAGTAAGTAAAAAAAGAAAGAAAAATGAAAAAAAGAAATGTGTTTTTCCTCATTTAAGACATAGATACCCATATTTTCTTCACTAATTAAATGACAATACCTGCAGAGACTAGCCATGAATATCTGCAAAACTGAAAATGTAGTCATTTTAGAAACAGTAGAAAATCAATCCCTGACGAGAAGGTGAGAAAATTTTGTCTTCTCTTCCTCCATTTCCAAGATCTCTGCACATAAGGCATTTGTGTAGTTACAGCTCCCTGAAATCTATAGAACACTAGACTTTTTTCACTTTAGCATTTCAGACAAAAACGTCAGCAATGATAGTTAATAAGTAATGCTAAAACAAGTCACCTGAAAGACAGCTGGACTCATATATGATAAATGTCATTTGTTAGACTTTTTATAAATTCCACAAATAACTCTAAATCTCAGACTGTTATGATAAATACCTTTTAAAAAGATAATTTTAGGGGGGAAATAAAAATAGTGAAAGAAATCTCTCATTCACAAGTTATGAACACTTCTGTCTTACTTCTACTGATACTTCTATCGGCTTAATTTACCAAAACCTTATATGAATCCATCCCTCTAACTGGGAATAGAAATGACATTTTTAGTTTGTTCAATGTGAAGTGTGATTCCTGTCTGAATAGTGTTATTTCTGGCTCCCCAATGAGCCACTGTTAGGATTGGTCAAAAAGAATCTGGACTTCCTTCTTCCCTTTTGGATGTTTTCTTAATCTGAAATTTGTTAAAACAGAAAGCTTTCTTCTTTCACCTCAAAATCTAGCACTTCTCTGATTCCTGAACAGATGAGTTCTAAGGAAACGAAACTTATTTTGCTGTGCCCTCAAAAGCTCCCTCCCAGCCCCACACATGCAGCCTGCCATAGCTACATTACTAATGGGTATCATTCAACCTTCACGTTCTTTATCCCCCTTTATGTATTAAGTGGTGATTGTGGAGAGCTCACTATCATGCAAATGGTCCTAATTATTTTAAGCTAAACTCCTTAAGAAAATGGGAAGGTTTGCCCTATTCTGCAATATTTGGCAGTGTTCATTTTAACTGAATCACTTGTTAGGGCAAAATTACTGTAACCTATAATAAGTGTTAAGATTGTCGGATGCATACTTGTGCTGAATTAATATTTTATAGCTTCTTGGCCCTGTGTGGGCTGGCTGTTCTACTAGAATGCTCTAGCACCATGGAAACGCTGGGAGATATTTTCTCTTAATTGTAAGAATGTTTGACAGATAACAGTACAGCACCATGGAATTAAACTCCGTTACTGATGAATTCTGATCAGCTTATAACGTGTTTTATTATACTACTTGAGGAGTTGTTTTTTTTTTTTAAGCTTTGCAACATCTGTCCTTGTCCATATCACTTCTTAAAAGTCTTAGTGTGAGAAAGTATTGCACTGTCTATATAATTACCACTAGATAGAGAAAGATACCCAGCTTTTTAATTAAATATTTTTTCCATTTAGAAAAAAATCCAATCTGTTAACTATGATTAAAATCTTTTTTGAAGAAATATTTCTTTAAAGAAGAATTTTGCTAACATCTCTCTATTGCTAAACTGTAACTTAAGTCACAATTACATTAACCTTAAATTCTGATGCTAAAATATATCAGTATTTAGCTCAAAAAATTATTTGTAATTTTAAAAATAAAATATAAATAATGTTTTATACATTTTATGTCTAAGAGAAACATTCTATGCTTCCACCCTTCCAGTCCAATGAGATGGAACAGAGAATAGTTATTATCTTTCCAAGCTTCAGACTTTTGAATGAGTTGACTCAAGTTTTACCCTAAAAATTAAGTTCATAATGGAAGCCAACCATCCAAATCTCTAGGCAGTTTCTCAGAGAAACAGGTAACTTCTAGTCATTTTCTTTCTTACTTGTCCCTTTCCCAAAAACATTTAATGAGGATTCAAATAGTTGTTTGTAGCCAACTCATTAAAACCTAGTATAGCATTGTGATGGATACTGGGAGGCTCTGGCTCTCCTACTCTAGAAGAATGAGGTCTTTCACTCCAGCATTTGGATTCTACTAGCTTCCCTCACTCCGGTCCCTCCTCACTCCAGTCCCTCCTCAGCACCAGTATTCTGACACATCACTACCAGGCCTAACAATAAGCAGAACCCTGGGAAGTGCAGTTCATCACCCGACTCGACTGTCTTCTCTTATCAACCTGCCCCGTGTAGTTTTAACTCTCTCCTTCTTCACAGAGTTGAGAAGTGAAGAGTAGCTAAGAAGTCAATATTCAAAATATTCAATTGAAGACTGTTGGAGAAAAGCAGTAGACATTAAAAATGTCTCTCCTAACATAGGGAGTTTACAGACAGAAGAGATTATTTTCTGTTGGGAGTAAGTGAGAAAGGTTTTATGGCAGAAAGGATACAAACACACATACTGTACGCAGGTGTTAGTCAGAGAGATTAGCAACCCGAGGTGGAGAGAGAGTCCAAGCCAAGTGTGGCAGACAAAATGATCCCCAAAGGCATCCATGTCTTAATCCCCAGAATCTATGACCATGTTTCCTTAATGTGGCAAAAGAGGCTTTGCAAAAGTGATTAAATTAGGGAATTTTGAGATGGAGAGGTCATCTTGGATTATTCAAGTAGACGCTAAGTGTTACCAGTGTTCTTTATAGGAGAGAGGCAGGAATGTGAGTCAGAGAAGGAGATGTAAGGACAGAAGCAGAGGTCAGAGTGATGCAGCCTCTAGAAGCTGACAAAAGGCAAGGGGACAGATCCCCCCCAGTACCTCCAGAAAGAATGCAGCTCTGCAACACCTTGAGCTTAGCCTCCTGAGACCCACTTTAGATCTTGGACCTCTAGAATTATAAAGCAGTACATTTGTGCTATGTTAAAGCACTCATTTGTGACTATCTGTTACAGTTGCAATAGGAAACTAACACACAAAGGCAAATGGGAAAACATGCGATATTTGTAAAGAATACTAAACTTCAGAGTGGATGATGCCTTGGGATATTCAGTGGAGGACAAGAAGGGAAGAACAATAACAAAAAAGAATAATGATAAAATTTTGCCTTCTGCTTAAAATGCTTTTATATTCATTGTTTTAAAAATGTAATTCCCATAGCAACCTTTTAATCCAAGCATTATGATACTCTTCAATCTAAAGATGAAGTAGCTATGGCTCATAGAAGGTAACTGATTGCTTTGCCCAAGTTCACAGTTCTGAAAGTTGTGGAATTGGGCAGAAGCCAAGGTGTGCCAACTCCTCATCTCTTTCCACTGCACCACATCCCTTGTTCAAATCAGGCCACCTGACTTCAGAGGGGTTTAAATGTCAGGCCAAAGGGTGTAAAATTTATTCTTCAGCAATAAATTAAAGGTTTTTAAATAAGGAGTAGTATAATCAATTAACATAACATCATAACATAAGGTAGATTATAGAAGGAAAGAAATCAAGGGTTAGGCTAAAGGAATAGCCCAGGAGGCGAGACAGGGTACAAAAGTGTGAACAGAAGCCAGCAGTGGGAAGAGAGACATGTGTTGTTTTATACAAGATGGGGAGAGGGTAAGGGCCAGTGAAAATAGGAGCAGGAAATTCATCTTTCTGATTTATTATCAAAGGAAAACTTAAGGTTTTCTAACATATAATTTTTAGACAATTAATTAATATACATTTAAAGTAGGTTTTATGTAGATAAATCATAGTTTCCAAATAAAAATTAAGTTTTTAACCCACATCAGACTTTCTAAATTCCCATTTCAGAAAAAAATTTTTTTAATTTACTAAAAAAAAAAAATTCCAATAATGTGTTTCTTACAATACCTGAGTTCTTTACGTCTCATTGAGGTCAACTAGCTGGCCACCAGTAAAAACTGAGAATAGGAAAGTGCCACTCTGCTCCTCTCACAGTAATGGCTTTACTCTCTCTAAATAGTCACTTTTCTGACAGGTGTTTCTTGACCTCATCCATCTCTCACTCTATTACCTGTTTTTTATTCTCTTTGTATGCTGTTGGTAAGCTACAAAAATATCTTTGGGTGGTCATCCTTTTTATATATCTGAAACATTTGCTGCTGCATTGTGACACATTATTTATTGCTGTTATTCATCTGTCAGTTCTTATCATGCCCATTTTTCAATCTTTGATTGCCTTTTGTGACCTTGATTTTTAGAAGCTTTCACCCACTTTTCTTCCCCCTCTTTTACCACAAATGTACAGAATTCTGATATTGGCCTTGGTTAGCTGAATAATGGTCCACCAAAGAAGTCTATCTTCTAATCCCCAGAACTTGTTAATATGTTACCTTACATGGTAAAATGGACTTGGCAAATTTGATTAAGGATCTTGAGATTGGGAGATTATCCTATATTATCCAAGTGGGCCTAATGTAGACACAAGGCAGAATAGGGGGAGAAAACAGAAGCTGAGATCAGAGAGGAAGGAAGATGTTATGCTGCTTGGTTTGAAGATGGAAGAAAAGGCCACAAGCCAAAGACTGCAGGTAGCCTCTAGAAGCTGGAGAAACCAGGAAAATAATCCTCCCCTACATCCTCTAAAGAACATAGCCTGGTGGACCTATTCTAGACTCCTGACCTCTAGAACTGTAAAGGGTAGATCTGTGTTGTTCTAAGCCACTATGTTTGCAATCACGTAGTATAGCAGCAATAGGGTAACAAACACATTGTCCCAACAGAAAAAGACATCCCAAACTTTACATCTTTTTATATAGTTAAACTGAGATAAGAAATTGGAGTGGTTTCCACCATCTCAATTATTACTCCATATTGCATTTCCTCAGTTACTGAAAGAAATTGTTCCAGCTCATTACTTCATCTTGCAATATCAGTGTGGAAAATCAAAGACTGTAATCCATCCCATAATCATCTGAAAATAAGGAATTTCAAACCTATTCAGAACTTTATATATGGAGTCACTCATCTTGAGAGACATGAAATCCATCCATAAGAGCCATGTGGAAAACTTTTATGAGTAAAATGTTATGGTGAAACTAAAATACTGTCTTTTTCAGTCAAATAATGCTACAATTGAAAAATAGCAAAAGATTTAAAACTATAAAAGTAGTATGTTAGGCAACACACACTTCCATATTCCTCAAAATGGAATCTTATATTCCCTTGATCCCAGCATAACAGGGCAACATCTAAAGTTTACTTGGAATTCTCTCTGATCAAATTACTAGGAGAAGTAAAGGAAAAGGAAGACAAATTGGAAAGCACAAGGGAGGATTACAGATGAGTAGGGGAAGAGAGATGAAGAGAAGCATTCAGATTCTCAGATAATAACCTGATCTGAAAGTAACATCAGCTTTTACTTACTCCTGTACCCAAACAATGGCAGAGATGAGGTGGAGTGAATGTTCTCACACAGACCTATGTTATTATAGGAAAGATGAGGCAGAGCTACATGACACCGAGCCCTGCAGATATCATGTCTAGCTTGGGTATGTAGTGGGTGGCAGGTGGGAGTTGAGGAGGGTCACTTAACAGTTTTCAAAAGCTAAAAAACAAAAACTTTTACTGAAACATACTGTCACTTTCATGGCCACATTCTGCCAACTCCACCTTCACCTTTCTACATCTCCCCACACCCCTACAATAGGGCAAAAAAGAAAAAGGAAGAGAAAATAAATTAATGTTTTTGAGTACCTATTAATATCAAATAAAATAGAAGATGTCTTTAATTTGTTACTGTATTTCATCTTCATAAAACAGCTAAAATTTCTGAGCCTTTAATGTGGGCCAAGCACTGTGCATCATATATTACATAGTTAATCTTATCTCATGCTAACACCTACTCTCTGAGGTGAGTAGTATTGGTATCCCCATTTTGCAGATGAGAAACTGAACCCTACAGAGTTTAAGCAATTTGCCCCAAAGTCAAACAGCTGGCTTATTGCCAGACTGGGATTCAAACACAGGTCTGTCTACCTCATGCTAGAGCCTAGTTTTCAACCATTGCTCTAACAGGTAAATACTATTTTTCTTCCTTTTAGATGAAAAATATTTTAGTCAAAGGGATATCAGGAAACTTACACTACTGCCCCTAAATCAACATTGCCTAATTCTGACGTCAGAATATTAGTTACACACGATAGTGAGCTTACTATTTGTAAAACAGATAGTTCAGTTTTTGATGGCTTTGTAAATTATGATTTTATTAAAATATCACCCCTAAACTTATACTAGACAACCACCCATTTACTCATGCTCACTTAGCATCCGCAAATGGACATTAGAGTAAATCCCAACATTCAGAGCTACAAAGTAGGACCTACTGATTCACCCGAGGGCAGAATCAGGATTTGAAATAATGGTGTCAAAGCTGAATTTGGAATAATTAAGTCTCTCAAGCACAGCTGCACTTTTAATTCTCAGTCATGTCCTTTAGGGAAATTTCATGTTACATAATTCCAAGAGCTTATTTCTCTTAGTCAAATAATTGAGATTTGCAGTGGGGAGAAGCACTAACAGAACATCACACAATCCTTAAACCAGAGTCTCAACATGGTGGACACACATTTCATGGGGTACCTGTCTGGCCACCAGGGCTCCTGCAACTCATAAGACTCACAAACAAAACATGACACATAATGCTTCTTCCTGGATCACTTTGCTTCAGACAACCAAGTCCAAGTAACAAACCTGAGGATTCTTTTGTACTTCCTTCTTTTGGTTCAGACATATGTTCTATGCAAAATACACAAAAGCCTATTATGTTTTGATTAAAGCTTCTAATTTGGGCATGGCAAGAGCTAAACTTGGATAGTGCAGAACTCATCCATTTTGTTCCTACCACTCTTTTAAAATGTGTGTTAATTTACCCAGAGTTTGTGCCACAGTAAAAATAACTTCACATGTACCTGTAATACCTTGTAGCTTGAGGAATAGGAAAAGCAAAAAGTTTATGACAGTCACATGAGTTCTGGTGAGAATACAAAAGAAGCTACTAATTAGTGGGGGAAAAAAACCCACCATGGATGGAGCAGCTGCAGTAATTTTCTGTGCCTTCCTGGCATTATGGGAAACTGCATGCATTATCACAGTCACTTGTCACAGCATAGAGAGGCTTCATTAGCTTATTTTTCCCCCATAAATTCATCCACTTTAGGCTCCAGAAAAGCAGTTCACCAACTTAAAGTTGAAATGCTGAATTTCAAAAAATAATGTTTAAAAAGTGGCCATTAAGATGCTGGAAACAACTTTTTTGAATAATTTTCAATTAGAGTCACAAAATGTTTAGTTGCAACATTCCCTCTTCCTTGATGAGAATTCAGGGGAACCGCTATTTTACGTGCTGAGACGTGGTAGGAATATAGTCTAGGTCGGCAGAACATAGAACAAGAGCATGGGAGGTGGAGGGGAAACGAGGAGAGAAGTAAAGCTGCCAGACAAGCAGAATGAAAGTGTTTAACAGTACAGTCCTCAAAAGAGGAGAGAATAAAGAAACTTAGTCAAAATTCAGCAGGACTTAGAAGCACTTGGGGGGCAGCGGGCAGGGTGGATGGTGAGGGCTCCAGACCCCACTGCGCTACTGAGTTCTGTCATGCTCTGGAATGAAGGATAGGATGACCTGAGCCAAGAAAAAGGACCACCCACCCAAATCTGGACATACAGAGCTTCCCCTTTAAAAACACCAAACCGAGAGTGCCTGTAAGCATGAAACTTATTCTGGTTTTAAAAGTCATTACTCTATCCAGAGGAGAAACTAGAGTTTTCCCATTCCACCATACGGAGAACTGTGCTCCCTGTGTGACTGCTTACTTTCCCATGTAAAATGAGATCTTCGTTAAATTACAGAGTGGTGCATACATGATTTTAAATAGCAACATATTATTTAACTAAATGCAAGCTCAGGATTGAGTTTAGCCATGTTTCTTCCTCCCACGACTGGGAGGCCAGGTGGGATGCAGGCCTGGCCGGTCTGTCGTATATAGTTGGCATGGAGAAAGGGAAGCATGCCTTGCAAGAGCTTTCAACAAATAGTAACTGAGCATCTGCTGTGGCCCCACCTAAAGATAATGAGGCCGCAGGATGTCTATGGAATATGGTATGTGAAGCTGATTTCCAAGTCGGAAATGAACCAAATAAGCTTATCCAAAATAGAGAGTCAAACAAGGGCAGCCTGAGGAGAATATTGGGAACTGAGATGCAAGGGAAGCAGCAGACAGGAGCCCATGAACAAAAGCGGATCTAAACAAATTTGGCAGACAGTTGTTACTGCCCATCGCAGGGTTTTTACCTGCTCTTAGCACATTCACATGAGCCTATTAGCACCAAAGGAGCTAGAATGTGAAGATAAATTATACTGTTTTTAAAAAGCAACAGGGTCAAATAAGCAGCTTATGGTAAAGGGTAATCATTTGAGCCTATGTATTTAATACCTGCCTTCCTTCATTCTCTTTGAAAGATAGAAGAAACATAAAAATTGGAAAAACATCTCTACCAATATGGGAATCAAACAGTGCCAAGAAATAAACCTTTTTTGTAATAAGCCATTGAAATCTTGGGAGCCTGTTTGTTCCAGCAGCATATTGATACGCTATTTTTCCAATTATAAAATGAATACAATAAAACAGTTTATACAAAGATGTACAAATGGCTTGGCAGTTTATATATCAAATTAATCACAGTTGTTACCTCTGGAAAAGTAGAGGGAATGGTGTTGAGGATGGCAGATAAAAGGAACTATTTCTACTTAAAAAAAGACTTGAAGCAAATACAACAACATGATAATAATTACTAACTTGGGTTATGGGTATGAGTATTTTTATACTATTCTTTGTAGTGTACTATGTTTTAAATATCTCAAAATTTAAATTAAAACTAAACAAAATTATATACATTAACTGAAGATAATTGGGGTCATACAGAAAAGCATGAAAAAAATTAAAACCAACTATAACTCTACCATCACAAGACAAAATTGTAACATCATTGTAAATATATATAAATACTATTTTTATAAAATAATGTTATAAAAATGGTGCCTTGTACAGTTGATGTGCTGCTTTCTTTCATAAAACAATTAAAACTTTCTCATTATATTAAATAATATTTCACATGATTACTTTCTTCAGAAATATATATATAAAACAAAAATTAAAGAGGTCTTATTTCCCTCTATCACTTATCATTATCATTCCTCTATTACTTGTTAAGTTGATGAGTGAACAACATTCCACCTTCTTTATTTTGCATTTCTTTGATTATCAGTTAGGCTGTACATTTTTTTGTATATGTATAATATTGTACACCTGTAGTAGCCACCTGTTCTATTTGCCTGGTCTGTGTCTCCCTTTCTGAGGAGAAACTGCCCCTCTCCTTTTCCACATTGTTCTGATGGAAATGACATACAAAATACCTCTGCCCACCCCTAATTGCAGGAACCAGCATGTAACCCAGTCATCCTCCAGGTGAGATACTATTCCCTGACTACAGTGATTACTCCAAGGGGTGGGCTTTTGTCCCAACCAACACCAATCAGAGGATCTGATCTAAATTTTGAATACTGGAAGGTGGCAGGGGCCAAGGAGCTATTGTTTTCTTCTTTTGAGTCCATATTACACAATTTAAAAAGATGAAATGTGTGGTATCAAAAAATAAAATGGGGGACAAGAGTAAAAGGGTAGAGTTTTGTATACAATCGAAGTTGTTAAAGTTTAAAATAGACTATTACATTTACAAGAGGCTTTTATGTAAGCCTCAGTGAGATAACCACACAGCAAAAATCTACAGTAGATACACAAAAGATAAAGAAACAGGAATCAAAGCATACCACTGTGGCAAATCAACAAATCACAGAGAAAGCCAGCAAGAGAGAAGGAAAGGAACAGAGGAACTACACAACAGGTAAAAGACAATAAGATGGCATTCATAAAGTCTTACCTATCAATAATTACTTTAAGTGTAAATGGAGAAATTCTCCAATCAAAAGGCATAGAGTGAGTATCTAGATGGATGAAAAAACAAGACGCAACTAAATGCCTAAGAAACTCACTTCAGCTTTAAGGAGACACAGTAGGCTCAAAGTAAAAGGGTAGAAAAGGATATTCCATGTCAATGGAAACCAGAAGAGAGCAGGAGTATCTATACTTATATCAGACAAAATAGCTTTTAACCAAACTTTGTCAAAAGAGACAAAGAAGGTTATCTGCAGTGAAAAAGGGGTCAATTCACCAAGAAGATACAACTGTGAATATATATGCACCCAACATTGGAGTACCTAAATATATTCAACAAATACCAAGAGATCTGAAGAGAGAAATAGATAATAATACAATAATATTAGGGAATTTCAACACTCCACATTCAACAATAGAAAGATCATTCACACAGAAAATCAATTTAAAAAGCACTGGACTTGAATTATACTTTATACCAAATGGAATGAAGAGACATATATAGAACATTCCATCCAATAGCAACAGGATACCTAGTCTTCTCAAGCACACATGGAACATTTTCCAGGACAGAACATATCTTGGTCACAAAAAATGTCTTAGCAAATTTTAAAACAAAGTTTGAAATAGTACTAAGTATCTTTACAACAAGAGTATGAAATCAGACATCAATAATGGGAAGAAAACTAGAAAATTTACAAATAAGTGGAAATTAACACATGCCTAGATCAAAAAAGAAACCAAAAACAAAAAAAATGAAACAAACAAAAATGGAAATACAACATATCAAAACTTCTGGGATGTAGCAAAAACAGTTCTAAAAGAAGGTAGATTATAGTGATAAATGCCTACAAAAGGGAAAAAATAAAAATCTCAAACAACCTAACTTTACCCCTCAAACAACTATGGGAAGAAGAAACTAAGTCCAACATCAGCAGAAGGAAAGAGATAACAAAATTCAAAGCAGAAATAAATGAAATGGAGACTAGAAATAATAGGAAGGATCAATAAAACTTAATAAGAGTTGGATTTTGAAAAGATAAAATTTAGCTAGGTTTATCAAGAAAAAAAGAGAGAGGATACAAATAAATAAAATCATAAATGAAAGAAGAGGCATTACAACTCATATCACAAAAATAAAATTATCATAAGAGATTACTGTGAATATTTATATCCCAACAAACTGGACAATTTACAGGACATGGATAAATCCTAAAAACATATAACCTACCAAGGCTGAATTACAAAGAAATAGAAAATTTCCACAGGCCAATAATAAGTGTGAGTAAGGAGGCTGAATCAGCAGTTAAAAACCTCTAAATAAATAAAAGCCCAGGACCTGATGGCTCCCCTAGTGTATTTTACCAAACTTTTAAAGAATTAATGTGAATACATCTCAAACTCTTTCAAAAAATTGAAAAGGAGATACTACTCACAAATTCATTTTACAAGGCCAGCATTACCTTGACACCAAAGCCAAGCAAAGACATGACAAGAAAAGAAAGCTGCAGGCCGATGTCCCTGATGAATAGAGAAGTAAAAATTCTCAACAAAATACAAGCAAACTGAATTCAACAACACATTAAAAGGATCATACACCACAATCAAGTGGGATTTATCCCTGGGATTCAAGGGAGGGTTCAACATATGCCAATCAATAGATGTGATACACTGTATTAACAGAATAAAGTATAAAAATCATGATCCTCTCAATAGATACCAAAAGCATTTGACAAAATTCAACATCCATTTGTGATATAAACTCTCAAAAATTTGGTATAGAAGGAATGGACCTATACATAGGAAAGCCCATACTTGACAAGCCCAAAGTTAACACCATACTCAATGGTAAAGAGCTGAAAGCTTTTCCTCTAAGATCAGGAACAAGACAAGAGTCCCCACTCTTACCAGCTAGATTCAACATAATCAAACCAAAGCAATTAGGCAAGAAAAAGAAATTTTAAATTCAAACTAAAAAGGAAGAAATAAAATTGTCTTTCTTTGCAGGTGATATGATCTTAGACATTGGTACTCCATGTCTTCTTCTGCCCTTAGACATTGGTACTCCTGGTTCTCAGGCCTTCAGACTCAGACTGAATTACACCAACAATTTTGCTGGTTTTCCATCTTGCAGACAGCAGACTGTGGGACTTAGACTCCATAATACCAGAAGTCAATTTCTATAATTAATTTACATGTAGGATTTTAACAGTTCATTTCAACTCTAAAAGTCTAAGAAGTAGGAATCTATGTCTTGGCTAGGACTTGAGAACTATGTGTATATGCATAATGCCATGATAATCAGCTGGTCCTTAATGCTGGTCTAGAGGAATAGATTATCCAATTCCCTCAAGACTCTGTGTTAATATCAAATTAAGTGGAAGTTCTCAATACTTGATAAATCATAAAATGTTACAAAATGTTTCTTCCCCTTCCTCCTTCTACCTCATCTCTTTTTTTACTAACGTTAATTTATGAAAAAAATTTTATATTTTCATAAAATATAAAATTAATTTATAACATCTACAATTAAATAGGTTCTATGTTAAGCAGCAGTAATACAGAGATGAAAAATTCAGTCCCCTCCCTTATAGAGTTCGCTATTTAATGGCAGGAGACAAACAACTGCAGTATAGTGTAAAGAATGGTACCAGTCTAGGGAAGAGAGGGGCAGAAAAAGACAGGAAACTTTCTGAAGGAAATGTGACTTACTTCACTTTACCCTCCGAGTCCATCCATGTTGTTGCAAATGGCAACTGAAACTTGAAAGATGAATAGAAGTTTGGAGTGTATGTACATAGAGGGTGGTAGGTTTATGTGGTTGGAGGGAAAAGGTCATAAGCATTGTGTACCATCACTGAGAGAAGCACTATCAAAATTGATAATGATCCACTGTGTTCCTATCGCTACTTGCAGGTTTACAAAGCACTTCCTTCTTGTCTATAGACATCAAGAAAAATAGAGGTGGGGGTGGCTACAGCTCAGTGGTAGAGTGCATATTTAGCATGCACAAAGTCCTGGGTTCAATCCTCAGCACCTCCATTAAAATAAATAAATAAATACACAAACCTAATCCCCCTCTCCCCCAACAACAACAACAACAACAAAAAAAACAGAAAAGAGGTAACAGAATCTCAGTCTCCAAATCCACAACCAGCTCTACCTGCTGGCTTCAGCCACTTCAGCAGTGTTCTTGGAAATAAAGATCATGCAGAAATATGCATCTTAGAAATATAGATCATACAGATCTGACAAATACAAAGTGTTTACTATAAACCAGGATGATGGCCCCAGATCAAAGGGTATTTTCCTACCCTAGAGAACTGGACTAAGCACAAAAACTGCTTTGGTGTAGACCAGTGGTTTTCACTGTGTGCACTGGGGCCTCAGTGTTCTCAAGAGAAGCCATAGAGGGGGACACTAGGTAAGCAGATGCTGAAGCCTCCACCCCCTTGATATTACTCAACATTTTATTGGTTTATGTATTGGAATTTTGTCCATGACTTTTTTGAAAAGTGTTCCGCTGCTTTAAAAAAAAAATGTATAACCATTGTTCCACTGCCCTCTATATTGATTGCCTCTTTTTTTTAACTGAATTTTTAAAAATGTTTATTGAGGTATAGCTGATGTACAATATTACACAAGTCACAAGGATACAACATAATGATTCACAATTTTTTTAATTTATACTATATTTATACCCATTATAAAATATTGGCTATATTCCCTGTATTGTACAATATACGCTTGTAGCTTATTTAGTTTATAATAATAGTTTGGACTTCTTAATCTCCTACTCTTGTATTGCCCCCACTCCTCACAGGTAACTACTAGTTTGTTCTCTGTATCTGTGAGTGTGTTTCTTTTTTGTTATATTCACTATTTTATTTTATTTTTTCAAATCCACATATGTGACATCATACAGTATTTGTCCTGACTTACTTCACTTAGCATAATACCCTCCAAGTCCATCTATGTTGCTGCAAATGGCAAAATTCCATTCTTTAATGGCTGACTAGTATTCCATTGTATATATATATACCACATCTTCTTTAGTCATTCATCTGTTGATAGACACTTAGGTTGCTTCTATATCTTGGTTATTATAAGTAATTCTGCTATAAACATTGGGGTGCATGTATCTTTTCAAATTGGTGTTTTCTTTATATTTTCTTTTTTTTAATTGAAGTACCATTAGTTACAATGTGTCAGTTTCTTATACAGAACAATGTCCCAGTCATGCATATACATACATACATTCATTTTCGTTGTTTTTTTTTTTTCAAATTGGTGTTTTCATTTTTTTCAGATATATACCCAGGAATGGAATTGCTGGGTCATATGGTAGTTCTGTTCTTAAATTTTTGAAAAATGACCATACTGTTTTCCACAGTGGCTGCACCAATTTACATTCCCACCAACAGTGTATACGGGTTCCCTTTTCTCCACATTCTCACCAGCATTTGTTATTTGTGTCCTTTTTGATAACAGCCATTTTGACAGGTGTGAGGTGATAATCTTATCATGGTTTTGATTTGCATCTCTCTGATGATTAGCAATGTTTAGCATCTTTTCGTGTGCCTGTTGGCCATATGTGTATCTTCTTTGGAAAAATGTCTATTCAGGCCTTCCAATCATTTTTAATAGGGTTTTGGGATTTTTTTTTGATATTGAGTTGTATAAGCTATTTATATACTTTGGATATTAATTCATTACTGGTCACATCATTTGCAAATATTTTCTCCCATTCAGTAGGTTCTCTCTTTATCTTGCCAGTGGTTTCTTTTGCTCTGCGAAAGCTTTTAAGTCTAATAGGTCCCGTTTGTTTATTTTTGCTTTTATTCCTTTTGCCTTAGGAAACGGATCCAAAAATGTTGCTACAATTTATGTCAAAGAGTGTTCTGCCTGTGTTCTCTTCCAGGAGTTTTATGTTTCAGGACTTACATTTATGTCTTCAATCCATTGAGAGTTTATTTTTGTGTATGGTATGAGGAAATGTTCTAATTTCATTCTTTTACATGTAGCTGTCCAGTTTTCCCAGGATCACTTATTGAAGAGACTATCTTTTCTCTATTGTATATTCCTGCCTCAAAAGATGTTTTCAATTCATACTTGTTCTCTCTTCTTTTTCTCTCCTCTCCTCCTCTTTCTCTCTCCCTCTCTCTCTCCCCCTTCATTTTTCAGCTCATCTTTCTCCTCTGTTGACCTCTTCTCAGGCAAACTCTGTCCATAAGTCAACAAATACAGTCCTTAGCATCTGTGATTTTAGGAGCAGAGGGACTTTTAGTTAGTAACTCTATCAGAAACGGATTCCAGTTACCCTTGCCTAAGACACGTGTCCATCCATGGACCATTTATGGGAGAAGAAGTCTATTGGCCATTCTAGATCCCCTGGACCCACTTTCAACTCCCTCTCCCCACCACCAGCCTTATCCCAGAGAAGATAAAGTCCCTGCGCCTGCAATTATCAACCAGAATTACATGACCTGGTGTTGAGGCAGTTCCTAGAAAGAAGCAAATAAAAATAAGCAACAGATGTAAGAGTTAGCATTGTTGAATTGTCTCCCTCCCCTTTTTAATCCTCTTACAGTCCTTTATTTTATTGCAAAATTAAAACCTGATCTAAGTTATTGCATTTCTACTCTAGGTGTCTGATATTCTCTCTCCAAAGCTTAAGCAGTAGTTTTTATTCTCATACCTAATTCTGAGCCTTTTATCGGCTGATTGTGTTGTCCCTTTGCCAGGAAGCAAACGACCTGAAGATGCAAAGTGTCCTCGGTCAAATCCTTTTTAAAATTTCTCGCTTCGTCTTTCAGTTTGCAATAAATCTATTTTTTTTTTACTTCATTCAGCCAAGAGAATACATGCCTGACATAGTGTGAACCCTTATATTTCTGTTTCTTGTTTCTGCTAAATTCCACCATTCCTTTACAATTAAACACACATTCTAGTTTCCTTGACATACATAACCATAATCATCATTTCCTATTCTGTTAATCCTAGCACTGAAATATGATTGATTGATCAAATGACTGATAGATGATGGATAGATGGATGATAAATGGGAGATGATACATGGACAGATGGACAGATAAATAGTTAAAAAGAACTGAACAGAACTGAAGTAATCCTACCTACCAATAGTTGTCAATTTAAAGCTAAACCAGGGGTAAACCTGACCAGGCTCAAAAGCAGCACATTCCCACTCCCTAGAAATATCCACCAAGATCTACTCCCAGTGCTGGACACTCTGCCTTTAGCTAATGTTCTTTGAAGCTCTTTCAGCAGACTTTCCCTGAATGAGAAAATGGAGAAAGGACTCCCTATTCCTTCCGAAGTGGATTGTGGTTCCTCAGGCGATCTTATTGCATAAGTCTCCTGAGTGAGCCCCCCAAAATAATCCCTCTTCCTATCAATGTCACGTCTCATTCATTAGAGGCACTAATCAAAATCATCTCTCAAATCAGGAGGGGTTTTTTTTTTCTCTCCACACAGGATATTACTCACCAGAAACTGCTCTAAGTTTTAACATCCCTAATGATAACTTTCTTCTGATAAACCATGCAAATGACAGTCATATATATCTGACATATATATCTGACAGGCTCAGTCTCGTTATATCCTCCCATAAATATAGAAGGACAAGAGAGGCATCCTTCTTCTCAACCATATCATGTCTCTCCTAAACTACCCCCTCAGTGTCACCATCTCTGCCCTAATTTATTTGACTTTTCAAGAGCCGAGATATACAAACCAATAAAAGATACCATATGGGAATCACAGAAAACAAAATCCAACAGAAATCCAAAAAGAAAATGATTAAAGTGAACATATCACCCAGAAAAGGGATCCCTTCAGAAAGTACACCAAGGGACATCTGAGGAAGAATATTTGACCCAGTTATGAAAAGGTTTTTTTCAGCAAAATCCACTGAGCAATATAGAGTAATTTCCTTAGCCATCTTTGCTTTTCTACATGCACAAACAAAAACCACTCTATTTAAAGCCCAACATATAATAATAATAAATACATCGTATAGAGACCCACAGTAATGAGGTAGAAAGTTTGATTATTTAATTAAAAGAAATTACTTTATGCTTTTTGCTAAATAAAAGAATTATTTTTATCAGTAATATGGTCATCAGCGTTCTTGAAAAAGTGAATTTTGGAGAGATAGAGTGCCATGTTCAAAGAATGAGTAATGCTCAAGAAACAGTACAGAATGGAGATCAAATGGGTATGTTCAATCAGATCTTGTTTCAAATCTCAGCTTCAAGTGCAGAATCCTGGGTAAATTACTTAATCTCTTTGAGCCTCAATTTTCACTCCAGTTAAACATACTTCCCTCTTAAGGTTCTAGGGAGAACAAACTAGAAATCTGACATAGACCACCCAATAGATACTAGATGATAAATGGTAGACCATTATTATTAAGTCTGTTGTGGTTGAAGAACTAGAGAGTGGTAACTCTTCCTTTTCTCCCTAGACCTAGTAAATAATCTCAAGTGTTAGGATGAATCACTAGTGATTACTGTAGAATCCACTATCTAAACAAAAATTCAAGTTTAGCCAGGCAATAGTTTACTCAAGCCAATTCTACTCTGAATTTTTATATGATAATATTTCACAGTTGTGCTATAACATAGTTACCCAGGTCCTATCAATTAATAACTCTTCAATTTCTCGGTCTCCAATCTGAAGTATTTCAATAAAATGCATCTTCTTATACCTCTAAGTGTCAGCACTGTCTCTTGTCTAGGTTATAAAATGACAGCAATAAACAGATAATTGTTTTTGAGTCACTCTAGCATTATACCGTCTTAGTATATCAGCACTGAAACCAAAAACATGCTTGATCTTAAAATTTCTTCTCCAGAAAAATAATTAGAGCATACAATTACTAAGAAATAATCAATGATCTTGCAAAGAAAACTCTCAAATATTTTACATCCTTTCATTTTCTGCCTTTCAAGTTAAGAAGACATAAAAATAAAAGGAAATAATAAATCTGTGTGACACAGTACTCACTAAAGATACTGAGAATATGCTCTCAAGTGTAAGGAAGAAAAACTGAATCAGAGCCAAAAGAGTTAAGATTAAATTTCACCTTCACCACTCATCAGCTTCAACCACTTAAAATAAGCTCTCTAAACTTCAGTTTTCTCATCTGTAAAATGAGAATAACAATATATACTTCACAGAGAAATGTAAAAATTAAATTTAAATGCCAGCTCCAATGTTTTCATGTAGTAGATTCTAAAAAAAAATGAAAAATGTAGAAAATTCCTAAATACTCCCGAACTTACCTCTCTTTCCGTAGTCTTAAGAAAGAAAATTAAATCGTTAATCAGGGCATTCCCTAGTAGAGTACTAGTTTTCCAACAGTTTCAGCCATTTTTTAAAGCAAAACTTCACGTAGAAGCATGAAATGTTGTATGTTAAAGTATGGTCAGAAGCAGAACTGCTTCTTTCAACCACCCATCCATCCATCCGTTCATTCACCTTCTAAATATCATTGGTGTCAAGTACTGTGCTAGACGTTGGGAATACAAACAATAAGATATGGCTCCTGCTTTCAAGGAAACTGGCATATAATCATGTCTAACGTCTTCTGGATGAATCTTAGATGCTGGCTGGCTCAAAGTGGAGGATCCTGGATGGATACACAGAAACTAAGGTCAGAAATAGGGGTGTATGAAATGGAGTGTTTGCTGCACACCCAGCATGATATAACCCAAAGTCAGCGTCTTAAATGAAACTGCTGAGAAGTAAGGAACAAGTCCGAAATTCAGGTGCACAAGGACAGGTAGAGAACAAGAAGTAATTCCAATAGGAAGCCTGGACACAAGCCAAACAACACAAGGGAAGGAGTCAAAGGCAGACAATGGAGAGATCTCATGGGTTATCATTTACTGGAGAGGGGTTATAACTCAAGGGACATGAGTGCTGAAGAGTACGTAGGAAGAAGTAATAAATGACTTAAAGCTAGTTTGAGGGAGGAGGTTATGGAAATACAGAAAAACACATTCAATAAAATAATAATATGTGAAATTTTAGAAGCAGTAAAGCACTCCATCCTAGGTGAACACTATTGATTTACAGAGCATTTAAAGGACGGAACTGTATGAGTAAAATGGTTCAGATATTATTTTACTCTAGGACTTTGAAAGGGGCTATGGAAAAGAGAGGAAATACATTCTGAGCAACTATAGAAAATCCATTCCCAAAAAGGTCCACACAAAAGCTACTAGAGCTGATTGAAGAATTCAGCAAGGTAGCAGGTTACAAAATTAACGTTCAAAAATCAGTTGCATTTCTTTACACTAATGATAAATCAACAGAAGAAGAAAGTAAAGAAACAATCCCCTTTAAAATAGCACCCAAAGTAATAAAATATCTGGGAATAAATCTAACCAAGGAGGTGAAAGAATTATACACAGAAAACTATAAACCATTGATGAAGGAAATTAAAGAAGACTTTAAAAAATGGAAAGATATTCCATGCTCTTGGATTGGAAGAATCAATATTGTTAAAATGGTCACACTGCCCAAGGCAATCTACAGATTTAATGCAATCCCTATCCAATTACCCAGGACATATTTCACAGAACTAGAAAAAATCATAATAAAATTCATATGGAACCATCAAAGACCTAGAATTGCCAAAGCATTGCTGAAGAGAAAGAAAGAGGCTGGAGGAATAACTCTCCCAGACTTCAGACAATACTATAGAGCTACAGTCATCAAGACAGCATGGTATTGGTACCAAAACAGACATATAGACCAATGGAACAGAATAGAGAGCCCAGAAATGAACCCACAAACTTTTGGTCAACTCATCTTTGACAAAGGAGGCAAGAATATACATTGGAATAAAGACAGTCTCTTCAGCAAATGGTGTTGGGAAAACTGGACAGCAGCATGTAAAACAATGAAGCTAGAACACTCCCTTACACCATATACAAAAATCAACTCAAAATGGATTAAAGACTTAAACATAAGACAAGATAAACCTCCTAGAGGAAAACATAGGCAAAACATTATCTGACATACATTTCAAAACTTTTCTCCTAGAAGAAATAAAAGCAAGAATAAACAAATGGGACCTAATGAAACTTACAAGCTTCTGCACAGCAAAGGAAACCAGAAATAAAACAAGAAGAAAACCTACGGAATGGGAGAAAATTTTTGCAAGTGAAACCGACAAAGGCTTGATCTCCAGAATATATAAGCAGCTCATACGACTCAATAAGAAAAAAATAAACAACCCAATCCAAAAATGGGCAGAAGACCTAAACAAGCAATTCTCCAAGGAAGACATACAAATGATCAAAAAGCACATGAAAAAATGCTCAATATCACTAATTATCAGAGAAATGCAAATCAAAACTACAATGAGGTATCACCTCACACCAGTCAGAATGGCCGTCATTCAAAAATCCACAAATGACAAATGCTGGAGAGGCTGTGGAGAAAGGGGAACCCTCCTACACTGCTGGCGGGAATGCAGTTTGGTGCAGCCACTATGGAAAACAGTGTGGAGATTCCTCAAAAGACTAGGAATAGACTTACCATATGACCCAGGAATCCCACTCCTGGGCTTGTATCCAGAAGGAAATCTACTTCAGGATGACACCTGCACCTCAATGTTCATAGCAGCACTATTTACAATAGCCAAAACATGGAAACAGCCTAAATGTCCATCAACAGGTGACTGGATAAAGAAGAAGTGGTATATTTATACAATGGAATACTACTCAGCCATAAAAACCGACAACATAATGCCATTTGCAGCAACATGGATGCTCCTGGAGAATGTCATTCTAAGTGAAGTAAGCCAGAAAGAGAAAGAAGAATACCATATGAGATCGCTCATATGTGGAATCTAAAAAACAAAAACAAAAACAAACAAACAAACAAAAACAAAGCGTAAATAAAGGACAGAAATAGACTCACAGACAGAGAATACAGACTTGTGGTTACCGGGGGGGTGGAGGGTGGGAAGGGATAGAGTGGGATTTCAAAATTGTAGAATAGACTACACTGTATAGCACAGGGAAATATACACAAAATGTTACGATAACTCACAGAGAAAAAAAATGTGACAATGAGTGTGTATATGTCCATGAATAACTGAAAAATTGTGCTGAACACTGGAATTTGACACAACATTGTAAAATGATTATAAATCAATAAAAAATGTTAAAAAAAAAAAAAAAAAGAAAGAAAAGCCATTCCCAGAGTTTTCACTATGACTTCTTGGTCTCTTCTGAGATCCAAACAAATAAATCTAACTGTAACCTGAATAGTTAATCTTGGCTGCCCACTTGAACTTTAAACACAGTTGCCTAAAACTGATTCTGTTCTATTTCCCTCATTCTGTAATCCATATCCTTTTTTATTGGCATCTCCATCTTAGCCACCAAGAAAGAAGCCTGGAAATCATCTAAGATACTAACTGTCTCCCTCTAGTACCTCCATATCAATTTAGTTACTAAATTTTCTTCATTACACTCCATTTACTTATAAAGGGTTTTTTTTTTTTTAACTGACCAATAGTGTAGTTCCCTACCTAAAATTCTTGAATGGATCTCAGTAGAAAGTAGAGTAGACTTTCTCAAGGCACACAGAATCAAGAATAGTCCTATGGACAGGTCTTGAGTGGGTGGGGAGGAGTGCCTTAGGAAGAGAAGTTTGAAAAACAGTTTTATCAAAATATCTTTAATGATCACAAGCAACATTGGCATACTAAAGTCTGAGAAATATTTCAGTAAAGAAAATTATTTTAAATCTGTGTGAGCAGTGTTTCTTAGTTTTTTTTTTCTTTGACCACTTAAAATCTCTTAATTTTCCATAGAGTTAGTGTTGTATAAAATATATTTCAGTGAATGTTGGACTATAAAATGAAAATGCCTGTAAAGCCACTCATCAGAGGTTTTCAACTTTATCTGCTACCATGTATTTATCAATTAATCAATTCAGGCAATATTTTTTGAACAGCTACAATGTAATGTGCTGAAGATATAGTGGTAAGCAAATAGACATGGTTCCTGTCTTCAAGTGTTTACTTATAGTTTCCAAAAATTACAAGTTTTTATTTCTCCAAGCCTTTAGACATAGTGTGCATACTACCTGGAATGCCCTTTCCCCATCTTCACTTGACAGATTTCCTAGTTCTTCAGCTACTTACACCCTAAATTATTAGCTCCTTGATCATAGAGTATCTCATTCATTTTTATTGTTCAGTGCTTAGCACTGTACCTAACACATAGTTCTACTCAATAAACATGTATTAATAAATGAATAAATGACTTAATATATTAAAATTGCTTATTTTAATATTTTGAGAAATTACATTTTAAAATTAAAACATACATTTTTGTAATAGTGACTTCAAGTGTAAAATTATTTATTTATTACTGTAAGGAGATGCTTTTAAGTGTTTCTTTTTAAATTCTATCTTCTGACTCCTAATCATAGTTGTTTGGCATAAATTATAGGTACACCTGTCATGTTCATAATTGTACATGGAGTACTAATTTGCAAGAGTTTTAAAAATTTATGTTACATGAAAATTGAAGTAAAATAGCAATTAAAAACTGAAGTTAAATTTTAAATGATCTAATCTTAGAAAAACACAAATATACAGTAAAATTGTTTTGTCTTATCATTAACATATACTAAGTATCACAAATGTTCACCTTTTGGTATTTCATATGCTTAATGAAGCTAATTGGAACCAATATGGTTTGTTGATGGGTTGAGAAGACAGAGATAAATTCTTTTTTTTTATATTAACAACAGTGACTATGCTAATTTTTATAGACCATATTTGGCCAGAAAGTTACCTAAATCTATTACAGTCAACAAGTGGATCATTTTGGTGAATGGAGCCAAAAGAACAGAGAAAATGTATAAAGACTTATTTATAATATTTATACACCAATGAAGATAAAGAAAAAGACATGGTATAAACGAGGAGAAATAAATTTGAAGATAAGAGGCTAGAGACTGACAAAAGACTAGCAACTGTAGAAGCTATGGATATGTGGGGGTCATTATAACAGCATATCTAATTTTGCATATAAATTTTTCCATAATACAGTTTAAAAGGAAGAAGTGAGGGAAGGAAGGAAGGAGGGATGTTAGGAAGAAGAGAGGAGAGTAGGGAAGGAAAGAGAAAGGAAGGAGCAAAAACGAGGAACAGTTTAATGAAAAAGGAGAAAAAGAAAACAGACATAGAAGAAAAATATCTTCTAACTAAGCTTACTTCACCTTGGAAACATTTGGCTGGCCCATGATTCAGTACACTTGATCATTTGGGTCCTTTTTAGAACATATAATGGTTAGTATTTACTGAAGACTTCTTGTTTGTATGCTGGAGCTTTACATGTATCATCATACTTAGTCTTTGCAAGAACCCCATAAAATTAGTACTATTACTATTCACGTTGATAGATGAGAAACTGGAAGTTGGAGATAAGTGACTTGCCCAAGGTCTTACAGTTGATAAGTGACAAGTGTTGAATTTCAAGCCAGAAATGTCTGATTACATGGGCAGAATTATCACATGCTGGTATATGTCATACATGGAGTTCATCTACACACCCAGCTCTGGCTTGTATTTTGATTTAGGTTGATCCAAGGCTGTCATGGTAAAGTGTTGTTAAATAACTCGGGTGTCTGGAGCCAGACTATAAATTAAAATATACTTCATAAGAGGAGGCATTTTAATTTCAAATTAGAACCCATTTATATAAATTATAATATAAATTTAATGGACCCAAGAGAATATCTTCAAATGGTATTATATTTAAAACTTTTTTGATGCCTGTTGCAGATATTCTAAGAAACAAGTTTGTTTGTTTGTTTTTAAATACGTAGCAACTACAAATTCAGTTCAAAACTGAAATGTGCCAGCAATAGAGTATTACTGCTGTATAACTGGTCTTCAATTATACATTGGGCCCCCATTTTATCATGTGTGGACACCAATTTTCTCAGATAATTTGAGGTCTCCCCACCCTATCCCTAAGGCTGCATCTACATTCAGGGCATTTCTGTAGCATGGCAGCATAGGAAGGGATGAGAGAAGAAGTGTGTCATCTTTGAATGCCATCAAAAATGCACAGTGGCATCCCATGAGACATTCCTGCCTAGTCTTCAGTCATCAGCACACTGGATCTGCAGCTCTCCTCCATAACAAGCTCACAAAGCTTCTCCAGGTCCTGTTTTCTTTCTCTCAGTGGCTTCCCTGCCCTTGTCCAAAGTTTCTTCACTCCTCTGGAGCATTAAGAAACTCAAGGGGGCCATCTAAAGCTCTCCTGTTAAACCACCAAACACCTAGTTCAACTACTGTGCCCATATGTGCTAGATACGGGCATTATGAGATTTTGTTATCTCCTGGCATTGTACCCAGAGATAATGGCTCTCTTGTCTACCTGTTATACCAGCCCAGTCTTAGATCTTAGACCAGGCTCAGGTGAGGAGGGCACAAGGCCACTTCACAGAGACCCACCAACATCTAAGCTCTATTGTACCACTTAACAGAAGAAAACTTTCCTAGTCTCCAGAGGGAGAAATACTGGTTCTCATTGAGAATATATTCTTCCACATGTGCTGGAGCCTAAATTTTAGACAAGTGTTTGATTCTCTATTATTTTTACTTTGCTTTGTTTGTCCTTTCCAAAGTAGAGAAAGCAGAATTCCTTAGCCATTTGGGTGAGATAAAGGCCTGTTGAATAAAAATAAAAAAAAAAAAAAAAAAAAAAAAACCATGAGGGGAAAACTTTAATTGATATCTCAAAATATTGCCTGCCACACAAGGAAAAAATATGCTTTGCTTTGTATATAAAATATAAAGTTATCCAAAACTTAAAAGTACATGATATTCTTTAATCTAGGCTCTTTCTGTAGATGACAGAAAGGAACTATAGAACAAAACAAACTAGAATTCAATAACATATGCTTAATGATGGAGGCAATATACATGGTGTCATGATATACTAACTCACTCTGCTGCTATTCCTATTGTCCTAGTCAATTATGGGGAAAGTTGCATATGCACACATGTACATTGCATGTATTAAATATTTTAATTATTAAATGTCTGATATGTTCCAAGTACTTTGCAAGGCAATAGCAATATAAAAATAAATTATAGACTTTTAGCTTCTACTCTGTGATACAGAGAATTGAAGAGAGCATTTCTTCCATCATTATAATGAAAAAAAAAATGTATTAACTTCAAATCTATCACTTTTTTCTAATCCAAAAGAGAGAAGCTTTCAGAACAAACAACTGACCCAAAATCTGGACATACAGGCACCTATAGGAAGAGAGGAAATTTGAGCAGTCTTAACTGGGGTAAATGCAACCAGACACCAGTAAAAATAGTTTACCTAGAATAACTGATAAGTAAATGAAAGCTCTGTGTGAAACTAGGAAACAGTGTGAGGCCACAGAAATGGTAGAAATTAAAGGAGTCTATACTCTCTTCTGGGCTCTTTCTTTATGAATACCATGGAGCATTCACAGAGTAGATCAGAAAGATCCCAAAGAAGTTTTCATTGTGGTTCAGACACCAGGGAGAGGAACAGCAGTCATGCCAAAGAGGCAAGAACTTCTACACAGACTCCTCTCTCCTATCTCACTTATAGAACAAAAACTTAGTCTTTGAGGAGTAGGGCAGCAAACATTACGAGCCTCGGGACAGTGGTAAAAACTATTGCACCTGGACAGGGTCAGAGAGAGAAAAAAATCTACTATTAAAGAATGGGCAGTAGAACTGAGAAGTCCATACATCCAAGAACCAAGGACACATTGCCTGTGTGAGAATGAGGCTCAATTCAAATAGAAAATACTTCTTACAGCTAAGCTAACAAGCTTTCAGTAACCACTGAATAATTCTGGGAGAAGGACAGGAGAGAAAGAAGTGTAGGAAAAGAAACCCTTTCTGAGGCACAACATAAAGGGACAATCTACAGCTTAAGGTCTAACAGACATCACTTCGTAAGTCCACTCTACATACAAAGATGTCATTAGAGGATCTGAAGCCCGTTGTGCCATGTAGGTAACGAGACACACCAAACCTCAAACCCAAGCCAATCTCTTATTATATTAACTCAAATTTGAAAACCAAAGGCCTGAGGAAAAAGATGACGTGTCCATTTCCAGGCATAAGTACTACTTACCTCAATCTCTACTATCAATTACATAAGACATTTGGATTTTAACCAAAAAAGAAAAAAAGAAAATAAAAAAAGAGAGAGAGATACAAAAAGGCAAGAAAAAACACTACCAAAAGACAAAACAATCATCAGTATCAGATCCAGATATAATATAGGTATTGAAATTAGCTAAGATAATGTTAAAGGTTCTAAAGGTTGACAAAATACAAAATCAGATAGGAAATTTCAGAAGAGAGATGAAGGCTATAAGAAAGAATCAGAGGAAATACTTCAAATGAATACAGATGAAGACTATCTTTGATCAGTTTAACAGTTTAACTCAACATAGATGAAGAAAGAATAAGTGAATTTGAAGCTTGGTCAACAGAAGTTAGCCATACTGAAATACAGAGAGAAAAATAAGCATAGGGGGAAAAAATCCAGAGCTGAGAAGCCAAGAGATGCTGAACAATATGAAATAGTCTAACATAAAACTAATTAGAATCCCAGAAGGAGAAGAAAGACTGGAAAGATAGAGTAGGGCAGAAAAAAAAATTGAAGAAATAATGTCCAAGAATTCTCCAAAATTAATGACAGATACCAACCACAGATTCAAGAAGCTCAGAATGCCAAGCAGAATAAAAACCACAACAACAACAAAAAAAAATAGGTATATCATATTCAAACTGCTGAAAACTAAGACACAGAGAAAATCTTTCTCTGCTAAAGAATTTTAAATGCATTTTCTGTACTTAGGGATATACATTTCTGGGTTGTTTCATTTAAGGAAATTTCATCAGAGAGATTACACACAGAGGAACAAGGCTAAACATAGAAAACTTGGCATCAGAAGCCAAGCAAGCCAGAACACATAAAAAATGACATCATAAAGCTCTGAAAATAAGTTGTCGATACAGAATTCTATATCAAACAAAAAATCTTTTTAAAAAACTGGGGAACTCATCCCCAGAAGACTACTTTACAAGAAATGTTAAAAGGAAGTTTTCCAGGCAGAATGATTATGGTATCACACTGAACATGGGATCCATCTAAAGAAATTAAGTATAGAACACTGATAATACAATAATGGTAAAGTATTTTCTTACTTCTTTTTGCTCTTAAAAATATGTGGCTATTCAAAGCAAAAACTCATTGCAATGTAAAATTTTGTGTTTTTAGCATATGCAAAAGTAAAGTGTATGGAAGGGACACATCAAGTGTTATAATATTATTTGAAAGTAGGATGTCAAGGGAAAAGATGGCAGGCAGACTGTGACAAATGAATCCATCTATATTACAGATAACTCTTATAACTACAAAGAGAATAGGAAAAAAGATGCTGAACTAAATAACTTTGGGAAACAGCTTTTTTGCAAGATACTGTAAGGCTAAAGGCAAAAGAAAGTAACTACACTAAAACACTATCTTTTTGTGGTAAATTTGTATTTCACAAGGGTGTTACTAGTTCTCAAAGTATTTTATTTGTGTACTAGAGTTGAACATATAAGCAAATACATTATATGTAATGGAAGCCACGTTTCTCACTGTGAACTAAAAACATTAAAAATAAGGAATGATAGAAAGTTAAAATTAATGCTGTGGGACAGGACTGAAGTGAGAACTATCAATATGGAATCACAGTTTAAATCACATACACACGTATAGATATATAAATATAGAAATATGAAGATTTTGTCATGTATTAACTAGTATAAAAGAGTCAACCTGAAAGAGCTTTCAATGACCAAATTTGGAACCATTTGAAAAATACATAATGAGAATATTGGATTATAACTCAATGATTAAAAACTCCATTAGTCCATACAGATGTATAAGTAAATAACTAAATAAATGGTAGATAAAGACCAACTGCTCCTTATAGAACAATACTAATTTTAAAATGTTAGAGGAATGAACAAACAGGAAATCACCATGAGAAAACCATAATATTCATTTTGTACTCAGGAAAGACCCACTGTTAGATAAATTAGTGGGCAAAGTTTAAGAGAAACAGGATATCCACATAGTTTTAATGTTTCTCCCTCACAATATTTAGAAATTACAAATGGAAAGATAGTAATATTTGAAGAATCCCTGACAGACAGCACTTAACAAAGGAAAAACATCACAGTTAATATATTTCAACACTGTGAAAGCCCTATTATAATGCACTGAGAACGACATATTACTTCTGTGGTATCCTTCCCATTAATGTATAACCCCAACTTAATCATGAGAAAACATCAGACAAACCCAAATTGATAGACATTCTGCAAAATAACTGGCTACTACCTTTCAAATGTGTCAAGGTCATGAGACAAAGAAAGACTGAAGAACTCTCAATATTGAAGGAATAGGGAAACGTGAAAACTATCTACTGGATTGGACGCTGGATGAAAAAAGGAACATAAGAGAAATGATTGATGAAATCCAAATGAATTACGTACTTAATAATATTTTTACCAAGATTAAATTTTTAGTTTTGATAAATGTTCTATGGTTATATAAGATTTTAATATAAGGGGAAGGTGAGTGAAATTGCAACTCTTCTATAAATCAAAATATATCTCAAATTTTAAAAGGTGAAAAGATACATTATTTATTAGTCTCATCTCAATGAACTCACAGTCTATCGGTAAAGAAAACACACAAAACAATTATTATAATGTAACAGATGTAAATAGAGATATAAGGTGTGATGAAAACCAAGGACTAACTACAGAGCAGACGAAAGACTCTTTAGGAGAAAGCATTTGATATGAGCCTTATAAAATGCTGCTGATAGGAAAAGGAAGCTAGAATTTCCATAAAAAAAAAATTTTAAATGTATGAAAGCTATAAAGTGTCCCAGAAACTACAAATGGATTGATATAGTTGAAACAAAGGTGAGGTGGTAAAACTAGAAATACAAGTAAACATTAGATCTGAAGGAATGTGATATTCTATTCTAGATAATTATGATGTGACAAAAAGACTTTATCTCAGGACATGACAGAGGCAGTTACGTGTTTTAGAAACATTATTTTGATAGTACTGTGGAGAATAGAATAAAGAACACAAAGTGTTTCCTTACTAGTTCGATGTTTATTCTTCCAATTTAACTTTTATCTAGAGTGATATATTAATGCAACCTGTAATACCAATTTCATAGACTCTTAGTAATAGGGATACTTGACACTTTCAAATGCCAATATATTAGTAATCTTCACTCTTCAAATGAAATGACCCAGAAATTCCTACTCTCACTAAAGAAAAAGCATTTAAAATTCAAACACTATGCCTACTTAATACATCAAAAATATTCTTTATACTTCCTTTGATAACACAAATAATAATTTAGCTAACACTATTATTTGTGTTGGCAATAATATTTATTGACCATCCACTGTGTGCCAAGCACTATTATAGGTGTTGAAGATTTAATATTTAAAAAAAGATACAGACCTAAAAAAAAAAAAAAAACCCATTCCTTATGGAGTTCATGTTCTAGGAATGAGTAGTGAGACAGAAAAAATGATGAACTAAATTATATATTTATATTATACTGGAAGATGAGATCTATGGGGGAAAATAAAGCAGAACAAAGGTGATGAGGAATGCTGGAAAGGAGGAGGATGTGCAATTTTAAATAGAGTGGTTGGTTAGTTCGTATTTAAAAAGTGATATTTTATGGACAACCCTTGCAAATACCTGAGGGAAGAGCTTTCTTAGTATATGGAAAAGCTAAGACAAACGCTCTGAAAAAGAGTGTGCCTAGAATATTCAAGTAAGAGCGAGGAGTTCAATGCGGCTAAGCTGAGGGAGCAATATAATTATGGAGAGGTAGCATGGGGGCAAGGTCTTACAGGGCTTGGCTGGCTATTGTAAGAAGTTTGGCTTTTATTCTGAATAAGAGGAGGTCTACTGGAGAATTATGAGCAGAGAAATGACAGTATTTGGCTTATGTTTTAAAAAGAATAACCTTGCTTCCATATTGCAAATAGCCCAAATAGAGGGAGATAGCAAGGACAGAACCATAAAAATCAAACAGGAGGCAATTACAGTAATTTAGGAAAGAGATTATAATGACTTGTGCCACAATGAGAGAACTGGTTAGATTCCGGACATATTTTGAAGGTAGAGTCATCAGAATTTCCAGATAAATTGGACATGGAATATGAGAGAAAGGCAAAGATGACCCTAAGGTTTTGACCTAAGTAACTGGAAAGACAGAGTTGATGTTAACTAAGATGAAGACAATTGTAGATGGAACACATCTAAAGATGAAGATAATAGGTCCCATTTTGAACATGCTGAAATCAAACATAATGACTATTTTTACTATTAGACATCGAAGTATACATCTCATCAGCAACTGGATTTATAATTCTCGGGGTCTGAGATGATGTCTGGTCTAGAAATATGAGCTGGAGAGATACCACTATAGAGTATCTGAACCATGCATCTGAATGTATTCATGGAGGGGAAAAGACTAAGTGTGGATCAGGTATTGGCACACTTTTCCTAAAAAAGGCCATATAGTAAATAATGTAGGTGTTGAGGGACATTTGGTTTGTCACAACTACTCACCTCTATCTATGCAGCTCAAAAGTAGTCACAGATAAGATATAAACAAAAGAGCATGACTGTGTTCCCCCCAAAAATTGTATTTACCAAAACAGGCACAGGTTGGATTTGGGTCATGAGCCTCAGTTTGCCAATTGCTGACATAGATAAACAAGAAAGAAGGATCAAAGACTGAGCTCTAGGACACAACAACTTTAAAAAGTCAAGGAGGAAGAGAACAAGGATCTGGCACAGGAAACTGAAGAGAAGTAATGAGAAAAGGTAAGCTCAAGACTTGTCAAAATGGGACAACACCATATTTTTATGTTAACAGGAATGACCCAATAAAGAGGAGGAAATCATTGCTACAGAAGAAGGAGGAGAGGATTACTGAGAACATGTCCTTCTTATTTAGGAAGAAATAATGGAATCTAGCCCACAAATAGAGATGTCATCCTTAAATAAAAGTGAGACGGTTCATCCATAATAACAGGCAATAGGCAAAGTATATGAGTAAAGAAAAGGTGGCAGGTAGTTGGATATGATAGTGGGAAATTGTGAAAGCCATGGTCTGAAAGTCAACACCTGAGAGTTAAGAATGTTGAAGAAGGTTTGCACATTTGAAAAAAGAGAAGAAGGTATGAGATAGTTAACCAAGGAAGTAGAATAGGTTAATATCCAGCAAGTATCATGCTTGACAGGCAGAATTAAAGGTCAATATAATAAATTCCAAGTGAAAGCAGTCAGCCAGGCTCTTGATTTTATTCTTGTCTTATTCATCTACAAAGGGGCAAACAAACCTATGTTAAATTTAACCAATACCCAAGTTTCATAAAAGTATATGGCATAAAGAAGACCTAATACTTAGCTTTCACAGACTACTCCAAAAAATTGAAGAGAAAGGAACACTCTCAAATTCTTTCTGTGAGGCTACCATTAACCTGATACCAAAACCAGACAGACACTACCAAAAAAAAAAAGAAAGAAAGAAAGAAAGAAAATTACAGGCCAAAATCTCTAGTAAATATAGAAATCCTCAACAAAATATTAGTACTTTGAATTCAACAATATATGAAGAGAATCATACACCATGATCAAGTGGGGTTTATTCCAGGGAGGCAAAGATGGTTCAATATTCTCAAATCAATCAATGTGATACACCACGTTAAAAAAAGGAAAGAAGGACAAAAATCACATGATCATCTCAAAAGACACAGACATACATCTGACAAAATTTAACATCCACTCATGACAAAAATTCTAATCAAAGTTGGTATAGAGGGAACATACCTCAACATAATAAAGGCCATTTATGACAAAACCCACAGCTAACATCATACTCAATGTTGAAAAGCTAAAAGATATTCTTCCAATATCAGGAGCATGACAAGGACACCCAGTCTCACCACTTCTATTTAACACAGTATTGGGCATCCTAGCTATACAATTAGCCAAGAAAAAGAAATAAAAAATATAAGATTGTAAGGGGAAAAGTAAAATTGTCACTATTTGCAGATGATATGATACTATATATTGAAAACCCCAAAGTCTCCACCAAAAAGCTGTAAGGACTAGTAAATGAATTCAGTAAAGTTGCAAGATACTAGATTAACATAAAGAAATCTGTTGCTTTTCTGTATGTTAATTACAATAAACTATCAGAAAGAGAAATTAAGGAAACAATTATATTTATAATCACATCAAAAAGAATAAAATACCTAGTAATAAACTTAATGAAGGAGATGAAAAACTCATACTCTGAAAACTACAAAACATTGATGAAGGAATTTGAAAATGATACAAATAAATAGAAAGATATATCATGTTCTTGGACTAGAAGAATTAACATTGTTAAAATGCCCATACTACTCAAAGCAACTACAGATTTAATGCAATCCTTATCAAAATACCCAGGACATTTTTCATAGAACTAGAACAAAGAATCCTCAGATTTATATGGAATCACAAAAGACTTAGAATTGCCAAAGCAATCTTGAAAAAAAAAGAACAAAGCTAGAGACATCATGCTTTCTGACTTCAGGCTATACTACAAAGCTATAGTAATCAAAACAGAATGGTACTGGCACAAACACAGATACATAGATCAATGGAACAAAATAGAGACCCCAGAAATAAACCCACACATATAAGGTCAATTAATTTATAATAAAGGAGGCAAGAATATACAATGGAAAAAAGACAATCTCTTCAATCAGTGGTGATGGGAAAAGTGGACAGCTACATGTCAAAGAATGAGATTAGAACATTTCCTCATACCATACACAAAAATAAACTCTTAATGGATTGAAGACATAAATGTAAGTCCTGAAACATAAAACTCCTGGAAGAGAACATAGGCAGAACACTCTTTGACATAAATTGTAGCAACATTTTTGGATCCGTTTCCTAAGGCAAAAGGAATAAAAGCAAAAATAAACAAATGGGACCTATTAGACTTAAAAGCTTTTGCAGAGCACAGGAAACCACTGACAAAATGAAAAGACAACCTACTGAAAGGGAGAAAATATTTGCAAATGATATGACCAATAATGTGTTAATATCCAAAATATATAAACAGCTTATTTAACTCAATACCCAAAAAGTAAAAACCCAATTAAAAATGGGTAGAACTAAATAGGCGTTTTTCCAAAGAAGATATACATATGGCCAACAGGCATATCAAAAGGTGCTCAACATGGCTAATCATCAGAGAGACACTAATCAAAACCACAATAAGATATTACCTCACACCTGTTAAAATGGCTATCAAAAAGTCTACAAGTAACAAATGTTATTTGTTATTTGTAAATGTTATTTGGTAAGAATGTGGAGAAAAGGGAACCCTAGTATACTGTGGTGGGATTGTAAATTGGTGCAGTCACCATGGAAAACAGTACGGAGATTACTAAAAAAAACTAAAAGCAGAACTACCATATGACCCAGCAATTCCACTGCTGTGCATATATCCAAAAAAATAAAAATATTAATTCAAAAATATACATTCACCCCAATGTTCATAGCAGCATTATTTACAATAGTCAAGATATGGAAGCAGCCTAAATGCCCATCAACAGATGAATGGATAAAGAAGATGTGGTATGTATATGCAATGGAGTATTACTCAACCATAAAAAAACAAAATTCTGCTGTTTGCAACAACATGGATGAATCTAGAGGGTATTAAGATCATTGAAAAGTCAAAGACAAATATTCTATGTTAGCACTTATATGTAGAATCTAAAATATGAAACAAATGAGTATACATAATAAAAAAGAAACAGACTCAGAGATGCAGAGAACAAAAGTGGTTACAAGTGAGGAGAAGGAGGGGGGAGAGGTGAGATAGGGTGTGAGATTAAGAGACACAAACTACTATGCATAAAAGAAATAAGCAGGCAGAAGGGTATAGCTCAGTGGTAGAGAGCACACTCAGCATGTATGAGGCCCTGGGTTCAATCCCTAGTACCTCCATTAAAATAAACAAATAGACCTAATTACCAACACCCCCCAAAAAAGAGAGGTTAAAGAAAAATATAGCTTTAACGTTCTGAAGTGAAATAAAATGAAAGAAACACTTTTTTAAAAATTTTACTGAAAAAGAAATAAGCAACAAGGATATATTGTACAGCACAGGAAAATATAGCCATTATTTCATAACAACTTTAAATGGAGTGTAATCTATACATATACTGAATCACTATTTTGTACACCTGAAACTAATATAATAATGTAAATCAACTATACTGCAATTAAAATAGAAAAATGTGTATGGCAGAGTAAGAAAAAGGCAAGAGAAATAACTATGTGCAGGGGAATGACTAATGAATGCTGTCATTTCCTTTTTTACTCAGGAAAGACATCATGAATGGGTGAAGAACAGTGGATTGGGTGATAGGATCAAAGTATTGAAGGTCCCAGTGGGGCTGAAAGATTGTCAAATTTGGCGAATTAGATGGAATAACCCAGAAAAAGATGAGGTATTTATCAGAGAGTAGGATGCATGAAATTGTGATAATGGGGGTCTACAGTTGCAAGCAATGATAAGGTTACTGCCTATTTAGTAAGTCCCAGACCTTATTTCAGGGCACCTGATACATATCCACCCATTTAAATGACATAAAATACTGATGACCTACTTAATATCAACAAGTGTGATAAACCATTACAACAAGAAGTATGTAGTAATTACTGACTTTTATTCTCTGTGGCAATCCATAGAATTTTCTTCAGAAGCAGATCATCACAGTTCCTTCTCTTTTAAACTTGCATAGGTAAGGACACCTTTCTAGGGGATTTCTATGTAGTTATAAAGAAAACATTAATCATTTTACAGCTTGTGTAGAATTATCTGTCTGATCTTTAAGGCAGATGATGTTATCAAAGTTGATACTTATATCATTTACAAACAATGAAGGCAAATTCTGCAGCAACAGTACATTGGCTACATAGTGATTAAATGAATCATCTTCCCTAAAGAAGAAACATGTCATAAAACTTAGAGGAAAATACCAAATTCAGCAAAAATAGCTAAAGAGGTTTAGTATATGTATATATAAAATTAATGAGTTAACCCTCTTAGAATGCACTGAAGTTTTTCTCTACACCAACCAAACTTCAGAACAAAGTTTACTTCTCAGTAGTGTCTGGTTGGGGCTCAATAATTATTAACTGAATGAGTGAAAAGAAAGTGAGACTGTTCTCTCTTGGAAAACAGCGACCATATCCAATATTTAGTTTTTTCATTTTCCTTATGATACAAAATCTGTGAGTCAAGTCTGGCTTTTTCCTTCACCTGGGACTATACTTACACAAGTTATTCCCAACTTGCATTAGGTAACAGCCTAGGTTCATAAATACAATACTGACAGAACTGTTCTATTTATAGTCCCTTGGCTTCAAAAAGCTTTTCCCCTCTCATTAATTTGTTTCCTTTTGGTCCCAATCCTCACTCTTTATACGATGATGTGTAAAAGGGACAAATCTTCCCCTGCTTTGCTCATGCTCAGAAGGAAGCTGAGAGCCTGGAAAGCTATAGTTCAAATACCAAGATGATGCTAGCCAAGTCCTGGCAAGAGAATGATTGAACATTCTCAGATTAATTTCATGGTTATTTGTTCCATCCCAGAATCACATCAAGCACAGGCCTTCAAGTTGAAATTGTATCACTCTGTCCTTGCTGCCCAGGTAAGGGCAGTGAAAAATGAGCATATTTCCCATTCTCTAATGATAAATAATGACTTTTCCCTTCACAACCGGGATGTATTTTACAGCATCATCAGAGAAGTCTAATTACCAAACAAAATGATAAGATATATCAGGACACAAGGAGCTTAGATTAAACTCACAAGAAATAGGCATTTGCATCTTCGCCATCCTTCAGTGTCACTGCAGTAATAGAAAAGTGGCAACCAGAAGGTGCATAATGAGTATTCCATTAAATATCATTTGGGTTGTAAATAACTTAAAATTTTAAACTATCCAGTAAGAGATTGTAATGAAAGGATGCAAACATGTCCAGCTGCTAAAGGAGAACTGACAAGCAGATCTGGAGAGAAAAATAATGGACATTTAGCATGAACTGGGTAAAAAAAAAAAAAAAAAAAAAAAAAAAAACTGTTGTGGGCCCACAGAGGCAGGAAATGAAGCATTCATTTTTAGGAAACTGACAAGACAAATGTGGCTTTTACAAATTTTGATCTCTAATTATCCAAGTGGACTAATATTATGCTTTTGCAGAAGGGTCATTCTCATAATCACATTTTTTTACACCAATAGTCCCTTAGTCATAAGTGTGGTTTTCAGATTTAGAGATTTTCCTGGCTGTGAGTTTACTCCTTGTTTTAGGTTGCATGACTCACTGAACCAGGTACTGAATCAAGATTTTGACTCTAGATTCTTATTTATTGAGCTTGGCCTAGCCATTCCAGTACCAATAAAAGAGAAACAGCAATAATAGCTTGTTGTGGGCAGTGGTCAAAAAAAAAAAAAAAAGCTGAAAAAGAAGAAGGTTGAAAACATGGAGTACAGAATGGGATTTTACATTCACTGAGTCACCAAGCCCCTACCCAAAAATCAGGTACCATCTGAGTACTTAGCAGTTACCTATATAGCCTGACTTTATTCAACAACAAACCATCTTGAAATGAGGAAAATGAAGTTTAGAAAAGTTAAGTAACTTGCCAGAAGTCACACAGTAGAAAAGAGGTAGAACCCAAATTTGAATCTATGTAAACTCATAGGCTTTATTATTTTCATTATCTTATATAGTCTTATTTGTCTTTGAAAACCATTACAGATCATAATAAAATTGAAAAAGTTATAGGCAGATTCCAGTTGGATTTTGTATACCCAGTACCTCTGAAAATGCCTGGCAAATAGTATACACTCAATTAATATTTGTTACAGGAAGGAAGGGAGGGAGGGAGAGGGATGAAGGGGCAGAGGAAGAGAGTCATCCTGCCACTCAACATTAAACTATTTTAGTAAAATCACAAGTATAAACAGTTAAAGGTAATTTTAAGGGGTAATGTACATATAAATATAAACTGAGCATATATGCTAAAGATTTTATTTAACTCATCAAATGAGGGAACAAATAAGATGTTATAAATGTACAAAAGGGAACTGAAAGAACCACACAGGTAGACCACTAAGAACACTGAAATGAATTTACCCAACAGATGCAAAACTGGTTAATGCCCACAAAGCAATAATCAACTGCATCTCCAGGGAGACACAATTTTCATTTCTATGGACAAGAATCATTTACTATCTGTATCATGCAACTTTTATAGAGTTGTAAAATAGCTAAAAGACAATGAAAGGCAGAGATAACTCAGAACATATATAAGACAGGAGACCCCAAAATCTGTTTTGTCCATTTTAGTCTTTCACAATTTTTCCTGAAAAACTATATATACACATATATATACAGCTATATAGTTATATATATACACACAGTGAACGAAAAATACTGCAAACCGTATCAGTAAACAAAGAATGCTGAAGCCATCAAGTTATCAGCGGCTGCCGCCACCCTCCATTGAAGACAAGCCTGCAGCCCAGCCTCTGCAGCCACTCACAATGGTGCACTCTGAGCGGACTCAGAATAAGAAAGGGCAGGACACTGGCCCTAGATAGCTAGGTGCTCCTCAGAGGAATGGATTCAGTGAGCCCAAATGTTTGCTTCCTCCCATACATAGAAAAGCGCTAAATTATTTAACTTGAGATGCCTGGTTTTCTTTAGTTAACAAGTAATCTTTTAATGTTCCAACTACCTGGTCTTTGCTGTAAAGCTCCTATATATCCTAGCTCCTCCCCTACCTCTTCAGAGGAGTCCCTCAGAGCGATCTGAGAGGCTGTCATCCTTGGCTTGAAGGGGTTCGAGTCCTCAGAAATGTCCGCCAAATAAAACATAACTCTCAACTTTTAGCTGTGCATTTATTTCAGTCGACAATATGTATACATACATATATATGAATATATCTAGAGAGAGAGAGAGATGAAGAGAGAGAGAAGATACAAGAGAAATCTCAGTTGTACAAAGTATCTCACAAGTTTGTCTCAATCAAAGGATAATAACATCTTGTTGATCATTACCATTAACTTGTTAGAAATCATTGGCTATCTGTGAAAAAAAAAGGCTTAAAGATATTGTATAAATTTTTTGCAAGGATGGAACAGTTTCAATGTACCATAAAATGGAATATTTTCTCTAAAAATTTGAACTTACAGAATTTAAGCAGCAAAGAATTCTAATACCAAAGCCAGAACCAGAACTCTTATAGCTGTCATTGCTAGACATCCATGGTCTCACTGTCACCTTGTGCTTGCTTTTACCATTGCCAAATTGACCTAATAGAGAGTTCATGTCTGCCTCTAGGTTTGCTGGTTGGAGCTTGCCATTCTTAACTTGTTTGTTTGTTTGTTTGTTTTGCTAGATTGATCTATCTTCTTTTTTTCTCACCATCTCTCTCCCTTTCTTCCTGCAGAGTTTACATGCTATACAGGTCTATATTTCTAAAACTAGAACTCAGTACAAACATATGAATCACACAGAAATGTGTTTTATAAGTGACTTCAGGAATGTATATCATCCATAGGTTTAATTATACCTGTGCCATTATCTTAGAATCTTATGTTAATGTCTAAGATTTAGAACAACTGAATTCTTAAAGTTCATTGCCACTGGCTTACATAAAGTTTCCCTTGTGGATGGTGCATTAATCTCCCTGTTCATAAATATTTCCTGTCCATCAGTGAATACTATATACTGTATGTGGTACATTACTTCATTCAAAACTACCCAGCAATTTATTGTCTAAGAATGATTAACAAACATCAGAAAATATATACCCTGAGTTCAGGAAATATTTGATAGAGTGAGGACCTGGTTAAATATGAAAAGGCATTCACCTACTTTGTGTGAATGCTTGTGGTATGATTCGTTTAGTCCTCACTCTTACTTGAGATGTCGGAATTGTGTAGCTGGTGGAGTATCTCAGGATGGTGAAAAGAACTTCTGTTCATCTGTAGCTTACTACTTACTTTAGAAACAGGCAAATCATGGCCAGCACATGTCAGCACAAGACTGAAAGTTATGTATGAGCGGCAATTTAGGGGCTGTTATAGCAGCTGCCAGAGTGCTGCTCACCTAGGATTTTGCTATGACAGTTTTGAAAAGACACTACCAAACTTCATGCCTGGAACCACATTAGGCTATTGGCAGTGAAGGGATTATTCTGTCCTAGAAAATAATAGGTGCACAATACAAAGATGCTTTTCTCTCTATTTCACCACAGTGCTCTCCTCAGCACAACAAAAGACTCCAGCTTTGTTGAAGTGTGTCCAGATCTTTGGAAGAAAGATACTTCAAGTGTTTTAACAATGCATAGTAAATGAAAACTATGGGCCTCTGAATAATTGAAAACTTGGATGATAAAGAATAATGGTTACTGTAATATTATTTTGATTACCATAAAATTTATATCCAGAATATATCCAAAAAGGATTTAAGATGCCTCAAAAGTCATTTAGCTAGCATAGGGCTGAATATAAATGCGATATGGTCTTCCTTTGATGAATCTATTTAGAAGAAAGAGTCATAAACTAACTAGATAAAGTACTAAGGGAAAGCAGAGAAGGAAGAGAATAATTTTGCTCAGAGATAATCCTGGAGGACTTCACACAATTAATCTGAATCTTGAAGGATGAATCCAAAGACAAAGAGGAAGAAAGGCTTTTCCAGATGTCTCCAAGTGAAGAGTATATTGAGGGAATTACAAGTAGTTAGTTGAATCAAGAACCAAGGGTTTCTGATGGCAGAAGGAAGAGCTGGATTTGGAATGCCCCAAATCCAAAGAGCATTATTATGAAGGGCATTAAATTCTATCTTACTTATTTTATACCTAAGCTATTAGTAATAGAGAGATACCAAGATTAGAAAACAGGAGAGTATCTAAAACTCATGGTAAGAAAGATTTCAGGAAGGAAGTCGATAGTGGTACCAAAGGCCACAGAGTGATCATAGGGGGAACTGCTGTATTTTACTGCTCAACATCTAAAGTGCTTTTTTAATTTTGGGGAAAATCCTACTTTATGTGAAGGGTAAAGTGCTATGTCTCCACTAGAGAAGGTAAAGATCAGCCAGGGTATACTGAGACAAATGACCCAGGTTCAGACAACTGGATATTGCACCCAGGACTTTCAGTCTCAAGTGAGGATGTAAATGTATAGTGACAGCTCAGAATTTATACTCAGTGGCTGCAGAAATGTCCAGTGTTCTCAAGCATTTAAGTGAAGTATGGTGTGGCCATGGGACCTGTTACTCAGTTTCCTTTGTTTCTTGTACACTGCCTAGCCCTCATTCTCTAGCATTCCTGTTGATTGTGTGAGCTACCCAAAATCCTTCTCATGACTTTCTTTTTGGTTTATCTCAGCATGAGACAATACCTAAGACTGCAAGTAGACTTTGGTTCTGATAACTGGAAAAGCATTCGTTTCCTTACTGGTATCAGTTTCAGTAGTGTGATGAGGCAGTAGCTGAACTCAACTGGAGTAAGGATTTAATAGTAAGTGAGGGCAATGGATGCCCACATATAGACCACTTTTTCAAGTAAACTGGCACTGAATGAAGAAGGGTAAATAGGAAAAACTGGAATTAAAGAAAGTCCCTTTGCCCCTCTTTTTCCCCCAATATAACGGATTAAGCGCCTTCATAGACTGAATGACACTCTGGTTAGAAAGATATAGATTTTAGAGGAGAGGCAATATTTGATTATGTAAAATCCCAAAGGAAGAGTTGGAGAATGAATGGGTAGAAGGCACTTGAGGAAAAGTTAGTCTTTAAAAAGTGGGAAGGATAGCTGAAGATAAAGAAAATTTAGCAGTTCAGTGAGAAGGACTTTGAGAGTTTTCACACCTGATAGCATCTATTTTATCTGTGAAGAACTGAGATAAAAGAGAAAGTGCATGTATCTCAATTAAGAAAGACGGTAAAACATTACGATAATTTAAGACCATGAAAAGATAATTACTTACGGAGGGTGTGAAGAAAATGTTTGTTAAATACCACTCAGATTGAAAAATCAACATGTGATACCAATCAAAAACATTTTACAAATGACTCAGCCATATTCTTTACAAAGCTATTTCTTAGGAAAATCTATGACCATAAATATTGAGCCAATCTAGTGAAGATATTTTTGCAGGAAGCTAAGATGGTGCAGTCTAAGTATAGAGACCTCTGGTCATCTAACTTTCTAAAAGATAGAACTTAAAATGAATAGATTAATGAATCATGTATAATGCATCATAATATTTTCTCTTCTCAAAATGTCTTCAATCTCACCACCCAGAAAATTCCTATCCATTCTTCAAGAGTCAGTGCAAGTGTGACCTTCTCCCTCTAGAGCCTTTCTCCATTCATAAGACAATATTCATCCTTTTTTCTCTAGTGTCTTTGCGGCACTGTATTCAAGAAATAATTGTAATAATTATCACATGATAGATCATTACTAAGTCTATCTTCCATGACATAGTCTGAATGCCCTGGAGATAGGAATGTTATTTTTTAATGGAACCCCAATATCTACAACAGCACCCAACACATAATAGGAGCTCGATAGGTGCCATTTGAGTGGGTTAATGGGTAGATGAAATTACATTAAATACCATTTACATTAGTCAGGTGATTAATAGGATCTGACTAGTTCAAGGCTATATCCTATGATAAGAATTTAGAGCCAAGATTCTCTGCACCTTGCAAAAGAAAGATCCATACTGGCCCAGTGGTTTTGTTCTTTGAAGTTTTGAAAGGTGCAATAGAGTATATTCCGTTAGTTCTGATTAAGGATATTAAAATGCTACAGTTTAAGTAAAGAATCTTATAATTGTGACTCTAACATCTTGGACAATAACTTTATATACCATGCAGAAACAGTACATATTCAACTCTTGCTATAATGACTCTTGCCTTATATTGTAAATAGACTTCCATACAATAGCAGATCTGAATTTCAGAATGGGAGGAGCTTGACAGCAGCACTCTGATGGGATGAGTTCATGTATGTGTGGTAAGTAGAGGACAAGTTCTAAGAGACTTGCCTGAAGCTGTGTCCACATTCTAAGCATACTGCTTTTATGCAGTTTGTATGTTTAATGCAGGGTGGTTTAAGGAAGATATTAAAAATTGGGGAGATTATTGCTACATCCCCATCCCAATGGTAAAAATAAACTGTTACCCTTTGGGGACCATTACTTCTTCCATAATTAAGATCTTGATTATACTGATATGCTAATATACCTAAGTGCATCTCATCTTTATGGACAATTATTTATTTTATCTTAAATCTTTTAGAACAAAAGGAAGAGTATGGAAAAGTATAAAAACATACTGACAAAAATATGCTTTCCCTATTACTGATACACACAACAGAGAGGTGGGTTGGGAATATTTCCATGTGTATCAGTAGCACCTTGTGCTTCTTTATATCCTACTTAATTAGAATTGCCTATTTACTTGTTAGCTTCTCCCACTAGGTTATAAGCATCTTGAGATAGAAACTATGACTTATTTACCTTCATCTCCTTCATGCCTAACACAATCCTTGACACTTAGTAAGCATTAGATAATTTTTTGAGTGAACACACATATATAAGGTAGATGCCCTTCATCAAGTAAAAAAAGGTCAACATTGATTTTTTTTGAAGAATATGTGCATTATGTGAAATGTACTTGGCCTTAATTTGAAGACTAAATTAATCATTATCTAACTCTGTATTCTCACGTTACTATTCCATTTTTTCACCCTTTACATCTTATTTAATCAGTGTCTGCCGTATGTAATCAAAATACAAAGAAATTCAAATGTTTTTTCCTTCCCTCTCTTGATAAAAATGCTACATAGTAATACAAAAATCATTACAAATAGCATGCATTTGAAAAATATTATGATTCATATTTAACTTCTAGATTTAGAACATCACAATTTATACTTACAAAACCCTATGTAGTTGTCGCGAATAGGTGGCTTCAGGATCCAAATAAGAATTTGAGGTCAAGGTCAGAAACATCACCCTGTGAAATTATGACCAACAAGAACAAACACAAAATGTAAGTGACTAGCCATGTGCCAAAGTGGCATATCCCATGAGGTGTTGATTCATCTCCACCTGGCACAGTGATGCTCAGGGAGCTGATACTATGAAAGCACTAAAATGGTATGGCATGGGCTATGACCGCTGTACATGCTATGCCAGGTGAACTTCTCTTGGAACTGTAATAAAGAAGCACTCAGGTTTGTATTTCATCTCTTCTGAGATCACTTAGTGTGCTAGGTTTCCAAAGAGCATAATCAGCCCCTGGCTGAACTGATAAGAGGACATTTCAAAAAACTACAAAGCTGAGGAATGCATTCAGGACCCACAGTGACCCACTGCCATCCAGACTCCTGTAAACTCAATCTAAATCTTTCCACAAACCTATTTCTTACCATCTTACCTTCAGTAGGTTAAAGAGTCACTGGATTTCTGGGTGAAGACAAAAGTGTCCCCTGAGAAAATAGCCAAGGCCCTGCTGAGACATGTGTGAGACACCACCATACACACCACCACCCCATTTGGCAAAGTGACAAAGGAACTGATTTCCTCCACTAAACTTGCTTATTGTAAGATTTAATGTTAATGGAAACTGTACTTCTGAGAACAGGGCAACCAAAAACCTTAACTGAATATTTCAGTAAATCCATGATAGTCATGGGGAAAATAAATAATTTCTGACATGTTAAACCCAGATCTATGAGTACAAAATGTAGCTTGTTACATTTCTTCAATATTTTTTTTGATCTGTGGACAGACTGTGACTGACTACAGTATGCAGCAATCACACTTCATAATTTTATCCTATGACTCATTCTCTCAACAAGATGGTTGCCTCCAGACAAATGAAATGATTTTGAATTCAAACAAACAGAAGCTTCACAGCTTCCAAGCAACACCACAGTATGCTGAGCATAAAGCAAACAAGTTCCTTTTCTAGGAGTCCTCGAATGAATGGAGGTTGCCTTTGAAAGGGCATCCTTAGAGGTACTGGAGAAATTGCATGGCCATCTGTTCCGGACAATGCAGAAGAAATTACTGCATGCAGACAGAGGGTCACACTACACAACTTCTGAGCTGGCTTCTAATCCTAAATCTGCCAAAAAATATTATGTAGATTACAATCAATAAAAGTGCCATTTAAAATTTCTCTTCTTCAAGATAAATATCCACATCAACTTAAAAGGAAACCAATTACATTGGTCAACCCAATTAAAAGGGGCAGAAAATTCAAAGTGCCTCAAACAAGATTCCCTTAAGAAGAGAGATGATGAGAATGTTCTTGACATGCAAAGATCTGTTTCCTAAAGAAGAAATGGCAGTTCTCCTCAGGAAACACTGGCATTGATGTTTCCTGCTCTTTAAAAATAACATAAATGTGTAGGAGTCTTTTTTCTTTATGAAACTAATGTTTTATTGTTAGGTCTCCTTGGAGAAATATAATTTTTTACAATTTTAACTGGCATCTGAAATGTATTTTTGTGGCTTAACAAGAGAAGCAACACTACCATCATGTGGCAAAAGACATTAAATTTATGTTTTAAAAAAGGAAAAGTTCCAGTCAGAGATGAAATTTAAATCCACAAACAAAAGTTCTAACCAAATGAATATTCACTCTTGTATCATTTGCATAGTATTCCTGTCTTTCATTAAATAATTTGCAACTTATCCAACTTCATGTAATTAAGGCAAAATTTATATGAAAAAGGAAAAGTGATTCTCATTTAAGTTAGAATGTTAATAGTGGCTTCCTGTTTCCTGGTGCATTGTCAGTTAAACAAAAGAAAAAATTTGAAAGTCCAGAAGAGCATCACTGATTTTACAGCAACAATGAATGCAGTCATAGATATATAAAGAACTCTAGAAAGATAAGCAAAGAACAAAAGCTAGATTTTTAAATATTACTTTATATTTTAGATATTTTCACATGAATTATCCTACTTGATCCTAACAACAACCCTCTGATGTCATTAATATCCTCATTTTACCCTTGAGGAAATTAAGATCCAAAAATAATTTACTCCCAATTAGTTCACTCAGCCTGAAGATGAGATCAGCTCACCTGTTACTTTGTCAAGATTCTCATGACAAACTAAGGAAAAATTGGCCCTTTTCTTCTGCAATCCTGCTAATACTTTGCACTAACTAATTTCTTACAGCTCTTACTGTGTTGTATTGTGATCATGTACTTTCTCCGTCAACTGGAAGTCGGAACTTGATGATATTTATTCAGTAAACATTATCAAAACTTTATCCACTCAGAACAAATGCCCTGGAGTGGCATTTCAAATACAGCTTTCTCTGCATCTGTGGTTCTCAAAGCTTGGATCCAGCAGCAGCAGCATCACCTGGGGGAATTGGTTAGCTATGCAAATATTGGCTCCCCATCGGGACCTATTAAGTCAGATAATGTGGGGATGGGGCCCAGCAATCTCTTTTAAAAAGCCCTTAGGTGATTCTGATGCACCTTCAAGCTCGAGAGCCGCTTTCTACCCAGATCACCAAGATGGTTACAGCTGTGTGCAGCGCAGAGCCACCTGCAGGATGGAGGCTCATTCCACCACCTGCTAGGAGCACAGACAGCTGACCTCTCTCAGCCGAGTCTTCTGAGAGCACCGCCTACAGTTTGTGTCCCCTCACCCGAGGTCACACTTGAAATCACCTCTTTCAGAAAGCCTTCCTTAAAAAATACGTTCTTCTCCATGCGGGTTGAGGGTCTGTGCTGCGTGCTCCTCCAGCACTTGCTTACTTCATCACAGCGCTGTGTTTGGCACATAAATGGCACTTGGCAATAAAGAATTACTTAGTGAATGTTACCTGTCATAATATATTTAAGCTGTCTATTGAAGTGTCTATTAATGATCTTCCTGTCTGGGCTGTAAGATCCTTGAAGGCAGGGACATACTTCATTTATTCGCTAATGTCCAGTTCCTGGCACCATCTGACTGATCAGTGCTGCGTAAATACTTACTGAATTAATAAACATTCTACATTCTGTAGATCCAAAGATAAATAAAACATGAACCTATCAATGAGGAGCTTACACTCTAGCTGAAAAAAGAAGTATGTAAATAGGTAGACCATGGTGCCACTTGCTATGTGTTATAAAAGAGCCATGAACACACTGCCTTGCACCAGACATAATCCTATCTCCTTTCCATTTATCTCAACCCTGCTTGTCTTTCACAGCTCAACCAAAGAAAAGTCTCTCCCTGCCCTGAATTCCTACAGTGGGTGCTTTCTGCTTCACACACTTGGCCCAGACAACATGTGTATTGTTTAGCAATGTTTAATGTATATGCCCTGCTTACCAACAGAAAATACAAATTTAGGTCAGGAAAAAAAACTTGTATCTCCAGTGCCTATCCCAACAACTCAACAATTGTCACACAGTTTTCAATTTAGTAAACATTGTTTATGGAGAGAAGGAAGAAATCACCCTGCCTCGGGTTCTCTGTGAAGCATTCTGAACAGAGATTTGCATACAGAAGAACAACTGAGGAGTGTTGGCTCTGAAACACCTATCACAGGGCAATGCAGCTGCAGCACGGGACTCAGCACATCCTAAAAGGTGCTGTGGAGCCAGCACAGCCCATCAGTGTGGCTCCACACTGAAATCTGAGACCTGATGTCCCTCAACTACTGGATGCAGGCTGTCCCCACAAAGGGGCGTAACCTTGGGCAAGCAACTCCTTTCTGCAAAGGGTAATTCCTAGAGAGGGACTAACTGGGAATCATCATCAGACAGTACTCAGAACAGCTGGGGGAAGGAGAGTTTTATCCCCCAGAGATGACCTGGGCAGTGCACCACTGCATCTCTACAGTACTAATCAGCTTTTACTTGTGGAACTAATTATATATGTGGAGAGACATATTCTCTGTTATTTGTACTTTGCTTACACTTGATGTACTGAAGCCATATCTCCACTAAACAAATTTTGAAAACCAATTTATATCAATAATTTAAATAGTAACCACATATTTTACTCAATAAATTCCTTTAAGAAATGTAATCTGCTCTTATGGCTGAGTCTCCAATTACCTTCCTTTAAACAACAAACACTCAGATTCAAAGATCACAAGCTGAGCTTTGCATGGTATGCTTAACTTGATCTAAAACAACAGAAAAGATATAAATTCTTTATTATCTCATATCTTACAGTTATTGCTTTCTTTATACTGAAAGTTTCTTAAGATTTCTGAATTACTGTCATTCCTTCATAAAAATCCAGGTTGCAGAATCTGGTTGGGACATATGACCTGGGACTTATGTATAAATAATTCAATTATGCCACAGGTCATTAGATCGAGGCCATTTCTTATGTGGAGACTTAACTGTCACAAGGTGAATTTTTTAAGTTTCTGTCATTTGGTTTTAATTTTTGAAATTTGATGTGTTTCTCAAAATGACATGTTCTTTTAATTTTGCATAGCTTATAGTTATTAAAGTCACAGTTATTATGCTACTTAGTCTCCTTTTGTTTTATGATCTTTAATTCCTTCAGCCCTATCTTCCAGTCCTCTATAATGGCCCTCTTTGGGGCCATTATTCAATTTATTTAACTCATCCATTTTATTTTTAATATCAAATATCTAATTCTCCATTTAAAGAAGTTTTTCTGGACTTTTTCAAATATGACTGATAATTTTTATAGTTTCTTATTTTTGTAAGTTCAAAAATATTTGTTTTATTTATATTTGAAGAATATTTGGGAAGATATATGTAAGTCTAGAATCACAATATTCCAGAATTGTACGTTATGGTGAAATCTGTGGCCAGCTTGATATATTTTGTCCTTGAATAACTTAATCTCTTTGCTTGTAAGCACAAAATATTTTGTCTTCATATCACTGGTATATATTAAATGTGAAAGAAAATATAAAAGACTTTTTCCTCCATTAAAATTTTGTAAGATAATTGAATATTGTAAGCAAAAATTATATTGACATCTTATAGGGATTATGACCCATGTAGAAGTAAAATATATAACAAAAACCTATGACAAAAAAAGGATAGGAGGGGAAATGGAAATATACTGTTGTAGAAGTTTTTACACTATTTATGAAATGGTCTAATATTAATTAAAGGAGAACTGTGATAAATTAAAGAAGCATATTTTAAACTCTAGAACAGCTAAAAAAAAGTATAGCTAATAAGGTTCTAATGAAGACAAAATGGAATATTTATTAAAATACACAATTAAAGACAGAAAATGAGGGAAAAGGGCAAATAGCAGATACCATAAGAAGGAAATAAAAAGCAGACAGCAGACTTAAATCCAAATATATTAAAAATTACACTAAATACAAAGAGTCTAAAACATGACAATGCATCTCTAGAATGCAGAGATTAACAGAGTGATCCTAATAGGGATTTTTCTGTGACAATTTCTCTTGGGATATGGTATGACCTTTTTAAATAATTGATTCAAATCTTTTCATTTTAAAACATTTCTTGAAGTTTATTCTTCAATCTTTTCAGTTCTGTTCTTCAGTCAAAATAATTATGGGTAATTGGAATCTCCTTTGTGTCTCTTTCATGACTATAAATTTTTCTCCATCCTGTATTATTTTCCTATGGCTGTTGTAACAAATTATCACAAACTTAGTAGTTTAAAACAAAACATACTATTCTCTTACAGTTCAAGAGGTTAGATTTCTGAAGAGGGTTTCACTGGGTCAAAATCAAGGTGTGGGTATGGTTGTGGTCCCACTGGAAGTTTTGGAGACAACTTGTTTTCTTGTCTTTTCCAGCTTCTAGACCTACATTCTTTGCATTCTTTGGGCCATAGCACCTTCTTCTGTCTTGAAAGTCAACAATGTATCTTTAAATCTATCTCTGCCTTGTCATTACATCACCTCCTTTTCTGTCTCTGTAGTCAAATCTCTCTCTGTCTTCTTCTCATAAGGACACTTGTGATTATATTTAGGGACCATCAAGATAATTTCCTCATCTCAAGATCCTTCATCACATTTGCAAAGTCACTTTTGTCATATAGGGAATATTCACAGGTGCCAGGGATTAGGATATGGATATCTTTGGGGCTGTCATTCAATTTACCACAAATCCTTTTTAATTACTTGTTCATTTCCAATTCATTTGTCTTGCTTCTCCCACTTTTACCGTGTTTTCAACAGTTAATATTCTCTTTTGTTATAATTCATATGTGATCTTCATTTCAGGGATCATTTTATATTTCTCATTGATTTCTTCTTAAGATCTGAGTTGATGGATTTTTTAAAATTGTTATATAATATTTGAAACCTTTAAAAAACAAGATGATTATTTTTAAATACGTCTGAAAACTTTTCCTCATCCTATCAAAAGTAGGAGCCTATTTCCATTCCTTTGAAATGTGGGTTACATTTCTTGATTCATTTATACAAATAGAACATGACAGAAAAAATAATATATGGCTTTTGAGGCTAGGTCATAAAAAGGATTGTTGCTTTTGCCTTGTGGTCTTTGAATCACTCAGCATGAGGGAAGCCAAGCACCATGCTGTGAGGATATTCAAGCAGCCTGTAAGGAAGCTCACATGAGGAGAAACTAAGGCCTCCCACCAACAACCAGCATCCATTTTCCAGCCATTTGAGGGTGTTACCTTGAAACCAGATTTTCTAGCCCCATTTAAGCCTTTCGAAAGCTTCTGCAGAAGCTTAAATAAGCTTCCCACTCCTCTTATTTAAAAGGGATTGTTGATATTTCCCTTTAGGTTGTGATACCAATTTTGGAAAACAGTAACTTGTTGATTTTTTTTTTCCTTTTTTTAATTTCCTTGCTCTCCAAAAGCCCAGCTTTTAGACCTGTTATATGAGACATGCACTAAGGAGTATGTTAGTTTTTCATATTTTTAAGATTCTTAAAGTTTTATCAAAGTATTAAGGCAAAGCATTAAAAGTAGCAATCCTGAATCACTACATTCCCTATTTTCCATTTGCCCCATCCATTCACCAACTACTAATCATTTATTCACAGACCTTTGCTTTCTCATTATTTCACTGACTTCCGCTGAAGGCCATTATAAAGAACAATAAGTGGAGAAACACTGTTGCACTTCTTTTAAAGTTGCTCTGATTTGATTTTCTATTATGCTACTTATAGCTCTTAACCCCAAAGTCCTTTAATGATAGATTTACCTTAGGATTCAAGGCAAGGAAAGAAATATGGTTTTATGGTGAACCCATACAAAATTTCTTACTAGTAAATGAGAATTTCCTGGTTCAGAGTTTATAACAATGGGATCAATGTGCATATATTTAGTGTCAATATTACATTTGTTCCAAGGAGAAAGGAAGGCTTAGTGGTAGCTATAATAGGGAAAAAATGATGGAAGAATTGAGTCTTCACAGGAGAAAAAATAATAAAAGATTCCTTCTAACTAAAGTTGTTTTCTAAGCAGACCAACCTAAATGTCCATCAACAGATGACTGGATAAAGAACATGTGATGTATATGTGTGTATACACAATGGAATATTATTCAGCTATTAAAAAGAACAAAATAATACCATTTGCAGTAAATGAATCTAGATTATCATATTAAGTGAAGTTAAGTCAGACAGAGAAAGACAAATATCATATGATATCACTTACATATGAAATTTTTAAAAATAATACAAATCTTATTTACAAAACAAAAATAGGCTCACAGACATAGAAAATAAACTATGGTCACCAAAGGGGAAAGGGCAGGGGAGGGATAAATTGAGAGTTGGGGATTAACAGATACATATTACTATATATATAAAATGGATAAACAACAAGGACCTACTATATAGCACAGGGAACTATGTTCAATTTCTTGTAATCTCATATAATGGAAAAGAATCTGAAAAAAAAAATATATATATATATATATACGTATATGTATAACTGTATACCTGAAACTAACATTGTAAATCAACTACACTTCAATAAAAAACAAAATTAAAATAATTAATTAATTAATTTGTTTTCCAGAAAAATGTTACTAACAATAACGTATGCCCTTTCTCAACACTTTTTGTAGTAAGGACAATATGAAACTTTAGTTTCAAATCTATGTATCATATTCTTGATCTTCCTACCCACTTTGAGATTCTCAAATAAGAATGCACAACAGTAGTCCTAGCATTTAAGCTTTAAGTCTTTTCACTTCATGTCTTTTAATCTTGTAGCCTATTTTGGAAGAGAGAGGCTGGAAAGAGAAAAGAAAATAGGTATTACAAAGATGTGCACAAGCCAAACTCAGAAGAACCAGTGTCTTAGGGGTTGATAATACTTCCATGTTACAAACAGCCATTTTATGTTAGTAAACATACAAAAATACCTTTTTACTGTTGAACTGTCTTTTAATTTATATTTTTCTACTTTTATATACTTTGTAAGTTCTAAAAACATAAAGAGTACATATTTTATACATTTTATTTCAGTTCCACTTAGGTAACATTACAAGGCAGATCATTTAAGTCTACCTTATGAATCTATGAATATATTTTTCCTTTCCCCTAAAATATTGATATTGGTCATTGTTTTTCTCTCTTTACCCTGGCTGCTAAAATCTCAAAAGAGCTAAGTTTTGTGATCAATTGTTATTCCATCACCAACAGTTCTCTATACAGTTTTCTTCTTACTTCCTTATTTATGTCTGTTTCTTTGTCTTTGGTAAATTGTTTTGACCTCATCATATTTGTTTTGTATAAGATTCCTAAAATGAATTTTACACAAAGTAAAAGTCATCAATAAAGTGTATACTAAAGTCCTAGGCAAAAATGCTAGCCTCTATTTCCGTAACAATACTGTCAAATTTAACTTTCTGAGATGATGGAAATGTTCTATATGGTAGCCACTGTCCAACATGGTAGTCACTAGCCACAAATGGCTACTGAGCACTTGAAGTATGACTAGTGTGACTGAGGAATGAAATTTTTTCTTTCTTCTTTTTTTTTGTTTTTGTTTTAGGAACTGTGTTTTTAATTGTACATTACTTTTAATTTAAATTTAAATCACCATACATATCCAGTAGCTACAATACTGAATTGCACAGCTATAACTTATATTTATGTATTTCTTCCATAAGATGTAAACTTTATGTGGAATATTATATATTTTACATAATCAAGCACATCAAGACAACTTCAAAATAGTTTAAATAAATGGACTGAATGTTTACCACCTCCCACCCAAATTCATATGTTGAAATCCTAGCTACCAATATGATGATGGTATTACGAAGTGGGACCTTTAACAGAAGATTAGGTAATGACGGTTGAGCACTCATGAATGGGTTTAGTGACCTTATAATAAAAGACCCTAGAAAGCTCTCTTGTCCTTCTGCTATATGAGGACACAGAAAAAAAGAATGTCTATCAATCAAGAAGCAGACTCTTACCAAACACTGAATCTGCTAATTCCTTGATCTTGAATTTCCCAGCCTACAGAACTGTGAGACATTCTTGTTTCAGCCACTCAGTTTATGGTAATCTTTTAATGCAGCCTAAACAGACGAAGATACTCTTGTTTCTGTGAAAGACCACTAAACCATGGAACATGTTTAAATTATTTCTACACCTAATGCAAATTAATACACCACTATGAGTTCTTCATCTTTAAAGTCCAGATATAATGTGATAGTTCTATATCTCACAAAAGTATGTTTCAAGTTGATAACAATATTTTATTACTGTGTTGGAGCTTAGGAGAAGAGAAGTAATGTTCAGATGGTAACATTTTTACTGTGTTATGACCTCTCTTTTATGGTTTGAATAATGAGTTATTTAATTCCCATAATATTAAACAATTAAAATAAAACTTTTGGAGATGGTTAAATTAAATGGTTTAATGGCATAATGTTTAGAGTTAGGCAATTGAATAAAACTGTAGGGAGCATCTGTAATCAAGCTAGATTTAAGTAAAACATCTGATGCATATTTATGGAATAATAGCCTTGATGATAAACTAATTTGAGAAAAGCCAGTCCAGCTGTATATTCACTAGAAAGAAGGAAAATATTCTCCCTAAAACATAAAACAACACACAAGAGGCTATGTAGTAAAATATACATTAGATTAAGGGTACGTATAATTACTTTCAAAGGCAGTCTTAGCTCCATCAGTAAGCAAGTTCATTTCAGTTCCTTCCTTTATGTACTAGTGCTTCAGAAAAATAAAGAGGAACAATAGTGCCACATTTTGTCTTGCATATTTCACAAACACGTTGTAATTACAAGTATACTGATATGGATCAGGGAACAAGGTATACCGAACATTTCAGGCAATGCATTATTTCAATTTATTAGGACAAGAACTTCAGAACTTTTCAAAGCATACATATTGCAAAAGAACAGTATGTTATCATTAACAATAGTTATTTCTAAGCAGTCCCAACTTCTTTGTACTTACTGACTTTAACATGTACCTGTAAAATTCTTTTAACACCTTAGTGAATCCCTAAGATGTTTTTAGAATGCAGTTTTTAAAATGTTTACAAATCCATGGTGAAGTGTACAATATTCCTCACTCTGTTCTACAGAAGATTACAATGTGATATATCACAAAGAAGATGGGCTTTATGTGCCACACAAACCTGAGTTTGAAACTCAATAAATAATTTACCTTTTCACCCCTGTTTTCTCATTTATAGACTGGTATTATAAAACCTACCAGTATAGTTTAGAAAATTAAGTGGAAAACATACTTATTTAGCATCTGGGATGACATAGATGCTTAAAAATATCTTCATTATTATTAATTCCAAAGTCATTTATCAACTTGTTCTCCCTTACTTCCATTCTGTGTATGTTTCACCCTCTTTATATACCACAATCTGATCATATGATTCAATCACAAAAGATGATTGAAAATTCACGAAAAGTTTGAGGAGAATATTCAGTCACCTTCAAGTTCCTTTTAGGATTATAATCATGGCTTGGAAAACTACAGCTCATGGGCCAAACTCAACCTGCAGTCAGTTCTGTACGGCCCATGAGCTAAGTTACAAAGTAGGAGGAGAAAGAAGACAAGGAGCAAAAGAAAAGGAGGAGGAAGAAGAGGAAGAAAATGGGAAGCAGGAGGAGAATATGTGACAGACTATATGTGGCCCATAACGCTTAAAATATTTACTCTCTGGCCCTTAAATGAAAAATCTGTCAACTTCTTGACTATATTCCAAAGCTTTTATGATTGAAGGCCTCTTCTTATTGTGTACTATTGTGTAGTTACAGCATAATTAGCTGTAAGAAAGTAATAAATAAAAACCTAGACTTGGAAATAATGATTCTTTTTAACAATAAAGAAACCAAAGGAAGATTAAAGGTATAACAAATCTGTGATTATTTTTAGATATTAGTAAAAATAATTAAGTTACCTAGAGTCTGAGTTAAAGTTAAATTTATTTGAAATGTTGCTTAAATTACTGGAGGGCTTCCAGTTTTGCAACCAAAAAGGCTCAATGTATCATACATTATTTGAAATTACGATAGTGAGAGTTAAAGATGCTTGATTAAAATGACTGCACTGTAATATTAGTAGCTATTTATTGAGCTGTTATTTTAGAGCTTTGGGGGAAATACAATTTATATTTTAAGCAGGCAATAAAAACTCCAGCATGAAAGTCAAATTTCCATCTACCTTTTCTCCAGCAGAAATTTAACTTTCTTGCCAAACCCAGTTTATTTTCATATATCCAGGCATATAGAAATGAGCAAAAGACTTAGTGAAAGTACAAAAGAATCAAACTGTGGGCAAGAAATTTAATAAAAATTAGAAATGCAACCCATTAATATTAGTGGTCTTCAATCTTGAGTCCTGATGTTCACTGTGATAATGTGAGTCCCTGTCCTGACTGACTCATCTCACACAAGTGTGAGTCCTCTTCAGCCCTGTTTGTTCCATAAGATTCTGTCAGCATGGCCGAAATGCATCCAAATTGACTCAATCAAGTCTTTCTCCTAAAACTGGGTTTCTTGATTCATTAATCAATCTCTATTAACCCCTTGAGCTCTTGTGGAGCTAAAGAAGGGTCACTTTTCAGTCATATGTAGAGAGAAGAAAAAAAAAACTCTTAATAAGGAAAAAGTCAGAAGATTCACAGAATAAATCCAGGGCAGACCACGTCAGCCTGTATCTAGAAAGAGTCTATGGCCCGATGGCTTGTGTTTCTGTTTCCCATACTTCATGAGGTCCAGAGGACCTAACTCTTCCCCAGTTGTGTGAAATACTATGGATCCATATGTATTACATATAAATTTGCTCTATAGCACTAATCCCTAGAGTTTCTAATTAGTAGGCCTATGAATCTGTATATCTAAAATGTTTACAGGTGATTCTGACATACGGAAAGGAAACCACACTTTGAGAATTACCCCTTTAAGGTCCTACGTACAAAAGTCTTGGGTTGGAGTGATGGGATGGGGTGATTGAGTTATGGGATAGAGTGGCTACATACATAGTTCAGCAAACTGGGGAAAAAAAACTAGGGTCTTCAGTCATAGATGATATCCCTGTGCTATCAAATTGTCCAATCACCCCAGAACCCTTTTATAGACTAGTGTTTCTACCTGCTCTGTGATAACTTTAGACTCAAGGAACTATTAGTAAGTATCTCAAGCCAGGACTTCTAGTGCCGCAATATACTTAGCCTAATGGAAGAACCATCACTTCCAAGAACTATGGGTATGAAGTGAAGATGCTAGTTCCTACCATTCCCAACAACCTCTATCACCTGTGACACCTAAACTCAAGGACTCTAACACTGTCTCTCCCATGGTGGAATACTTCCATTGGAATCCTTCTGTTACAAAACAATCAACTTGCATCACATTGATGAGCCTAGGTTTCCAAAAACAAAGGTTCTGTTTGATATACTGTAAAGGCAAGAGGCTAAGTTTCTAGAGGAGGAAGGAAAAGTCTCTGAATGTAGAATGCAGACAGTTAGCTTTAGGCAGGTAGTAGAGGAGAAATATAATAAATTTGTACAGAGAAGCTTCATAAACTACAGGTCTTGAAAGTGTTTCCTCTAAGATCAGGAACAAGACAAGAATTCCCACTCTCGCCACTTTAATTCAACGTAGTTTTGGGAGTTCTTGCCACAGCAATCAGAGAAGAAAAAGAAATAAAAGCAATTAAATTGAAAACAAAGAAATAAACTGTTACTATTTGCATAAGAAATGATATTATATATAGAAAATCCTAAAGACCACCAAAAAATAGAATTAATAAATTCAGTAAAGTTGCAGGATACAAAATTAAGATAAAAAATCTGTTGCATTTCTATACACAAATTATATATATATATATATATATGTATATATATATATATATACACACACACGCACACACACACTCACATACACACACATACACACATATCAGAAAGAGAAATTAAGGAAACAATCCCATTTACCATCGTATCAAAAAGAATAAAATACCTAGGAATAAACCTACCAGAGATAAAGGATCTGTATTTGGAAAAATATAAGACATTGATAAAAGAAACTGAAGATGACACAAACAGATGGAAAGCTATATACCATGTTCACAGATTGAAAGAATTAATATTGTTAAAGTAACCATGCTACCCAAGACAATCTACAGATTCAATGCAATATCTATCAAAATACTAGTGGGATTTTTCACAGAACTGGAACAAATAATTTTAAAATGTGAATGGAAATACAAAAGACCCTGAACAGCCAAAACCATCTTGAGAAAGAAAAACAGAGCAGAAAGTATCATGATTCTTGAATGCAGACTGTACTACAAAGCTATAGTAATTAAAACAGCATGGTATTGGTCCAAAACCAGATATATAGATAAGTGGAAGAGAATATAGTGCACAGAAATAAACTCACATACTTAAGATCAATTACTCTATGACAAGGGAGACAAGAATATACAATGGAGAAAAGACAGTATCTTCAACACGTGGTGCTGGGAAAACTGGACAGCTACACATAAAATAATGAAATTAGGACATTCTCTAAAACCCATATACAAAAATAAACTGAAAATGGATTAAAGACCTAAATATAAGACCAGATATTCTAAAACGCCTAGAGGAAAACAGAGGCAGAAGACTCTTTGACATAAATTGCAGAAAAAAATTTTTGGATCCTTCTCCTAAAGTAAAGGAAATAAAAGCACAAGTGAACAAATGGGACCTAATTAAATTTAAAAGTTTTTGCACAGCAAAGGAAGACATCAACAAAATGAAGAGTTAACCTACTAAATGGGAGAAAATATTGGCAAATGATATGTCAGCTGAAAAAAAAAGCACAACCTAAAAGTTGAGAGGTATGTTTTATTTGACAGACTTCCTGATGATTCGAGCCCAGGACACAGCATCTCAGATCGCTCTAAGAGATTTTTTTCCAAAGTGGCAAGGTAGAAGCCAGGGTATATGAGTTTTTGCAACAAAGATCAGGTAGTCAGAACATCAAAAGATTCCTGTTAAAGAAAAGCAGATATCTCAAGTTAAGGAATTTAGCACTTTTCTATGTATGGGAAGATGCAAAATCTGGGCTCATTGAAATCATCCCTTTGATATGCATCTAGCTATCTAGGGGGCCAGAATCCTGTTCTTTCCCATTTTGAATACCCTCATGGTGCACCATTGGGGGTGGGGGCAGAGGCTTGGCTGCCTGCTTGTCTCCATCCTGAGTTCCCCCCAGCTTACCATCAGAGGTGGTGATAGTGGTTGATGACTTGATGGCTGCAGCATCCTTTGTTTACTGATATGGTAGGCAATATTTCTGATTCACAGATATGACTAAATAAGGGATTAATTTCCAACATATATAAACAGCTCATACAATTCAACATCAGGAAAAAAAAAACAGACAAACCAAACAATCCAATTTAAAAATGGGCAGAAGAAATGAATAGACATTTTTCCAAAGAGGAAAGGCAGATGGCCAACAGGTACATGAAAAGATGCTCAACATCATTAAATGTCAGGGAAATGCAAATCAAAACCACAATAAGCTATTACCTCACACCTCTCAGAATGACTATTAACAAAAAGAACACAAATAACAAATATTAGCGAGGATGTGGAGAAAAGTGAACCCTTGCATACTGTTGATAGGAATGTAAATTGGTGCAGCCACTGTGGAAAACAGCATGGAAGTTTCCAAAACAGAACTACTATATGACCCAGCAATTCCACTCCTGGGTATATATACCCCGACCCCCCCAAAAAACATTAATTTGAAAAGACACACATTCCTCAATATTCATAGCAGCATTATTTACAATTGCCAAGATATGGAAGCAACCTAAGTGTCCGTCAACAAATGAACACAGATGTGATATTTATCTACAATGGAATACTACTCAGCCGTAAAAAGAACAAAATTTTGCCATTTGCAGCAACATAGATGGACCTGGAGGGCACTATGCTAAGTGAAATAAGTCAGACAGAGAAAGACAAGTACTGTATGATAGCACCTATATGTGGAATCTAAAAAATACAACAAACTAGTGAATATAACAAAAAAGAAGCAGACTCAGATATAGAGAAAACAATGGTTACCAGTGGTGAGGGGAGACACTGCAGGGATGGGGGAGTGGGAGGTACAAACTACTGGGTATAAGATAGGCTACACGGATGTATTGTACAACATGGGGGAAACAGCCAATATTTTGTAATAAATGTAAGTGGAAAGTAACCTTTAAAAATTGTATTAAATTTTTAAAATAAAATAAATTACTTCCATTTCAAAATGAAAAAAATAAATAAATAAGTAAAGTATAGTGTCTTTCTCTTAGTCTTAAAGAGAAAATCTACCCACAGTTCCTTAAAGTGAGAACTTCAGAATATCAGGTTACCTTCACATCAAAACCAATTCCTGAAGATGTTCACTCATTCAACAAATACTTGCTGAGCACACACACTTCACACACATATACCTCAGCAGAGGGTCTAGGCTCTAGGGGGCCTTAATCTTATAAAATATGAGAGAAAAGGGGCCCCTTTAGGAAAAATAATATAAAATTATAAATACAAAACCATCTAGGGAAGTATTTATTTGGAATAATAAAATAAATCAAAACAAATTACAAATTTTATTAAGTTGTACTAAAAATTCAGAAAATTGCATATTTCTATCAATTAACTTCTTTTACTAAATTAACTTTGAGCTTCACAATTTGTCATTAATAACAAGATGTAAAATTTTAGGATTGTTGTCATATTTGAGAAAATCTCTATCAAGGAGATTGTTCTGACTAGGCTTAATGAGTATCCATTTCTCTGCCTACATTTTACTCATCTAATACTTGAAAGAATTTTCCGCAAATTAGCTTCTGGCTCTGAACATTTCTAAATTTGTTCTCTCCCCACATACTTAAATGTTGAGGCTGAAGGGCAAATTCATGTTATAAACAACTGCCTATGATGCACTGTTATATCTCAACCCTGATTAAGTCAACACAGAGGACTAAAGTAATATTCTGAGAAAAATCTCTGCATCAACATAGCTAGCAATGATTACTTCTATTTGTGTTTTTAACAAAGATATGTAGTGATTTGTTCATATCAAGTCATCAAGCAAATGTAAGTCAAGATGGCTAATGGTTTATCTCTCAGGTAAATCTACTTAGAAACCCAGTAATACTCCCAAAATTTGTAACGAATTATAAAACATGTCATTCAGTACTTTACATCAAATTTTATTAATATTTATATGACAGACTGAATCTAGATTTAAATTTTATCTTGGATACTTTGCTTGGAAATTAGGTTTCAAAAAGGAAAATTTTAAAGCTAGGAAAATAATCTGGCATTATAAAGTGAGTATAAAACTCTTACAAAATCACTTAAGTGCAAAGGGGACCATTTCAATGTGATTTGGAAAAGAATGAACAAAAATTAAAATATTTCTTGAATTGTCCTTTTAATAATTCTGAGTAGATGTGAGATCATTTCATAGTCATTATATTACAGCAGAAGTCTCTGTAGAAATACAGTAAAGTTTTAAATTTATTCCCACAGTTCTCATTAAGTAATTATTTAACTAATAAATAGAAAGTGAAACCAATGCATAAATGTATTGCAATCCACACAATAAACACAATGGTATCAAAGGGACCAATTTAGGAACTTTAGGTGTTATAAAGTATTAAGATGACATTAGCAATTTCCCTGGGTGCCTAATTCCAGGATTGTGTCCTCTCTATCTATAGTGTGCCATAGAGTTTAGGATCAGGTTTTCTATGAATTATGTTTGGCTTTTCATTCATTCAACAAATATTTATTAAATCCTATTATTTTGCAGATGCTATGTTAAACACTAGAGATAAAAAATCAGAAGAGGAGAATAATGGTCCCAGATCTCTGGTACTGACAATTTTTAGTCAAGTATAACAGTGGTCCATATGAGATTTTGTCCTGTTTTCTAGGAATTGCAGCAAAGACTCAAAATTATACACAAAACATGCAAAGTTCCTGCATTCTAAGCTCAGAGATCACTAGCAGTCAGGGTGAGACATTTATCTTCAAGGCCTAATAAGAGGCAAGAATCCAAGAATCTTCTCTTCCATACCCAATGCTCATCATCTCCAACAGTCAAAGAGCATAGAAGACTGATGATAGGAAAGTGAACTGCCTTTTCAGAAGCAATGTCCAAGATGAAAGTCTATTTTCTTCCTTTCTCAACACAGGTCTATGGGAATGTTTCTCCTTCCAAAATCCACTGGAAATGGAGAGCTTTATGAGAATCACTTACCCAATAGTAGGATTTCTACCACAAAAGGAGAAAAGCATTTTGTCCCTCAGTTGTACACTGGGTAATCAGCAGACTCACTAATCTGCCCCTGGGTCACCATGAGCTGGGGGAAGAGAAAGAAGATGAGGCTAAAAGAGAGAGATGCAGTGAAACTGCACCTACTGTTAGGGTTGAGGCAAGTGAAGATTCCAGAAGGTAGTTGAGTTTGAGCTATCTTGAAAGAAGTTCTCCCAAGGGAACCTCAGCAGTTGTGGGACAAGTCAGGGACTAGGGGTGCAGGGAGTGGAAAACACCAAGTCAGAGCTGGATCTCCCATACCTGGGAATTAGCATGAAATCTGAACAGGGACCTCCTGCATACCATGACAGAAATGACCAATGTGAGCCAGATACCTCTCATCAGTTCACAAGTAACTGCTCTTACTCCTAGTTTCTTAAGAGGAAGTTTACCTTTCTCCTCTCCTTCCTCTCCACCAGAACCTAACAGAGAAGCTAGCTTCTAGAAGGAGGCAGATGGGGAAACTGCTCCAAACTGCTGAAGACACAGATGGTCCTAAGCTATGCTTTGAGAAGAGAAAGCTTTGAATAGAGTTTAAGACAGAAGTCTTAAAATATACAAGACTGAATGCTGAATTTTGAAATAGGACTGTTCTAATAACTGAAAAGCACCTGGACTATTAAAAAGTCTATTCACAATTCCATTATGCAAAGTGAAAGGGCTTGCTCTCCCCAGCCTTTGGCCCAAGTCTTGAGCAAAGCTATCAGCAACAAAAACAGGTTTAAGCAGACGTTTTGTTGAAAGCCTGAATCCCCGACAAGATATCTGAACTGAAGGTACAGAGTTGGAACCTCTCAGCACTTTAAAACAATAGCACCAATAAATAATACTAACAAAAATATGTTATTAACAATAACAACATTTATTGCCTTCTTACTACCTGCCAGGCACCATACTGAAAATTCTACATGAGCTATATAATTTAATCCTTAGGATATCCTAATGTATCTAAGGTACATTTTCGTGCCTATTTTATACAGAAGAAAAATGAAAACTTAGGTGATTTATGGAACTTGCCCCAGTTCCCCAACTGGTAACAACAGAACAGGTATCTAAAGAAAAATAATTCTGACTCCAGTGTCCACTTGCTTAAATGAATTTATTAAACTGCCTTCTAAACATTTTTAACAGTATGAAAGTAGATGTTATCATTTAGAGACACATGACATAAGAAGGAAAGAGAACTCTGAAATCCTTTAAAAAGCTAGAAAAATGAATAAAAATAAGAGGTTAATTTAGATATTCTGTAAAATGAGGACAGTGAGATAATTACAGAAATATGGAAGTTTTTTTCCCCCTCCCAACCAGTGTTGAAAGCCAATTTTGGATAGAGAGCATGCATTTATAACAGCACTGATTTTGCTGGTGGTTGACATGTCTTCACAGGTAAAATGCTTGTTTTCTTTAAGAAATAACATTTCATCTACCAGTTCCATTATCTATTTCTTGATAGCAGCACAGAATAAAGTATATGATTAGCAACTTGTTATATATGTATACCTATATGGAAAAGCTACAATTCGTGGATGAGTATGTATACCATTTTCTTAGAAGTATATTTCATGGATCACATTCTTTTAACATAATTCATTTCATGGGTTACAGAACATCCTGTATTTCCAGTAAGATGCAAGAAACTGAACTAAGACTGTCAAGGTCCATTTCATAGGTAAACATCCAAAGCTACTGCATTCATGATCCCTCTTGTCTTATATAGTCATACCTCATTTCATTGGCATTGCTCAGGAATGTGGTACACAACATAAATCAATCTTCCAGATAGCTGAAACTTACTGTGGTACAAACTGACTCTATTTTTATGAATCTGATAGAAACCTTCTAAAATATATACTTCCAGTCCTTCTTACAGAAGGCATATTATATAAAATTTATCCTTTTCTTGACGGCGTAGAATCATCCTTATCCACATCAGTGTCTGTGCTGAACTATAATATGGCAGTGCCCTGAGGAGCTATCCAAGTAGTTTTCCTTTAGACGAAGACCACTTTGGAGTTGGCATATTTATTTTGAATAAAACAAAGCACAACAAATAACACCATGAGCCCTGGATCCAGTATGGATTAAAATCGTGGGTCTCCCATTTAAGAGCTGGGTTATTCTTTAGGTAGGTTAATAACTACTTATGAGCCTTAGATTTTGTATTAGCACAATAGAGGTAAAATAAGAGCTAATGCTGAGTTTGTACTAAGCGCTGGCCACCGTGCTATGGTCTTAACTCTATACTGAGAAGCAGTATAGTGCAGGCATTAAAAACACAGATTATAGCTCTGTGACCTTCAGCAAATTACTTAACCTCTCTATGCCTTAGTTTCCTCATTGGTAAAAATAAGACCATAAAAATACCTTCTTTATGGAGTTATTGTGAAAGTTAATGTATTCAAAATACTGAGAGGAATGCCTGGATCCTAGTAAACATTGAGTAAGTGATGGTGATGATGATGATGATGATGATGATGATGATGATGATGATGATGATGATGATGATGATGATTGAATCCTCAGAGCAATCCTAAGAGTTACTGAAGTCCTTATTTTGGAGATGAGGAAACTAAGATTTAGAGACTTTTTTAGACTTGACAAAGTCATATCACTAGTAAGGAAGTGCTGGTGCCAGGCGCAAGGGTGTAACCACTAAACAGCCACTGTGTGCACACACACCCACCCATGCTGTTCACATCACTGGTGCTGACCTAGGAGTTATGCAGGGCGCAATCTGCACAGCAATGTGAAGCAGCCTTACCACCAAGGCTAACACTCTATTTCATGCAGCATTTTTTGAAAATCAAGTATGAAGGCACCCAGCATAATTTCTTGCACATACCTTTTCAATAAATGATAAGTGCTTGTCACCTCTCCAGGCTTCAGTTTCTTTTAGCTCTTTCAGCTGCATCCAATCTAGTACACTCTGAACCTAAAGAGAAGTGAGATAACTTGTCAATTCAGTATTTAATTCTATGCCACTTGCTGGCCTGAAAAACATACTCTTACCTCCTACTAGGAAAGGTTCATGGACTTTTGGACAGATATTTTCTTCTGGGTGTTGTAAGCAGTTTCTAAAATAGTCCCCAATGATTCTCACCCCTTGCCATTTATGCCTTTGCATAATCTCTTTCCCTTGAGTATAGACTCAACCTAGACACTTGCTTCTAACACAGTAGGATTCCAATTCAAATTGATTCCAATTCAAAAGTGATGAATGTCACTTCCGAGATTAAATTATAAAAACTATGACTCCTATGTTGCTTGCACCCCCTCTCTTGTTCTCTCTTCCGCTTACTCTGATGAAGCCAGTTGGCATGCTGTGGGCTGCCCTACAGAGAGGCCCACCCAGTGAGAAACTGACGACGGCCTCCAGACAATTGCAGCAAAGAATTAAAGTCCTCAGTCTAACACTTCACAAGGAACTGAATCCTGCCAACCACCACCTGAGTGTGCCTGGAAACAGACCCACCCTGATAAGCTTCGTGACAACTTCAGCCCAATTTTTATTCCAGCCTTGTTAGGGACCCTGACTCAGAGGACCACTAAGCCAGCTCTTGACCCACAGAAACTTTCAGGTTGTTTTAAGCCATTTAGTTCTGGGATAATTTGTTATATAACAATAGAAAAGTAGTATAAATCCCTGACAAAACTTGCCACATGGTATTGTCATTATCTGACTCCTTTTTTGCCTTTGATTAAATGAACTCTTCAGTACAGATTATAACACAGAAACAAATCTGCATCTATGGCCTCCTTCAAGAAAGAACTAACTCACTTTCTTTAAGAAACTTTTTCTAATTCCAACTTCATCACCAATCTCCTTGCCACTAGAGTTTTTCTGTCCTTCTTGTGTGGTTTATTTTATAATGTGCTTATTTAGAGTTATAATAATTTTCACTCAAGTTAAAGGTATAAAAGTAGAAAAAGTTTTACGGTATGTATCAAAGTGAAGTTTCACCTTCCCATTAGTACCAAACCAAACTAAATGCATGCCCACAAGTAATTTGTTGGCCTCTCCAATAACCTGATTAAATGTTTTACAACTAGGAAATCCCACAACACCATCCCTCACAACCAGAAACAATTGGCCAACACTTTCAGAATCATATTTTTCAGGATGCACAATAGCATATTTTCTAGAAAGTTGGAATTTTCTTATGGGGAACCAAAACGTCCTGGTTTCAGGAAAAAATCCCGCAAGAGACAAAGCCTTCATGAGAATGAAGGAAGGAAGAAAGAAAAGAAAAGAAAAGAAAGAAAGAAATAAAGAAAAGAAAGAAAAAGAAAGAAAAAAGAAAAGAAAGAAAGAAAAGAAAGAAAGAAAGAAGAAATAAAGAAAAGAAAGGAGAAGAGAGAGAAAAGAGAAAGACTCCCCTCCCCCCCTTCCACTTTATTCCTTATGCCTTCCGTGGTCTTCTTTTCTTTCTCCTTCCTTTATTCCTTCCGTCCTGCCTGTCGTCCTTCCTGCCCTTCCTTCCTTCCTTCCTTCCCTCCCCCCTTCCCTTCCCTTCCGCCCTTCCCTTCCCTCCCTTCCGCTTACCCCCTGCCTGAAAGAAGAAGAGGAATGGAAAAAAATGTCCCCACTCTGGCCATAAGAAGCCCAGGTCTCTATTCAACTTTACTTAACACCTGATTAGAGCTGGGCCACGGTACAGCCTTCCAAACATACAAGTCTACCCCGCCTGGAACTCCAGGCCGCCTGTTAGTACATCATGCTGGACACTTCTGAATGTCATCCACAGATACCCAGTGAGGTAAACTTTGCCGGTGAGAGAGCCAACATCAACAAGTATTTTTCATCTGCTGCTGTGACAGGATCTCTTGTCACTACCATTTTCTCCAAAACTCTTCTCTCTGTATCTGGGGAGTTCCTCTATATCAGGCAAGGTAAAATGAATTACAAGCACTTCCCAGCTTAAGTAAAACTTAGTTGACTGTGATATGTCATCTCTACTCTTTCTTATGGTTTTAATCTCACTTCATTGTCCCAGATTCACTTTTCCCTGCTTTTTGGTGACTGGTGTAGTGGGGAGAAAGGTGAAGATGAGACGTTGATATATAGCTCAACTTCTCCACGAAGGACCCTACCTCAACAAACACTACAGAGATGCTAAATCACTAGGTTGTTGGTATTGCAGTCCTTCAACTGTAATCATAGCGCTGTATCTTTGAGTTACTTCTCTGGCATGAAGGCCTCTGCCAGTGCTTTCCAAGTCATCAACCTTCCAGTGTAGGCACTCTTATCCCAGGGTACACCAGTCATCTCTCACGATTATTGCAGCTTCTACACAGTATAATATTCAAGACTCTCAAAAACTGTGTCTTTCACAAGTCACAAAGCTATTCCTAGAGAAAACAGCTCATTCCAACTAAGTTTAAGTCTCTTTCACGTGCACCTACAGCACACCGGGCATGCCCTTATTAAAGTACCTGTCATGGCACTGTATTGAAGTTATTCCAGTTTTCCCACTTGAAGACAAGTACCAGATCTTAGCATTCTTTTTTAGGGCTATACATCTGTCTTTTGAATTGAACTAAGTGAGACCAATGTCCTGGGAAGTTGTAAATCTCTGGGTTATCCTTGCTATATTTCATATGATCAAGATAGAAAATGCTCCTAAAAGCTTTGTAATGAAAATTTTAAGCAATTTTCAAACAGAAAACATGTCCTAGGATACTAAATTTATACATGTAAAAATCATTTCTTATTCTTTAGTTTTGTCATCATTAAGATTTTCAAAAATGTGTAATTTTCTTAGTATCAGTGTATATTTAGATTCTAATTCTTTGGCTTAACTCAATGTTGCTTGCAACTACCATAACAAGATTCTCTCACCAAAATAGAAAAATCTAATATTTCCCATTTATAAAACAAGTATGATAGTAGTACAAAATTGAATTATAAAAGATTGTGAGCACTTGGATAAGCAGTGATTAGGAAGCAGAAATGTATCATTTTCTATATTAATTATGATTTAAAGAGATAATAAAGTTTTGAGACTAAGTAACTGAGTAATTGTATAACAGACTAGAAATTGCTTTAAGTGAAAAGCTAGTCATCTCGTTTTTTTTAGTCTATTAATCATAGAGTACTCTTACTTATTGCTTTATATTAATAGAAGGTATCGCAGCAATAAAAACAACATAAATTCAGCTCTGTGTAGTGATTCCCGACAGCCCCTTGATTTCAGAGTAGACAGACCTCCTCAGATTATATGGTCTAAAAACTGGCCATGCTTATAGGGACCAAGTGCTATCCAAGTGTATTTCTCCCTCCAACACTGCTGCAAACCACCCACCCAACCACAAATACACATAAAGAATCTCTAGAGGTACAACTTCTATTTTATTTCACGTAAGAGTAAACCTAGCTCTCTCTGAAGAGACAAAGCTCAGTATTGCAGCATGCCATGTTCCCTGACTCAGCCCACAACATTTACTGAATAGCCATAAAATGTCAGCCAACTCCTTCATTGAGTCTGAAGTCCAAAAAGCATATCCCAACACTCAAGCTCATCACATCCTTAAGACTGTGGCCATTCAAGCACGACCTAAGTAACATTGGTTACTCTCCTCTAAGCACTCCACTTAGTATAAGCCCATCGACTTACACATTTTATAATAACCAGGTTCTCTACTGGAGTATTTAGGTCCCCATGTGCTCTCACTCTCCCAGAGGTCTGGAGTTCACCTGCAAATGCCCTAGGAATAAATCATCTTGACCTCTCAAGACCTTCTTGTCCATGAGGACAGAAATATTCATTGCCACCATTATCTTCAAGTCATGCTCTTTTTCTCCTGAAAGCTCTAGACTCTACAATCTATTTGCCTTTCATTTTATTCAGTCATCCATCGTGTCCGGCCAAACAAGATTATTTGTTTTTCTCTTACATGCTGTAGGAAAATATTGAGAAACCAACTTGAAGGAATAAACTCAGAAATGAAACTTCCAGTGATAACAGGAGAAAAGAAAGCAAAAGATATCTGAGAACAAACTACTAGAAACATTAAATTAGCATATCCTATACTCGAAAGTCATGGTGATTTTTCTAGAAAACTGAGGATAAAGTGAATCTAACAAAAACAGAATGGACATTCCACATGGACATTTCACAATTGAAATTTCTTACCTATTATCATAAGGGATAAGAAAAAATAGAAGAGCTCCGGAAATAAAACTGGAAGACAAGCAAATAGATACATGAATCCACTGTCAGATGAGAAAACAGTAAAGAAAAGCTGCTGACAGATTCCAAAAAGAAGCATTATAATAAGTTTGGTTTATGAGGATGTATACATATAAAATTATTTATTAGTAATTGGTAATTATTCATAATAACATTTGTTTATATCAATCATTGTTTTTACTCATTCGTATCTGATCAGGATTGTACATTAATTAGGTTCATGGAATCATATGGAGTAGAGAAAAAGTATGTAAACTTTTCTGTGCACTCATTCTTTAGAAGATACAAAAGAACATTGAATTGGAATAATAAAGCATCACTATATACAGGCTGCAGGTGTCAGGAGATCTTGTGCAGAGTTACTCACAAGTCAGAGCTTCAATCATATCTTAACTTGGCTGATTTATTCTTGGGCTTGAGTGTTATCCTAGGCCTTCTTTGAGGTAGATGTTCCTCTTATGCAGCCCTATAAAGTCTTATACTTCTCCTATTACAATACCTATTAAACTTTATATTATTGGCTTGTATTTCCTGCTAGATTTTAAGTAACTCTGAGCAAAACTATGTTTTATTAACTAATATAGCAATATCTAGCAAAGTCCCAGAACACAGTAGGCAGTCAATAAATATTTACCGAAGCAATGTATGAAAGCTTTGATAGGAATGATTACTTACCAGAGAGTCAAGAATATGTAGTCTAAAAAACAATTTTGTCATTTCCTGACAGGTACTCCTGGAGAATCTTAAGAAAGGGTTAATGTTAACATTAAGGCTATGATTAAAAGTATTATGGTCCTAGGAAATGAACGCCTATTAGAAGCTTAAGCTTCTAGGAAGTAGGCATCCAACCTGATTATATTCTCACAATGGTGACAGGAGAAGGCAGATAAACTAGACACATTCCTGCCCTAGTCTGATTCTTAGAGTCCAGTAGTTCATCTTACAGTGTTCATGACACCATGTTTCCTATATTTAGAATTCCTTGTAATGACTAAAGTCCAATAAGACAAAAGTCTCTGATGTACAGTTAAGATGGAACAATATTAAATGTTCATGAGCTTTAAAGTACCAACTACAGCACAATTCCCTTACAATTGCTTGTAACTGTAAGTTATATTTTTTGTAAAGGAACAACCCAGAAATACATTAGAGTTTTGATACATATAAACACTTTATCCTCCTCCCATCCTTTATAGTTAACATGTGTTCTGAGTACTGGTTTTCTAGTTACAGATACATTCATTCGCTATAACATTAAAGAATAATCCTTACTCCTATGCTCACTTATACAAGAATTTCTTTTATTTTTCAAGTTATAAGGATGAATCTATTATTTTAAGGAAAAGGGAAGCAAGTATAGTAACAAACAAAATGTCATTTATTGTGTCTTAAATTTTTAAAGAACAGATGCTATTGAAATGGTTGGGACTATCTGATTGATAGGATATTTTGTACTATGGAGGTTGGTTTTACACAGTTTAACATTTTACTGTTTCTTCAGAAATGCTGAAGTCTTTGTTTCATTTTAAATTATTAGAACACATTAAGATCTACAAACAACAATGTGCACTTTAACAGTATTCAGACAGAAGAGACACATAAAACATAATTTTTTAAAAAATCAATAATATATTAAACCTGTAACAAATACTCTGTGGAGTAAACAATAATGTGAAGAATATTATTTCCTTCAAAATAACAAAGGTCAATTAGTTTAATATCTAGAAGACTTTTACAAGAGAGGAATTAAATTTCCCCTAATAAAAGAAAACAGATTATTTCCAAAAAATATTTCATTGAAAATTCCTAAATTGAGAAGCTATGATAACCTCTCATCCATAATTAACCAACCAATTATTTATTAATGATTCACAACTGCACCAAATGCAGCTATAAAACCTGCACAGAATAGGGCAGCTATTTGAGAATTCTAGACTTAAACTGTAGCAAGCAGATTGGGAAAGAAAAAACAGAACTGAAAGTACCACTAAACTGGCAGTGAGTTTTAATTTTTATTTTACTTTGGCATCCCCTGACCTGGACTCAATTTAGCCTGAAATTCAGAAATAGAATTTGGTCAAGAACAGAGAGTGCCAAGAGAATTCCTGCAGTTCTAGCTCACAGAGCAAGAAAGGGATCCCCTAGTACCAGAGAGGGAGCAAGAGCTTCATTTCCTTCCTTCTTCTCCATTCTTTCATGCCGCAGCCCCAAGCAATCCAATGGTGGCACAGTGACCACACAGGTGGCAATGGGAGGTATGGAAACCTAAAACTCTAAGTGAGGGGAACTTTCATCTTCTGTAGATGAGCTGTGGTCCAAAGAGGGTAAGGCAACTCCTCCCCACCCACCTCTGTCTTCCTGCTGCTTTGCACCAAATGTGGATAGAGCTGGAGAAGTAAAGACAGACACATTTCTGGCCAGATGACCAAAAAGGGGAACCCCAGGAAACAGGTAAGCACAGGAAATATTGTAGATTAGGGATTGTGCGAAAGTGACACCATAAATTTTTATGAACTCTGATGCTTAATCCCAGCTGCATATGTGTGTATTTGACCTTAAACGTCATACCAACAACTCTGAGAAATGAATTAGGATTTACACCACTGCCCAGATAGTGGTGCACACACAAAAAGGATCCTTTGCACTATAGAAGTTTTGAAAACAGCACGACATTGAAACCACAACATGCAGAAAGCTGGTTCTAATTTGGAGTCTGCATCCAACTTGGCCAATTACCAGCTAAAACAAAATACCAATATTTTTCATAAGATTTAAACAAGACTCAGAGTCTCATAACATAATATTCAAAATGTCCAGGATATAATGCAAAATTACTTGGTATATGATTAACCAGAAGACTCTCAACTCATACAGTGAAAAAAAAAACAATAAATGCCCATGCTGAAATGGCAGATTTTATAATTATCTGACAAATGCTTAAAGCAGCAATTATAAAAAATATTCCAAAAAGTAAGGTCAAATAATCTTGAAATAAATGGAATAGTAGAAAATCTGGAAATAAAACAGGATTTATAAAGAACTACCAAATGGAAATTTTAGAACTAAAACTAAAATAACAAACTTAAAAACTTACTGAATGGGCTCCATAGCAGAAAGGAAATGACAAAGGGAAGATTAGTGAATTTGAAGATAGAAAAATAGAGATTATATAATCTGAAAAACAGGCAGGAAAATAATTTAAAAAATTAAATGGATTGCTTCTCAGCCCTTTGGCTAAGATCAAGCGTTCTTATCAGTTTGAAAAATTAAATAGAAACTCTCCCAGACTTCAGACAATACTATAGAGCTACAGTCATCAAGACAGCATGGTATTGGTACAAAAACAGACATATAGACCAATGGAACAGAATAGAGAGCCCAGAAATGAACCCACAAACATTTGGTCAACTAATCTTTGACAAAGGAGGCAAGAATACACAATGGAATAAAGACAGTCTCTTCAGCAAATGGTGTTGGGAAAGCTGGACAGCAGCATGTAAAGCAATGAAGCTAGAGCACTCCCTTACACCATACACAAAAATCAACTCAAAATGGATCAAAGACTTAAACATAAGCAAGATACAATAAACCTCCTAGAAGAAAATACAGGCAAAACTATCTGACATACATCTCAGAAATGTTCTCCTAGAACAGTCTACTCAAGCAATAGAAATAAAAGCAAGAATAAACAAATGGGACCTAATGAAACTTACAAGCTTCTGCACAGCAAAGGACACCATAAGTAAAACAAAAAGACAACCTAAAGAATGGGAGAAAATTTTTGTAAATGAAACTGACAAAGGCTTGATATCCAGAATATATAAGCAGCTCATACGACTTAGTAAGAAACAACCAAACAACCCAATCCAAAAATGGGCAAAAGACCTAAATAAGCAATTCTCCAAGGAAGACATACAAATGATTAATAGGCACATGAAAAAATGCTCAATATCACTAATTATCAGAGAAATGCAAATCAAAACTACAATGAGGTATCACCTCACACCAGTCAGAATGGCCATCATTCAAAAATCCACAAATGACAAATGCTGGAGAGGTTGTGGAGAAAGGGGAACCCTCCTACACTGCTGGTGGGAGTGTAGTTTGGTGCAGCCACTGTGGAAAACAGTATGGAGATTCCTCAAAAGACTAGGAATAGACTTACCATATGACCCAGGAATCCCGCTCTGGGCATGTATCCAGAAGGAACCCTACTTCAGGATGACACCTGCACCCCAATGTTCATAGCAGCACCATTTATAATAGCCAAGACATGGAGACAGCCTAAATGTCCATCAACGGATTACTGGATAAAGAAGTGGTATATTTATACAATGGAATACTACTCAGCCATAAAAATCGACAACATAATGCCATTTGCAGCAACATGGATGTTCCTGGAGAATGTCATTCTAAGTGAAGTAAGCCAGAAAGAGAAAGAAAAATACCATATGAGATCGCTCATACGTGGAATCTAAAAAAAAAAAAAAAAAAAAAAAAAAAAAAAAAAAAACACACACACACAAAGCATAAATACAAAACAGAAATAGACTCACAGACATAGAATACAAAGTTGTGGTTGTCAAGGGTGGGGAGGGTGGGAAGGGATAGACTAGGATTTCAAAACTGTAAAATAGATAAACAAGATTATACTATATAGCACAGGAAAATATATACAAGATCTTATGGTAGCTCACGGAGAAAAAAAGGTGACAATGAATATATATATGTTCATGTATAACTGAAAAACTGTGGTCTACACTGGAATTTGATACAACATTGTAAAATGATTATAAATCAATAAAAAAAAATGTTAAAAAAAAGAAAAGAAAAGAAAAATTAAATAGAAACTCAGGAGCCTGTGATACAAATTACAAAAGGTCTAATATTTGTATCATCTGAGTCCCACACAGAGTTGAGAAAGAGTATGTAATAAAGCATATACATGTATATGTGAATATATATATTTGAAGAAATAATGATTGAAAACTACCCAAATGTGGAGAGAAATGCATAAACCTAAAGTTCAAGAAATTCAGTGAACCCAAACAGCATAAACACAAACAAATTCATACCTAGACTCATCACAATCAAACTGCTGAAAATAATAGACAAAAAAATACCATGAAAGCTACCAGAGAAATAATAATGCAATACCTATAGGGAAATATTCATTCAAATGAACAGCTGTCTCTTGGAAGCCAGAAGGAAATGGAACAAGATTTATAAAATGCTGAAAGAAAATAATTTTTAACCCAGAATTCCATATCCAGAAAAAAAAATATATTTTAGAGATGTAAGTAAAACAGAGATTTTCTCAGATAAAGGCAAATAAACCAAGAGAATTTCTTGCTAGCATATTTGTTTCAAAAGAATTGTTAAAGGAACTTCTTCAGACAGGAGAGAAATAATACCCAAAAGATGTCTGCCCTATTGAGAATGAAAAACAGGAAACAGAAATGGTAAATATCTGGGTAAATATAATAGACTCTTCTTATTCTCTACAGTTCCTTTAAAATATGTTTGATATTTGAAAGCAAGAATTACAACACTCAATGAGTTTCAAATGTATATAGATAAAACAATAAGATAATTACAATATAACGGGGAGATAATAAAAAGTATACAGTGGAAAAGTAACTGGGTACTTATGAAGAATAAACTATAGAAAGACAAAATTAAAGGTAAAGATTCCAATTGCTTGTGACTGTCTACAGGACAGTAATTTCAAAAAGCAAGATTAATCAGGAATAGATTGGGGGATGATGTAATATGAAAACCTCACACAGCATATAGCATCCTCATGATCTGGACCCATGCTGACCTCTCTAGCTTCATCTCACTCTTCATTTCCTTGCTCTATATGCCCTAGTCATATAAAAATTACTTGTAATTCCCCAAATATTGCATACTTACATACCTTTATGACTCTGTATAAGCTACTCCTTCTCATGAGACTTTCTTCTTTCCTTTCTTCAACTGACTAACACCAATTTATTTGCTAACATTAGCTCAAGTGTTTCCTTCTTACACAGGCCTTCCCAAAGATAGGTTTCATGACGTTCCTATGCATTCCACATAGTTTATTATAGTAGTCATGGTACTTAGGGAAAGTATATTATCTGATTATTAAGTTAGGCATTTAATGCCCAATACAAGAATGTCAAACAATAGGAAAAAAACCTCTTACAGATACAAAATAAAAATTTTACATGGAGTAAACATTTATATACTCCTTCACTTCTCCCAGACTGATTTATGTTCTTCTAGTTTTTTTGACATATATGCATATGTATGTATTTATAATTCCAGAGACAAACTGAGTAACACTATATGAATTGTTTCGCAACTTCCTTTTCACTAATATGCCCTGGAGACCTAGCCCTGTCAGGACACACATATCTACTCCACAGCATGAATATGGCACATTCATATAACCTATTGCCCTTCTGATAAAAATTTAATTTACTTTGAATTTTTACACTGTTTAAAGAATGCTCAAGTGAACATCTTTGTGCATAAAAAATCATGTACACTTGTGAAGCTACATTTTTAAAGTCAAATTTCTAAGTCATAATGCATGCAGTTTCAATTTTGCTTGAATTCTGCTACACTTCGTCCCAAAAATTCATGCCAGTAATTTACTCAACAAATATTTATTGAACACCTACTGTAAGCCAGGCACCTATCACAAAAGGCACTAAGAATTTAGCAGCAGACAAAAACATTTGAAATCCCTTCTCTCATGGAGTTCACATTCTAGTGGATTAAAGCATATGATATACAAATAAACACATAGTATGTTGCTGCTGATGAGATGTAAGAAAAATAAACCAGGATAAGGGGACAAAGAGGGGTAGGATTTATGATCATTCCAAAATAGCATCCTTTTACCATGCTCTGCCTCACATGCAATATTATCAATCATCTAATGTGCAAAAGCTAAAATACACTTAATTATCAATTCTCTCATTATTAGTGAATGCATATCTTTCATATGTTAACAGACAATGCAACTGAAATTTTACCTGATTATTTCACTCAAGAGATCATAAGCTCCTTGCAACCAATAACTTTATTTTTTACCCCTGGATCCTAGTCTAGAACCTGGCATAAAGTCAGCTTAATGAATGAAAATGTAAGCAGTAATTTGTATATAAACATATTTGAAATGTATATAATGTTAATCATATGTCATTAAATGCCTATATATATATGTTTATTGTCAATTATACACACATTGATCTTAATATTTGGTTTAAAATTGCTAACAAATGTTATTAAATTAGTAATATAACAAAATTACAAAGCAGTAAAAATACTTTGGAAAATAACGAGTCCTTGTAAATACATAACAAGAATAACTGGAAAATAAATGAACAAGGATATAGATCAAGATGATGGAATAGAAGGATGTGGAGCTTACTTCCTCCCACAAATACAGCAAAAATATATCTGCATGTGAAACAATTCTCACAGAATACCTACTGAATGCTGGCAGGTCTCATACAATCAAAGTTGCAAGAAAGATCAACACATGATGGGGTAGGATGAAAGAAGAGAAAAGGAATCCAGATGGGACCTGTGCCCCTAGGGGAGCTATGAAAGAGGAAAGGCTCCCTCACCCTGGGAACCCTCTTGACTGGCTGGGAGATTAGCCAGGACAGATAGGGACGTCAAAGGCTCAGAGGGCAGCAGTCAGCTTGCAGCAAGCAGAACAGAGAGAGACCAGCACAGGCGGTCCTGGCCACCTTGCTGCACTGCCAACCAAGGCAAGCATCTGCTGGTGTGGTTAGGTGGGTAGGAGGCTGGGTGCTGAAACTCAGACTTCAGCAAGACTCGGGGAGAGGATTGGGGTTGGCTGCATGGAGGCACTGTAGGTACTGGAGTGTGATCAGGGCTGCAACCTGGGTGTGCTCAGGACAGGTCCAACATAGAAGCCCCGTTGTTAGAACATGTGCAAAGGGAGGGACAGAGCCCTGCCACAGCAGCCTCATTCTCCACAGGCTCACAGCAGCCACGGTTATGCCTCTAAGAGCTCTGAGAGCTAGCAAGCTCCAGCAGGTTGACCACACGTGGAGGCAGGGCTGAAATATGAGCCAATACCCAGGGACCACACAACTTCAGAAATAGGGCTGAAATATGAGTATGTCCTGGTGGCTGTGTAACTTAAGTGGATTTACACTGCCACCAGCTTTGTAAACTCAGCACCTGAGAGACATCCAAGCAGATTACTGGTGTTACCATGGCTGGGATGAATTTTTGAAGCAGGCTCTGCAAAGTTTGCTGCTGAAAGCTTTGCAGGTGAGGCTCGGGTCTGGGTTGATTCCTCAGCTCCCATCGTAGGTCCAGGTATACAACTACTGCAGGTCCCGGTACCTGACTTCAGTGAATCTGCGGTGGTGGATTTGTGAGCACAGCACCTGAGGAACATCCAGGCTGACTGCATGCAATTCCCGTGGCTGATGCATGGCTGAGGGAAATGCCAACAATGGTGTACTCAGTGAGCACGCACATGGGTGATAGGCAAGTCCTCAGCGTGTACTTCCCCGTGGACAACTCCTGCAGAAGAATACTCAGTGGCCCCTCTCCCAGCAGGAGCACTCCAGTCCCACTTACCTTACACTACAGCTAAGAATCGGATCTGGGGACTTCTACTCAAACAACTGGGGAGCAAATCCTGCCCCAACAGGGCTGTGACAACCATAGAGCAAAAAAGGAGGCCCCACTCAAAATCCAATGCAGGCTCTGGTTACAATGCAAATCTCACCCCCTGTCAAGGGGATAACACAAACACACAAGGAGAAAAGACATGGCAGGCATTCATACTACAAACAGCCCTTGCACGAAAAATATTTCACTCATGTAGGCAACACAAGGATGCTCCCACATAAAAACAGCCCTTCAAGACCATAGTAGATAACTATTTCTTCTAAATATACAGAGTCAGAGAAATATAAGTAAAATGAAGCAGAGGAACCACTCCCAATTAAAAGAACAAGAGACATCCCCTGAACAAACGAACAATGAAACAGACCTCTCCAGTCTACCAGATCCCAAGTTTAAAAAGGAGTTAATAAAAATACTGAAGGAATTTTTTTAAAGGCTATCAACAGAAATGCAGATCACTGTAAAAAAGAATGAGAAAGTATAAAGAGGAGCCAATTAAAATTAGAAAACTCATTTGCCGAGATGAGAGGTGAACTAAAGGCAATAAATAGCAAACTAAATAATACAGAAGAACAAGAAAGTGATCTGGAAGACAGTAATCTGATTAAACAAAATTCTGATTAGGTAGTATACCTTAAATACACTTATATATTTTTTAATCTCAATTTCAATTTTATACACACAAATATGACACTTAAGATACAGGTATCACAGAGATTAGTTTAAATTCTAAAATGCAGCATTTCCATTTGAAAGCTATTAGTACTAGTTTTTAAGAAAATGTTCAATTCCTAATCTCTGAAGACTTCTAAAATCTGTTATGGTTTAGAAGAAATCAAGCCTAAATCAGTACACTTAGTGCTGCTAAACAGAAAACTCCAAGGACAGCCCACTGAAGAGCTAATATGCAATTATGTGAAAGCATTCACATAAACCTCGGGAAGAAAGGTGGAAAAGGATTCACACCACCTTTTTATTGTGTTCTCCTCTACATGAATGTGGTGTCTCAGAATCATCGTTCCTATTTTTATTATTATGGCTATTGTTAACAATTTGCAAATTCCTGCTTTTCTTTACAGTTTCCATTAATTCTCAGCTAAAAAGCCTTCCCTGTCTCCCCTGAACAGGCTTGTGTCCTTTCTCCTATGCTCTGAAGCTCTGTGAATACATCTCCATTATCACCATTCAATTCTTGTATTTTAATTGCTTATTTGCATGATCATTTCAGAAGTAGGTTTTTATCTCCTCAAGAAAGACATTCTATCATTTTGCCAAGTAACTCTCATAAAACCGCAGTTAAGATGCTGCTCAAGGCTGGGCATCCTAAGCCTTGACTAGGGCTGGAAGATCCACTCTATGGTAGCTCAGTCAGTCAGTGCTGGTTGTTAAACCTTCAAAGACTTTGGTTCCCCTCCACAGGGACCTCTCCAAATGCTTGCCTGAATGGCCCCAGGATATAGCAGCCGACTTCCCCCAGAGCAAAAGATCCAAGAGATAGCAAGACAGGAGCAGGAATTTCTTTTATGAGCTACTGTCAAGATTCACATTGTCATTTCTGCAGTATCCTATTGGTTGCACAGTCCTGCTTGGTTTGTGATGGGGTAACACAAGGACATAAATACCAGGAAGCATGAATCAGTAGGGGCTGTCTTGGAAGCTGGCTAATGCAATCTTGCATAGGAAAAGAAAATCACATAATTGAATTCTTCAAAGTCTTTTCAACTCCTAATGTTTCTTTCCTGTAAATTATTCTATCACACACAGACACGACACAGAAAAATATGGGCTACAGCAACCTAACTACAGGTCCCATCATCCTCCTCCTCCTCCCAAGCATCAGTAGATTTGGATAGTGTGCTTGAGACCGTGAGCTTTACTAGAAACTTTGGACAAATAAGTTAGGGATTTCCATCTACTGTGTACTAGGTAGGAAATTAAAGGTCTCAGGAAGTAAAACTCCCCAAGAAAGACAAAACATTACAGGTCACAGAAATAGTTGAGTTGTCAAACATGAGGAAGACCAGCACCTAATCGTGAGCAATCCTGATCATCTCCCCAGCGTAGTTATATGGCTTCTGTGCTACCTAGATAGAGCTCCGTAACATACTGGAATGATATAAAATCTTACTAAGGAGTTAAATGGCATCCTCCCTAAGAAATACAAACATCATTATACTCTTGAAAAATTCTATTTTATTGGAGATCTTTATGAGGCCTTCCCCAGACACACCTCTCCCCACCCCCAACACCCATGTCCTCTGCCTGTCTCCTGTTTATAAAATAGCTGTAGTCTCCCAGGAATTCCCTGAGTCACATAAGCCTGGCTCAAGAATTAATGATTGAAAGAATGGAATATGTAGTGACAAAAACATCAGTTGGGCCAGGGGAACTCGTATTAATTTAAATAGTAAATCAACCATATGTCAGTCACAGAATCTTTAGTTCCTCCCTGAAGGACACAGATAACAGTATCTGAAGCACATTCCTGAGTTGTTTTACAGATACTTAAACCCCAACCAAACAGAAGAAGTTAACTACTTGTTGACCACAAGTACATGGCTCCCAGGACAGCTGGAGCCTGAGGACTGATGATGTTAACCCCTCTGACACCACCCTGTTACTTCATCATCAACTAGAGAACTGAACACAAGCTGATTATGCACCCTGAACTCCCCTCCCTCACTTTGCCTTTATTTTTTAATTATTTCCAATTGTTTTAATTTATTTATTTTTGGTGGGGAAGGTCATTAGGTTTGTTTGTTTGTTTGTTTGTTTTTAATGGAGGTACTGGTGATTGAACACAGGACCTTCTACATGCTAAGCATGCACTCTACCGCTGAGCTATACTCCCCACACCACCTTACCTTTAAACATGTTTCCCTGAAACCATCAGAGGGTTTGGGATTTTTGAGCATTACCTGCCCACACTCCTTGTTTGGTGCCTACAATAAATGCTGCACTCTCCTTCACCACAATCCAGTGTCAAGTAGATTGATGTTGCTATGGGCAGGCAAGTTTGGCTTGGTGACATTTACATGGTGACAAAGACCTAAACAAACTAAAAAAAAATGTATACACACACACACACACACACACACATATAGAATCATGTGATCAAATTCTAAAGATGTAAGCTAGTCTCAGAAAGACTAAAATTGCACTCTCTAGCTCTCATTTCTGTTTATTTTTTGGCGTCAGTGCATCTTACCAGACCAGAAGTCTCCATTCAGTTGTAATTAAAGCCACCATTGGCTCCTGCCTCATATCTTCTCAGTTTAGTCACCAGAAAGAGAAGGCTCTTCCCTCTTGACTCAGTTTGAAAAAAATCTCAGAGGACTCTGCTTAACTCAGCTTGGTCATGTACCACCTCACTGAATCAGGGAAGCAGAATGCTACGACCCAGGTGGACATAGGGCTTATTCCTGAGAGCAAGGAAGATGGAAGAGTCCATTCAGAATGCATGCTATAGTGGGAGAAGTAGTGCTCCACATGACAAAGTATAATATTCCCAAAAGAAATGAGAGTCAACTACCAGACAAAACAATGAATAAATGTCAACTATACTTCCAACAATAAACTATAACATCTGTCTGCATACCTGAGGGACTGGGAAACAAATCACTGAAAGTAAAAAGTAATTTTAAAATATTTGCATGGAGTTATCCAGTCTTTATTGAACCTCATCTCAGTGACTGATGGTAAATTTTTTAGAAGTCTCTTATAAGAATATATTAATTAAGGAAAATTGATGCACACAATGAAAAAATCAGCAGTCCAAAGAAGAGGGTCATTTTGAGCACTTTATAGTGAGTTATGATAGGAGAATAAATGAAATTGGACCAGTGAATTTGAAGCTCAGTTGGAAGAATTCTCTCAGAACTTAAAAGAAAAAATAATAAAGTGAAAATTATAGAAGGAAGGACATTAGAAAAAATAAGAGCACTCCAGGAAATAAAACAATCAATAATACTAGTTTCAGAAGCAGGGAGGAAAACAGGCTGGAACAATGTAAAAGAAACAGAGAAAATTTTCTCAGACCAGACCAAATATTTGTCAAGATTCATGAAATCAGACTCATAGTAAACACAACATGGTGGAAGGGCTAAACTTCAAGAATAAATCAATCTTACAAACATGCAGAAAGATTTTATGAAAAGTTTCCCAGGAAGGAAAGATAATAGGATTTTATCACCCTTACACAAGCTTTCTTTTTAGTGACAAAGAAAAAACTCATCCTTTCACCAAATATTTATTAAATTCCTACCATGTGCTGTTTAGCAGCTGGAGATAGAGCAGTGAACAAACTAGACATAGTCTCTGACAGGGAACCTACATTCTAGTGGGAAAAAAATTAAACTGCATGGGCAGGGTGGAGAAAGCTTGCCAAGACAGATAATCTCTATCTAGGTAGGAAAAAAATTTTTCATCATATTTTACAAAAAAAAAAGTTTCATCATATTTTATGTTTCATCATGTTTAAGAGGTGTTACATTCATCTCACTTTATGATAGTCATTCTGTCAATCAGAATTAGGTTCAGCTCTAAGAGTAACTTAACAGGGGCCCTTAGTTCTTTCACATGTAAGTCCACAGGTAGACAGTCTGGGCATTCTAGCAGCTCAGCTTTATGAAATCTTTAGAGATTCAGGCTCCTCCATCCCTAAGAATGTACCCTGTACCACCCTGCCATGCCCCTGCTCCCCTCCACACACACAAATACCCTACCCCAAAACCGGGGAATTCAAGGAATCTGCATTTTAACAGGTATCCCAGGTAATCCTAATGCAGGTGGTTTATAACCCACCTGAGAAATCCTGATGTAGGAGAATGAAGAAAAAGATGATTAAGTTACTGCTAAAAACTTGATAAGGAGAAAAATAAAATTACTTCCAAGAATCAAACTATGAAATCAATGTATGGTTGCTAAGAGCAGGAATATGCAAAGTTACCTTAAAGAAAGCCAAACCACACACATTGGACAAAACCCTGACTTTTAGATATTTTCTTATCTAAAGAAATGGTCGTCGTGAAGATGGAGTCTTGAAGGTCTTCGCAAGATGTAACACCTACATCTTGTTGCAGGCCTTTTCAGAACTCCTCCAACCATTCTCTAATGAAAAGTCTAGATCTACTTGTTTTTATTACCCTTTAAAATGTTTCAAATGACGCTTTATAATTTAAATTAATTTCGTGCCATTAATAGTATCCCCTGTCAAGTTGTCTTAGAAACACAGGTAACATTAGGCTGTGACTACTCATACCAAAGGCTGTATAGGAGATAATTTTCAACAACGGAGCTGCGCAAAAATGCAAAATAAAATTTGGCTTCCACATTCTCATCTCTATTTCATTCTGAAGGGAAATAGGAACCAAAAGAGAAAAGAAAATCCTAGAACAATGTGTCATAAAACCAGATAAAAAATGGTTAACACTATTTCGTAACGTCTATCACTGTACTTCTTTTCCTTAACACAAGTGCAGCACTGAGCTGATTATTCCTGTCTACCAAGCACTTTCTAAAAATTCCTATCCACTGGTCCTGTTCAGAAAATATATGTACCTCAAACGAAATTATCCTAAATTCAATAGGTAAGGTAAACTCTGCACACCATTTTACCTCTCATCCCCAGAAAATTTTCTCTTAAATCTCTCGTTTTTACTAAGGCCTATCCTTTCAAATTACTGTTTAATCTCCAAATTAATTCTTCCACAGCTTCAAATCTCTCAGGTAACCTTTCAGTCTCTAAACTAAAGGACTCCTAAGCATCAAATTATTTCAGACTGATGATAGAGTGTTTTAATAAATAAATAACAAATAAGTAAAGTATGAAGACTGAGCTCTGCCAAAAGGATCTGAGATTTGGGGTAAGTCCTTCAGCGCTGGGAACTTAGATTTTTCTTTAATGCAGATTTCTAAAATCCCTCAAATGAACAGTTGGGATAACAAAGATTCTAGCTTAACAGGGTAGCAGATTTTCTTAAGGGAAGCAATTTGAAAACTTTTTCATCACCTGGCCCAAGCCCCTTGCTGTACTTAGTGAAATCTACTTATGCTCCATTTTACTGCCGAATCTGGGAGTGTGGGGTTTAACCCACATTTTAGCATTGGGGAGAATGGAATTATGGCCCCTGCTAAAATATACTAAGGTAAACAAGACTGCAACATATACTCAGGAAGCTTTTTAGAAGCAAAACCAGAGGTTTGCCAGGTGAAACCTCCGCCCCAGGGGCTGTTTTACATGCTAGCCACTGCTGGAGAAGAGGCTTGGGTTTGTTTGTTTTTTCTTTTCAAATTTCAAATTCTTGTAAGCCAAAGTTTGGGCTCCAAACAATCCAGTAGGACTGAACCGCCTCACCCGTTCTGTGTGTGGGAACATGACTCCGCCTCGCCAGCGACCGCAAGAGGGAGAAGCAGCTTCAGGGAAGCCAGGTGGAGCCGGGAGGCCGTCTCACTAGCCCGGGCCCCGGCGCGGAGGGGACGGTGCCAGCCACCGCGGGCCGTGCCACTGCCGGGAGCGTCTGCGCCGCGCTCGCGCCCGCCGCGGCCAGGGCCTGGCGGCCCGTCACGTGACCAGACGTCGCAGCCAATCAGCGCAGGCCTCTGCGGTATTCAAATCCGCCGCGGGGCCGACGGTTGTGTTGAGCTACGCCGCCGCGGCCTCGGACTGACTGTCGCCTTTCGCCGACATGCCCGGCACCCGGCGCTGACGGGTCTTCTGGCCGGGTGGGAGGAATGGAGAATCGGGGTGTGCCTCCCGGGCCTTATCGGGCCACCAGGCTGGTAAGACAGCGCGGAACGCCGAGACTGGGCAGCCGGGGTGATGGCCGCCACGACTTTTACGTGAGAACGTTCGCAGTTCTCCCTCGGGTGGAGGGACGGTTCCCAGAGCCGCTCGGTTCGCGGAAAAGGAGGGTGAGGGGATTTAACCCGTATCGCCGATCTTTGAGGAACTCGCCTGCCCCCCTCCTTTGAGAATCTGTCCCCCTGTTTTGCTCCGGGGGCCCGCTTCATAGGCCACTCCTGAAACTTTGTATAATATTCCGAGTTTAGGCTCTCCCTACGCCTGCCCCCATCAGGAGTCGAGAAGAATTTTGAATGAGTTCTTGGGCTTTAGGGTCAGACTGGGGGCAAGCCCGACTGTGACAGGGTCGCTTTGCCGGTCCTGTAGAATGTAATACAGGATGTTCGGACTGAATACCACCAGGTAACAGCTGACTATTTCATAACTAAACCCAGAATGTCCTAAGTACCCATCAGGAGCCACTTGGTGGTCACTGGGGTTGTACTTGTATATGGTGTCTTGTGTATTTGGATTTTCAATTTAAGAGGATACTATGCCACTGGTTATATGATATTAGGAGCATCATTCAGTGAGCCTCAGTTTACACACTAGTAAAACAGGGCTCATAAAACATGCCCAGTCTAAGAGATTTCCCAGGATATATACACTGTGAAAGTGCATAGTAGTCTGTAGAATAGGAATCAATTTATTCTCTAAATTGCAGCTCAACATAAATTTCTTGAATAAATATATCAAATGTGGAAGTGTGGGAAGAAAAGAATACAATTTTCAGCCCTTAAATTTTGCGTTGTAATATTGGGGCCACATAGGTTGGGTAAGTGGTAGCATAGCTAGTAGTAGCATGACTGGGATTACAAATCAGATTCCCTGACTTCTCATGTAGGATTTTTCCATTAAAAAGTGATATGTTTATTCTGCACCAACACCATCTTCATGTTCCACTCTTTGACCTGCCATGAAACTAAAAGTTTGGGTAATTTGAAGACAGTAAATGGAAAATGTATCTCTTAAAAATGTAGATATGTCACGGTGTCATAAAACAAACAATAGACTTAGAACTTAATTTACCCCATCTGTTCTATATTCACTAGTGATTTATTCCCTTAAGAGATACTATAGTAAACATGTAAGCTTTTATAATACTAAAGATAATTTACCAATAAAACTACGCCTGCCGTGAGTTGTTCAGCCTGCCTAGTTAACTAGTGCAGGTTCTAAAGTCAGTCCAACTTGAGTTTGAATGCCTGGATTTATCACTTAGCTGTGTGTCTTTGGTCAGATTATTAAATTTCTCTGTGCTTCATATTCCTTATCTGAAAATGGGATAGTAATGTTACCTATTCACAGAATTGTGAGGATTAAATTGAAATAATGTAAAGCATAGTGTCTGACACAAGTGCAACTAGCATATTATTAATATTGAGATTTTTTTAAAAAGCAAGAATAAATGCCTTCTTTATTGAGGACTAAAGGCAATTTCATTGCCATTCGCCAATATTCCTAGGTTTCCTAAATAAGCCAACCAGCCACTGAAGTGCTTTTAGTACAAAACTATTAGATAAAAATATTACAGCACTGGAATTTATAAAAAGAAATCAGTATGAAATATAAAATTTTCTCTAGCACAAATAAAATAAGTGATTTTTTTCATGAATTTTAATTATTTAATAAGATGTGAATGAGAGAATTTTCTTTGTCTGATTTGTTTCAAATCAGTAAGATTTCCTTTTTTTATGTATAATTTTCTTTTCTTTTGCAGTGGAATGAAGTTACCACATCTTTCAGAGCAGGAATGCCTCTAAGAAAACACAGGCAACACTTCAAAAAATATGGCAATTGTTTTACAGCAGGAGAAGCAGTGGACTGGCTTTATGACCTATTAAGAAATAATAGCAATTTTGGTCCTGAAGTTACAAGGCAACAGACTATCCAGCTACTGAGAAAATTCCTTAAGAATCATGTAATTGAAGATATCAAAGGCAAATGGGGATCAGAAAATCTTGATGACAACAGCCAGCTATTCAGGTACTAAACAAAGAAATAACTATAAAACTGAATTACTTAACGATGAAGTTTAACTTCACTTCTATTATACCTTTATTAAAACAGCAGCTTCTTCAGGAAAAATAATATTTTCTATAGGAAACTTAATTGCTCTTAGTCTAATGAAAACTATTTAGAAGTTAGTTAGAGGTAATCGCTGCACAATTCAAACTTTTTAAATGTTAAATTGTATATATAATAAAATAGGGAGTTGGGAGGAAAGAATGAGATATTATTACTTCTGCATATTGTGAAAGCTCTATAACATGTCAAAGACAAATCATTATTAATCTTTAGTGTCATAGATTTAAGAATTACAAGTTCTCAAAGTTTCTTACCTTAAGGTAACATATAATCTATATAATCTAAGAATACATGTGATGAGGTAAGTAATAGCAGACTTTATATAGTAACTAACAAAAGAAATATACCTCATGTTAAAAAGAATATTTATTAAGCATTTATCATGTGCCAGAAGCCCTGCTTTATGTTTTACATGTTTTATTTATTTAATCCCTAGAATAGCTAAGCATGGTAGATGTTAATTCCTTTTTACAGGTGAGGAAGCTGAGACCAGGCTTCAACAAATCTTGTTCCCTCAGTCTGAAATATGTTGTAACTTGAAACACTACACATTTATCAGTCTAGTAAATATAGTTTATGTCAGCTCTGTTGAAGCTGCTCTGGGGCCTTTCTGACTCCCTTAGGCCAGCAAATTGCTTTTTCGCTTATGTACCCAAAGTTCTTGGTTATATATCCCTTAAATTAGGTCTTTAGGTTCTAATACCCAAGCTTTTTTACTCTACAAAATTAATACTTTTCAAATGAAATGTCATAGAAATTGATTCCTGCCTGTATATCAAAGATGATTTATGTCATACAAGTAAACTGCAATAACAAATATGTGAATAGCTTATTTTGTGTAACACTCTACAGATCTTTCATCTCTCATCTAGTCATCAGTCACCTTTTGAGTTCCTTTGCTGCCGCTCATCCTTTAGCTCTTACTGTCTTCAAGGCCCTAGGTTTGTCTACACTTCACCTCTGTCCCTGGGCAATCTTGTATCACATCATGTCTTCACTTACTTATGACTTTCAAACCTCTAACTCAAATATCTCTTCTGAGTGTTTAGGCCCACTTTTTGCCTGTTAGACAGGCACTTCAAATATAGCATATGGAAAGTCTCTATCGTCTCTTAACCTGAATTTTGACATTTTATATCCATATCTGAATGAATGGCACTGTCTTCCCTGTAGTTGTTTTCATTTTTCCCCTTCTTTCCTTTAAATATGATATAGTTATCAAACCCATGTCTATTTACAGGCTCAGTATTCTCTGATCTATCTACTTATCTCTCCACTATGAATATTCTTTTTGTTAGACCATTACTCTCCCTTACCTGGAATTCTGTATAACTCTCCACTTCTAGTGTTTTACAGTTGTAACAAAACTATGAAGTGCTTAAAAATAAAGTTTACCAAAAATATGTAAGACGTTACTGGAGAAAATTATAAAATTGTATTGAGACTAATAAGTGGAGAAGGATATTCTGTTAATGAATGAGAAGACTTAGTGTCATAAATAAATCACTTCCCAAATTGGTGTATAAATTCAGTGCATTTTCATTCAAAACCCTAAATAATTTTTTATAGACTTTAACAGCAGATTCTGAAGTTCATTTGGAAAAGTAAAGGTCCAAGTCAATGGGCTTAATTTAATTTAAATTAAGACAATATTTATATATGGGAACTTAGTATAAGTTATATATAGATTAAATACCTAAATATAAAAATAGAACTTATGAGTGACCATAGGAAGATATTTTAAGGACAGTGGAATAAAAAGAAACTTCTGAGGACACTTGAAACTTATGCATAATTTTTTTTATTGACATATAGTTTATTTACAATATTGCGTTAGTTCTGGTATACAACAGAGTGATTTGGTTTTATTTATATACATATTAATTTAAAATTATTTTCCATTATAGGTTATTACAAGATATTGAATATAGTTCTTTGTGCTATACAGTAAATCCTTGTTGTTATGCATAAATTTAAAGTCTGTTAAAAGGACTATAGAGATATTGTTTATGTATATTTAGTAAAAGTACAAAAATATGAACAATAAGGAAATTAACTATCGGTTAATGATTTCAATTAGGAAGAGAGAAAGAAACTAGAATTAGCAAACAATTTCCTTCATTTAAAAAAAGATACTGAAATTTTGTTGATGGTTATATACGTGAATGTTTTATATTGTTTTCTGTACTTTTTTTTATCTTTGTAATATTTTATATTAAATTGAAGGGTGGAAAACCAAAAGCAGCAACAGAGACCAAGTTCTGGAAACTGAGCAATCACAAGGGCAGAAAATATATACAATTTAGCTAGCACATGAAAGAAATTTAGAAAATGAAACACTCTAGAACCAATTTGTAAGTGATACCTCTCCAACAGAATTGATCCTAATAATAACCCTAAATTATCCAGAAATAAAGTTAAAATATATACAGTACACTGAAAAAGAAGCGGGAAACTATTAAAATGTTTTTTAAAGGCTTAATAGGAAAATCAATTTATGTAGAATCTTTCATTTCTTGATTATATAAATACAGTTTTTTAGGTGATTTTTGAGATAAATGAGCAGTATAAGTTTATGATCTCATATTATTTATTGCATATTATTCTTAAACCAGATTTCCTGCAAATTCTCCACTTAAAACTCTTCCACGAAGACATCCAGAATTGAGAAAAAACAGCATAGAGAACTTTTCCAAAGATAAAGATAGTATTTTTAAATTACGAAACTTATCTCGTAGAACTCCTAAAAAGCATGGATTACATTTCTCTCAGGTAAAACATCATTTCCATTTCTACTAATCACTTGTTTAATTACCATGTTGTTAATAATAGAATCAATAAATGATTCTTAATATTTGAAGCCAATACTGGAAATCTCTTAATCTACATTATGTTCTAAAAATGTACGTGTAGATTTGTTTGGAACTCATAGAAACAATAATAAAAACGGTAGTGAGACATACTTGAAATAGCATTTGTGTAATTTAAGCATGTTTTGTTTTAAGTTAATTTGAGGGTGGTGGGGGCAGCTGAAAAACAAAACTATTACTATAAATTACATTATTTTTTCAAGTGACACATACCTTCACAAGGGACAGATACTAATTCAATTACTAAATACAGGAAGTGGTATCAGTTCAGTATTTCCTTAATTTGAGCATAGCGTATTAAACCAAAATAATTCTTTTTTCAGGAAAATACAGAGAAAACTGACTGTGAAATAATCAATGAAGATCAAGAAAATTCAGTTGATAATAGAGAAATAAGCCAGAAAGATGTTGAAGAAGTTTGGAGATATGTTATCTTGATCTAGTAAGCTAAAACTAAATTATAACCAATTTACTGAGGTTTAAAATGTTAATATTTTCATTAAGATATGTAAGTGAAAACAAACAGATTAATTCTCAAAGCTTAGAATTTAACCTGTAGATGTGTTTCTTAAATACTATTGCTATAGTTCTAGTACAACAGAAGTAGAATGTTTTCAGTATGATTTGATTTTAATTTGAATCAGAATTATAGCTATTATTTGGGGTCTATATTGGAATCCTTCTAAGGCTATTAAGATAAATATAGTTTAAAGTGAATAATAAGTATAAGCCTTAGAAATTTGATTTAAGAAAAAAACAAAATATTCTGAAAGCTTTGTTTTCCAGTTGTATTTTTTCATGTTTATATTCTATTCCACTTATTTTATGGAGGAAAAAAGTTTATATTCTTTCTTCTATTTAGCCTGCAAACCATTTTAAGTGTTCCATCCCTCGAAGAAGTCATAAATCCCCAACAAGTAATTCCTCAATATATAATGTACAACATGACCAATACAAGTAAACATGGAGTAGTTATACTGCAAGACAAATCAGGTTGGTATCAGTAAAAGAAGTTGTAATCATTTTAAACTTGCTTACAAAGGTTGCAGCTATTATGAGGATAAAGAGAGACCAAAATGTAGAAAATGAAATCCTTTAATTGAAAGATTATCAGGGAGACTTGTTTTATCAGAGGTGCTTTAGTAATCATGGTGGAATAATTTTTAAATGAATATTACTCATTATTTTAGCTCGTAAGGTGGATTCATGCATGATTTTTGTTTTGGCAGGGTTTGCATACCAAAGGGTATACAAATATAATTAAAACTATTGATTACCCACAGTTTATTGAGGGCCTACAATGTGCCAGGCGTTGTGCTAAAGATTTAGTGATGAGCAAGAGAGAAATGATCCATGCCTTCCTGGAGCTTACATGAGAAGTTATATTCAGATTTAAAGATGTCAAGACATATATACAAAATCAAAGTAACATGCAATAAAATAAGGCCAAACTCTCAAGAACAGAACTCTAAGGAGCACTGGCTATTGTGTATATGTTTATATAATGCATTGATTTCACATATAAGATAGGAAAATCAGGGAAATAATTCAAGCTAGATGTATTAGGAAGCTTATATTACAGGAAATGTATCAAAAAATTTACTCAATGTTGGCTTTTTTTTTTATACAATCAATTAATATCTATAAAATTAACTGACGTGCACTATTTGAGTTTCTTTTTGTGGGCAGGAACTTTGAGGTTTTAATCATTGGAACAAAAAAGTAAATGTCAAAACTTAAGAGCTATGTTGTTCATGTATGTAGCTTTGGACCACACCATCTTTTATTACCTAAAATAATTTAAGTATATGCTCTCACCCAAATTTTCTATTCTTTATAACCATTAACTTTTCAAATCAAATATATGTGTGGTTTTGTGTTTGTGTCGAAAACTGCTGCATTTATTTAACATATGTTCCTTAGTGGCAATTGAAGGATTTTAAGCAAGCCTCACTGTGAAAGCACCCTGGTATTCAAATACAGCTTGTTTTAAGCATAGGGCTCACTCACATCAGTATTATTCAAATAGCATACCTATAGTCACACCAGAAATGAGGATACGGAAAAGATGGTGGTAGTGAATAAATATGAGTGTTCATTTATTTTTGAATCCCCCCCTACAAATAATTAATCCTTGATTTGGTGTAGCTAATTATTTTATGTATCATGGCAAGAATCAAACTGAGTATCTTTATAACTAACTTTTTAAACTTGTATTTTAAGATACTGTTTTGGCCCTATGTCTTGTTAAACGTAATAATTTTTAATCCTGGTAGTACACATACATATATATATATATACACATGTGTGTATAATTATATCATAAGTGTGAAGTTTTAAATATACAGTCATAAAAATTTTATGATTTACCAAACAATATTAATTTTTTTGTGTAGATGACCTTCCTCACTGGGTATTATCTGCCATGAAGTGCCTAGCAAATTGTAAGTTAAATGAACTGTATATGTGTGTTTTATATTGATAGTATTTAACAAGTACCAAGGAAATTTTTTAATAATTTATAAAAAACTGATAAAATTAAATTTTATTACTTCTCTTGATGTTTAAATGAAGACCTAGTAGAACGGATTACATTTCTTTGTATGTGGAGTGTGTTACAGAGCCCTTAACTTTTTCTATATAGATAGTGATTTTATAATCCAAGCCCATCATTTATGGCTCAGTTCTCATAAATCGTAAAAATCCTAGGCTAGAGGATCTCAAAGGATTTTTAGGTATAATCAACATCAGTTGCCTCAATGAGGCCCAGAGAGATCAAATAGCACCTTGTAAGTAGAGCGCCTTGTAAGTGGAAAGTTTCAAACAGAAATGAAGTCTCTTAAAACCTACTTGAGGCCCCTTGCCATTGTACACAACTTCAACATTCAGGTGCTTCATGACGTGCTTCTACTTCATAGGATATATTAATGGGATTTTTTATGTTTATGAAAACAAATGATCTGTCACTAATCAGATAATTTTTTAGCATTTCATTCTTCAAGCTTTTTCCATAATAATCAGTAATAATTTTTGTAATTTAGGACCCCAATTCCAATACAAACCCTGATAGCTCTCAAAATCAGTTTTTTAAATGTGCAAAGGTATGTGCTTGTAAATAATCAAAAGTTAAATTGTATTTTAATAATTGTTACAAAAGTATTTTTCTAGTTCTTATAAAATTAGTATTTTATTAATGTTTAGGATAAGTATATATTCCCTTGTTGTCCACTGGGTGTCAATATGACAAAATAACAGAATAGCAATATTTACTATAATGTTAGTTATAGAAAATTTATATCAAATTGAAGTAAAAATCCTGATTAGAAGTGTACGATTTTTGAGTTTTTCTTTCTTACCTTCCCTCTACCTAACTGCTCTTCTCTCTCAAAACTTGGCTCATGATTAGCAACTCAGATAGTGTGCTTCCAGGAATTTCTCTGCTGCCCTATGTTTAGGGATTTGTTTTTTTTCTTCCCAGTCCATGTTATACATAAATGATCCTGAAGATCTAACTTACAGATTCCAATTTAGCAGATACGTCTAACCATAGGCATTGTTAAGACTTTTCTTTAACTCATATTTTATTTAATCCCCCACAGTAATCCTGATGTGTAGGACTCAGTGATCAGTATACTATTACCAATTTTTTTTCTAGAAAAGAAAACTAACTTAGACTGTTTTCTAATACGTAAGGAGCTATGTATTCAAACTGAGAGTCTCTAACTGCAAATTCTATATTAATTCCAGTAAAGTATTGTCTTAGAAAACTTTTAATGATTATCAAATGTTATTTTGTGCATATTATGAATATTTCTTATATCCTCAGAAATAAAGTCTTTTTATTTTCTTCCACATAAAACCCTTATTAGCCTTTAAGCTATCAAGTGTGTGTGTGTGTGTGTGTGTGTGTGTGTGTGTGTGTGTGTGTGTGAATTTGGAAGATCGCATAATGACTCTAATCTGAGTGCATATCACAATCACTTAGACTCACCAAAGATTCTTATTCAGTTGATTCAATATGTCAGGAATCTTTTTTTTCAGTCGTAACTCAGGAGATTCTTGTAGTAAAAATGCCCAGATCAATATTTGGTAACTACTACATTAGTGAACAAGAAGCAAACATATTTAGATCAGTAATTCCTAGCTCCACCTCCATACATTCTGGTCTATATAGAGGAGATTATATGTTTAATAGGTTAACTGAATGATTCTGATTATGTAATCCGTGGACCACACTTTAAATGCTGTTGGGCTTCAAGGTCCTGGGCCTTGCTCTTAATTCACACTGCTCTAAGTCCTAATTCTAGCTTTACCTCCAACAGCTCTTTCATCTTGAGCAAGTTACTCTGAGCTTCAGTTTCCTCATCTGTAACATGAGATCAAAACTTATTTCTGAGGAAAATACTAGTGATTTGGCATGATTATTTCAATGATGTTAAGCTAATAGAATAGCAGTGTAAAGATATTACTTAAACTTATTCATAGTATGCTTCATGTCAGGAAAAATTTAATCATGAAAATGTAAATTTACAAAGGACAATTTGGAAGAATTATTTGCACTGTCCAGATATTCTTTGCTTTATAAAATGAATTGTGGTAAAATCCCATTAAAACTTCCTGATGCTTTTAAAATGTATTTTGAATTTTACTTTATATACAACTTCTCAGGCATATAAATATTAAAGTGAAACAAAATGTTAATTGCTTGCAGTGATTTCTAGTGAAAAGATAATGAGAAGGAATGAGATGTACACAACCCTTTAAATTTTTGAATTGTGATAGAATTTGTTAAACATAGCTCCTTCATGAAAGAAATACAGGTTTTGTGAAGAAATACCTTCTAATACAGGTTTTGTGCTTTCTATAAGTATCTTTAAAAATTGTATGTAAGATAATTTTGCCTTTTATTTTTTACCTTCTACTTAGGGCCAAGAAGTAATGATATGAATAATCCAACATATGTTGGTTTTGAACGAGATGTATTCAGAACAATTGCAGATTATTTCCTGGATCTCCCTGAACCTCTGCTTACCTTTGAATATTATGAATTGTTTGTGAACATTTTGGGTATGTATAGATTTTTACTTGTTTAAATTAATTTTATTAGTTTCCAAGTCCCCCGTAATTTAAAAGATCTAAAAGTATAGTTAAATACGAAAGTGGCAGGCTATAAATTATTTTAAAATTCAGGAATACTGTGGTTGCTGTTATGTTGTTTTCCAGTAATTATGCCATTCCAAAAAATAATAATAATAATAATGCAAATATATCATCCTGACATTGGTTCTCCACTCAAATCGGGTGTCTTACAATTCAGTTCATTTCTGATGCTAACTACCCAAAATTAACCCAGACCCCACAATTTAAGGACCACGTCTTTCAACTCGTATACTAACTACCCAGTGCTAACTTAGATCCCACAGATTAAGGGCTCAGTTCCACAAGACTGCCCTCACTTCAGAAACCAGTTGCCAGTGGAGTCCTCAGGTTTACTCACATTTCTGCCTGTCTGACTTCTAAATCAGAGATTCCCACAACCCCCCTCAGGTTTAGTAATTCACTAAAGTGACTCCCAGAACTCTAGAAAGTGCCTTACTTAATGATTACCGGTTTATTATAAAGGATGCAAGTCAGAAACAGCCAAACGGAAGAGATATATAGGGCACGGAATAGGGGTAAGGGTTGTACAGAGCTTCTGTGTTCTCCCCAGGAATGTCACCCTGTCCATATATTCACCAACCGGTAAGCTCACATAGCTGTGTTGTTTCAGAGTTTTAATTGAAGCTTTATTACACAGACATGGTTGATTAACTCATTAGTCGTTGTTGATTAAGTTCATCTCCACTGCCACCACCACTAACCACCCGGTTACCCCTTCCAGAGAGGTCTTAGGTAGGGCAAAAAGTTCCAGCCTTCTAATCAAGACCTTCCCTAAATTGCTTCATTAGCATCAACTCAGACATGCTCAAGTAGGCTCATTATGAATAACAAAAGACTTCTATCACTCTGGAAATTCTAAGGGCTTGAGGAGCTCTATACCAGGTACCGGAGACAAAGAGCATATATATATTTTGTTATACTACTGTTGCCTTATAATTAAAAGCTTTCTAATATTTTTAGACTGAGGGCAGATTTTTTTTAATGTATTTGACTCAATCCATTTAATTAGATTGTTGACATAAATTTTAAAGTTATTTATATCATAACTTGAAAAACCTCTAGTCAGTCTTGCACTTTGTAACTGAATGTTGCATGTGTCCTATTTAAGTGATTTCTGAATTAAGCAGCTGCTGTTTGTACTGTACTAACAATATATACTATAGTGATGCTTTTTTTTTAACTTTACTGTTGTTTTTGTTTTATTTTTGTCCACTGTCATACAGTTGCATCTTAATTTTTGTTTCATTTTCTGGTAGTTGTTTGTGGCTACGTCACAGTTTCAGATAGACCCAGTGGGATATATAAAATCCAAGATGATCCACAGTCTTCAAAAATCCTTCACTTAAACAGTCTGAATTCCTTCAAATCAACTGAGTGTCTTCTTCTCAGTCTGCTTCATAAAGACAAAAACAAAGAAGAATCAGATACTACTGAGAGACTGCAGATAAGTGATCAAGGATTTCAAGAAAAATATGCTAAGAAAATGCAGCTAGTTAATTTAAAAAACAGAAGAGCCAGTGCTAATGACATAATGGGAGGAAGCTGTCATAATTTAATGGGCTTAAGTAGTATGCGTGTTCTATCCTCTAACATCAAACCAAGGTGCTATTCGATAGAAGGAATTGTAGATTTACCAGGGAGTTCAAGTAAAGAGGTCTCCAGTGTCTTCCATCAATCTGTTCTGAACATAGAAGGACAAAATAATAAACAATTTTTAGAGTCTAAGACCAAACAGGAATCTCTAATGAATCTTCATTCAGAGGAAAGTATTCAAAAGCCACTCTGTGTTGGTTTTAAGAGAACATCTACTTTGACCGTTCAAGACCAAGAGGAATTATATAATGGGAAATGCAAGTCAAAACAGCTTTGTAGATCTCAGAGTTTGCTTTTAAGAAGTAGTACAAGAAGGAATAGTTATATTAATATGCCAGTGGCCGAAATTATCATGAAACCAAATCTTGGACAAGGCAGCACAAGTGTACAAACAGCTATGGAAGGTGAACTCGGAGAGTCTAGTGCCACAGTCAATAAAAGACTCTGCAGAAGTACAATAGAACTTTCAGAAAATTCTTTACCTCCAACTTCTTCTGTGTTGACTGGCACACAAAGTAAGGTTGATGCTTTCAATGCATGTGATATTAACTTTTAGTGTTTACTAACCCTGTTTTGCTTACCTGGCTTTTCTTCTCTGAAATTGCTTAATTTTTTTCCTCCAAAAGGAAAGTTTCTTATTATAAAAAGCTTGTCATAGCATAACCAAGATTTATTCTACTTACCTAAAGCACTTATTTTCTTTGCCTTCAATTGCACTTATTCTGAGTCACTTTATTTAATAAGTGAAGGATTTTAATGCTCAAATGGGTTATGAAGAAAATAATGAGAATCTTACCATGTTTTTGAGGAATGTGGTAATTTCTAGGAATAGTTAAATGAAATATTAAAATATTTTGCCTTCTTTATATAATTGTATATGCTGGTAGTATGAAAGCAACTAGTGTCATTGATGATTTTTGGGGGGGTAACTTTGCCTTCTAGGTTTGCTGCAACCTCATTTAGAGAGGGTTGCCATCGATGCACTACAGTTATGTTGTTTGTTACTTCCCCCACCAAATCGTAGAAAGCTTCAACTTTTAATGCGCATGATTTCCCGAATGAGTCAAAATGTTGATATGCCCCAACTTCATGATGCAATGGGTACAAGATCACTGGTAAGTTGAGTTCTTGAGGAAAGAATAAGCCCTGGTTCATAAACCAAAAAAAAAAAGAAAGAAATCCAAACCTTCTAAGTACTACTTGAGTGATATCACGATCATGAAATGCTGGATTCTTGAGTTTAAAAATCTCTTAATACTTTTAACCTTTCCTAGTAGCAGAATTTTGGTGCATTAATCCTTTGTGCCCAGTCTATTATAGTTCATATTTTAGTCTTCATTTTGTTTGAGGACTGTGCCTCTTCACTCATCCTATATCACTTCATACTGATTGACTCAGGCCATATTATATTGCCTGAGTTATATTATATTGTTTGATAGGGGAAGGAAGAGATGGAGTCACTGTTAAAAGCTTAAGGGCACTATAATTCTGTGAAACAGGATTAATGGGAAATTCATGTATAGTAAATAAAAGTGTTTCAGCGATTGTGGGAGTGGGAAAGTTGTATTTGATGAGTTATGTGAATTAAGATAGGTTGTCATTGTGGGCAAGAACTTGGGAGAAACTACTGTGAAGCAGTCATAGGCTCTATATGAAGATGAGGGTATAAACACTGATATGCAGACATTGATTGGAAATGAACTCTTGAAACAATACTTCTAATCTCTAATATCTCCTTCCCTGTTTCTCTATCTGTGGGTCTCCCTCTTCCTGTAAAGAGCTGCCACTTTCTCAGAGCACAGCTTCAGTTTACAAGATGTTCTTATAGCAAGGAATCTGGAGCTAAGTTCCATTCTTCCACTCTTTATGAACAGTTTTATCATGGCAGACCTAATGTAAAGAGGAAGACTTATTCCTGAGTAATTGTGGCGCCATTAAAAAGCATAGGGAAGTTTGTAAGAGAAGATAGTGAGAAAGCTCCTAGCTAGAAAGCTAGGAAATATTTTGGTTTTACACTTTTTGAGTTTGAGGATATAACAGCCAAGTGAAATTTATCCAACAGAATATTGGAAACATGAACCTCGTAGAAAAAAGGGCATAAGGTGTATTTTTTGGAGAGGTGGTAGTTGAAGCTATTAGAATAAATGAGCTCTACAAAACTGAGGAAAAAAGGAGTTAAAAAAACTGAAGCCTGAACATGTTAAGAAGATAGGAAAACCTGCATGTAGGAATAAAACCAAAAATCTTTCAATTTAGTAAATATGTTCATCATCTATTATGTGCAAAATATTTAAAATAAAATTTTGATATTCTAATTATTTTAGAATGAGGTGTGTAGTTGGGTGTGTGTGCTTGTATGTGCAAGCATGCATGCGTGTATCTTATGGATATGAATGAAAGTAAATTAGTTTTGAAACAATCTGTCACAGGATTTGAAGATCTTTGTGATGGAATTGAAAAATACATATATCTAGTTGTTATTAAACTTCATTTCCAATCAATTTCTGCATATAAGTGTCCTCATTTTTAAGCTGAAGTCTGCTTATCACTTTATCTCAATACTTCAGCATGATACTACCTAGGAATGACTGATATTCTAATTTATATAAAACTTCAAATTTTTTAATTCACATCTTTAAATGTTTCTAGATGATACACACTTTTTCTCGGTGTGTGTTATGCTGTTCAGAAGAAGTAGATCTTGATGAGCTTCTTGCTTCAAGATTAGTTTCTTTCTTAATGGATCATCATCAGGAAATTCTTCAAGTACCCTCTTACTTACAGACTGCAGTGGAGAAACATCTTGACTACTTAAGGAAGGGCCATGTATGTATTGTATATCTTACTCTGCATTAATTGGTTGCAAGTGGCAAACTCATCTCAAAGTAGCCTAATCAAAAAGGGAGATTTTATCAGCTCACATAAATAACCTCTAAAAGTCAGGAATGTAGACTGAATATGGAGACTCAAATAGTAATAGGACTCTGTTTTCATCCCTCCATCTCTTATCTCCATTTGGATCCTATATTTGACAAATGGCTCCTTCACGTGATGGGGAATATGGCTGATTAAAGCTCTTGAGTCCTAGGCTTACATTTATAATGCAAAGGAGAGAAAAGCCATTCTTCCACCTCCAATTTGAAAAGTTCTTGATATGGACTCAGGTTGGCCCAATCTTAAGTTAAATGCACATCCTTTGGTTGGTTGATGGGGAGTGAGTTGAAGAGAGAGGCCATACTGAGTGGGCTACATCGATTAGAGGAGAATCTGTTCTTCAAAAAAGGTAAGGATACTGGAAGTGAATGGGAAGGAACTGTTAGAAGAAGAAGAGAAGGAATCTAAGCAGCCAAAAAACAATAGATGTCTACTATATTCAGTCTTTGACTGTTCAGCACATGTATTCATGTTTCTTCCCATACATACCATTCTCATATTGCCATGACTTACCGTAATTATAATTATCCCCACAATTTCTTTTATCAACAGACGTTATGGGCTCTGCTCTTGCTCTTACATCTCAAAAGCAAGGTGAACACTTTAACTTTTCTGTCTCAGAACATCGATGTTTTAAGATGAATTAAAATATCACTTTCATTGTTATTGTTTTATAGTTAAAAGAATAAAAGTTATGGTTAATGGTAATGATGATAACTATTTACTTTTGTATGCTAAACACTTTATATACATTATCTCATGTACATCCCCATTTTATAGTTGAAGAGACTGACCAAGACAAGTTTAAATAACTTGCTGATGGTTATAAATCTGGTAGGTTGTAGAGCTGGGATTTAGACCCTACTGACTTACTGCTACTTTGCTGCATAATACAGTTTTCTTAAAGTGTTGAATGGTTGGTGGCAAAATAATAGGTACTAAGTCCTATCAAAGAACACTTTACCAAACAGGAACATGATCAGAATTAATAGATTTGACTATTATAATTTTGTTCACTACAGATTAGAAGTCCTGGAGATGGACTGATTGCTCCTTTGCCAACATACTCATACTGTAAGCAAATTAGTACTCAGGAGTTTGATGAACAAAAAGTTTCTACCTCTCAAGCTGCAATTGCAGAACTTTTGGAGAATATTGTTAAAAACAAGAGTTTGCCTCTAAAGGATAAAAGGAGAAAACTAAAACAGGTAAGAGAATGAGCAAGTTCTCAATTGTAAATATTTTCTAATATGCTGTTGCTAATTGTTATTTAATACCATTTCAAATCTAATTTCTCATTTTAAGATTTTGGATTTTGAAAATCATATATGTAGGCTGTGTATGACTACCTGCCTGGTTTTACTCTCTTGAAATTTTAATAATAACAGATACTTTGTATGATTATAGCATGCATTAACCTGGAGAAACAGTTACAAAATTTGGATTATAATACATAACTTTTAGTGACTCATTATTACCATTTAGAATTTTTAGCTATACAGCAAAACCCTGTAGCCACATGATTCTGGCAAATCCAATTCCATGTCTGAGACAAAGAAATATGAAATATACTCGATCCTGGTGACCTTCATAGGCTTTGTCAGTGAAAATGAAGAACATCTGGGATCTAAGAAATATTACAGTGTACCTTTCATATGTGAGAAGGCAGAGGAAGAAGCAAGGATAAAGTGAAAGGATACTCCTCTCTGTGATACATCTTTGAGAAAGGCACTGAATCCTTATAAAATGTTGACCACTGGCTTCAGCTAAGAAAATAATGTTAAATACCCTCTAATTCCTCACCTCGTTTTTAAGTTTCAGAAGGAATATCCCTTGATATATCAGAAAAGATTTCCAACCTCTGAGAGTGAAGCAGCACTTTTTGGTGACAAACCTACAATCAAGCAACCAATGCTAATTTTAAGAAAACCAAAGTTTTGTAGTTTAAGATACTAATTGAATTGAAAATTATGTAATACTTGTGAAACTCTGGTAAATGAAGCCATATCTAAGAATCCAGCTACTAAAAAGGAAGTCTATTTATTAACAAGGTTTTTCTAAATAAAACACATTATTGTAAGGAGGTGCCAAAATAGTTTTTATCAATGTGAAACTGCTAAACTTGTGAATCTCAACTGAAAGCAAATAGCAATAGTTTTTAAGCAGATATCTTAACCAGAAATAAGTTTTGTTTTCTATACGACTGTCTGGAAAAGCTATCATTTTGTTTGCTAAAATTTTATTTACTTGAATTTTGAAAATTGACGTGTGCTTATCAAGATTAAGCTGCAATTCTGTTTTTAAAAGAAAATAACTTATTGGCACATGTGCTTATGGGTATTAACCTAAAGAACTAGTTGTTTAGGATTACTTTTGTTTCTAAGTTTAAGACTGTGAACAATATTTGAAAAAATTCTCACCTGCTAAATGTTGCACTCTTTTGTATATTCTTTTCCTGCTTTTGGTCTATTTATATATGTATGTGTTTTTTAAATATATATATATATATATATTATTAGGTTTTGGTTTGCCTTAAACATTTATCCCAGCTGCTTCAGTCTTTCATTCTTTTCAATGAATATGTTATGCATTCTCATGCTCATGAATCTACTAAAAGATGGAGTTATGAAAGAAATATAATGCAATCATGTATTCATTCAAAAGGTTTATTTAGCAACTACTATGTGCCTTTCATTCTTCAAGATATGGAGAAACAATGATGAATAAAACAGAAAATCTCTTCCCTAAAGTATTTATTTTTTAATCAAGGGAGATATACCTGTCAGATACCTACAATAACAGTACACACCCTGAAATCAAGTTATGAGGATTCCTTCAGATGAAGACTAGCCTTTTTTGATTATGGAACAGTTCTCTAAACTAGTGTTTTTCAAATTGTTGCATGTTAGAATCACCTGAAGAGCTTCAAAATAATACATACTCAGGCCCTACCTTATACCAATTAAATCAAAACTTTAAGGGCTGGCATATAGGCATCAGTATTTTTTTAAACTTTCTAGGTGATTCCAATATTTAGCTGACTTTAAGAAGGAGTGCCCTAAATACCGTCTGTAAATAAAATGTCAAGCTAGTGGCATAATGACTTTTTATTTCATTGGAAGAAAATGAAAATATAAATGCCTTTCATCTTAATACAAGGTTCTCCGAGCTTCTGCATGACCAACTTGGTACAAACTTGAAGCAGTTTTTCTTCCCAATTTTACTGAAAATTGTTAAATACCTGTTTCTACATGTAAAGATATACATAACACATGAGATGTAATAGATACTTATTGTTCAATGACTGTTTTGATTTCTCAGTGTAATGTCATACTATAAAATGAAAAGATTCCATTTGAAATTAATATTTTTATTAAAAAATTTGGACAGAAAATGATAACTATACCTTTTGCCCAGAAACCTTAACTATAAATATCTTGAACTGAATTAGAATTATTTCCAAGGTGTTTGTATACCTAAACTTTTCCTGTTTAAAGGTATGTAATAAAGTGAATTTTATTGCATATTGAGATAAAAATTGTTGTGGGTTTTATAACAATTTAATTTTGGTTTTGTATTTATTGATTGCAATAGATATTATATAGACATAGTAAACTTTCATCTTCGTTAATGTGCATGCAATTGAGATTACAAAATACATGGTTTACCACTTTAATAATGTGGATTCTGAAGCCAGATTTGAATCCTACTGTGCTATTTACTCTGTAACCTCAGACAGGTTATTTGACTTCACTAAGTCTTAGTTTTCTTATCTGTATGATAAAGATTTTAATATTACCTGTCTTAAGATTGTTGTGAGTTTAGCACAGTATCTAGCATAAAATGAGTACTCTAAATATTGGCAATTATTACTAGAAACACCTAAAATTACAGCATTAAAAGAGATCTTATCAAAAATATAGTCCCCTCAATTGCGTTGGGCAGAAAGGTACCAAAACAAAATTGTGAACAATTGGTGAGTCTTATTAAACTATTTTTTTAGTCATGAAACAAAAGTTTTGATTGTACCTACTGGTTGAAAATACTTGGTTTAGTATAAAAGGAAAATTTGATGAGGAAAGAAAGCATGAATATCTTCAGAGGCAGTATCCTTGAGTATGTGAAAGTATATGGGACTCATTACACAAATAGAGGGCTTAGCCTTTGCGTAGATCATGGACAGATTCCATTCTATCAGAAAAAAAGGCAGTCTTTAATTTCAAGTATTGTTGGGTTAATTTGATGTTGAGGGCTTATAAAGGCTCTTCTAATTGCTTTTACTTTCTCAGGAAATCAAAGTCAACCCTGAGAGTAAAGTGTGGTGGGGAAGATGTTGCACATTTGAAGAGAGAGGGTGTGAAATAATCTAGCAAACCAATGGAAATGCATAGGAAATTGTAATTCTGGTCTCAGAAGTTATTGCCACCAACTATCCCCAAAAGCTTCTGTTAACTATTGTCATTTAATGGTCCACTCTCCTCATATACTGTCTATTTATCTAGCACTAAGTAGTGGAAAGCACAAGGAATTTCCTATTGACTAGCTTTTTGTCCTTGGAAAACTTAATGATTTCCCTCATCTATAAAATGTGAATAACAATATCTACCTAACGGAGTGGTTATTATAATCAAGAAAAGCAGTATATTTAAATCTTTACCTTAGCAAACCCAAGTTCAGTTTCTAAGTTCTTTCTTATATTGAGTTTGACAAGATCTCTGCTGGTTAAAACTTCCCTTCCAAATGTCTCTCCTCAAATCTCACAATATATTTTCTATTCTGTGAGTGGTTATGTCTTTTTTTACCTCGTGTTTGGTGGAATTAAAGTTAGTTCCAGAATTTTATATCCTGGCAGTCTGTGTACCTCTCCAACAGATATACCACCCTTTGACTTTGAAGATAAAGAGCACGTATGTATATGTGTATGCGTATGGTGGTATTATTGAAATGAAACATTTGTAGGACAGAAATGAAGGATGGCTGGTTTTAATATTGAACTCTAAAAGTCAGTTCACTGGAATAAACTTAACAGCTCTAAATACAATAAAGTACAGCAACTAAGAATCCTTTATTAACTCAGAATTAGCTTTGTGTTAACTAAGAATCTTATTTTCTAAGAACTGGGAAAAAATATACAGAATAGCTCTTTTTATCTCTCCTGAAAATTTCTCAGAATGTATACACAATGTATAAGATATTTGAAAATAGTATTTACTTTTACTCATTATAAAAACAATTTTTGTTTCAAAGCCTAGCCTCACATACCTTAGTTGGTCTCTGAATTACCCTTCCATAAGCAACTAGAAGACCAAAGTATATGAAATGACTGTTTTTAGACATTGGACTACAGGTAATATAAGACTTATTCCTGAGAAAAGGAAGACAAAAGAGGTAAGCCTTATGATTTTCCTTGGGTTACTGCCTGCAGGCAGTTGCCAGGCCACAGTGCAGGGAGAGGGAACCAAAATAAAACTTAGTGTCTCATTGCATTAAGGAGCTAGAGATCAGAGTTCAGGATGACTGAGGGAGCTGCAAAAACAAAACAAGAGATGAAAAAAGCCTTCTGAGATCTGCAGAGTGGTCTAGAGGTTCTGTTGAGTACTAATTGGCATGGAGAGTGGTGAAGGAAGTCGGCTGAGTACTGAAAAACAAGACCAAGGAAAGAATAGACTGGAAAGCAGTATACCAAACAATCCTTACACCTCACAGATCTGGGAATAGTTAATGTTCTCATCGGCTAAAATATAGTGAGAACTAATACCCGTGGCATGGGTAGTGTCTTCTGAAGAGCTGTGCTTCAGTAGTGGGCCAAATTAGCCCCAGAAAAAATCTGCTATAGATTAACCCTAATAAATCTTAAAAACAAGCCTCAAAATGTTCACATTGCTCTTCAGGTAACGTCCTGTGTGCCAGAACAACAACAACAAAAAAAATTTCAGAATTTTGAAGAAATACAACAAAATCCAGTATTCCACAGTGTAAAAATCACAATGTCCAACATTCAAGCAAAAATAACCGGACATGCAAAGAAAGAAAAGAAAATTCATCACCGGGGGGAAAGCAATCAATAGAAATACACCCAGAAATGGCAGAGATGATGAAATTAACAGACACTTTAACAGAGTTATGTTAAACATAAATGCATTCTAGGTTATAAATAAAATGAGGAATATGGTGATAGAAATGGAAAATACAAAAAAAGATTAAAAGAGAAATTCTAGAGATTAAAAATACAATACTCAAAATGAAAAATACATGGAATGAAATTAAGAGCAAATTAGACAGCAGAAAAAAAAAAATCATGAAAACAGCAACATTAACTACCCGAAATAAAGTACAAAGGAAACAAAACTGAAAAAAAAACCAAAAAGAACAGAGTCTCAGTGAGCTGTGTGAAAGTATGAAACTGAGTAACATATGCAATATGAGCCTAGCAACGAAAGAAGAAAAAGGGAGGCATAAAAGCTATTGGCCCAAAATAATGGCTGAATGTTTCGTACATGTGACAAAGACCAGGAACTCAAACTCTAACTCCCACCAAAAGAAACATGAACTTACACCAAGGCACATACAATCAAGCTGCTGAAAACTAATTATAAAGAGGGAAATCTTAAAAGCATTCAGAGAAAACAAAATTTGTACAGAGGAAAAGTAAGAATGATAGACTTTTTAAAAACTTCCAACCAGAAGACAAGAGAGATTATTTTAGATTTTGGCAGGAACTATCAGTACTCTACCAACCACCAGTGATAGTCCTCACATTACAAGCCAGCCATTGGTGATGCAGATCCAAAATTCTATTCTAGTGAGCTTCCTAGGACTAGTCTTAGTTCTGTCTTAAGTTATGTTTGCCATAAAACTGTGACAAATGTTTGTGTGTTACTGAGTCGTACACTTGGGAACAACTTGTAAGAAAATGGAATTGAAATGAGGCAAAAGAAAAAGTTGAACTGCAATGTAATCACACACAGGCCTCAGCTGATCCAGATCAGGGCTCTGGACCTGGGATGGGGCTTCAGAATTATCCCAAATTGGAAGGGGCTGGGCCTTTGTAACCTTCAGATAAACCAGTCATTGAATATGGGTTGATTCAGGAGGAAGTGGAACCTTGAGTGAGGCAATTCCCTTCAGCAAAGCACCGTTCCTAAAGAGGAGTGCAGCCAATATGTCTGACAGCTGGGGAATGAATGACTCAGCTCTGAGTGGAGATTGTGGAGAACACCTTATACTCACTGCAAGGGAACCCTAGCATTAAAGCGGACAAACTAAAAAAGGGTTTGTGTTAATATGAGAGAGGCTATGAGAACCGATGTTTTGGGTTAATTTTTACTTTATTATTTACTGATTTATTAAAAAGTAATGTCTTTATTAGAGATGATTTGGAAATGAAAAAGTTTGTCACCTATAACCACATACATCAACCACATACAACCCTATGAAATCGTGGAGTTTTCTGTCTCCAAAACTATGTCTCTTAACAACTCAGAAGAAAATAGCTCTCTTTTTATCTTCTAAAGCTTATGTGATTGGTTAGGATGAAAGATTAGGAACAATTTTTCTTAAAAGTTCATGACGCTAAAAGTATAGTGAAAAAACCTGCATTCTTGCTCAGTATGTACAATGTCTTAGACTTTAGTTTTTGTGGATTTTCTGATTTATAACTTGGAAATTCTAAAGACAGCATCCATATTTAGATTTTAGAGGTTTTGACCTGTCTCCTTACACTTAAGTGATCTTAGGTGAGCACTTTATGTTCAAGCAAAGAGTCCAAATTTCTTTCTCTCCTTCAGCTTAATATTCACATGTCCCCTCCACTCAGATTTATATTCCACGTGTTGTTAGGCTGGAGTGCTGTTAAACATTGCACCCCTTGTTCATTAGGCAGAAAATTAAGTTTCAACATCAAATCATAAATTCGAAGGAATTCCACAAATTAAAAATCACTCAGCTGTTGGTTGAAATTTAACTTTGGGAGTAAGTAAATATAATTGCTTACATATTTTTTAAGAAACCTATTAGTAAGTTAGGTTTCAATGATTTGTGGTCAGCAGTGCCATCTGCAGGTCTCCTCTGATGCAGCTCTTTTTAGTCTGGTATTTTCTTAAAACAGACTTGACCCTTCTGAATATGGTTTATGATGTCAAGTACAAAATGGTATTAATCACAGATTTAAGAAGGGTGGAAGGGTGAACTTATAGGTACAGATCCTCATTAGGGATCTTTAAACCACTCAGGTAATACCAATTCTCATATCCATATTTCTAGTTCAAATATTAAACATAATGTGTAGGATCTAGAATACATATGGAATGTATGTAGATATTAGAATCATGCAGAACTGGATTCCAATTGTGTCTGTATTCTTATCAGTTGTGTGACATTAAAAAAATTTAACTTCTCTGAGATGCAGTTTTTGTATTTATAAAATGGGGATAATACTTCCTTCATATTATCTTTGAGAGCTCAAAACATAAAATAGATGAAGTACCTAGCATAGACTGTGCATACATTATGCCTCCAATTGATGATAGTTCCCTTTTTCTTTTCCTTAAAATTAAAACAAAAATCTCAGGACCATTTGTTGTCTTTGTGCCCAGTGCATTTAAGAGTTATAAAATATATTACCTTTTTTGGACAAAATGGAATTTGAAGAACTGTCTTCCTAGGATACTTATTATCCATTTATCCTGTATGCCTTTCCATTTGCATGTCTTTTAAAATGTAAATATATATATATGTGTGTGTGTGTGTGTGTGTGTGTGTGTAATTAATTGCATAGAATATTTCTGCAAGGTATTTATAAGAAACTGGTAAATAGTGATTGCTGAATTTGGGGGATATGGAGGAGTCTTATTTTCTTCATGTTGATATCCTTGGAACTGTTTTAATTTCTGTCATGTACAACATTACTTTTTTCAAAATGAAACACTAATAAATCTAAACATTTGGAAAAGGAAAATATATGAGATTATCCTTATATAAAAAGTGAATGATAATGTCCTCTCTTCACCTCAACCCTCAAAAATCTTTGCTTCTAGATGAAACGAGACAGAAAGGAGAAGCCTTCACTGAATAGTTTAGATTTGGGATAAATTTTCTCTGAAATCACAGTATATACTTTCAAAGGAATTTGTATATAATTTTCTTCAAAATTGCTAAGAATAGAATACATTGCCTAAGATCTATGCTCTCAGGAAGCAGAGGCTGATATTCAGCTGCTGGCTCTATGATTATGTAGTCAACTATGATTGTCATGGCCATTCATGGGCTTGCCCAGAGTGACACAATATCTGATCATGTGACATGCACGTTTCCAGCTGAGGTTGAACAAGGTGAGGCTCTGCCTTCTTTCAGCTCTCATGCTGTAAACAGTTATCCTTTTCACAGTCTATATAGTGCCATGTTTTTCTCATTTTTTTGTTTTTTGTGGGTGACTTCACTCTTTAAAATCAACCCCAAGCATAGTTTTGAAGTGCTGCCTTTTGTTCCTAAATACAACAGGGTGGTGATGGAGCAAATTCATGTGTTAGGTAAGCTTCTTTCAGGCATAAGTTATAGTGCTGTTGGCTGTGAGTTAAACGCTAATGAATCAACAATACACATTAAATAATGTGTCTTTAAACAGAAACATACATAAGACAAGGTTATAGATTGATCAGTTGATAAAAACGTGACCAAAGGCTCAAAGGAACCTAACCTTGTAATCCCCCTAGGAGCAAAGGTTCAGGATTTACTATTTCAGTGTTCATGGTTTATAGAAACATCACTGCAAATAATGAGAATCAATTGTATTGCCATATGTTTACAAAACAGTGAAGGAGGTATCATGACTGATTTTTGTTCCCTATACATTTATGCATTTTCCAAATTTATACTCATGAACATACACTAATTTTATTACAAGGAATAAAATTTTTCAAAATATAACATTATTAGAGATAGTGTGGTATGAGTAAAACACATTGATTTAGTGGTCAAAAGTAGATTTGAGTTACTACTCTGCCATTTAATAGTTGAGTAATTTTGGGAAAGTTGTTTTAATTTTTCACAGCATATTTCCCCATCTATAAAACAAATATAATATTATTAACTTGGGAAGTTACTCTAAGGATTAGAAACAATGCATCTAAATTGTCTAGCTCAACATCTGGTACACAATAGAACTCAAAAAAAGTAACTATTAATACTAACTCTCCTAGGACTAAATCACAGAAGCAAGCCTTAAAGGCTGCAAGTCTTTAGAAAATCATGATTTTCACCCTAGTTGTTATCACCATTCACAAGCACAAATTTCATAGATTCAGTGCCTCAGCTTCTCTGTACTTATTTTCAACTATTTTTTGAGTATCCACAATGTACAGGAACTCTTCTAGTGGTAGATACAACAGACAAGGTCTCTGCCTTCTGATGTGTTAAATCTTGTGATTTAGGCTTTTGTAGAAGAACTGTAGTGACTGACCCCCACTTATATATCCCATTGAATACCCATATGTCGGGGCTGGATAATTAACCCTAAAATACAGCATATTTTGGAAAGTGCTTCCTTTATGAATCAAGTCCATCAGATATTTGCTTAGGTACAGCCCCAGATTTTTACTCCTAAACTGTTGAATATGTGCAGCGTCACAGTGCTTGATTTTCCTTCTAACAATTACTCTCCAAAGCTTGTTCCCTTCTTCCCACCTGCTCCCTTCTTATGAGAGTTCATAATATATCTCCTTTCTCTCTCTACCAGTCTGGGGAGATTAAAGCAGAGCATTTACACTAGGTTAGTTGAGATGGTCAGTAGGATCTGACTATTACACAAATTTAGAAAAGTTCTAAAATGGAAGCTCTATTTTAAAAAGCAGTTTTGAGAATAACTGAATCCACATCTCAGTTAAATTTAATAAGGATGATTTAACTTGGGAATAATTCATAAAAAAAAGTTATGCTTCTAAAAATAAACTACACAAATGAGAGTTCTAATTGGCTTCCCATACACAGAGGGGTGGCAGTGTATTTCTGTGTCTCTTTTCCCCAGTCATGATCTGTTAGCTGTGTTGTCCTTTTCCTTAGTATAAGGTGCTTGAAATATCATTACCTGTGTTCCCATGTGTTGTCCAAGAAGCTGACAAAATCCCTCTGTGTGTGGCCCAGTGTCCCACTGTGTCCATTACTAGTACAGCTTAGCTGACCTCACCCATGTGCTGCTGCTCTTCTGCATTTTTCTATTTTATCTTGTCTTTGCTTTTATGTTGCATTCAGCTTTTCTCTCCTGCCTGCTGTGATGTCCTCTCTGTGCATCTTTCCTTCTGCTTCAGCTCTCAGCCATGTTGGAGAGACTGTTTACCTTTGGGAAATAATTTTATTTTGCCACCAGAAAAACCAACCCCCTCCCCAAGCGCTTCTTGTCTAACACACTCTGGACCTTGAGAACAGGAAACAGTAAGTAGTTTTTCTTCATTCCAGAACATCCTGGGACATAGCTACACAGCAGGGATCAAAGCAGGCACACATCAAAAGCACCCCAACCGAGAGGAGCAGCCCTGAAGCCGCAGTGCCTCTGCCTCTTGTTATCATCACTGCCTGTGAGTCATGTATATCTCATCTCATCTCTGCCCTGTCTGCTATTCCTTTTCTAGGCACAGCAGAGAAAGCTGCTTTTTAACAAACTTTCTTAACTCATGATAAAAACTCCTTCAATTTTTCCCTCCTTCCTTTCTCTTATAATTACTATACTTAATTTCAGTGGTGAAATTATTCATCTGACATTTCTTAAGCCCCCATTGTGTGCCACGTACCATGCTGAGTGATGAAGCTAGAGAAATGAATTATATACTCCCTACTCTCAAGGAGCTTTCAACTAATGGAGCAACATAACCAACACAAACAGTTCTAATATAGTGTGATCAAGCCCATAGTAGAGACAGGTAAAGGGTCTTTGGAGAATAAATGGAAAGGGCACCATTTCTTAGGTAAAGTGATGCCATGGATGAGTATTTTGTCAGACAGAAGGTTCAGGGTTGTAGGGACAGGGTATGGGAGGGTTAGGGTAGTGTAGACAGGAACAGATCACAAGGGTGCGAAATAGCCGATGTGTTCTTGAGGGAGGGGTAATAGAAGCAGATCAGAATTGCTGAGCTTTGTATTTGAGGCAGGGAGTTACTGGAGATACTGCTGGGAAGAACATCGTAAAAATTTATCCGACATGTATTCAAGAAGTTGGACTTTATCTTAAAAAGATTTAACTTTACTAAAATGTAACTTCCTTGTGTTAAATTGAATAACAGGCCCCCAGATAAAAGTCCTAATGCCAAAATCTGTGATTATAATACCTCATATGATAAAAAAAAATACTTTGCAAATGTGATTGAAATAATCTTGAGATAGAGAGATTATCCTGGATTATCTGTGTAGTCCCAATATAATCACAAGAACCCTTGTAAAAAAAAGATAAGAAGATCAAAAACAGAGATGTGAAGATGGAAGCAGAAGACAGAGAAGATGCTGTGCTGCTGTCTTCAAGATACAGGAAAAAGCCACAAGCCAATGAATATTAATGGCCTCTAAATGCTGGAAAAATCAAAGAAACAGATTCTCTCCTAGAAACTTAAGAGGGAAAGTGACTCTATGAAACCAGTTTAGACTTCCGACCTTCAGAAACATGAGATGATAAATGTGTGTTGTCTTAGTCACTAACTGTGATAATGAACAGCAGGAAATTAATATACTCCTTGAGAGCAAGGAGTTTGGGGTTTATTGCTGCTCTGTCTTGTATGGTACCAGAGTACACCACCAAAAAATATGCTTCTTTGGGATATGGGTTATTTTCAGCTAAAGGCCAGTAGAACTAGAACACCTAGCAAAAGCTTCAAAATTAGAGCACAAAGTTCCCTTTTGTAAAGGAAATTTACACTTATGAGGAAAATTTCCATTTATAAAGATGTCTCCTTTTCCTGTACCAGGAAGAGAACTCTTAACAACACATCAATGGAGAAGGCACCCAAAAAAAAAAAAAAGAAAAGAAAAGAAACTGGTTAACAAACCTTATTAAGCAACCCTTGTTTATCATACTTTTTCTGGCCACCTTCCCATAACTAACTACTCTCCTCAGAAGCCCTTTACCCCTTTACCTTACCTAAGATGATATAAAAACTCAAGTTCTAACCACGTTTTGGGTTGCACATCTTTGAGTGCTCTCGTGTACATGCACAGTGCACATGTTGATAAGCTTCTCTTTGTTTTTCGTTTGTTAATCTGTCTTTGGCCAGTCTAATTATCAGGGCCCCAGCTCAGGAACTTAAAATGGCTAGAGGAAGAGAGTTTTTTCCTCCCCTGGACTTGTAGCAGTGAGAATGAACTAGCTGAGATACCCTACTTGCTCTGGAGACTTAAGCTGAAATGCAGGACCTCTGACAAAACTGGCTGAGGTAAAAGTTCTTACCAAAGGCAGCCTCTCAGATTCCTGTCTGCAGGGTTCAATCATATGAGGGTGGTAAAAGTCCCTTCGTCTTATCTTTTCCAAATTTAGATTAACAGGAGAAAAACATTCGTAGACATTTGTTGTTTGGATTGTAACTCTTGCGAACTTGGTTCTGAGGACTCATTGATCATTGATCTTTTCCCTCCCAGGAACAGCGATTGCTTTCTTGTTTGTCTAATCCTGTATCCTGAGAGTTTCACTTTTCTCCCATCAGCGCATGCAGGTTGTCAGGCAACAGTCAGGGAGGTGGGGTAGGGGCCAAGAACATGTGGATGACAAGACAGAAATGTAGGTTACACCCCATTTGCAGCCAGTGTCTTGCCGAACTTTGCCAGCCTGAGAGCTGTTTATTTGTCTAAGTCTTTCTTGCTTTTGGCTACCTTTGAAAGTGAATCTGGATCATGAGAGCTGCTTCTTTTGCACCTTCTTTGGGGAAGAAGGAAAAAAAAAAAAAAAAACAGAAGCTATTGTTTTTGGTTTTGAATCACAATTGAAATAGTATATCCTTGTTTAAAAAAATAATCTCCAAGACCTAGAACAATATCTGGAACATGGAAGGTGCTCAGTAAATATTTACAGAGGGGGTGAAATAAAGAGGACTCACAATTAGGTACCCCACAGAGAGAACTGAGGCTTTGTGAATTTTCACCCTTGGCTGTATCATTAGTATATAAAATATGCTTTTTTGCTTGACCACCTTACCTTGATCTAATGTACTTTTCCAACGAGACTCAAGATCATATGCCAAGACATAACTGAAGACATGGGACAAACAGGACTCATCTTTCTGCAGAATCAGTTTGTCATGAGATTTTGGAAGAGAAAAATATATGTTTATATAAACAAGTTATACTATGTGATAGGGTACATGAATATTTTAGAAACTTCAAGGAAATCTGGTCCTCCAGGTCAGTAACCTCTGGTTATACCTAAAACCCCAACAGGGTGAGTTCGCTCTCATCCAACATTGAGACTATTTGAGTGGAGAGATTTAGGAGGTACATGTCTACTGGTAATGATGCAAAACACCCCAGTCATGCAGAGCTACTCTCCTAAGCTATCCATGGTTGCGTTCTCTTCTCTCTCATAAAAAGTTTCTGAGCACTTTCCTTTACTTTGCTTCCAAAATCCATGTGCATTTGCCCTCATTCTTTTTTATTACTCTATCACTTTGCAAATCTAGCTTCACAGTTACTTATATGACCTTTTACAAATAACTAAACTTCTTTGAGTCTCAGTTTCTTGATCTGTAAACTAAGGAGTTTCTACCAAGAAATCTTTAAAGTCTATACCAAGTTAAAAACTCTATGACAATAGGTTATATAGTATTAGCCAGCTGCTAGTAAGCTTAGAGTAGCAAATAAACAAATATTTATCACTTGATATCTGTCCCTCATCTTTAATTACAAGATATCAAGTAGCTGTTTTTGCATTAAATAACCACCTTCAAAATCTAAAAACTTCAAATGACAACCATTTATTTAGCTCACAGTTCTGTAGTTCAACAATTTTAGCAGGGCTCAGAAGGATAATTTTTCTGGTCTTTCCTGCTCTAGAATGACCTCAGCTGAGATGACTTGTCTCCATTTTATTCAGCCTCTCACCTTCCAGCAGGCTAGCCTGGGCTTTTTCCCATGGCAGAGTCGAAGTCCCAAGACACAGAGTAGAATTGCACAATGACTCTAGAGGATGAGGCCTGGAACTGATACACCTTCCCTTTACTGTGTCCTGTTGGTCTAAGGAACAGACTAGCCCAGATTCAAGGAGTTGGAAAATAGACCCCCATCTCTTGATAGGAGAAGTTGCAGAGACACATTGCAGAGGGCATAGAAAAGGGAGAACATAATTTGGGGCCACCATTGTCCTCAGTCTTCCACCTAGTTCAATGATTCTTTTCTTTCTCACCCCAGCATCATAACTGCTTCTTCTGAAGTGACAATAATAATAATAATAATTCACATTTATTAAGCACTTGTTGCCAGGCACTATTCTGAGCACTTCACATAAATAATTCATTTTCTTCTCACAAGAACTTGTTGGGGTAGTTATAATTATTATTGATATATTACAATGAAAAAACACAGGCACAAGGAGGTAGGCTAATTTACCGGATCCTTTCCACCCACCAGGAAAAAAAAAGTTCTCAGAGGATGAGCCGTGTGCTGTTGACGAGAATTAAGCTAGAACTGAACAGCTCTCCAGGTCATCTGAGGGATAAACCCCTCCCATAGCCTCCTGTCACGTCAAAAATTATTCCTTTTCCACAAGATTCAAAGGCTAAAGCACTCAAGAGAATGAAGTTGTCCCACCATTGTCAAAGAGATACTATGTACATATAGTCTCAGACAATGATTTTAAAAAGGTAAATTTTAAAATCATCTCTAATGGGAAGAATTCTTCTGTATAAGTTTTCTTCATATCCCTATGGAATCTATTTTGTTTTAATCCCAGCAATCTGTATCAAGTGTCAGTGATGCCAGACACGGGGGATTTCAAGAACCACAGGAACTTTTAATTTAACATCATCAACTAAACTCCAACTAATTAGATAAGTCTAGAAGAATCATCAACGAGGTAATTCTAGAGCATCAGACCTTGCCTCAGAGCTGCTAATGTCACTCGACCTCAACTTTTAAGCACACTCTAACCAGTAAGACCAAGGTCCAGCTAATGTTTTCCAGTTAATCCAAGTTTGGATTTGGGGGAGGGAGAAAGAGGGAACTCCATGTCACTTCCTTTCCTTTTCACCTCTTCTCTTCCAAGAACCTCTGAAAGGGTACAGTGGTTGGTTGAAGTAGTTTTCACCCATTCCAGAGTAGAGAAATTCATTTAATGCCCTTCAGAGAAGAAATGGTGCCTCTGTTTCTTCTTCTACTCTATTTCAAATGTTAGCTTTACTGATTTTTTCAAATCTATGATCTGCTAGTTACAAGTATCACAGCCATAATAATCTAAGACAGATCTTTTGAATGTAACAGTTAAAATGTCGTTTCAGTGCAGTTGGACTCTCTAAATCCAGTTGTTAAGAGAAATTCGTAATTAAATAAGACATCTCTAATTAATGAAAGCAAAAAGTAATACATTAGGCACTCAAAAATGTGTCCTTATGCAAAAAGATAAATGAAACAGGAATTTGACTCAACAGTAGATAGTTCAGAAAAAATTGAAAGTGTTCATTCAGAAGTATGAACATTATAGATCAAAGTGATTTTTAAGACCAAGATCTTCTGATTGCCTCAACTGCACATAACCTGGGCAGATATGATTAACTTAGCTAAAGAAATATTATGAGAGATTTAAGTGGAAAAAAATTACTAGCAAATCTGATTGGATGTGAATTTCTGCATTTACAATTAATGCCAGGAAAAGACACTGTAGCAATTTCATGGAATATCTCACAGCTCTAGTGCACATTTTTGTGCCATTATCAGCAGTTGCAAACTAATTGACAAAGCTTGCATGGTAAGCTACTAGAATCTACTAATCTGCTTTTTTTCCCACTCAGCCTTTTTTTTATATATATATGCAAGATAAGCAGTCTGGAAATAAATAATTCAACAAATCTGATTTGGGCATCTTCAGTGGATTCTTTTCTGATATTTCACCTTTTCATAATTATATTTGATGTCTTATCAAATGTTTGGCTGAATTTTTAATTGTAAAATATCATTAAAACCCTATAACTTACACACAATTTTATCATGTTCTCTTTGTGCATTGGCTTTTTTTCTTCTTTTCCCCGTGTTCTAATTACATGGAAGGATTTTCTGAGAAGCAAGTTAAGTTTGACAGAGGTTTTCAATCTGATATCTCATTTTACAAACTTGATTGGAATTCAGAGTATTGAAATAGGCTTGAATAGCTTGGCCTGAGCTAAAGCCTTATGTTCGACAGATATTGTGAAAACTAATCTGCTTGCCCATTTTCTACAGTGGCCATTTGCTTAGAAAATATCTGCTTTGTTGAAGCAGCTTTAGAAGAAATCCTTTGAGAAATGAAAATTCTCTTCATAAACCATAATAATAGTATCCTCATCAGATATAGATATTATCTTCAAAAGTGGGGTCATCTATTCCTTTTTTCCAGCTACGTTCCCAGAGTCATTTTGCTGTTAGTGAATTAGCCTTGAGAAGGATGAGATGTTGGTCATTCATCCTTTCATTCATTTCTAGGCATTCTTCTAGATCCTAGAGACACATACAAAAATCCTGCTGCCATGGACGTGGGCCACAACTAACTGCTGCTTTTTTTTTTTTTTTTTTTTTTTTTTGCTTTACATTGAAGATCACAGAGCTGCCTTTGTCATATTGTGAAGTAAGTAGGGAGTAGTGAGTAGTACTCAAGTGAATACATAATTAGCTTCTTATTTCTTTGAATTTGTGGAATACTGTTGCTCATTTGTTTAAATTTGAAGACAAAAAACCTTGAAGTTGTCATAGATTAGTATTAAAACTTTAGAAAACATAAACTGAGCACTTAACCTATTGTTGTTATTACAAACCAACCTCAGTTGGACTTGAGAATAAATGCATTGGCCATTTTGAGTGATAGGTGTCAGAGCAGTGGGTAGGTGGCCCATTTATCCAAAATAACTCCCTTGACAATCAACCCTAGCACAGAAAATTTGCACTATTCATTTAGTCACTCATTAATACTAATACTAATGCTATGTACTCTGCATTGTACTAGAGGATGGGGATAAAAGACTGAATAAGGCACCCCACTCCTAATATAGAAAAGCTCACAGATTGGTTAGTGAAAGAGGTTAATAAATTGCCAATTATAATGGAACAAGTGCTATAACAGAGGATGTATAAAGCTATGAGGTAACACATATCATATATTGTATATTTTGGGGATTACATTGTCTATCCTAATTAAATAAAACATCTCAATGAATGCAAAAATAATATATTAAGTACTCAAAAACTTGATCTCACACAAACTGGGATGAAGTTTGATGAAAAAAAGGACTTTGTCTTTTTATTCATGTATTTATGCATGTATATGCATAGTGTAAGACTCTATATCTTATAAGTCTTAACAGTAGTCTTTCTTAATTCTCATGCCTCCTGCATTACCCAACTTCCAATATCAACATGTTCTCCCTACTAACTTCAGGCATGAAACGCCACAATTTCATTTTCCCATTTCCAAAGATGCACAAGAAGCTCCCCTACCTTGTTTTTTATGAAGTTCAGGCAGTTCTCTGAAATTTACTTCAATAAAAAATATTTATCAGTTGATGAGTTTTAGTTTCCAACCAAAATTAATCATAAGGACCAGATTAGCCCTCTTGTCTGAATAATAATAATAATAATAATAATAATAATAATAATAATAATAAAATAATAAAATAATAATAATAAAATAAAAATAATAAAAGCAATGATCACTAGACAAGGTGAGCCATCCAGATGCACCAACTTAATGCTATGAAAGAATTCTAGGTTGTGATGCCCAGAAAGTGAATCTAGATAGAGCCTGGAAGACTCCAAGTTGAGGAGATGGAGTTGAGAATTGAAGAAAATAAGGTGACTAGAGTTCATAGGAAGGAATCCTATAGAGGGGGAAATCTACAGAGAGAATTCTGAAGCTCTGCAGAGTATCCCCCTTAAGTGTTCAGCTGAAAGACTTATTAGTGCTTCTGTGTGAGGAGATTACCCAAGGCCAAGAGAATAACCTAAATGGATTAGAGGTCATAGTGCTGGTCACCCATGCAGAGCTGAGAACAATACCTATTCCCACCACCTAGACTAGGAAATCTCATGATTCGCGGAGAATTTGGTAGATTACTCAGAAGAATCTTAACACAGTATTGGACAGAAAAACTGTATAATACAGTTTTGGGGAAAACTGGTCTTACACTGAGCACAGCTTCAATCCAACCTATATCAAATCTTAAAATACAAAACTCAGAAGATGAAACTGTTTCCAGAAACACTGAGTCCCAGAATAAAGCTCAGTAATATTTAAAGGAATACAAATAAACCTAGCAACCAATGAAGTAAAATTTAAAATGTCTGTCATTCAACCAAAAACTACCAGGCATGCAAAGATGCAGCTAAATATAACCCAAAATTATGAGAAAAATTCATCAGCACTGACCCAGAACTGAGATAATATATTAAAATTAACAGATAGATATATTAGAACATACAGAAAATTAAGCAGAGATATGGGAGATGTGAAAAGGACCCAAATAGAAATACTGGAGATGAAAATTACAATGTCTGATGTGAAAAATACACTAGATGGGATTAACAAAGTGATTTAATTCAAAAGAAGGCAGAAAAAGAAAAGGGGGAACAAAGAAGAAATGAACAAAAGACAACAAAATGATAGACTCAAATATAACCACATCGATATTTAAATTAAATGTAAATTGGCCTTTTTTTTTTTTTGTCCCTTTCCAGTGTTCAAGATGGTCAAAGTGAGGACATGGTGGGTCCTCCAGTGTGAAATTCCGGATAGCCCTTGGTCTTCCAATTGGAGCCATGATCAGCCTTGCTGGCAATACAGGTGAGACCTTCAGCTACACCCTGCCAAACTCCCCCTTTTAAAAGCACTCAATGGGCCTTTTGCTAATGACCCGCTGAGCCATCAAGAAAGGGCAGAGTGAAAACACTGCTTTGAGGTGAAGTGGCAGCATGTTTTGTTGTTTTGCTTCAATTGGTGGTGAGACAAGGTGGAAAAAAAGTGTAAATGTTCTACCAACTACTATGTGATATCACTTATATGTGGATCTAAAAAATGGTATAAATGAACCTATATACAAAACAGAAACACAGTTACAGACATAGAAAACAAATTTATGGTGACCAAAGAGGAGAGGGAGAGAAGGAGGGACAAATTAGGAGTATGTGCAATTATAGATACAAACTACTGTATGTAAAATAGATAAGCAACAAGGATTTACTGTATAGCACAGGGAATTGTACCCAATCCAACAAGCAGAAGTTCATGTTAATAAAACAATACCATTTACAATAGCATAAAATACTTAATAATCACTTAGTAAGTGCTGGACTTTACAACACAGTGACAAGTAAACAGGGACTGTTCTCAAGAAACTAAGTGGGGAAACAAACATAAAAACAAGTAACACACTAATAAGTAAAGGAATAAAGTGTGGAAATTCAGTCAATTATCACTAACAACTTTCTCTTGTTAGGAAACTTGTTCTCCCATTTTCTGAGAATGACCCATAAGCAATCTAGTAATTCCATAAACTGGATCAGCATAACCAGAATTCCTAATGCTATTAGAACAGCTCTTTTTCTTATATTCATGTGCCTGAAGTTAAGAGGATAAGTCTCCCTACTCCACATTTGAGGTTCGTTTGTCTGTTAAACCAGTACTCTGGCCCAGAGGTGGGGGAAAATGTCTATTTTAAAAGATTTCAGTTGCCCTTTTTTTTTTTTTTTTCTCACATTTGTACCAACTGGCAGAACCTGAGAACTTAAAAGCGTACTGAGGCCTTCAAAAGCTGAGGCACCATAATCCAATGCAGCTGGCCCAGAATCCTCTTTTGTGTGCCTTTTTTTCCCCCTGTGAATCAAGAGCTGATTAATTAAAATGAGTATAATCAAGATTTTAAGTAAAATATTTCAAATTCTTTAGAAGAAACAAATCCAAATCCTTAAGCACTATTTTATAAATATAATTTAAAAATTATCTTTGTGTTCAGTTCACTAAGGCAATTCTTCCAGTGGCCTCTGTTAGCTTGATTGAACAAGCAAGTCTTATTGAGCTCTTATATTGATGCCCTGAGCTAATGATGCATAAGTAGGCTGCTGCCACACTCTGACTTTTTAAGATATCAGATATCAAAATACACCACACTCAACCAGAGACCACAAACAATTTAAATTACTACTCACACAGGCATATGCAAAGCAAGGGGTATTCCCTGAGTGAGCTGCAGGACCCTCTAGCAAGAGGGCATGATGGCTGAAGGACAGAGCGAGGCAGAGTATGCATGGTCAGGAGGATATATGTATATCCCTCCTTTCCTATGACCTTTTTGAGTGACTCCAGGACAGACTAAGTTCTGGTGGGAGTGGGGAGGAAAGAGGGGCAGGGTGGGTTGCCTTGCATGTGATTTATGGGGGTGCAGCAGAAGTGAGAGCAGAGCTTTAACTAGTCTGTTGGTTCTCACCCTCGGGGAGCAGCTGGGTGGCTGCCAGTTTCCATTCTGACAGGAGTTGAATGATTTAGCCAAATACCATTGTGCCAGAGTGATTTGATTCTATCTCTACAATAAGTGAGAAGTGCACCATCTAAAGTGGAAGACAGACATGCTAACAAAGGAAACAACATAATGTGATATATACAAAAATAGACTTATATGTGAGTTTCAGAAAAATACAAGAGAGCATCCTGTCTGAGGCATCACAGGAAAGCAATGCTGTATCAGGGTTGTGATGGAAACTGGGAATTTACCAAATGGATGTTCCAAGCAAAGGCCCTAGATTGTGTGAAGTAAAGGAAGCATGAAACAATATGCAGTTGATGAGAAGCAATGAACAGTTCAGTGCTGCTCAAGCACAAATGGAAGGGGAGAGTGGCAGATACTGACACTGCAAAGCAGGCAGGGGTCAGGTGTGGAGGATCTTATAACTGTGCTAATGTGCTTGGACTTTATCCAGTAGTAATGCAGACCTCTTGAGTATAGAAGGGACATGGTCTGATTTTCCTTTAAGAGTAATTATTCTGACAGTATGATTAGGGAATGGTTGAAGACAGATTAGGGGCAAGTCAGCTGAGAAGCTTCCAGGAGCATCTTTCAACAAGGATCACTACAATACCATTAAGCATATAGTGAAATCAAGAAAATATTTACCAAAACTTCCATACGTGGATAAGTAATACTTAATGAGAACACAGACCTTGGAATCAGACTGCTTTGGTTCAAATCCTGTTTCTACTGAGAAAGTTCCTTTGGAGTGAGGGGGATCAGGGGTGCTGCAGGAGGGGAGAAGAAGGATGGACCAGTAAGCCCCATGGAGGGACATCTTACAGCACCTCAGATTTCATTGGGAATTCTTGATATACCCATTCCCACTCAGCTATTCCTCCTTTAGTCTTAAGGAGTAGTGTAATACCATTCTGTTTCTTAACCTAAAACCTAGAAATCCTGCTTGGTTCTCCCACGTGCCAGTCTGCCAAAATGGCCCCAATTCTTCATCTTTTTTAATACGTAAGACTTTTGCCATGTGACACTGTGGTTTTCACTAATGACCAAAAAGGCAGAGGTTATTTCACACACCTTGAAGTATGGACTGGACTCATGACTTGGATGGATCTAATGGAAGATGGTGGAAGTGACAGTGTGCTTGTTCTGAGCCTAGGCCTTAAGCAGAATTTCATGTTTCTACTCACTCTCTTTCATCTCTGCTATTAACAGAAGAATATGTCCATGTGACCCTACAGGAGAGGAGACAAACGTAGTAAAACTAGGTTATCCTACTCATCCCAGCTAAGACCTAGATCAGCTGACAGCCAGGCAAAGTCCAGTTATGAGATCAAGTCCAGCCAATATCAGCAGATCTACCAGGCCAACCACCCCAGACTCTTAATGTTGACACTGAAGTTTGATGTTCTATTTTTATCCTGCAATATTAGCAATAAATAAATGATATGCCCTATTACCCCATTTTTTTTATATCCCAGATGTATCAATTATATCACGTAAGTCCTGTACTTCTACCTATAATACAGATCTCAAATCCATCCACTTTTTTCCATCTGCATTGTTCCACTCTAGTTTAAGATCCATCATCACCTCATCTGAACTACTACTATATCTGCTTCCACTCCAGACACTTACAATCCATTCTTCAACTATCAGAGTGATCTTTTTCCCCAAAAACATAAATCAGATCACCATAGTCATCCCCCTGCTTAAAACCCTTTAATATCTTCTCATTGCTCTCAGAATACAATCCAGAGTCCTCACCATGACCTCCAAGCCCTGTGTGGTCTGTCTAATACCAGAATGAAAAAGTAACTTTTATTATACTCTCAAAAATCGTTTCTTCAAAGAAATATATAATCAATTCCTATTTAGAAATCTCTGCTTGAAGAAAGTTATTTTTACCCTTTCAATTCATGGAATATTGTTTTAGTAAATATATCAAAATGAAACAGTTTCTTTGGCAGACACTGAAACTGAACATGAAGATCTGATTTTACCAAATAACAGAAAACTAAGGTGGAGAATATGAAAGAAAAAGTAACAGTACATTGGAGGTCCAATGTTTCACATTGAAATGACAGAAGGATAGAATTAGACCTAAAAAAGAAATCTATGTTTGGGGTTTAGGAGCCAAGAGGTCAAAATGATGCTTTGAAAAGGATATAACCCAGCTGTTTTCTAATTTCACACTGACCAGAAAACAGGGGAAATGAATGACCCCTGAGGTAGGAGGTTATTAGCTGGAAAATTAGACATGAAATCCAACTCCCTGAGAGTGAGCATTGGTATTACTTAATATTTTCACAGAGTACTTTTAGCTAAAAAATACTTTTACCTATTTTCACTGTTTTACAGCTGAAGAACTTGTGGCCCACTGAAATTCAGTGCATAGTAATTGATTTTCATCCTGACTTTAATCACACTTGCTAATTTGACGACTCACACGATCCATGAATCTGTAAGCCTTCCCTGAATGAATTGCCATTATTTGTATTTTTAAAACAAATAGCCCTCAAGCAATTGGCTTTTAGGATTGAAATTGGCTGAAAAGTAAAGGCTGTCAAAGATGCAAAACAAAATGTGAAAAATAAAATCAATTCCTGTTTTTAATAATGTGGCTACAGTCCCAGAATACCAAAGACAGCACAGAGATACCTAAGAAAGGCATTTAGTACAGTCAGGGGAACCAGTAAGATTGGTTTTCATCTTCCAGGAAGTGATCTTCAATATAAAACACTGTTCATCAATGTTCCATTACTCAGCTAATGTAGTGTGGTAGTATAGTGTAGTGTGGTGTTCTGGCACCTGGCTGCCACAAAGCCTTCTGTTTTGACTCCTTGTAATGGGAGGTGAATGTGAAGAACGGTGGGGTCCTGGTACTCCTGGAATTTCTGTTCAGTGGACTGCCAGTGTACAACTATCACAATGTGGATCATGGCTCTACTCAAGGAGAAGAGACTCTTCTGAGAAAATGAAGTCCAGCAGAAATGGTACAGCAGACAGAAGGTCTATCTAATCTAAATGCCTCCCAAACTGCCTACTCTCATTCTGCTCCCTTCAGCAGGGAGGGAGCACTCTTCCCTTCATTCTTTATCTTTCTCCACACCCTGCCTATCCCCTGGATTCCAGCTCATTCCACTACCCTATGAAGCCTTCAAACTATTACAACCCCCTGTGATCTCTTTCTTTAATAAATAAATCAAAATCAGAATTCATTCTCTCTGTATTGCTGAAATATCACACACACACTTATACACACACATACAGTGTTCACTATCTCAATGAATTGTTCAAGCCATAAACCTACTGTCATCTTTTTTCTGCCTTTTATGTCCCCACACGTTCAATCAATCACAAAGTTTGATCAGTCCTCCTCTGAAATATCTCTTGAATCTGATCGTTTATATCCAACCCCAACCCATCCTCTTGTATCAACTATCTTCACTTGTTTGGTCTCTTTCTAATTTATCTTGCCCAAATCTCCCATTCTAACATATTATCCACGATGTAATCAAAGTGATCTTAGTAAAAGGCAAGTCAGATAGTGTCACTCATCTGGGTAAAATATTTCAGTGATTCCCTCAGTTCTCATGGGTTTTTGTTTCTTTACATAGTCCACAAGGCTCTGCAAAATCTGGTCTATTATTATCCCTAGCTTCATCTCTTGCCATTTCTCCAAATCATGCTCACTTCCTGAATTTTGTAAATTCCTCCAGGCTGTGTCTGAACACTGTTCTCCCTGCCCTTTGACTGACTAACATTTACATATTCTTTCTATCTCAGCTCAGACATATCCTCTATATACCAATGTAGATGTTCATTTTATGTGATACCACACTATCCTATATTACCATCATTTTCTAGAGATAGAGCTCTTCTTTGCAAAGAGTGAAAACAACTCTAGTTAATCAAAGCAGCGCACAAATATTCTGAATATTAAGTAGTTAACAGAATCTCTGGGATGACTTAAGAATGAGGTTTGGAGACCACCAGGCCAGTGATAATGCTCCAGGCACTACTATAGAATGGCTCCACTGGAGACACTATGATTGCTTTGGATGAATGGAGATACAACTGAGGCTGGGCACTGGATGCTACCACGATGACCTCTGCCCCTGCCTTTGGAGCCCAGGTGGAGCCCAGGTCACATACCTGCATCCTCACTGCAAGGCAGGCTGGGAAACTAGGCTGCTGTCATCTCTCTCTCGGGGAGTATTCAGATTAACAGTTATAACAGTTATATTATCAGATTAATGTTGAAGATGTTGAGAGTGAGTAGTTACAACCACTTACTAAATTTTATTTAATTTTTGATACCAATTATTTTTTAATTGAGATGTTGGTTTAAAATATTATTTAAGTTTCAGGTATACAAATAGAGATTCATTGTTTTTGAAGGTTGTACTCCATTTATAGTTATTATAAAATATTGACCATTTCTCTGTGCTGTGCAATATATGCTTATAGCTTATTTATTTTATAAATAATAGTTCATCTCCTACCCCTGTCTTGCCCCTCCTCCCTTAGTGGTTATCACTTATTAAATTTTAAATGGTTTAATGAGTTTCTCAAAAAGTGTTTAAGCTGTCAGCTGGTATAGTATGTATCTTGTCTGTGTCCAGGGATTCCTCTGGATGGTACCATGTCTGTGCTGACAAACAGCTGAAGCTTAGTAAAGGAGTATGGAAATATGAGTGAAAAAGTGTTGTTTGCTCTCTGAGTGCAAAAGCATACCAATGAACAAGGAAGGTGAGGTGGAGAGCATAGTCACAAGCAGAGATATGAATAGGGCTTCATTGCAGCAAATCAAAAAGACATTGCTGAAGTCCTCTGCCTGGTTGGAATTGGGCCCTGAATGGAGTCAATAAGGTGACCAGAGAGGGTTAGAGGTACTGCAGTTTGCTTCCGTAACACTCCATACATCTCCAGCCATAGCACTTACAAAATTCCATTGAGTAGCCTGTTTCTTGGTACTCTTGCACAGTTGCAAGAGATGTGAAATAGATTTTTTTTAAATGAGTAAGTGAATGAGGGAGAAGATGAAGACACAGAGGTGGCAGAGCGAAGTGGGCACCAGAGAATGGTGCCAGGTTCCGGTGGGGTGACCCGGATCAGCTCAGGCCTGATTCTAGCCACTCCCACACAGCTCCTTTCTTTCTAATCCACTTCTCATTCTCTTTGGGAAGGATTGAGGTCTCTGGAAAACAGCCAAAAAGCAATTAAGGGAACGGCCAGCCTGAATTAATGCTCAAGCATCAGGAGGATCTGAGCGCTGAAAGCCACTTCTGTTCCCCTCTCTCAGCTGAGGAGGGTGGGAAAGGGTTCCCAAAGCCGTAACTCCTTTTAGGGGGATTTAGAAGGCATATAAAGGCCCCTGGCTGAGGACTCGCTTCCTCATTCTGCAGTTGGTGCCAGAATTCTCAATCCTCCACTGAGAGAAAATGTCCATCCAGTAAGTATCTCTGGGAGATTTTTTTTAATGCTTTAGTGGGTTAATGGTAAGTGGGCTATTTCAAGAGCTCCTGAAGAGGATTGGTGACCTGTTTATGGTCTTGGTGGGGGGAGTTTCTTTCTATTTATATATTGAAGCAAATATCCAAAATTCAGGTCTGAATTACACTGGGATTTGGGTGGGTTAGAATGGGACTTGGAAGCAGTAGTGAGCATATGGGTGTCAATGAGGCAGACCTGGGTTCCACTCCTTGCCCATCCATTTCTTAGCTGTGTGATTTTGGGTAAATTACTTAACTTTTTGAAGTCTAGGCTTTTCCATATATAGAATGAGTAGTACTTACCCCATGGTGGTGTTGAGATATTTAAGTGAATGAATAGCATGCGAAGTTCTTTTTATGGTATGTGGCAGATAGTAAGTGCTTAATAAAAGATAACTATCATAATTAGGCAGTCTGGTCAGAGCTCTCATTCTAAGAAGTTATAAAATGGAGCCAAAATTAGGAGGCAGGAAATAAGCAAAAATATGAAAACTGAATCTCCTGGTCTGATTATTTTTAAAAAGTATTATAGCTCTTGGAAATTGGTGATGAAATGAGATGATGGGAAGAGATGATGGTACAATGTGGTTGAATAACAAAGGATGAGGTACTGACCCAAAACGCTGTGGTCTCCCAACTCATAGGAGGGAGAGGAATGAGACTGTTTTGGAGGTGAGCAAATGAACTATGCAGTAAGCTGAGAGTAGGGACAGGGCAGAATTATCTGTGGGAAGGAGACAGGAAGAGAAATGGTAACAGTGGGATTCATTGACTTGTCTTCAGAAATATGGGAAAATTGTAGAGGGCAAGTCCACTGTGACATTAAAAGGGGAGGTTATTTTCCCTGTAATCAAAGGAGGAGCACTGACCTGGGCCCCCTTGCCAACCTGATAAATTTCCACCCCCTCCCCCAAACACTGCGTGCTCCCAGCCTGGACTAGACTGGCAGTGTGTTCATGCATTAAGCAGAGAGCACCTTTTCTCCTGGAGCTCTGCCTCTGTCTCTGTGGAGTTCCCGAGATTCCACGTGGCCTTCTTCCTCATTATTCCACCATTTTAGAGTCGAGCATCCTGCTGGTGGTTATAAGAAACTGTTCGAAACTGTGGAGGAACTGTCCTCGCCGCTCACAGCTCATGTTACAGGTTGGTCTCACCTACCTTGAAGCCATCCTCTTTTTTGTTGCAATCTCTCTTCTCTGTCTCTTTATTCATTGGCATCTCTCAGCACAGCCTCCACCTGAGGGCTACAAGTAGAAGAATCTGGAGATTTGGGCTTTTTATATCAAGATCCCATTTCCTCTTTTCTTTATTTCTCAAATATAGGAAAATGCTACCTAACTGGAATTCCTGGACAGCTCGAACTATACCTTTGTCATTTTTAGACTGTCAGTCCTAGCTTAGTGCCTGGCACATAGTAAAAAATGTCCTATAAATGTCTATTCCATCAGTTTCAGCATAAATGAGGGCATGGTAACAAGCATCTGGGAATATGACAGTAAAGAGCGGTAGGTTTCATGCTTATTATATTAGAAGTTTTGGTTCTGGAGTTAGGCAGATGTAGGTGCTAATTGCAGCTCTATTATTTTAGTATCTGTTGACTCTTTCAACAAATTACTTAAACGTTCTGAGCTTCAATTTGTTTACCTACCATAAGCCAAATTATACCTCATAGGGATGTTGTGAAGATGAAATGAGATAATGTAAATAGAAAGATTTACCCAGTATTTGACACAAAGTGATGGTTGTTATAGTTGCTACCATTATCATTATCCAAAGTCACCATATAATTCATACAGCATCCTCGTTTGGACATGGTGTTATGGGAAGGACCAAAAGGCCGGGCAGGTCTCCTTCCTCCCAGTTGCCTCTTGTGCAGAATAGGAGGGGTGAGCCAAATGCTCTTTCTCAACTGTATTCTGATGCTAACAATCTAGGTTCTAGCAATCAAATTAATGGTGTGCCTTTTAGTTAAGCCATGCCTCCTTTTCAAGTTTTTATCAGAAATATAAATCCTTATCAAGTAGGCTACTGAAATGAGCTGTATGAAATAATACATTTGTTTAAAAGGATGCCAAGGATTAAGCAAACACTGCCAAACACTGCATTTTTTGAAGGATAAAAAGGTACAAACCTAACTGCTCAGACTGAAAGGCCTTAAGGCTTTCTTGTATACCCTCATTTTGCGGATGAGGACACTGAGGCCCAGAGATGGCACATGGAAAATTCTGTACCAGAATTCAGGCCTCTGATACCCAGCCCTTTGCACTCTGCTCCAGTAGGTTGACCTTCATCTGGACAATAGCCCATACTCTGAAAGGAATATAGCTTGAGATTTAAAAATAAACGAAGAAACAAACAAACAAAAACCAACAGTGTTCTTCTTGTTCCATTTAAATGGTTTGTTCTGTAGATACATATTTTTAGTATCTTGATCCCTGCTTCTAATTCATCCCTCCTACCCTTCACTCCATCAAAATATATTAAGAAATTTCAATTTTCTCTTAAAAGTTAGATGGTAAAAAGGCAGATGTATTGGTATCTGGAGAAATCTGCTAGATGGAAAATCCCATTCCCCTCGGGAGGCTTTTCCCTGTCCTCTTACAACCCTTTATCCAGACTCTGAGGTGTTGTCACATTTCCCACCATTTGGTTTCCTAATGAAAGGAGAGTCAGTCAGCAGGCATTTCCTAAGAGCTACCCTGCATGAGAGCTGGGAATGGAAATCACTGCCAGCTTTATAAAGAATAGGCTGCCCAATTGGGCGGCTAATATAATCACAGCTCTTTACCAGGGGTGAGCCAGCCAAGAGCAGGGGTAAGAAGCAAGGTTCTGTGTCTTGCCTTCATCACAGGCAGGATCCCCCTCTGGCTCACCGGCAGTCTCCTTCGATGTGGGCCAGGACTCTTTGAAGTTGGATCTGAGCCATTTTACCACCTGTTTGATGGGCAAGCCCTCCTGCACAAGTTTGACTTTAAAGAAGGACACGTCACATACCACAGAAGGTAAAGAACACTAGGTCCCACTCCCCCTCCTAGGGGTGGGGCCTAGCCTAGCTCCTCCCTCCATGTGCTTTTCAACCTCCTGAACCAAGAGGAGACTCTACACTCCCCTCCTCTCAGAATCCTGGGCCAGTGAGCCTGCATGGACGACTTGGAGCTGAATTATGTGATAAAAAAGCTAATAACTAGGACTTTGAGGTCTGACATGCCTGGTTTCAAATCCTATATCCTCTAGACACCATTTGCCAAGGTGAGTGAACTTTGGCAAGATGTTAATCTCTAATTCTTGGTTTTGTCATCTATAAAATGAGATAAATAATAGAATTTCCTTCAGGGTTCATTATAAGGATTAAAAGAGAATATGAGAACACAGTGCCTAGCACATAGGAAGCATTTAGTAATAATAATAGTTATTTTTATTATTATTAGACTATGGCTGTCTTGATTCCTTTCCTTTTTTATAATCAGAAAGGCCAATGGAAAGGAGGGAAAGGTGTCACAAAGAGGGCAAGACCAAATATGTCATCATAATACAAGAAAGAGTTGTTTTCTAAAACCAGGGGATTGTTGCTAAAAGGCTTGAACTCCAACTTCATTAGAAAGCTTCATTAACACTGCAATAAACACTGCAGTTTGTCTTATGCCTTAATATTAGAGCCTGTTACTGGCTTTGTTGATCACCACAGATTTCAGGCATTCTGAAGAAACATCAAAAGGAAAACTAAATGGAGACTTGAAGTAGTCAGGATAAGTTGGACTGTAATAAAAGAGAAACAGATCAAGTCAAGCAAAAATTTCACTATGAAAGCATATTTTGGAGGTCAGACAAAGCCTTTATATGCCTTCTAAAGACTTTGGTACTTTTTCCTCTTCATGAAAGTGCAAAATCAGATTTTAATTGGCTCTCCACGTGAGAAATCCTAGGCAACATACGCCATCTAGTCTGGGATATGGTTCAGGAGGTCTGCCTGTGCAAGAGACTGGATTCAAAAATACCTTTCTTTAAAAGTAGCAAAATAAAATTTTAAATGTAAGAAAACTCAGCAGGGACACAAGGGAGATTGAAAGAAATATAACTCAGCACACCATGTTCCGTATTTCCCTGCTCAGTGTAGGTTGATGAGTTTTGGCTATAGGAAATCTGAGGTCCAATCTGGACTACCCATGGGGCTGCATGGTGTGATATGGAACATGCATGTTTTCCAGCTCTGGCAAACTTGAGTCCTAACCCAGCTCAGCCACAAAAGCCAATCACTTAATTTCTCTGAGCCTTGATTTCCTCATCTGTTACTGTGAAGTTTATAAGACATAAATTTAAGGTCATGGCACATTATCTCTTTCTCCCTTGGTCATCCCAAGAAAGTGACCTGATTCTTCATTCTTCATGTTATGGATTTATGATTCCAACTTGATAAGGGCACATGGAATGACCGTTCTAAACTCCACATGTACTGCATTCATTGTCCCTGTCTATGACTCTGTCCCATGTCTAATGTCCTTCAGGTTCATCCGCACTGATGCTTATGTACGAGCAATGACTGAGAAAAGGATCGTCATAACAGAGTTTGGCACCTGTGCTTTTCCAGACCCCTGCAAGAATATATTTTCCAGGTTACTGAAACCCAACTGCATGTTATTAAAGACATTTTACATTAGCCCTTTTCCTCTCATGGCTTGAAAGTTACTGGACTGAAAAATCCATTTGCTTCTGCAGGTTTTTTTCTTACTTTCGAGGAGTGGAGGTTACTGACAATGCCCTTGTTAATATCTACCCAGTGGGGGAAGATTACTATGCCTGCACAGAGACCAACTTCATTACAAAGATTAATCCTGAGACCTTGGAGACAATTAAGCAGGTAGGACACAGTGCTCAGAGGATATCGCTTAGGAATTTAGAATTTAGAATTAAGTCAACTGTGCGATTTGGTTAGAAGAATATGAGAGCCAGGTAGATTAGGTTGCAAATCCCTGCTTTGTCATCAGCTCCTAGCTGTGTGACATAGGGCAAACTTTGTTTCTCCATCTGTGAAATTTTAAACGTTTATTGTATGGAGTGGAGGAAAACTATATAAAATGCCTAACATATTTATTTGTGACACAAATATTTATTGAGTCTTTTTCACGTACCAGAACTTATGCTAGATGCAAGAGATACATCAATGAGTAAGTCAACACGGTCCCTGCCTTCATGGTTTTCATTGGCTAGCACGGAACTGGCAAGGACTGAGCGCTCAAAAAGTTGTAGCTGTTAATATTGAAAACCCTACTACTCATGGTTCCAGGCAAGTATATTGCACCAATTTGCCCCTACTTATAGACACTTCTTATTAAAATCAAAGCTATATTTTAAAGGAAAAGATGTAGAGAAAAATATAAGCAAATTCAGAAAGTGACAAATTTTGCTGAGAACTTTAGTCTCAATGCAGCATTCAGTAAAATAGATCTATATTATATTATTAAATAGAACTATTTGCAAGGTATTATTCTTATCTTCAGGAAGCTTAATATCTAGATGGAGAAATCAAACAAATACATTACTTAACAAATACAAATACAGGCAAACTCATAGGACACAATGTAATGAAAATCTACAAAAGTACAAAGAAAGATTACTTCTGGCAGTATTGGGAGATGTGAAGTGGGACAGATCAAGGAAGGTCTAAAAGGCTTGAATTTGAGTTAGAAGTTAAAGGGAAAACACAACTTCATTGAATTTAGAGAAAGAACATTTCAGACAGAAGGAGTACCAGGATCAAATGTATAGAGGTGGAAAAATGGATGATAATGAATAATTTATTTGGCTAGGTTTGTAGTATTCCTCAATGAAGGTGCATGCCAAGTCAAGGGGAATAGTGGGACATGGGGTAGGGCGAAACTAAAAGTTTGCATAATTGGCAAAAATTTGGAATAAGTTGTTTATCTGGTGGGAAGCCACTGAAAGTTTTTGTTCTGAGTAGGAGTGTAAGTAGAACTGTACTTTAGGATATTTAATCTGGAAGACATATTTAAACTATATTAGAGGGCAAAAGAGACAAGGGGTAGCTAGGAGACCAGGTGGAATTGAAGACCAGAACTAGAAATTCAGTGTAGTAGAAATAGAAAGGAAAAGCAGAGCCAACATCGAGTCTCAGCATCACAAGCTGATTTATAATTCCCAGCAGACTATTTACTAGCTTAACATACCTTCAGTGGCTCTTTCTTGGTTTTGATGCATGTTTGTAATCACACATGACTGTGTGTGTAGATCATTTAGAGAAGTATTGAAGATGAGTTTCTAAACCATCCATTTCACTTTGATAGTGAATCAGATTGCCATGGTAGTTTAACTGGAAGTGTGAAGTTCATGGTATGGTGCCAGAATAGACTTTATTAGGGGTCGGTTTCCATTGTGAGCACCATTATACCCTGACTTTGTGTAAAAATGTTATTTTAAAATTTTGAGATTTCATTTGTTTACTATTACTGAAATAGCCTCCTAACAAGTGCCTTTGCTTCCAGCCTGGTTCCCTTAAATACAGCTTCCTTAATTCAGTAAAAACAATTTTTTTTCCTAAAGTACAGGTATAAATATGTTACTCCATCTAGTGCACCTATAGTTTCCAAGATAAAGTTAAAGCACAGACCTCTGTGGCTGGACTATTTTTATTTCCTTCCACTGTGTGTGCCTTTCACTGCAGCTACTCTGAATGACTGGTGATCCCCAAGCGGTATTCACTGTTTCACAATTCTATGCCTTTGCATTAGGGTCTCCACCCCCTGGAACACACTGCCATCCTTCTCCATCTGGCTAGCTTTTACTTGTCTTTCAAGCATAAGTTGGAGTTATCACCTTTGGGAAGGCCTGCCTAATCTAATCTGGGCTAGATGGCCTTTTTTTACAGATACTGCTTTGCACTGACTGCACTGTATACCAGCTTATTGGTCTAATGCAGTGCTATCAAATCAATCTTTCTATGATGATGGAAATATTCTGTATCTGCTTTGTCCAAGTGCTGTTCAGCACTTGAGATGTAGCTAACATGACTGAGGAACTGAACTTGAAGTTCTCTCTAATTATAATTAACTTATATTTAAATTGCTCCATGTGATTACCATATTGGACAGCACAAATCTGGACTAAAGTTCTTGAAAGCGAGGACCATCTCTGTTTTCCCAGACCCTGGCACAGCGCCTGGCAGATAGAAGCTCAATGAGTACTTGATGAATGATTGAATTAATCAATGTCTTGCCTATTATTTAAATGAGGGTGCTAAAAATTCCCTGTGCTTTAAAACAAATTCTCCTAATCAAATAGAAAGAATTTTGGTTAGACAGATATATACTCCACCAATTATTCATTCAATAAATCTTTATTGAACAGGTTCCAGGTAGAAATTCTAGTGCTCTGCATCCTTAGATGAGTCACTTGACCTCTCTGATACTTCAAGTTCTCCTTATGTAATCTGAGGGGTTTGCACTAGATTTGTGCATTTGAATTTTTATGAGAACCAGATTGAATTAAAGTACTGAATCTTCTCTTCAAAAGTTTCCTTTAATTCCAGGAAGTTTATGGTTACCGTGAAGTCTATTTAAGATAAGACTTTCTATACTAGATGAATGCTGAAGTTCCTTTCAGTTCTAAATTCATACTATATGTAAGACACTGAATTTGATATTTATCTTGTCCCATATAAAATTGCCATCTTTATAAAATGAAAATTATTGACTATCAGTATACATTCAACGTAATTCAGTAAGGGGAATGTAAAGAAGTCTCAAGATTCAGATTCATCACTTTTTGAAGACAACCTGCATGTACAAAAGGAAAGTAACCAACCAGAGCAGTGTATGGTATACATCCATTGAAGAGTACAGTCAGGGAGAACTTGAAGATTTCAGAGGCATAAGGGTCAGCATGGGGGTCAGAGGCGAGCTCTTCACCAAAGATGGGATCTCAACAAACTTGAAAGTGGGTAGGACCCAGAGAGATAGAAAGAAAAAGGAAGTGCCCTTAGGGTGAGGGTGTACATGGAACGATGAGGTCAGACCTAGGGACCAAGGGTGTAATAACAGTCTTTTTCTTAACATGGATGACATCTGCTCTCTTTCCATAGGTTGATCTTTGCAACTATGTGTCGGTCAATGGAGCCACTGCTCACCCCCACATTGAAAATGATGGAACTGTTTATAACATTGGTAATTGCTTTGGGAAAAATTTTTCAATTGCCTACAATATTGTAAAGATTCCTCCACTACAAGCAGGTCAGTTTACCACTTTGACTCTTCTTAAAACAAGTATCTATATTGTGAGAAAGTTACTAGAAATACAGGATGTCAGATCAGAAATATCCAGATAGCACTATATGGACAGTTAAATTACTCTCAGATTTTAGGACAACTGCCCTCACCTTTAGCCTACCAGGGAACCAATGCCCAAGGGCAACTTAGAAGGAAATGACAACTTGAAAATACAGAAAGCAATTGGCCATGTTCTAGTCTGCAATGTTTCAAAGATGTAGTGTATATGTGGCTTTGATCATATAAGATTTAGATTCAAATCCAGCAAATATTTATTGAGCATTTATCCATATGCCAGGCAAAATTCAGATTTTCAACAAATATATGCGTATGTATAATAGCATATATACACATATATGAGTGTACTATATTTTGTGTATATCTAATTCCCAAAACTACAAACAAAATCTATTAAAGAATATTAAAACAGAAGCGAGTACTCTAGAATTCTCCATTCATCCTCCATTGATTGCCAGAAATTTGATAATGATCTTGATAATAGCAGTATTTGAATATATGTGGATTTTTGTTTAGTATTGCTTAGTATAATTCTCAAAGTATAGTCTCTGGACCAGCAGCATCACCTGGGAACCTGTTAGAAATACAAATCTTGAGCCCCACCTGAGGTCGACTGAATGAATCATTTTGGGGGTGGGCCCACCATCAGCATTTTCAGAAGCTCTTGAGGTTGTTTGATGCACACTAAAGTTTAAAGACACTGTCTTAGTAGTAAATAAACTCTAATGTGCTTAAGAAATATTGTACAGGGCTATTGACATAAACCCACAAACACTATACTTTATAGGGAACTTAAGAGGTTGTAAAAGGCATTCTGACCATTCTAAAATTTTGCCTTATTCCCCTGACTTAGAACCCACCTCCAGTTCTAAGACATGACTTCACTGTACTCTGCCCGCCACACACTATTTGAGTACACTTTTCCAAATCTGCTGCTATTTGGATTTTCCTGGGTGATTGCAGCTCCACGTGAAATTTCTCTAAGAAATGCCAGTGACTGAGAAAATGGAAATAAACTCTTTAAAAAAAAAATCAAGATCTGAAAATGTATTTCTTTGCTTGCATAAGCTGTTCTAAATGCTTTGTATTAAAAAAAAGAGGCTGTTCCACAGCCTTTTAAAACCACTTTATTTCAGACAAGGAAGATCCAATAAGCAAGTCAGAGATCGTTGTACAATTCCCCTGCAGTGACCGATTCAAGCCATCTTACGTCCATAGGTAACTTGAAGGCCTGCTATGAATCTTCAGGAAAACTCAAGTTTAAAGATCTGCTTTGCCTACCTTGATACCAATCCTGATCATGACACTTTCTTGCAGAAACCTAAATTTAAATGTAATTAATTTCATGTAGGCACTGTTGATTCATATAACTGAGCATACCTCATGTGTACATATTTCTCTGTGGTTTGAGAATCAGCCCTTCTTATTCACAAGTTTATTTCTGTTTCTGAACAGTTTTGGTTTGACTCCCAACTACATTGTTTTTGTGGAGACACCAGTCAAAATTAACCTGTTCAAATTCCTCTCTTCATGGAGTCTTTGGGGAGCCAACTACATGGATTGTTTTGAGTCCAATGAAACCATGGGGGTAAGCCATACATTTTTTTTTGTCAGGTTTCTGGTTCTGAAGATGTGTTTCATCATGCACACTCTTTTCCCTTTTAAATGCATCCAAATATTCTCCTCATTTTTCAAGGTTTGGCTTCATATTGCTGACAAAAAAAGAAAAAAATATCTCAATAATAAGTACAGGACCTCTCCTTTCAACCTCTTCCATCACATCAATACCTATGAAGATAATGAGTTCCTGATTGTGGATCTCTGTTGCTGGAAAGGGTAAGAAAGAACATGGGATAAATGTTACATCTCAAGTTGCTCCTGGAAAATAGGGGTTTGTCAAGAGATGCTGCCCTCAATACTTAATATGAATTACATCTAAAAAAGCAAGAAGGATGCTTAAGTCACAAAATATAACTGAAAAAGCAGTAGGGAGTTTAGATAATCAGAAACACTCACAAACTGAACATCAAAACCACGGCTAATGATAGAAAACTGATCAAGTCCATGAACCAGACCTGAAAATAAAAGGTCTGTGACTTGATGAATGAATTGAAACTTAACTTCAACTCAAACTTGACAAGATCCCTTGGAGGGACTTGAAGTCCACCCACTCTGGGTTTGGGAAAAAGAGGCATGCTTTCTTCAGAACAGCAAGTCACTAAGAAGACAGTATCCCCTAAAGACACAGACAGAATAGTGGTGGGGAATCAGAACAGAAAGTATCAAAGGCAGCTGTTGTATAAACATATCCATGAGGCAGGATTCTTTTCTCTACCCAGCGTAGGCAGGAGAAGTGGCTCCAATATACCTCCGTCATTAGTTTTCTGGGTTAGCGACTAAAGAACAGGCAAGCACTTGTGCTTTTAAAAGGCATGAATCATGTCTCTAAGAGTATTTGTAATTGTCCTCATGTTTGACTTCTTATTTTTGCAGATTTGAATTTGTTTATAATTACTTATATTTAGCCAATTTACGTGAGAACTGGGAAGAGGTGAAAAAAAATGCCAGAAAAGCTCCCCAACCTGAAGTTAGGAGATACGTACTTCCGTTGAATATTGACAAGGTAACTGCCCTCTACAGAGATTTCAGATATAATCGGAATGTTTAATCTCTCTCAGGAGTTTTTCTCCTGCTGTATGTTTATACATAAAGTCTTGAAATTTCACAGCTGGAAGGAACTTTAAAAATTAACTAATTCAACTCCCCTCATTTTACAAATGAAGAAACTGCAGCTCAGAAGAGTGACATGACTTAGCAATATCCAACTGTGCAGAGCCAGAATGAAAGCCAGGTTTTGTCTCTAAATCTGCTGTTCTTTTATTTACAAAATCTTTCTAAAATATGCTTTCTCAGATAACACAGACTACTGATTCTTGGGATCCTTATCAATAATATAAATAATTTAATTTAAATAGCTTGAAAGTATAGAGAACTGGAGAATCAGAAAGTGCCCTTGTAGGGAAATCAGTCTGTTATTCTGGTTTCTACTAACTCTGAAAATATCACTAGAGGATAAACATTATCAACAGTCTTCTACAGTCATCTCTTTATTTCTACTTTTTCTTCCCTCCATTCAGTGAGTGTCTTTTTAAAATACCAGAGTAATATCAGGAGTTTTTAGTGTGATAAAAATGCCAGTCAAAATTTTAAAAATAATAATTTTTATAGTAGATACATGAACATACATTCTTATTTATGTATATATGAGATATATATATATATACACACACAAAAGTAGTTGAGGCAACTACATGGAATGTAAAACATTGTACCCAAGGCTTAGATTAGATACAGTGGAAAATAAACCCAATTTAGAACTAGACACTACTGCTCTTAAGCAAGCTTGTAAACTCTAGAATGAGAAAGGAGAAGATTGACGTGGGGCATTATAATTAGGTAAATGCGCTTCTACAAAGGCAGGGAGGAGTTAAAAAAAGCAAAACTTACTATGGAAATGTAAAGTAATTGCTGAGGCTAGTACATTAGGAGCATATGGGGGATGGGCATTGGGCAGAGGGACTGGAAACATAGGTTAGAATGATATTGTATGGAGCTTTATAAGCCTTTGGAGGTTATGTAAATAATAGGGCACCACTGAAGTATTTTAAGTGTGTGTATAGGGGGTGGAGTATGTGTGATATGATTGGATCTGAATTTCAGAAAGTTCACTCTGGGATCACGGAGGATAATTTGAAAAGTGAGGAGTCTAGAAGTTAGACGCTGTACCAGAGGACTAATGCAATAGGGCAAGTAAAAGAAGATTAATCTGAATTAAGAAAGTGGAAACAGAGGAATAAAGGAAGGTATGAAGTTGAGAAATATTTAGGAGGTAGAATCAGCAGGAGCTGGTGTCTAACTGCATGTGAAGGGGTAATGGAGAGGAAGGATTTCTGAACTACCTCCAGATTTCTGCTTTGAGTGGTTGAGTGGGTGATGGTACAATTAATTGCGTTTGAAACAGGAGTAGAAGGCGTTAGTTTTCAGGAAAAGGAGTAAGATTTATTGTATACATGTTGAGTTTAAGGTACCCACTGGTCATTTCAGCAGAAATGTTCAATAGGCAGCTAGTATACATGGATCTGGAGCTCTAAAGGGAAATTGTGGTGAGCGATCGGTGGTCTGGATATCTTAAACCCCCTTACTTTCCCCTTAGGGAGCACATCTCTGGTGTGTAGTTGAATGCCCATAAAATACCAAATGATGAGTCAGTTGATTTTAGTAAACTCTTGTTTTACTAGTAATGGTTAAATCACAGTCATCTTTAAATTACAGAAATAAAATAAGATCATTTAATTCACATGTCCCTTGCCTCCCTCTCTCCACATTCCAGAAAGGAGAAAAAGGAAGGTTTCTTTTAAAGTATAGTCATCACTGCCTGAAGAAAGACTACCCAGTTATAGAATGCAGAACTTCAGTGATGATGGAGAATGTCGAATGTTACCCTAGACTGTGTCTTCTGTTTCTTCCAATAGTTATTAATTAACCACTATAACATGGCATCATACTAGTTGCTTCAGTGGGTACATCAGTAGAATGAAAGTCATTACCTAGTGTGGTAGGGAGAAGGAAGGAGATTCAGTGATGATAACGCATGTCAGCATGAGTACTGTGAGAGGGATATAAATTGCTTTGGCTATTAAGAGAATGGGACAGTCATACTTGTTTGGAGAGATTTATGTAACACAGTCATTTGCAATATTTTGGCAGAAGGGATGGAATTGAAGCAGATCAATGGAAGACAATAGGAATAGTTTAAGGAAAGATAGAGAAGTGGGGAAGGCCAGAAAAACAGAGGGAACTGATTACAATCCAACCGATTAGACTAAGCAAAAGCAGAGGAATAAATGGGGGGAAAGGCTTTAAAAGAAAGTAGGTAGGTAAACTTTTAAGGCTTTCAGACCAAGCTAAGAGGTTTGTACTCTATTTGGCAGGTGATGGGAAGACAGTTAAGGTTTCTGAACAGAAGAAAACCATATTCAGAGCTAGTGGAATGGGTATCAAGTGTACTGACTCTTACAGTTGTCTCTACTACTAAATGTCTGTCTTCTCCGAGCAAGTCACTCAGTGAGCAGGTTACTCTAAAATCCAGTTGCCTGCTCTGAAACCTGAATAAATTGAACTAAATAATAACTAAGGCCATTTTCAGCTTTGATTTTCTAAAATAAGGCTGTGTTGTATGTAAGTAGTATTGGAAGCGAGGAAAGGAGGGAGCTAGGGACCTGGGTAGGTAACGATTAAAATCACTCAGGTGAGAGAAAAATGTAGTGGTAGTAGGAAAAGAAAGACAAAAGTTCCTACAGGTGGAATAAACAGATCTTGTATGTTATTTTATATATATGCAGATATATCAATAGGATAGACTCTCAGAAGTGAGATTGCTGGGTCAGGGGAGAAATGGATCTGTTTAAAAAAATAGTGAGGAGTGAGAGTGAAAAGGGGGAACTAGTTTGTGAAGGAAAGCGAAGATAACGTTACAGATTTCTTACATAAAAAACCTAATTTAATAATAGATAAAATATAAGACAGAACAGGGTAAAATCATTACAGTTACAGTCACATTGGTAACATGTTCGACATCGACATTTGAACGTATTGCATGCATATACAACACATATGTATCCATACACACAGCATCTCACAAAAAGTCATTCCTTTCTTTGCTCCTCGCCTCCTCCCATCCTTTCCCAATCCTGCAAATCGTTCATGATTTCCTCTAACTTCATAGTACATCACCAGAAAAATTCCCTCTACCCTCTGCTCAGAATGTTCCCTGCACCTTCTTTCTTTTACCAAAATCTGACACTCTCTCAAGGACACTGGTCTCTTTGGCAACAATTTCCAGGCAGTTTCTCCTCCTACAGCCCTTGTACTGCTGGGCCTCGGGGTGGGGCAGGTATCCTCTTTATTCCACTTTGTTGCTTCCAGACCATTGTTTCTTCCACCCACCCTTAAAATCTTCCAATTTTAAGTCTCATTTCAGCTAATTATATAGCCAAGTGGTATGTATACATATACACACCCCTCATTATCGTTGTCACCTACTAATCACCCTCCGTCTCCCTTCTGACTCAACACCACACTCCCCTGATCTGCTCCTGACTCTTAGCGATTTCAGTGTGTACATCCTAGGTGATTATTCCAACAGCCTGGTCTCTCAGTTCCTTGACCTTTTCCACTGATTCTGTCTTCCATTCTATCTCAGCCACTCACTCCCCCACCCAGTCACACAACTGACCTTGCTAGTACCCTTGGCTGTGCTTCTACTATAACCTTAGTTTCATACATGACATGTTCTGACTACTACTGCTTACCTTTCCAGATCACCTACCCTATTGCAGTTCCCCCCAGGAACCTCCAATCTATTGAACCTACTGCCTTCTCACCACCCCTCACTCTCTTGAGGATTTACCATCCCTCCTGATTCAATTAAAGTTTCATGATCAATAATTGTAATCACCCCCTTGAATAGGTCCTCATTTCTCTTTTGTCTTTCTTTCTTTGTAGAACTCATTGGTCAAAATCACAATCCTAATTAAGTTCAACTCTCCACCCACTACATGCTTGTACCTCTAAGGCTGAAATTAAGTGCTAAAAACACACAATTGTGTTAATTGGCCCACTTTTAAATTCATGACCACCAACCCCCTTGCTGCATTTCCCAGCTTCATTTTCCTAATTAAATCTTTCACACCCTCCTCTCTTTAAACTTCTAACACCTCCCACCTACACATTTATACTCAGCTGATGGCTCTGCTTCCTATTTCACTGAAACAAATGAAAGAAATCAGAAAAGAATGTAGACTCCTGTCACCACATCTACCCACCCACCAGCGTCTGTACTCAAACTGAATGACCCATCATCCTATTCATAACTAGTCTTTCCTGTTGTCCCTCACCCACTCAAGGGACAGTTCTCCCCCTCTCTCATATGCAGTTCTCTCCCACTGCCTCATATATTGTCACTCTCCTCCCATTTTCATTAGATCACTCATATCACGCTATTGGTTTACCCTCTTATAAAATCCTTCTCTTGACTCCTCTTGCCCCACCAGCTATTATTCCCTCAGTCCTCTCTTGGAGACCCCTTAATGTTGGAGGGCACCAGAACTCAGCCCTTCGTTCTAGCTTCTACTTGTTCATTCACTCCCTTTGTAAAAACTCTTGCTTTAAAGCAGCCTTCACTTACATTTCCAACTTTCCTCCCAACTCAAGGTTCTTATATGCCACTGTCAATGCCATGTCTGTATTTTGATGTTCAATAGACATCTCAAGCTTATTAAAACAAAACCTAAACTTTTCCTGTTCCTCTACCAAAAAAAATGTACCCCACCTTCAGTAACCCCTGTCTTTGTTGTGACAACTCCAACTTTTAATTGTTCAGCCCAAACACCTAAGACTCCTCTCCTAATTTCTTGCCTCTTCCGCATCCCATATCCTGTCTATCCAGAAATCCTCTTGGCTTTACCTTCCACTTCTCTCTGACTTCAATGCTTCTAGCCTAGTCTGAACCATTGTTTTCTTTTGACTGGACTACAACAAGACCAACTGGTTTCCCTGATTTCATTCTTGCATCTCCCCTACTCCCAAAGATGATCTCAACAAAGCAGTCAGTGATTCTTTTAAAAATAGATCATAACATTCCACTCCTCTGCTTCAGAACCCTCCAATGGCTTCCCATCTCTCACCCACAGAAAAAAAAAACAAGCCTTCACCATGACCTGTAAGGGTCTCTGCAATCTGTCCTCCTCTCTTGCTCTTCTCCCCGGTGCTCAGTCAGTGCAGCCCACTGGTCTCTTTAATGCTCTTCGGGCACCTTTGGCATACTCCTACCTCAGGCCATTACAGTTTGTTCTCTCTGCTCAAGTGCTCTTCCCCAGATATCTGCATTGCTAGCTTCCTCATCTCCTACAAGTTTTATCCCATATGTCACCTTTTCAATGAGGCCCACCCTGACCACCTACTAAAATGATTACTCACCTACCCTTCATACTTCTTAACCCCCCTACTCTGCTTTATTTTTTCTCTCCACATTCATGATGCACCAAACACTTTGTCTATTAATTTTATGTATTGTTTTTGTCCCCAAACTAGAATGTAAACTTCATGAGGACAGGAACTCTGTTCTCTGAAATATCCCAAATGCCTAGAATAGAGTCTAGCACAAAACAGTACTCAAATATTTGATGCAGGTATTACTAAATGAATATGTTCTTTGAAAGAGCTCATGATATCCATTCCTTTCATAAAATAATCTGAAAAATCACATGGGGGCAGTACGGATGACAAGAGGTCTTATAAAATGTCTGGTCCAGTAGTTTTTTCTTTTTTCTTTTTTTTTGACAATGTAAATTTATGATTTTTTTTCAAATAACATCAAAATATATCCTAGCTATAAAGGAGATCAACACTGTATGGATCCCTAGAGGCTGAAGTCCTTGTTGTTCTGCAGAAAAATACTGTTTTTCTCCAGAGCCCCATCCTCAGAACCCGAAGTTTTCTTTGAGGACAGTCTCATTTCACATGTGAGAAGACTGAGGGCCCAGTGATATGATTTCCTGGTGATACACAGCCAGCAACTGACGTGGACACGGACGGCTTTCCCAGTCATGTTCCTGGGCTCATCCTTCTAGAGTTTTCTGCACTACTTATCCCTACGTGTTGACTTAGGAAGTGAAGAACTCAGGAGACAAAACTTGGGAAGACAGAATTTATGGCTGCTTGATTTTTCTTCCCTGCTCACTGAGGTTTCTGTTACCCTCTTTCTTAGGCTGACACAGGCAAGAATTTAGTCACACTCCCCAACACAACTGCCACTGCAATTCTGTGCAGTGACGAGACCATCTGGCTGGAACCTGAGGTTCTCTTTTCAGGGCCTCGCCAAGGTGAGATGCTTTAGGAAAAACCTCACATGAGAGAGAACAAAATGTTCCATTCAGAGAGATTAACTAAGTTTTCCTAAGCATGTGCTCTATTTTGTAGCATTTGAATTTCCTCAAATAAATTACCAGAAGTATGGTGGGAAACCTTACACATATGCATATGGACTTGGCTTGAATCACTTTGTTCCAGACAGGGTAATTAATCCATCTTCCTAATATTCAAATAGTACTTTAAGTCATATGCTAGTCAAGTAAAGGATATTGACTGACTGACTGATTGATTGATTTTTCTTTCTTACAAGCAGCTCTGTAAGCTGAATGTCAAAACTAAAGAAACTTGGGTGTGGCAAGAGCCTGATTCATACCCCTCAGAACCTATCTTTGTTTCTCACCCAGATGCCCTGGAAGAAGATGATGGTAATGATAGTAATAGATGTGTCTGAACACTCTCTTTCTATTGGAGTTCATATAGTTAGTTCACTAAAGAGTTATGTTGATTAATCCCTAAAGTTTAGAAATAATGCTTTATACTATTCAGTGGGACAGCACTAAAGAATTTAAACTTATTTGAAAATAAGTTTTACCTTGTGGCCAACTTTCATTGATTAATATTGAAAAAATGCTGAAGCACCATCTGGTGCCATGATGAAACATCGATGTCTGCTATAGATGAGGGAGAAGGGGAGGAAGAAGGAGCAGCATGAATTCTAAGGTTTTGCCTTTCCTGCCCTGGATACAGTTCTGCAAGGGGATAGAGTTCTAAGGAGGGAAATTGAGTATTCTAACAGATCCAAGAGAATGAGAAGGAGGCTTTGTGGTTCTGGCTTTGGTTTTCTCTTTCAGTAAGCTGGGGCTAGAAAAGGATCCAGAGCAACAGCAACTCGGTTATAAAGCATCAGTCTTAGTGAATTATTGATTAGCTGGGACAAGGAGGTGGGTCATACTCTCTGGGAGTGAAATATGCAAAACCACAGAGAAATGAGTAAAATAAAGAATGGCAGACCCATTTTATGCCAGTGATTTTACACATACAGCCCATCCAGTCAAAACTGCAAGAGTTGTTATTTTGTTTGAAGGAAGTAAGCTAGGTCTTGGCAATTATAGAAATAGTATACCTTACTGTTTCCAAAGTATTTTAATATATATTTTCACTTGATTGTCACAAAATTTTTTTGCAGTAGGTAGAGTAGACATTAAATCTTATAATATAGCTAAAAAGATCCAGTCATTCAGTAAGAATTTAATGAATACTTACTATGTTCTAATCATTATAGTAGGCTATTGGGATACAACAGTGGGCAAGACAGATATGGTCACTTCCTTCTTAGAGCTTGCAGTCTAGGGGACATGAAGAGTTTAAAAGACCGTTTCAGGGTGGTCACATAGCCAGGTGGTGGAAGAGTCAGAACAAGATATCAAGTCATATGGTTCTCTTTATTTGTCAATGTAACACTTCTTATATTATTTCAATGACAATCTATTTCTCTGGACTTTTCTTTCTTTCTTTCTTTCTTTTTTTTTCTTTATTTATTAACTTCTGCTTAACAGGTGTAGTTCTGAGTGTGGTGGTGAGCCCTGGGGCAGGACAAAAGCCCGCTTATCTCCTGATTCTGAATGCCAAGGACCTGAGTGAAGTTGCCAGGGCTGAAGTGGAGATTAACATCCCTGTCACCTTTCATGGACTATTCAAAAAATCCTGAGCACATTCTAGTGTTTCTACATTCTATATGTTTCTGGTGACAAAGCCCAGAAAAACAAGTCAGGTCTGCAATCAAATTCTGTTCAGTTTTAGCCCACTAATATGTAAGGGTTTTAACTTGCAGATGCACACAATTTCATAGTGTTTTACAGAAAGCACAGAGTTGAGTAAGCAATTCCTTAAAAAAAAAAAGTACATATTTAGATAATCTTACTTTCTTTGTGAGACAGGCATATCATAACAAAAAAAAAACTCTATATATTTACAATCAAATAGAAAATGATGTGGATTTATTAAACTTTTTTATTCCTATTATAAAACTGTATTTTAGATACCTATCTGCTCCAGTTATTTTTTAACATTTAAAAGCCAAAGTCCTCTACACCTGATATTTATGTGGCTTTGCTGAGTCAATGCAGTATCTTACGAAAAGGCTTAATTACTAAATGTCAAACCAAATTTTTTTCTCAAGCCAGGGACTATCACCTAAGAGTAATCTTGTAGTTCTGTGCATATATATATATAATTGTTCCAAGATTCTAAAGTTTTATGAACTTTAACATTTCCATTTAATCTAAGCAATTGCTACTATTTTTGATTTTACAATGAGGAAACCTATCTCTAATCCACTGAGAGCTCTCAACCAACTAACATCTCAGAAATTAAGTTACCTATTAAAAGCTTACATAATATCAAAGCAATTACATATAGTAGTGACTGTAATTTTTTGAAAAATTGAGCATAAAATACTTACAAATATAGTTTCTACTGAAAATCAGATTATTGGATAATAATGTAGGGGGGTTATGCTTTGCTGTTTCTTCTGTTTAATTATATTTAAGAACTGTGTAATCACCTGACTGAAGAGAAAGAGAAAGTGAAAAAAGAGAAAACATTGTCATTAATATTCAGATATTAATATATTTTAAGCACTTTTGTTTTTAAAATTTTTCTCTTCAAGCTACATTTTGATATTGCCAAAAACTGGAGATTGACAAAAGTTTTTACTCTATATCTTACTCCTGGTATCTATTTTATGCTCAAAAGCATTACATATCATTGTATTTAAGATGATTGGCACTGTGTTTGACTAAGTAAAAATAGCTTGAAAGAACAGACTGACTAGGGTAGTTGATACATTTGATTTCTTTAGATAAAGTGTAAACTCATTTTTTAAAATTATAAATACTCATTAAGACATACTTTTCAAGGAAAACATAAAATTATAGAAAAGTGGAAATTATAAAGTAAAATCATACAGAGCTCATCTAAGCTTAGCTACTGTTCTTTTCCATCATGTTCTCCCCCGTGGATTTTTAACATTATTGTTGTTTCTTTGTGGCTAATTTCTAGATAGAACTAGATATTCTGAAAAGAAAAAAGAAAAATGCCAGAAAATAACATGGAACATGTGACTATAGATAAACATCAGTCTGTTGTTTTTTGTCTCTAGACATGGCACATGAACATAATTTCACAAAGAAGGCTATTTATACATGTCTTTTTAAAATGGAAAATAAATTACTGAATAATTACTAAATTTTATACTTATTTAAGTCTTGAAATTTAAGAGAATTCCTAAAACTTTTACTTCCTACACTTGCCAATCACTCCCTGCCTTCTTCCCATTAATTTTTCATAAGCAAGTCTGGCAATTCAGTGTGCCTGGTTCTCCTGCTGTTGCAGGATCCCATTTTGAGCCCTGTGCTCTGTGAAGACCACCACAATGTTAAGAAGGGAGAGAGGCAGATCTGACTAAAATAGCATTCTGTCAACACCATTCCACCAAAATTGGAACTGTCTGTATAATCATTGCTATTATTATACCAAGAAGGCTTAGGAGCTGCTTTTCAAGAGCAAAGATGGAATATGAGCTTTAAAAATTTAAATTAGAATAAGAGGGATTTAAGTCAAGCAAGAAGGATTAACTTGGAAATTCAGATTGAAAAAATTAAAGAACTTGGTTTCTAAGAAACAGAGTTATCATTTGGGGGATCTAGAAAATCATGTCCCATCTATAAACAAATAAATCTACTTTAAGAGAAATTTTCTACTGAATAAAGACAAATAAACCCATTAATAAGTAGTTATTTTTAAAATAAGTTGTTTGGAGTCAACTTTTTTTTCCATTTGGGGAAAACATATTCGTCATATCTAAGGAGAAAGGATAATAAAACCTTTGACAATGTCAAAAAATAATTAATAACTAATAACTGCCTCATGCAGGCAATCCAGACAGAGTCTCTGTACTATGGTATAAACCAGAAAAGATCAACAGACAGCAAAGGCAGCTACTTTATGAGAATTCTGTGGCAATATTATTCCATCATTTCACAGTCTGCCTGAAGAATAAAATTCAGTGCTTTCTTCTGTAAACCTGATAAGAATGATCAGTGTTTAGGTTTACAGAGAAAAGATCCCCTAAGGAATTCCCCAAGGAACACCAAATCTGGTACAGTTCAGTCTCAATGGCAAAACAAGCCCTGAAAGACAGGAAGAAAGAAAACTTACACTCATTGAGTGCCTTTTACTTTTACAGAAGAGTAGAAGTTACTCATAATACTATACCCGTCATGATACCATCTCCACCATTTCAGAGGTAAAGAAAGAGAAGTCAAAGTTACTTTTCTAATGAGGAGCAAAACTGAAATCTAAACCCATCAGTTCCTCCACTAAAAATTTGATTTCTGATACTTTCTGAAATATTTCTACTGATTTAAAACTTATTTCAAATACAACCATTATCATACTACTTAGTCATCAAGTCTGGATGCAAATAAAATCTTTGACTGTTCAGTAACTCTTACTATTGATTGGTGGACTAAATGCTCCTTGAATAATGGTGACCAAATATATATTATTCAAGGGATTCCACTAATTGGCCTCTAAAGAACTCTACAATGATTAGATTCAATGATCCTGTTTTGCAGTTGAGGAAAGTGAATCTTGATAAAGTTAAAAAAACTTGGCCAACTTTCCGCACAGAATGGGGATCTGATTCCAAATACCATCTATATCTGTTGGGCATTGTGAACTACTACCTTGAGGTAGTTCACAATTTCAACATTAGATCATTACATTCTTTTTGATAGCATCCTAAAAGACTAATTTTTCATTGGTTGCTGTGAAAATAAAAGTACTATACAAAAAATTAATGTGGAATGCAAAATGATAATGGCTGTGTCCAATCTAATTCCAAAGTTTGAGAAGTCCTGCAGTGTCCAAAATGTACTAGACTATTAGAACAAAGATATATATTTTGTCACTTGGACTTAACTATGTAATAAACAGAAGTGCTATGTATTTCTTTTGAAGTGTCATAAAAAATTACTCAGACACTAAAGGCTTTGTGAACCAAGGAAGTTAGGGAACCTCTGTTCAAGACTCTCATTTTGAACTTAGTAGGTCAAAGCTCTAATGTCATAAGACCTAATCTGGAAGCCTGTGATTCAAATAATTTCATAAATTCATCTTCAAAACAAATAATTTTATATCAGTTTTTATATTAAAGTTACATTAAACAGCTTTACTTATTTAAGAACAAGAAAAAAGAAGAAAGATGAAAGAATCATATCCAGTATTTCTGTGATTAGTCTGTGGACATTTCTTGTTCTAATATATTCATAATATTATATTAGATGTATGATTAAATTTGTTTAAGAAGCTAGCAGCAAAAATCTCAGAACTCACTATTTCTCAGCTTTCTTTAACTTGGATTCATCCATATACATATATTCATCTCCTTCCAGAAGGTGAACAAAGGGGTATCTCCCATCTACAAGAGCAACCTTTGCATTGGGCCATAGGATTAAGAATTCAGGATCAAAGGATCTATCAGACTAAAAGAAGAAACATTGTTAACTGTTAGGGAATTACATGAATAGTGCATTTTTAATGGAATTATTACTGATCAAGTAATCCAATAAGCAAAAAATATACATTATGGCTGAAAGAGAATTGAATATATTTTTAAAAGCCTAGATGTGATGGCTAAGGTGATGTGAAATGTAGAAGAGACCTAAACATTCTTTATAATTGTGGCTGGTTGTGAGTTATTATTTCAATGATGTAATAGGAAATAGTACTAGGCTTGATTTTGAATGGTTCAAGGGAGATGTTAAGTACCCAACATAGTGCCTGGCACATAGTACCTATCCAACAAATGGTATCAAATATTTTTAATTTTGGATTTCAACAAACTCAAGAATTTCTTTGCTACACGATTTGTCTTTAACATTAAGGTGTTTTATGATATGGGAGAGAGTATAAAACAAATCTCAACCTTATAAAAGGATAGAACCTTTTTTTAGAGAAGCATATCATGAGATGTATTCCAAAAGCAAACTAGAATTCTGATAAGCGTTCAGTGCTTTTTAAATTGAGATGTTAATTGTAATCACCAGGGCAACCACTAAGAAAATAACTTAAAAATATATTAAATATTAAAATATACACTAGAAAATTTTTAACAAAAAAGAGCACAATAGTGGAAAAAGAACAAAAAAGGCAAAAGTTATATAGAAAAAATAACAAAATGTCACACAAAAGTCATCTCTAATCAGCAACTACTTTAAATATAAATAGATTAAACACTCCAATCATAAGGCAGAGAATAGTAGGGTGTATTATTTTTTAACAATCTAATTACATTGTGTCTACAAACAACATTCTTTGGATTCAAAGTTACAAATATGTTTTTTAAAAAAAAAGTATACTATGCAAAAAGTAACCAAAAGAGAACTGGAATGGCCTTACTAATATTGGATGAAATACCTTTAAGATAAAAATTTTTATTAGCGACAAAGACATTTTATAATGACAAAAGGATAAATTCATAACACATAAGGGAATACTCTAGGTAAACAGTTCTATGCCAACAAATTAGATAAGCTGGATGGAATGTACAAATTCTTAAAAAGATAATAACAACAAAAACTGACTCAAAACAAATAGAAAATCAAATATACCAATAAGAAGTAAAGGGGTGAATTAGTAATTTCAAAACTTTCTGAAAGAAATATCCAGGCCCAGATGTCTTTACTGGTAAATTGTATCAAATATTTAAAGAATAATTTATACTAATTCTTTGAAGACTTCTTTCAAATGTGGACATGGGGGGACTATTTCCCAACTTATTCTATGAAGCCAATATTATCCTGATAACAATATCAGACAAAAACATCACAAGAAATGTCACTTACGAATGTACATGAAAAATCCTCAATAAAATACTAACAAACTAAATTCAACAATACGTAAAGAGGACTTTACACCATGACCAAGTGGGATTTCTCCTAGGAATTCGAGATTGGCTTAATATCCAAAAATCAATCACCATGTTAATAGAATAGCAGACAAAGCCACATGATCATCTCAGTAGATGCAGACAAAGCATTTGAAAACATTAAATAATCATTCACTTAAAAAAATAAAATAATTTCAAATAAAAGGGAATTTTTTTCCCCTGACAAAACATATTTATGAAAAACCCACAGTTAACATACTTTATGATGAAAGACTGAATTTTCTCCCCCAAGATCAGGAATAGAATGTCTGCTCTTCCTACTACTATTTAACATTGTACCAGAGGTTGTAGCCACAGTAATAAGGCAAGGAAAAGAAAGAAAATGCATATATGATTCGAAAAGAAGAGTAAAACTATTTACAGAGGACATGATTTGCATGTAGAAAATTCTAAGGAATCCACTAAAAAAAGAAAACCTAGTAGAACTAATAAACAAGTTTAGCAAAGTTGCAAGATACAAGACTATACATATTTTTTTTAAAAATTGACTTTGTGTTGCATACTTTGACCAGCTAAATAATTTAAACCTAGATAGTAGCTACAAATAGCCTTGTTGGTTATCTGAAGGAATGATACTCTGAAATATGAGCGAGAGAAGTCTTTACTCACACAAAGTGTCAGTGCGCTAGAATGTGGAGGAACTGTTTCTCCATATGTGGATGGTGGTAGGAAGACTAGGGCAGGCTCTCCTCTAGCAGGTGGTGAAGAGTTAGTTTTGGAGACAGACTTGGGTTTGAATCCTGACTGCCATTTCTGATCTAATTCTGATGTCCCATTGGTAGAAAGGGGCCAATGAAAGTACCTGTTTCACATGTTTACTGTGAGGGTGAAATGAGAGAAAGCATGTAAAGTGTTAGGAGCAGTATCTGGAAGTAGAGGAATACCAGATAAATGTTGTTTGTCATAATGAGTGTTTACGGAGGTGTAGTTTTGGGGGGGGGGTTATATCAGATTTTCTTTCAAGCAGCAGAAAGGGTTTTAAAGTCAGATGGATCTGGGCCAGAATCCACATTCTTCCCTATATTATCTTTGTGAACTTTGATAGTTTAATAATTACTTTCTTCTATAAAATGGGAATAACAATAGTAAATACCTTGTTTCCTTCTCTAGAAAGTAAGTACCTTAAAGCAAAAGGCCACGTCTTCTAATTTTTCATGTCATTCTTGACATAATGCTGGACCTAAATTCTCAATAAACAGTATTTACTCACTAATTGATATACTTACTCAGAGCCTCAAAGGATGCGAGCGCAGGATCTGCATTCAAGGAGCCTTGCATGGCACAGTTTGGGACACATAGTAGATGCTTAGTAAAGAGCTTGCTAAGTTTTAAGATGTAATTAATTGTCATAATATGCATGGTGTATTATACATGGTATATGGCAAGGTAGCTAATGTTCTTGATTTGATAATTTGCTTCTTTGTTTTTTTAATGAGTAAATCAAAGTTCAGAAAATATTAGTAACTTGCCCAAATATATTCATCCAGTAAGTAGAGGAAGAAACATCAGAAATCAAACCTGACTTCAAAATCCATCACTTCCTACTATTCTTCATTGCATATAAATTAAGCAAGATAAAAGACAAAAACACAACCCAGTTAAAAGGGTATTTGAGGAAACTGAAATAGGCTTATGTTAACATCTATATGAACTGCTACGTATTCACTGCTCTTCAGAGTAAATTAGGCAGCAGAGTGTAAAGGAGTAAGTATCAGAAGCCCTGAGTTCTAGCCCTGTTCTGCTTTTCATAAGCTGTGTAATCTGAAGCAAATCACTCACACAAAATGCTCTGAACTGATTTGTCCCCAAAGTTGCAAGAATTAGATCTCCCTGATCAGCCCTGCAAGATTGTTATAAAACGTGTGAGATGAAATATATATGTGTGTGTGTGTATAAACATCTTTGGTAAATCTAGGAGATGGATTCAAGAGTAAGGCACTGATTCACATAATGTAACTCAGTTTTGAGATCAATTAGCAGTGAAGTTTAAAAAAAATAAGCAAAGCCAAATCACAAAGAAGAAGTCAAGTCACTTTCACCCTTGTTATTGAAAGCAGCTTTCTGTCGTCCACACAGGTTGCTTGGGAAACCCCTGTAAGTGGATTACAAATCCCTTGAATGCCAGCTCTGCTCACAACTAACACACACACACTACACTTCACATTTTTTCCCTAACAGACTCATTTCACAAAATGTGCCTAGGAGTGATCCCAAAGGGGTTTTGAACAGAGAATCAAAAGTTTGAGGGATCCTGCTGGAAAAAGGAAGACGAACCAGGCCATACAGTTATTTCAAGTTCACCCTTTTTTCTGTAATCAAAAGGGAAGGCTGTTTAGCTGCAGGAACAGTGGTCACGAGGAAACACCATTCCTAAAACATGACCAACAGAAAAAATTCATTGTGCATCCACAGAACAAAAGGTCCTCAACTAAAGTAGTTGTTTGGAAGCCGTCATTGGAAATAAAAGCTCTTCAACATGCCCGGATCACTCACCGTTTGACAAGAGTTTTTTATTCTCAAAAAACTCTGTGAAGTCGGCAAGGCATATATTCTTTGTTTATTCAGTACTTTCACTCAGCTAACATTTACTGAGCAACCACTGTGTTCCCAGTACTGTCTAGACCAGTGATGGTGGAAATGTTCTATGCTGTATTGTCCGATGCTATAATCACAAATGGCTGTTGAGCACTTTAAATGTGGCCAGCATTGTTACCGACCCTCCCGAGTCAGGCCCCAACCAGAGTCCTCCTACCGCATGTCATTTGAGCCCAAGTTCAGTTCAGAAGCAAAAGGTTTTATTCTTTGATCAGAGAATGGAGAGGCGGGAGCTCACGTTCTAGAGTACCTGCTCTCTGCGTCACACGGTGGGCGAGGCTGCTTTACAGGGATCTCCTAAGCCGGGAGTGGGCGGAGTTCTCGCTGGGCGGGCCTCCAGGCCGCAGCGCCAGGAGGCGGGGCTTCCCCACACGCGGCCGCCGCCGCCATTTTGACTTGCAGTGGCCTATGCAGCCCACTGGAGCGAGGCTTCAGGCGCAGCCCTTTGGTACCGGGAACGCCCGTCTGAAGGGCGAGGGGCAAGGCCTCTCTGCACGCGGCCGTCTATGAGCAAGTGAGACCAGACTAAGCACAAAGGAGAAGAAAAAGGTCAGACTTTATTACCCCGATTCTGTTTTTAATTCCTGGGAGTTGTTAATGGGCTTTGCGGGTGACAGCGTGACTGAAGAGCTGAATGTTTGTCTTTTTTTAAGTAAAGAAACCCAGTCTCGAAAGTGAATTAGCTGCTTTCACCAGTATCTCCTCTTCCCTTTCTTCTCTACCCTTTCTTCTCCAGGATCAAAGCAAAGCCCTGATGTCAGTCTCTTTGCCTGAGCCTTGCCCTGACTTTCGGAAGTGCCCACGTGGGTGGCCAGCTTATTCTCACCAGCTGAGAGAACTCCCCCTTCACACTCACAAGGTGAGTCTGCCTGCCCCCGGTACATGTCTAGTTTCCGTATTCTGGTTACACCTTGACTGGCTCATCTCATCACCTGCCAAGCTCAGTATTTACAATGTGCTGCTGACCATACTGTGGAGAAATTTATAATAAACCTGGACAGGTGAGGCCCGAATCTCCTGGAGCCAGCAAATCAGATTTCCCTGAAAAAAAGTATCCTAGGATGAGAGAAAGAGAAGTACGCTGAACTAAGAAAGTATGTTACAGGATTTTTAAGTATGTTATAGGATTTTAAAGATGAGTGAAGAAAAAAGAAAAAAGAAGGATTTCTTATTCAGGTCTTTCCTAATTCTTTTAAGGGTACAGAACAGATACACAATATAAATACATTGAGCATTTATCGTCTGCCAGGCTCTATTCTAAGTGCCTTACTATATCATTTAATCCTTCCCCAATACCTATTTCACACATGAGAACGCTGGGGCACAAAGAGGTTATGTGACTTGCCTAAGGTCTCACTTCTTGTTTAGGAGCAAAGCTGACTTGGTCCCAGACAGTCTGGCTTCAGAGTCTTCACTCTCAACCATCAGCTGTGTTGCTCCTCAGTATTGATCTACTCCTGCCACTCTACTAATTCTACCCCTACCCCTATTTCTACTACCACTACTACTACTACTACTGCTATTACTACTACTACAACCACAACTACTACTGTATTTTTCTAGTTAACACAATATCTGAGGCCAGATTGTCCACGGTTAAAGTCCAGCTTCAACACTCACTAGTACTGACTTTGCAGGTTACTTAACTATTCTGCACCTTGATCTCATCCATAAAATGAGGGTGATATGGTACCTACTTCATGACATTATTCTGAATTTTAAATAAAGGAATGTATATATGTATATATAAACATTTAGAACAGGTCCTGGTACATAATAAAAGCACAGTATACGGTAATGTTAACATCTCAGCTTAGTTGGGGCAATTCATACAGTCATCTGAAAGTTTGTTTGCAGTTAATTTTAAGGACATTTGTTTCAATTATTTCTTAGAAAACCCGCTCAGGAAGAACTATTAATTCTTGTTCGAACAGTCTCTGGTGTCACTTCAGAATAACTAAACTAATGAAACATTTAGATAATAAACTGGATTTATTAAACCAGTTGTTCTCACACCTCTCTAGAAACTCAAAATTCATGGTGTGCCCAGTGCACTTAAACATACCCAGTAGATATTCATTAAATGTCTGTAATGATGATACATGACCAGTATAATTTGTCTCTTAATTACCATGAAATTTTTTAACTCAAGCACTAAACAATGAGCTTCCCCTGGAGAAAATGAATTTGCCTGATATAAGCAAAGTATTTTAAAGCAACTGGCACAGCCTTCAGTACAGCCTATTTTTTTTCTTTGAGCTGTTGAAGATTTGGGTACTGAAACAAGTTTTTTACTTCAGAATCCTCTCAGCCACTGGGAATGGGACTAATAATTCACACTATATCACTCCTTCTAATGGAACTTAAAGTTCTGCTTCATCCATAAAGCTGCTTAGTTCCCTCATGTTGTTGATAGAAATAGGATCTAGAAGAACTAAATCTAGGTTGCAATTGAAAAGATTAGCCTTGGCAAGAAGGAAGAATGCTTTGTCCTCTTGTAGCTTAGCTCTACAAGAAAAATCTGTTTCTGCAAAGTAAGCCTTACCCTACCAGAGGAGCAAAGTCCAATGCAAGTGTTGTTCCCCCATTACTTTGGGTTTTCTGTGTATATGTATATATTTTATTGATGTATACTCAGTTTACAATGTGTCAATATCTAGTGTACAGCATAATACTTAAGTCAAACATGAACATACATGTATTTGTTTTCACATTCTTTTTCACCATAAGTTACTACAAGATATTATTATAAGATAACTATATTCAGTAGTTGCCACTGCTATAGTTTTAAATTTACATGAGACTTTAATTAATGCTTCTCTCTTCCACTTCTGAGTTCATCTGGCATATAGTAGGTACTCAATGATTATTTTCTGAATAAATTAGTGAATGAATGAATGAATAGTTTAAAAAAATGACTGTATGCATTCATTCATGTTCATTCAACAAGTATGTGTTAGTCACTCCAAAGGATACAAGCCTTGGTACAGCATTAAGCTAATGACCAGACCCTTCGTTTTCTTGCTTTATCAAATAGTAGCAATTCTCTGCCTGCTAGAACTTTTGGCACCTACATAATCAACAACAATAATAATAGCTATCATTTTTTGTCATACGGCAGACAATTTACATGAATACTTGGTTAAATTCTTACAATAACCCTATGAAATAAATTTTATCAATGTACTCATTTTATAGATTAAAAAAACCAACCCAGAGAGTAAATAACTTACTAAAGGTCAAGTGGCTATGAGTGGTGAAAAAGGATTCAAGATTAGGATCATTGAATTCCAGAGGTTTTTCTGTTTCCTAAGAAGTTGCCCCCATTTGACAATCCTTTCAGAACTTCTTAATTCAAATATCTTTTTCCTGCAATTACTCCTAAGCCTCCGTAGGCTCCTGGGACTAGACAGTCACAGATTCTCAGATCTTTCTAACATTGTATTTTGCATGGGTATTTAAAATATACTAACAAATATATGTATTTGATGATAAAAATCACATTTCCACAGGGGTCATCAAATCCCATGAAGTTGGCATAAACTTGAAAATGCATCAGACTTATAATTCAAAGTAGTCTCTAGTTTATTAATCAAGTACAAAAATTTGTTTATATCATGTCTTTATAAAAAGGATATTCATTCCCTATCACTAAGCTTTAACATCTCTTGCTATATTTTATTAATTCATCTAAATACATGACATAAATGCACCATAATTTTTAGTAGAAATGATTAATCTCTTGTACAAGCAGTCCATTTAGAAACAAATTTACTTTTTTTCCCTTCCCAATTTAACATCCAGATGAGACTCAAAATCTTGAAGGGCTAGTCCACTGAGGTCTTCTGGGTTATATAAAGAATCGTCATATTCCACAGGCTCTTCAGGTAGACAGTCATAATTTAACATGAGAAAAATATTTTTAACTTGGTTGTAGACTTCCTCTTCAGTAGATGCAAAATAGTCAACACTACCACTGACTCTAAATGGAAACAAATTAGGATATAAACAAGAAAAATTCAAAGCATAAAATTATAGATAAAAATTTAAGCCTATACATTAGTAAACAATTATATTGTTACATATCCAGTGTATATTTTGTACACAGTTTCCATCAAGAAAAAATCCTACCTGGTCTTGGCGTTTGAAACAATGATATTCCTCTTGAACAATTGGACTGTTTTCACCTGTGTGACTTGTAAAATTGATTGGAATTCCTTTTGCTGCTGGTTGCTAGAAAGATTAGAATCAGTTTATGTCCCAGTGACTAGAACTATTTAAGATGTGGTACGTGATTTTTTTATAGCCTCATCACTAGTTCTCTTTTATGTCCCTACCCTACCTCTGCCATCTTAATTTTCATTTACTTTTAATTTTAATTACTCTTAGTACTTCAAATAACTTAGTAAATTGCCTTAAAATACTTAAAAGTATTAATTTATTTCTTCCTTTCCAATCCTTGTGTTTTTTCTTGCCTAATACACTGGCCACAACCAGCACTATAAGGCTGAAGTGATAAGGAGCATTGTCTTATTCACAGTCTCAGAGGGGTGGCTTTCAACAGGTTTTTTTTGTTTTGTTTTGTTTTGTTTTGTCTGTTTTGTAAATACCTCTTAACAGATTAAGGATGTTTCCTTCTATTTCAGATTATTATGAATGGATATCAACTATTAAAATGATTCTTTGTCTATCAACATATGTTGTGTTAATGTGATAAATAAAATTGATGTTCTAAATTTGCATTATTAGAAATAGACCAAAGTTAGTTTTATGTTATTATTCTTTTTATAAATTCCTGGATTTGGTGTCCCAGTGTTTTATTTAGCGTTTTTGTATCTAGGTTTATGAAAAAAGATTGGCCTGAGATTTCTTTTTTTAAGTTCTCATCAGGTTTAATTATCAAGGTTACAGAGGCATCACAAAAAAGTTGATAAGTGTTCTTTTTGCCCCTATTTTCTGGAAAAGCTTGTGTAAGATGCATGATTTCTTTCTTTATATATTTTGAAAAACTCATTGGTAATGCTGTTTGAACTTGATGTTTTCTCTATGGAAAGCTGCTTAACTATACATTAAATTTCTTTAGCAGTTATATGATTCCTCAATTTTGTATTTCTTCTTCTGTCACTTTTGGTAGGTTTTATTTTCCTAGAAATTTGTCCATTTCATTTAAATTTTCAAATATCCTGATATAAATTTGTTCATAATGCACTTTTACGGTTCTTTGTACTGTCCCCTTTTTCATTCCTTCTCACTTTTTATAATTTCTCACTTTTATCTTCATAATGTTCATCTGATACTTAACAGTTTTATTAGTCTTTTCAAAGAGACAATTTCTCATTTTTTTTTATTAAATACTTGTTTTCTATTTCAATGTTTTCTGCTTTTATTATTTATTTTCTTTCTCCTGCTTATTATGTTTTTAATTTGTTGGGTTTTTTTTTTTTTTTTTTTTTTAACATCTTGGGATGCCGGAATGACCGCTTAGATCATTGGTCTGTTCTTTGCGTCATTTCAGTCTTTTGGATTTTGTTTGAGAAACTTAGGGTCACATGCCTAAACTAGGGTGAGCCCCTAGTTAGGGTCACTGCATAATGCTCAGCATGAATTGGTCAGAAGAACTGATCCTTGTTTATAATGCTCAAATTATAATTACTGTCTCCATGAAAATAGCCTGCAGTTTACCTGTGTTTTGAATAGTATCTTTTGAGAACATCTAATCTGTTTTTCATCTCTTTTCCTACCTAGAATGCAAAATGGCTCCTCTAGCTCTTCAACAGAGATATCTTCTTTTGTAGCAGCTTTTATTAAAGCTGGCCCAGCTAGGAACATAGACCCAGTTTTGTTTACAATTATACACTCATCAGATTAGGTTGGAAATGTAGGCAGCTCCTGCTACACAAGGACCACACATCACTGCTACCAAAACTGAACGAGAGAAGCAAACAAAGGATGTTATTTTTCAGGCCTTAAGATTATATTGTTATATTTATCTTCTATGCCAATGTCTGAAAAATTCATCTTATGAATCAATAAAATAAAGCTTTTAAGAACATGATAATACCCTATGCTGGTGAGGATGTAGTGTAATTGGTCCCCTCATGCATTTCTGGTAGAATTGTAAATAAGTATACTTTCAGTAAAATAAATTGATACCATGTATCAGGTGAGAGTATAAATTGGTATAAACCTTCTAGAAACAATTTGTAAAAATGTATCAAAAATTTTAAAATTGATAACCCTTTTATTCAATAATTTCACTGCTAAGTAGTCTAGTCTTTACAAAATGTATCAAATTACTTTATTATAGTGAGATATTAGGAATCACCTAAATTTCTGATAAAGGAAAAATGATTGAGCAAATAACAATACACCTATGAAATTTAATATCATGTAGCCAGTGTTAATGACTATGGAGACAACAGCTACTTAGGAAAGTGCAGATGATACTGAGGTAACTGAAGTAAAGTTAAACCTACAAGTTACAAAGATCACATGCATATCCTAATTATAATTATATAAACATATATATGAAGAGAATTCTAGAAAAGAATATATCAGAAAAATAATAATTTTTATCAGTATTATAGGGTGATTTTCCTTTTCTTTGAATTTTGATTTTTTTCGAAATCACTATAATAATTTTATAGTGAAAACATACATATGTTTTCAAAGGAAAGACAAATTCAAATATTTAAAATGATTTATAAGTAGCAGTTTTATAAATAAACCCTAATATGTTATGTAAATAATTTATTAAATATGTATTTTTAAAAATCCTACATAATTAAAAATTGTGCAGTTACCTGTGGGATTTTCACTGAAGGCATTATGCTATGTTCTATGTATCATTCTACTTCCTGCTTTTCATTTGAAAAGATTCCTGCCTGGGATGAGAATCAAACAGATATAAATTAACAAGTTCCATAGAAGGCTTCAATTAAGACTTTAAAAATAAGAATCAGTTTCTATTAAAACATTTATAAGTTGAAATAAACTATTAACCATACATTATACATCTTTATATTTTCTGCTCAGCATTCTAAAACTGTAAGCTATAAAAATTTACTCTAAATTTTAAAATATTAAAATACTTTCAAAATATTATTAACAGTTTTCAGAAAATAGAAACAGCCCTATAAGTGTAAGGAAAATTGACTAAGTACTTGAACTTTTTCCTTTGTTTAAAAATATTTTTAAAAATATGTCTCCTAAAACAAAAGAAATAAAAGCCAAAATAAACAAATGGAACCTAATTAAAGTTGAAACCTTTTGGCACAAGAAAGAAAATTATCGCCAAAAAAAAATGACAACCTATGGAATGGGAGATTTGTAGATGATATGACCAATGAGAGGTTAATATCCAACATATATAAATATCTCATACAACTCCACATCAAAAAAAAAAAAAAAAAAAAAAAACCTACCCGATTTAAAAAATGGGCAGAAGAATTGAATAGACATTTTCCCAAAAAGGAAAAACAAATGGTCAACAGGTACATGAAAAGATGCTCAACATCACTAATTATTAAGGAAATGCAAATCAAAACCACCATGAGGTATCACCTCACAATTCTCAGGAAGGCAAAAAGAACACAAATAACAAATGTTGGTTAGGATGTAGAGAAAAGGGAACCCTTGTACGCTGTTAGTGGGAATGTAAATTGGTGCAGTCACTGTGGAAAATAGTATGGAGGCTGTCAAAGAACTAAAAATGGAGCTGCCATATGACCTAGCAATTTCACTTCTGGATATTTAAACCCCATTGTGTTTCAAAAACACTAATTTGAAAAGATACATTCACTCCAATGTTCATAGCGTCATTATTTACAATAACCAAAATATGGAAGCAAACTAAATTTCCATCAACAGATGAATGGATAAGGAAGTGGTGACACACACACACACACACACACACACACACACACACACACACACACACACTGGAATACTACTCAACCATAAAAAGAGTGAAATTTTGCTATTTGCAGCAATGTGGATGGACTTGAAGGGCATTATGCTAAGTGAAGTAAGTCAGACAGAAAAAGACAAAGACTGTGTGATATCACAAATACAACAAACTAATGAATATAACCAAAAAAAGCAGACTCACAGATATAGAAAGCAAACTGGTAATTATCAGTGGGGCAGAGGGAAAGGGGAGGCGCAATATAGGGGTAGGAGGGTAACAGGTACAAACTATCAGGTATAAAATAAGCTACAAAGATATATTGTACAACACAGGGAATACAGCCAGTATTTTATAAAAACTATAAATGGAGTATAACCTTCAAAAATTGTGAATCACTATATTACACACCTGTAATTTATATTGTACGGAACAACCATACTTCAATTTTAAAAATCACCAAAAAATAATTTTAGAATTAAAGTGTACAGATATGCATTTTTAAACAACTGCGATGGAAATTCCTAGTAAATTAAGAATCAATGGAAGCATCCTTAATAAAAATCATCTATTCCAAACTAAAAGCACATATTTATTTAACTCTTAAACTACAGAAGCATTTTATTAAAATCAAGACAGAAATACTATTGCCTTTAGTAGGTAATATTGTCTAGCTGTGTTGGGAAATACAATAAAATAGAAAAAAGAAATAAACAGCATCAAATATTACAAAGTAAACGAATCTTAATCTCTATATACAGGTAACATGATGGTCTACCTAGAATATTCAAGAAAATCAACTGAAAATTTTAGAACAAATACAACAATTTGTGGTACATATTGAGAAAAACATCTTTTTCTTGCACACATGCAAAGTTCATTTTTAAAATCCAATGAAAAATTATCCCATTAAAGCAAATTTTATAAAATAGCTCAGAATAAAGTTAAAAGGAAAAATCCAACACCTCTCTTAAGTCAACTCTAGAATTTTATGAAAGACATAAAATAAGAACTGAGTAACGAGAGAAGTATACTACATCCTGGGTAGGAAGTCTTGAGAAAGAGATGCCCAAGTTCACCTGGGAGAAGAGATGTCAAAGAATAGCCTAAAATTGCAGAAGAGAGTAAAAGGAAGAAGGAGGAGAAGAAGGAAGGAAGGAAAGGAAAGGAAGAAAAGAAGGAGTGAAGGGAGTAAGAGAAGGGAGAGCAAGGCAGGGGAGAGGAGAGGAGGTGGAGAGGAAGAGGAGATGGAACAGGAAGAAGGGGAAAATTTCAGGGCGGAGGAAGGTGAAGAAGAAGAGAACCTGTCCAATCAGGTATCAAAACACAACAAATCCACTAGTAATTAAAACAGGGTAGTATTAAATTATTGATAGATGAATCAGAGAAGCTGAATGGATGGTCCAGAAATAGACACGTGCATATAAGATAGGCTAATATAAGATAAAAGTGATTTCGAATCAGTGGGACATTTTCCTGTTTTTTTGAGAAGAAAAAGGATGTCAGATTTCTACCAGCCATAATACACAAAAATGAATTCCAGATGGATTAAAGATCACAAAGAAAAGGAAAACTTATTTGTACAATATTGGAATGGGAGTTTTCCTACATTTGACAAACTCTGTAAGTCAAACAACAACCAAAAAAAAAAGACTAAAGATTTGAGTAAATAAAAATAAAATACACTTCCATAGGAGAAAAACACTATATAAGAGTTAAAATACAAACAATAATGCGGTAGAAAATATTATTAGAATATAACAAATCAGCAGTTAATAGCCCAAATACATACATTAAAAAATCACCTATGAATTGATGAATAGCAAACAAAATGAGCTAATAGATAAATGGGCAAAAATATAAACATATCATAGTATTAAAAAAGGAATGTGTCTAATAAACATATGGAGAAAATTTTCAATATCAGTAATAATTTTTAAATTATAATAAATATACTTAATTTACTTTAAAGTTTTACTTAACAGTTTAGAAAATAAAAGAACTAATAATGTCCAGTGTTGGTAAAGATAGGAAGAAGTTGGACTCTTCTTTAGATAGGGGTGTATATTTGTACAATGTTTTGAAGGACAATCTTTCACTATCTAGTAAAATTTATCTTTTCTTTTTGATTATTGACTTTCTATACATGGGAAATCTCGTGTAACCACCACAAAGATTAAGCCATGGTAACTCCTGTCATTGAAGATTAGTTTGGCCTAATCTTGAATTTCATGTAAAGGCAATCATACAGCTAGTATTCTTTTGTGTCTGGTTTCTTTCAATAGCATGTGTGACATTCATCCACGTAGATGAGTATATCAGTGCTTCAAATTCTTTGTCAATTTCCTATTGATAAATATTTAGATTATTTCTAGTTGAGGCCCTGTTAGGAATAAAGCCATGAAAACATTCTTACATGTGTCTTTTGGTGGGCATATATACTCATCTCTCTTGGGATTAATGAGCCATAGAATATCTTTAGCTTTAATAGATATTTCCAAACAGTTTTCCAAAGTGCTGTATCAACTCATACTCCCATGAACAAAGTATGGTTCCAGTTGCATCATACGCTTCCTAACGTTGGTTATTCTTAGTCTTTTTGATTTTAGCCATTGTCATGGGGGTGTATCTTCTTGTATCTTCAAGTATCTTCTTGTGGCTTTACTTTTCATTTCCCAGATGGATAATAATATTAAGCACCTTTTCACATGCATGTTGGTCATTTGAATATCTCCTTTTGTGAAGCACTTTTTTCTTATACAATCTGAAATGTAAATACACCTTAACCTAACAATTCCACTTCTAGGAATTATTCTACAAAAATATTCAACCTATTTCTGCAAGAAATACGTATGTTGGAGCATTGCTTATAATAACAAAACACTGAAAACAACCCACATGTTTTGTTTAGGAGATATGAGAAACTAGGCAGCTATCTGTATAATGAAGCAAATCCATGAAAAGCAGGTTGAACACTTCTCTTTCCCTAGGGGATACACAGAGCACAGCCAGAGACTTTTCATACTTTGTTGAGGTCTACACTTTCTTATACATGTATATGACAAGCTCAAAAGAAGACAATAATACCTTTCCTATCAATCTCACTGATTTTTTAACAATCTGGCCACTGCTAGACCCTCCACCTTCATTGTCCATCACTTCCCCTTGCTCTCTCTGATCCAGCTACAGTGGACTACTCTCAGATTGTCAAACATAATTCTTTTGTACCTACAGGTCTTTCCACCTACATTTTCATCTACCTGTTAAACTCATTTCTGCTCCCTATACCATGTCCTCATCTCCACCCAGCTAATTCCTATCCACCTTTCAATTTTAGCTTAAGTATCACTTCTTCAGGAAGGATGTCTCTGATTTCTAGACTAAGCTAGATATCCTAGTACATGATCCCACAGCTGACTTAATTGAAATACTTAACATATTTATAATTAGTTAATTAATTTATGTCTTCCCTACCAAAATATGGGCTCCATATGCCAACTTTATTCCTCATTATATCCCCAGGCCCCAGAATAATGCCTACCCTAAATCAGGTACTCAGAGAATATTTGTTGAACTAAATTGAACTGATTGTAAGAATTCCAAATAGGTGAAATATTACTACATTATCATTAGTTACCACACATGAGCTCAATGATATTACTGAAGAAAAAAGATCCCAGAGTTAGAGAAATTAATCCCTTTAATTAATTTCATAGCTAGGAATTAGCATAGCTGAGAGAGAATATCATCAATGTTCCAGAGATCAGAGATTAAAAACCTCCCGTCATGAGTGAAGACCATCAATGTTGTCCAATGATAATAACTGATACAAATTTACAAAGAAGTCCAATGACTTAATTCGTGATTTTGATTGTCACCTATAGTGGCAAGAATGCTCCTCCATTCTTGATACATAATTGCAAGGTGGTTCTTGATTGCAGTGTCTTGTGCTCAGAGTTGTTCCTTCATCATAGTTAGGTATAGTGATACATCTTTCACTGTTACATCATTTGCTATTAACATACACCAGACCCACATATCTTTCCAATTCCTTTAGGATAATATATAATTAATTGGATCTTGAAACAAGAAAAATGTCGGTGTTTATGCACGAACGCTGTCATCTATTCTCTCCCTCTACATTCACACTCAAAATAATGTAAAGTTGGCTTGGGCATTAACACCTGTTGCAGGAAGGCTTCTGGGCTAACAGTGATTTTTTAGGCAGCCTGAATTCAGTTCTTTCTAGCCCACTCTCAGGCTTTAAGTTAAGCATACCTTTACATTATACTCTTAAAAAAAGACAGACAATTTGTTGGGTGTGTGGTAGATGTGTGGTAAAAATTAGCAAGAAATTCTTCTAGCCCATTATCCACGCCCTTTTTGCAAAGCAACTGCGCAGTTTCCCCTGTTGAGGTGGAGTATTTCTTGACCCTCTTAACCTTGGCTTAGTCTTGTGACTTCCTGTGACCAATAGGTTTTTATTAAACACAATGCAACCAGAGGCCTGAAAAGTGCTTGTGTTTGGGGGCTTGCTCTCTCTCGAGTAAGACTACTCAGACCAAATTGCCAGCATACAGAGGAGTAAGCAAATAAATAATTGTTGTTTTAAGACAACCAAACTTGGGATGGTTTGCTGCACAACAAAAGCTAACTGATAAGGATTATGAAATAAGAAGAAACAAACAGACTCAGCTGCATGTAACCCTATTTTCCCAGTCCTGGCCCTGGGGTGGAATGATCCATAGGTCTGAGGGTATTACTCCCCTCAGAGTGATACAGTGTTCTTAGAAGCCGAAAGCACAATGGCTTAGTTGTGTGCATCTTTCCAAGCGCAGCAGGAGCAAGAAAAGCAGGGTTGGTTCACAAGCATTAACGCCAAGGCAAAGACATTTCTTTGGTGATAACCATCTCTCCAGTGATCTTATATCAGAAGGTGGGGGAAGGACTATTTTTCATTAACCAATGAAGAGTAACAGAATATGCCACCCCAAAATGTGCCACTGTGGCTTATTATTTTGAGCTGTAGTTACTTGCAAAATAACAAATACAGGAAGAGGCTTTCTTTGAACTCCTCCTATCTACCTAAAGATAGATCCTCCAAAGGGAACAAGGTCCTTGTTCAAACACTCCTCCCAGGGGATCTCATCAACCAAGGAAGATGGACTCTGATCACAGGAGGGAGCCCAGAAGTTGACACCACACCCAGACAAACTTTGTCACAAACTATCATACCTCCTAGTTATTCTTCTGAGGATCCTTTCATCTTTCCTCAGGATTGTTTATTCTCCCCTAGGAGGCCTATATCTCCCTGCCCCTTTCCCTATTAAGACGACACTTAAGTTTGAATTCTAAGCCTCCTCAAGGAGCTACTCCTGGGTGTCTCCCATGTATACATGAGGTAAACATGCTAATAAATTTGTTTGCTTTTTTTTCTTGTTAATTTGTCTTTTACCATAGGAGTCTAAGACAATAATTCAGAAAGTTAGAGGGAAAATTATACTTCATCCCCTACTCTGACTAAAGGAACAACATTTGGCAGCATTCAATTAAAATATTCTTCTGATTGGCTTATATTGACTAGAAAAATAAGGCTATCTCTAAATCAGAAATTATTGGAAGGCAAAATACATTTTGTTAGATATTCAGCAGCATACTTTTTGCTTCTGTTTTAAGGAGGAAAAATCCACACTAATATTAAGTAGGAATATTTATTATACATGCTTTCAATTTTTGTTCCCTGTCCCAGTACTCTTTCTGAGAATGGTTCCCTCCAGCACCTGATCTAGGTGACGCTCCTCCCTGCCCTCATAGCACTCTGCTTCCCATGGTCTTTACTCTTACGACAACACTTCATTGCCCTGCCCCACCCGTACAAGACACTGCTGTGGATAGGGATAAAAGCCGATTTATTCTTGATATCAGATTCCTCAGCACTTAGCACAATGCTGTAATAGGCATACAATACGTATTTGTTGAATAGAAATGAATCTGAGAATAACAAAACAGCAAAGGCCCAGACAAACAGCCCGTGTTTCAAATTACTGATTTGCAGATTGCTATTGCTTGGAATTACGGTCATTTTGCAACGAACTCAATGTCACATGGTCAACTAGCTTCAGTTATTTTTAAGACATAGTTTTTAATCCTCCTTGCCTTGCTGCTTAGTCCAAGAATGAGTCTGCGACCCCAAACCCAAGAAACCAGCACAGAGTATCCCCATGGCCAGAGTGATAGGACACAGATGACCTTATCAGAGCCAAGTTCAAGACCCTTTTGGAAAAGACTCACCCTCTCTCCCTGGTGTGAACAAAGAGGCATGTAGCCTTTCTTGCTGAGGGCGGCCATCTAGCAACCATGAAGATAAATAGTCTGAGAATAAAGAAGAAGATGAGGGCCAAGACAATTGGCAGAGAAATATAACCAGGTCCTTGATCAAACTGTGTTTGGTATCTATTATTACTAGTGGAAATTTTAGTTTTGTTAGCTAAATATTCCCTTTATCATTAAAGCCACATTAGGGTATATTTTCTGTTTGTTGCAACCAAAATGATCCTATGAATACAAACTCTTCAAAATCAAAATATTTGGCTATAGCCTCTCTTCTGAGATATTTCGAGTATCTCAAGCTTCACTCCTTCATAAAGTGTCCTCGAACAACTTCAGGAGAGAGTATTATCTTTACCCAGTGACTCGAGAGTGTCTCTTGTTTATGCCCTTTGTTTGTTGTACATTGTTTTGTAACCTCTACTATACTGTTATATGGGAAGATCATTCTTCTCTCGTTACTTTGTGTATTGCATTCTCAATAACACTATAAATTCATTGAGCCTGTTGACCATCTTTGTATCTCCTACAAAATTTTGCAGTCAGTAGACTTCTGATTACATTCAATTAAAGATTAAACCTATGGTGTTGAAGGGGATGTCAAAGCCAACCTATTGAGAATGTGTATATGACAACAGTACCTCCAAGCACTTTTAAGTGCTTGAACTAAGAACTTTGCCTAATGCCACATTTGACATGAAACACCTTTCCGTGTTCTAAAACAGAACAGAGTACTAAAGGCTTACTGAGAACTGAATTTCACAGAACACCATGTATGTGTTACTGAACTAGGCAGTTTCTTCTTGCCTCAGAGACATAGCCCTTGTCCACTCTTATAATCTGATGTATCACTACTCATATTTTAGGATTAAGTTTCCCTGAAGGTTAAGGTAGATGCCCTTATTATAAATTATCTTTGCATTCTACACATTCCCTTCTTTGAATCTTTTATGTTTGCCATTACATAAATATAAATGTTTAAATCCAACTATTCCGCTACACTGTAGCATCCACTAGAAAAAGGGCCAGAGACATTTTACTCTTCTCTGCATTAATATTGACTAGAACACAGCTGGCAGATCCTCTATAAATATCTGTAGAATGAATTAACACTTTGGGAGACAGTTGCAGGCTAAGTATGGTCCCTCCATCAAGAAACTACCCCCCTGATCTCTGCCGTCTTTGGTAACTGGCCAAAATGCAAGGCTCTGTAATCCACCATTCCTTTATATTGCTATCCTTTCTATGCTATCCTCTGCTTCTTCCTTACCTCTGATTCTTCTTTCCATACCTGTCCTACTTCTCAGTGCTCTACAAAGCTCCTGTTGTTCATTGAAACTATCTTTTTTTTAATCCCCAACCTAATCATAGACTGGTTCTTCACTTTCTTAGTCTTACCAGAAACCTGAATCCCCCATGGGAACTCGTCTTCTGCTAAGTAGTCTCAAGGCTGCCTATTTTCTGAAACTCCAAGTACCACAGAGTCCAGGTTCTTCCATATTCTGTTGTGCATTGTTACTTTCCCATACTCAGGCTAAATCACTTACCATTTGATCTTTGATATTTTTGATATTTGTTTTGATATCTATACCAGTCTCTATCCCAAATTATTGCTGTCGTCTACAGACATCCTAGCTACTCTCCTTCCTTCACTGAGCTCTTTGACTGTTAGTCCAGGTTCCCTTTTATTTAACTTCTGTCTCCTTTATGTATAATTTCAAGGTTCACTTATAAAATTAATCCACAAAGCCAAATGGCAATGTTGGGGACCGTCTCAACACAAATAATCTTAACTGACCCTCTAGTCAAGTGAACCATCTCTTCACTCATGTATGCAAATGCCACTGGACACCTCCACTTGGATGTCCATATGTTCATTCAACAAGTATTCATTTAGCTCTAGATGCTGGGGGCGGTGCAGTGATAAACAACATATGTAAAGTCCCTGCCCTCGAGAAGCTTATGTTCTAGTGGGAGAAACCACCAACCAACAAGAAAATAAAGGCTTGCTTCTCTTCCCAGTGAAATAAGAATTGGGGTGAGAGTCATCTCACCAGTGAAGATGCTCGCCTTCTAGGCAGTGTCATAGGGTAAGTCATGGCTTGCCAAGGGTGATAGCTCTAGAAAGTTTTCAACATCCAGGGGTAACCTGAGTTGCTCATACACTAACAGCTTATAATTAGTGCCCTTGTGTCTCAGATGTCCTTTTTCTCTCTTTGTCTGGATGCTGTCAGTAATTCTGAGCTTTAAAAAAAAGGATGCATGAGAACTAGTAATAAGTTTTTAAATTCCATTGATACATTATACATTAATATATTATACATTAATTCATTCCATTAATTTGTAGGTACAGATGATTTTTTTGGTTGACTGTGGTTTTTCACATTTTTCATTTTAATGGTGGAGTGCTTATATTTCCAGGATTATTTTTCTTTGTACCTCACACTTCAAGGCTCTAGAATACCCCCAACGACTTGTAATTCCCTATACAGTGCATAATGTTTCTTTCAAACCTCCAAAGCTTTGTGTATCTTGTTTCCTTTGATTGGACGGCCATTTCCACCCATTCTAAGCCTAAGTAATCCCTGCTGTTTTGGCAAGACTTAGTTCAGCACCATTCTCTCCAGAAATACTTAGGAATCCTTCTTCTGTGCACTCATAAACATTTTCACATTGTATTAAAATTGTATGTGTTTCATCTGCAAGACTGCATGCATTCATTCACTCATTGAAAAAATTTTGTATCTAGTACTGGACGGCCATTTGTTCAACAAATATGTATAAATTGCCTACTAGGAACCAGGCACTTGTTCTCAGTGTTCAAAGTACAATAGTGGACGATAAATGGCCTGCCATCATGAGGGTGGTATTGTTGTGTAACATTCAGATAATGATTAAGTGCTGTGAAGTGGAGTAAGGGCAGGTCAATAATGGGAGTGGGTGGGCTGTAACAGGTAGGGTGGTCAGAAAAGGTCCTTTTGAGAAGATGGCGCTTGAGAAGAGATATCAGTGAAGCAAAAGAAATGTCAGGGAAGAAATCTTACTGGCAGAGAGAAGAGCACTTTCCAGTTCCTGAGGCAGGAAGCAATTGCTGTTTTGTAAAGGCAGCAAGAAGAACGATGTAGGTGAACAGGGGTGAGCAAGGCAGGAAGTGGTAAAGATGAGCCTGCACAGGCAGTAGCCAGACTGTGTTGGACTTCGTAGGAGTTTGTATTTTATTCTCATCAAGATGGAGACTCACTGGAGGTTTTGCCAAGGATAGTAATTTGATTTAATGTTTTTAAAATATTATTCTGGTAGCCGTGTAGAGAACAGACAAAAGGGGAGCAAACAAAAAAGCTGAGTGACTAGATGTGACACCTAGTACTAGGGATGCAATGATGGGCAAGAAAGAGACTTACAAAAACGCACACAGGAGAGTGCACAAGAACAGAGACCCCAGCAGTTCCACGTGGGTTTGGACCTTGGCTCCTCCATCTCATGCTGTGTGACCTTGGGCAATTTATTTAATGTCTCTGTGCTTCAGTTTCTTTGCATATATAAAAATAGGGATAATGATAGTAATAAGTACATATCTCAGGGTTACTGTAAAGAGTAAATAAGTTAATACATGTTTAGTGCTTCGACCCAGCACCCAGTACAAAAGCCAGATGGCACTGGAACTGACCACTTATAAAAGCTGCAATGAGTGTTAGTGCAAGGGGCTAGGGAAGCTCATAGGAAGAGTTCCCACCTAATCTTGGATAGTCAGCACAGTGATTGGGCACATAGCAGCTGCACAAATAAATATGTATTGGTCAAATTATATGGTCTTTCATTTTCAGATAGGTCTTTTGGGTATCCATTTTAATTCCATACAATGCTGTTACTGGTGCACAGAGTCATTAATCTCTGTTTATTTGTTACAGAAGTCATCTTAACTTTTAAGTATTTTCAATTAGTATTTCCTCTTAGGATCTTATTAATTCATTTAAGTCTAGTTATTCTTCTAAGAAAAAAGTTACTCCTTGATAACAAATAGATATTGAGAAATACACAATGGCCCTACAGATTACAGAGTTAGAACCTGCACCAATGGTTATCTAAATGTACCCCCACCTTTGGCCTGAAAGCATCATTGTCTTCTCTAATTTATCAGCAATGAGTCATTACAGCACAAGAGTAGCTTACAGATTACAGATGGGAATAAACTGAACTAAAGAAAATGGCCTTGTAAGAAAATGTAGTGAATGACTCTTGTGTAATTACTAAAGTACCACCACCACTGGAGGGCCCAGTGTCGTTCCTTGAGTGCAGTGTGTTCTTCGGAAGAAAGACCTCTAAGCCTCGTGACTCCCAAGGACAAGCACACAAAGGAGATGAATCACTTTCCAGTTTTCATCAGTGAATCATGGTTGAGATCACCACTACTTAATTTGAGCTTTTCAAATGTATGAGTCACCACACAAGTCTCTGCATTCTAAATTAGAATGAGAACAGATTTCGTGATGTTCAGTCAAGTAGCTCTTAAGGGGTCTTTCTTCCTGGAACCAGGGCAGTTTGCCTGGACTGGAGGAATGGGTGCAGTACATCTTACGTATTCCAAACAGCCAGTGCAGACCTAAATACACTATCCCAGCAGGTCTCTGGTAAGGGGCTCAAAGGAGTCACCTCCTGAAGTTAGAGGAAAGGAAGAAGTCTGCCAAGGGTGTAGGTGGCACATGTAATAGCTCTGCTAAAATCACAGGATCCAGAGACAATCTAAAGCATGGGAATCCTACCAACAAAGTTCAGGTGCTTCCTTCTTTTATTAAAGATGTTAGCACCTACTCACACTCGTCTCCTCTAATCCGAGTCATGCTATCATCCTAGGAGTTCCATAATCACGGGAGTTCCCTGATTACATGGACAATCACATGAATCACAGGAATTCCATAGCCCACTGGGTTCCTCATCCTCTGACTTCTTTGACCTCCTTAGTGCTAATGACCTTCATCCCATGCCTCCCCTTCCCATCTCTCATCTCACATCACTCACTCCCACATCCATCCTGGGTTGCTGTGCACGCTCCTATTCCAGCTCTTAAGGCTTAAATTCAAACACTCCACCCACCGCAACCTTCCTTCCTTCCATCTCTCTCACTCAATTACTGCTGTGCTAGTATTTCTTCAACCTCATTATGACTCATTAATTCCTCCCAGTATCAACTGCTATTGTCTTTACTTCTTTTTCAATAATAATTGCTTCAGCAGTAATTATAGTAATAGTAAGTAATTGCAATTAACAACAGTAACCAACATTTGTTGAGGTCTTAGTTTATCCCAGGAACTGTATAAAGCATATTCATGCCTCACATCATTTAATTCTCAGGAATACTCTGTGGACTAGATGTTGAATGCCTTAGTGAAGTCTTCTATTCTAAGCCCTTTTTAGGTCTGGAACTGAATACACATCTATACACTGCTAATCATTACAATGTAACTGCACACAAAAGATGCACAGCCATCATTCTAAAACCTAGGACAATGTAGCAGTAAGGTGGCTTAGTAAGGAATTATACCTGGGACCCATGCTCTTTAGATACAGGTAATACAGCTTGCCAAAGGAGGTTTCTTCAACCTTATAAAGTAACTGTACTGGGATTTGGGTGTGACATATTATGAGATATGAGACTTTAAAGCTTCCTGCAGCCTGGCAGGACCTCATTCTACACAGGTGAAACACCATCACCACCAGTGTAGGCAGCTGTGGAGAACTAACGAAACTAGAGAAGTTACACTCACCTCACCTATCTTAGGTGAGGTATCTGAGCATCCTTTGCTTAGAATTATCTTTTGCTCTTGTAACGTCAATACATTTATGTGTTAGACTTTGCCAAACCTCCAGCCTGAATGTCTGCAGGATTACTACAGATACATTATTATCCCCATTTTACAGATAAATAGCCTAGATATTATCACTTCAACCATTCTCTTGTCAATAGTTTCAAGTCCCTTTCCTAATAGTAATTTAATTGTACCTACCTGTCCAGACTTCTATCTAGGCCAGCTTTTTCTCCAGACTTGTAGAACAATATAAACAACTTCCTACTTGACGTTTCCCCTTAGTATCCCACACATACCTCCCACTCAGCATATCCAAAACTGAGCTCATCTCCTCCCCCAAGCTGCTCCTCCTCTGGGTTCCCATCTTTTTGATTGATGCAACCAGTTACACAGCCTCACAAGCCTGAAACCTGGACATTACCTTTTGTTCTTCCCTTTCCTAACAAGCATGTGTTGATCTTATCCCTTTTATCACTCCAGTCGATACAGTCCTCTCCATTCCTACCGTCACTCAGTTCAGATATCTCTAACCTGGAAGAATTTGGTCTGCTGTCCCTGCAGTTTGAGCTTGTTCCCTACAATTCATCTTCACACTACAAACAGATTTTTCTGAAGGGAAAGTTTGATAATATCCCTGCTATGCATAATACGTTTAATGATTTTCCCATTGTCCTCTGGATGAAGTTCAAATTAGCACATAAGATCCTTCATAATTGGCCCATATTTACCATATTTACATCTTTGTCTCCCCCTGGCCACTTGACCCTTGCATTCTAGTTCCAGATACACTCAAGTACTTGTAGATCTATCGAATGCTCTCACATCTTTGGACGTGTTTTATATGTATTTCCTGTGTTCAAAATACTCTTCTCCCTGACCCCCACACTTTACTCCTGCACACCTGCATATGCATGCACAACACACCTCCAGCTTGGATGTTACTCCGTGCTCCTCAGATGTGGAGTCCTCCCTATCACCATCCCCCTCTCAAGTTTGAATTAGGTAATCTTTGTATGAGCTCCTGTAGTACCCAGTTATAGTAGTTAACACACTATATTGGCATCATACAGTTACTTGACTGTTACCCACATCCAACATAAAACCCCTATAGGGCAAGAAATACTTACTCAATCCCCAGGGCTAAACTAGTTCTCAGTAATCATTTGTTGAAACAATTTGGTTTGACTAAGATCTCAACTCTCTAAGAGTACATTCTACTCAGGGATACCCCTCACAGAATCTCCCAGAAGCATAAAGCAGTAAGAAGCTTAAACCTAGAGCTACCATTTTTTATTAAGGGCATTTAAAAAATCATTAGAATACTATGTATACTATAAAACTCATTTCATCACTGACTTACAAGATTGTTCTATAAACCTCTGGCCAGACTGATTTTATACAGTATAGTAAAAATGTGATCTCTTTCACTTAAGAAGATACACACACACATAGAATTAAATACACACACCTACATTAGTTTTCTATGCTGTATAACAAATTACCACAACTTGCGATTGCATATAACACAAATTTATTATCTCACAGTTTCCAGGTGTCAGGTGTCCAATACACTTTAGCTGGGCCCTCTGTTGAGAATCTGAAAAGTTGAATGAAATCAAAATGTCAGCTGAGCTGTGATCAGGAAGTTCTGGGGAAGATTCTGCTTCCAAGCTCATTCAGATTGTTGGCAGAATGCAGTTCTTGTGGTTCTAAGACTGATATCTCCATTCTCTTACTGGGGGCTGCTGACCAAGGGTCATCCTCAGCTCCAGAGGTTGCTCACATTCCTCAACTTGTGGCTTCCTCCATCTCCAAGCCAGAAATGACATGTTGAATTTCCTTCATGCCTTCAATCTCTGATTTCTGCTTTTCCAACCAGAGAAAACTCTCCTGTGTTAAAGAGTTCACGTGATTAGAACAGGTCTACCTGGATATCCTCGCTTTCTTACGGACAGCTGAGTAGTATCCTTAATTACGTCTGTAAAATCCCTTTTATTATGTAATATAATATAATCAGAGAGTAACACCAAAGAGCAGAGATGAAGGGGCCATGTTAAAATTCCACCAGAATGCTGTCCAAATTTCCATCTTCTTTTAAGGGCATCAGTCATTAGTTTAGGGCTCCCTTTAATCCAATATGACCTCATCTTAACGTGCTTATATGTGCTATTTACCCTATTTCCAAATAAGGTTACATTCATAGGTTCCAGGTAGATATGAATTTGAGGGGAAAACTAGTCAGCCCATTATATTGTCCTTGCATGAATTTCGTAGGGTTTTGCTCCATTAGACTAAAGTAACACCCACCTATCTTTCTGAAATGATTTCTTCTCTATCTTTGGCTTCCACAGAGATGGATGAGGGATACACCCCTAAGCTTCTGAGGGATCCTTTGGTCTGAGTAATGGGATCTGTGCATCACACTGTTAATCTCCTGGAAGAGCCTTTTGTATGATTGAATACTTTGACCTATTGGTCTTTCTGTTTCAGGAAAGAGCTGGACAGTCACAGAGTCTTTCTTTCCTCTCTGTCATACTTTCAGAAGCCATTTCTAATATTTAGCATCCTTTACCATCTGAAAAAGCTAAAACTTTTCAAAATCATTTATTCCTAATCTCTTTATGTTTACCAGTTTTTCCCTAAAATTATTTCTTATTTCTCATGTTTTAGTATAAGCAGCAAAGAGAAATAAACCAGCAGCTTTAACACTTTCTTGGAAAACTCCTGAGATGCATATCTAAGTTTTTCATTTACAAATTATGCTTTTGATGTAACTGCAGGTCACAGCTTTTCTAAGGTTTCTGCCAACACACAACAAAGATTCTACTTCCTCCAGTTCCAATAACATGTTTTGCAATTCCTTCTGAGTACCTCACCAGCATTGTTCTTAAAGCCCACATTTCTAATAACAGTTTGTTCATGGTGATTTAGGCTTTCTCTATGATAATTTAAGTTTCCTCTCTAATGTTCCCATCTTTCTGAGCTTTCGCCAGCTAAATCTTTAATGTCCATATTTCTGCAAATAGTCTATTCAAGGCAATTTGGGTTTCTTTTATCATGTTCCTCAGAATTCTTCTAGACTTCAGTCACTGCCTGATTTCAAAACCACTTCCAAACTTTAGGTATTTATTACTGTGGGGCTGTACCCTACTACTAAGTACCAAAATTCGTGTCAGTCTTCTATTGCTGCACAACGAATTACCACAAACTTAGCAGCTGTTTAGCCAGAATTATTATAGACATATCTTGTTTTATTGTGCTTTGCTTTACTGCAGTTCATGGATAGTGTGTTTTTTACAAATTGAAGATTTGTGACAATCATGCATTGAGAGAATCTATTGGCACCATTTTTCTAACAGCATTATTTTAAAATTAAAGTGTACACATTGCTTTTAGACACATGTTATTGGACTCTTAATGGACTACAATGTAGTATAAACATAACTTTTATAGGCATTGGGAAACCAAAAAAAATGTGTGACTTACTTTATTGCAATATTCATTTTATTGCAGTGGTCTGGAGCTAAACCTGTAATATCTCCAAAGTATGTCTGTATCTGATAGTTTCTGTGGGTCAGGAGTCTGGCATATTTTAGCCAACTAGATCCTCTGTTTGGGACCCAAAGGCTGAAATCAAGGCAGTGGCCAAGTTGGAGGTTCTGTATAGGAGTTTGCTTTCAAGTTCATTCGTGTTACTGGGAGAATCCAGTTCTTTCTGGCTGTAAGACTGAAGTCTCCATTCACTTCCTGGCTGTTGGCTGAGAATCACTCTCAACTCCTAGATGTCACTCACAGTCTTCAACTTGTGTTTCCCTCCATCTTTAAGCCAGCAGTGCTATGTCGAATTCTTCTCCTACTTTGAATCTCTGGCTTCTGCTTTTCCAACTAGCCAGAGAAAACTTTGCTTTTAAAGGATTCAGATGATTAGGTTAGACCTACCTGAATAATCTCCTTATTTTAAGGTCAGCTGATTAGTAACTTAATTACCTCTGTAAAATCTCTTTTGCCATGTAACATAACAATCATAGGCATAACCCCAGAGGGTGGAGATTGTAGGGGTCATCTTAGAATCCTGCCTTTTACATATCCTTACGCTGAAAATAACCTAGAAACATATTCGTAGTGGCAACTCTGAGTTTTCATTTCTTTCTGCTTTTTCACTTTGTGTAATAAAAAAAGTATGACTTTGCAATAAGGTAAAATACAGAATGATACCATTATTAAGTTAGTTCAAATCACTGTGACCTTACAGAATCTTGGAGCTAATTGCTTGCTCATGCTCATTTGGAATGACTACAACTGCATGAATCACTGATTTAAAGAGATGGAATGGTCAATTTTTTAAAAAAACAGTTTTGTTAATACCGCAAGGTTTTTCTGCAAATTTCTGTGGATTAATTGTTAATGACAAACTTTGAGAATAAGTAGTTTAAAATAAAGGTGTGCCTAATTTCTTACTTTACCTACTTTTATAGTAAATGAAATAAAAATACTGAGGTCCCATTAGCTATAACCAACCAGCTGCTTTCAACTAGCTGGAAGCAGCAGAGTAGGTTTGCATAATGCAATTGGCTTTCAGCTTCTCTACTCATGCACCAAATGTTTATGAACTCCCTCCCACTATATGCCAAGAACTTGGGTACAGAGATACAGATGGTATCACCATGAGCCCAAGTGAAGAGCTCAAAATCTCTCATTTTTCTCAGCAGGCAAGTTTTCAGTTATTTCACTTAAACATGTATACCTTAAATATTAGTTGCCAAATTTTGGAGGGCATTTGAGAGATCCTAAAAGTGTTTCCATAATTAAACAAAAATACATCTGCATTCCAATTAATGTTTATTCCTTGCTTCTTAAAAAATAATGTTAAAAAAAAAAGAATTTGGCCGAGTCTAATTTTTCTTCAGACATGACCCTTGTTCAGACCTTGACTATATTGACAAAGAAGAATGAGGCAAAAGACTGAGGTCACCTATCTTTGATCAAGTGCCTTTGAGGTCTTGTACCTTTAAGGTCACATCTCTTTGTCAACATTGTTTGTTCTTTGGAAATATATAGTAGTTGGCCCCAAATTCCACTTTCTTTGAAAAGATCTTCTCGGCTTAACTTTAACCTAACACAGCCAAAGCTCCAAATCAACCCAGCAGCAACCCTGGCAGACCTTGAAAAAATGGAACACTAGGCTTTTTATGGCCTGTTTCCACTAGAGCATACTACATTTTATAGGTAAAAAATTATTAGTCATTTAGAAGGTCTACCCCTTCAGGAGAGAAACATTTTAATACAGCCTGGCATTTTAACAGAACTTCAAACTACTTGGCTAAATGAATTCCTAACCATTATATTCAGTTGCTGTTCTTACAATTCCTCATCCTGATCTGTAATTCTTCTGACCAGAATTGAAGCAGGTAGAGAGGACTACAAAGAGAAACCCAAAAGAGTTCAGTGGGTCCTGGAGCCGAGGAGAGGGAAGAAGAAAGAACCCAGTCTGACAGATAGGAGTTCTTTCTCTATTCCTCTTTTCTATTCTGCTCCATTTAATTGTCTTCCACTGTCTTCCTTCCTTTTCTTCATCTGAGAGATCTTCCCTGACACACTAATTCTCAAACACTACCCAAACATCCCCAGCTTCTCATCCTTCTACTAACAGTGGTCCTACAGATGTTCAAAATAGCTGTGCTGTGCTTCCAAGGGTAAAAGTTAAAAATCACAGCCTTTAATTAGCTTGCTATTTATCTGTTCATCCATTCATACAAAAGACATTTTCCAAGTGCCTTCTAGGTGTCAGGCCCAGGGCTAGATGCTAGGAATAAGGAGGGGAACTAGACCTGGTCTCCACCTTCAAGGAGATGGAGGGGACAGTCATGCACACAAGGGTCTATAATACATGGCATTAAGTTTTTATGCAAGAACATGGAGGAAGAGTGGCCTCATCTTAAATTGGTGCACTAAGGGGAGCTGAATTGTAACACCCCTTTCCCCAGTAAAATCCTATACACTAAGACAAACAAACAAACAAACCAGTCAAACTCAATCAGGTGCAAGACATTAAGAATTTTCCAAGGATACATGGGTACTGGATTGAATTTGGGACAGAATTACTTTCCAGGGAATAGTCATAGGTGAAATAAGGATATTTCTAGACAAAGGTTTGTATGCCAGGAGATAGGGAGGTCAAATTTGTAAAAGAGGAGCATTGCAGGAGGATTCAGGATACCCTATATAAGTGTTTATCTTGGTAAATTTTTTGTTGAGAAAAGGAAGTATGAAATGAACTTAAGTTCAAAAATACACATCAAGGCATTTTTTTTAAGCGCTTGTTTTGGCTAAGAACAATGTACTGTGGCCTCTTTGCAAATCAATAAGTAGAACCATAGAGACAGAATTGGCAAGACTTAAAGGTCACTCACTGCCATCCCCAATCTCCTTGTAAAACATCTGAAAAAACCTGATTTTCCCTTGCAGTGTTGTAAAGACTACCCTTTTTAACAATATCATATGTTCTTTCCATGGAAAGATCTCCCTATTCAATCTTTTTTCATTACTAACAACCAAAGACACATATTTGCAACTTAATTCTAGGCTTGAAGGCCATGAGCTTGAAAGATCACTTTCAACTTTGCAAGTTTCAACCTATAATAAAAAACATTTCTAAAAAGTGGGCTGGAAACAGCACATATCCCACAAAGGGTTTGGCAACCCAGCCGACTGGGGGATGCAGAGATAGGGTAAGAGGAAACTTCAGGTTCCTTTGGAGGGTGGCCTCTCTTCTTCTTCTTTCAGTCATTCCTTGTTCATTAATGAAATATTCATTAAGAGCTTTGTCCATGCCAGCCACTGTACATGGTTCTAGGGGTGTAGAGATGAATCAACAATTCAGCATAGCTGCTCAAGATATTCCTCATCTAAGACTGAAGACAGTGAGGTATATAATCATAATACAGCATGAAGAAGACAGAGACCAAGATGGGTGCCAGGCTCCACAGAGTAGAAAGCGAAGTGTTACATTAAGGCTAAGGGGGTCAAGGAAGGCTTCTCAGAAGAGGGGACATCTGAATTGAATCTTAAAGGTGCTAAAGGACTTCCCCAGGTGAAAGAGAGACAGTATGGAAAGGAAAAGTGTATGCAAAGGTCTGGAGACAGGACACCTCACAAAGCACTGGGAAAAAAGAATAACTTGGAATCATTCTCTTCTTTCCCACCATCCTCACATCACTAATGATGATGGTGATGATTTTAACTTTCTCAAAACTCAATTCAGGCTGGTGTGAACTCACAGGTCCCACTGGGAGATCTGCCAGCCACCATAGAATCACCTCATGTGTGAAATTATACAGGCTTCTCTGTACTTGAGATTTGCATCTATGATGGCTGTGTAAGCTGGTTGATAGATCCAACACTGGGAAGGACCCACTGACCCTGAGGTTGCCCTTTGGAAAGCTAAAAGGGACAGAGTTCCAGGTATCCTGGAGGTTGTCTAGCTACTGTGTCCCCCTCCCAGATTCCCAGCAAAGATCAGGGGGCTCCCTGTGGCTGGTAAGGAAGAACCTAGAACCTGGGCCTTGCCTGGAGAAATTCTTATGGCAATAGCAGAAGCACAAGATGACAAGTTCAACCTTGTAATCACGCTTTAAGCCTCCGCTTTTACCACATCTGTTATTTCCCATTGGCCACAGCAAATCACATAGTCAAGCCCAAGGGTAGGAGTTTAGAAGTACATTCTGCCCAGCTGAGGCCAAAGCAAGTCATAGAATGTCAAGCCCAACATCAGCTGAGTCGGGGAAGAGCACTCCTCCCATGAGGTTATGGAAAGGGAGTAAATATTTTGAACAGTAATAAAATTTGCAACACTTCCTTTTAGAGGGCATCTGAAACTGTGCCTCATCTACAGTGATTTAGTCCCAATAAATTACAGCATTTGGCCTTAGTCAAGTCTTGGATAAATCTTTGAAATCAAAAAAACAGTAATTAATTGAAGGGCTATTGTATACATAAGCTTATTCTCTGAGAGGAATAGTCTTGTCCTTTAAGAACAGACAATCTGAATGGGAGGTCAGGAAATAAAATGATATTTTTTTTACTTAAGTTGAGCACCCTTTTCAATTTTTTTCTGGAAATAGTTACCTTTTCTATGAAATGTTCATATTAGGCTGTTTGGTCATTGGAGAGATATATTTTTAAAAATCATTAACTAGGAAATTTGTTTACTGGATATGTTATTAATCATTAACTTTTCTAGGGAGTAAAAATAATGTTTTAATGAATTAAACAGCTTTATTGACATACAATTCACACATCAGAAAATTCACTTCTCCTAAAATTTGCCCATATTAAATGCACAATTCAATGATTTTCCGTAAATTTAAACGCACAGAGCCATCACCCCACTCCTATTTTAGAACATTCCCATCACTCCCAATAGATCCTTCATGCCTATTTGCAGCCAAACCACTTTCTTATTTCCAGTCCTAGGCAACCACTAATCTATTTGCTGTCTCTACAGATTTGCCTTTTCTGGATGTTTCCTATAAATAGAATCATATAACAAGAGTTCTTTTGCATCTTGCTTTTTTCACTTAGCATAATGTTTTGGGGACTCATCCACATTGTAGTAGGCATCAGTAGTTCATACCTTTTTATTGTTGAATAATATTCTATCATATGGACTTTCTGGATATACCACATTTTATTTGTGTATTACAAATATTCTTGCTTTGAATAATATTTTACCTGATATTATTATAGCCACCATGTCTTTTTTAAGTTTGCTATTGGCATAACACACACACACAGATACATAGAAATATATACATACATTTTTAAAATAAACTATTTTTTAAAGTTTTAGATTTACAGAAAAATTACCAAGATAGTACAGAATTTCCATGTAGCTTACATCCATTTTCCCCGATGATTAACATCATACATTATACATGTATGATACATTTGTTAAAATTAACGAACCAACACGGATACACTATTATTAATTAAAGTCCATTCTCTAATCAGGATTCCTCAGTCTCTCTCCAGTGCCCTTTTCCTGATGCAGGATCCCACCTAGGACGCCGCATTATGTTTACTCATCGCGTCACTTAGGCTTCTCTTGACTATGACAGTTTCTCAGACTTGCCTTGTTTGTGATGAGCTTGACAATATTTGAAGAATGCTGGTCAGGTATTTTGTGTAATATCCTTCTAATTGGGGTTTGACTTATGTTTTTCTCATGATTAGACTGGGGTGATGGGTTTCAAGGAGGAAGACCACAAAGGTAAAGTGCCATTTTCACCACATTTTGTCAAGGATACCTATACTATCAACACGACTTGTCACGGTTGATGTTGACCTTGATCAGCTGACTGAGGGAATGTTTGTCAGGTTTTTCCACTGTGAAGGTAGTCTTTGTTTCCCCTCCTCTCCATACTGCATTCTTTGGAAAGAAGTCACTATACACAGCCCAAACCTAAGGAGTGAGGAATTCTGCTCCACCTTTTGAAGGAGGAGTCTTTCCATAAATTATTTGAAATTTTTCTACGTGGGGTATTTGTCTCTTCTCCACCATTTATTAATTATTCATTCATTTATTTATATCATTATGGACTCATGGATACTTATTTTCTAATTTGGGTGATAATCCAATAGTAATTTAATCATTTTGTTCCTCAAATTGTTCCAAGTTTAGCCACTGGGAGGTCTTTCGTTTGCTTCCTGTGACCCAGACAGATCTCCAACATTGTGGGTGTTGGCTGGTTGGTTTTTTTGAACACTTTCTTACTTTTGGCACTGCAAGATGCTCCAGGCTCCTTTTGTATATTTCCGGTCCCAGTCCTAGAATCAGCCAAACCCTGGTTCCTTTGAAGAATAGTATTAGAAACCAAAATCTGGGCTCTAGGTGTGCTCGGTGCTACTGGAGTGTTACTGCTTCTGAGCCCGCTCAGCTGACAGAGCAAGGAAATATATGTGTCTATACTAAACTGTGTGTATACACATCTCTATATGTAAACATCTGTTTTTAAAATATTTTTTAAAAAGCTTTTTTGAAGTATAATTGATATATAATGAGCTGCACATATTTTAAGTATAAATCTGATAAATTTGACATAGATATGTACCGTGAAATCATTACCATAATCAAGATAATGAACATGGCCATCATCCCCACCAAGTTTCCTTATGCCCCTTAGCAATGCCTGACTCCTGCCTCTCCATAACCCTCCTTTCCCTCTACCAATCTACAGGCAACCACTAATCTGCTTTTTTAAAAATATGTTTTTATTGAAGTACAGTCAGTTTACAATGTGTCAATTTCTGATGTATAGCACAGTACTTCAGTCACATAGGAACATACATACATTCATTCTCATATTCTTCTTCACCATAGATTACTGTGAGATATTGAACATGGTTCCCTGTGCTGTACAGTATAAACTTGTTGTTTATCTAGTTTTATATATATTAGTTAGTATCTACAAATCGCGAACTTCCAATTTATCCCTTCCTATCCCCTTCCCCCCTGGTAACCATGTTTGTTTTCTTTGTCTGTGAGTCTGTTTCTGATAAACATCTGTATTGATTTAAGCTAAAAATGAGTTCATACTGACATCTCAGACTCTAATGCATTACCACTTGAATAATTCTAGCCCCCTCCCTTTGCATATCTATACATTTTCAGTGCAACAATGAGACATCATCTGACATCATCTAACATCTTACTTCTGTAATCTGACATCAATTTATCTAATTAACTTCAATTCCAGAATAGCAGTATCAGAATTGTTAAGTCCATGAGTAATAACTTTATCAACTAATGACAGTGCTTATGGACAGTTTCTTTTATCATTAGTTTTACAAACTCCACTCATTTCCAGAGTTACTTAGGTTAGTGCCTCTTACCCCAACTCCCTCCAGTAAGGTTGTTTCATATATTTGTAATAAATACAGTTTGGCTATTTTTTCAAATACTAGATTCCATCCTGAGATTCCTCCAGCCTCCTAAAATGATTTTTTTGCATTACGTAGTTAAAATTCACTCTTTCTGCTCTAAAGTTCTGACAAATGCATATCATGTAATCACATTTATATTATCATACAGAATCCTTTTAACGTCCTTAAATGCCTGTGCTTCACCTATTGAACCTTCTTCCCACCCCACCACAACCTCCTGCCAAACCCTAGAAATTACTGATATTTTTACTGTCTCTGTAGTTTTGCCTTTCCTAGATTGCAATACACTTAGAAACACAGAGTATGTAGCCTTCCTAACTGGCTTATTTCACTTACCAATATGCATATGAAATTCATCATGCCTTTTTATGACTTTATATCTTCTTATCATTGAATATAACATTCTGTCCTATGGATGTACCATAGTTTATCTCTTCACTTACTGAAGGACACTTTGATTGCTCCAGATTTCTGTTATTATACATAAAGCTATCATAAACATTCATATGCAGATTTTATGTAGACATAATCTTCAAATCAGTTGGGTAAATATCTAGGAGCACAATATCTGGATCATATGGTAAGACTATGTTTAGTTTTGTAGGAAGCTGCCCAACTGTCTTCCATAGTATCTGCATCATTTTACATTCCCCTCAGTAATGAATGAGAGTTCCTGTTGCATCCTTATCCACAGCTGTTATTCTCAGTTTTTGGATTTTGGATTCTAATGTATGTCTTTTCCATGCTTTTGCTTTCAACTTAAAGCATGAAGGTTTTTTTGGATTTACTTATATACATATCTCATGTACTTTTTGGTTTGTTTTTCCTGTTCTTCCTTTACTGCCTTTATTGCATTAAATATTTTCTAGTGCACCATTTAAATGCATCTGTAGGATGCTTTTATGAACTGAATGTTTGTCTCCCCTCAGAGTTCATATGTTGAAGCTCTGACCCTCAATATGAAAGAGAATAAGACAGATTGAGACAGGTAATCTCAGGTCAGCTTTAATATAAATGGCCAAAGAAAGAGGACGCTTCATTAAAAGGAAGAGCATTGTTTTTGTTTGTTTTTGGTTTTTGTGGAGTAGGAAGCTTGGTAGGAGAAGAAAATAGATGGAAATGAAGTTTCTTAATCCATATTCTTGGGAAAAGCTTCTTATTTATGATGTCATCTGCTTCCAGGGCTTGGAATTGATGCTAGAAATCCTTGCTTTAAGATCATTTGTAAGAATCATCTCCACTTGTTCTGGGAGTGCAGATCTACATCGAATTTGGTGTGGCTCATGTGAATTCAAGAGTATTTTTCTTTTATTCTGATAGCAGTGTAGATGGTTAGCAATACTTCAGAAGTCCTTCCCAACAAGGTTAACAGTGTGTACTTTCTCCTAGAAGCCTTGATACACCCCCGATCTCATGGAGGAATGATTGCAAGTCTTGTCAGTTGGTGGAGATCATGCTTTTTCATCTGTTGATGATGTGTTCCAAGTACACCAGGTAATTCTTATATGTAGCTAGTCTTAACGTCAAATTGTTCTCTTAAGTCCCCAAAACGTTCACTTAATCTGGGAATGGAAGGTTAGAGATGCCAGGAGGCAACGGGCAATCAAACATTATTTCAAAAAGGGTTAATCCATGTTTCCTGTTTAGAGTATTCCAGATTTTAATAAGGACAGTGGGTAATGTTAAATACAGTTTCTTGACAGACTTTTCCTAGAGTCCTTTTTATGTCTTCATGTTCCGTTTGCTTTGATGAATGAGGGTGGTACAGATGTGACATTCTAATGAGTACCCCAAAGTTTTTGCAAGTGGTTTATTTCTGCTGTAAAATGAGTTCCTTAATGTGATTCAATCTCTAAAGGAATGCCAAAATGAGAAATAATCTGTAATTAATTTCTTTATTGCTATTGTAAAGTGGAAACGTGGCATCAACACATCTAGTGGATAGCATTCAGTCCACGCACTAAACATCAGACAATTACCACACAGTGGGAACAGCCTAAAGCTGGGGACAAATCTTCAAAATCCATTTGGAGTAATGCAGAGGGTATATGGGCCTTGGAAGACCTCTTAACGTGTGTTGGCTTCTTCGAAAAATTTGGTGACATTGCAAGCAGTGCACTGGGAAATAATTTGGTCTGAAACTGTGAATGCCAGAGCAGAAGCAGTTATCTTTTAGTTCCTTGATGATCCCCATCTGCAAGTGTGTCCCATCTGATGGGAGATCCCTGCAACCCAAAAGGTCAGCAGAAAGGGGGCCGCATGAAATCTGTTTAGCCCAGTGTAAAAATTGTCTGATAATTGTTTGGCACCCTTTTGTATTCATTGGTCTTTTTTCAGACTGAGGAGCACTTGTCTGATAATCAATAATATCCGTCAGGGATAAAGGCAAATTTATAAACTCAGTGGAAAAAGGATGGGGATCTGTTCTGGCTGTGTATTTAGCAGCTTTGTTGGCCCTGTCATTCCCTGAAGATATAGTATCAGTTTCCTTAATACAGGCCAGACAGCAGAAGTGTATAGCGTCTAGTAGGACAGTCATCATAGGCCCACTGGCAGTAAGAGTACCAGCAGAGGGTGAGAATCCATGGGATTTCTAGATTGTGCCTACAGCATGGCAGACTTGAAAAGCCTATCTGGAGCCAGAGTAAATTGGAGCGTTTTTCCCTTTTGTTAGTGTTCAGGCTCTGATAAAATTGGTAAGCAGCCCAGGCTGATGTTACACTGGGCAAAAAGTATGCCCCAAGCATTTCATGTGGAGTAACAGTTATGTTTCCCCAGACATGTCATCTACAAGAGCCATCACAAAATAGAAGTTAAGTCTGGGTTGTCTGGAGGGGGTGGGATCCAAGAGGTCTTTTCATGGCTTTGAGACCATTTCTGTTTGTAGTTGCAAGGCAATCGCGTGGAATGGACTGAGGCTCTCCTGTCAGCTGGGAAGGGTGATAAAATAGCCAGATTTAAAGTGTTACCATGATGTCAGATGACAGAGAAATTGTTCATAGGGTAGTCTGCTGCCTCAAGAGAGATGCTTTGTCTTACGAACTTGTAAGAGAGCACAGGGAATACTTATTCTTACATGAGGCACGTAGGGCAGCAGCTGAGGCTACAGCACACAGGTGTGGGGCGTGCCCGCTGCCACAGGGTCCAACTGACATGAGAAACATGCCATAGGACGTATGAGAGGTAAAAATTTGTCCTACAGCAATCTCCTTATTTTTCCATGGCAACGTGGGTGAGAAGGTTTGTCAAAATTGGGTAAGCCAAGAGCTGGGGGTGTGAACAATGTTAACTTTAAGGCTTCAAGAGAAGTTAATGCCTCTGGGGGCCAGGAAATGGGCTCTGGGGTAGTATCTGGAGGAGGGCATATAGAGATTTGGCAAGAGCAGCAAGGTGATAAAGCCATTGGCGGCAATAGCCAGCTGCCCCTAGAAATTTATGCAACTGCGTTTTTTGTTTTGGGGAGAGGAGTGGACAAAATTGACTCAAAGCATTTTGGAGTGAGTTTTTGAGTGCCCTGAAATATCTCATGTCCTAAGTAGGTAACAGTTGTTTGCACCTACTGAAGTTCAGACTGGGAAGCTTTATGGCCTCATTCAGTGAGTGCTTTTAGGAGAATGAGGGGGTTTATAAGAGCACCCTGGTCAGTTGGGTTACAGAGTGAAAAGTCATCAACATACTGATCATGAGTGGAGTGTTGGGTAAACGCTATAGAATCTAAGTTGGCTTTAAGGACTTGGGAAAATATTGAGGCTGACTCACACCATCCCTGCGGTATGGGAGTCCGTGTCAGTTGTCTTCCTCTAAATGCAAATGCAAAAAGAAATCATGGGTCAGAAGGCAATGGAACTAAAAAGAAAGCTGAGCAGACATCAGGTACTGTACACCAGGCTGAGGTGAGAATGGTAGCTGAATTAGGAAGTACAGGGTAGCAAGGAATTAAAAAGGACTCTGTGGCTCTTAAGATCTTGGATACAAATCGATAGATTTAATTTCTGTCTGAATCAAATTTCCCTTCTTTCTTTCCTGGCAAGATTGAGGTGTTACAGGATAAGGGAGTAAAGATTAGAACACCTTCCTATAAAAAAGAGCCTATTACAGGTTCAATTTCTCACTCCGCACCCCCTGGGAGGGGCGACTGGGCTACTGATGGAAGAGGTTTGGCCCTTTTCCTAGCTGTGTGCAGGCTGTGCACTTACTAGCAATCCAACCTCAGAGACTGGTTGGGACAACTATTAAGGTTGCATCATCTTCAGGGGATTTTAAATTGACATGGAATTTCACTAGGGAAAGTAGATTTGAGGTTTAGTCTGAGGGCAGGGTGTAAAAAACATGCTTTTCTTATTACATTGTATGATGGCATTAAATTTGCATAACAAATCTCTATCTAAAAGATTCACTAATGAAGAGTCAGAAATTAGAAAAGCATGATGGGAGTTGAGAGCCAGAGGATACTGGCTTGGCCTGAAATGTGGGTAGTTGGATAGACTGTCCAGAAACTACGACAAGTGGAATAGAATCAGAGGTGACAGGTAGTATTAAATCCTCTGAGCAGGTGGTAGAGAGACTCACACCAGTGTCAGTTAAGTCCGGTTTCCAATCCTCTATTTTAAATTTGATAGTGGAGTCTGGACTGCAACTGAGGATTGGCTGACCTTGTCAGTTGATGGCGTATTGTTCCAGAGGATGGGGGAAATGAACCTTCTGAGGGTGATGGGGTTATTTGAGCTTTTTTTCCTGCTACGTTCAGGATAATCATTATTCCAATGTCCTAGTTTTTCACAATATCTGCAAATGTCTGGAGGCAAACAGGGAAAGCTATGTGGTTGGTAAGAAAAATTAATGGACTTTGAGCTACTCTTAGAGTCATCATTTTTGTTTTTTTAAAGATTCAGTATGCACATCAAGGTCTGTTGATTTTAATTTCTTTTATTCTTGTTTTCCTGCAAGCTATTTTCAAAGAACTGTGTAGTTGCTTCTATAATAATGCTAAGAGACTGACCTGCCCAGACAATGACACTATTTTTTAAAAATTTTTGTTGATGTGTAGCTGATGTGCAATGTTAGTTTCAGGTGTACAGCAAAGTGATTCAGTTATACATGTACACACACATATCTTTTTCAGATTCTTTTCCATTATAGCTTATTACAAGAAATTGAATATAGTTCCTTGTGCTATACAGTAGGTCCTTGTTGTTTATCTATTTTATATATAGCAGCGTGTGTCTGTTGATCCCAAATTCCTAATTTATCCCTTCTACCCCTTTCCCCTTTGGTAATCATAGTTTGCTTTCTGTGTCCATGAGTCTATTTCTGGTTTGCAAATAAAAAATATATCTTCTTTTAGATTCCACATATAAGTGATACCATATGATATTTGTCTTTCTCTGTCTGACTTACATCACTTAATAAGATAATCTCTAGGTCCATCCATGGCATTATTTTATTCTTTTATAGCTGAGTAATATTCTATTACATACATATGTATAAATAAATATATATATATATATATATACCACATGTTCTTTATCCATTCATCTGTCAATGGACATTTAGGTTGTTTCCATGCCAATGGTACTATTTTGGATTTCTCTCTTTATATCATAAAGAAGATTTCCAACCAAGACAGAAATGAAAAGATTTCTATGTTCTAGGCTTCAGGGTTTACTTCTGTGTGCCTTTGCAAAGTCTATATAAAGCATTCCATAAGGGTCTTAGGATGTTCCCCTTCCTGCTAAGCACATAATTCAACCTTAGACCAATCTACCTTAGGGGGAAAGACCTCTGTTATCCCCACATCAGGCCTGGGTCATCCATTTCTGGTTGTTTGCAGGAGGGTCTGGGAGATTCTGGCCACCTGTTTCCTCTGATCCAGTGAGGGGCTTGGGAAGTGGTATTTTTCCCCCACCGAGACCATTATACTGACGACTACAGTCAAATCATGGGTGGGAAGAATATCCTTTAATAGCAAGTCCAGGTCCCTACAAGTGGGGTTGTGAAAGACCACTAAATCTTTCCAACTGCTCTCTAAATGTGGTAGAATCTTCTGAAAGTGGTGGCAAAAAGGCTTTGGAATCTTAAAGATCTGCTGCTGTCCAGAGAACATTAATTCTTGCTCTGGGGGTCCAGCATGCATCTGCCGGGGATGCTGTGTAGGAAGGCCTAGAGCTGACCGCGTTTGCTTACAGAGCCCAAGGAAGCAGTCGTTGTAAAGGACAGCAAAGTGATCCTGGCTCTGAGTTCCCAGAGCCTGTGCCAGATTTATTTCCTGGCTGTCAGCATTTATAAAAGTAACCTGTATATTCCAGGCCTGTAGATCAGGCCAGAGTGCTCTCTGTAAATCTTGCAGGGAAAAGCAAGTTAAAGCAGACAGCTGGATATTTACGGGATTTGGGGAGAAGTTGGAGGAGTTTTGCGAGTTGAAGAAATTTGCTAAGGATACAGGGCCAAATTTTGAGGAGGGGTGTTTTAGGCAGGGGTCCACAGATCGTATAGATCTTCTGAAGGGTCAGGGATAGGAAGACGGGGATAAAGGGAATGTAGAGAAGGAAGATTTATAGTGGGTGTAGATTTTAACTTTTAAGGGTGATTTCTGTTTTTTAGCCTTTTTAAGGGAGTCTGTAAGTCTAGCCATTACAATCCTTTGTCTTCTTTTTAATTTGATCTTCTCATAGGTACCAGTGAGCATTTATTTAGGATGAGAGCTCTCTAAATTTTTTTCAAATAAAGAAGTGTTTCCAATTCAAAGGATCCATGATCTTGTTATTGAAAAGTAGGATCTTCAAGGGTATATTTATTTCAATAGGAACTCAATCCAATAAACCTGTGGGTCTTTTTATGGAAAGACTTTTTATGGAAAGACCCAGAGGTAACTTTCCAAGTATGACACAAGAGGCATCCCCAAAATAGATTTAGAAGATGCAGCCACCATGATCCAAAAAGTCCACTCCCAGAGGTAGCAAAAACCTGTAGCCCTCAGAGTAAGCAGTGTCCCAGGTAGTATTAACTCATCCTCATCACCAGAAATTGAAGGGGAGGCAGAAGCTTTAACTCCACTCTCAGGGTCTCTGGCTGGGCCTGAGAATTAAATTGACATAAGACATGTTAACAGGAGAAAAGTATACAAATGTGTTTAATATTAGTTTTACATGACATGGGAGCTTTCATAAGAAAAAGAATGAAGATCCAAAGAAGTGGCAAAATCTAAATGCTTATATACTGGGTTGAACAAAGAATGCTAATTGTGGAAACATAATTCAGATGAAGAGACCAAGAGAAGATGAGTTTTTTTAACAAGGTCTGTTAGTGTAGAAGTCTCCTGACCTTGACTCTTATTTCTGGTGATAAGAACTTTTCTCTCTTGTCACAGGGAGGGCAGTGCTCACATGGGAGTTTAAACTTCTGCTTTCAGGAATAAAAAGAGGAATCAAGTACTTTTCTTTCCACCTGCCGTTTTTTAAAGTGCCTTTAACTGAAAATAATCAATATGCCAAGGTGGTATGTCCTGAAATCCCTTCATTTTTCTTCCTGTGTAAGTGCAGTCATACTTTCCTAAGCATCCTTTTTTTTTCTCTCTCTCTCTCTTTTGCATGTAATTTTTTTAATTGGAAAATTTTAGATAATATATTGTAGCAACTCTGAATTCTTATCCCTCCAGGGGTAAGAATTGTTGTTGTTGCTGATTTTTTTGTTTCTTTAATGACTTGCCTGGATTAACTCTGTAGAGTCTGTCTTCCTGGCAGAGTGTAGACACTGATGTCTCTGCTCAGGTTTTTGTTGGGTTTTTTTTTCTCTTAATGTATTTGTGTTTTATTTTAAAGCCTGACTCCTTTGGGGTCAGCATACCTTAATGGTCAGCCAACGATTGATTAGGAGTTGTACATAAACATCTTGAACCAGTAAGGTTTCCATCTTTTGCCAACAGAGCTGTGTGTGTTTAAGGAGTGTAATCAAATTTTGGGTAGTTTACAGTCTGTTCTAGCTTATTCTTTCTGCTTGCTTGAGGCTTCAGATTCACTGGGGACAAGTAGACAGCCAGAGTCCTATCTCATCTTTCCTCTGCACGTGCACATCCTTGAGCGTGCTTACACCTGCTTCCACATCACCAGGGCTAAGTGGACGCCTGTGAAGCCCACGATCAATCTACATCCCTGGATTTCCCTCATACTTTTCTAACTTACCTGTCAGTCTCTTGCTTGCCCAAGCAGTATTGTGACCTCAGGCAGCCTTCTTAAATTGTTTGCTATCCTGGATTGTTTCCTGGATTTTCCTGCTATCATTTCAACAATGCCCTTGAGATCTGTGCTTCACTCTGAAGCAAATCAGCCCCCTCTAGTAAGGAGGCTGCCAGGTCCTCACAGATTTCCCTGCCCTAGTAAAGTTACTGAACTGCAGAGCTGGGGTAGGGAATGGCAGAAGCCCCAGGATAAAATGCCACAGATTCCCACTATTCTTACTGATGCTTAGTTTTTCTTAAATAAATGCTTCTCATGGATGCCTTTGGTCAGTTTCCAAAACCCTGAAGTGGCTGTTTTTAACAGCTTTGTCTGGTTTTACATCTGCTTTATAGGGAAAGGATTTGCCTACCTCCTCACTCAACCTTTCCAGAAGTCCCACCTCACAGTCAAAATTTTTGCTTTGGGCCAGAGGTCATGTAATGTTTCATTATGATATGTGAAAAAAAGAAAAGATATGCAAGACTTATAAACAAATTTGTGAATGAAGAGATACACCATATTTTTTAACAAAAAACTTCAATGTTAAAAACATTAAACTATAGATCCAATGAAATTCTAATTAAAATATCAGTGGGGTTCTTGATGGGACATGTTTAGATAGTGTAGAGATTGACATAGGAATAAGCTAATGATAGATGTTAGAGAGGCCACAAATGAATTATGTAGGCAGAACTTCTAAGAAAGGCTCCCAATGACCTTTGCCCTTCTGTAATAACCTCCCCTTTGATTGAGGTATATATGGTGAAATGTCCTTCCCATGATTATGTTACATTTTATGAAAAACATGAAGATTATCTAGGCAGGCCTGGTCTAATCAAATGATCCCTTTAAAAGTAAAGAATTTTCTCTGGTTTTGGGGAAGAGGAGAAACTTAGAGATTGGAAGCCTGAGGAGAATTTGACGTGGCATTGCCTGCTGGCTTTGAAGATGGAAGGGCACACGCCAAGGAAGGTGCTGAGTTGCTGAAAGTGGCCCTGGGCTGACAGCTGAGGAGATGGGATGTCACTCGTACACGCCTCCAAAAACTGAATTCTGCCAACAACCTGAATGAGTCTGAAAGCACATTATTCTCCAAAAGCTCCAGATAAGAGCCCGGCCCAGCCAACACCTTGATTTCAGCTTTGACACTTATGAGAACCCAGCTGAGCCTGCCTAGATTTCTGATCTACAGAACTGTGAGATAATAAATGGGTGTTGTTTTATCCTGAAAATCTTGTAATAATTTGTTACGTGACAATAGACAACTAATACCCAGTCCTAAATTTATGTAAGTATTTGATATATGACAGCTAGCTTTGTAGACCCTTGGTGAAAGGAGGGTCTATTCAATGAGTAATGCTGGGACAGACACATAGAATAAAAAAGGGTTGGATCTCTACCTCAAATTATGACAAGCTAGTAGAAACTTTTCAATGTTTTGCAAGAAATTTTTGAAGAACATCATAAACCTGAGGTAAGAAATCCCTTAGTGAAAGATGTAAAATACAGAAAAGGATTGAAAATTCAAGTATGTCAAAAAATTTAAATTCTATTTATCGAATATCAACGTTAAACAAAGAAAATGGAAGGAAAGGATAAAAAATCTGAAAAGCAGGAGTGTATGGAGTCTTAAAGCATCCCAAGAGAAACGTGTGAAGAAAGGAAGTTGCCATCTGTGTTGAATTCTGAGAGGGGGATTTTGAGGAAGACAGAAAAGTGTGCGCTGGATTTGAAGACATAAAGAACACTGATGACCAGAACAAGAGAGGTCTCAATGGAGTAGGAGGAAACCCAGCGTAGGACACAGACAGCTGTGTCTCTTGTTCATCACCCTTTCAGAAAATGCTGCACCTTCCCAGATGCCTAAAATGCCTTATTACTTGCATATTTACAGCTCTCCTAAAATAACTGAACATGGCAATGACCGGTTTCTGTTTGGCTTTTATTCCGTAACAGAACAAGTAGAATTATGACCTGTTTCACAATTTACTTAGTTGATTTCATGGGCTTTTGACAATTCTATCGTTTTTCTGACATTTCTCCCTGTCTAGGAAATGAGAAAAAGAGAAACCATAACAAAATTGTAGCAATTCCTACAGTCAAAATAGGTCTTAGTTGTTTCTAGTCAAGTCAGACTTTCTGGAGGATCAAGGGATGGAAGTTTGAGGTGCATTTTGCAGTGCTAAATCTTTCACCGTGTATATATATATATACATACACATATAAATTCTGAAATTAATCTCTCCCTCTTCTTCTCAATGTCCTTTGCAAGGAAGGTTGACTTGAATTGGTCATTTTGACCCCCCTCATTGAATTAAAAATATCGGGGTAACAGGGTGCAGGGGACAAGGGCAGAGGCCCAGACCTGTCCTCCCTAGGGACTGGTTGTATCTCAACTTGTGGAATCTTGAAAATATTCCCTTTCCTCAAAATTATTCTCCTCCAGCAAAAATAGCTCCTAAACTATAGAAGTACTGGATGTTCCAAAGGATTTCAAGATTTCACTAATGAAGATTATAATTAAAATATTTAAATGGGTTTTTAATTTTCTTTCTGGGCTATGCTATTTCCTAGTCTTCTCCAGGAGCTGCTATTGTTCAATCCTGACAGAATTCTCTGTTAGAAATTATAGCCTGCTGCCTTTCAGCATCTTCATTAAAATGCAGTGCTGCCAGATATATCTGCATGCATATGAATGAAGCATCTATAGAATAATTAAGTCATGAATAACACATTGCTGAGCATGGCTTTTCCTGAATAGGGAAAGAATGTTATTTATGAACCCAGAGATTGTACATTATATGAAAAAAATTGGCAATAACAAGTATTATTTGAGAACACATTAATTTAAATTATGATTGTCCTGTTATAGACCCCATTTTTAATAAAATGATGATTTACGTTAGAAAATGGATGTGAATATATTTGCCATTTTTCTTCATTTTGCTCAAAAGGCCACCTGAAAGCTTTTTGGCAATGGAGATTGCATGATTTGAGAATCTTGAGATCTTTTATAAACAAAAGGTCGTTAGCATCACAGCAACTTCATCGGCCTGGGTTCAAACTAATAGCGACATATCAATGGAAAAACATAGTGTTCATAAGCAGTAACTTAGGCTTTTTCAGGCAACACTGTGGAAGCAAAAGCTGAACTCCCCTGAATCCACCCCTCCCCATGCAGTGTATTTGAATCAAGAAGCAGTTCTTTTCCAAAAGCTCCAGCTTAACTCTGACCACATTCTAGAGTTAAACTATGCTGTAGTTTCAGCAATGTTTAATGTTTAGCTCTGGGCTCTCCTGAGGCCTTTAGCCACACTGCACTGTGTGCTGAAGTCAGGAGGCACAGGAAGAATAAGTGAGAAGGCATGAGAAAGACTGGAGAGAGAAGAAGGATGCAAGGCTTAAGGGGAAGCTCAGATGTCAGTGGAGCAAACAAGCCTGCCATCTAGTTGGTCCACGTGGCAGTTAAAGGACCTACCTGCTTCAAATCTGGGGAACCTATTTACTCCTTTCCATCTTCCCTTCCCGGTGCCTCTGACCACTCTCCTCCCTTTGTAGCTGGGTTACAGCAGCTTCCCCTCCAGGGCCCCTGTCCGCAATCCCCCATCCACTTACCCAATGCCCCTCCCTGCATTTCTATCCTCCACAATCCCACCCATGTACAAGTATCCTCCTTCAACGATCTCTGACTAAGTCATTTCTCTTATAAAAATTCTGCAGTGGTTTCTCATGGGCTCAGGATCAGTTCCAAACCGCTCAACATGACATTCCTGCAAGACCTGGCCCCAGACCGCCTCTCCAGCTCCTTCCTTAGAGCCTCACAGCGTCCCCTCCCTCCAGTCTAAATGAATTAATCACCGCTTTTTGAGTTCATCTGTTCCACGTCCTCAGGTACATTGTTTCCCTAGCTGACATCTACTCTTCCTTAAACATTCAGCTCAAAGGCCCTCCAGACCTGCACGCGTCCCCTGACCATCCACACTCCCACTGGTTTTGATGTCCCCCATGGCACTCTGAGTGTCACATTTACACCTCACGGAAAACGCTTTCTTACCCTGCACAACAGTTGTTGATTTGCTTGCCTGTTTCCCCACTAGAATACAGTCTCCTTGAAAGCAGAAAAATGTTTCCTTGGATTTTGTGTTCTTTTCACCTGTCCTGCTCCATAGCAATAAAAGCCCCTTGAGTGAAAGAAGGAGCTACACATAGGATAAGGCAGAATGAGGTATGGGGATCACCTTCTGCCTTATATGGCAGTGAGTAAAAGCATAGGTTCTTGGAGACCAGAGGCTTGGATTTACACTTTGACTCTGCTACTTACTGAGTGGTAATCAATTAACTTATTCCTCTGAGCCTCAGTTTCCTAATCTGTAAAGTAGGTGTGTACATTCATTTGTTTTTTTGCGGAGTTATTTTGAAGATTAAATTAGAGAAATTAAGTGTTTAATGGGAGGCCCGGCACATAGTATGCAGTCAGTAATGGTAGCTGTTAGTATTCTTGTTACTATTTTTATTATTATTAAAGCACAGCCAATAAAAACTTAAAAGGCCATTTGGGGTAGAGTGGAGTGTATTTACCTCCATTTTAAAAATTCATTATATCATTAAAATGGAATACAAGACCCCCAGGTAATCCATAATGAGACATCATGACTGAAATAGCGTAAGCAGACTGGCAAAGCGATTTTATTTTGCTACTCTGTTCAGTTCCTCTGTCATGGTGTGCTGGGGAGAAGGATCCCCTACTTTCATTGTAATCATTAAATCACATTCTTTTTTGTTTGCTCCCACATTCACCCAATACAGACCTTTCGAGAGGCACTGCACTTAGCACTGAGTGAGGAATTTAAACAATATAGAATAGTGGAGATATCCTGACCTCCAAATAGAAGGTCTGGCTTCACCATGGCATTTATCAGCATTGTGATCAAGGGCAAGTCATACTTATACTGGGATCTGGTACTTCCTCATCTACATGATTAGAAAAGTGGACGATCTGATCTCTAAGGTTCCTTACTTTACCAAAAGCATAATTACAAATGGAAGCATGGCCCCTACCCTATAAAAAAGTTGTAACTGTGATGGGACTAAACTATTAAAGTGTAAGTGACCTGAGTTTGCCCATTTTGTCCCCTCTCCTGTCCCTGTCTCACAGGTACTGCCAGACTAATAGGTAGATTTCATGTAGTGGAATCTCCAGAATGTGGAAGGCAGAGGAAAAAACAAAAGCTAACTGGGTGGTGATCTGGAGGAGAGCAGAGAGAGCTGCAAACTTCCAGAACAGGTGGGTGGAGAGGAAGGGTGAGGGAGAAAGACGAGTTGAAGGAGGAGGCTGGGAGAGGGTACAAGGATGGAATGGCATAGATGAGAGGTACTGGGCACCGTGGGAGGTAGTGGAGGATTTTCATGAGTTTCCATAAAATAGAATCCCCATTCTTGTCTATGTCCTTCAAGAAAAACAAGTAAAACAGAGTCAGAAGGACTATGCTTCCCTGAAAGTAGCACCTCCTGAAGGATTGGACGAAATGGGTGAAAGGGTCAGTGGATTTATATCAGTCCATGAGAAGACAGAGAGAGGTACCAACTAATACACCCACAACTACATGTACTCTGAATATGGTTTTAATTCTCAGGCTAAAGGAGATGAGTGAAATATGATTTGAGGGGCCTTCAGAATACTCAAAAAAAATTAAACTTTTGACATTTTAGAGATGAAGGAAAGGAGAACATGGTGAACTTCATTATTGTCTGATGATAAGCCAGTCAGGCCTAATGAAATCCATTTAAGTGACATAATCAACTAAAGTAAAGACACTATTCCAATTCTGTGGATGAAAAGTTATTTGACAAATGTGGGAGGATTACTCAAAAAGGTTTCCTTCTTTTCTCTCTTTTTTTAACATATTAATAAAGCAAGTAACATAGTCTATGTTTTTTAAAAGGCATACCTTTCTCCTCCATATGGCTAAAATTTTTAAGGAGAACAGATGTCAGTTAGGGAAACAATATGGTGAGGACATGGAACCTGATGAATTCCAGGAACTATAAATCATTTACTTAAGCTAAGTAGGGGAGTAATAAATATAATATAATGAAGATTATCCTGATTGCAGAGTGTAGGATGGTGTTAAAAAAAAAGTCTAGTTAGGAAACTGGGACAATAATCCAGATGAGAAACAGTGGGAACTTGAACCCAACAATGTGATTAAGGATGAAGCAGGGGAATACAAGACTTGGGTTTGAGTCCCAACATTCTCACTTACTCTACATGTGATCTTGGACAAATCACTTATTTCTCTAAATCTTAATTTCATAAACTAGAAAATGTGAATAAGAGTACATAGGGTGGTTGGAAGATTTTTAAAAGATAAGGCATGCAAAGCATCCAGCACAGTACCTGGAATGAAAAATACAGACGTGGCAGTAATCAGCAAATATTAAACCATGTTCAACGATGTTAAACGATGAGGTTGCCCAAGTATCAAGTATGGAATGGAAAAGCAGATGGCCAGGGTTCCTTGGTTAAGAGGGTGGATTTCTAACCCTCCCACTGTTCCAGAATTCCATTGCTTCTTCATGGAAGATAAAACACATACCGTATAAAATGATGACACTGACACTATCAACTAGAGATTTGCCTCTTGGCGGCTTTTCCTATGGCTCATGTTTGGAACTAGCAGCAAGGAACAAGAGGAAGAAAATGTAAGGGAAGGTGGCTGGTCTGCCTTCTTGATAAATTCCATCCCCCACTTGGCCTGATGAAGCTGTATGATTTTTCTCAGTGCTTCAGATAGGATGGGAAAATGAGGTCTGCTTTTTTTATGCTGTTTTGATTTTGAGGTTTAATTAGTGTTGTTTCTGGGGAATTCATTGCTTTAATTAATGATATGCCCTGAATCTCTTAAGTGAAGAATGCCATTGAAAACATGAATATGCAGTGAGTGCAACTTTCTTTATCCCAGCTGAGGAGGGTGGCTGTTACTTGGCTATCACCTCTCGGTACAAGTACAAGGACCTCAGGTACTAAAAGGAGCTGGGCTGCAAGGTTTTATTTGCACGTCTGATTTTTTTTTTTTTCCCAGCTCAAGTGTTCTTTTGTTTTATTTAAAAGCTGGGTCCATTAACAAGGAAATCAGAGAGAAAAAAACAATCAGCTTGCTTTGGTGCCCTCTTAGACCTTCTCTTAACTGCTTATAAATCAATAAGCTGAATTCTAAATCAGAGTTTCTCAATCTCAGCACACTTTGGACCAGATAATTCTTCATTGTAGGAGGCTATTTTGTGTATAGTAAGATGCTTAGCAGTATCCCTGGTCTCTCCCCACTAGAAGTTAGTATCATCTCCCATTTGTGACAATCAAAAATATCTCCAGGCATTTGCAAATGTCCCCTGCAGGCAAAGTTGCCCTGGGTGGAGAACCACAGGTCTAAATGAAGGACTTACCTTGCAGGAAAGTCAAAGCAAGGTATATTAGTAATAAACATGTGTTCATTGAGGACTTGAAAAACACTGTGCTTAGTGTTATAGAAAACACAAAAATGCTTAAGTATTATGTAATACTGGGAAAGTCCTTGGACCAGCAGTCTAGATCCACATCTGCTGGATTACTAGCCGTATGTCCTTGAGCAATTCATTTATCCTTTCTGAGTTTCCTCATCTTGCTAAGGAACAAGTTTGAGAAATGTAGGGTGAAGAAATATATATGTATTTGCAACTGGATGAATACAAGTTCCTTGTTCTCCCATCTGATCTGTTCAACATTTTTATTAATGGCTTACATGAATGAGGACATAATTGACATGTTGATTAAATGTAAACACAACGTGCACTTTGAATGGTCATTAGCTGGATGAGAGCACCAGAACTGAAGATGATATTGAAAAGCTACATCTAAGCAAAAGATATTTGCTTATAGATAATGTAAAGTCATGCATTTGGATCCAGAAATTCACACCACACCACAAATACCAGATTGGGGAAGTCAGTGTGTATGCAGGTGAGCAAGAAGGAGGGTTGTAGAAGATGAGATAAGACACAGAAGAGCTCAAATTATATAGGACCTCGTATCTCATACTAAGAGCACTTTGTCATTTACTTTGAGTGAGATGGAAAGTCATTTGGGGATTTGAACAAAGGAATAACAGATTGGATCAAATTTTTACTTTATCAGATTACTTTGCTGCTGCATTGAGTATAAATTAAATGGGGATAAGGACAGAAACGAAACGGAGAGACCAATTAGGAGGCTACTGCGGTGAGACAGGAGAGACATTGCAGTGGCTTCGAGAGGTGTAGCAGGAAGGTGTAACAGATTAGATTTGGGATATTGGAAAAAGAGAGAGTTGAATACCACCTTTAAGCCTTTTGGTCTAATGAAATGGAAAGGTGAAGGACCATGAACTAAGATGGGAAAGGCCAAAGGAGCAGATTTTAGATAGGCAAGTTGAATAATATGTAACATGAAACGAGAATAGCTGTGAAGGGAAAATTTGGCTCATTCTACAATTTTTTTTTCAAATTTGATAATTATTATTATTAACTAATGACTTGGAAAACATTTCATATAAAAATGACTATAAAATTCCTTAAGAGCAAGAAATGATTATGATTAATTGCCCTTAGAACAATAATTTATGTACACAAGTGAATTACACCAACCATTTCTGTTATTTTGATGGGACAAAAAGTAGGAATGGAAGGAAGAATAAAGAAGCAGAAGGAACATTTAAGACATTGGTAAATACGTACTTAGGAAAAGTCAAAGCAAATTAAAATTTTTATACTGCTACAAAACGTCACAATTTTTTGAACAAAAACCAACATACAGAGTTTACATCTGATTCTGGATAAGAAAGAACTGGCACAAATGAAGTGAGTAGCCATGTGAAATAGTGACAATAATACCAACCTTAGCTCATACTCCGTATGAACCAGACACTTGTCACGGGCTTTGCAATCATTATCTCATTTAATCCTCAAATCAGTCCTATTTTAGAGATGAGCAAATCATAGTTTGTAAGTGATTAAGCTATGCAGAGGCTGCTCTAGGTCCAGATTGACAAAACTGATAACTCTGTGTGAGCTAAGTTAAACTTCCTGCTATTTTACTATTGCTTCAACTAGTAAGCAATGCAAAATATCCACTTAAGAGCAAGATGGGAAGGTGACAACTTTATTTTTAAGGAAGCATACCTAAAGTAGAGTACTTTCAGTAGCTCATGTGGTGTGGAGATCCTCCAGGTTGGAAGAATCTGCAACACTGTACTTGCCCTTTACTTGTTTTTAGCCCAGGAGAGAACCACATCATTTAGCCCCTAGTGCTGAGTCTCCGGATTCATAGTTTCTGATTGAGCCATTGTCATGTAATCTAATTATCTCCATGTATTTGCTCTTGCTTGGCCAATGTATTGTTGATTCTTCAATGTTGTAGGTCTGGCCATGGCCTGCTATAGTTGTGAGCTAGGATTTGAACCCAGGCAGTCTGACTCCTGAGTTTGGTCTTAACACCTGCCCCGCACTATGTTGCATATAAAGGCATTCAAGAAGGGACTCAAAACCCATTAGGAATGATGTGGTGGAGAAAATTTAAATCTTAGCAATAGCATGAGCTAGGTGACTAATAAAGCAATTTCAAATCTCTAGAACATAATACTACCTCTCTGACAAACTGTTGGGTTGGTGAACTACAATGAAATGTAGGAAAGAAGAGGAGAAGTATTGTTTTTATTATATATTTCTGCAGAACAGAAATCTAAATTGTAACTACATGTTCTACCATTGGGATGTCTTTCATTTTATACCTTACTCAACTTTCTAGTCTCCAAATAAAGCAAAAGCACATACTGTTTCTACTCCCAAAATACCTTCACTCAGCCTCTTTTCACCTGAAAAACAATTACTTCAAGACTTGAGTGAGACTCCATCTTTTCTGTAAAGCCATTCAGCATCCCATGCCTCTATCCAGTCAGCTTTGATGTATTTTTTCTCTCTGCTCCCAGAGACAGCCTCTTGGACCTGCTTTGTAACAGTGCTTATCTGATTATTTATTTACTTACGGGTTTCCTACAATATAACCTTCTGTCTTTGGATTGCTCATATTTTTTTCTGAGCTCTCTCCAAGATGCTGATACAAAATGCTGTCACTGACCGTTTTGTATTTCATTTGTCTAAGTAGATTTCTGGCTAGCACATGCTGGATAAACTGTAAAGTGAGATGGGGAGTGGGGCAGGGGAGGTCCATATTGGACATCCCTGCAGTAGTCCAAGTGTAAGGTGTAGAGGCTGAGAATGGACAACATGAAGATTAAAGGTAAAATGCAAGAGATGTTGTGAAGAAAGAAGGGTGAGAGATGTAAACATATGACAGTAGATAAAAAAAAAGTATTTTTTGTTGAAGTATAGTTGACTTACAATGTTGCATTAGTTTCTGGTGTACAACAAAGTGGTTAAGTTTTATATATATATTCTTTTTCAGATTCGTTTTCATTATAGTTTATTATGAGATTGAATATAGTTCCCTGTTTGATACAGTAGGATCTTGTGGTCTATTTTATATATTATATATGGTAGTTTGTATCTGCTAATCTCAAACTCCTAACTTACCCTTCCCCTGCTCCTTTCCCCTTTGGTAAACATAGGCTTGTTTTCTATGTCTGTGAGTCTGTTTCTGTTTTGTAAATAAGTTCATTTATATCATTTTTTAGATTCCACATATAACAGATATCATATATTTGTCTTTCTCAGTTTGACTTACTTCACTTAGTATCATAATCTCTAAGTCCATCTATGTTGCTACAAATGGCATTATTTCATTCTTTTTATGGCTGAGTAATGTTCCATTATATATATACATATATACCATATCTTCTTTATCATATATATATATATATATATATATATATATATATATAAATCTTCTTTATCCAAAAATCTTTCTAAGTGAATGGACATTTCTGAAAATATGGCCATCTAAACGTTAAGTGAAAGTCCTTCTAGAATATAGCACACCAGAAAATGCTAGGAAAGATTTTTCTTCATGAAATAAAATTTTGAATGTATAACTGAGCTGGTGGGAAGGAACAGAATTATTTAGAGTCGAATGATGCGCAAAAAATTAAGTTAATGCCACAGCCCAACTTTTCCTTGGAGGCACACACTGATTTCTGATAGCCTAAAATCTGAATTTTAATGGACCCCTGGCAGTGAACAGGAGACACAGCAAGAAGCCTAAGCAAAGTGGGAGGCTGACTCAAGACCTCTTTCATTAAGTCAAGACCACCAAGGGCGATACTGTCAATGAGTAAACTAGAAACAGCCTCTTCCTAAGGGAGATACCACCTTTCTCAGCCTTAACTTTGTGTGAAAAGAAAAAATATAAAGAAAAAACAGAAAATAAATGTTTCCAATGAAATTCCTCACAACAAATCTGTATTCTCATGGTTTGAGGGCCAAAAGCCACACTGCCCATGTATTTAAAACCTTCAACAAAGATATATTTGAGTGAACCTTAGCTGACAGTGTTCCCAGAAACCCAGCAGAAAAATCAGCTCTGCTCTAGAGAAATTAATTTTGGGCACAGACTCAGAAAATTCTCAGAGATGTTCTAAGATATGCAAGTTCACCATCAAAACTTACCAAACTGAGAAGGAAGCAAACCATGATGAGTGAAAGCCGGCAGACAAAACAAACAGCAGATTAAGACAATAAAGAACAAATATTGAAATAATCAGACCCCAAATATTAAATAAGTATGTTTTGTCTGTCAAGATTTTTTTAAGTATTGCAAGTATCAAAAAGGCACAAGAGACTACTAGAATTGGCCAACCAGATATAAAACAGGACCATATAAAAATTCTAGAAATGGAAAAAAATTAAGAGTAAAAAGCCACAGATTAGACTCAGCAGTGGAGAGATTTAATAAACTGGAAAATAAAGATTAAAAAAATTGTTTTTACAAAAGACCACCCAAGAGAGACAAAAGGAAAATATGAAGTAGGGAATAAAACACATGAAGGAGACGGTGAGAAAGTCTACCCTACTCAATCAACTGGTAACGAAACTCTGAAGAGGATATGAGCAGCAGCAACTGCAAAATTCTGGTAGACTTCAAAAGTTGCCCCCTGCTATGTGGATTATTAATATTAAAAGAGCATGGATAATTTCTGAGTCCCAAAGCTAAGAGGAAAGACTGCAAACTTGGGGCAAAATATAGATAGATGAAAGGGAAAATCTGACCACCCTCTCTCCCTTCCCATTCAAATTGATAGTGACACATTAATATAATCCCAGAAGCAGGAAGGAGCTGGGTCTTAAGGGCCACATGCCTAAGAATGAACTTATAATGGGACCACGGGACAGGGGATAGTAGATTATCCATTGATTGTCAGTCATTCTCTCTGCTTGTATAACACAATGAGAGTAATCTGGAAAATAATTAATCTCCCCTCCCTCCTCTTCAAAATTAGTCAAAGATCTGTCCCTAAGAGAAGGTCTGAGAAGTCACCTGGTGTACCCTCAGCCTGGATATTCTTATACAGAAGTAATCACACTGAAGAACAGAAGTGGACAAGCTTTTTCTGTAAAGAACTGGAAAGGAAATATTTGAGACTTGAGGGCCATTTTGTGGCATCATGACTGCTAAACTCTGCCACTATAGTACAAAAGCAGCCACAGACACTGCATAAACAAACAAGCATGGCTGCGTACCAATAAAACTTTCCTTACAAAAGCAGGTGGCCGGCTCTAGTTTGTTAACCCCTGATGTAAAAGATTACTTATCAAGAAATACAAATACTGGCAGCATTCAATAAATGGAACAGTTCTATAATAATATTTTAATGATCACTCATTTTTAAACTCACACTGTTATGATAATTGAGGGACAATGTGCTGTATGTAGCATTTGGGCATAGTGATAGTTTAAAGGACTGGGAAATATAACACAGTGAGTCTCAGTGGCCCAATGCAAAAATATACCTGTGGTGAGATGAGGTAGCAGAGTAGTTCAGTCAACCACAGACCTGCTAGATAATGTACACATGGTGATACAGGTCATAACAGACAGAATGAAAATGACTCCTTCAGAGGGCACCACATGTGGCAAAAACTTTGTTATTTTGATGCAATGAAAGTCATTTACTTCTGAGGGAGAGACATTCCAATGTACAGGCTGAAGAAAAATTGAGCATTAAACTACAGCATTAAAAAGCAGATGACAGTGAAGGACGTTTACCAAAGTGCCCTCTCCTTTGGATTCTGCCCCTGCTATTAAAAAGGTCATACACATCATTTTATCACATCTCTAGCTACAAATAAACAAGGATTTCCAAGTAAATCAGAATTTTATATTTTTTTAAACTATAAAGACAATATAATGCTTTCTTTTGCCATTTTGAACAAAAAGAGTATCCGTTGCAAATTCTGATGTTTTTGTCAGAAAAAATGAAGAAATATGCATTATAAAATTTTTACATAATAAAATTATTTTCAATTTTCACCTAAATTTTTAATCAATGCAAAAATAATAGCTAAAGTTACTGATTACTTAATATGTCCAGGCACCATTCTAAATATGCTACGTGTATTGTCTTAACTTAATCCTCGTAATTCAATAAAGTTGGCACTAAAACTGATTTGCAAGATATCTGTTTAACCTATGATAGCCACTTAAGATGCCCATTTTACTTTCCTGCTCTCCCTATATCCACTTCAAAATGTTTTATATTAATAAGCTCAATGAAGACCTTACCATGTGGGACCAAAAAAAAAAAAAAATCTGGGCACACTAAAATGATTCCTCTTCCCAGACCTTGTCCCCTTGCTAGGGAAGAAAGATAAAAATAAAAATTAGTTGAAGAATAGGCAAAGTTCTTTTTTTGGAGTGGGGGTCAGATTCAAACTCCTGGGGCCTCGCTTCGTCACTCCTGGTTTGAGAGACTCCATGAGACAGACAGCTGTGTTATAGTGAGACTACAGTAAGAGGAGGCTGGCACCTTGCTTGCCAATTATTCATCTGCTGAGCCCCAGCACTTGCTATCAGAACTTGAGGAAAGGAGTTTTGGGAAGAAGTATTGAATATTGGCAAAGCAAGGCAGAAGAGAGCAACTGGATCACAACCCCACCCACAGATCTCAAGACTAGGAAGACAGGGACATCAAAAGATGGATAGGAAGGGAAGGAAGGCATTTGCCAAATGAATCACATTCGTCACAGTTGTAGGTAAGATGGATGTCAGATGGGTGATGCACCAAATACTTCACGGAAACCACAGGTGCCTACACAGCTGCTCAGAGACCAGTCCATCACCGTCCAGATCTGTGGGTCTTCCTCATCAGGAAATTTGGAATGAAGTTGATTGAAGGTGGTGATTGACTCAGGAATGTGCAGCCAATTAGCCATCACCAAATCCTAATGGTCAAGAAAGGATCTGCTTCTCCAGCACTTTTTCTACTCCTTTTCCTCCAGATATGGCAAAATGAAAGAGAAAAACACTCCATATCCATTTCTTCCATAAGAAGTCTCCTAACCAAATGTGTGCAATATTTCAGATCCTTAGAGGAGCCCCGTGTTAAGCAGGCATGGTCCAGCTCTAGTAGACCTGCATGCTTGGTTATTGGATTAGAGCAGCCAGGGAGAATGTAACTTACTTGTCATGGACACTTCAGAGGATCCCAGAGTTACAGCATCCAGAGGCTGTCAGCTAACTATTCTGTTTGCAGCTTGTTCTCACTTCAAGCGAGATGTGGTCATCACACTCCATTAGCCGCCGTAAGATCCATGAAGTCTATTCTGGGATGATGATGTGGGCGTCACACTTGGACATTAAAGTGAAATTATAAAGATTTTGCTCCAAGCCAAAGTTAATAAGATCAGTCACAACCTCTTCCCATTCAGCAGGTTATAAAAAAGAACTAGGACACCTGGTCCATCTGCTCTAGAGCAAACCTTTTTCACATTCACCTCCTCCCACCTCACTGCCTCCTTTCACCATTCAATTATATGTCTGTCCTCTATACACCCACTCAGGGATCAGGACCACCTTCAGACAGGTGGTAGCACAGGTAATAGCTAAGTATATTTTGGTCACTGCTTTTAATAGTTGACAAAAGGATGTGTGAATTTTTGACTGATATCTGTCTTAGCATCTCATTCTTGTTAAAAGAAAAAAAATGTTGTCAAGAAAGAACAATCACCCCTATTTTTGGAACAGATCTCAAATCAAGCACACAGTGGTATGAGAGACTTAATAGTATTATTGAACTTAATCAAAGAGATCAGGAGAGGTTTATTTGAGGAAATGACTCATAGTTAAAAATTGGAAAGGGTAGGGAACATTCCAGGCAGAAGAATCAACATGTACAATGGCCCTGAGTGACTGGGGTAGGGGTTTAAGATGAGACTAGATCAGGTGGGTGAGAGTCAGATGTTTTCATGTGAGTTCTCATTATCCTAAGAGTAACAGTAGAGTTTTAATCAGAGGATTGGGATGGGAGGAGGATGATATGCTCAGATTTGTGCTTAAAAAAAAAAAATCCCTCTGGATGAAGAGTGGAGACCAGATTGAGGGATGCATGAGAGACATTAAAGGACATTTAGGGGTTTTGTTTTGCTTTGTTTTGTTTTGTTTTAATAGCCCAGGTGAAAGATGAGATTATCTTAGGCAAAGAGAAATAGATTCAAAAAAATATTTAAATGGAAAAATATCCAACTCGCACTGGTAGAACAGACATGTGGCTTGAGAAGGAGAAAGGTGTCAGGATGATGCCTAGGTTTCTAGCTAGCACTGGATGAATGATAATGGCATTCACTAAAATAATGAATACCAAAAGAGGATCAGGTTGAAGGACAAGGCTGCAAGTTCAGTGTTAAACAGTTTACCAGTTAGGAATCTTTTAGTCACAAGTAATTACAATGCCCAATTCAATCTAGCTTAAACAAAGAAGAAAAGGTATTGGCTCACCTGATTGTAAAATCTGTTAGAGAGTCTAGCTTCACCAGTGGCCTCATTTAGGAATCAGATGGTATCACCAGGATTCATCCCTCAATTCCACTTCCTCCTGACTGGTTACATTCTCAGACTTTGCACAGAGGCTCCTAGACAACTTAAGGCTGACACCATCGCAAGACCAGTGCCGTGTAAGAGGAAATTCTCTTCCCAAAAAGTTGAACAAAAATTCAAAATCAAATCTCTTTATCCTCTGTGGTCTGGATTTGGGCATATGCCCAGTCTTGAACCAATTACTATTGCTTAGGGTGATTAAATATTCTAATTCAATCCTGTAGCCTGAGGCTTAAGTCATCTTCAGCAAGAAAATGGAAGAGGGTTACATATCCCAAAACAAAATCAGGTACCATTGCCACAAAAAGCACATGAGGACATGGGGTAGTGAGAACAAAAGATAACTATCTCTTGCAGGTGAACAAGATTTCTGAGATCAACAACAGGCAGGGTGTGGTGGGCATTTGAGAAAAATTAAAGCTTCACTGATAAAGAAGGGGTACTTAAAATCAGCTCTGAGAATAGGCAGAGGTCAAGACTATGGGCTTTCAGTTAACAACTGGCTCAGTAGAAGAACACAGATCACACGGGGCAAAAGCAACCTAAGGTACATCCAAAAAAATCTATTTTTGGTGAAGATTCTCTGAAAAGTCCATCAGATGTCTGGCTGTAAAATAATCAGAATTGATTTTTTTTTCCTCTTTTTGTTTAATGCACATTGTATGATGTGGGTTCAGTCAGTCTTAACTTTTTCCATTAGATAAGTATTTCTCCAGGTATCAGCAGAAATGGACAAAACCCAGAGTACAACTCTCTTTAATTCTTGTTGTATTAGCCAGACGTAGTTCTGCCTGGGAATGCTAACCCACACACACACACAAACCTTTTAGGGGCTGTCTTGGCAAGATTGAACTTGAAAAATAGTTTCCACTAGAGGGTGCTAAGCCTCAGAATAAAAATACAAACTAAATACTTTTGATTTTCCCATACTTCCCAATATTCATTGAGCAACTAATAACTGTATTAACCTGGACTTCTCAAAAAGCAGAGCTTGAGGCAAAGCTTACATGCTGATACTTTATTGTAGAATGCAGTCCCAGGGAGCAAGACTGAGGGAAAAGGGAAAGCAGGCAGGAAAAGAGTGAGAGTCTATCCAAGAAGTGTATTACTGAGTAGGTCAACCTCTTGCTGTTAAACAAAACTGAATTCTAGATCCTATAGTACCTTCTTCCAAGAGGCCATATAAAAAGTTGCTTCATAGAACAGTCCAGCCAGACTGGCTCAATCTTCCAGTGTCAGAGTTTTATCCAGTGGGGTATTAATTCCCTCCTTACATGTGAGTTGCACGTATGTGGACACTGAGCATGTCTTCGAGGTCTCATGCCAGTATCTACAGGGCAGAGATGAGGTATATGAAGAGATGGCAGAAGGCAAAGTGATACCAGGTTGTTGTGAGGAATTGGTCCCAGTTCATGCACAGCTGGTTGCTTAATACCTGGGGCTGGAATGAGTGGCTAAAGACCTCAGAGACAGGTAAGAAGTACACAAAACATGTCTGATTTCATGAACAATTGCTCAAAATAAACAATGCACAAGTGAAAGGGGAAAAAATACCTTGCCAAAGATATAATGCCATGCAAACAGCAGCTGGAGAATGTTTGTCCTTTGACACTAAACATTAATTATCACTTCCCATTTAAGAAGTTTCTTAATGTTTTCTTAGGTTTCTTAGGGATTTCCCAGTTGAAAATAATTTCCGTTAGACTTGCTAGTCATCTAAGAAATTAGCTTTGTTGTTTATCTTTGAATTAATCTTGTTTTCCTCTGCCAAATGAATGCTACATTAAACTGATTGAATAAGCAGTGCTATTTGTTTTTAAGAATGAAAAGTTTTTAATTGTTTTTCAAGTTGATTTATTTTGAAATATTTATAACTTTTCCTGTGGCATCTGAAACAGATGGACTAGGAAGAGAAGACATTTAGGCAGCCTTTAAACAACTATTGTACAATACTACAAGCTTATTTTCTCTTTGTCTACTTAGCAAATCAAGCAAATATTGTCTAGAGGGCTTTGTCTAATTGCCATAATAGTTTGCATCCATTTGTCCCACCTGCTAAATAGTGTTTTAGAGCCTCATCTGTTATTCTTAACGTTCTTATAAAATATGCCATTTTTTACATTGACTTTTATTTGGAAATAATTTTAAATCTACAAAAAGTTGAAAAAACAAGAATAGTACAAATATACCCTTTATCCAGATCTATCCACTTTCTAACATTTTACTCCATTTGTATGGCTGGCTATCATGGCCCTTTACCATTAAATACTTCAATGTTTATTCCCAAAAGTAAGGATAGTCTCTCAGATAATCAGTTATGTAATCTATTGCCCATATTCCAGTATTATCAGCCAATCTACTGATATCCTTTACAGCATTTTTGCCCTCCAATACAGGATCCAGTCAAGGATTGGAAATGTTTTTAGCTGTCAAATCTCTTCAGACTCCTTTTGTCCAGAATACTTCCACAGTCTGTTTTTTAAGACATTCACATTTTTGAAGAATACAGTCCCACCTCCCTTTTTTAAAAACATAAAATTTATCATTTTATGATTGTCTTATGTTTCCACGTGATTAAATTCTTTCTCAGCCAACAGATGCATAGGTGATGTTATGTCCTTCTCGAGTACTACATTTGGAGCCCATGACTTCTCTCTGTCCTGCTAATTTTGATCACCTGGTCAAGGTGTTGTCTGACTTCCCCACTAACTATTTATTGTTTTTTTTTTTTATTCCTCCATGGGACTAATAAGCAATCTGTGAGAATATACTAAAAGTCCATACAAATATCCTGCTCCAGAGCAAAATTTCCCTCTAGGTTTATCATGTTTTGAGGATGCTTGTCTAATCCAGTCTTCACTATGATGGTTGCAAAATTTATGATTTTTTCCACTCCAGAATAATCAATCCTTGGCATTCTGCTGTAAGCAAGAGTCCTTTCTTCCCTCCCATTTATCTATTATCAGTATGGACTCATGAATTACTGTGCTTTTCAGTGGTTTAGATTTAATTATTGTACTTAATTATTTTGCTACTTAGATTTGGCTGGTGGGAGCCCTTCAAAGCTAGCTCCCATATCCTTGTGAAATTTTTTTCCCAACATTTCTTACTATCTGGTGTAACAAGATATTCCAGGTCCATCTTGTACCTACCCTGCTCCAATTCTGGGAATCAGTCATTTTTTCTGAAGAGTCGTACTTCTTTTAGTGGGGAGTGGTGTTAGAGATCAGGACGCTCACTCCTACTGTGGGGGAGGGGGACCTTTGCTTCTTGGTTCTTTCAGCCAGAGATAGGAGATCTATGCGTACACGTGCATACAAGTGTGCATATATGCATAAAAATATATACAAATATAAAAATAAAAATACATAGGCATATAAAGATGCACACACACAGATTTCAAAGAAATCAAGTGTCTGCACTGATGCTTCCAATTCCAATTCATGCCTATGGAGTTTTTTATTTTCTTTTGTAATCCATATCTGCATGACACTTCTCCACAGACAGAGATTCCTGATTCTTAAAACATACTGTGTATTCATTTGCTCAGTTCTGTGATACATCTAAGGTAGTTTCAGAATTTCCCCAGTACTACTACAATAAACAAAACTACAAAAAAGAGTTAAGGATTTATTTCCAGTCCTCACCTCCCCTACTCCACTGTCCCAACACACACAACCATACACACCCTACCTTGGCCATGACTAAGGGTACGTAGTCAAATACTGTATTCATTAATTAACTTGAATTCCTTCTTTCTCCTCCCTCTCTTTTGCCTTTCCCTTTCCTCTCCTTTCCCTGTCTTATCTCCCTTCTGCAAGATTATAGTCACTTAACATAAAATTAGATTTGTTTGTTTTCAATTGCTTTCAGGTTTAGCCCTCCCCTTTCTTGATAATTATTTTTGTTTTTCAAATTTGTAGAGTATTAAAGTGCTTTCAAAAGTCAACGATACAAAAGATACTCAGAGAAGGGTCACTCCCATCGGTCCCTATCCCCGACAACCCTATGTAGGTAACCAACCAGTTGTTTTCCAATTCATTCCTTCTAATTTTTCTAATAATAATAAGCAGATGTGTGTATGTTTTCCCTTCTGTCTTACCTGAAGAGTGGCACACTCTAAATGCTGTCTTTGTTTAACGTCTTCTGGAAGTCACTCCACATCCGTTCTGAGATGCCATGCTCATTCTTTGTTACAGCTGCACAGTTCTCCATTGCCTGTATGTGCAATAGTCTATCCAACTAACCCCAAAGCTTGGACATGTAGGTAGTTTCCAATATTTTGCAACCACAAATAGTGCTGCAGTGAATAACCTCGTGTGTGTTTGGGGATAATTTCTAGAAGTAGGATTGCTGAGTCAAAGGTTAATGAATATGCAGTTTTGTGAAATGTGGCCAGATTCTTCCCTTTATGACTTGTACAATTTTTCATTCCCACAGCAATATGTGAGAGTGCCTATTTCCCATAACCTTGTCGACAGGGTGAATTTCAAAACTTTGGAATTTTGGCCAATAAAATGGGTGAGAAACAGCATCTCAGTGCAATTTTAATACTTATCTCTCTTGTTATGACTGAAGTTGAGCACAGTTTTTATCTTTTTTGTGTGAATTATGTTTGCATGTATTTTGCCCTTTTTTTTCTATAGGATTTTTGGGGTTTTTTTCCCCTTAATTTTAAAATGTTCTTTGTAAATAGAGATATTAGCCCTTTATCTGTGATATGTTTAAAAATGCCTTATTTCAGTTTATCATTTTTCTTCTAATTTTGCTTATCATACATTTTTTGTCAAGCAAAATTTTTCTTTCTTTTTATTACTTTTTAAATTAAGATAATCAATGTTTTCTTTTACTATGCTGGAGTTTTAGTCATAGTTAGAAAACTTTACACTCAGGTGATAGTAAAGTTCATCTGCATTTATTTGTTGTCATATATTTTGGTTTTGGTTTCATGTTTAAAGCTCTGATTGATTTGGAATTTATTCTTGTGTACGCTGTGAGAAATAGTTCTAATTTTAACGTTCTTCCAGAGCGATCTAATTGTCCCAATTATGTCTCTTTATTTAAAAGACTATCTTTGCCCCAATATTTTGAGATATTGCCTTTATCATATTATACATTAGCTATTTCTGAATAGTTGGACCTATTTCTGGACTCTCTATTCTTTTCCATTATCTGTCTATTCATATGCCTGTTCTATATTGTTTTAATTATAGAGGCTTTGTTGTATTTTTAATATCTGATAAGGCTAGGCTCTACTCAGAAGTTTCCTTTTTCACTCTTTTCCTAGCTACTCTGTTTATTTTTCCATATTAACTTTAGGACCAACTTGTCCAATCGCATAACAAGCTCATTGGGATTTTTATTGGGATCACATCAATAAGGTTGAAGCATCCCTAACAAGAACAAAAAACATCTTTCCATTTGTTATGGACTGAGTTGTGTCCCCCCACAACACACACACCAAATTCATATGTCTAAGCCCTGACCACCCACCTCCACCCCACCCACAACTGTATTTGGCCTTTAAGGAAGTAACTGCAGTTGAATGAGATCATAAGAGTGGAACCCTAATCCAACAGAAATGGTGTCCTTATAAGAAGAGGTAGGGACAGCATGGATATGTGAACACAAAGAAAGGCCAGGTGAGGAAACGATGAGAACGTGGCCATCTGCAAAATAAGGAGAGAGTTTCAGAGGAATCCAGCTCTACCAACACCTTGATCTTGAACTTTCAGGCTCCCAAACTATGAGAAAATAGATTTCTGTCATTTAAGCCACCTAATCTGTGGTATTTTTCTAGGGCAGCCCTAGCATACTAAGACATCATTCATTTGAATCTACTTATGTGTCTTTGAATAGTATTTTCTCTCTCTCATCACACAGGTTTTGAAAAATTCCTGTTAAGCATATTCCCGTATATTTTATCTTTTTAAAAAACAGCCCATTACTTAAAGAGAAATTCTATCTTGTTCTGCTTTTAGCAAAGAGTGTTTTCTTCCCATTTTATCTTAAATCCTTATAAAAAATTACTTTTCTCTGCATCTTCACAGTCTTCTTAAAAAATCCTTTTCTTCCTGCAAGTACATTCAGATCTCCATCATGAAAATATGAAACCCAGGCAAAGTCAAAATCTTTAGTATGGCATTTCCAAAATTCTGTTGTATAAAATACATCAGTTTCTTAAAAAGTTGATAGCTATTCAGAATTATTTCCACAGGGCAATGCATATCTGCAAACTAAAAGTTCTGAATAGCCAAATAATGGACACTATTAATTTCATCAAATATTTTCCAAGCACATTTGACCATAGAACCATTTTTCTGCAGAACACTTGTTAACATCACATGGAGTAAGTTCTCCTTGGAACATTTCTTCACTCATCATTCATTTCACTCATCTAAGACTACGAGTGATTCCTTATTACTAGATGCAGTGGACTTTCTTCAGGTCTTATTCTCTTTGTCTTATTCCCAGTATTACATATTGTTAACTAAATCTTTGGTTTTAAAATTCTGCTTGCTTGAATTTGGTAACAATGCACACTCCTGGCTCTCTTTCTACCTTGCTGACTTGATCTTCTTTCTGTCTTTTGCTGGAGTGATTTATTTATCTCATCTCCAAATTTGGGGTATTTCCTAAATTTATTAATTCTTTTTTGTCTTTTGTCTATGCCAGGGGTGAGAATTTTTTTTTTTTTTTAAATATAGATGCCTAGGCCACAGTCCAGAACTACTCAGTCGGAACCATCAAAAATGAAATCTTTTCTTCTCAATATTGCTAATTACCAGAGAAATACAAATCAAAACTACAATGAGGTGTCACCTCACACCAGTCAGAATGGCCATCATTAAAAAGTCTATAAATGATAAATTCTGGAGAGGGTATAGAGAAAAAGAAACCCTCCTACACTGCTGGTGGGAATGTATTTTGGTGCAGCCACTATGGAAAACAGTATAGCGATTCCTTAAAAAGCTAAAAATAGAGTTGCTATATGATCCAGCAATCCCACTCCTGGGCATATACCCAGAGAAAACTCTAATTTTAAAAGATACATGAACCTCAATATTCACAGCAGCATTATTTACAATAACCAAGACATGGTAGCAACCTAAATGTCCATCAACAGATGACTGGATAAAGACGATGTGGTATATATATGTATATACACACATATATACAATGAAATACTACTCAGCCATAAAAAAGAATGAAATAATAATGATACAAATGAACTTATTTACAAAACAAAAAGAGACTCATGGACATAGAAAACAAACTTATGGTTACCAAAGGGGAAAGGGGGATAGGGATAAATTAGGAGTTTGGGATTAGCAGATACAAACTATTATATATAAAATAAATAAACAAGGTCCTACTGTATAGCACAGAGAATTACATTCATTGTCTTGTAATAATCTACAATGAAAATGAATGTGAAAAAGAATATTTATATATATATGTGTAACTGAATTACTGTGCTATACACCAGAAACTTACACAACACATTGTAAATCAACTATACTTCAATTAAAAAAAATGGAATCTTTTCTCTCCCCTTTTTGATTCACACCCTCAAAGACCAGAATTAGTCAAATCCCAGGAAACTGTAGTGGATCACAGTTCTGGAGAGGGGAGATTTCAAGAGGTTAAAAGACTCACCTCAGTTATAGGGGGTCAAGTGTAGTCAGTGGCAGTGTCAAAGGGTAGCTTGGGGTGGGGGCCCTTAATTTCCTCTGTAATCTCTATCACCACACCCATCACACCTATTTTTTAAAATAATGATTCTATGCGGGCAAATGGTATTTTTGTTGATTTTATAGATACTGTGAATAAAGGCTTTTTTTAAACTCTGCTATTTTTATTACTCTTAACAAACAGGATATCACATGTCCTGGCCTTCTCCCTTCCTAGACATGCATATATTTCAGCACCCCTCCTCATATGACATATCACCCATCCCTTCCTCTCTTTTTGGATTGCCACTTTATAATCCAACCCATTTTCAGCTATCAAAAAAAAAACTTCCTAAGGTATAGCTTCAAACATGCCATGCTCTTGTTCACCAGAACTTTCTATCACTTCCAATTGCTCAAGAAAAACAAACAAGTTCCCCTTCCAAGTCCTTTGCAATAGGTGCCCAAACTAGCTCATATCTCCTAGCTCTCCAAATTACAGCCTATCTTCTGATTCTGGCCAAAACGGATTATTTACTGTTTCCCAAACTATTCCTGTACTTTTTCTCATGCAGTTCACTCTTCCTCGGTGCTTTTTATTATCAGATCACTCTCCTTCTGAAATCCTATCACTCCTTCAGGCCTCATTTCCAACACTAGTTCTTCCATGATGGCTTTTATTTTTTCAGTTTATGCTGGTTTTAGTTATGGTCAAAACAATAGTTTTTTTTTCTGTATGTATCATCAAAAACCATTTATGATCTATCTAGTATTTGGAAGAAACTGTGACAGAGACTAAACTTGTATCTACTAATATATTGTGAGGGCTTGATGCTTTGGCCTCGGGGAATCCAACTCATTGTTGGATCTTAATCTTGTTACCAAATAGCTGTGTAGGCTTGGACAAATAATATCTCCAGCCTAAGTCTATCATCAATAAAATAGGCATAAAAACATATCTTCATTGGAGAATCGCTGTGAAAAATAGGAATAATCTTGCACATGGTAGCCCATTCTCATTGTTGCTGAACATGCTTAATAAATGTCTTACATGAGTTGGGATTCAAGAGAGTTCGAATTCCAATCCCAACTCTATCAACACCTTGGACATATCACTTCATCCCTCTGAGCCTCCTTCCCTCTGATCATTCATAAAGCCGAGTGGGGAAGCCTATGCCCTCTGACTGAGTCAACACGGGTAGCTAGTCCCTAGGTGGCAGTGTCCTGGGTTTAGACCCATACTCTGGGTGGCCACTAGCTGGCAGGATTGCCACATGGTTACTTGGCCACTCCCAATCTCCACCTCCACCTCCATCTCCAGGAAGGACTTGTATTAGGAACTCTGGACCAAAACAAACAGAACGTTCCTGCCTAGCAGCAGCCAAGACTTCAGAGTCGAGTCTTATCGAGCTGTAAAAGGAGAAGGGAAAGCAAAAATCTCTACCACTCTCGTGCGAAGGAGACACTTTGATTTACCTTGCGCCTGGAAGAGAGACTAGGATTCCAAGGACAACTGACATCTCTCCAGCATGGAGACGCCCCTGTAAAGAGGAAACCACATCTCATGCTTCATGAAATACTTGTGAAAGTTTGGGATTTAGACTTGTAATGTCTAAACGTATGAGCAACTCACTTTAATTTCTTCAATCCTCAGTTTCCTTTGTTGTAAAATGAGCGTAATGCAGGTCTCTGAACCTCTTTTTCTGCCTCCCAGTGCCATATGTAGAGTAGAATCCTGGAAGGAATATGGGTTTGTGGTTACACAGACTTGCTTTAAACTCTCTTCTCTCCATTTAAATGAACATGAGAAACTTGTTTAAGTTTCCTCATCTACAAAATGGAGATATAAAACCTATTTATTTCACAATGAATTTTTGATAAATGAAATAAGTAAGTGAAAGTGGCACACAGAGTTACTCAATAATGTGAATTCCCATCCCTGATTATAAAAATACAAAACAGCATGACTCTACAGTCATTAAAAATTTGTACATGTGCATGAAAAGGACAAGATCAATATGTATCAAACTCTTAGAATTTATCTCCAGTGATGAAAATTCAAGTGATTAATATTTTCTTCTTCTATACCCCTCTGTAGTTTCTAAATTTTCTGAAATAAACCTTTATCGCTGTTATTTTTTTTATTGTGGTAAAATATACATAACATAAAAGAGACCATTTTGACCACTTTTAGGTGTATAGTTCTGTGGGATCGTGTACATTCACAATGTTGAGCAGCCACCCACTGCCATCCATCTCCAGACTCCTCGTATCATCCCAAACTGAAACTCTGTGCCCATTAAATCATAACCCCCATTCCTCCCTCCCCCTGCCCTAGTAACCACAATTCTACTTTCTGTCTCTATGAATTTGACTATTCTAGACACCTCATATAAGTGGAATCGTACAATATTTGTCTTTTGGGATCTGGCTTATTTCTTATTCCCTCAGCATAATGTCATCAATGTTCATCCATGTTGTAGCATAAATCAGAATTTCCTTACTTTTTAAGGCTGAGAAATATTCCAGTGTGTGTGTACATACATATATATGTATATATATATCACATTTTTATTCATTTATCCATCAGTGAATATTTGGCTTGGTTCCCTTTTTTGGCTATAATGAATAATGTGAACATTAATGTACAAATATCTGTTTGAGTCCCTGTTTTCAATTCTTTTGGGTATATACGCAGAGTGGAATTGCTGGGTTATACTATATTCTACATTTATTGGTGAGGGGGCAACTGCCATGATGTTTTCTATAGCAGCTGCACCATTTTACATTCCAGTTTTTTTTTATATATATATAAAATCCATCCTAATGGATGTAAAGTAGTTTCTCATTGTGGTTGTTGCATTTACCTAGTGTGCTGATTTGCATTTCCCTAATGATTAGTGATGCTGATCATCTTTTCATGTTGTTAAGTAACTGAAGAAAAAAAGAATCTTTTCTACTAAACAAATGAATATATTATGGGGCAGAATATAACATTCATACAAATTTTCAAGCTAAAACATGAAACTTCAAAGAAATTTCCCATATGTGGTGGGCAGCTTAGACCTATACTCCTAGGTTCCCCTGGAGTCCTCATTCATTGTCCTCCACCATGGGGATGGCTCAGGGAACAGTTTGAGAAGCCTTCTGGTCCCTGAGTTCCGGAGGAGAAAGGAGTGTAAGAGGCTGAGAAGGCCACATTTAATGAGAGAACGTTTCCGAAGGAAAATCAGCCCAAAATTAAAATGAAATCCATTCAATAAATATTTAAGGCATCTGGAAGCTACCCTGCATGGGACAGTGATCAGGTTACTCCCTGTGAAGTAATGAGTAAAACTGACATTGAGCGACTGTCACCAGTCTAACAAGTATTACCCGTGTGAAAGTAGAGTACCTCAGGAGGATGTAATCGGAGGATTTAAACTACGGAGCACAGGGAGGCACAGAGCCAGACCCTGAACTGAAGTGTCAGGAACTCCAGGGAGAGGTGAGCCAGGAACTAAAAGGAACACATGGAGCATTTGCTCCCAAACATATGTCTATGGGCAAAGTGCTAATTGATGGGCAGTAAAAAGAGAAAAATAAGGATACTCTCATGAGTTTTTAATAAAGCTAAATTTACCCCACGTGGGAACTATCGCTAGGGATTATGTCCTTTCTGTTATAAAATAAAAATTATTCATAAGCCAAAACATCAGGAGCAAACCCACATCATTTCTTAAATTTTGTTGTGACTTTTAACTAGTCTGTGACATTTCAGGACTCCAGGAATTCCTGACTACGAACAAGAGTGGGGGTCTTACATGGAGTAGGGAGAGTTAATCAAGATAAGTTAAGACCCACAGAAGAACTGGTCTAGGATGAATCTCATGGACTCCAAGCTCTTCCAGAGAAGTCGCTTGTAGATCCTGGATACATGCTGCACCTTTTCCTACCCCATTCTCCTGAGCCAGGGACAGGGATGTAAAGAGGCAGGAATTTGCTGATGTCTTTTGGACTTGTCTGTCCCAACCCACGGAGAGGGGTTAACGTGCTTTTCCTGAAAAGGACCAGATAGTAAATATTTTCGGCTGTGTAGGCCATCTGATCTCTGTCATGACTACTCAGTGCTGGCTTTGTAGCACAAAAGCAGCTGTAGACAATACATAAACTGCCATGACTGTGCTTCATTGAAACTTTACTCACAAAACACAGGCAGAGGGGCAGATCTGGCCCGTGGGTCATAGTTTACCGAGGACTACTCTAAAGAGCAGAGGGGAGAGCCTCATAAATCCCAGATCAGACTCAGCAATAAAAACAGACCTTGGTCATTTTGTGGACATAAAACTTGTGGCATAGAGAGAGACTCGTGGTTTTGAGTTCGGCATAAGCAGATGTCTGCTGAGCACCAATTTCATCGTCATGGCTAGGATTTTATAGCTAGCTGGTACATGCCAAGCAATATACTTAGTACATCACACAGATTATTTTACTTAATTCTCGCAACCACACTATAAATAGATACTGCTACCATTTCCACTTTATAGCTGAAGGAATTGAGGACTGAGCAGTGGAGCTGTGGTTCATAAAGCAGGAGACGTGGACTTCTGCTTCCAGCCACAATGGAGTAACAGAGACTAAATTCACATTCCCAATTTAAGCAACTAAGAAACTGAACAAAATCTATGAAAAGATAGTTTTCAGACATTCAGCAACTGGCAGAGCAGGACATTGATTCCTACAAGAAAGGTGGTGAGCCCTACCTGGGATGCCCCACCTCACTGTCTGCAGAAAGCTTCCAGGTTATACCAAAGGGAAGAGGAACCAAACAGAACCCAGCCATTTGAGGACACACTGTCTGGAGTCTGGGAGGCTGAAACAGCTAAAATTTCTGGGGCAGAGTACTGGAGAGGAGAGAGCCACACAGAAAGGAGCTCCAGAGACGTGCATTGCAGAGGGTTCCCTTTGTATCTTTAGCTGAGAGCTAATCAGCATCTGTGTGCAAGAAACTAGCAATGCAAGGAGAGAACTGTCAGAAAGGGGCACTCCCAGAGCTCACCCAGGGTTGCGAGTATTTTGCATTCTTGCAACCAGACTAGAAAGATCGCCTGACACGTACCTAGTCAAAAGGTATCACCTTAGTTTAGCAGTGGGGCTAAATCAGGCTCACTAAAGGCTGTTCTGTACCTGCCTAAAAAAAAAATTAAAAGCAAGTCAAAAGAATTAATTTGTTTCCAAGTAACTCAGTTGCATCCCCCAAAACAAGACCTAAAAAATATTTAAAGGATTAGAAAAAAAAAATCTGTGCCCAACCACATAAAATTCACAATGTCTGCCACCTACCAGAAAAATAAGTATTCAAAGAAGTAGGAAAATACGACTTAAAACTTGAGGGGGCGGCAGGGGGAATTAGTCAATAGAAGCAGATACAGAAATGCCGCAAATGATATGATTAATAGACAAGGATGTTTAGATGGTTTCTATAAATACATGCCATATGTTCAAGAAAGCAGAGGAAGGCATAAGCATGGTAGGAACTGAAGAATATGAAAAAGATTCATGTAAAACTTCTAGAGATGGAAAACAAACAGCAGTATTTGAGATGAAAGGTCACACAGCTAGCAAGTGGCCAACCTGAGACTCCAACCCAGGGCTGAGTCCCAGCCTGGTGCACATTGTCGTGCTGTACCGATTTTGTAGCCGAGAAGACTGAGAGACGAGGGAAGTCAGCACCATTTTCTCAGTTATGCCCACTGGTTCACACGTGTAAGCGGCATTTTGAAACTTTCCCTGAATGAGTTTAACTGTCTTCTATTTACACTGCACACAGGGATGGAGGCTCCGTAGGCACTGTCGTGTCTCACCTCTGACAATCCAAGTAGAGAGGAACAACAAAACAGCCATATTTAGGCAAGTGTGACTCTGCCCACACCTGGTGAAGTTGCTTAGTTTTCTTTCCTATTGAGAACGCTTGGACCTCTTTTTTTTTTTTTTTAATTGAGAAAAACACATATGTGATAAAAGATCATTAATTGTACCTCAGATCAGGGACTGTTCAGATGCTACAGAGATCTTCCCTGATCCATCGAAGACTTAAGAGACATCAAAGAAAGAAAGAGCTTGATTCTTAATGAGGGAAAAGCCTGCATATGCCCAGGGTAGGTCAATCTCTGATTCTGGTCCCCACATTCCACCACAGTGGGACTGCAGCTCATCTTTTGGCCTTTTAGGGTATTTATTTCAGTGGCTGCCACATAGAAAGTGCTTACTAAATGGATTTAATGTCCCCAGAGCTTGTTGACCAGTAACTTCTTCGGGAGAAAGAAGGAAGGAATATACATAAAATTGGGAGAAGTCCACCATCCAAAGAGCTTTTAATAAACATGGATATTTCAAGGTCTAGTCAAAATAATTGGAATGAAATCTCAGGAAGGGGTAATTAGAATACAACTTATGAGGGAAAAAGAGCTGTGGCCTAATGAATTTTATTTTAATCTTCCTAAAGAAAGATGACAATGGAAGGAAAGGCCTAGCCTGCGTGGGAACTAGAAAAGGGCAGTGAAAGAACGTAAACCAGCCATGTTGCCTCCGTCTCTGCCCAAGAGGGGCGATGCCATGAACTGGATGGTAGTGTCTGTCATTTTCACCCAGGGAATTCTTCCCTCTCTGTTTCTGTGCTTCCCATGCACCTAAGGGTTGTATGTGTTAGGACAATACTGTTGCCTTCTCAACATTTAGTCCTCCTCTCTCTCCTCTCCTCTCCTTTTCTTTTATCTTCCTTCTCCACCCCGTCTTGGTCCTATTCCATTCTGAGCCATGTGGTGTGCAGATGTAAAGCCAATGTATCTGTTATGCTACCATAAGAGAATCCAGCCTTAGAATGAATATGAAATTGTAGAAGGCAGAGACAAGGCACATGAGCATTTGCACACATACACACAACAAATAACTAAAACCAGAACTTGATTATATAGCTGAGTGCTTAAGTCAGTCCAACTCCAGGTTTCATTCTACTTTGGATTTCCAATTTTCAATTTCCAGTGCAGAAACTATCAAATGCCTCCATTCATTTCACCTATTTTGAATTTTAGTTTCTGTTACTTGTAACAAAATGCAACCTAATGAATCAAAATTGATTTACCATAAGCACTTTCCTACATGAGAGATAATGTTCTAATCAGCCCACTTACAGACTTGGTCCACCTGAAAGATGGCTTTCAAACAAAATTAACAATGTTAGCATTAAGTTTTATGTTCAGGGCTCATACGATTTTGTTTAGCATGATTCATTTACTTATTGTGTGGGGTCAGTCTTCTAGCCTTGCTGACTGGATCATTGCTAGCAGTACCAATATTTTCACATTTATGGACCTACAGATCTAAGAGCCAGACCCTTAAATGTGGCCACCATGCTCCAGTGTTGCATCTTGTGTGACCTAGACTATGTGTCTCCTCTGTTCAGCTCACCTCTCTTCTTAAGGACATCCACCTCACAAGACTCCCATTACAGTGCTCTTTCCACCATGCCACATGCTCATTAGGCGGTTAATTACGTCATGAGTTTGAAGTAATAAAACAGCATTTCTTACTTTTTCTTAATTCATATGGGCCTTCCCTCCAATTAGTGTAAATTGTTGAGGTTTTATTATATACTTACAAATGTGTTTGTGTTTGTAAAGTTTCATTGATGAATAATGACTGTGCAGCCACCCACGGACCAGATGGAAATGATTGGAGATCATTAAATAAAACATTGCTAGGTCATTTCCAGCATGTAATCAGCAACAATGGCTGTGGTTAGGCTAGTTATATAAATGAATGGAGGGGAGGATGACTCACTGAGGACAAGAATTATTGAGGCCTTAGGTATCCCCAACACAGACCTTCCAAGAAATAAGCTTGAGGATTGCTGAACATGGCTTGGGTGGGGCTCTAGGTTGAAGGGATGGTAAACAGCACGAAGTCTTTGCTCTCTGCATATTGACTGTAACTTGAGGTTATAAAAACAGACTCTCCTTTGTCCTTCCTCTTCTTCCTCCTTCCCAATTTTCCTTCCTTCATTTTCTTCTTTCCTAAAAACGGACTGAATGTCAAATATGTGCCACACACTGGGTTGGGTATTAAAAAAAGACATAATCCTAATCACTGCCCCTACTATTTCTTGGTTTTCTGGACTTGGTCAAGTCAGTTAACTTCCAGAAGCTCAATTTCTGCACTCAAAACTGAAGATAAAGTTGCCTCTCATGTCTCTCCTCTACAGGTTTGCTTTGAAGATCCAATGACATTAGTGAGCTAAAAGGAAGAAAACCCCTGTAAGAAGTGTTATCCTTGTGCTTTGCTTCTAAGAATGTTTTCACTAACTGTTGTGAAGTACTTTGAAGTAGAAAGCATATGGCATTTGTTATCAGAACAATCAGGCTTAAGTCCAAGCTCCACCATTTAACAGCTGTGCGACACGAGGCAAATCCCTTAAAGTCTCTGAGCCTCAAGAGATTAATAATAATAATAATAATAATAGTGGTTAGAAATCTGAGTTTTGTTTTTTTGGTGGTGGTGGTATTTGTTGTTGTTGTTGTTGTTGCTGTTGTAGCAAGGACCACGTTTAGAAAGGGAGAGAGTTTATTTTCAGGGTTTATAGTGTCTGGAGCAGGAACAAGAGGCCATCAGGACTTTAGACTCTCTAGGGCCCAGGCAAGTCCTTCAGACTTTCTCACTGCATCTCTGTTTCTCTCCACCTGTCTGGTTTGTACTCACTGCATCATCTGCATGGAATCCTAAAGTGAACCAATGTGAGCAATTCATACAGATTTGTGAGCCCCCCTCACAAGAACATCTCCAGACAAGCCAAGGATGGTACCAGCTTGGGGCCACGCTGGCCCACTCAGTGGCCGCTTCTGCTCAAAGAACAGCCAAGCATCACTCTCACAATTAGGGGACTGCGGATGGGCTGAGGAATATTGCACATAGCAGGAAACATCACTATTTCAAAATAAGGCAGGAACGTATGAGTACACTGTCCTGGGAAAGAAATAGCGAATAGAAACTGGTCCCTGAGCACCCCGAGGCTACGTTTAATGGTGTTACACAGAAGGTGCAGTAGCTTAGGGAGGAAGAGATTAGATTCTAGGCAGAAGACGACTTTTCTCTCTAAAAGTTCCCCTTCACTGCAGCAAATAGAGAAAAAAGAAAGTTAACCTCTGTGTAGGGGATGGCGGCATAGAGGAGGCATCCAGAGAGTTGAGAGGAAATGAGGGAAGCAAAGGTGAAATACCTTGCAACTATCCCCACAGTAAAAAGTAAACCAGGCAGCCGGCATTTTGCAGCAGGTTTTCAGGAATCAGTCTCAGCAATATTGATAATAAAATTTGAATACTTAATGTGGATTCTCAGTAATAACATAAGCAATCACTACTGAGTGCCCTAATAAGCACAGAGTAACTTGGGGAAAAAAGAGTGTAGGGGCACCAGAAGAAAATCAAAGGAAGCCACAAGATGGTAAATCTAAACCATATCAAAATCAAAGGTCTCTCCTCAGACCAACACCTATCTGTTATGGGTTGAATTATCTCCCCAGACACACACACAGAGTTATTATCCCCAGTACCTCAGTGCTTCACAGACGTAATCAAATTAATATGAGATCATTAGGGTGTCCTTGCATGATCCAATACAACTGGTGTCCTTATTTTTTAAAAAAAGGGAAAATTTGGACATAGAGACGGGTATTCATAGAAGAAAGAAGATGTTAAGACACAGTGAGGATGCAATCTTCAAGCCAAAGATTGCCATCAAACCCCCAGAATCTAGGAGAGAGAGACCTGAAACAGATTCTCTCTCCCCGCCCTCAGATGTCTACCCTAAATTTTTTGTTGTTTAAGCCACCTAGTTTATGGTACTTTGTTACAGCAGCCCCAGGAAACTAATACACCGTCTAAGGATGTTTACCAATTCCTCAGGGAGAAGGAGAGAAGAAAGTGACAATCATACTGCTTTCGTGAAGTATGTAGCTTCTTACTCTCCAGTGTAGGTTCAGTCCTTGAATAATCTCCTTCCAGCCCTGAGTTGGATGCTCTTTAGGCTTTATTGTAAATACCTAAACTTGGTGTATTCTACCTGAGTATTGCAAACAAGAGTCCAATAGCTGCAGTAGTCATAACCAGAATTCCTTCCTAAACCAGAATGACAATTTTTTCCAGTTTTATTGAGAAATACTTGACACGTATCAATATATAAATTTAAGGAATACAGCATGATGATTTGGTTTACATATACTGTGACATGATTACCACAGTAGGTTCAACTAACATCCATCTTCTCATACAGATGCAATAAAAAGAAAAAAAAAAAGAAGAAAACAACAAAAAAGGAAAAATTTTTTTATTTCTGTGATGAGAACTCTTAGGATTCACTCTCTTAATAGCTTTCTTATACTATATTATATGCTGCAATGTCAGCTATAGTCATCATGTTGTACGTTACATCCTCAGTACTTATTTATCTTATAGCTGGAAGTTCGTACTTTTTGACACCTTCCTCCAATTCCCCCTCCCCCCACCCTCTGCCTCTGGTATCCACAAACCTGATCCCTTTTTCTATGAGTTTGTGTATGTATGTATGTATGTATGTATGTGTATATATACATATATATACATATATATATGTACACACACGACCTATACTGAAACCACACAGTGTCTGTTTTTCCCTGTCTGACTTATTTCACTTAGCATAATGCCCTGAAGGTCCAACCACGTTGCTGCAAGTGATAGAATTTTCATATATATATGGAACAATTTCTTTATCCATTCATCTGTCAATGAACACAGGTTGTTTCCATGTCTTGGCTGTTGTAAATAATGCTGCTATGAACATGGGGGTGCAGATTATCTTTCTGAGTTACTGTCTTTATATCCTTTGGATATAGTCTCAGAATTGTGATTGCTGGATTGTATGGTATTTCTATTTTTAATTTTTTTATTGACGTACAGTTGATTTACAATGTTGTGTTAGTTCCAGGTGTACAGCAAAGTGATTCACTTATACACATGTGTATATCTATTCTTTTTCAGATTCTTTTCCATTATAGGTGATCACAAGGTACTGAGTATAGTTTCCTATGCCATACAATAGGTCCTTGTTGTTTATCCATTTTATATATAGTAGTTTGTATCTGTTAAACCCCAAATCCTAATTTTTTTTTACCATTTCTTTTTCTAATTTTTAATTTTATGAGGGTCCTCCATACTGTTTTCCATAGTCACTGTACCAATTTACTGTCCCTCCAGCAGTCACTGAGGGTTTCCTCTCTCCACATCCACACTAGCATTTGTTGTCTCTTATCTTTTTGATGATGGCAATTCTAACAGGCATGAAGTGGTATCTCATGGTGGTTTTGATTTGCATTTCCCTAATAACTAGTGATGTTGAGCATCTTTTCACATACCTGTTGACCTTTGATATATCTTATTTGGAAAAATATCTGTTCAGGTCCTTTGCCCATTTTTAATTGGATTTTTAATTGGATTGTTTGGGGGGCTTTGTTTGTTTTTGTTTTTTTTTGCTGGTGTGTTGTATTTATATATTTTGGATATCAACCCTTTACCAAATATATGGCTTGCAAATATTCTTTTCCATTCTATAGATTGTCTTCTCACTTTGTTGATGGTTTCTTTTGCTGTGCAAAAGCTGTAGAATGACTCTTTAATATGGCTTTTGCTTTTTCTATCCACATAGGCTATATGATACTGAAGCATTTTACAGACTGAAATACTATGAAATAACAGAACGTATATCCTACTGAGAAAAATATTCTCTCTGTTTTATGTCTCTTCCTTCTCAACAAGGATTGCTACATGAAAAGCCTATAAAACTTCAGGAAAGCCATCTTAGGTACATTGGGCATGAATACTTATTGTTCCATCAGGAAACTGATTGCACATCAGAAAAGATGGTAAAAGTTCAATCACACCAGAATTATCCTCACAGTAACCCACAAAACCCCCTTTGGGAATCCATTTCCACTCCACTCATCACCTTTCATATAAATAAGTGCATTATCATCTAGATGAATTAGTGGGAGTCTCTAGGTGATGGAAACAGGTAAGCATTTCTCAATATCCCTACTCCTCTTCTTTAGTAATAAGTCCACAGATTGTTATCTGGAAGCAAAACCATCCAAAGGAAAGACAGCTTTTCAAGCCTCCACATATGTGCTTCTATGTGGTTAACTTCTGACCAATGGCATACAAGTAGGAGTGTAGAATGTGGTTTCTGTCTGTAAAAAGGGAAGACATGTGATCTGTATCCTCCTGTCTCCCTGGTTGGAATGTAGACATGATAGCTGGTCCTTGTAACATGATCTCCAATGATAGCTGGTCCTTGTAATATGATCCCCAAGTCATATATTGATAATGGTGAAACAACACAATAAAGGAAACACCGGCCTGAGTAATGATTACTTTAGGATTTTTGTAAAATGCAGTCAAAATTCATTCTGAATGATTCAATGCCCTTGAAAACAAAGAACAGAAAACATGTCATGGTGGTTCAAAGAATATGGAAACATCTCACATAAGGAGAAATCTAGAGGTCAGGCAGCTGTAGGGCTGGTTAATTCAGCAATTCAAGGTCAAAACACCCACCTTTTTGCATCTTTCTGCTCTGTTTCCCACTGCCTACCCACAAACACGCTATGGTTCAGGCTTGTTGAACTACTGCTGGTTCCCTAAATATACCATGCTCTTTTAAGTTTCCTTTCAGTTAGATATGCCATTGCTTCTCCTTGGAACATTCTTCCTTTCCTTTTAAGCTGGTGTCTTAAAAAGCTCAGGCTGCCATAACAAAATACCATAGACTTGGTGGTTTAAACAACACAAATTTATTTTCTCACAGTTTCTGGAAGTCCAAAATCAAAGTTCTGGCCTGTTCAGTTTCCAGTGAGGGCTCTATTCCTTGCTTGCAGAAGGCTGCCTTCATGTTATGTCTTCACTTGGCTTTTCCTTGGTTTGTTGGGGTGGGAGGGGAGTGAAGGAGGGTGAGGGAGCTAGCTTTTTGGTGTCTCTAATTCTAAGAATACTAATCTTTTCAGATCAGGGCCCCACCCTTGTGACCTCATCTAACCTCAATTAGTTTGGTAAAAGGCCTATCTCTAATACAGTCACACTGGGGTTAAGGCATCAACCTATGAATTTTGGGTAGGGGAGACAAACATTCAGTCCATAATACCTGGCAAGTTCCTCTTAATCCTCTAAGATATAATCAAACCTTATCTCCTTTAAAAAGCCTTCCCACGCCCCTAGAGTTAATGTGTTTCTTCCTCAGTTTCCATATTCCTATCATACAATGCTAGTCACACTGACAGTAATTAATAGATGTTTGTCCCTCCTCATTAGTCCATGAGACTCAAAAGTAGGGACAATAGTTTGTTTGCTTTGTATTCCTAAAACCTGGGGCAATGCCTGGCACGAAATTAGTGTTCAACAAATGTTTAAAGAAGGGAGAGAAGGAAGAAACATCACATTTGTTTACAAGAAAATGTAATCTGTGTTCCAAACAACTGAATTACAATGAATGTCAGAATATCTGTCATCCACTGGGTTTGTCTCAATGATACATAAATTCAATTACCAGATTGCTAAACTTGGCGTAGTGGTTAAGTGTCTGAGTCAATGCTATCTTCCAACTTACTGGCCATATCACTTGATTGATTACTTACTGTGGCAGATTTAAAATGATTCTCAGTCCTTTGATGTTTCTTCTATTCCCTTCTCCTTGAATCTTGGCTAGTCTTAGCATTAGAAGTCACCTTCTGGGAGTTCTGAGGTTTTGCCATAAGAAGCCTTCGGCTCAGGTCTATTGAACACTTGCCGTTGGAGGCCTGGGTCACCATGGAAGAAGTCCAACTACCCTGAGGCCACCGTTCTATAAGAAACTCAAGCTGGCCATGTGGAGACTCCGCTACAGAGAGAGATGCCTGACCAGCCTCTAGATATTCAAGTGATCCCAATTGTGGTTCTAGACTTGTTAGAGCAAAGCAGAGCTTGACTGTCATGCCCTGTCCAGAATCATGACCCAAAAAAGCAGGAGATGAGTGTAATCATAGTGTTGGAGCAGGTTTTTTAAGTAGTAATAGATGATGAACTACTTGCCCCACAGGGCCTCAGTGTTCTCGACTGAAGATGGATATATAAACAGATTCTACCTCTTGGCACTGTAAGAGTTAAAGAGTTAGAGCTTGTAAAGCACTTAAAACTACCTGGCCCAGAGTAGGTGCTGATAAATATTATACATTATTTTTTATTTTACTTGTATTACTTTATTTTGTTATTTTTGATTTCTGTAGATCAAACCATTTTGTTTTGGTAAAATTAATGATGGACCAGAGCAAAGGTACATTGCAATTTTGATGACTCTTTATGACTTTGTAGTTAGTGGGACTAGATTCAGACCCCATAAAGGTAAGGCCATCTCTTGCCAAGAGTTTGCAAGTGTAGAGAGGGTGAGGAAAGAAGCACCTGCCATGATTACCAACTACTGATCATTTTCCTAAGACGTCATAGCTATGGCCTGGGCAAAGGAAAGAGGCTTTCTGGTAAGCTTCTGAATCCTTTGTTTACACTGCTGGGTTTTTTTGCTGTCTCCCCCTTGGGAGAATTTGACACTAATGGGCAAAGCTCTTGAGGATAGAAATTGTTGGTCTCTTCTCCCTGTGAGCCTAAAATCCAGCTTGAGAGGAGGAGAAATACAAACATGACACTAATGGACTTCCCTTGTTCTCCGTTCTTCCTATTTCAAGACAGCAGTCCCCTTGGCATCAAAGCTCCTCACTTCAGATCCATTAGTGCCAGGCAAATGAGCCATGTGGTTTCTCCCATCTCCTGCCCAGAAACCACCACACTTACCTCTCTCCTGACCCCTCCCTCTAGTTAACATTGTTTAACAGACTCAAGGACACAGTTGTGGTTCTTTTATTCCTAGAAGAGCAAAATGTTCTAATGCTTCCTGAGCTGGCCACCTGGGTTAGTGACAACTCAAAGCCAAGGCCTGGGCTATTTGATGCTTTCTATTTGGGGATGTTATTGATAGACTGTTGCTGGGGACCTGGGCGGTGACACTCCTGTGTTCCTTCACTGACACACCCTGGCATGGCCCAGTTATCTGCCCTCTTCCAACTTCCCAATGCAGCCCTGGTTTTACTGGCCTCCTCTGGGGCAGCCTCAGGGCCCTGAGCCCAGGTCAGGACATCTTGTGGGAATTAAATGAACTTATTACAACTCCCAGAATAATTCCCTGCAAATAATAAATAACATACAAGTATTTGCTGGTATTACTGTCATTTTAAACCTATTTTGATTGCCTTATTTCAAAATAGGCTTTCAACACAATTTAAAATTGGAGGTTCAAACAATACAGTCTCCTCCTTCTCTCTCCTTATTTATTTATAGATTTTTAAAAGTCATTTCATACTGTTCAAATTCCCATTTGTTATGGTGTAGGGTGTCAGACTGGGAGCGTACAGGTGGTCCCTGGCTCAGCCACTGTGTGGCCTGGGGCAAGGCTCACCTGCTCCTCCCTTTTCTCCTCAGCTCCACAGGGAGCAGCTCCCTCAGACCAGGTGACCTGTGGAATGAACTCACCCTCAGGCCAGGAGAACAGTATGCTCCCTTTGATATGGCATCCCTGTATTTCTCCCTCACCCTGGATTCCAGTCAAGGCTGAAGGCAGCCTGTTTTCAAACTGTTTAACTCCCATGAGAGGAAGAAAGCCTGCTTTCAAACATAGCTCATTGCCTTTCTCCAAGATAAGCACCCCCCCCAACCAAGACTCCCTGATTATCAAACATGTCAGCAGTATTCTAAGAATCCTGTATAAAATAAGCAAACAAGTCCTCTGGGAAGACCTGCGGGACTACTTTGAAAAAGGTGAATGAGCCTTAATGCATAAATGGATACACCCTCATTAAGCTGCAGATGCCTGAAATCACTGGGATGGTGACCTCTATGCAGAAGGCGCTGCACCTAGGGGTCACCAGGAAACTTAATTCTCTACCCCCTGCAGAATACTCGTCTCCAACATCTTTATATTCTCATGGTGATACCTGTAGAATCAAGATTTTTTTTCTTTCTTTCCTTTAATCTCTCTTTCCAAAGTAGTCTTGAGCCCCTGCTATGCTCAAGATACTGTGCTGACAGTTACGTAAGGAAAATTAAGACATGCTTCCTGCTTTCAAAAAACTTATATACCAGAGAGAAATACTAAAATATAAAGAGTTCTATAATACAGTGCCAGGATAAATCTGGTTCCTCTGTTAACACTACAATAGCACTTAGTACTTTCCCTTCACTCACTATGTTAGAAAATACACTTGTGTTTTCTATTAGTATCTGCCCTCCCACACCCCCTCCACAATGTAGGCTGTGATGCCTTGAGCGAATATATACCTGGTACCTATTATACAATAGACACTGCTTTAAGTGCTATATATATTTTGATAATGCAGGTAGACTTCATTTGTCTGAAAAATACACTTGTATGGAATCCCTAGTGTCAAATCCAAGTGAACCAGGTATTGGGGTGTGTACAAAAGAGGAAGAGGAGAAGGGAGCTAGCAGCACTCAGATGGATCAGACCAAGGAGAAGAACAAGCACTACAAAGCAAGTCTGTGTGTCCCACTGAGAAAGGCTGCTACCCTAAAAGCGAAGGACTATACATTGTCAGTTTTCTGACTTGATCTGTGTTTGTAATTATGAAAACCAAGAAAATTGGCCAGCTGTTTCTTAAAGAAAGAGCCCCACCCTGACTGCTGTAACAGTCCAATTCATTCACTCATGCACAGCAGGCACGTCTCTGGTAGACTCTTATCTCATCAATCAAAAGAAAAAAAATGTCTATCAAAAATAAAAGTGAGTATCCTTTATGCAGCTGTATAATTTAAAGACTACCAGATTTCAAAACTGTTTAATTGTTCTGTGCCTTTTGGAAATAGAACATGTAGACTTTTTATCTTGATGTGTTAAATTCCTGTTGGTAATTTAAAGCGTGAGGTCATACCAATTATGTTTCGACCTCAGCTCTCTTACTGATTATCTTCAGAGACTTGAACACATAATTTAGCCTCTCTTGGTTTCAGTTTATTTATCTGCAATATTAGGAGACTGAATTAGATGGTTTTTAAGACTCTTTTGCTCTCCTCTAACATTCTGAGATTTGATGATACATTTTTATATCAGCCTGTTTATATCTTTGTATAATGTTTTATTGCCATTCAGTGGTGTTAGAAAATACTCATGTTTGACTCCAGTTCAGATTCTTTCCATGAGCATTTACTACAGTAAAAACACTAAATTCACTTAGAAAACAATTTAGGGCCAGTGTTCAACAAAGCAAAGTGGTTCCCAGAGCATCAATAAATAGATGGGATGAGGACATCTGTTGTAGAGATTGCTAATGTTTACAAATACCAGTGTTCTGCTTTTTGTCTGGGCACATGGCTGGACCACATCCTGCAGTTAGTTGAGACCATGTGTCTGCATGTCTGTGAGGGGAATGTGAACCTATGTGGCATGAGCCACTTCTGGACCTGAAATGTAAAAACCTCCTTCATGCATTCCTGGCTCTCCTACCCCATCCACTAGCTAAAAAGACTTTGGAAAGTGGAAGGAGAAGCACAAACATGAGACAAAAGCAGCCTGTCTCCTGAATGACCATATACAGCAGAACTCTATTGGATGGTTACATGAAAGAAAAAGAAATGTTTACTGTGTTACACTACTGAATTTTGGGCTATAGCCTATCCTAACCAATACATCATCCTTTTAGAGTTTTGTCCAGGTGAAATTGGATTATAATGAGCATCTGGTTTAACCTTGAAGGGAGGAAGTCTCACAAAATAGTTTGAAGAGTATTTATGACAAGGAGAGAGAAATATTTTTGCTGGGCATCTTGCGTCTCTCTCCCTTGTTTGTCCTGTGACACTACTGTCTAAATACCTTATCCTATCATCTCATATGCAAGTCACCCACTGCACTTCCAGCACCTCCCCACAGAACTCCACTTCTGCTGCTCCCCATCCAAGTCCTTTCCCAGTTTTCCTAACGTTCCATTATCTAAATCTCCTCTCTAGTGAATGAAACTTAGCTATTCTTTGTTCATTTTTTCATTTGTTATTTTTATAGCATTACTTCTAAAACATTTTCAGTTTTCTAATCTATCACATTATTGATTACTCTTTCCTCCCAGTCAAAACTGAAAGCTGTTTTAGAAAAGAAACCTGTCTGTGGGTTGATCTGTTTCTCCTTGTGGTTCCATCGTGTTTTGGCTTCATGTATTTTGAAGCTCTGTCATTAGGTGCATATGTGTTTAAGACTGTTATGTTCTCTTGATGGAATGACCCCTTTATCACTATAAAATGACATTCATTATTCTTGGTAATATTCTTTGCCCTGAAACTTACTTTGCCTCCCTGCTGCACTGCCTGGAAACTCTTTAAAGGCAGCAGGCTGTGACAACTGCAGAGCTCACCTCATTTGTTTCCTGTCTCTCAAGAATTACTGTCCTTTGTTGCTTATTGCCCACTGTCTTAAAAACTACTGCTTCATATATTTTAGCCAGTTTTGGGTTGTTTCAGCCTGGAGGGTAAATCTGGTCCCTGTTAAACCAATCTTGCCCGGAAGGGAAAGTCACTAATGCTTTTATACATCATCTCATTTGATCCTCATAGAACCCTATGTGGTGAAGCTTCTTTTCCTTTTTTATGGTTAAATACACATACACACACACACACACACACAAACCTGAGTTGCGGTGAGGTTATATAAATGGTCTAAAATTAACATAGTTATCAAAACTAACTGAAATATATGGAATAGGTCAAGATCTGGGTGATAGGTGAATGTATTTTTTTTGAAGCTAAAATTAAGCACGTGCCATTGATTTTTTTTATTATTTGTAAATTTATTTACACAATAAATCTCACAAAGATTTATAAAATAAAAATGCATTTAAGTACATATGCTGTAATTTGCCTTACCTGACAATAGCTGCAGTGTATGAAATGAGGTCTGTCTCAGAAAATCTGGGATACAAGTTCAAAATATTTGATAGGAAGAATGATGAACTATTATAGCCAGTGGGATCAGACAAAGAATAAAAGTTAATAGCACTTAATTTCAGGTAGTAATTGGACCTGCCATATTTTAAAAATATTTTTCAAGCCAACAATCCTGAAGCAAATGTCTTTAGTATTCATGGAAGAGTTTAAAAGAAATAACTGTAGTGTGTTTTTTAATCCCCTGTTTTCTTTTGCCTGCTGTAATGAAATGGAAGTAAATAATCAGGAATGGCTTGGGAGGGGCCACCCAAAACAGATGATCCAATTTATGTCATAAACATAGTTCTAGGGGTCAAGTGCCTCAATTTAGCAATGTTCTCCAGTGAACTGGGTGGGAACAATGGGAAATCCTAGTTCAAAGGTGCCTTCTTCTTTTAAAGTACCTATCATGGTGTCTGGCATATCAGACGCCCTTGAGCAAATGTTCCATCCTTTCTCTTCAATAAGAATAGATCAGACCAAATACTATCTTTGTCACAAAGGAAGCAGCAACTCAAGGACACCCAGGCAAGGCAGGATGGGGAGGCTTAATTTGTTTTTATCTTGGAGATCCTTCCACGGACACTGATTAATTTCCCCTTCCAACTTGGAGGGTTAGCAAACCTCTTTTAAAATAGTAGCAATATAACACTCCCTAAATGGGATTTTAACTAATGTATAATAATTACTCTTATCATAACAGCATCTCTTTACCACATTCAGAAGAGAACCTCCCTGTCTGCTATAAGTGGTGTTATTAGAGGGAAGAGAATGTTTTTCCTGTCCATTCATGCTCCAGCTGTCATTTAGCTGCATTCTGTGGGGACAATGATCCTCGCCTTTCATGGAGTGCAGACGGAAATGCAGAATTGCAGCATTCAGAGATTCTGCTGTCAGCCACAGAATTCTAGTCAGCCCTGTTTCTTTGAAAATGCACACTGTTTCTGAGCTGTATGAAAACTTTCCTTAAAAAGAAATCTGCTTTCTGAGTCCACTGTGGCCCAGAAAGAGAGGTCAGATATGGGGAGCTGCCACAGCAGACCTGGCCTTTAGATAAAAAGCCTTTTTCATTTGTTGAAATGCAAAGGGAATTTTTGCATGAACCAAAATTCAGTTGCACAAAAATCCAAATGGATTGCTCATGTTGCCCTTAAATACAATAGCAGGAAAGCATCTGCTTAGACCCAGCCCCTCTGCAACTTGCTGAAGTAGGAAAACCATGGGCTTTAGCACCATAGAGACCTGTGTTCAAATCTTAACCTGACTTGTAGGGACACGGCCTCAAAGCAGTGCTATCCAATAGAACTTTCTGCCGCCATAGAAACACTCTGTATCTTTGCTGCCCAATAAAATAGCCATTAGCTATATGTGGCTGTTGAGCACTTGAAATGTGGCTAGTGATCCTGAGAAACTAAATTGTTTAATATTTTTAAAACTTTATTTAAAATAGCCACATGGGGTTAGTGGCTACTCTACTGGACAGCACATCTCTAAGATAAGAACAGATTGTTGGATCTTGCACCTCCTACCACTAAGAATTACAACTTCCAGTACTAAGTTGGCCTCTTTGGGTTACACTGTACTCAGGAACACTGCTCCATCCTATTTATCAGGTGACTCAGAAGGCTGCCAATTTCACGGAGGACTCGAGGAAGAGAGGAGTTGGCAACAAGTTGAAGCTGTGACCACCTACCCTTTCAGGCTGTACACTAAAGGTAACAGATGAGGATACTGAGTGGAGGACCAGGCAAACCCCAATAGGCAAGTTGCCACGTAGTCTCTTAGAGCTTGCGAGCAAGGCCAGACCTTTTGCAGCAGATTTTCTGTTTGAAAATCAATAGCTGGCATTCTACTGGACCCTGGGAGGGACTGATTACTGATATCAAGGACTATGTGACCAGAGTTGCCCATTATATGCTGGATATTGTGTAATCCACTGTGTTATAAATTCAAGCAGGTGCAACACAATCCATTATTCTATGGAAATGGTACATTGGAGATTGGGCCCAAGTGATTCAAGAAGGCACAAGCACTTTGCATAACCATCCCAGAATCCCAAGTCATCTACCCCTGTTGTATCAATGCCTCTTTTGAAGCTCAAACCAATAGCTCATAGAGGGATGCCCTTCAGTCATCACCAGAAGAAAGAGGTTGGGATTGGTTCACAGATTGGGTGGCATAATATGTTGGTGAAATAGACAATTACGGTTCCACTCAAGGGTATTTCTAGAATACACTGGTGGAGAGAAATGCTCCAGTGGCCAGATCTGCTAGCAGTACACTTGGTCATTCAGTGCTAATGGAAGGAGATGTAGCTTGAGGTACTTAGACTCCTAGTAAGTGGTTGCAAGAGTTGGCTAGTTATTTGAGGGGCTGAGAACAAATAACACTGGAGGTTTAAGACAAGTAGTGGTGGGGAGGAGGTCCATAAACAAACCTATAAAAATGGGAACAAAGTGTGCAAATCTTATGTCTCACACTAATGCTCATCAAAAAGTATTCCCTGCAGAGGAAGCTTTCAGTAGTTAAGGGAACTGAATGACTCTTCCTATAGATATCAGTTTGCCCCTTTCCTTAGCAACTTAAAGCCTCATGAAATGGGCCAATCAAAAGAATGGCCACATGGAGGAATAAAGACACAGAATGCATTTAACAGCATGGACTTCCTCTAATCAAGACTGACATAACTTCCATGTGACCCAGCAACTTTACTCCCAGGTATTTGCCCAAGTATAATAAAAATATAAAACTCTTTCTTTAAAAAAGGACTGATATAGCTACTGCCATGGTGAGCATCCAGTTTTCCAGGAGAAGATACCAAATCTGAGCCATCAATATTGCACCATCCCCTTGAGGCAACCTCGATTTTAGCAGTGGGCCAATTACAATGGGCCACTTCTACCATGAAAAGGGCAGTAATTTGGCCTCATTGAATAGAAATCTGCTAACAATATTAGTTTTCCTTCTCTTGCACTTTCCTCAGCACCACCATCCAACCACCTCACAGAATGCGTGATCTATCAGCATCATGTTCCATTCAACACTTCCCTGGAGTGAGATCCCTATTTATGCCAAAGGAAGTGCTACAATAGAAGCACAATTACAGGAACCACTTTTCTTCAGTGCACACCCCTCACCAGGAGCAGCTGTCTAATAAAACACTGTAAAGCCTTGTTGAAGGTTCACCTAAGGCACCATCTTGGGATTGATTGCTATCTTCTAGGATACAGGGTATGTGCTGATAAATGGCAGATACACAGTGATGCTTTATCCTAAATACCAAGAATAAAGGGATCTGGGAAGCACAGGGTCAAAATAGAGGTGGGTTCTTTCACTACAATTTCTAAAACTCACAGAATTTGTTCTTTCTGATATTGGGTTCTGCAAGATAGAGATTGTATCTCCTGAGGATCAAATAGGTAGACTGAAATGGGAGAATGCTTCCCTCAAATGACACAGAAAAGTTCTTGAAGGTATGACCTACCTGTTCACTTTGAGCTCCTTACACCAAGAAACATCAGGCAAAGAAAGGTATTAATGTCTTGTCAGGGGTAATTGATCCTCATTATCATGAGAAAAAATCCAGAATTGCTGCTATACAATAGGTATAAAAAGGGATGTGTCAGCAACCCAGGAATTCACTGAGGTATCTGTTGGTGGTTTTATACCTGGAAAATGATCAGTTGTAGCAACCACAGCCTGAAAAGGCCAGGCCACTGTGGATACATACCCTCAGAAATGAGGCCACTTCAGCAGGCAAGCAACTGAAGTGAGAGAATTCTAGAATAGATGGTGAAGAAGGGAGAGTATATTTATTATACCTTGGAATCAGTTGAAGCTGACAGCATGTTGTTCCCACCAGAGAAAGAAAGAAAAAGAAAGAGAGAGGTCTCTGATTTTAGAATGGCAGCCAGATATAACAGGAGCACATGGGTTGAGGTGAATAGTGCAAGGGGGTGGATTGTATCATAATATTATACCACTTAGGGTTGCTTCAGATTCTCTTGATCTAAGCCACTTCTGTCATTGCCAGACTTGTCACAGTATTGACAAACTCTGGTTGCACTCTGACTCATTTCATGTGGCCACAACCTAACAGCATCTTACACATGCCTGTACAATCACATCTTGGCTCCTGTTCCAGTTGATGCTGAAGGATGAGATGACATGAGACCTGTAAGGTACCACATATGCTGATCCCAGAAATGTAAAAGAATTAATGTCCCAGGGAGCAAGCATTTGACCAATGAGAATTGGGAGCTAATAGATAAGTTCTCCTTCCTTCCTTTCTTCGAAGGACTGACTTGAGCAGCAGTTGTTTTTACAGTCTCTTAGAAGAAAGTCACATAAATCAGGTAACAGTGTCACCTGATATCACATATTGCCAGCTTGATAATGCACCTTTTTATTGACTATTCCCCCACTTTCCCTGCCTTGCTCTCATTCTTCCTCAGATTTACTGCCCAGGATTAGGAGAACTCAGGCCAAGGAAGAAAGGAATCACTGAGATTGTCTTTAAAATTTTTTAAATCAAGGTGTATACAAAGAGGGGGGCATGTTTAAACATCTTATGAAGATTAGAGTTAATATGCATCTTTTTACCACTTCAGAAATTCAGCCTCTCACTCTTGCTTACTGGTTGGCTGTCAGTTCCAACTCATCCATCCTTTAGACCTGACCCAAGTCCTTCAGATAGCAGCAACAGCAGACACATATAGGTACCCAGAAAAAGAGTTGGCCATCAAGAAAAGGAAATTAATACTAAGGCACTGTAGCACATGTATTCCACATATTATCTAATCTTCATACATAGATAGCATTATTATCTCTATTTTACAGAGGAAGGAATATATATTCAGACCAATCCCATCCAATTACCAAGTGGCTAGGACCAAACTCAATTTTTTTCACAAATAAAATTTCTGCATACTAGACTCTTTTATTGAAAACCAGAGTTGTATTTAGATGTTACTGTTTTGTGACCTCATGGACCTAGAGAAAAGAAAAATTGGTATTTGGGCAGCTAAAAAACCAAAACCCTGCAAATCACCTTGGCAAAAGCATAAGTTAAACACAGTTATATGTAAAAGAGAAAAATAAAAGAGAACAGAGAAAATCAGAATCTCAGTCTGCATTTGTCCAGACCAAAGTTTTATAAGCAGTGTGATACAGAACATGTATGAATCAAAAAAACTGCCACTTATTTGTGATCAATATGCCCAATACATTTTGGCTATCACTAAAGATACTCTATTCGACAATGCCTGTCAGATTAAGCATTGCATTCAGTGGGCTGTGCAACACAGTATAGGGCTGAGCAAAACTTGCTGTGAACCAGAAAGGTTTGTATCACGGATTCAAACAGGTGCTAAGGAAAGAACCATTTACTGGAACACTTGAGAACATTCTCTTCTGTGTATTTAAGAGAGTAGTCAGGATCGTCAATATTTCTATCAAACAGTAACAGTGGTTCTGTGAGATCAAGGGAATGCTGGGGAAAAAAAACCCTACAATATGAGGCAATTCTATTTCCTGTAGATCAGACTGATCAGTAATGACTGCTGACTTGTTTACTGTTGTCAGATGACAGTCCTTCAAGTTGAGCCACTAAAAATACCTTGAACATGAAAAGTACGAGAACTATTGTTCTAAGAAACCTATTTACTTGACCAGACTTGCCACCCAACCTAAGCTAAGAAACAAATGGGAAACCCTGCTGGTTAAAGTGATTTGTTGTGTTAAAATAGCACTTCTCCCCACAAGTACAATCAAAATGAAAATAAGAGCTAGTGAAATAGAGACCCACGTTCATAGAGCTTTCTATCAGAATCAGTGGCATCCCTTTGAGACAGGTGACCCATCTGGACCCAAATGGCCCAGAAACCATGAAGGGGAGAAGACCTCATTCACTGAGAATGTACTTGGGAGGCAGAAGAACTAAAAATGAAATTCTCTGAGCCTTGGGCAGCGATCACAATATACATTAGAAAGGACCAGAAAGAGCTGAGAAAGAAGAAGAAAGCCAGGACTTTGCTTTGGCTTGCCTCTTCTCTCTCCATGTTTCGGAACTTGAAGGAAGCCTGCAAAGTGGAGAGCATTTCTTTAGTGAATGGCAGAGCCCACATCTGCTGAAGAGAGGAAATGAAGGTATCCCTGCAAAGTTCCAGGGTGGCTCTGAGTGGTCCAGCAGTGACTGAGGAAGTGGCTATAGTCTTTCAGGAGAGTCAGCTACAGTTTTCTTTGCCGAGATTTAACCACAACAAGGAGAAAAGTTTCACTTGCTAAAATCCCTTCTTTCCCATTTTATCAAGATTTGATGTCAACAACTCAATGTGCAACACTCTCTTCCACACTTGGCTCCTCATACTGACCTGAAAATAACAACCAACATTTGAAGGTGGCCCATGGTGAAAAGGATGTGAGTGTAAGGGCCACAGGACACTGGCTGAAAACCCTAACACCACCCTTTACTGTCTAGATAACAACTCTCTGAGCTTTAGAGTGGTCCCAGTTAAATGGGAAAATGACACCTGCCTTACAAGAGTGTTACGAGAATGATACTGTATATAGGGTCCAGCAGTTAAATTCGATGTCTCCTTTACTCCTCACAACTTTGTATGGGATGCAGTCAGGTACCATCCACACATAATAGGCTGGAGAAACTGAGTCTGATACTGTACCTAAAAGCTGATGGCTGGTAAATGACAGAATTAAGAATTATCTCCACATCTTTTTAAAATCCCGATGTCTTTGCTTCTTTGCTCTGAGTCACAGGTTTTGATTCATTTATTCATTCATTCAACAAACATTTGTTCAGTGCCTAATATATGCCAGATTTAGAAATCAAGGATTGAAAAAGACGACAAATCTCTTTCTTCATAGAATTTATATTCCAGTGTATGGGGACAGATGATAATCAAATATGAAACATGTACAAAGGTGACAATGCTAGAAGGGAATAAAAGGGAGTAGAGGGCTGGAGGGCGGAGTGTGTGTGTACGAATTAAAGAAGCTGGCCAGGAAGGTGTTCTGATAAGGTGACCCTGGAGTAGACCTGAAGGAGTGAGCAGTGAGCCATGCAGATATCTGAGGGAAGAATGTTTCAGGCAGAGGGAACCACCAAGTACAAAGGCCCCAAGGTAGGGGCATGTTGCTTTTGTCAAAGGAATAGCAGAGAGATTGTGGCTGGAATGAAGTGAGGGGGGCATGGGGACAGTGGTGGGATACAAAATGAAAGGAGCATGGGGGAGGGGGTATTATGCAGGGCTCTCTAGGTGATGGTTAGCTCTTTGAACTTCACTCTGAGTAAGATGGGAAGCCAGTGAATATGTTGAACAGAGAGAGAACATGATCTTGAGTTTTTACAAAGATCACTCTACTACTGTGTGAGGAGACTGTTGCCTCCCCGGAGTCCAGGGGAAAGCCTAAGCCCACACTGATTCAGGGGAGGCTGAGGGTGGCTTGCCTCCGATGGTAGAGCTGCAGGCGATGAACGGCGGTCAGGTCCTGGATGTATTTTAAAATATATTCAGAATAATCTGTTTTGATGAATTTGAGTATGAGAGACAGAAAGAGATGTCAAAGATAATGTCAAGGTTTTGCTATTTTTTTTAAAAAAAATTGTTATTTAGTTAGTTTGTGTGTGGGGGGGTAATTAGGTTATTTATTTAACTTTTTTTATGGAGGTACTGGGGACTGAATCCAGGACCTTGTGCATGCTAAGTATGTACTCTGCCACTGAGCTATATCCACCCCCTAAGGTTTTGCTATTTTTTAAACACCATAGAAAATCACCAGTGACTGCGAAAGTGTCAGCTTTTATAAGTAACCCTGAATTAGTCATTTCATCTCTTTAGTGTTGGTTTTTTAATTAGCAAACATTTTATGATTGGTCCAGAGGCACTTCAACATCCCCTCCCTCCAGAACCCCTTTCCTCCAGGATCTTCCCATGCCAGCAAATTTAATTTGAGGATGGTGTTTCCTCTTTCCAATTCTAAAAGTTCCTCCACTCCTCTCTCTCCATGCATCGTTCTATTTCCCCACTGTTTTCTTCTTCCTCACTTCCCTTCTCCCATTCAGCTTATCTCTTCCTGAGTCATGGGGAGCTGAGGAGACATGGTCACAACATGGACGGGAAGAATTCCTCTTCCTATGGATAAGTGCTGGCCATGTACCCTCAACTTATCAAAGGCTAGATTTGGAACATCCACAGTGGATTGACTATCCTGGGAAGGATGTCCTCAGGAGCCAGTTGCTTCTTCTTGTATTAATGCAGATCCCTTCAAAAGAAAATAAGGGGAACAGAGTATTGGAGAGCTGAAACTTAACTCTGATAAGTTTGGGTCTAGCTAACAAGCTTCATTTTTTCACTTTTGTCTGTTGCCTCCTTCAAACCTACTCCCAGTACTCCGAAAGTGTAGACATATGACTGATTTGAAAGCTGAACAAAAAGAAATTCTACTGGACAAATTCCTCATAACTCCTTAGCACTAGACAGCTCACTAGAGTCTCCTTCTTTTCACTACTCCATTTAATCCTATGGACAGCCCTACGGGAAAGAAGGGCAGGACAGAAATTATTTTCCCCATTTTATTGGTAACAAAATTGAAATTCAAATAATTATTATTGCCCCCCAAAACAACTGTTAAATGTAGGATTTACACTGAAATCATTAGAATGTAGGTCCTCTGGTTTCTAAGCGTAATGCTATCTCATAATAATAACTTCTATTTATTGAGCACTGTATACGTAGTGTTCTGTGAGTAGTTTATGTAATTAGCTTATTCAGTGTTTACAAATGCCTATGAAATGCATATATTGCACTATTTTACAAATGAGGAAACTAACACTCAGAAAAATTAGATAAGTCAATTATACCTCAATAAAGGTGAGATTTGAAAAATAATGAATTTCCTATATTAACTTTAAGAGAAAGGTTAAATAAATTGCCCATCTGACACTCATAAGAGATTTAGCCAAGATCAATCTTGTCCAGATGGGTATTGTAGACTATCATATAAAGAAATCTGGGGGTTACAAATTGATTCTGACACAGTTAACTACTTTATTCCCACAACACTTGCCTCTCCTAGGTTTTTTTTCCTACAATCATCACTTACGATTTTCCTCCTAACCCAAGGCCATGGTTTTTTGGTTCTCTCTGCTAAATCTTTTTCCTCTCCAATCACCTTAATTTTGGAGTCCCCAAAGCCAAATCTTGGGCTGTTTCTTCTTCCTCTCCCTATATGATTTTATCCATCTCCTTGAATTTGAAGACAAACAAATTTCCAAAGAATCTCAAACTTCTGTCTCTGGCTTAGCAGTCTCCTCTGGGCTCCAGACTCTCCTCTACATCCAGCTGACTTTTTGGCATACTGCTTGCTTGTCTTGCTGACATCCCAAACTTAACATTTCCAAAATGGAACCTGTGATTCCCTCCTCACCCAGCTCCTAAACGGATCACACTGAAATCTTCTCTTTCTCTGAAACTGACAGAACCACCAGAACACTTGATAAACCCAGAAACCATGATTTTCTCCTTTCTCTCACGTCTCACAATCCATCAGCAAGTCCTGTTGGCTCTGCATCCCAAATAAATCCTGAAACTCTCTAGTCCTCTCTGTTCTAAACCACCACCCATGCCACCTCATCGTTGTCCCAGTGCACCCGCTCTTGCCCCTTTCCCGTCTGTCCTCTCCACCATGATTTTTTTGGAAAATGTATACCAGCTCATGTCACTCCCCTACCTCAAAGCCCTCAGTGACGTCCCATAGACTTAGAAAATCTTCAAATACCTTACAGGCTTGTGTGATGCGGTTCCTGCCTTTCTCTCCCCCTCTTTCCTTCGTTATACTACAATCGTGCTGGCTCTCTAGAAGTTCTTAAAACCTTTCCAGCTCTTTCCCACCTCAGCATTCTTGCTGTTGCCTCTCCGGAGAGCTTCTCTCTTGACCTTTCACTTGGCTGGCATTTTGGTCTCATCCTGATTACTGTCTCCCACGAGAAGCCTTCTCTAACTACTCACTGCTGTTAGTCTCTGCCACAGCACCATGCTTGCTTTCCTCGTCACACTTACCACACCCTGAAATATTTATTCATGTATTTATTATTGTCTGACCCTACTTGAAGGCAGAGTTTTGTTTGTCTTGTCATTGTCACGATAGAGTGTCTGTACATATGTGTTCCCAGTACACAAAACTCAGGAAATATTTATTGAGGGAGTGAAAGAATGAATGAGTAAAACTCAATTTTAGTTATGCAGACTCCCATTTTCATAAACATAATGCCTTGGTTATGTTTATTCTCTGTGTTCTGTGCTCTGAAAACTCAAGGAGGCATCCGAGGGATAAAGTAATGTCAAAATGAGCTGTGGTCAGGACCTAACTTCTGTTAAGTAGGAACAAAGAGGACAAACTATACTGACCCAAAGGAATCCAGGCCGTTAGGCCAGCTGCCAGAATTTTTTGGCTTTTTCATTTCCTTAGGTGTATAACAGACTTGAATTTTGGAGGAAGCATCCAAAGTATGACTATATATTACAAAACCCATTTCACTTGGCCCTTAAACATGCGTCATGCTCCATTTTAAAATCAGCCAGACCTCTCATTAGCATTTACAGGGTTGGAGGCTGTATCTAACCCAGGTTAACCTTTGTCACCAAAGGTAGGCAAATGTATAATCATAATAACTATTTGTCTTACATGAAGGGCCCACTTACTGTATGACAAATACTCCCAGGTACCAGGTACTCTGCATGTTATTTCCACTTAGTCTTTGCAATAAACCTATGAGGAAAAATTTTTTCCCAACTAATAGATGAAGACTGAGGCTCAGAGAATTTACATTATTTGCTCTTATGTCAGGCTTATAGCTGGTAAGAGATAAAGCAGAGATTAAATCAACTTTTCTGATTTCAAAATGAGCATTAGTTAAACTACATTGCCTTTTGAAAAAAAACACACCAGCTTTTTTTATTAAATTATTTAAATCATTAAGTAAACCGTATTTTCTGATTAACGAATGAAATGTGATTCTCTTTAAGAGGCAATCTGTGTAAGCTCTCTGGCTCTCCACTATTTCTCTAGGGTGAAATCCTATCAGTGATCCTGTCACAGAAAATCATCTTAATTTGCCTTCTCTGAGTAAACAACTGGCTCACAGGTATTAGAGACTTCTCTTACCTGAAGTCTCCTCCAAGAAGAAATGAATCCGCTTCAGTGATGATTTGTGGAGCCCTTAGATTTCCTGAAGTTGCTGATGAGATTCCTACAAAGGGAAGAAAATGGCACCATTAGTCCATTGTTTATTTTCTATTTGGGGCTCTAACTTAGACTTTCATTTGAAGTTTGAAAACCACTGCCCTTGAGATAGAGAAAGAAACAAGAAGGAAGGAAGAGAGGGAGGAAGGGGAGGAAAGTGAAGAGAAGGTAAGGGAAGGAAGAAAGTAAAGAGTCTTCTTTTTCTTAGAATGGCTTCCACAATTAAGTCGTTCTGACACCCTGCCTGACTGCAAGAGAGGGAGAGATGGGAGACAAGGGTAGACTCTCCCTACCAAGGGAGGTGAGGATAGATGTGTTCCAGCCCAGGAAGAAAAGCCAGGTTGAATGAGAGTATAAACGCCTTCAACTAGAACATCTAACATCGATGCGAGAGAATAAGAACATTGCTCTAAATAAGGGGAGTCAAAGAATAAATTCTATGACATAGGTAGTCCCCTATTTCTGTAAAGAATTCCTAAGAAACAGTAGGCACTAAAATTACCTGGGTAGAAGTTCACCATGAAGTCATGCAAGCAATATGAGACGTGTTCTATCCCCAGAAAGTTAAACGAACTATGAAACCATTATTACATTTTAGGTCCAGTAGAGCCAGTCATATATGTTCTTAGACTTGGTTTTTCTTCTGTAATTTATCACACAGTTGTCCACCTCAAGTTCCACGGATGACTATTTGTTACCCAGTATATCTAATGATGTTTCCTATTCCATTGTGTTTCAGGGAACATCACTTTCAGAACGGAGTACTCCTCTGGGAGACCTGTCACTGCTGGTGTGGTCCAGAAGGTGGGAAGCCCACTGCTCTTCTCCAGCCACACGTTCTCGCTAGGTCACACCTATCATCCCATGGCTTTAAACAAGATACACGTGCCACTGCCTCTTAAAGCTTCATCACCAACACTGATTGATCTTTCACCAAAGCACCCTTACCGGTATGTCTAACTCCCTACCTACCACCTCCAATAAGATGTATTGTAGGTACAGGATATCCTAAACTTGAAATACCCAAAACAATATTGCCATTCTCCAAAATATAATCATCCCCCAATTCATCTCAACAAGCGGCTACACCACTCATTGCTAAAAACAAACCACCAAACAACTTTTGGAGTCATCCTTGCTTCCTCTCTCTTCTTTACATTCCACATCCAGTGTTGGTTTTACCTCCAAATTCCATATTATTCATCCACTCTTCTCAGTGTCTTCTGCTGCCGCTCCTCTCCAAGCCACCATGGTTCCTCCTCTAGGTGAAGCGCAGCAGCTTCCTAACGGGTCTCCCAGCTGCGGTTCGCGCCCACCTTCATACAGCCAGCTCTCCAGACAGCAGTCAGAGTCAGTTTTAAAAAATGTAAATAAGATCATGTTACTCTGCTGCCTACAACTTTCCAAAGGTTTCCAATTACACTGAGAATAAAATCCAAATTCCTTGCTTTAATCCAGGACAGAGCTTTCCAGACCGAGCCATCTCTAGGCTGTGAGATCCATGCACTGCTTATTCAGGATCAGCATGTTAACGTAAAATAAAATAGAAAATATCAAAGTTTATTGTTTGCAGTAAGGATAAATATTATTTCATGAAACTTCTCTTTCAGGTGTAGGTATATGTAAGTGTGTCCAGTGGACTGTTAACATAAAATATATTTCTTACTGTAGGTCACATAAAAGAGTTTGAAAGCCATTGGCCTGCATGGTTTTAAAGATCTGTTTACTCACATCTCCTGCCCAATCTCCAACCCCATCCCCTGCTCGCTCAGAATACCTCAGCCCTTCTAACATCCTTGCTATAGCCTTCAGAGAAAGCAGGCTGCTCACCTCTGTCCTTGGCACTTGCCTGAATGTTCTACTTCCAATTATTTGTATGAATAGATCCTTCTTACAATGCAGATCTCAGCTCAAATGTCACCTGCTTAGAAAGCCCTTCCTCTAACTAATCTAAAACAGTCCTTACCAATTCTCTATCATATCACCCTGATTTATTTCCTTATGTTGCTAACCATGCTTTTGCATATTTATTTGTTTGTACATTGTCTTTTTCAGCGTAATGAAGGGACCTTAATTGTCCTGTTCACCACAGTCCCCCCACACTTATCACAGCACTTCAATAAGTATAAGTTGAAAATTTCAGTTTTATGTGTTTTTGTAAGGATAGGGATGCTTATAATGAAATCCTTAAATAACTGTAATAACACTGCTAGGAAAACAAAGACGCTGCTGCTAAAACTGAACAGTGACTGGCAGGCAGTGCCCATGGGAGAGCCCGCAGGTTCATTTGTCAGCTGATGGAGGAAAACCGAAATGTAGTGTCTAAAAGGTAATTTATTGGCATGCAAGGTATGAAAATGTGGATTGGTTGACAGTGAGCATTGACTAGTTAGGGATATTGTCACAGTTTTTGTCTAGTGCCCTGTGGTTCCTGGCAACAAAAACCCTTAAAAACCAGTGTTCATCTTGAATTCTTTTCAGTAGTGGAACCAGAAGTAAAATCTGCATCCAACACCTTGTGTCCTGAATGAAAGAAGAGGTACCCAGGAAGGCAAGTGAAGAGTGGCAACTGCCAGGAATGACAGGATGGGGGCGGTGTCCATGAGGAGTGCCCTCAGGGAGCCAGGCCCACAAGTAACTCCAGAGTCTGAGGAAGAGGCCCTCTTTCCCTTCACAGCACCATCTGGCAAAGTCCCCCAAGAGGTAATTAGGATTATCGCCTCCATCTTTATTTAATTCTTTCCAGGTGCCTGATCATTAAGGGGCTGGTGTGCTAAGCTGAGGAGTTTGAACTTTCTCGTAGATGCTATGGGGATCTTCGAGGAGCTCAAGCAGGGCAGTGGCCCGTTGTGGGGTGTCTCAGAGAGCTCCCCCTGGCTGCCGTGTGGAGGGGATTGAGGGTCTGTGTGCTTGGACACAAGAAGCTCTGTGGCAGGCACACCTGGTGGGAAGCAGTGAGAGTCTAAACAGAGACGAGGGTTGTGGGACCCAGAGGTTGTGCGGAGAGAATCTGACTGCCCACTCACTCGTTCCTCCTTCCAGTCTGTGGCCCCAGGCAGGTTAGGAAGGCCTCAGCCTTTTTTTCCCTCCCTATAAATGGTGCCTCCTTCAGAGATGGCTGTGAGGATTAGTTAATGCACATAAACTCTGAGTGCCAGGCATGTAGTAAGTGCTCAATAAACGTTAGTTACTACTTTTTAGTCAGGCACTATTATTATTTTTCAGCCCTGTGTGAGGCACTGAAGTAAACAGAGACAGACCCAGCAAATCAGAAGACACGTCGGACAGTCACAATACTTTGAAAACATACCCTTGCTGGTCGGGATGGCCTCACAGAGGTGAACCTGGAGCTGAGCGAAACGTAGACAGCATTTTGAGAGGCAGTGGACTTAGACTGAAAACTGCAATTCCGCAGAATGAAAACACAGAATTAAAGCTGGATCGAGGCGCTGGGCAGGGCAGGCCAGGTTAGAATCAGAGCTCTGTTCCCTTGGCCTCTGGCTCCTCCTTTCTGAGACAAGGTTCCCGTCTTAAGTCAGTGGGAGAGGCCGCTGCTATCCAGGCCCACAAAAGGTCGGGGGTTGAGGGCCCCTCAGCATACGTTTTGTCTGCAAACCCAGTTTCCGAGGTGCCTAAAAGTGTACAAATAGTGAAGCCAGGCCCAGCCGAGCCAATTCATCACGTCGCCCAGCTCTGCATGCTGATTATCTGCTCTCCATATCACCTCTCTTCAGGGGGCTCAAAGGAATCAGCAAATCCCCCTGCATCAGAGCCACGAATCCCCAGCACAACCCATTCACACACAGCGGGGTGGCTGGGGATTAATTGGAGGGGGAATGTTGTGAATTCCAGAGAGTTCTTTCTCTTTGCCTCACAGCCGGTGGCCGGGGATATTGCTACATGAAAGCTTCCCTGTCAGTATCAATCATCATTGCCTGGGCCGCTACATTCCAGAGAATGAATTGGCCTCATTTGGTAACTCAACTGGAGTGGGGGTGGGGTGAGGGTCATTTCTGACGGGTACACATTTGTGGGCCCCACTTCTTGCTTCGTAAGTGGTTTCCAAAGACAAACGGAAACCCGCGGGGCCCAGCTTCCTTTTTCTGGTAGCCTGTTTTAGTGATGCTTGACGTGGAGTGGATCTGGAAGAAGGGTGGGAAAGGGCGGGACCTGGGTTAGGGCCCGGGCAGGAAATTAGTTGGGGAAAAGAAAGCCACTTCTGAGAAGAGCAAGCCAATAACCCCTCAGGGTTTCTCTGATGGCTTTGATGTGAGGCCGACGTTCCCCTCCCATCCCCATGCTTCCCAACAGGAGGCCTGCAGGCTCTCCCCTACTCCATGCTGGATGGCGCCAGGGCCTGGATGCCAAGGGAGCCCAAACTCCGCCTCGCTCCAGGGCAGGGGTGCTCCTGCTAGGCAGATAACAAGAAATGCAAGTGTCAAACGTTTGCTTCGAGGAAGTAGTTGCTGGGAGCCCCAAGAAAGAGTAAGAAGGAGCCTCTTCCTGGGACTTCATCTCTTAGTTCTGCAGACTTAAACTTTTCGCTGACTCTTACCTTTTTTAATGCAAGATTTCCAGACTGCCTTCCCCTCCCCTGCCCCATCTGAGCAGGTCCCTCTGATTCTCCTAGACCCTCCCTCTACCTAATTGTAGAATTTCCTGAAACTCCCACCAAGTCAATAGTTCAGAGAATGTAATCTGGGGAATCAGCGAGTCTGGGCCTCTGCATGCCACAGTGAGAGTTGCCAAAACAGAGGGTCCTGAGGGGCTGAAGGTCCCGCTGGTCTCTCTCAGCTGCTCTGGGGCTGTGTGGAGTGGGGCAAGTCACAAGGCTCTCTCTGTCTCACTTAGTGCATCCATAACATGGATGATAATAATAACTGCTCTGCCTCCCTCATATTGACACAGGAAAAACAGGATGTGGGGTGTAAGGAGGGCCATGTCCCAGGTCTCGGTTGAGTCCCTGGGACGTGCCCTGCCAGGTTTGGGTCCTTGGCTTCACCGTGGAAAGAATTCAGGAGCGAGCCATAGTTGAGTAAAGGTAGATTTATTTAGAGAGATACAGACTACAGAATGTAGGCTGTTTCAGAAGGTGAGAGAAAGGCCACTAGGTGTGGGGGTTGGGTGCTCAGGTTAAAGTAAAAGTAGATATACACTCCATAGACAGAGTGTGGGCTGTCTCCGAGGATGAGGGAGCGAGACCAGGCCAAGAGGCGCAGTGTTGCTAGTTTTTATGGGCTCGGTAGCGTCATATGCTGACAAGTGGGAGGACCATTCCAACTACCCTGGGGAAGGGGCTGGGATTCCCACGAATTGCGCCACCGCCCACTCTTTGACCTTTTATGGTTAGCCTCAAAGCTGTCATGGCGCCTGTGGGAGTGGCATTTACCATGTTAATATTTACCATGTTATATTATAGTGAGCATATAAAGTTCAAGGTCTACTGGAAGTCAAGTCTCCCAACATCTTGGGACTCAAGGCTTACTGAGAGTTGGATCTTCCACCATTTTGATGTTAATTGCTGTGTCATTCCTTGAATGGCTGTGCCTTGCCCCCTTCCTTTCTGTCTCATTCCCCTCTCAGAGATTTTTACTCCCATAATCTTACGGGGGTGCAGAAAGGCGAGGGTCCATCTTCCAAAACTACTTCCAGGCTGAGTAGGGGCATTGACCCTGCTTATTAGGGAGTAAAAATCTGAATGCCTAATCTGGGGGCCCCAGGGGCAGGACAGCCTTTTGTTTTTGCATCAGAGGGCGGTATGGGCTGGAATCCTCGCAAAGCCATCATTTGATGTGGGACTGGTATAACCCACTGTTTCCATAGACTTCCGATGAATCTTCTTAAAGATGAAGCACCTTTGTAACAGCAGTTCAACTGTCTATAATGACAAAAGACTTAAAAGTTGTGGTTAAACACCTGTAATTGATAAAGAGACTTGTTTGCAATTACTAAAATTATGACTGATTATATTTAACTTAACATACCAAATAATCCTAGTTAATTTAATATCTAAGATACCTCAGGGTTCCTTTAAAGCATCTCAAAGTTAGCTGGAGGTACAAAGAACTTTTAGAATTTGTTAAATATTTATTTACTTAACCAAAGATTTTAAAAGTGAATACAAATCACATAAAGGCAAAGAATCACACACAATATGTTATCAAAAGCAGAATTTCAGAGAATAAAACTCCAGTCTTATATTAACCTATTTTTAATAACAAAATTTTTTTTTACCTAATTAAATATAAATCTGTCTTTACTCAACTGTGGCTCCCTCTTGAATTCTTTCCTGCGCAAAGCCAAGGATACACACTTGGCTGGGCGCGTCCCAGGGACTCAGCTGAGACCTGGGACATGGCCCTCCTCTCGCCCCACATTCGTTTTTCCTGTATCAGTATGAGTGTATAGGGATTAAAGGAGAGGTGATTAAAAAGCACTCTGGATTTGCAAAGCACTCAAATGTAAGGTGTGATGATTATTAAATTCTTTCAGTGTGCAGAGTATTGAATGTATTAGTGATCTTTATAAAAACTTCATTGGCCATTTACCTACCTCTGTCCAGGAGAGTCCTGGTGAAGTATGCCCTGGGAGGCACAGAGATAAAAAGATAAGCCACACAAAGAAAAAAACAAAACAAAAAGAAAAGAAAAAGTAGGATTATCGTTATAATTTTCAAAAATAAAAAGAGTGATACTCCTGCAGCATTTCAAATTACAGATGCCCAGAAGGTGACTCTCTCATGTGGGTATTATTCTAGGCCAGTAGTCTATTTGCTGGGGATTCTTTGGCATGACAACAAATGAGCAGTGGCCTAAAAAGCAGAAGTCTCTGTGTAGTGTTGAGCAAGTAATTTTCTCTCCCCGGGCCTCAGTTTCACCATCTCTAAAATACGTGAGTAGGACAGAACTTCCTTAAAATCTTATCCAACCCTTCTGTTTTATGATTCTGTGAATGCCTTGATTAGGCCTCCTAATTTAGCAACAGGTGGGACTCCAAGGTCATTTCATACTTACCAGAATATCAAAGAGTTTTTACTAATCCTCATCCTGGGATAAAGGACCAAGTGAGCAAACAATCCAAAATCATGCCAGCCACTTAGGGACACTTATTCTACTTAACCATAATGAGAATTTTTCAACATTTGGAAATTAATATGGGAAGAAGCATGACATCATGCCTTAGAACACTCCAGTACAATTGGCACAGCATCTCACGGCAATTAGCACCGTTTCCCCACCCCCAAATGCTTTAATACTAAAAGTGCCTGCTTCACTTAGTAACTCCACTCTAAAAACTGACGTCTGAAAAACCACAACCTTCATGTTGCAAGAATCCTAAAGACCACAAGGTCAACATTCCATTTCACTACCCTAAATCTGCCAAATCTGAATTCTCATCTAGAGTTCCCCATCCTGGGTCTTTATCTACCAGCCATACTGGTCCGACTAGAGAGATGCATTTCTTTTCTTCCCAGCTGCTGTCAACTGGCTTGTCTGTCCTCAGTGTGAGACTTCAGGTTCAAGGCTCTGTCTGGGGAGTTCATCGTTTTAATTCTCCCCACTTTGATCATGTCAGTTTCCACAACAAACAAGGCTCACCAGAAGCATTCCAGGGCTCACAAAGGCAAACACGCTTGGCTTTGCATCACACACCAGAGGCCAGAATTCTTCTTCGGTTTTTCACTTCAAGGCTATTTTAACCCTTGGTTGCATAAGTTTCCCAGTTAACACGTTTAACCTTCATTCCCTGCAACCAAAGGCGTGTTAGGCTCCTCCAGAGAAATGCAATGATTTCCAGCCTTTAATTAAGTAAGGATCCAAGTGGCAGATGCAGTTCACACACACTGGAGCCAAGCCCTGGCTATGAAGATTCTTTTGCTCCAAATGCTCTGCAGTGCACCAAGAGTAACTTCAGCTAATAAAAATAGCTCTGTCTACTGAGAGCCAGGAGTCATTTCAAACCATTTAAAATATTATCTCATTTAATATTGGCAAAACCTTCAGGTGAAATTAGAATTATGTTGACTTCACAAGTGAAGAAACTGAGGTGATAGAAGCTAAGAAGTCTGTCCAAGATTATACAGCTAGCCAGGTATGGTGTATGGGTTTTAACCTGAATTTGTCTGACTTCAGGGGCAGACGATTAAGTGTTAGACATTAGCACTCATTATGCTGTAGTAGGAAGAACTCCTGATTGAGAGTAAGGAAGTCAGGGTTTAAGACTTACTGTGGTCACCTCAAGCAAGTTAATTTTCTCTAAGCCTTGATTTCCCTACCTGTAAATTGAGGATAAAATTAAATCAGTTTTTTTTCCAAAACTCATTCACTTCATTGCTCACATTATGCATACTGTTTTTAATAACTATTTTCTTTAAATCAACGCACTTTTAAAAACCAGATGTTTTTAAATTAAACATCATTAAATTAAAAACTGAAATGACTTGCTCTAAATAGATGGTAGTAATAAAAATAAGATGATAAAGACAATACCATTAAGCTCTAGCTAAATACTGTTGCTTGCCTAAGGCTCTAAGACTTAGGCTAAACTTATGTTAAACTGGAAAATATGCAAGTTAGTTAAAGATGCTGCAAATTAGTTAAGGTGTATGAAGGACATACAAACAAAAACAAGCTGAGACTTCCCAAGGTAACCAGGTGGGAAGAGAATCCAACAGGAGACAGCTTTCTCACTCCCTTACTCAATGTTACTTAATGTTTGCCTGTGTACTACCTACAGTTATCTCACCTAAATATTTTTTGCATACAGCTGGTGGTCCCCATCTCATAACTGACCAGATGATACAGGTTTCTCTTTCAGCATTTCTAGCTCTAAAATACTTTGATGCTAATGAGGAAAGTTAATGTTGCTATTAAATTTGAAACTTATTTGCTAGCGTCTAGTGAATATTTCCTGAACTGCAAAGAAGGTAAACTGGGAGACACTGACAATGAACAATCTCTGTTAGCAGTTTCTTAGAACAGCAAAATAAATAAAGACTCTTCTCTGGGAAGTCTGAGAAGGACCTCAGACCAGCAAACTACGTTGCCCTTTAGCCATGTAATAGTTTTGCATATTTACATGGTGTGCACAGTGATTTTCAAAGTGTGATTGAAGATAACCAATACCCATTCAGGTTAAAACTGTTTTCATGATAATGCTAAGAGGTTCATGCCTTTTTTACTCAGTTTTCCAGAGGCTACATGAAGTGAGATACTGCAACATATGGAATGAAGAAGTAGATAGGGGAATCCAACTGCTTTCCATTGACATAAACATTAGGAGACTTTCAAAATGTTAAACAATGTCACTCACTATTTTTTTTCATTTAGGGAAATATAGTTATTTCTATAAAAATTAAGTTATTTATGTTAACATATAATGAATTTGTTATTTTAAAATAAGTATTTTTAAAATGTCTCAATTTAACTTCTCAAATGATAAGTTTTGGTTGATATAATTGACATAAAAAATCTGTTCGGCTCCTCAATAATTCATAAGTGTATAAAAGTGTTACGTAGCCAAAATATTTGAGAATGTGTAAGGCTATTATTATAAACAGCAGGTCTGGAGAATATCACCTGGATTATGGAGTGAAGTCAAAAGTGGTTAATTATAGAACTACCTATAACAGGGAGAAGCAGGAAAAAAACGAGACAGTTAGCAACAATAAATTATTACAGGGGGCAGGGTGTAGCTCAAGTGGTAGAGCACATGCTTAGCATGCACGAGGTCCTGGGTTCAATCCCCAGTACCTCCACCAAAGAGAAATAAGCTTAATTACCTCTCCCTGCAAATAAAATAATTAAATAATACAATAATAAATAAGTAAAATTTTTGGAAGAATGAATTACTACTGTTAGCATTTCTGAAATGGTCATCAACTCAGTGATATCATTTGTGATTGTGACAAAGAAAAATTAAGAAGAAATGTAACTAGAAAATGTTTACATTTTACATATTAAAGAACAGAAGCAGATCTCCCAAGGCAATAGAAAATAAAAGCAAAAATAAACAAATGGGACCTAATCAAACTATCAAACTTATAAGCTTTTGCACAGCAAAGGAAACTATGAACAAAATGAAAAGACAACGTACAAAATGGGAGAAAATATTTCCAAACGATGCAACCAACAAAAGCTTAATTTCCAAAATATACAAACAGCTCATACAACTCAATGACAAAAAATGAACAACCCAATTGAGACAGGAGGGAAGGGGGCAGGGCACAACCACACAAGGAATGACAGCAACCAAAATGGTGGAAGATTCAACTCCCAGTTGGCCTTAAGGATTAAGAGGTTTAACTTCTAGCAGACCTTGAGCTTCATTATGTGCTCATTGTAACAGCGTGATCAAATAACATGCCCACAGGGACTGATGACAGCCCCAAGGCTAACCGCAAAAGGCCAAGGTGGCCCAATTCCTGGCAATCTCAGCCCTTCCCCAGGGCAGTTGGATTGATCCCACCTGTAGGCGTGTGAAGCTACTGAGACCATAAAAAGTGACAACCCCACGCCTAGTGGCCCTTTGTGCTCTCTCCCCTTTGGAGACAGCCTGCACTCTGTCTATGGAGTGTGTACCTACTTTTACTTTAACCTGAGCACCCAACTCCCACACCTCTTTCCTTGCCTTTCTCTTGCCTTACATTCTATGCAATATGTCTCTCTCTAAGTAAGTCTACCTTTACTCAACGGTGGCTCGCACTTGAATTCTTTCCTGCGTGAAGCCAAGGACCCACACTTGGCAGGGCACATCCCAGGGGCTCAGCCAAGACCTGGGACTCGGCCCTCCTCATGCCCCACATCCGTTTTCCTGCATCACAATTAAAAATGGGCAGGAGACCTAAATATACATTTCTCCAAAGAAGACATACAGATGGCCAATAGGTGCATGAAAAGATGCTCAACATTGCTAATTATTAGAGAAATGCAAATCAAAACTACAGTGAGGTATACACCTCACACTGGTCTGAATAGCCATCATTAAGAAGTCTACAAACAATAAATGCTAGAGTGGATGTGGAGAAAAGGGAACCCTCCTACATTGTTGGTGGGAATGTAAATTGATGCAGTCCCTGTGGAAAACAGTATGGAGGTTCCTTTAAAAACGAAAAATAAATTACCATATAATCCAGCAATCCCACTCCTGGGCATATATCCAGAGAAGACTCTATTTTGAAAAGATACATGCAGCCCAGTGTTCATAGCGGCACTATGTACAATAGCCAAGACATGGAAGCAAGGTAAATGTCCATCAGCAGATGATTAGGTAAAGGTGTGATGTGTATTATATAATGGACTATTACTGAGAAGAAAAAGAGTGAAATAATGCCTTTTGCAGCAACATGCATAGACCTAGAGATTATCATACTATGTGAAGTAAGTCAGAAAGAGAAAGACAAATACTATATGAAATCATTTATGTCTGGAATCTAAAATATGGTACAAATGAACTTATTTACAAAACAGAAACAGACTTGCAGACATAGAAAACAAACTTACGGTTTCCATAGGGGAAAGAGAATGGGGGAGGGATAAATTAGGAGTTTAAGATTAGTTAAAAACAAAACAAAACAAAACACACACACACAAGCAGAATACTGAATTCCAAACATTGTGACTGTAGCAATGTAAAACATGTCTGCTTATGCACAGACCTAGAATAGAATGTGGGAAATGGAGACTTTTCTTGGGAAGTCCATGCAGGAAATTTTTAGTGGTGTCCCCAAATGTCTTATGTAATCACTATAAAGTGGTTGGTAAAGTTCAGTTTCTCATGTCGTCAAGAGACTGCTGAAAGCTTGGGACACTGCACTGATGGTCTGCTGATCACACATTTGATTGAATCAACAAGTTGGGCCAGTGTAGCTTCGCTCTTTTACCAGCTGAATCCCATGAACTCTATGGCCATAAATTGATTGTGACTATCAGTGGAGACCATGGCCAAAAAAATATAATTGTCAGTTAGTGTGTTTCACATAGATAAGACCAAAGTGTATTTGCACCTACACTAAATGCCTCACTCTCATTTTGATTCTCGGAGCTCAATTTACAAAGAGAATTAACATTTCTCTTTATTTTAAGTGGTTTCTATGGATACCTTCTATGAAGCATTTCATTCACATCTATCCAATTTAAGCTTCTCATTTTAATTTAAATATATTTTCCATTCCTCCAGAATCTGTATATGATATCCACAGTTCATTTTCTGAAAATCACCTATGAAAAGCATTTATGCATACAAAATTTTAAATTAATATGTTTAAGGATTTAAAAAGAGAAACTCCTATAATACAGAAATTCCTAATCTCAGAGTTGGAAGTCTGTTTTCATTTGCCTCATAATCACTCAAAACCTGACCTGTAATCTAGAGAATTGTGTTTTCTGATTTCAGTTTTTTTGGTCATCATTGGATGCTTTCCCCCTTCTTTCTTGATCTTATTTATTGTTATGTTGCAGTTTTCTTACTTAGCTGAGTTGGGATTAAAGCTTTTTAGGTTCTAGTGCGGTTAAAATTCAATAGGGTTTCTAATTAGTGTAGAAAAATTGAAAAAAAAAAAAAAGGTTTTAAAAGACTACCAACCTCAGATAACTTACATTGTCAGTATTTGCTAAGCTAATAAGCACTTTTGTTAATTTTCTTTTTCCATCTCCAGCTACAAATCTTTCTTTTTTAAATTTATTTTGCAAACTTTACTCATCTCAGCTTAGAAACCAAGGTCTTCTATATTATGACCCCAGATTTCTGCCAACTCTATCCACCACCCTCCCTGTGCAGACCCACCATGCCACAAATAGGCCTACTGAGTTCTCCAGGGGGTTGGTCCCCGTTCTGACCTCTGGCCTTTGCTCTTACCATTCTCCTTCCTTGTGAAACGCCTCCTTCAGGACCCCAACTGTCTGTTCAGTGAAATTTTATTCAGGCCCTGAGACAGATGACCAGCACCATTTCCCTTAGAAAGCCTTTCCTGGTCCTTGCAAACAGAGGTGGTGCTTTTTCTCTTAACACCAAAACGCTCTCATTACTCTACATGGCACCTGTGTTTTTTGACTCATTTGTGCGTTTTCTATATCCTCTACTTCAAAATAAAAACTTCATTAGTATTTTTATTCTATTTTTAATAAGTAATACATACATACAATAACGTACTATTCAGAGAGCACCAAGGCTACTCAAGGAAACACATCTGCTTCTGACCCTCACCCGACTCTCCTCCCCAGAGGTACCCAGTGTTGCTAATTTTTTGAGTATCTTCTCAGAGGCTGCGGGGGAGGGAATAGCTCGGTGGTAGAGTGCTGTGCCTAGCATGCATGAGGTCCTGGGTTTCAATCCCCATTAAAATTCATTAAAATAAATAAATAAACCTGATTACCTCCCCCAAAAGAATTTAAAAAAACAAAAAAGACAGACTCTTCTCAGGGGCAGTCTGTGCACATGTAAGTGTGTGTGTGCACAAAGAGCAGGGTATTTTCATGTTACTCTGCAGGTTGTGCCTTGTACAAGGGTGCCCAGTGGACAGGACATGGGGCCTAAAATCCAGCCATGCTTCTCCTGCCGCGCTGTCTGCTCTGTGGCCTTGCTAAGTACATTCTAAAGAAAGAGGGCTTTCTTCAAATTTCTACAGATGCTCCTGAGAGGCTATCGGTGGTCCTACTGTGTATTTTTATTTCATTTTTAATTTTCACTTTATTATGAACTGCCTGTTGTTTTCTTCACTTCGCACTCTTACAAGAAAGGACTTGCATTACAAATTCATTTTTAAACACTGTCATCAGGAAAAAGATTAATTTGCAAAACCTGTTCTCTCTCAAGCCCTGGCCTATTTCTTTAGACTTGCCAATTTACAAGACATCAGTGAAAATACCAAAGTTGATATTATTGTTTTCAAGTGAAATATCCATGAAAAGGCTTTTAGAAGTCATGAAAATATCAATTATCCTACTTACAATGCTTATTATTCTTTTTTGAAGCACGAATTTTAAGAATGTTTACTAGGTTAGGTTATTTAGAGTTTATTAAATGTTAAAAAAAATTTTAAATCTGATAATTATACCTCTTCCTTTTCTCCAAATAAGTCTAAGGTAATATGTTTTTAAAAGGTACTGTTTTCATACCCTGAGGGCTCATTGGGTGTCAGTTGCAAAACATGTCAAAATGCAAGGCTCTTACGGTTTCAGGAAAAATTTATCTTTAATGCTTCTCACTCCAGGGGTCCCCTTTTGATGTGCTGCTGCCCTCATTTTCCAATAGTTAAATCTAAACCTGTGTTTCTTCTTAGAAAATTCATCATTCCACTTTGGAGCCTGAGATTGGCAAGCCAGGACCAAGGCTCCTTCCTAGATGTGAGAACCCAGAAATTAATTCTTATATCCAACTACCTATTTGTATTTTATAAACCTATCTAGATTATAAGCCTTAGATATATTCCTTTCAGAATTTTATTTTAAATGGCCCTGTCACTCTGCTTGGACATGCTATATTTAGGTCAGAATCTCTGGAAGACAAAAAGACATTTCCCCATGGCTTAAAAGATGAGAACATAAATATTTGTAATGCCATAGGCATTTAGTACTTACTCCTATTTTATGACCTTTAAAAAAAAAAAACTAAGCTTTTAGATTTTTAACATAAAAATCAAGTAGTGTGCCAATCATCACTTGCCAACCCAATATTTGTATCTGTTCCTCACACTCGGTTTACTTCTGACCTCAGGCTCAGGGGAGAGTGACCAAGTTGGTGATGATGAATATAATGAACAGAAGGAGAAGCAGCAGCTATGAAATTAATGGTTGACTTTTTCAAGTCTCCAAATGCTGGGGAGTCAGAAATACTGTCAAAACATCCTGCTTCACTCAAGGTAAGATGTATTCCTGGCATATTTTGTTCGCAAAGCAGTAATAAATATTAAGACATTATCACCTTTCTCTACATTGAAGGGGCCCAGAATACTCCACTGTAGCATAAAAAATTATGTTGAACTGATGGCATTTGGGAAGTCTTTTTTTCCTTAACCCTCTTATCTGCCTAAGAGCAGAGCCTCCTAAAAGAACTCAAGAGAATTCAGCTGTCAAAAATTCCTTTGGAGGGCAACCAGAAAAGTTTGACTCTTATCAATGGCAAATAGAAATCAGCACCACGCCTAAACAGACATTTAAACTCTCACGTCTCCTGTCTGTTAATCCTGAGGGCTTATCTATCTTTCCCTAAAATCATTTGTTTTCCAATATGTTTCCTTCTTGCCCTCCCCTTCCCCTATTAAAATACTACATAAGCCCCAAATTCTAACCACCTCGAGTCACATTTTTTGTGTGTAAACTTCCACATGCATTGTACTTATGTGAATAAAATATCTATCTTTTCCCTTGCTTATCTGTCTTTTGTCGTTTAATTTGCAGACTCCCAGTGACTTAAGAGGGTAGGTGGAAGAAAAGTTTTCCCTTCCTGACAGGTTGGCAACAAGGATGGGATTGTTGGGACTTAACGGTGTGCTCTGGAAACTGGTTCTGAGACCTCAGGACCTCTGATGAAGCTGGCAAGGGCAAGCTCTCCTTACTGCTCTGTCTCCTGCATTTCTGCTTGGAGTCCAGTTGAAAACGAGTGGTAAGAGGTTCTCTTTGTCTTTTCTTTCTAACTTAGACTGGTAGGAGAAAACATTTGGTGGAACTAGTTTTGGGGCATTATGACTCTTGGGCGACTCTCAGTTTCGACTGCTCTTGGCCATAGATCCTTTCCTTCCCAGGGGTAGCGGCCGTGTCCAGTCTGTCTCATTGTGTGTCCTGGGGGCCTGGTTTAGTGAGAGCATTTGCTCTCTGAGTTTCCAGCTGTCAGGGGGTGAGGATTGTTGGACCTGCATGTGCAGGCAGTCAACCGTCATGTCGGGGGCCCTGGGAATTTGTAGTCACCTTAACAGAAATACAGGAGCCTGGCATTCCATTTACAGCTGGCATCGTGTTGACCACTGCCGGTTTCCAGGGGGCTTAGCCATCTTTCCTCTTTGCCTGGCTGGTGCTGAGACTGCCTGTGACAATGAGGATCTTTACTTTATCTTTTGCTGTCTTTGGGAATGACATCTTCTGTACCCTTTTGGGGGCGGGCACTGTTTGCATCCAAGTTTAAGCCCTAAAAAGGCTTATTGGTTTTGAGTCACACTTTTCTGTGAACTCTCATACATACCTGAGTGAATGAAAATCTGTCCTTTATCATATGCATCTTTCTTTTCGTCAGTTTGATTCACAGGTCTCCAATTACTGGATGTAAGAGGATAGAAGAAAAGGTTTTCCCTTCCTGACAGATCATCTCTTCCTAGTGAAATAGTACTCACCCTTTAAGACCCCACTCAAATGTTGCATTTTAGGAAGTGTTCTCTTCTTCTGACTTTACAAGAAATTTCCTTGCACTTCTTTGAGAGCATTTCTGCAGATTTCATAACGTTGTATGCACTTGTATCACTCTCTCACATTCTAATAGGTGTGTGTTAAAAACGAAGACCGGATCTACCCCATCTATCTTTGGATTCCCAGTGATACTAAGGAATGTATTTTGTGTATGTAATAGATACTAGTAGGAAGGGGAAAAGAAAACATATTTAGTGACCCCAGCATTATGACCCTGAATTATGACCCTCCTCAGAGAGTCAGTTCTTAACTATTAGCCTTGGGCAAGTTTCCTTTCCATTCTCAGCCTCAGCATCCTCATTAGCAAAATGAGGATCATAGCACCTATGTAGAAACATTCATTTTCACGTGAGTGGATGAGCTAACTCATCTAAGCATCCAGCAGAATGTCTAGGACATCAAAGATGCACAACAAAGTTGGTTCCACTGCTCCCTCGCACCTCCCTGAACAGACAGCCGATCTCTGAGGAATTGCAGCAGTCTACACCTGAGTCTCTCTTTCAAGAGTCTGACCTCGGGTGGGGGTGTGTCCCCCAGCCAGGTGAAAATGCCCCCAGATAAGTGTTTCTCCTGAAACAGACTAATGCTGGGCAAAATCCCTTCTAGGGCCATATAGAGTCAAAATGCCAGGACTTCTGGAAGCTGCCAGAAGGTTAACCTGTTGGTAGTCCAGTGTCTCCTGGGTTAGCTGAGAGGGAGCACTGCATGGTGGTGGCGGTGGGAGGGACGGAGCCGGTAGAATTGGCCTTGATTGAGGAGTGGGGGTGGAAGAGGTGGCCACACAGATGGCTGGGCCAGCCGAGGAAGGGCTGCGGTAATGAGAACAGCATTCCCATCTCCCTAGGAATATATGTGAAGTTGTGTGATTATGTCCTCTGCGTGAATCTGTGTGTCCATGATATGTGCACAGGAGAATGGCCCAAGAGAAATCCATGCATCCACTCACTCATTCTCTGTTCATTTTAATAAAATTAAAATGAGTTGTTTTTTTTTTAAGTGTTCCAGGTACTGGGGAAAAAAAGCTAAGATATCTTATGCCTGTTAGGAGTCTGACTACAATTTACAGTCTGTTGGAGACAGACAAGTAAGTGCTTTACAAGTACTGCTCTGTATAAGTTAGCATGGAGCGCTAAGGCAGCACCCAAGGAAGGAGCGCTGGAGAAAAAGGAAGAGGCACTGAGCCAGGGTTTTTCTCCTCCTCTGCAGGCTCTCCGTTTATCTTCACATACTCACCATCCCATTCTCTCCCCACAGGACTTCCTTTGGAAGTAGAAACTGAGACCTTTTCTTTTTTTCTTTTGACAGTAATGCACAGCATTTCCTCTCTGGTTTAGGGACCACCCTCTCCTCCACCAATTTCAAGTGAGCAAAATAAAAGTGTGACTTTTAGTTATTGTGAGTTGTAGTAGATGGTAAACTCTTTGAGGCACCAGCACAGGGCCAAGCACATAGAAAAGGCTCAGTAAATGTTCTCTGGATGGTGAGGGAGCAAGGGAGTGAATGAAACTAGGTCTGACTTGTAACGTGGAGATACCTCCTCCTGACTCTCTGTGCTGCTGTGAGAATAGCTTGGTGCTGGGCATGGCCTTTGAGAAGCACTTAAAAACAGTCAGCAGTATTGTTATTATCATTATTAATAGTTACAGTTTAGTGGATTATATCCAACATTTAAAATGTTTATTTTGCTTTTAAAGTAAAAGAGAGAGAGAGAGAGAGAGAGAGAGAGAAACCATTCAGGCCGTAATTACAGCGGTGTGGGGCCCTCCACAGCTCCGTTTTTCAGAGTTCTGCATGGACACCAGATAGCATTCCCTCCTCATAGCCAAATGCCGAGTACAAGAGTCACCCTCAGTAGAGAACACGCCATTCTGGGCAGTGACCATTATCTTGCAACCCCCGTTACCTAAACAGATCCTTCCCTTGGTTCCACCGGATGAGTAGATAACCACACCTGAGGACAGTCAGCCTTCTGCCTCTCCTTTAGATTCCAGTCCCTTGGGTCACAGCCTAGTCCCAAGCAACCCAGGCCATGCCAGCTTCCTAGAGCTGCCTCACTCAGGACTCAAGACTTTCACTCCTCTGCCTCCTAGGCATCTGTGACTGCAGAATTCTCCACTGCCAGGACACTTGGCCAGTGTGCAAACCACTGTGGTTCCCAGGTCTGATCCTAACCCAGAAGCTCACATCTTCCTTTGCTGAGACCTACACGCTAAAAACAAAAGGACGGAGTCATCTGCAAATGCCATCATGGGGTTTGTTATTAATAGGGGAAGTGGGTTATTCATTACCATTCATGAGAAACATCTGGAATGCCACCTGAAGCATGGAAACTGATTTAATTCACTTACTCCAGCTACCCAGATATTCACTTTGAACAGCTGACTTCTGGGCCTGTGCTACAGTTCTGGCTCCAGTTCAAAAACATCTCCCACACCACAGGTGCCCAAGAAACATTGCTTCAATTCGTGGGGAAAATGTAATTTGGGTCTTAACCTGAATGAAGACGTTTAGTTTGTCTGGATAGAGGATTATGCTTCACAGGATGGCTGGTCTCTCAGGCATACTCATTCATAAGTCCTCTAAGGAAAGTATACCTGGCAGGCAATGGGCACCTAAAAAAATTTTGCTTCACCATGGTATGACTGGAGGTACAGAGAGGACAAAAGGGATATGTGTATATGTATTCCTTGTGTAATTGAAATATTTGATACATAAAAAAGGCTAAGGCAAATATGACAAAATGGTAACATAAATTAACTTTTCATGTTGTGGGAATATATATTAGATCTGTTCTTTTCTATAACCTATTTCTATATATTCTTTATTTTTCAAAATCCTCAAAGTTTAAAAAAGTATGTTGCCCGAATTTGGTCACCTAGAGAATGTGGATTTAAAGGACACCAGAACTCTTTCACAAAAGTAGGAGTGGCTTCTGCTGACTCTTTTTATGAATATAAACTGGGTCCTGTATCCCTCACAACAATCTTAAGTGTGAAATATTACTCATTTTATAAGTGAAAAGAAAGACAAAAGGCACAGAGAGGTTAGTTAATTAGCTCAAGGTCACACAGCTATAAATGGTTGAACTGGGCTTCAAAGCAAGCACCCTGTCTCAGAGCCCTTCTTTTAAACCACTGTCACGATGAACTGGAACCCCTGAAATTGCCATTATAGAATGGAGCACTGAGAATAGTCCTGCCTCCTGTCTTCTTCCTGGAATCAAAAACTGAGCTGGAGAACTTTATGTTCTCCCTAAGGCAGTGTTTCCCACTCTTTTTTTTTTTTTCCCCTAATCGCCCACTTGCCAGGAACTTTTAATACCACAGATACACTGTATATCTATTTATGCACTGCGAAAGGCCACAAACCATTGTAGTGTCTGGTTTTTCTCACCCTTTAGGAACCAATTTTCACTTCCTTGGTGATAATATTGTCCTCTGTTAAGAATGCGTATTCTGAGGAAGCCAGTATCAGGGATTCCTATAAGACTTCATATTGCCATTGTTTATCCACATATTACATACGTTGTGAAACAAAAGCTCCTGTGGAGGCTGACATCACAGGAAATGTAGTAATGGAAGAATTCTGGCTCTTTCTCCCCTGCTCCTGAGGCTGTGTGTTTGAGGGGTGGATGCGGGTGTGTTTTGGGAGAATGGGGAATCAGTAACACCAAAGTCGCTGCCTCCAAGCCGGAGATTCCAGTTGTCCTCATTACACAGAGTCAGTTTTCAATTACGTGTGCTAATGAGGTCCAGCAATAGGATGTGTAATTGGAATCCACAAAGAATTCCCAAACCTCATTTAGAAAACTATTTCAAGCTCCATCTTGAGCCTGTGAACATGTAAGAAGCAGACTGGGATAACTATTGTTTCTATTGTTTTCAGCCTCAGATGCAGCCTCAGGGAATCACAATCACGCCATGTTCACCTATATTCTTTCACTCAAGCCTTCTCTTTACCAGGTTAGCTTTGTGAGTTCCGTTCACTGAGGTGCCTTGCTTAAACCCACAGGGTCCACAGCATGGTAGGTATCATCTTTCTGTTTTCAAGATGAAAACTGACTTGCTCCAAGTGCTGTCAGTAGGAAATGGCAGAATCCAGGTTCCAACTCAGGTATTTCTAATTCCAAGCAAGTTCCTTTGTGGCATCATCAAAGCCTTATGCAAAAGCTAGAAAGACCTGAAAAATGTTCAATTCAACTGAATTCAGTGCACTTTGAATTGGTAATCAATGCAAATGTTAATTGTTTGAGCGTTAAAGTTAGACAAACTGGATTTATTTCTTTCTGATCATGTGTCATAAGCAAGTTTCTTAACTACTCTTGTGTTTCAGTCAACATTCTTATCACTAAAGCTGTGTTATAGGAAAGATCAAATGAGACAATGTTTTCAAGCACCTTGTACATCAAAGCATCAAAACAGCCTGTTGCCTGTCCTGTCCATCAGTTTAGTCCTGATATCATTTATTTGGCTTTTGTCCCATGCTTTCCTGCATTGTTACAGGTTGCTTTGCAGTATCTGTCTGGCCTGCTTTGCTGAGTTACAAGAACTTCGGCTGGTCTCACAAAGGTGGTTCTCAAATTTTCATAGTTATATCTTTTCAATGTATGAAATTTTATACATTGCACATTGACACTCCTAAAATGACAGTTCTGAGCTAATTTTAGACCTCCACACATCACCCAGTGAGCAAAAGTTTGAACTTTCAAATGGAGGTGCCTCCAGGATGGCAACAATTTTTATCTGTGCTGTTAGATGGACAGTTTATTGCATTTGCCCATCTAATTTTACAAAGAGTGGAAAACGGTAACAAAAAAGGTGATAAATAAAATTGTGAGATGATAGAAGGTATCCCCTAAGTGGCAGATTTGTGGCCTCAAATGGATGTTTATTGAACCTCAGCCTGTGTCTGTGTTCAACTGTGAAGGGTGAGAATAAAATGAAAGGTCATCCATGAAACATCAGTGTCTGTCTTCTCAGACTGCCTCAAAGGAGAGGAGGGGGAGACAGGGAGAAATCTTCAGATTATAAATGGTGAATCTATGTAGAAATCATTGCTATGCTTTGAGTGCCCAGAGGAGTTCAAGGCCGAGAGAAATATTGCCAGAGGTAAAGCTCACACAGATTTCTCACCCAAGGAGAGAAAACCAGAGTTCAATTCCTTTTGACAAAACTTCAAAAAGATGCTACCATAAAATCATCATAATCTCCCACTTAATGTCCTGCACAATCTCATTTTGCAAATCCTTTTCCGCACAATGAAATGATTTGGTTTTTGTTTACAGGATGCCATTTTTAGAAAGTAAGTTCCTTATGGGCAGGAACATGTTTTGTTAACTGAAGGGCTCCAAGCACCCAGATTTGTACCTGGCACAGAGCAATCACTTAGTAAGTATTTACTGAATTAAATTCAAAGTAAATTCAAGTTGAAATAAGATATTACTTTATAAAATTGTTTACTATATTCAGTTTTCTGTGTTTAATAATCATGTGAGCCTGGAGTAACCCAAGAGTTTAAGAAAACCTAGAATGGAGAATACAATTAGGATTTTATTATTTTAGTTCTCTTAGGTCCAGAAAAGTTAAGCACCAGGTTAGGTTCTGTCTTGCATTAAGTGTGTGATAATTGATAAGTCATTAAACTTCCTTGAATCCAAGATAGATAAATAGTGACATATTTATGTAGCAAACTATATTTTTATCTATATATCTACTGCACAGAATTAGGACAGCTTATAAGAATACATACAATAAATCAAAACAAATTAAATAAACTGAATAAAGAAATATATAAATACATATAAGTTTCAAAGAAAATGTAGGCTAAAAGAAGATACAACAAAGAAAAAAGCTTCAGTTTTTTTTTAGTTGTAAGTTAAGAAATGACACCAGCCTCGCAGGTGGATGTATCAAATGATTTTATGTGATATTATCTTGTTACAGTTAACATATTTTAGACCTTTTAGTTGTAGTAGTTGTAATCATGGTCTTAAAGATGAGTAGGGTAACTATGTTTCCTACCTATACACATTTGTGGCATTAATCTCCCCTCTGCCCTGTAAGTTTTGTGATAGTTGTGGATTCTTGGTGGGTACTACTGAGGGTGACTCACAGTGTGTGGTAAATTACATGCAAAGATGACCACCAACAACCCCTCCTATTCCTACATATGTGCTGGGCCTCTCCTCTAGAAGTGGAGTCTGTTATCCTTTCTCTTAAATCTGGGATGACCTTGTGACTTGCTTTGTCCAAAAGAATGGAAGAGAAATAAGTTTGCACCAAGCTCTGTGAAGCGTTGAAACTTGTATTTTCACTCCCTTGGGAGCCCTTCAAGACACCATGTAAAGGAGTCCATCTACTGCTGGACAGAAAGGCCATAGACAGAGAAGCAGACCCAGCCACCCCCGGCCATTCCGGCCACCCTAGCTGGAGCTCCAGAAATATGAGTGAAGCTGTCTGAGATCCTCCAGCCCAGGTGAGCCACCCTGGCCAATTGCATATGGGGCAGAGGTGAGCTATCTGCCCAAATCGTGGTCAAATTGGAGAATCGTGGGCAAAAATATGGCTGTTGTTGTTTTAAGCCACTCACTTTTGGGAAGGCTCCTTTTGCAGCAATAGATCAACAGCATGGGTTTCCCTGGGCAGCACCTCTGCCTCAGAAGTGCCCTATTCAGCAGTAGTCTGTTCTGTTTGTTTCACCTTTTCTCTCCTGTCCTGAGCAATTTCCTCTTTATTTCATTAATTGCCACTCCACTATCTGATCTGTCCACTGTCCATGGATTTTCAAGGAAGATCAGTGAACTGTTATGAAAAAGGCCTGGACTTTTGGTTGATGCCCTCAGAGAAGACTACCAACGTATGAGCACTAAGTGAAGATAATATTTAAAACTCAGAGTTGTTTGGCAATACAGAAATGAAAATCTGGGCCTTCTATAGTCCAAGTACAAGTAAATGGCTGTCACAGTGGCTTGTTTCTGTAAGACAAGAAGGAAGGAAATTGACATTAGTCGGTCCCAGTGGACTCCAATGAGATACTGGTATTGCGCTGAAAATGCAACTGCACTTCCCTTATAAAGTGAAAAAGAAGATTAACATACCCATACACATGCCCTTTTTATTTCCAATTTTAGTGTATTGTGTAATCAATATTTTAATGACAAGGAAAGGAATAAAATAAGCCACAATCTTACCACCAAGTGCAACTATTTTCATTTTGCCAAGTTCCTTTCCAGTCATCTTCCATATGCGTTAACTGTAAGCCCTTATTTTTAGCTGGTTAATTATCCAGCTTCTCTTGCACAGGCATAAAGACCAATAGGAGCCCAAAACAGCGAGAGAGGCAGGAAAGGGAAATAAGGCAGCTTTGTCCCCATCTCTGTGGAGGCTTGGAGAGAAGGTGTTAATGGTTAATTTATTTCTTCATTTATTCAGTCAGTGAACATTATTGCAAGTATTTTAAGTACTTTCCATTTCTTAACATTCTTCAGCTATGTATTTACTTGTTCATTGGTCTTTTGCCCAATTAGACTGTGAGCTATATATGGCCAGATCTATTTTATCTTATTCACAGCTATTTTTCTAGCATTTAATATAATGCCTAGCACTCTGAAGGCATTAAGTAAATATTTGTTGGATTGAAGCACGGGAATTGCAAGTCTAGAGAATACATTTACCAAATCAGGGATGGGAGGAAATAAGTAAGGAGGAATGGTTGTTGTTAAATAGTGGGTGAGAGTCTATATATTAAAAGGAGGACAAGCATGCCCTAATGTACTTTAAAATAAATGTGGTCTATTTGATTAATGCTGTTAGTTAGGATTTGGATCTTCTGGAAAAAAAAAAAAAAAGAAAGAAAGAAAGAAAAGAAAAGATGAAACCATCTCCGGAGACATTGTGTATTCAGTTCATTTAATATTTATATCGAGCTTCTTAACTCAGCATCCTCGAGGAGACCAAAAATGATCATTGGAATGTGCAGTGATACTCAGGAGGATGGGGTAAGAGCACTCCCCACTCTCCTAGTCCCAGATAAATCAACATAGATTGAGTTAAATTTAGGTACTGTCCTGAAGGGTGGAGGGAGTACTCTAGAATATTCAGAAAGGAAATATCCTTTCTCATCTCTTTCTCCAAAAGACTCTGGCAGAGGTTTAAAAAGTAGGCTTGCTATTACAAGGAATTAAAAAATATAAGTTAGAGGTCAAAAGGAGACCCCCAAATTCAATGGCTTAAATGAGATAAAATTTTATTGTGCTCTGTCGTAATAGTCTGCAGGTGGGCAGACCAGGCCAGTAGACAGCTTTGCTCAACGAAATCGAGACCTGGATTTTTTTTCTATCCTGTTGTTCCATCATCCACTACTAAGGCAGTACTTCTCAAATGTTGTGCATCCAGACCACCTGAGGATCTTGCTGGGATGCAGATTCTGGTTCAGTGGACCCAAGGATGGGGCCTGAGATTATGTATTTCTAAAAAGCATCCAGGTTATGCTGATGCTGCTAGCCCAAAGACCATACTAGGGGTAGCAAGGCCCTGGGACGGCAGTGTCATATCTGTAATGTAGAAATAATATACACACCTTCTGCTCAAATTCAGAAGTCAAAGACTTAGCAAGATGGCCATGCCTGGCTCCCAGGGGGCTGACAAATGTTCTTAGTCTCTAGCTGGTAGCCATGTTACCAGCAAAAAAGTGTGAACTAGAGGAGGAAAGCACTATTACCATAGGAAAAGAGAGAATGACTACTGGGGAACTGTTACTAGTCTACGCACAAAAACTAAGGCAGCAGGAACTTATAATTAAAGCAATAGAGATGAAATGAAACACCAAGAAATAGGATGTATGATCTAGATAGTACCCTGAAACCTGTGAAGACAGCTTTAGCAAAAAGCCATTGGATCATAAGTCACTGGGCATTGACAGCATTCCATTTTCAGTTTCAACCCCTGGTATGCTTTGCTTGTGTATCCTCTGTGATTGTTCTGACAATATGATAGGTAACTGGGAATGACTCAGAAACTATTTTAGAGACACTGAGTAGACCCTGACATCTGCCTATGGTTTGCAAAAATAGATGTAAATGAAAATCAAGAACATAGCTAAGATGTCATTGAAGACATTAGACCAAACATTAACATGATCCAAGCAAAAATTAGGAACTTCTGGACATATTTAACATGACTTTTTTATCCCTATGACCATCGGCTTACCTGGGACATATTTTGAAATTTGTTTGTTTCTGACAGCATCAGAAACAAAATTCATTGTCTAGCCCTTTGATATGACACATTTTCTCAGAACGTTCAGTTGAGTAATAAATTTTGGAGGCTTCCAACAAAGAAAATGATATAACCTTTTCTAATGTTCCCACCTCATTTCAACATTTAATTATCTTCTGTCTTATAACAGATCTCTTTTGGATCTAATCTAGCTAGAGTGACCATGTTGGAACTCTTCTGAAACTGAAATGGGCATTGTTAATAATTATGCCAGGACAATAGGTATAAACCAGAACTTTCCTGGGTAACCCAGGGAATATATAACTAAGTTTAGGTAATATCTATCATAACTTCTTTATATATATATATATATATATATATATATATATATATATATATATATGATTAATATACATTCATTTCTATAAATATATTTTTATATAAAATATTTATATAATTATATTATATATATTATTTCTTAGGTAGGACATTAATTGTATTAGTAAGGTTCTTTAAGATTGCAGTGAATAGTCAGTTGCAGATTATCTTTGGTAATGAGTTTGTTCCAAGTATTTTAGGTAATAGAAATAACATGGAGGTGTGACTGGGGAGCTGTGGAGTCAGCCACTGTTGGCTCTAATCCTATACTTTCAAGAATGAGATGTTCAACACCATTCAGGATATAGTCTGAGAGTTCCACTCCTCCTCTCTGTGTGCGTTTGTTGGGCACAGATATTGCCAAGTCCCCTCAAAACCCTGGCCTCCTTCACATCAAGCCCATTCAAGTTTGCCTTGTTCAGTCAACAGTACCCAGGGAACAAAGACGGCTTACCTCGCTGAAAATGTTGTGACTTTTACATGGACTTTTTTACAGAAAAAAAAAAAAATACACTAGTTGAGGATGATTTGCTCTGAAGACATAGCACGCACATAGAACATTGTGGACATTTCTCTAGTAAAACAAACCTGCGACGTTGTTTTTTTCCACTTAAGCTTTTTGCTTTAGTTGAAGGAAGCATACAACTGATTGGGATACTCAGAAAGGAAATAACATCCTTTCATCTCTCTCCATGTGACTTTGCAGAGGTTAGAAACATAGATTATGGACTGTGGTCCATTATGACCATAAAGCTTATTTGGTCATCTCATGACTCTTATGTAGGATTCTGTTACCAGAAGAAGAGGGGAGAACGAGTGTGATGGGCAGACAAAAATACAAATACTATCATGCTAGACAAGTGATAAAAGCTGATAGAGTGAAACAGAAAGTGTGTGGAACTTACCCCAGTGATAGTGGCAGCCTGAGCAGGAGCTGCCCTCCAAGATGAGAGTTTAGGCTGTGTCTGGAGAGGAATGCTATGTGGAAGGTGTGAACTCAGAATCACATTGCCTAGAGAGGGTTTCATAATGAAAGAAAGCATTATGCAGGAAAAGGAGCTAAGGTTATAACCTGGAAAAAAATCAAACGCTGCCTTAAGCCACAGAGACTCAAAAGGAGGTAGAAATATGGTGATGCATGCAATAAAGACAGTAAAGTGAGGAGTGAGGGGCTGAGGGGTCAAGGTCAGAAACTTCTACATAGGACTTCCTGAATTTTTCATGTCTGGTAGAGAATTTTTCTTTGAACTGTGGGTCCTGGCTTGTTTCACCATAGTGAAAAACAATTCTTAAACAAGTTGAAAGGAGCCAAATGAGACAAATTTCTCATTTCAAGGAAGTGCAAGGCATTGAGACAGAAATTTGTCTTCCGTAGATGTCTCACCACCTGGGCAAGAGGTGTGAAGCCATCAAAGAGGCCACAAGTCCAACTTTGATTACTAAAACAAAAGCCCAACTTGTCAGAAGCAGTTTAAACAAGATAGAAGCATATTTCTCTCTCATAGAACATTTTGACAATAAATGGTCATAAGGCAGCTTCCTAGTATGAGAGGTCCACGTTCCTTCTGTCTCTGTCATTCCTGATGGTGTTGCCCTCTCCTCGAGGTGGGTGATGGATTACGAACACGTCTCCTCAGTCAGCTTTCAGCAAGCAGAAAGGGGGAAGGGTTCAAAGGAAAGACATGTTTTTTACTTCTAAAGGAGCCACCCAGAAGTTGCAAACATTACTTCTGCTCATATCCCATTGACTACAAGGGAGGCTGGGGAATATCTTTTGTAGTTCAGAGTTTTAGTAAAAGATAAAGAGAATGGACACCTAGGGACTACCAGCAACCATGCTATACAATAGAAATAATGATTTAGTCTATCAGTGAATGATTAGGGAGAACTTATAGGCATTATTTAGTCAATTTTTATTATAGGAAACTAATGTTCAGAAAGGTTGAATGATTTACCTAAGGTCACATAGCAAATTATTGAAGGAGCCAGGACACAAATTGGTGTCAGTTGACCTCAGATCGTAGACTGTTACTACCACCCTGTCTTGCCTTTAAAACTGCCTTGTCACATAAAGTTGTAAAAAGGAAAGTAATAGTATAAGGTGTCAATGAGAGCTTTATCAAGATATGTCAAAAAGCAGAAATACTGACTTTTTTCATTGCACAGTTGGTAGAGCTTACAGAGATTTTCAAGTATTTAGTTATGTTATTTAATGTGAACTAATATGCAATCATAAAAATCGAAATACCACAAAAGTGATTAAAAGTTGAAATCTTCCCAGGATTGACCACTGTCAGCAATTGGCGCAGAGATCTTCTTAGGTAGATTCTCAAAGGTTCTTTTGTCTGCTCCCAAAGTGATGGGGTTGCAAGCAGTATTTTTTAGTAGGATCAAGGGAAAAGGAAAAGCAAGTAGCTCAGCAGAGCCATTCCCAGTCACTGCAAACTGGGTGATTCTTAGGTTAGGAACCTTTGGGGACACCTGCGGTCAGGCTGCAGAGAAGTAAAGAGCCAGTATTAGATAAGAAGTGGGACACCTACACTTGTCACGTAGGCAGGACTGGCTTCTTGGCACCAGTTCCTCCCTCCATCTCCATATCCTACCTCCCCCGACCCAGGCTGGTACTCTCTCTATGGCCACTGCCTTATTTCCTCCCCAAAGACTGGCTTCCACAGCCATATTCACTTGATGGAAAATATTAAATGTGTGGGCAAGGGGAGAGGAGGAGCATGAGTTTTTGGTATGACTTCCTAACCATTCAGAACTAACAACCCAGAACTGTATTTCCAGTTGAGTGTGTCTGTCCAGGAGATAGTGTGGGCTGAAGGACAGAAGAGCTGGGTTCAAGATCTTGGGCCACTATTTATGATACATGTGCCTTGTAGTAAGTCACTTAGCTTCCTGAGCCTAAATTTCTTCATGGTTACCAGGAACAATTACGCTTAAAGGGTTGAGAAAATTAGCGAGATGCTGTATATGAACACCATTGCAGCTGTAAGCCTTGTGTAGGAGAGGTTTAAAGCCTGACTGTCAAGGGGTTATACTACCTTTCTTTCTTGATTCAAGTAATTTTTGATGTTAAAAAGAGTAAACAAACTCATACACCTTCGAAATTTGTGTTGAAAACCCCACAAATCCTGATTTATAAAAAGATTTTAAGAAACAGGCCGTAACAACAAAAATACTAGACCAAAACCTAATATTCATAATCCTCTAGGGACTTAGTGAGCCCCAGGCTGTTGATTTGAAGTGCCCTAGATATTTTCAGCATCAATAAAAGGATTCTCCTCAGTGAATAGGCAGTAATTCTATCATATTATTCTTTATTTTGTGGGGGAGGTAAGTAGGCTTTTTAAATTTATCTTTAATTTATCTTTAACGGAGGTACTGGGGATTGAACATCGTGCATGCTAGGCTCACACTCTACCACTGAGCTATACCCTCCCCTCTTACAACATTATTCTTGATCTCAGATCTAGATCAGAGGGGCTAGTCCTTTTATTTTTTGTTTTTATAGTGACTTCTATTATTACTTCTGTTTTTAGTTCTAAACTTCATATGATGATTCTCTGGGCCACTACTATGTTGGTAAAGAGTGAAGTGGATTGAGGAAGCCTAATAGGTAGGGCTAATAGTCAGCAGGTACCTTTAATTCAGCCTAAAGGTGGTGGTCTAAGGCTGGCCTTTGTTCTGATTGATCAATACCTGTACCAGTGCTAACAGAGATCTTCGCATTTAAAAAGTATATGTCAATGTGAAAACCAACTTATTCTTGAGAAGGGTAGAATAAACAAAATGTCTTCATTTTGTTTAGACAGAAAGTTTTAAATCAAAGGCAGACATGGTTTTCAACTCCCTAAACAAATGTCATTTACAGGTTGACTGAATTGCATAGACCTGCCCTTGAGTTTTGGTGCTGTTTTAAGCATAGTGTTGGGTCACTTGTAAAATAAACAAAGGAACCAACCTCCTCCACTGCTCCCTCCCTCCAAAGAAACCCAACAAATGAAACCAGTGAAGTCATTAATGCCCCAACCCTTGTTGCTCACAGACATAGGCAGAATGTGTGTCTCTTCCCAAGATCCATTTTCAACCAAGTACAAGCAAATGCTTACTCTCAACCTTTGTCATTCCCTTGAAGATATTCCTGAACCTACATTTTCTGTTTAGATTTGAAAAGCTCAAAACAGAGATGATACATATACGCATGTCGACCCCAAAGTGTTTGAAGAAAGCAATTTGTGAATCAGTATATCAGTTTCCTTTGTTTTGTTTGTTTTGTTTTTGAAACATTTTAACCTAGTGACTAATAAAACTAAGGTTTTCCAGCTTTTCAACCAAAGATTAGAAACCCTGTGTGTTTCCTGGCCTCTGAGAATTTCCCTTCCATTTATCTGACACAAAGAAAAGAGTGCATGGGGAAATCAGTTAATTCAGGAATTACTTCTCTGTCATCTATACATATAAAAATCAGATAATAGACATATAGAAACCAAAGTAGGAGAAAAACAAGAAATTCAGAGAATTCAATCATTTCTATTATGACTGAATCAGAACAACAAATTATTTAATCCACTACATCTTCCAAGTCTAAGCATAGCTTATATAAACGAAGAATAAAGTCTGAATTACTCCAAACTATCAGGTTATTCTCCTACTGATACTTTTCTACAATACACTGATATTCACTTGATATATTTTAGATTTGAGGTTGTGGGTAATCAGTTGCCTTCTTTTTACTTCTAGAAAAATGAATAAAATACTATAAAGTCAATTTTTATCATTAGAATGCTCATTTATGTACTAAAATGTTGATTCCATTGCTTTTCAAAGTTTCACAGAAATATGAAAAGTAAGAATGACTGGTTGTTGACTTTGCTGTTGTCCTCTACTGTTCAATTCAATTAGCCTTAGAATTTTTTGATGGAATCTATCTTCGCTGGCAAGATATTATAATTCTGAAGTCAGTGTACTTTCATAAAATTGAATATTTATCTTATGTAGTAAGTCTCAGGGAGGTAACAAGAGCCTAATTGTTCAACCTAGAAAGAGCCTGAATCACCTCTAGTAGAAGCTAAAATTCGTAATTTTATTTCATGTTGTCTTATGCTTATTTTATGAACTTTAGTTCCACCTAAAGAAGAGTCAGTTACCTGCTTCTGACCAGGAAATGAAACAAGACTTAAGAAGCCCGCTTGCCTTAAACAAGGTAAAGTTTCAAACTTCCGATAGTGATAAAACCATTAATATAATTTGTTACTTTTAATATTTAGCAACCAGATAATTTCTAGAAAAGACTGACTAATGACTAACATTAGTCAGAGGAACTCTTAATACTCAGTGAAAATCCCCCAGAAGTAAATACCACAAGAGTTGTCATTGGTTTAATCTATGAAATCAGTTAATGAGCTTGAAATCAAAATTAGCCTTCATGGCAAAGATGAGTGGTTTATTGTGAACTCTGAATATTAGCAGTCAATCCACAGCAACATTAGACAAGGAACAGTTAACACATACTAGCTTTGAGTGATTTAATTTATTCCTACCACTAAAATGATTGTTTTATACCCATATCCCTTCTAATGTTTTAATCTCTTAGGGAAAAAAACCCTAAATTGACTATCTCAACAAATGCAGAGTGTTTATGATTTTTTTCCCAAAAATTGAGATTAGAAGTTATCAGAAAATTTTTAACAGTAAAGACAATAGGTATAACTGTAAATCATTGTGTGTGTGTGTGTGTGTTGCATTTTTTTTTACTAGAAATGAACACCATCTATGAAAAGCAGAATAGCCTAATATTTAAGAATACAGGGAATATCTCATTGGAGTGTTGTAATGGTTATATAAAATGCAAAACTACAGTTTCTTATCCAAAACCCTAAGGCCTAATGTGTTTCAAAATTTAGAAAGCATGTTTACAAAGGAAATATGGTGAACATATTGAATATTATGCAACACCCCCACCAGAGTCCAAAATTGAATACGTTGTATTAGTTAGCTACTGCCTCCATAATTCCTTGTAACAAAATGTTCCAAAACTCAGTAGCTTACAAAAGCCATCTTTTTAATTTATATTTTGTCTTTTTTATTTAGAGATCAGTGGGTCAGTTGGAATGACCACTCTGGGCTGTGGGGTCATCTGGGCTTAGCTATGATTGGCTGGGTTCACCCCAGATTGAAGCTTGGGGAGGCTGTTGTGCATTTCTTCTTGTTCTTCTGGGACCAGCAGTTCCTGGGACAGGGTTTCTCAGGGTGAATCACAGAAAGGCCAGAGACAAACCAAACCCAAACCTCACAAGCAGGTTTAAAGTCCCCACTCTCATCACCTCCACTCTGTTCCATTGGCCAAAGCAAGCCATATGGCCAAGTTCAGAGTTAGGGAAATATATTTCAGGAGGAAGTAAGTGAATTATTTCTGTAGAATACTCAAATCTATCATACATATTAGCATTTCTTCAGTAAAACATATGAATATACTCACATAAGTGGGATAAACACAAATTATAAATAGCCTTATGGAAGTTTGGTTTTCAGAACTGCTTAGAGTTCACATTTATAGTTAAGACATTGGATCACCAATGTTGGCAAAGCACTTAGCACAGTGCCTGATAATAGATAGTCTTCTGTGCTCAGGGATAATGTATAATCCCTTATGGTACCTGGAGACTTAACTATTGGAAGCTTTTCCCCATGTTGTGCCAAGCACATTAAAATGCGTCTGTATCCCCTCTTGAGTATATGAGTAAAATCGAGCTGTAATTGGTTAGATGACATAATCCTAGATTGTAATGATGCCTAAACATTTATTAAATTTAATTAATTCACTTTAGTTTTCTTTCTGACTGTGGAAGCTGGTACTATATCTTTAAATCTGAAATATCTAAATGTAAATATAACAGAGCTTACTATGAGCCATGCACTACTAAATTTCACATGTATAGCTAACTGAATCCTTATAACCGCTCTGTGAGTTAGGCACTGTTGTCATCCTCAGTTTGCTATCCCCAGACAGAGAAACGAACATAGACACTCTAGAACTTTAAACAAATTCACATACATAGGAAGATGCAGAATTAGGATTCAAATGCAGGAGGCCCCACTCTCTTCTCCTTTCTCTTAACCTTGGGCTAAGCATTTTTGTAAACACGAGCTGAGCTTTTCAACAACGGACTAAGAATCCATTGCTGATTTAAAAAAATCCTTCTTTGCACATGAACTAGGATTTCTCCAGCTATCTTTCAAGATTTGGGAAATCTAGTCATTAATTTACTTTTCATCAAAACTGTTTCTCTGTGAGCTCCTGAAAGTCAGGAAGGCCATGTGATGTACCATTATATTTCCAGTGTCTGGCATACTGCCTGGCATGCAACAGGCACTAAATAAATATTTATTGAACAAGATGAATGACCAAGTGAGTAAGCTATAGGTAATTAATGCATTTTAAACATGGACCTTTAAGGTAATAGTTTGTGTAATTTCCGTCAAGTCACATGGTATTTCCTCTTCTGTCCTTTCACTCTGCAGTTCCTACCCCTGAGACTAAAAGCTGCAGCAAGGATGGCCTCCCCTCTGGTCGAGGCAGGCAAAAGCTACTGCTGGTATCTGATTCCTCATGTTCTCCATGGAGCCTCGGCTGTTTCAGATTTCATCTACTTCTTTTGTTGCCCTGACAGAACCTAACAAAAGCTCCAGACCCATAGGAGGCCCATAAAATAATGCTTGTTCAATTGAATTATAACGTCATTGAAGGCTGTAGCTGATGCAAACCAATTGTGAGAGGGTGTAGAGGGGTAAGCCCCAGGGATGTTCCTGCCCGTCAGTTAGTGCATCTCGTTCACTCAGAGAATGAATCTCTCTGCTTAAAGAACATCTGCACAGTCTTCAGGTGAGTTAAGTAAACTTCATGTTCTCCCTTTATTAACTTGTTCGTACTACCATGTTTTTAACCAGAGTGGGATAGTTACTTAGGCTTCAATAATATTCTCCTAAAATAAAGGGAACAAATGTTGTCGATAGAGTTATACTGACATTTAAGGCCAACTAATAATTGGTGATTATACTATTTTTGTATTCCTTTAGTTATCTGAGAATCATATTTCTAAGGAGATCTGAAGTAGAGCTGTGGACTTGAGTCTACAGTGGAACACTGCCCAATAACAGTGCTATCTACCATATATTTATCCCTAACCCTCTGGCCTAGACTGTAATTAAAAGAGAGGGTTATTACAACAGTGTGGTTATTATTTGTTTCATGTTACAGTAGGTTGATTGATGTCTTCTTGAAAAATAAAGAACTGAACTTTAAGCCAAGGGATTTTTCTAAATACTTTAATGCAGTTCTTGAGTGCATAACGTTACGATTTCTTAAATTTTGAAAAAAGATGAAATAACCAGCAAAGATTTATGAAAGAAAAACAATAGAAAGCAATACTGATAAATGAGTAGCAATTGAACCAGACAAAAGAATCAAAATGAATTACATTTATTTTTAAAGCTAGATCATGAAGAAACAGCAAATTAAAAATAAGTAAAATAAGAGAAACTTTGTATGCTCTCAAAAGAGATTTCTTTGCATTTTTTGGGACTTTAAAAATTGACACACACTTACAATTGATACAGGTTCTCCATTGCTAAAGATGAACTGTTTTATTACAACAGTAATAAAGTTTCAATATTTTAAATATTAACAGAATAGAGAGATAGAAGGTAAAACAAAATTTCCTTGCCTTATATCCTCCCTACTCTATAATCCCAACTTCAGGAGAAAACTACTGGTAACATTTTCTACCTTTTATAAGCCATTGAAAAAATTTCACTTTTACAGTTTGTATTAGTTTTTTAGGGTTACCATAGCACAATACCACAGACTAGGAGGCTTAAACTGCAGAAGTTCATTTTCTCACAGTTCTGAAGGCCAGAATCCTGAGATTAAGGCATTCTAAGTGTTGATTTCTTTTAAGGCCTCTCTCCTTGCTTTGTACATGGCAGTTTTCTCTCTATCTTCATGTGGTCTTTGCTCTGTGTATCTCTGTGTCCTAATCTCCTCTTAATGGGGACACCAGTCGGATTGGATCAGGGCCCACCCTAACAGCCTCATCTTAACTTAGTCACCTCTTTAAAAGTCTTGTCTCCAAATACAGTCACATTCAGGGATACTGGAGGTTAGGATTTCTACATACAAATTTTGGGGAGACCCAACTCAGCCCATAACACTATTAAAAGCAATACTACAGAAAAAATTGTGAAATTCCTGTACATATATCTTTGAAAAATTTTGCAAGTACTTGAGTAGGATAAATTTTAAGATGGAAGTCAAAGGATATCGTCATTAGTAATTCAGAAACATGTTGATAAATTTCCTATAAAAGGTTTATAGTGATTTATACTATCAACAATACATAGAAATACCTATTTCCCTGTGGCCTTGGGCTTACATAATCTTTTAATTTTTCAATTGGAAAGAAAAAAAATGACAATTTATTCTTGTTTTAATTTGTACAATTTGAAATATGGTTAATTGTCTACTAAGATGTTTACCATGAACTCCCTTGCACATTTTTTCTATTGGGTTATCTTTTATTCACTTATTTGTGAGAAATTTTTGGTATATTAAAGAATGCTTTGTCATACATATTACAAATATTTTTTCCAATCTGTTCTTATCTTTCATTTGGCCCTTTTTTTTTTTTTTTTTTACTGCTTTGAGTTTTGTTTGTTTGTTTGTTTGTTTTTGACCTTAACTATGTTTTTAATTGACGTATAGTTGATTTACAATGTTGTATTAGCTTCTGGTGTACAGCAAAATGATTCCATTTTATACATAGAATTTTAAAATTGATAATAATTTAAAATATTAAGATATAAATTTGGATATTAACTTTTCTTGAATAGCTTACAGGTTTGAAAAATGCTTAGAAAGGATTTTTCCTAGGCCAAAATTGTTAATGAATTAATATTATCCCATGTTCTCTTCTAAGTATTTTATGGTTTCTTTTTTCACATTTAAGTTTCATTTTTTACATCTTAGTATAAAAGGAGAAGAGGGAAAATTCAGCTTCATGTTCTTTAAATGTTCAGCTAGTCTTACCAATATTAGTTATTCAACAATTCATATTTTCTTCATTTATTAAAGTTGACTTTTATCACTTATTAAATTCTGAAAATTATTCAGGATTATTCATGGATTCTCTTATCTGTCTCATTGTCTAATCAATGGTCAGGGAAATACAGTTCTAAATACTTTTTCTGTCATGTCCCTCATGATTCTTCTCTTTTAGAATTTTTTCTTACATATATATTTTTCATATGGATTTTAGCATCATTTAGTTCAAGTCTCAAAAAAGTCCCAAAAACTTGATTCATATTTTTGATTGATTCAAAGATAACTGATGCCTTTTTAAATATTGGCCCTTTTACCCAAATTAAGGATATCTTTTCATTTATTTAACTCTTCTTTTATGTACCTCAGAAGAATTTTTAATTTTTGTGCTTTTTTGTTACATTAACTCCTAGAATTTCAGCATTTCATAGTAATTGTGAATGAGACATTTCCTTTCATTCTTCTTTCTGACAGATAATCATTAAAGTGATTATCTTTTATGCTAAGTTTGTGATTAGCCAGATTAATGAATTTTTATTCCTCTACATAATTTTTTATTTGAATTATTTATATTTTTTAGGGTTATAATTACATCGATTACAAATGATTGTAAGTTTGTTTCCTTCTTTCATCTTCTTTATTCTCCTGTCCAATTGCACTGGCTAACATTTCCAAAATAAATATCATAGAGGTGTCTTTTCAGTTTTACATTGTACTGAAGGAATTGGCCATTACAAAAAGGCAAGACAACAAAATAAAAGTTGTAATGTTTGGAAAGAAAGAAGTAAAATTGTCATTATTTATATATGACATGACTGTTAATGTAAAAATTCAAAAGAATTTACAAATAAATTATAAAAATAAATTAATTTTTGCAGGGTCACTGGATAGAAGGTCCATATAGAAAACCAATTTCATATATATATCAGTACCAAACCAGAAAATAAAAGAATTTTAATTACCATTTATAATAACACGAAAATCCAACTATTTAGGAATAAACTAACAAATGCAGTGAACGACCTCTTCCCTTAAAATATAAAATACAACTGAAAGAATCTAAAGAAGACCCAAATCAGTAGAAGAAATCCGACGTTTATTGACTGGAAAACTTAATATAATGTCAATTCATGCCAAATTGGTTCAATGTAAGCCTAGTCAAAACCCAGGAAGTTCTTTTGTAGAAATTGACAAGATGATTCTAAAATTTATTTGAAATTCAGAAAACTTAGAAGAGCCAAGGCAATTTTGAAGAACAAATCTGTTAGTCTTAACATAAAGCTTCAATAATTAAAACAGTCTGGTGTTACCATAGTTGAGATAAACAGACAAATGGAACAGAATACATATCCCAGAAAAAGACGGGCACAAATAGCATCATCTGATTTGCTGCATAGCCACTACTGCAATTCTGGGGGAAAGAAATGGTGCTGGGTCAATTGGATAGATGTATAAAAAATTAATTTGAGATGAATCGTAATCTTTTATGTGAAAATAAAACAATCAAGCTTCTAGGTGAAAACACAGGAGAACATCTTCATCATCTTGGAGAAAGACAAGGTTTCTAAAAATGAAACATCAAGACAAACTGTAAAAGGAAAGATTGAAACATTGAATTAATTAACATTAACAACGTCTGTTCATGAAAAGACACCATTTAAAAAGAGAAAAGACAAGTCACAGACTAAGAGATGATATTTGCAATACAAATCCTGAAAAAGGGTCTGTATCCAGAATATACAAAGAACTTCTGTAAATAAGTAAGAAAAAAAAAGTCAGTCAATTTAAAAAAATGGAAAAAAGACTTGAATAGACATTTCACAGAAGAGGATATCAAATGACCAAAAGTCAACAGCATTAGTCATCAGGGAAATACAAATTAAAACTCCAATAATATATACTCATACATCACACCAGGATGGCTGAAGTTAAAGAGACTGATAATGCTAAATGTTGATGAAGATGTGGAACAACTGAAACTTACATTGCCAGTGAGTGTATGTTGGCATACCTACTTAGGAAAATTATTCTACAGTATCTATTAGCATCAAGTATACCCATATATCTATAGGCTAGCCTATTCTACTTTTGCTATATACCTAACAAAAAGGAATGATTATGTCCACCAAAAAGACATATACAAGAATGCTTACAGCAGCTTTATCACCACAGCCAAAACCTGGAAGCAACTAAAATATTATGTAATTATAAAATAATAACACAATAAAATGAAATAAAATACTTCTACGTGCAATAACATGGATGAATCTCACAGACATTTTGTGGGGAGGAATAGTAGTCAAAAAGATAACAAATGCAGGTTATGCAGTTCAGAAAGAAGAAAAAACTTATCGATGGTGATAAAGATGAGAAAGGATTAGCACTGGAGGACTGATTGACTGGAAGAGAGCACAGAAAAGCCCTTTGACGTTACGGAAATGTCTGTATATTGATCGAGGCAGTTCTGTATCTTGTCTATGTATTTGCTATGGCTGAATTATGTCCACCTCCAAATTTATATGCTAAAGTTCCAATCCCCCCTCCCGCCCCGTACCTAAGAACGTAACTGTATTTGGCGATAAGGTGTTTAAAGAGGTGTTAAGTTAAAAGAGTCCATTTGGGAAGAGCCCTATTCCAATATGACTGGTGGCCTTATAAGAAAAAGAGGAGACATCAGGGGTGCAAGCACAGAGAGCAAAGGTTATGTGAAAAGTCAGAAAGAGACTGGCCATCTACAAGCCAGGGGAGACGCCTCAGAGGACTTCAACATTGCCAGCACCTTGATGTTGTAGTTACAGCCTCAAGAACTGTGAGAAAATTAATTTCTTAAGCCACCCAGTCTGTTGTGTTTTGTTATGGAATCTTTAGCAAACAAATATAATATTTATTTGTAGAAATTCATCAATATGTACACTTATGATTTATGTAGTTTACTATATGTAAGTCATATATACATCAATCTAAATTTTAACCCACGTTTCCTTCTGGCAAACAACCTAACTTATCTCCAATACATCAATCCCACTCATCGTCAGAAACCCATATTGTAGTTCATCCAACATTTTCTGCAGAGCCCCTCACTATTTCTAATTGTCTTTAACTCCACCTTAGCCTTTTTAGCAACAACATTTTGCTCTATTTTTCCTTGGCAAGGAGAGAAATGGAGGGAGAGTGTGGAATCAGTATGATCTGGTTATTCTGGACCCTTCATTGAGCTGTAAATTAGAGTCCCTTTGCTAGATCCATCGGTAACTTTTTGAGCAATCATGGGTTTATACCTTCCCTTTCTTGTACTTCTGCTTTCACGTATGGAAAATAGTGATAATTATAACTGGCCAGACCTCCAAGGTTGAGAAGATTACTAAGATATTATCTTAAAATTGTACACAATTGGTGCTATACAAACATGGGAGAAGGTGTTATTATTCCCAGTCCAATAATAAACATGGTTTCAAATGATAGCTTTCAGGATCTATAATCATAATGAGAACATCGCATCTCCACCCTTACTATGTTCCTGTCTCCCATGGCTATGCTCTCCAAAGCAATATGGTGGAGACACAATGACAGTTGTACCACCTCTTCAGTCAGATGTAGGAATTTTAGGAGTTACTGTTCCCTGATTTTAACCTTGCCAATCTATAGTTTTCCTTTTTGCCTACTTGGAGACCACCAACTCCTCTTTTAAAACTCATCTAGAGTAATTTTTTTCTCTAAAGATTTATGTGAACTTCTTTCCTTTCTCCAACATAAAATAAACACTCTTGTTTCCTGTTTCCCAATGCTGGTGTACCCTTGTACGGTGATACCATTACAAAGGCAACTACTGCTACTACTGCTGAGTTCAGCTGCCCTTTACTTAGTGCTGCCGTGTTCCAGGCAGTGATCAAAGTCTTACATATATTAAAACATAAAATCTTGACAGCAGTCATATGATGTAGGTACTATGAAGAAAAAAAAAGAGGCATAAGTAGTTTACATGAATTTCTGAAGATCACACAGGAGGTAGGTGGCAAAGCCAGGCTTTGAACAAAGTCTGTCTGGTTCTAGAGTCTGTTTTTGTAACCTCTCTATAATTCTGCTTGTCACACTTTATTGTACTTCTTGGCTTCAGTGTCCTTTTCATTTTCTAAATTTTTAATTTCTTGAGAGAAGAAACATTCTTTGAAGTATTTAGTGTTCTGCATACAGTAGGTGTTCAGTAAACATTTGCTGAATAGGTAGGTGGTTGAATGAATGAGACCCTCATTCTCAAAAACATCAAAGTTTGTGACTTCAGAAATTGAAAATTGCAAGGAATTCTGAAACAAGGTTTTAAAAGAGTAAAGGCATACTCTTGAACTGAGTAGTCACTTCCAGATTCTTCTGGCTTTCCAGTTTGAATTTTTGTTTGGCTTTCTTTAAGTTTATCTGTCTAGGTAATCAAGGAGGGGAATGACATCTACCTCACAGAGGGTCTTGTAAGGATTAGGTTTGTTTGTTTGTGTATTTATTTAGTTAGTTAGTTACTTACTTAGTGGAGGTATTGGGGATTGAATCCAGGACCTCGTGCATGCTAGGCATGCACTCTACCACTTAGCTATACCCTCCTCCTTATAAAGAGTGAATGAAGTAATACATGTAATGTATTCAGAGCAGTGTCTAATCCATAGGAAGCCTTAAGGGATGCTATTGTTACTGTTAATTGAATCAAAGGCAGAAGAGAGTAACTGTTAACTTGCATGAACTTTGATGCAACACTGACTGGGTTCACAGCCCAGATCCAGTGTTTATGAGCTGTGTGATCTTGGGCAAATGACTAATCCTCTCCAAACTAAAGTTTCCCCAGTGTCTAAAATAGAACAATAGTATGCATCTCAAATGGTTATGGTGAGGATAAAATGTTTTAAGTGATATATATGAGTGTAGTTAGAACCCTTAATCCTCACAACTATTTGAGATATATATTTCTATCATACTGTATTTGTTCTAAGTGTTATGTATTTATATGTTGTATCTATCTATCTCACTTCAAACGGTGTCTGTCACATAGTAAGTATGATATAAATGTTTGCTGTTATTATGATAATGCATAATGTATGATGTCTGGCAGGTAGTATTGTCAGTGTCTGTTGAGTACATTTTTAAATGAAAAGTCTAGACTAATTTCTAGGTTTCCATTTGGGTGTCTGAATAGCTAGCACTTTTAAATAGATAATGCAACAGGAGAAATACCACGAGTTTATAGCTTGGTGACACCACCTAGGGGTCAACTGGTCTATCCCAATGATTATGTTACAAGGAGAAAGACATAAGCTAGACTGAGAATTATTCACAGTGAGGTGCAAAGAAGTGCCTTGGTGAGTCTGGGACGAAAGGTGATCCAAAGGAACTAGATCTTAGAGTATTCAGTGAAATTTTGCTAGACATGGGCTTAAAAAGTAGGCTTTATTTGTAGGCAATGGGAAGATACTGCAGAATTATATTCAGAAAGTGAGGAAAACAGAAGTGTGTTTTAAAATGATCACACTTGGAAACTGTGCAGATTGGATTATCTATAAAAAGAAACCAAAGATTAGAGAATTGGTAAGAAAAGTCTTCAATTGTCCCAAGTTGAACAGAAGATGAGGGTCTGGACTTGCAGAGGAGTAGGGAGGATGGAGAGGAGATGGTAGCTCATTATGAATAGGGGAGGCAGAATCTGGTCCGGATAATTGATTGGATGTGTGGGTAACGAATCAAGGATGACTTTGAGACATGTAACTTAGGTAACTGGTTGGGAAATTGGCCCATTAAGTGAGATAGGGAAGACAGCTGGTTGGTTTATGCATGTAAACTATATAGTGGTTCATGCGGTTTGTCTAGGCATAGATGTCTAGAAAGCGATTAGTTCTGTGAGTCTGTGGTTCAGTCAAGAGGTCAGGGTTGAAGATCCAGATTTGGTCACAGACCCTATGAGAAGAGATGAGCTAAAGGAGAGAATACTCAGGAATATTAACATTCAAGGAGTGGGTGGAGAAAATGGAAGCTGGTGAAAGAGATAGAAGGGGGTGTTGGAGCAGTAGGATAACCGAGAAAGTAAAGTCACCCGGGGAGGTAGGAGAGCTTGTTCCAAAAGGAAGAGTGTTAAATTTCAGTGGCATCAATTAGGGAACACAAAGAGGTCACTGGTGATTTTTGTCAGAGTAGAGGCAGGGGAATATTGGGTCTGGAATCTAAATTGTCTGCAGTAGGTCAGGGAGGGAATGGGAAGTGAGGTTTTAAAGCCAGCAAATAAGAAGTATTCTTTCCAGAAGTGTGATTCATAACCAAAGGTAAGGAGCCAGTGAATATGATGGATTGAGGAGAATACAGGGTTCAGAAGGATGTTTTTTAGGATGCAGAGGATTTGAGAGTAAGATTGAGGAAAGGTATGAAAGAAGTTCGTTCAAGGAGCAAGTTGTAGAAGGTGATGGAAGGTAATAGCTAACAATTACTGAGTTATACCATGTGCGCTATCTAGTGAGTGCTTTTCACATGCTAACTCATTTAATCTTTATTCTGACCCTGGAGGCTGGGGCTAAATAGAACACATGCTCTTAACTCTTAGGCTATGCTGGCCAGCTCTCTAAAATAGGTCTAAGAGCGTAAGTAAAGGTGAGTATGCGTAAGTAAAGCTGTACGCTTTGCCCAAGACTGGTTCATTGCTTCTTTGGAGATCAGGCATCAGAAAAGATTGATGAGTTTGGAGGCTGAGACTGTTTATGTCTCATGACTCCTTCCCCCAACTTTGCCAGTGAAATAGAACACCTGTTTTGAGAAGGAAGTGATGAGGCAAAGGTCAGGAAGTAGCTAAGATCTGAAATAATCACTACAGAGCCTGGGATTCTACTAGAATTAAATAAAAGATCTTTTGAGTAAAACACAGTCCTTCTATCTTAAAAAAAAAATTGTGACCTACTGGAGCAGATATGACAAGTGCCCAAATAATGGCAATATCAGATAGCACGTGTGAAGGGATATAATAGATACAGCTGTATGAGGGTTCACACAAAGGAGACACTGTATCTGCTTATGTGGCAGGAGGATAAAAAGTATCTCAAAGAATGTGTGGTAGTGGAAAGATGGAGCTTCAACAAGCAGCCCTGGAGGCTTTGTAGCCCATTCTTTCCAACTGACAGCTCCTCAGCTCTGTAAGAGTAGGGTTGTTTGATGAAAGAGAGTTGTCAACAAAGATTACAGGAAACTGGCATTGAGGGGAACACAGCACAGGGGGAGGAAGAGTCCTTGAACAGGGAATGATGAGAAGGCAGGTTGAGGGCATTGAACCTCGGTTCTCTAAATAATGGCAGCCACCTCTAAGATTATTCTCCTCCTCTTCCTCCCCCTCTTCCTCTAGTTCTACACTACTGAGTGCTTATCAAATGCCTGGCACTGCCTTTATACATCGCATGTGCTCAGTCCTCACCATAGCTTTTGCGAGGATGCCATCAACTCCAGGAGACTTAGCTGAGGCTCTGAGAGCTCCAGTTACTTGCCCAAGGAATTCCACCCAGATCCATGTGATCTTTATCCTTGCTTCTCATACTACCTCCAATAATTATGCAGATAGCACCAATAAATTAATAAGGATGAAAATGATACTACTAATACTAATAATAAGTACTAACAGATATATATCCAACAACACATGGTGCTTTGGGGATTTATCAAAATGTTAACGTGAACAGAATCCAAGGTGCCCTTGTGGCAGTAGTAAAAGAGGAAAAAACTTGCTTTTATTTCTTTTTTTTAGCAAATACATTTTACTTGAAATGTTTCAGATAGTTTTAAATACTTACCCACATTATCCCATTTACTCTTCATAATGGTCATATTTGGGGAGGGTATTAGAATTCCCATTTTACAGATGAGGGTACTGAGTGACTAAATGATTACCCTAACTGGCCCAGGCACACAACCGGTAAGTGGCAAAGCGAGGATTCGGACCCCAGGTAATCTAGCTCGAGAGCCCGTGCTCTTCACCGCTGCTCTGTGCTGGCTCTGAGGGTTGGGTGGAGCCAGAGTGTGGAGCGCCTTGTACATCCAGCCAAGGAGCGCAGCCCCTGTCCTTTCCCTTTCTCAGATCTGAGGTGTCTTTCATGCCTCTTATACCGGTGGTTCTTTAGGACTTAACTATCTTGGCGAATAGAGTCATTGCATCACCAAAATCCTTTTATATACCTGAGAGTATAAACTTTATGAAAGCAAGAGCATATCTGTCCTTTGTGTATTTGTATCCTGGCACTTGCCAGATACTTGGCATATGATAAATGCATAATAAATCCTTATGAAACAAATGAAAAAATTATCATCAAATTCAGCCTTCAGGTATCAGATTTCTTAGGAAAGTAAGACATATATCAGAGGTCAGGAATTTTTTCCCATAGAAATTATACAGTAAGATGAATAATATTGATAAAGCAGCTTAAAATTTTGGGTAAAGACAACAAAATATCAAAAAAAAATTTTCAGACTCAGTTTGCAGCTTAGCTAAGCAAAAATTAATTTTGTGCATTGAATGTCTTTTGGTAATTTGTATTCTTCAAGAATGTCTTCAAAACACTCTGAAATTATGCTTAACAATTACTTTCCTGAGTCATTTGACTTGAAAATGGATCTTCAACTTGGAAAAGCCTTAGTGGCAGATTTAAGCAAGGAAAGACTTGCAAAGATTTAAGGCTTTATTGGAGGGAGTGTGATAGGAGAGTAAGGTGCTGAGAAAAAAAAAAACCAGAGTTGAGCACATGAACAAAGTAGTAGCTGAAAACACTAAAACAGTGCCTGTCTCAGAACCGGTAGAAAAGGGGGTAACTAAATGAATGTCTCCTCAGGGAACATGGGAAAGCAGGAGTGAGGCCCCTTAGCCCAGTGATAACGTGATTTCTCCTCACTTCCACAGCCTTGTGGGGTTTTTTTCTCTGGTGAGCTCAAAGGACATAAAGGAGATAAGAATCGAGGCTTCAGAGTAGGCTTTCTGACGTAGGCTGCATGAGGGCAAGGCCTGCTCCGGGCCCACTGCTATCCCCCAGCGTCTAGAGCAGCTCCTGGCACACGCAGGAGCTCAATACGTATATGATGATTGAATGAATGGTGTGTTCCGTCTACTGTAGAATCTTAACTCCCCACTTTACTGGCTCTGTGGCCAAGGGAATATTCCTTAACTTCTCTGAACTGACTTTCCCCTTTTTAAAATGATAAAAAATAGTGCCTTCCTGATAAGGCTGTTGTGTGTTTTAATGGTGATAACATATGTAAAACATTTAGCAGAGTGCTTGGTACATAGGAAGCAATCCATACAAGTTCATATTGTTGTTGCTGTTATAATTATTGGTATTATTATTAGGGGCTATTGGCTGCCATTGTAGCTGACATTTGTGGAATCACCTGAGCTCCCTCGCTCCCAGCCATCCTAGTTTCCTTTAATTAGTGGGAAAGAAATATGAAGGTCCTTGACTTTCATGTGTTTTATCCTCATACAACCTCTACTTTCCCACATTACACATAGACACACCTGAAGCTGTTTTTATTGGAGATTGTCCTTCATGCTCGGCTACTTAGTGATGATTCTGAGCTAATTTACAATTAGCATGGTGTAAGGATTGGGCTTTGGTCCAAGTCAGGGCCTGTTCTCACCCGAGATGGTCTGGGGCTGAGGTTAAGCCTGAGCCCCTCTTCCTGCCTTTGGCCACTTCCTGAACACCTGGACTGCCAGGGACTGGAACATGTTTGTGCGTCATTCATTTATTCAACAAAATGTGTGTGCCGACTCTGTGCTACAGTGGTGAGCGTGGTCTACGCATCACAGGATCACTGACCAGGCTCTCCTCCCACTGCCCCTCTGGGTGGGGAGCAGCAGATGGACAGGAGCTTGTGAGCATGACAAAGTACAAGGTGAGATGCAGAGGAAGGGTGGTCATGAGGGCATGGCAGGCTGGGGAGAGCAGTCAGCTCAGACCCCACTAGACTTTTACTGTGAAAACAGGTGAAGGGAAAAGGCCCTTTCCCCCACCTCTGCTCCAGGAACCCAGCACATGTGACTTCAGAGGTTTGAACACTAGGGCACATCTGCTCTCTGCCAAAGCCTCTTTCAAGCCTGAGCAACAGCAGGGGGTTGGCTGGCTACTTCAGGTTGTCAGCTGCTTTCCACCAGAGGCCTCTGGAAATCTATAAAGTTTCTTACCTGCCCTTCCAGGTTGCAATTTCAAAGAGGCAATTTCATAAGAGACAGTAATTAGGTATTTTATAGTTCTTTTTTTTTTTTTTTTTTTTTTTTTTTGCTATCTGGGAACAGAAACCTCTTCCTTTAAAACACACAAAATATTTTCTGTTGAATGCCCACTTTGTGTTGTCAGCTTTGTGCTAAGCACTTTGTAACATTATTTTTTTTAATGCTTACCACAACCTATGAGGTTGGTATTATCACTTTTTTTTAAGAAATAAGAAAAATAAATCTCAAAAAGGTAAGTAATTTCCTCAAGTTTATCTATACAATTAGTAAGACTTAAAGATGGCGATGAATAAACCTAATGTTGAAATGTACAAAGAAGGTAAAAGAAAAGTTGAAATGGAGACCTGCCAGTCAGGTGCTGATGTGTAAAAAGGGAGGGAGTAGTGGGGTATTTATTAACTAAACAAATTCATCTAAAGATCAGGTAGAAGTATTGGTCTTCCAAGCCCTGGGTTCTAATTGGTTCCTACCCAAGGTGAGTGTGTGAAAGGAGGTGCTGGAAAAGGTGTTGTATGTACACACAATACAAGACAATGGGACTCAGAGAAAGAAGGGGAGGGTGGTTCTGTGTAGGAAAAAAAATAAGCTTTTTGAAAGAAACTGGAAAAATATATAAGTGTATATACATGTATAGAGAGAGAGAAGTGACACTGAATAATAGAGTGTGAACCCAGAATGCCTGCTCACACTCGTAGGCACTAGCTATTAAGAAAATACCAACAACACAGGAGCCACGGGGATGCCATTTACGGATAAAAGCTATTTATAAGAATGAGAAGCCTCAGAGTGGGATTATTACTTTTGTTAGGTCCCTCTGAGAAGTAAATTAGATGTTTGAGTAGGTAGATGCAATTCTTTCAGATTTCTGTGTTACAGTTACAACAATGACAATAACGATATGCTGCCCATGGCTTTCAAAGTGGGCTTTCTCAACTGGAGGAACTGAGCCTTCCTCTGTGCAGGCTGCTGTGCCAGGGCTGTGAGAGACACAGAAGCTCAGGTCATACTCTCCTTGTTTTTTAGGAGCTTGCAAGCCAAAGGTGACAACAAAGCACCTGTATAGGTACGTGTGTAAACTTCAGCCCAGGAAAAATGTGCCAGGTAGGCATTTAGTCAGTACGTGCTAGATAGGAATGAGCAGTTGAGGGACAGGGAGGAGTTGCAGTGAATCCACCTTCAGTTAGATATTTATTTATTCATATGTTCATTCACTCATCCATTCAATAAATATGCACTGAACATCTTTATGACCTTCCATATGCTAAACCCTTCAAGTAAGGCAATGGATACATCAGAATGCCCAACTTAAAGTCTAGTGACATGGAATTGGAATGATCGATTTTGGTTGGCAGAGATGGATCGCACCCTTGGATTATCCATCCTTTGGACACTTTATCTAGTGACCCTACCCCCCAGAAGTGTTTTATTAGTGGTTGGGAGCAGTTTTTAGAATAGAATGTTTCTGTGTTTAAAGTTCACTGAGTGTTGTTAAGTGTTCAATACTGGGAATAATAATATTATTATATTATTATACTATTATTATTATTATAACCAATAACCAATACTAGTTGGCCTTATTAGCACCTTTGTCAAATAGAGTTAATCATCCAGACTGCTCCTAAAATATGCTTCCAAAAATAATTATAATATGATAAAATTTTAGAGCTGAGGAAGAACCACTTAGTGATCAGTTTTACTATCTTTTAACATAAGGTTTTTGTTTTCCCTTAAGGGATCCTAAATATAATCATCATGTCATCATTAACCTCACCAGAATGGTCATCCTCATCATATCTTGCAAGAATACCTTGAGGTAGGTACTGTTATCATCTCCATTTTACAGATGAGAAACCTGAGCCTCAGAGTGGGTGACTATGTAACAGCCTGTGGTGATCACACACAGCACCATAGGGCAGAGCTGGGATCTAGACTCTCCCCCAGATCCAGCCTACTCAAACACTCCTTCATGCTCTTTTCTACTTGTCTGTGTTATTCCCTTGGGAAATATGGATCCAACAGTTACTTTTATTATTCAAACATTCAGACATTGTGAATTTTAAAGCAGTTCATGGTGATAAATACTGCGGGTGTCTGCCCTATACTCGTTTTGGCAATACTGGTAAAATAAGGCAAGTTAGAAGCACTGATTAGCAATTAAAAATATCTCTTTCTAGAAGAATGGTTATATAAATGTCCTTTCAAAATAGGGGATCACCTTGGTAGAGAACCAGTATTTAATTCCAAACCTCTAGTTTCCAGATGTGGACACTGGAACCTAAAGAGTTAGGCCTATTATTCTAAAGAGATGCATTTGGGATCTGAGGTGATGAGGAGTGCTCTAGCAGTTGATAGAAAAATGAGTTGAGGACTCACTAATCTTAAATGAATAAACCAGTTCAACTAGCCAAGAATGTCTTATAGATTCAATACCCATTTGAAGTGCATAGGACACCACTTCTTTCTTCTTAAATAGTGAAATGTAGTATCAAATGGAGAGTAAATCTTGATATTGAGTCCTATTAGCCTTGCTTTAGAAATGTCCCTTGGTATTAAACAAGAAATTCTAACACAGAGGCATAACTACTTTAAATGTGTGGAAGTTGGCAGCTTGCTGAGATGAGAACGCAGAATGTGGAGTTAACTAACAGTAGAGGTGAGAAGGACATTCTTTTTATGATGCTTTGGAACCTACTCCTGTCAGGAAAAAAACAAAATGATGTCAGCTTCTGAAAATGTAAAGAAGGAGTGCAAATAACCCATGCTGGTCTATCTGTATTTGGGTACCAGTCAAAATGATGACTGATACTACTGACAGTAACTCTGCTTCTTCCCATTTGATCTGATGTTCTTTAAAGTCAAGGCTGTTAATCACTATTCAGTGAAAAACAACTGGACTGGGGCTCCTCCAGGACTGGGGCAAGCATCTTCATACCTTGGTGTCCTCAAGTGCTTAGAAAAGAAAGCTTAGGACAGGTTAAGGGTGGAATATGTACCTGTTGGTTAAAGGGTTGAAGGAAAAACGGTGAGTAAATAGCACCTATATCCCCAGAACTGTTAAAAACTGTTAGATGCCAAGGAGATGGAATTTTATAAAGTTTGGTACCTGTCCTTAAGGAGTGCCTAGTCGAGTTGGAGACTAGAAATGAACACCTCTATTAAGTGTAACCTGCATGGCATCTTCTATAAAGGCAATGGAAGTTCAGGAACAGAGTAGAGGAGGGAATAGGACTTGGATATTCTCTTGATGAGAAGAGGTGTAGAAGAGGGGGAGGGACAGGAAACCAGTTGTGTAAGGAGTGGTGGGTGTCAGGAACCGTGTATGTGTGGGAGTGGGTTGTTAAAAAATCAAGGGTCTGTTGGGCAATGTGAGTTGTACTGGCCAAGTGGCCAGTTTATGAAACATGGAACAACCCAGTCCAGGAATTTAGGCTTGATAGAGCAGGAAATCTCTAGAGTCCCACCTGCCTTTCCCCCTTGAAGTTAAGTATAAATATAAATATACCCTCACAAAGAGACAACAAACATTGTAACTTAATATGTGTTCCGTCTAAATCAAATAAGTTCTGTTTTAGGCTTTTGAAATGCACACCATGGGCTTGCTTTCACATTCACTTATTTATTCATTCCACAAAAGTTTACGGAGGACCTACTAGAGCTAGAATTTTGTTAAGCACCCTAGGGGGTACAAAGATGAATAGAACCTGGTCCCTATCTCCTAGGAGTTTACAGCTCAATGGTGGAGACAAACGTGTACACACAAGTCCTTGCAATAGGAGGTAAGAAAGTAAATACAGGAATTGTAGGGGTTCAGTTCCCAGAGAAACTACATGGAGGTGGTTTGGAAAATAAGAGAGATTTTTTAGACTTGTTGGTTTTAAAATGAGGTTTGAACTCCGATGGAATAGAGTATATTTTCTTTCAAGGCAAGAGCCAGGGTCAAGGCTCTGGAAGCCTATGGAGTAGGGGATAATGTGGTAATGAACAGTGGCCTGACTTGGCCGGACAGCAGGTTTCCTCAAGGGGTGCAGTGAGGGGATTTAGGTGGTTATTTGCCCAATAACGAGGCTGGGATCAGACAGAAGGAAGCCGAGCTGAGACTTTATTCCGCATCTCCGTGCTGTGACTTAAGCATCTATTGGGTCCCTTTAAAAAATTCTCCTCCTCCTTCCTAAAGAGAGTTCTAGCAGTCGGGGGTGGGGACCATTTCCTAAAGTCAACGCGTAAGTTAAAGGTCTGCAAAGCTGCCCACGGGTGATTTAAATCTCGCACCAGAAGAGGAAACGTGTGGGAGGCGGAGTAGGGGGAACCCACTTAACAACATCCACCCCCAAGCGATACCAGCCCCGGGCAGGACAGGCTGCCTCCCAAACCCGGGAGCTGGACAACAGCACCCGCCAGAGCTCAGAGCCCCGCACAGGCGGGCAAGGGGGAGAGGAAGCGAGGGAGGTAGGGAGGGAGGGAGGAAGCGTGAGAGGGAGGGAGGAAGAAAGGGAGGGAGGCGGCGTCATGTGATCCGCTTCCCTGCTCCTTTAAGCGTCCACAGGCGGCGGAGCGGCCACAATCACAGCTCCGGGCATTGGGGGAGCCCGAACCGGCTGCGCCAGGGGAATCCGTGCGGGCGCCTTCCGTCCCGGTCCCATTCTCGCAGCGCTCCCGCACCCCTGAAGTTTTGCAGCGTCCAGATAGGAGGCAAGAGAGAAGGGAGCGTGAGGGGAGAGGGAGCAAAAAGCACACCCTAAAACATTTATTTCAAGGAGAAAAGAAAAAAGGGGGGCGCAAAAATGGCTGGGGCAATTATAGAAAACATGAGCACCAAGAAGCTGTGCATTGTTGGTGGGATTCTGCTCGTGTTCCAAATCATCGCCTTTCTGGTAGGAGGCTTGATTGGTAAGTGAGAGAGCTGCAAACTTTTCCCCCTTTCTCTCTTTTCGGGCCCCTTCCCTCTTTGCCTCTCGGGCTACTTGTTACAGTATCACTGCCTTGCTTCTATGATCTAATTAGTCCGGCTATTGTGCTTAAGAAAGCAGAGCTCCATGGGGCTCCGTGGGGCACAATCCAGTCTAGTGGCTAAGAGAAAAGGAGGGGAAAAAGTTTTGGCCTAGTTTCAGTATCCACTTGAAAGGAAGGTGGGGGGTGGCGGGGGTGGGAATCTTTAAGCATGGCGACGGATCGCGCGAGGAAGCGCTAGGTTACAAAGTTGATTGCTGCTCTCCCCCGCTTTTTCCCGCGTTCCCCCGTTTTCCTCTCGGCTCCCTCTCAATCAGCTCCCGGAGGGCAACGTAATGGACTTTATTAAGGACCAACCGAAGAGTCGGAGAACTCCGCCGGGCGCAGACCCGGAGCCCTGTTACAGGGTTGTGATCATTGCATATGTAAACGCATTTGGTTGTCTCAGCTGGGGGCAGAGAGTTTGCGTTCTGGGTCCCGACCTTCGCGCCTTCGGTTTCCTCGCCGCACCCCCGCCCCACCTCCCGCAGTGGCCGTCTGCAGGTCCGAGCCTTGGCAGGGAGCCTGGATGGGGTGAGGTGAGGTGGGAGAAAGTTCTCGGCTGGCGCTGCGGGAAGTTGGAGAGAGGTCAGAGGGGAAAAGCGTATCCGAAAGGTGTTGCTTTTGGCCTCCTGCCCTCTCGCGAATTCCCCTCCCCCACTTCTTAGAGCCCCGAGAGCCGGTGAGTCTGGAGTCCCTGGTCCTGCCCGGCGCCTAGGAGAGCAGCCCCCGCCCCCGCCGCAGCCCCCCCGCAGGTGATAGCTCCCCGGCTTCCCGGCGACGGCGCCCGCCCTAGAAGACCTCCCTTGGCGTGCGTCGCCCGGACCTCTCCGAGCCAAACAGGCTTCCGGGTGAAGAAGATGGTTTCAGGGACCTTCCACTCGAAAAATTCCTTCCTCTCTCCGTGTCTCCATCTCCATCCATCCTTCCGCCTCTCCGCACACTCGCGTTCCCCTCCCCCTCGAGATTTAGGATGTCCCAGCACAAACTTCAGCGCCAACTTCACAACCGGCGTGAATGGGAGGCTTGGCTTCTTTATTTCGCGTTTTTATAAAACTTTTCCAGAGAGGAGAGTCCACAGAGGGGCTTTTGGCGCGCGTCCCTTTCCAGAACCCGCGCAGCGCGGGCGTCATCGCGGTTGTCGTAGTCGCGAGAGCTGCACAGGCTTGGGCATCTCGAGGCGTGTGCGTGTCATTTTGTCTCCAGACTTGAATTTGATGGGAACAAATGAAAGGGAGTTTGGTTCTGTAAATCACTGTAACATCCAAGCTGTTTAAACAAAGGAGAATGGATGAAGCTTCACCAAGGAGAGAATTTCTGGAAGAGATCGTGCCTTTCTCTGTGTATGTATCCACAAAACAGAAAGAGGTTCAGAGTTTTCCAAGCTCATGCCCTCAATTTGGGTCAAATAGCTTAATCTTTTTATTCTTGGAATCCTCAAACTCTTCCCCCACCCCCAACACAAAACACACACACTCTCCCTCTGTTCCCCACCCTGGCTCTGCTGTTATAAGCTCCTGTTTAGCTACGTGCAATCTCCATGTTTCCCTGTATTGGATTTTTCGAGGCTCTTAATACATTCTCTGCTGGGAGCTGAAGGCAGCCTTCCCTGTGCCCTCACAGTGATTATGCAGCGGTTACAATTACACCTCTTGTCTCCCTTGATGAGCAGTTGCAGTTAGATGCCATTGGATCTTGTGTGATTTCAGTGGCAGACCATAATTAAAATTTCTTGCACCTTGTGCTTTCAGAATTAAATTGGCCTATTATCCCTGTCTGACCTTCATCCTCTTTGAGGTTTTTGCACAAGCAGCGAACCATTACACATAGTTCCCTGGTGTGTGTTGGTGTGTGCTTCTTTTTCTAAAGCTGATCTAGCCCATTATCTGCTGTTGTGGGATTCTTAGGGCACTTCTGGAACTAGTATAATTTCTGGAATCTTATACTGTGGAGAAGGTCCACGGGCATTAGTGAGTGGCTGCTGGACACTGGAGTTTCCATGGGATCAGAACAGTTGTATGTTCAAAGAAGGGCTCGTCTGGAATAAGTGGTGCCAAGAGTTTTTTTCCCCCCTAGAAAACTTGGTATTGACCCCACTTGATAACTATCTCAAAAGGTTAATGATAGGTCTAGATCCCCCTCAGTAAATGAACTGCTTTGGCTCCAGTTTTCTTTGAAAAAGGAAAAAAAAAAAAAAAAGCAGCTCTGTATAACACTTCTTGGGAGAAACTGTAAGTTTACCTCTTAGTTAATACCCCCTTCCTCAGTTGCCAAGGCTGTGTCCCAGGTTCTGGTGGGAAAGCTGAAAAGATCAAATCCAGTTCACCTTAAGCACTTTGAATAGTGGCTTAGCCTTTATCTCAATCAGAAAGTTAATTTTTTTTTTTGCTATTTAACAAATCTAAGAACTTAGGTATGCTACAAGACCTAAACATGGATATAAATATAAACAAAAGTTCCATGATAAATTTTCCTACCAAACTTCCCTAAACTGGAAAGCAGGTGAAACTGAGCAAAGGATGGACCTTCAACAAAGTAGGCAAGTGGAATCAGCTTGGAAGTAGCAATGTGTGTAGGCTGGGAAGTCTAAGGAAAGTTCTGAAACCTCCTCCTCCACCCTCCCCAGTGAGAAGACAACTCTTCCCTGCTCAGCTCCTTCGATCTGTCAGAAGTCAGATGTCGCGGGTGTACAGTGTCTTCCTAATTCACTGCAGAGGCCAAGTGAGAAAGTGAAATCTTCCCCTTGAATTGGCCTTGATATATAATGTTACTTGATCACTGTTGTCCTGGATGAAAGTAAACATGGCAGCCTAGGAAGGGGAGGAGCTGAATGGCAAAGCTCCTGATAGTAAGAGTGTAAGTGCTCCAAACACGTACATGAAAAACAAAAACAAACAACCAGCAGCCCAAACAATCATGACAAACCATGTGCACAAAGTGTGCAGGGACTTTTTCATTTAACCAGAAGGCTTCAAACTCCTCACTGGTAGGTTGTTTAAGGTCCCTTTCAGTTATAAAATTGTATGAATTTTTGAGTGCTCAGACAATTTTATACGACATTTAGACTGGTGTTTGGTTGTAGCTTTCTAGAATTGATGGGGAAGATTTAAATATTAGGTAAAAAAGCAAATAAGAGGGATTGGGTTTTTGATTAGTCAACTTAAATACCTCCCCACTCCAACAACTTTCTTAGAACCAAGTTTTTTTTTTCTTAGTTGGTTTGTTTTTGTGCTTGTTTTGTTTTGTGCCAGTGTCTATATACTGCTAAACCTTTAATGGGATTTTGCAAGATGATTCTGGAAAGCAGTATCTTATGTGGTAGAATTTGAGGTCTTAAGAATTCAGTGAAGTATGCCATGCTTTTGTAAAAACTTTGAGCCATTATAAAATCATGCATCTGATTGTTTTCTTATGTATCGAGGTTTCTTAGATGGCTAACTCATTTTGCATTTGAAATTAATTTAAAAATTTAAGAACCCCTGAAGGAAAAGAAAATATTTTTAAAGATATGCTTAATCTTTATCCTCCTTAAAAATAAGCCTGCAGAAAATTTAAAAAATAATTTCCCTTTGATTTCACGTGTGGTGAATTTAGTTCATGGAGAAGCAGCTGCAGGGGTGGTGGAAGGGGGGAGGAGAAGGAGACCATGTGCCCTGAAACAAGAGTGCAGCCGACTCAAAATCATGAACTTGATTCCCTGGCCCATTATGTGCAATTTGCTCAGCTTCAAATTAGTCATGTCTGGAGATATAATGGTTGAAAAAGCAGGTCACTGTTCCCACCTGTTCTAAAACTGGTAAGCATATGAAGATCAGGACTGCATGAATAGAAAACTATTGCATTGTTTTAAGCACAGCCATAAATGAGAATATTCCAAACTTAAATCCAAGTGAGTATCAACAAATTGATCATTACTCTTTCTTTAGGGAAGATTGCTTTCTTTCAAAGGCTGGCTATGTGAGCAGCCTTTAAAAAAATTTTTTTAATGTTGAGAATATTATGTGGATATATATATATATCATACATATACACATGTATATAATCAGTTTTCTCAATTTTTACATGGACTTGTCTACTTTTCTGGATGGTTTTAATTGTGGTGCATTCGTATGAGGTTTTGCTTCTGCTACTATCATTTATTTGAAAGTTGCAGGATTTTAAGAAATTAAATAAAATCACACTTATGCAGAGTATATAAGGGTTTGCTTTCCAATGTATAATAAACCATGTCATTTTTTTTCCTCTTTGTTAACTACCAGAGTATCTAACATGGTGTGTAGGTGTACTTTACAAAAGAACCTCAAAAATTCTTTTGTAAAGAGTGGGAAATTTTTTGTAATTGAAATTATATTATTTAACTTCAAAAACACTAAACTATCTACTTGGTTATTGCAGCAAAATCATGCTAATGCTAGAAATCTCTAATCACGCTTTCATCTAATCATTCAGTACAGCCTGTCTAGCCTTCTGTTGGAACTTTCCCTTTTCCCTTTTACTTGTGATAATAATGTGGCTTTGTAAGGTTTTCAACTTCCCTGCCTGGAACCCAGATCTAGATTCAAGCCTTTCCTGGCTAGTTGATATTTTGCAATAATGTGGCCTTTAAAATTTACTTTTAAATCCATATAGACTGAGTAAAGATTCTTACCTTATCTTCCTCATAAAGGTGTTTCTGTGGAGATTTACAATTTGATATTGTATGAAGGTCCTTAGCTTGGAGCTCATGTATATTACCTAACGTGCAAAGTATTGATTAGAGCTTACTGTGTATCCAGGAGAGGGCTGCTGGAGCTTAGGAAGAGGAGATTTAAAGCCTGAGTAACCTAAGGGGAACCAGAGGTAGGAAAGAGTCCCTCTTAATCCAAGTTCACTAGCAAGATTTCCTACTATGTTTCTAACATCACGATAATTCTCACTCATTTGCAGGGAATTTGAGAACGTGTGAAATGGGAAGCCCTGTTAATTATATCGTCAAGTAATTATATGAATATTTCATCTTGAAGTAAATATATTAATAAAATCATGAATACTGTTTAACATGTGTTAAATGGACACTATGTGCAAGACTTTTTGGTACTGTTATGCTCATTTTACATGTAAGTAAACTGAGGTGCAAGAAGGAAGGCCTTTTAAAATTGCTCGAGATTACCTAGCTCATCAGGGTCAAAGTTGGGATTGCGTTCCAGTCAATTTGACATCAGAGCCAGAATTACCAGCCAGTAGGTGCTCCTGCCTCCACCTCCCAAAGCCTTGACTTTTAGGGCTGAATAAAAATGATTTGAGCGTAGAAAGACATGATGAGTAACACTACAAATGCAACTAATTTCTCATTTTTAACCATTGGGTAACCTATTATAAGGAAAAAATATCAAATCTGATAAGTGAAATGGAGTGCAGCTGTGCTTACTAAAGAGTGCCTTGCCCTAGCTAAGGGAGGCCAGCTTTTGAGAAGTCCGCATAATGCCAGTGCAACCAGTTTCTTACAGGTTCTAACCAGTCCCCATAACTCTGTGAATCATCCAGTTGGCCAAGCAGCCATGTTCATTAACCATTAAGCCAAGTTTGAGTTTTGCTACTTTAAGGAAGATTACTCGATTTTATTTTCTCTAGTTAGTGGTTTTAATATATTTATACAGTTATTTAAGTCTGGACTTTTCCAAAGGAAGAGGAGAGGAGAAATCGCCTGGGGTTGGAGAGGTTTTTAGAGGGTGTGGATTGGCAGTGATGATAGAACAGTTGAAAGAAGAGCCTCTTACTGAAAGTTGAAAACTGTTTCCCCAATAGATAATTTTTGCTTATATACACACCCATGCATGATAATGAGGGTATTTCAAACCAGAGGCTTCCATGCTGACACTGTGAATAGGTACATTTTGTTCTTTGGAAAAAATGCTGATGGTTTTTCTCTGTTGAAAGATTTGCTGCCCTCAGTTTTGATGGAGGCTCTAAGAGATGACGGGCGACAGAGAGCATCAAGACGTGAAATGATCGTGTCTATTTCATTTAAGTCTTGTGTCTTCTCTAAGGTGTTGTAATGGTGGCCTAATAGAATAGACACACGTGCCAGGTGTGAATGGTTCCCAGAGAAAGTCCCCAGTGGAGGACAGTGATGGGAGTTGAGAGGACCAGCTGGACGCACTGAAGTTCTCAAACTTAATGATAAAGTGGTTTGCGTTTTCCGTTTTCATAATTGGGCTAATCTAAAAGGATTGATAAATAACAGAAAAGAGCAACTCATAGATTTTAGGATACAAAAATCTTAAGGTTCTTTAGCCTTTTAGCACAATTCGCCCCAACGCCCCATCAAACTGAGCTGACACCCCTCACTCCCACCCTTAGCTAAACTGTGTTTTTATCTACTATGCCTGTTTAAATCCCCAGCCTTCAAGTGCAGCTTTCTGTTCCCTCTTTTTCCTTCCTACTCCCTTCTTTTAATATTCCCTGGTAAAGGGTATTCTTTCTTCACTGGCCCAAGGAATTATAGGGCCTTCTTAATCTTCTAGGTAATTCCTTGGGTTAACTCAGAGGCTTTATCCACAGATACATGTTTCTAAGAAAGCAGAGGTAATTGAAAGAAGACACCAAGTTATTATATTTGTTTTGGCAAGGCATTATGAATTTTCTTTATGCAGGAGGTAATGGGCCTGTAAGTGATTGGCTCAGTTTTTTTTTTTTCCCCAAGCCCCAGATTAATAAGGTTAAGCTCATAAGAGCTGACTGGGGGCCAGTTAACTGCTGCTTTTAGTTTTGGGCTGAGTCCCTCCCAGAGAGAGTCCCTGGTCTCATCATGTAGTAGAGAGCTTGGCTCTAACTCTGCAGATGATCTGTGGTCTCCATGATCTCAAATAAGTCACAAAAGCTCCTTGGCTCCCGCCCTCAACTCTGATGTAAGACACAGGCCTCCTATTACATGGATGATTGTAGTGAGGAGTCCACTGTCAGGAGGAAAAGGCACCCTTTGGGTTTCTCATTGAACCAGACCAACCAGAGATGTGATTCCCAGAGGACATTTTGCTGAAACCATCTGCCTAACCCCATATCAATCTCTCCTTCTTTTCTTTCCCTGTTCCTCTCTGTTCTTAGATCTGGAGATACTTAGCCATGACATTGCTTATTTTCTATTCTTTTTCTTCCTTGAGTCACCAGCACTTTGTCAGACACCTCCAGATTCATGGAGCTGCTTAGGCGGAGGGAAGTGGAATGACCCAAAGCATTACTCATTTTTGGTTTGAAAATATAGAGAGAGGTCAGCCTGCTCTCTAACATGAATTCCTGTTATAACTGAATGTCTCAAAATGAGCCTTCCCCAAATGGTAGATATTTATATTGTTGCAGACAATGATCGTATAAGAATATGAGTCTAAATCATTGTCCTATGGCATGTACATTTTACTCCACGCCTGTTACTTCTGCTTTATATACAACTTTAGTAGAGCTTGGTTATGCCATTTTCTAAGTCTGCAACAGTTGGGATGATTTGCCACAGAAACTCAGGGGCAGCAGAGAGATGTAGGAGTGTGGTAGGACCCAGGGAGAGAGGGGGAGCATGCCCAGGGTTCTGGGGTCTCTGGATATAGGCAAGTCATGTCACACGTCATAGCCCCCATTGAGTGATCTTATCACTTGTTATGAATGCAGCTTTTTGGGCCCACTATCTGTCTGCTTTGGTGATGTTTGGCCTGAATGGAAGTGGTTGCTTGTTGTAACTAAATTGTAAAGATGAAAGAGCCTTGGAGAGCATCCTGTCCTGCCTCTTCTGAGGAGGAGTCCGAGTCCCAAGAAAGGGAAGGGACTCAGTTTACACAATTAAAGGCAGAGCCTTTTTTTAGACTCAGGTTCTAATGCCAGTCAGTGCTCCAAACATACATCTCCTCATTTTCAGTAGGAAGATCATCTAATTTCTGTCTGAGGCCATAGAGCTAATGTGCAGAAAATTCCCAACTTTGGTTCTTACAATTCTATTGACTTTTCAGTTACTTGAAAATAGAATAGCAATGACTTTATTGTCTTCTGCTTGCTTTTGGGTACTTAATATTTTTAGCCAATCTTTTATGGAGCAATAGGATTATATACAATGTTAAGCTGTTCTATGTGGATTTTAAAGAACACCACAGAATTTAAAACAAAAACAAAAACAAAACTAAATTTCTTCCTTGCTTGCTGAGGGTGTGGTACATTACCTTCCTCCTTCCTGCTTGAGGAAATGTAAATTTAAAACTTGAAAAAAAAAAAAATCCATGCACTATGGTGCTTACTAACCCAACCAAAATGCCATCCTCCTGATTGGTTTTAAGACTTCGTCATTCTGAAGCTTCCTTGTCTAAACTTCTGTGACTAACTTGTGCTTTCAGGAGATGTTTGTGGCAGGCATAATTCTGAAGTTGTAGTCTGGGGGAAGTGACATGCCCTATATTTTTAAAGTCTATTTTACATACAAAAGAAACAACAAAATTGCTCATCCTTTGTCTCTGCCCTTTCTTCACTCTGAAGGTAATTGCAAGTAGAAAATTCAAATTGTCAAAATAGGGCTTAAAATGTTGAGGGCCCCATGCTGTTGTGACTAACCAGCATATTTTTGTGATTTCAGAGATGTGAGTATGACACCATAAATTCTTCCTCTTCTTTTCTTTTTGTTGAAACTAAGCAGAGTCACAAAGCACTGTGTTTTTCAGCATCCTCTGATTTGGCTATAATGAATGTTTTTTCTTTTTTTCTTTTTCTCTTTTTTTTTTTTTCAGCTGTAATGAATCTTTTAAGTCTTTGTTTAACCTTGCTTGCCTTCAGGTGATGACAACCAAAATGTTGGGATCCATATTTGTGAAATCCAGCCCTCTCTCCGGGCAGATCAGGTCTTTTTTTGTTCCTTTTACTCTGAGTTCTCATATATTTCATCTGCCCTCATTTAGGTTGTAACTCGCCTGAGACCGGAATGCCTCAAATGTGGAAAAGACACGTACCCACATTCCTTTCTTTTCTCTGCTCTGTGAGCTAGTTCTGGCTTGTGTGAAACGGGCTCTGACTTTAGCTCCTGCATGCCTGGGCTAAGGGAAGTTGTAGATAAGATTTTTACTGAGGCTTTGAAAAGACTGCACCAGAGGCCTTGCTGTCACTTAAAGAACACACCTGAATTTAGAAGGGATCAGCTTCTTCAGCATTGTGAGGTGGGGGATGGGTGAGGTGGGGAGGGACTTGTCTGTGATGGGCGCTCCAGGACCTTAGACATCCTTTCAGTCACCCTTCCTCCTTGTTGTACAGCATCTGCAGGTTCATGAGTTCATGAGCCAGCCGGTGTCAAATTCCGGGCCGGCACCATTCTTTGAACATGCCCAAACAGACCCCAGAGTTTTGCTCTATGAGAACATAGTATTTCTGGATAATAGTTAATGAAAGAGAAAGAAGCAGGATAGTTTGTAGATGCCCAAGATTTTTAAACTAAAAGTATATTCAGGTCGCCTTTCAATTAGCATTGTATACTTTTATAGATATCAGAAAAATTCTCCCATGCCCCTTGTCCACTACGCCACCCACCTGTTAAAAAAGACAAAGAGAGAAAATATAATTTGGGAGAGGGGTGAGCAATATGCTTGGGATTTGAACAAATTCAGCATTACTGTGTATTTGAGAGGATCCAATTTTGGGTCAGGATGTGGTTAGGCAGTGGTACCAGCTCTGTTCTGGGGAGTCATCAGCTCCCTCCGCATCCACTCTAGTTAGAGTCATTCTCCCAGCTAAGCAGCACTGCTACAGTGATTTTGAAAGTTGCCTTTAATGACTTGGGCTTCTTATAAGATTCTTAGGAAGTTGTCACACTACAAAACAACGTGGTGTTGGCTCAAGGTTTTCCATATGATGCCTCTGTTCACTGATAAACTTACTGATCCTTCCATTCACAGTGATCAGATTTATAAGTAATGGCAAGGGTTTTAGAGTTGATCAGTGGGCGTGACCTGGTTTGTTATCAAATGTGGACAAACCATTTACATGCTGTGAGCCTCAGTTTCCTCATCTAAAAGTTCCTCCTTCACAGGAGGTTGTGGGGTTTGAATGAGAGGACATAAGTTACCTGAGCATATGTGATACATCAGTTAGTTTATATTAGCCATTTCCCTGAATTAGAAGTCATCACTAATTAACTTTTTGAGGTTTTTTTTTTTTTTTGAGTCATCCCATGTTTAGTTAGGGCAATGGCAGCTTATTTCTGCCTCTTAGTGGATTACGTGAAGTTAGAAACCCAGCAACCCTGCTTGGTAGGCTTCTCATTAAGCATAATCCATGCAGGCCAGCAGTTCAGGAAACATGTCATCCACACATTTGGGGAATTAGAGCAATTAACTTACTTTTTGATCTAGCTTGTGTAGTTTTCACCGAGGTTTAATTTGAATCTTAATTTTTTGCCTTTTAAAATGCTTGCCAGTACTCAGGGCTCTTTATAGCATAGATGAGCCCAGGTAGCATGACTTCTAAATGAATATCACTCCATACGTGGAGGAGAGAGATTCCATCCATGCTTGCTGCATAGCAAATCCCAGTTGTTCTTCTGTTTTACATTATAAAATTGAAGTCATCATCCATTGGGAAATGTTTTTGCTTTTAGATTAACATAAATGACAAAGACTCTTGAAAGTCAAGCTTCAAGGAAAAAATGATCTTTTTCTTATAAAATATTAACTACTGAAACTTTACCTAGAATTATCATATTATAAGGAATTATAGAGAAATAATAAAGTTGAAATATAATCTGTATAAGTCTATAAGCTACATGAGAACAAGGATGGTCTAATTTGCTCTCCTTTCTCTCCAGTGTGTACCACGGGGTAGTGCAGTGTAGGTGCCCAGTGATACTATTTGAAGAAATAGATAAATGCCTTGCATTTTGGACCTGTTGCAGAGGTGGCTAAAATGCTTCAACTTTAAGGCCAGCCCTAAAATTTGTAACACTCTATTCTGGGCTATTCTTTTGTAATTTAAATGAGAGGAGACTTCTTGTAACTCACTTGAACTTAAAAGATTATGTCACCTTTATGGTCTGTATGCTTAGATTTATAAAATTGTAAATTTGGAGAGTTTTGGGAAGGGACCTTTTCTTGTTATGTTGTGGACACTAAGGCCCAGAGAAGTCGCAGTGAAAGAGTAAGATTTGAACCAAGTTTCCTGACCACCAGTGAAGTGTTTCATGATCTATGCCTACTGTTATACTGATTACTACTGTCTTATTTATGTATTTGGTCTTTATTTGGCCATATTTGATTGTGACTGGTTATCCATACTGACTGATAAAGTTTGCTGGGAAAAAGGAAACACACACTAGTACATGAATTTTGAATATTCACATGGGAATGTTGCGCCATAGTGGAATTTTGTGACTATTATCTTTAAGATGTAAATGTGCTTCTTCTGCACCATGAGGGCTGCTTCTTAGGGTCCTCTTTAAGAAGACCACATAATTTGCTTAATTTTCTATAAACTTTTAAAGATAGAAGATTCATCTTTCTAAGTTTCCCTTCTAAGAATTTTGCAGATATATTTACGGTTCCTTCTTAGAGATCAGTAATGTATTTATGATGTCAGCTTTTGTAACTGCCCTTGACAAGAAAGCATAAGGCATTCAAATAACCACCTCTGCATTCCGTTGTGTTCAGTTTGTAGAGCTGGTGGGTGGGAATGAATTCATCCACACATTCTTCCAGGTTCCCGAACAGTACTGAGACATGCTGTGCTGAATGTGTGCCTGCAGGCAAAGAGGAACCCTGGGCCTGTTGACTTTTGGAGCCAAGTGGAGATGTGGGAACAGAGATTTGAGAAGCAGATGTAAACTGAAAGGGGAGGAAGCAAAAACCAAGGAGAATGTCACACAAAAGCTAGACTTGGAGTTCTTAGCCAGACCTTCCAGCTAGAGGTGGGAGTACTTGGGAGGGGACACAGAGCTGGCATAGAGTCAGGGGAGAGAGGGTGGTGGTGATGGAGAGAAAACAGGGGCTTGAAAGAGGCAACAGGAGTCCTTCCTCAGCTGGGTCATCACATCAGCATAATGAGACTTTTGTGTGTGTGTGCTGTGAACCCATCTGTCGCTCTAAAGGCTAGGTAAAAGCACACTGGAAATGGGAGTTTGCTATTCTGAGTGTAAGCAAGAGCGTTGAGTTCAGAAGGACTGGATAGAGATCCTGGCTGTAGCTCTTGCTGGCTATGTGGCCTTGAAAATTTACTTAATCTCAGAGCTGGGTAAAATGGGAGTGATGGTACTTGTCTGGTGACATTGCTCTGAGGATTAAGTGAAATAATCTGTGAAATGATAACTATGTGTAATGTAACTTGCAAATAGTAAATACATAGAATATGCTAGGTATTATTTTATTATGAGTCTCATTCTTTTAACCCAGGAATGAGTTCCCAGAGTTAAATCACCCAAAGTCCTTTGGGAGGCTGACATAGAAGATTTTCTGCCTGCTTTGAACAGAGACATGGTTCTAGAGTCAGATTTAGATTGCTTGTGTGAAATTAAAACCTAGTGGCTAGAAATATGCATTTTTGTTCCCTTACAATTTTTATTTGTTTTTGAACAAGAATATAATGGTGTTAAATGAATTAAAGTTAAAGGAAAAACAACAGAATCAGACTTTCATACATAGAGAACAAACTTGTGGTTACTAGGTGGGGAGAGGGGGTGGGAGGGGATAAATTGGGAGTTAGAGATTTGCAGATACTAACTGATATATATAGAATAGAGAAACAACAAGTTCATGCTGTATAGTGCAGGAAACTATATTTGGTATCTTGTAGTAACTTATGGTGAAAGAGAATATGAAAACGAATATATGTATGTTTATGTATGACTGAAGCATTATGCTGTACACCAGAAATTGACACAACATTGTAAACTGACTATATTTCAATAAAAATATGTACACATCAAGGAAAAAGAAAAAGGACCTGCCTAAAATCCACCATTTTAGTATCATTGCTGGTTAATTTTTTATTCTTTCACCTTTCTGTGACTATTTCCAACTTTCTATAAAAGAAATGTTAAAGTCTAGTTAGCAGAGGCTCAGAAGTGTATTGTTTATGCCTCTGCCAGTTGTATGTTTACTTTGGAAATTCAACAGTCAGCTCCCCCTCTCCTCCTTCTAAAACTCTTCTCTAATACTTAACTGAAGATTGCTTGTTGAGCCACTGAACCATGGGAAATTCATTTTCAAAATCTGCTTAATTGCTGTGAGACTTTTAATTTGTTCTGGATGATGGTGCTAATGTCTGGGAACCGGGACTGCAGCCCTCCAAGGTTGTTAATTCAATCAGCCGCTGTGCCCTTGCCATGCCTGATGAGGGGGGCATCCAGACCCTCTGACAAAGGGGCTGGGTCCCTCCTTACCACCTCGTCAAAGATGAATACGAGGGGCCCCACAGTTAGGTCGAACACTAGGGGCAAATTATCAGGGTGTCAGTCCACATTATCCAAAGCCCTGGGTTGTGCTTCCCAAAAGAATTATTCGGTAGGTTTTATGCAGGACCCCAGAGTTTTAAGGCATGGTTTTGTGTGCATGTGTTCACACCTGCTAATCTGCAGAATTCTTTAATCACTGAGGTTCTGTTTGGCTCTGTCTATAATCTGTAAGATCATAAACATCACCCCCAGACTATTGATATTCCTGTTAACCACTGAAGTTTTCCATGGCGAGACTGGTGAAAGCTTGCTCTGTCCTCATGATAAATTAGCTTGTTTATTCCTCTTCTGCTTATTTCTATCCTGCTGTTGGTTAGTGTAATGAAGCAGAAGTCCATTGTGTGTGTTCATTGGGTAGCGATCCTCTGGCACCAAAGGGGGTAATTGAGTAGAAAGGCAGAATGCTGTTGGTGCATGGGAGAAGTTAACACCACATGAGGTCACCAGGCTTCAAGCTTTAATCAATGTGGACACAATGCAATTGAGATTTTGAAAAGAGTTTGTTTATAGTGTGAGAGTAAGGGTCAGTAGTTAATTTGAAATGCTGTAGGTGTGTTTTCCTTGAACCAAGAAGGTACGGAGCATGTGTCATAGAGGATTGTAAATATCCTCAAGGGAGGGATGTAATTGGGGGTGGAGGTTTAAAAAGAAGGGCATTGAAGAGAACTTCAGTATACTTATTATTGACCCATCCATGTTTTATTTAAACTTTTCCCATTCTTCAAAATGGGAAAGAGACTGTAAGAAAAATGCTATGTAAGTTCATAGTATAGAGGCATAGCCCTACCAAGAAACACTTTTTTTTTTAAAGCAATACTTTATTTGGAGTGCTATAAAATATTGCTAATAGCAGTACTGGGTGCTAATTCTCAAAGAATTCACACTCTCAAAAGTTTACATCTTTCAGGATTTTTAATTGCCGTGACTTGAATGAGATAATATGAAGCCCTTAACCCCTCTGCTTGTTTATGCTGCTGTCTTTTTCCATTTCAGGCTCCAGTCCATACCAGGCATGTCCGTCTGTTTGTTGGATTATCTTTGACATCTCTCCCCATTATTTAAATAAATTACCTAAGTTTCAACAGCTAAAAACACCGCCCTTTTATAATCACTTTTCCAGTGTGAAAGTAGAGAGGGCCGCGTCCTTGTGTCGCAGGGAAACTTTGCAGGCCAGCGCCTGGTTCTCAGAAATGACTATGAGGCAAGCCCGTGAAGGTTACAGCCGAGCCAAAGACTAGACAGACTTGGAGATGCTTGTTGAGTGTGTGTTAAACCTCGGTGACAGATTCATACTCCTGAGAACTCACATTTCTGTAGTGCTTTTATCCTTCTTCACAGCGCTTTCATAGAAGTTATCTCAGTTGATCTTACCAACAGCACTCTAAGACGGCTCAGTTCACCAGGAATATTCACATTTTAAAGTCATAGAAACTGAAATGGAGAATAGCTGTGTTTATGGTTATTTTTATTTGAGAAGGGTTGGTTTCGTGAGATTTGTTTTTGGTGGAATTACTCTGAGGATTTGAAGATTAATTGCTACATGATTATAGGAAGAAACAGGAAAAAAAAACTTAGTTTTTCTAATATAGAGAATTATTTGTTATGGAAGTTGCTGTGTATTAACCAAACATTACTTTTTGAGCTATCTTGTAAGACAAGAACATGCCATCTTTGGTTCCCCATCTTTAATTTCCCCATGTAACACTCAGCTCCTCCCTCAGACAATTGTTAAGGAAACGTGTAAAAAATATCTCTTTGAAGGATCAACAAATTTTGGCCTGCTGAGGGTGTCCAGATATTTTGATCTTTTCCTGGGCAGAATCTGACTCTTTAGAATCCTATGGTAAATCTTAAAGAAGGAGCCAAGGAGCACCTGGGAGATGACAGTGGAACTAATTTACTAGTTTTAGCTGGTAAAGGATGCTGTGGTGTGGTTACCTACCAGTAACTCTTTCATGGTGTGCCTTTCTCCCTTATTGAAGTCTTCCTGTAAATGTGCACTGAAAGGCCATTTTGGGTGTTGATATCCATAGAATGAGTTACCATAATTAAATTACTCAGTCTCCCGTTGCGAACACTGCTGTTATTTCCATTTTGGGGGCTGTGTAATAGCAGTACTGGGAAAACCTTCCTTGTAGTCAAATTTTTATCCATACCCTTAATTATTTGCTTAGCGATTTCACTTCTGTGAATTTATCTTAGGTCAAAAGTCATGCCCACTTTTAAAGATTTTGATGATAATCATCAGCATGCCCTTCAAGATCAGTGATAACCACCGCACACCTCATAAGTCAAGTCCTGGAAGTGCCTGTATTCCTGCATCTAGGCCAGTACTGAGTATTCCTTTTTTTTTTTTTTTTTAAAGATTTTTGCCAATGTGCCAACAATATATTTTTCTTTTAATTTATAATTCTCTGATGACTAGTGAGGGTGAACCTGTTTTCATATGCTTCTTGGCTATTTAGCTTCTTTTGTTTGTTTCCTTCCTTTAAAATGCTATTTTCAAAGTTGATCATCCTTGTAATACAACTTCTTAAAAGTCAGGGGAAAAGGGAAGACTTACAAGGGAGGATAGTTCAGCCTAATTCTGTTGATAGTGGGACCCTGCGTTTCCTTTGTGGCATCTCTCCTTTCCAACTCTCAGTCCGTGAGGTTTAAGAGAAGCTTCACTTCTGACTCCAGTGATGGGAATGTAACCAAGCCACAGGGGACACATGGCTCAATTTAGTCTAATCAAAGTGAACTCTGAGACTTCTATGGATACTACCAGGAAGAGATGTCCTCTCGTTTTATTATTGAACCTGAACCCAGATAACATGAGCCTAGAACTGCAGGCATCCTTCCAATGAAACTTGAAAATGAAGCTAATAAAATATAAGAGAATTCAGTGAGTGTAAGGAAATGAGATCTGTTGATATAATTTGATTTCTCAAGCAACCACTATCTAAGGATCAGGACATTTTTCATCTTCACCTTACTAATTGATTCATTTAATTTTTGTTTAAGCAACTTTGAACAGGGTTTCCTTTCTCTTATAACCAAAAGACCCCAAACTGATGCACTTAGTATGCCTTTGGTTTAAAGATAGGTTAATGGAGACCACTACTGTATTGCAGAAGGCGTATTTGAGAGTTTGCTCATGTTTGGTGGAATAGGTCTTTGGGGTAACAATTAAAAAATAAAATCAGGTGCGGAACCAACCTCTGTTAGGCACAGCCTTTCCAACTGAAGCAGTAGTTGAAATGGGGTGGGTGGGTGTGTGTGTGTTGTACCACTGTTGGAGCATCAATTGGGTGGTGAAGATCATTACTGACAATTTTTGGAACTTGGCCAGGATGTTGGCTTTGAAGCGAAGCTCATTGCAACATGTACTCCTGCTGAGCTGGATGTCTGTGTGAAATGGATGGCAACAGGATGTCCCAGCAGCCAGAATGGGGTTCTTGAAGGCACAGGAGAAGCTTTAATGATTGCCCAAGCAGACTAATCTTGAGGGAGATGGTTAGGAAACTTGAATAGGTATTATGATGGCTCAAGGCTTCTTTGGGACATTCAGGAGTCTTTGAGGCAGAACAAAGAATGAGCTGGCACATGTTACTATAATCCCTGAACTGGACTTGCCATGGGCTCCAGAAGGAATACACACATGGATCTTGCCTTTGGGCAACTTAAATTTGATTGGAGAGACAAGACAGATAAAATCAGACAGTTTGTTGTTAAGGTCAAAGTTGGGTGAAATAAACTGAGTGTCCAAAGCATTTTTTAGATTAGATTAAAAAGATTTTTTTGAAGACTTAGGGAGTTTGACCTGGGGCTTTGAGGTGTGGGTAGTCATTGGAAGCACAACTTGACATACATAATTCAAGACAAGATTTGTGTCATTCAAGGCACTGAAATAAGAACAAGCTTAATAGAAAAAACTGTGAGCAGAGTATTAAGAGATCTGGCTCTAGCCCAGTCTGCCTTGTTAGACAGACAGATCATTCAATCCCTCATGCTTCTTTCCTTTGCTTATTTGCTAAGTGGACCTGGTAATGCTTTCCCTTGGCAAATAAAAAGAGACATGTCTTTTTCAAAGCCAAATGTGTTGGCCTTTTCCACCTATTTCTTTTCTTTCCGTTAAAGGCACTAAAATAAATCCTCAGAGTCTTTAGGTTACTTGCAGATTGGAAATTTGTTTAGATGGTGATTAAGGTATAATTTAGCACTTTGCTAAGTTCTGGGGAACATAAAGGCACAAAACATGATAAATCTACTCATCTGTCGTGTTATGGAAAGAAAACACTGGATGTAAAGTTACTGAGTTGAGATCTCATGGGAACCTACCATTTGCCACCTATAAGACTAGGTTTGCTTTTAGTATTTTGTTTATATCCTAATTGATCTGTAAATCTGTAAATAAGAGGATGTATATGAAACCACTTATCTTTTGTAACGTACCAGTGACAAAAAGGTGACATTGTTTTAGCTGAGTAGACAGGCAGGACATGTATAAAATATCTCTAATAAAACAGCAAGATGTGGTAAAATTATTAGATAATACTAACTGAGCACTTACTATGTGCTAAGCAATGTGCTAAGTGCTTTATATGCATCTTGGCCCACTGATGTGTTTGAGCTGGAACTAGAATCTTTGTCTCACTTGCTGTTTTCATATTTAAAGTTCTAGAGAGACTAAAGGATCCTTAAAGCTCTGACTTGGACTTCTTTAGCTTGTTAATTGTATTTTCTTTAAAAACCGTATGTTCTAAAAGCAATGGAGTTTGGGGGACGAAACCTGGAGCTGGCTGTAAATTGCCCAAAGGTTGACAAATACCCATAAGGATGGGCATTGTGTTAGACATTGTGGGCAAATGCATTCAGCCTAGGGCCTTCCATCTGTATTTCCCTTTGTGGACTCTTGCTGAATGTCCCATCATCCTTTGTGAGATGAGGTCCTGTTCATCCCGTCTGCTTTCATGACATAAATGTTTTAGGAACTCCTCACAGACTGGCTGGATTGTCTCTTTGGGCTACGAACAGATTGTGTGGGTGATGAGACAAGGAGGAGAAGGCTCAGCAATCAAAAAAAAAGGGGGGGGGATGGGAAGCTCTTTCTCTGGCTCTCAGAATGGAGCCTGCACAAAGGGAACTTCGTTAATCATGCCTCCTTTGTAATCAGAATGGTGGAGGCATTTTTTTTAAAACCATTATTATTTTGTCCTCTGTCTCGTCTTAGTGAAACCGATTGTTAATAGCTAATCGACGGGTTAAAAATTTCCTAGATGTGACCAGAGAGAATAAACTTCACTTGATACAGAAAGTAGTGGGTCAATTCTTGGCAAACCAAGTCAGATGTGGTGACAGGCTTCTTGCAGACATGGTGCTGGTCTGGTAGGAGACCCTTGTCCAAGACCTACCGGGTGGTGGATTTGTGCTTAGTTAATGAAAACTTCATATGTGTTTGAGAGATGGGGACGAGATAAGCGAGACTTGGGGGGTTTGGTGAGTTGGGATTCAATCACTTTGTAGTACTAAGTCCCTAAAACAAGCACTGAACGGGTAGCTCCAAGCATCTCCATTTCCTGAGCAACCATGGACAACTTACTTGTTTAATCTTTCTGTAGTTGCTTTCTTAGAAACCGAAGGAGGGTAATAATCTTTGGTACCCACTTAATGGTGTAAGATAATGAGAACCTAAATGTTTTGAGTGCCCTGGAGATGAAGAGATAGGGAAAATTGTCTTAAGGTATTACTCATATTTAATATGGTAAGATGAATCAGTGTAGTTTTTTTTTTTTTCCCCGAAAACCTGTTATTTTTTAGCACCTCCCTTTTACGAGGGACGTTTATGCCTTAGCAGAAGTTGACTTTGTTAACAACTTTATTTTCCAAGACGGGCCCAGCAAAGTTACAATGTGGCTGGTTTTCCAAGAGGAAAGTCTGAGAGGTTAGCCCTGTCCCGTCCATTCCCTGAACCGAGTTGTTTTATAATGGAATTGTTGGTTGACAGCAAATCAAGAATAGTGAGACCCCCCAAAAAAAGAATAGTGAGACCAAGACAATATTACTGTTTAGAAGAAAGCTTATCAACCATTATTCTAGCTCTCCCCTACCTGGTTGTCTATTAAAAAAAAAAATTGTGTGGATTTTTGAAGCCAAATAGTGAGAGGTGGCTGCAAATCCCAAGAAGGAGGTGTCACAGTGGCTTAGAAGATGAAAGAGCTGCTTGGCTTGGGGGCTTTTTTTTTTTTTTTTAATCCCTATTGCCTTATCTCTTGGTCATCTATTCAGAACAGAAGGATGAAATCCCCATAGCCTGCAAAGTTTTCTCCTTTTTTTCTGCTTTCACCTAAGTGGTATTTTCTTCCCAGGCAGGATTAGCGTTTACCTCTCCTATTATGATGATAAACTACTGCTGGTGCTCTTTGCCCCGTGGAGACCCCACCTTCCCCACCCTCCATTTGTCTGTTTTCACCAGGAATCCACAATTCCCCAATTCTTTAGAGATTCTTGTGTTGTAAGGGTCCTAGGCATTTATTTAGTCTAACCTTAACGCTCACTGCGGTCTCCCCATCAGAGATGGCCTCCCTGCCAGCATTTTTTTTATTCCAGTGACGGTTGCTCAATAAACAATTAAAACTGTTTAATTTTTCAGTCTAGTTGAAACACTATGATGGTTAAATGTTCTTTCTTTATGATTCAGTGGAAAACTGGCTTCCATCACCACATTGTTATTTCCAGTCGTGAATCCTGGATTTCCCTTTTGGGGTAATCTAGAACATGTGCTGCTTTCCTTTCAGATGATTGAGGATGACTGTTACTTCTCTCCTTTGACTTTCTCTCCTCCAGGTGAGAACACCCTTGTGTGGCAGGATTCCTTACCACGCTTGCTGTCCCTGTCTGGTGACTGTATTCTCAGTCAAGATTAAGTTTACCTTTGCTACCATGGCAACCAGCTACTGCTTGTTGTTTCCACTCAGAGGAAACTACCATTTTCCTGTTTTCAGAAAATCTATCATTCAAAAATCAACTTGTTAGTGTCCTTAGAACAAACACATCTCTATTACTGGTGATCAGCTTAGTTCAGAGAACACTGAGTTCTACAGCAGGCTATGCACCGGCCTCCCCATTTTAAGTCCTGTAACTCAGGCCAAATGTGGGTCCCATATGTGTTTGCACTGGTTTTTCTCATTAGAAATAGTGTGACCTAAGACAGAGAGGCTCCAGACTCAGATGGATTTAGGTGCAGACCCTAGCTCAACCACTTATTGGCTGTGACCCTGGCTGAGTTATTTACATTTTCAGAGCCTCATTTTACTCATCTCTACATGGAGATAAAGATATCTACCACTTAATGCTGTATAAGAGTGAGAATCAATCCAGTTAATCCCCTAGCCCACCACCTGGCACATAAGAACTATCCAACAAGTGGTAGCTGTTTAATTGTTTATAATTTGTAGATGACAACCCAGTGCAGGATGCAGCCAGGCCAGCACGTAGGCACCTATAATGGTTATGGATTGTTGAGAATTTGGAATCCCTGTAGTTGCAGACTCTCTGAAAAGGGAGTGTCATAGAACGGCTTAGTGCAATATGAATTTTCCTTCTAAGCTTGGGTGGTTGGGATAAATCAAGGGTTCTCAACTAGGAGTAATTTTGCCCCCCAGGGGATATTTGGCAATGTCTAGAGACATTTTTATTTTCACAACTTTTGCGGGGAGGAGGGAAGATGCTACTGGCAACTAGTGGATGGAAGCCAGGGATGCTGCCAAACACCCTGTAGTGCACAGAACAGCCCCCACAACATTTTGCCAGCCCAAATCTCAGTGATGCCGAGGTTGAGAAACCCTGGGGCAGAGGGCTGGGGGCAGGGCAGCCAAGAATACTAATGGGAAGTGGCATCAGCAGCTCTCCGATTGTAAGCAGCCCAGACGCTGAACAGAATATTGAAATAAAATGATGATCTCCTGTAGCTGTAGCTCTAACTTAATATGTTCTATCCCATAATCCTAGTATGCCTTTCTAAAATGTTCATCCCTTTCATATTCCCAATGTCAGATGCTTATTAAATAAATCCTGCCAAAGGTTTATATGAAGGTTTTACACCTGTTATCTTAATTTTTTCAGTATTGGTCCTATCAAAGACATGACTGACCTAATCGATCCATCTTGCATTAGTGATTCTGTCAAACAAATGGACAGTCCACCAAAAATGAATTTAAAATGACATGATAACTTCAGTTCTCTATTCATATGGTGAAACATGGTAAAGAAGACATATAATCTGTAGCAGTACTTCTAGAAATCTCCCTCGTCTTTCCCAACCACTTTGACGCTTCTAACCTCTCTTTTCCAAAATACCCCTCAAACCGCCACTGATAAAATTCCCTCCCCAACCCAAGCCCGTCTCTTCTGTTTGTCTCTTTTCTCTTGACTGTGTATCATGAAAACCCAAAGACTCCATTTAGCAATAGGCGAACCCCTCGTTGGAGGACAGGTGAGGGCACGCAGCAGAGCGAGCAAACCCAGCCATCTCTCTCTCTGCAGGGAGGAGGAGAGCAGGTGGGGAAGACATGTCAATACATTTGGTTAGAGTTATTTTCTAATAATTTGTGAAAACAATTGTGAAAAGAGATATTATGGTCCCATTTCACTGAGGAGAAAACTAAGGGTTAATTATGTGTTCAGACAACAGGCTGCTTAGGATATCGCTGGGGTATTTCTTGGGGAAAGACTTCTTAGATGTTCAGGTTAAGGTTCTGATAGAATCATCTCTGCTTGTTGGGTCTCTTTACTGCAAGGAGAACCTTCACTTTTAAGACCCCAAATTCAGACCTTCTAGTTCCTTGAATGTTGATGAGCACATCCTGCAGGGGGTGGGGGAAGACAGGATAGAGAGTAAGGAGTAAGTTGCCATCTCCCACCAGAATCTTCTCTATCTGCTGACAGCACTGTTAGTATCAATACTTAACATTCACTAAGGCCTCACTCTGTGCAAGGTACTGTGATAGGCCCTCTCTATCAACCATTTTATCTTTACAACAAACTTAAGGTGGGTACTGTTAGTAAAATTTTACAAAGGAGAAACTGGCGTTTTGTAAGGTTATGTGAATTGCCCAACTAAATAGCTAGTAACTGGCTGGGATGTGAACCCAAGTTTTTCTGACTCGCTTTTAAGTTTTCTTATTGTGTTTTTGTAGATGCCTATTTTTTTAAAAAAAATTTTTTAGGGGAGAGATAATTAGGTTTATTTATGTATTTTAAAATTATTATTATTAGTAGTAGTAGTAGTAGTAGTGGTAGTAGTAGTTTTTTTTTTTAGTGTGGGTGCTGGGAGTGAACCCAGGACCTTGTGCATGCTACGCACGCACTCTATCACTAAGCTATATCCTCCCCCCCATTTTTGTAGGTGCCTGTAGCAACCTAAAGAACCCTTCTTGTGAAAGCGTTTCCCTTGCTGCACTGTAATTGTCACTTTCTGTTATGGAATGTTTTTTCCATAATCTGGGCAACTCTTGAAATATATTAAGAACCCAGCGGTTTAAATGAATATACGAGTGAATGTTATGAATTGATACCTCATTAACAAATTTCGTCAGTGATCTTTTGGCTTACGGCAGTGTTTGCCACGACTTCCATTTCTTCTGAATAACAGACTCAGCTCTGTTGAGCTTATTTCTATCATCCTGAAAAATAGAGGTTGGAGATGCTCCAAATTATTTCATTGTATTGGAATGTCTTTGTGTTGAGTTATACTGTGAGTGTATGGGCCACTGGCTGGAAACTGGAATGCAGTTTTGATTTTTTTCCCTAAAAGGTTTCATTATGATTAGATTGGACCACCTTCGTATAGTATATATTATAGGGGTATATTTCATGGTGCTGAATTTATCGGTATGAAATTTTACATATACAGTTGGCTGTAGCTTGCCCTTATTTTCTGGAACAGTTTGTTGATTACACCAGTTGTTGGAAGATAGAAAACACCCAGAGCCCATTTTGGCCTCTACAAAGAACAGAACAGGGTAAGAGATTAAGGTCTTTTCCTCTAACAGATGTGAAAATACACAGAAAATGAGAGGAGAAGGGGCCTAGATGGGCAAGGCTTGGCAGCCTGTACTATTGGCATATACAGTGATCCTAATTTAAGGGGTTTTTTTAACCTAAAAAGAATGACTTTCACCATAACATAGAACATATAAATTTCCGTTAGAGTGAAAGAATTTCTAGGTTAGGAATACTTAGCAGTTAAAATACTGCCGTTTACAGTTGAGCGAACTGGGGCCCAAGATTGGTCGAACAGTTTGCCTGGATAGTGACATATCCAGGACTAGAACTCCACAATCCTGATTCCTGGGATAATTCATTCCACTAAGATTCTTATCCTCACACTTGTGTAGTTCAGGACTAGCAGACCATCGGTGGCCCAGAACTGGCGCTGTAAGTGTATGAAAAGTGCCCACAGATTGTGATGATGGAGAAGGCCCTAGAGGCCACCTTTCCACCCCATCCAGTGCTCGTGTGTCCTCTGCGCTCCTTGCACTTACCGGTGCCACCAGGAGGAGTACTTCTACTCACACAGGTGTGGGCAACTCATTGTCTTCAACCGGTCTGGTTAACTTTGGACTGTCTGATTTTATTGATCTCAGATTTTATGTCTTAGAACTTTCAACATTGGAACCACCAAGAATAAATCTAATTCCTCTTCCAAATCTTACTCATTCATGTTTTGACCTTTTATTTGTGACACCCCCCCCCCAGTACAAACTGAGCTCTTTGATTTAACAAGCTCTGTACTTAGAGCTTCTATATATTCTGCCTGTCATATGACGTATCATTCATTTTCCTTTGGTTTCTTCTCCTAGCAAATGACATTGCCATCCATCTGCTGCCTGTGCGAGGAACTTGGGGACATCTTTGACTTCTCTCACACACATCCCACGTTAATCAACAGGGGCTGCAAATTCTTCCTCCTAACTAGCTCTTCCCTCGGTCACAACTGAAACTGCTCGTCACCATTCAGAAGCTCCAGGTGTCATCTCAAGACTTCTGATACCCATCCTGTGCTCCACAGGAAGACCAGAAGTCTTCCATTGTTTTTCTTTGCTACTTTTCCCCATAAGTTTCATATGTAATTCATTGGACCAGAGAGAAAAACTCAGAGTGCTGGGTAAACAGATCGTACATGCAGTGGAAGAGTCTTTTGCCTGGGTTTCTGTCTTCTGAGCCTGTTCTGTAGATTTGATCTCCAAAGTAGGATTTGATGCCTTTAAAAGGGAATGACTTATTTGGAGGATGGCCCAAAATGGCCCCAAATTTTCTTAGGTAGGTTCTTAAGAATACAGATTTTGTTATAAAAGCTTCAAATATACTGCCATTTATGATGTACATTTAAGGCTAAGATGTGAATATTTTATCTCACTTTGTCTCCTGTTTTTCTTTCTGTTATGTAGGCCTGGATCCCTTCAGATATAGGGTAAATAACTTTAAGTCCTACCTTTGAGAACCTCAGTTTCCAGGAAACAGGCTAAAGAGTGGTGTCTAAGCATGCTCCCATAGTTTTAATATTGGTTACAAACCCTTTGGAAGAAATTTTTCAGAATTTGAAAAGAAATTTTTCAAACTTTCAAAAAGTTTTTGCTTGCCTGTTGTCTCTCACACACATTCTTTTGATGTGTAAATTTACCTTTTTCTTGGAGTGAGTGTTTCAGTTTAGGACAAGTTCATTTTGATCCTCAAAATTCAGTATTCATTTCATATATAGGTTAATAAAGATCTGCAAGAACTGTTATAAGTGGAAATGAACCCGTGTGTACCATCGGGAGGTTGGCATCATGGAAGGCAGCCATGGCTTCTTCCCAAACTCTCTCTGAATGCTAGTCTTAATTGTACTTTGATATAGGCAGGCCATGGATCTCATCCACTAGGGCATTTAAAAAATGATGTCTTAATAAGTTTTTGATAAAAGCTTATTTGGTAAATTGAGCATAACTTAATGTTAAGTTTATTATGACATAAAGACACTTTAATGTAAATAGTCCGTTTCAGGTTTGGAGTACTTATATGTTCAAACCTCTATGCTTGGTTCCATAAGGAGGGATAAAACATGGTCCCTCCCCACTGGAGTTTATGATTTTGTAGATCCAGGAACTATGTTTGCAAATAAAGTAAAATGCTATAATAAAGACATAGAGCAGGTGATACTGGGATCAGAGGAAGTAAGGATCATTTGTTACTGTAGGAAAATTGGCAGAGACCTCAGATGCTGGCATTTAACAAATTGAATGAAGGAGGTGGCACCTGAGTTCCCACCTAGGACTGATGAAAATATTAAAATATTTTAACAAGTACATAGTGATTTTACTTTTGTTATTTCAACACTTTAAAAAATCCAGTTCCTGAGATGTGACTGTTAAAATTACAGTTTACCCTTAACATGTACCTCTACCTCCAGTTCTAGGGAATTCACAGAGTAAAAGGTCCCACTTTTCTTTGAATAATCCGGGAAGGGGATATGATTATTCTTGGCATTTGTGAAATTCCAGATGAAGTCATTAACAGACCTTGCTTGACCTTAGTCTCGGCTTGTACTGTCCAACACTAAAATTTTGACTCTTCAGAATGTTCTGTACTTTTGTTCCTTTAATCGCTTTTATCTGTCTTTCAAAATGGGTCAGAATATGGAGAAACATAAAGAAACTACATGAAGTTCTTTATTGGGCCCTAAGGTCTCCATTTTCTAGTGTTCCACATGTATGAATAGAAGACTTCACCATTTTGTTATCGCTGAGAAAAACTCACTTAGTTCAGGCTCTTATCTATTCTGTTACTTCCTGAATGTTTCCATGGATGGGGAGCTCGCCCTTTCCTGAGTCAGATTGTGCCATTGTCTGCCTACGGGAATTGCCAGTGAATTCTTCCTTACGTTGCTCTGAAGTCAGCCTCATTTGTACCTTGGCCCTTGACCTGCCTGCACGGTCTGTCACAGACTTCCATGCAGCTGTCATATGCTCCTGGGTCGGGTCTTCTCTAGGCTGATACTCCAGACTGCTGGCCTGGAATTTGAAGTTACAACCAAAACTCCAGTAAGATATGGAAGAGTAGCCGTTATTTCAGGTGAGTTCAGTGCACTTTCGGAAGCCCATTATTCCACTCTCCTTTTCTGGAACTCTGCCGAGGCCGTCTGTCGCTGACTGTCGTCTTCCAGAGAAGCTGTCCCACTGGTTCCCTTTGTGGGATGCCCTGCTCAGCCCAGTGCTGGGCGATGCCTTGTCTGTGGAGCTCCTTATGGCCCTATTCAGTCTTCCTTATCCATCTTTCTGCTCTGCATATTACCTCTCAGTAATTTGAGAGAGCTAATAAATAGTGAGGGCTAATAATAAACTGGCAATTGAGACAATGTGGCATATTGGAAGGAGCACCAGATATGAAGTCAGACTGCGTAGTTCTAGTCCCAGCTCTGCCACTGACTGGTGGGACAAAACCGCCAATCTTACGCACATGCAACAAGGACCATTATAATAACAACTTGACCTGTTTACTGTGAAGATTAGATGATCCAAGTGTCTGACAGTGCTTTGTAAAATACAATGTGCAATCCACATATTAGTTAGTGTTCGTGTTCATTATTAACATTGGTAATATTGATAAAAGGATATCTGTAATTTATAAATCATATATGTCTATTAACACATTTTAAATAATAACGTGTGTGAAATTATTATACAGTACAAAAGATACTTCGGAACAAAGCAGCCATTTCTCCTAGAAGACTGAATTTGGGGGTTTTCTAGCCCTAAAGTTTCTCTCCAAAGGTGTGCCAGTGGCAGACTGGCCCGCTTGTACAGCCAGCTGGCCACCTCTGTGTCACCTCCACCCCCAGAGCTCCGCCAGAGCAGCTCTAGGGGCCTCTATTGGGGCTCTGGGAGGTTTCCCACACAGAGCTGGTTCGCCCTCCATGCTGGGTTTATGAGATCATAGCCAAGGTAGTAAATTATAAGATGCTATAATTCACTTTCCATAGGTGGTCTTGGCTGTATTCCACAGCCTTTTGGCTGAATGGTGGGTGATTTTGACGCACTGGCATAAAGTCAAAAATTCAGCCCAGATGACTGGTTTGCCGAGCAATGAGCAATAGCGTCAACAGATGAGCCATTTGGTTTTTCTGTGGAGGTCTTTTGTGTTCCCTTCATGTGTATTTAGTTTTTACTGTTTTGAGTATTTCTGGAGTGATGGAGAAACAGTCATTGTAGGTATTCAGAGCTAGAGGTTAGAATTAGTGACCTGGTGGACTTCTGTTGAGCTTCTTAATTTAGTCTCTCTTTGTTGCCAGACACCAAAGTTGAGGGTCAGTGTCTTAATCTGAATTTGGAATTCAGGATTGCTTCTCCAATTAGCACGTCTAATGGTTGGCAGATTTTATAAGCTAAGTCTCTGGAAGGGCCCTTTATGCATTTTATTATTTTTTTCAAAAAGGTAAAAAAAAACTGGCACTACTCTTGAGCCTAAAGTAACTTCATGTTTACCATGGCATTTCAAATACTATGTAAGAATTTGGCTCAGTGTCCCAAAGCACTCTAATTTTTTTCCTCTTGGTTCCAACACTCCTCAATTCCACGGGATCCAAGCCAGGCAAGTAATGGAAGCCAAGTGGCGCTGCTTGATTGCTGTGTAGATTCTGACAAATATAGAGCAATTCTTCTATTCTTCAAATCTGCTACATCTTTGGCTCCAGAACAATTGAGGTTGCAGGCTAAGCATTTAAAATCCTCAGTCAGCTGAAGATGTAAACATACACTATTATGCAGTATTTTTTAAGTCAGAGTGAGTTACACAAGTGTTTGCTACAATTTCTGAAAGTTTGCTGTCAAAATGTCTGTCATTTATTTATAAGTTTATATTGTACGGAACTGTTTTTAAATACGTGCTTGACTTGTGTATGTACAGTACAAATTGCTTTGCATTCAGCTCTGCTATGTGATGTGTGTGTATTTGTGTGTTTTGGTGGTAGTAGGTTAGTGTAGAGAAATGTTCTGCTGTGTTTAAAAATTTAGCTTTCCTAGAACAGATGTTAGCATAATTAACTACTACTTACTGAAAATTGCTGGCAAGAATGAATTGCAAGTCACTTAGTGTACCCCACTACACACACTAGGACATGGTTAGGATAATTCCAAAAATTACCTCTCCAGAGCTTTGGCCCTGCACACGCATTTTTGGTTCTCCAGGAATTGAGATTGAATTGTGAAATAATATTTCACTTAGTAATCTAGTAAGATTTAATTGGTATGTTTGAAACATGGAAGAATTTCATCTTCAAAGTCAGTCGCAGAGGCAGAGTGACTGTCTGACCATTTTAACTTCAGAGCAATTTCAGTGAAGGAATTAACAGACCGAGTCAGTTAATTCCGAAGCACTAAGTCAGTTTAACACAAGTATTTACACGTTCTTTAGCTGAAAAATTTGAAGTGGTCATTATTAGGAGACATTCTAAAACTTAGATACATGCTGTGGTAGACACTAAGGAATCTTTTTAGGAACTTACCTGAAGGGAACAGTAAGCAGAATTGTCTCAAGGAATCGCTAGCTGTCTAAAACCTCACAACTCCACCATATAGTACAATCTGGCTACTTCAGTTGTCTAGTATACCCCACGTGTTTCCTTTTAACTAGAATTAAAGTGGGAGGTTTCTGAGTGTGAGAAAGACAGGCACAGTCTCTGAGGGAACTCAGTTTTTACATTTAAAGGTAATTTCTACATTTAGCTGGAGATTCTTTTATGTTCAGTGAGTTCTGTGAGGGCCCTTTGAATGAAAATTGTAGTTACGTAAATATCTAATCTCCTTGGTTTCTGCCACCTATGTTCCTCTTCCTTCTCCGCTTCTCCCTGCTCCCTTCCGTGGGAGGGAATCAAAAAATTCTAAGTGAACCCTAGAACTGTCCAAGGGCCTTAAATACCCAATGCATTTCATATAAATTCTCATCTAGGTAAGGACAGATATTCAGATAGGCAAAGCTTAGAACCAACTTGAGTGTATAGTCTTTTATGAACTTCCTATAAATACCGTTCATAGCCAGGCAATGGAAGTTTCCTTCATATTACAAAGTGAAATGACATTGAACCATTTAGCTGTAATTCAGGTGAGAGTTGTGAGGGCTAAAGTTACCCAGCTTTTGTCTTCTCCTTTTAGAGACACAGACATAGGCGGAGTAATTCTTAGTGCCCCAAACGTTAATTCTAACCTTTTAAATCAGCCTTGACTCTTTTTAAAAAATAGTCTTATATTCACTTCCTAGTAATCCAAAATGTTTAGGGAACAAGGTGAAAATAAATAAATTTAAAAAAAAATAGATAAGTACACCAATTATTCATGTTTTCACAGGTGCAGAGATTAAGACAGCAGATTTTGAATTAAGACTAGGTTTAAAGAGTTAAATCAACCTCCCTCTTGAGTCAGTAGAAAGTATCTGATAGCAATTGTTGAATTTCTTCCTCCAGTCTTATTGAAATACAGCTGACATACAGCACTGTATAAGTTTTAGGTGTATAGATAGAATAATTATTTGACTAATATACACTGTGAAATGATTACATGTTTTTAAAATGGTGTGTATAGTTTTTTTTTACTTTTGTTAGCTAAAATGCTATTGCAAAAATAAAATTATTTAAAATATTTCTGAAATGTTTGACCATTTTTACTTAAAATCATATTTTTTTTTCAAATTGAGGGGTTCTGGTTATTAATGCTTATAAACAGGAATTACCCTTTTAATTGGTCTGTTCTCCACATCTCTTCCCCTTGGAGCCTAAAGCAGATTAATCTTGAAATATCATTTTTGTTGCAAGGCAGACAGGCTTCCTCTAATTTAGGTGGAGGCTATTCCTGATTACAGACCGCAGAGGCTCTTTGGAGACCCCATTGCCACAACAGGAGAAGGAGCTTCTCCATTCCTTCCTGACCACCCTTTGTTCGTGTCTGGCCCTGTGGCTACCTACAAGATACCTACAGTGTCTTAGAAGGAAAGATTCTCCCAAATAAAATTGTGGGTCTCTCCTTTACATTGCTGTGTCAGTGAAGCAGACTGCTGGGAGCAGAAGCCAAGGTCCCCTAGAGAACTCGACCACTGGTCAGAGAAAGCAAAGGGCTGGAGCAAGGTTTGGATGGTGCAGCATTTTCACCTATTAATTGATCTCTTTTAAATTTAATACTCAAACGTGGACCATACAGTTGGCCTTCAGTATCTGCAGATGGACCAGCCACGGCTGATCCGCTGATAAGGAGGGTCGACTGTGTGGCACCATTTTATAGAAGGGACTTGAGCATTCTCAGACTTCGGTCTCCGTGGGGGTCTGGAAGCAGTCCTCTGTGGATACAGAGGGACGACTGACGTGTGGTTTTCTGGATATCCACTGACCCAGCACATGGTCGTCTTCAGTGCCTTCCCCACTCCGGTCCCCTTTCCCGCCTGGCTAGCGAAACCTGCCTCTTTGAAGTCTAAGTCCCGGCCTCCGGCAAGCAGCCCTCCCAGCCCTCATCACGGATGATGCGTCCTGTGCAGGCATCTGTAGGGGCACGCTTCAATCAGGATGTACTTTTCAGCCAACTTCTCAGCCTCCCACACTCAACTGTGAGCAACTCGGGTTCTGGGACTACTGTCATTTGTCACTATCTTTAGGTAACGCAGTGCCCACATAATAGTAATACTCCTGGATAATTGCTAAAGGAATCTTTACTTGTAATAAAGCAGAGAAATAAATAGTCTGTGTTGGCTTGAACGGAGACCATGTGTCCTGTCAGCGTGTTGTTTTAGTTTTATTTTAACTTTTCTAGGAGGCAACCAAGTCTTGTATCTCTATCCAGCTCTTTAATTGTAGGTTCTGGCAGGAGTAGGGGCTAATGATTTGATGTTGACTCAGCTTTGAGCATGATAGCAGTAGTGGTTGGCTGGATAGTAATTTGTAAACTGGACAGCCCTTGAGATGCCGTAACAGGAAGCTGACTGGGGTCAATGAATATTCTTCCAAAAGAAGTACAGGTTTAGTCATTGTTCAGTTACACTTTTATTCAAGGTCAATTGTAATGATGACTGGAATCGTTGCCTCATTTTAGTGCATTTGTTTCTCCTACCTTCTAAATATCTGACTATTGCTCTTTCTCAGGTAATGTCAGGGTAATAAATATAGTATCACTACAACTATAATTACTTTTTCCTGTAATTATTTAAGTACTGTCTGTTTTCCCCATTATTTATGTATTCCAAGTGACTGATGTCTGTTAGGCTCACTTAAGCACCTAACAGGGCTTAGTGCATAGTAGGTACTCAAGACATATTTGGTGAATGCAGTATGAGTCTTAGTAATGTATGTAATTGAAGGGACACAGTTTTCAAAGAGACTTCAGACTGTGTGCAGTTTTCCATAACCTTGAATTAGAAGTCTTACTGATTTCATATCAATTTTATTTTAAAATTAAATGTTGTGTGGTGTCAGATTTCACAGTTCTCTGCTGCAGTGGAGAGGTGGAGGCCAAAAATTCTGTGTTGAAATACAGATTTAAAAAAAAGAATAACAAATGGCCTATGTTTGACATGGCAAATAGAACTGGCCTCAAACTCGGGTGGTGTTTTCAAAGAGTAACTTGTGGCTTTCTAACTTCTGTTCCTACTCTACATGCTGTATTAACCTGCCATAAAGTAACCGATCCACAGTGCCAGGGCATATTCATTTTGGGCCGCGTTGCTCTGCCTACTAAATTGTACTGATGTAGAAGTAGCTTTGGGCCCCCTTGTTTTCAACTAAATGCTATGGATATGGAGAGGAGACATTTGTAATGTGTGCCTAGGCAGCTGGGTGATATTACATTACTATCCTTGGAACACTGAGGAGTGATTATTTTTAGCTTTCACCTGAGCAAACATGACTCAGTTTGTTGACCTGAATCCATCCAGCCCCTTCTTAAGTACACAAACTATTAATCCCTAGAACCACGCTGGTGACTAACGAAGGTTTCCCTTGCATATAACTGTTGGTTAGTTGATTGTGGCTTGTTCAAAGTTTACAAATAATTTCAGCTTCTTCCATTTCATTCTTTGTTCTTATAATAAAATCCGTCACTTTTTTTTTTTAATTTAAAGAAAGAAATCAAACTTCTTTTGGTTTTAGACCCTGTTTTGTGATCCATATAGTCACAGTTTTTGGCTACAGCTGATGAAAACACCTACAGTAGGCAACCAGCTAGAAGCTTTGTTTTTAGTTCACTTTGATATACTTACTACATAAGAGATATCTAGGAATTCACTTTTAGCTGGAGTAGGAATTGTCTAGAACTGTGAACATATTATTGGGAGAACATTAACTGTCCATATTTAAATATCAGATCGTCTGTTTACTTTCTCAAACAATGCAAATGTTTTGCCTTTTGAACACAACTAGAAAAATTGAAAATGTTGAATTATCTTCTGGTTTTTAAAGTTATGCAAAACGTTTTTGAGACTAAAAGACTGATTTATTCAAGCAAAGAAAAATATTTGTGATTCTCAGAGATGCATTTGAGGTTTTTTCAAGTTCATTGCCATGATCTTTATGAAATACTAGTATTCCCGGGACTTTTTTCTTTATGCGAGAAACACTAGACTAATGAAAAAATGAAAATAATTCAGGCTGCTACAAAGGCAGGGGTTCACTATGTCCATTAAAAATGCAGCCTTTGTGCCCGTAAAGTGTTCAGCTTCTCTGTTATTAAGTTTGGAATGTGGTTTTGGAGCTTAACTGAGGAACTCGGCTAGTTATTTTTCATTTCAGTCAAAGGAGGGGAGAGACTTGTTTTTCAAAAGGAAAAAAAAAATGAAAAAAGGTTAGGTTCATTTTGGAAGAATAGAAGTTTTAAAATGCAGTAACTATTTTCTGCTGCAAATAGTCAGTTTGAGTGTGTTAGGCAAAAATAGAATTCATGACTTTTGTCTCCCTGTTTATATCTCCAACCACATTAAAAAGGGTTTAGTTAAATGTGCCATTTGGTCTTTCTAGTGTCAGTGGGCTATTTAGCTGAGTCAGGATAACCAAAGTTTGATTGATTCATATTTCTAATAATAAGCAAGATGTCTGATTTTAGATGCATTAGGTGTAAAATGTCTTCATGATACAGTTTTAACTTTTAAAGGGAAACTTCCCTGGCATAGGTTAGTGGTGGCTCTGTGTTGCAGTGTGCAGGATATGAATGAAGAAACTTTCACCTAGACTTTAGCAGTGCTATGTTTTCTGGTAAGTTTTAGCAGGCATTGTCACAACTTTCTGAGAACATAACATTTTACTATTCAAAATTTACTATTAGGATTGATATTTACCAACAGATCAATAGAAAAATGTCTATTTGAGCAGTAGAAGTAGGGCAGAATATTAATAATACACACTCTTGTGTCTTAAGTGACTTCTCGCTTTACGTATTCCTCCAGGTACTCTTTGATCTCTGTTTAATAAGAGACGATTTCTGTTCATAAAAGGTCTGAAAGCACAGTATGCCAAGTGTCTTATGCATGAAATTTAACATACCTAAACCATGCGCATAAACCGTAATTTGTAATGTTTTCCTTTTACTACTAACTTTCAGAGGAAAGTTTTATAAATAGTTTTTTTAAAATATATTGTAGTAAAAGGATCTACATGAAAAGAACTATGAAAATTTTCAAAGAGATATCAACATTGACTCCAGTTAATAGAGAAGTAATCACTGTTCTTGGATAGTAAAACTAAATGCTGAGAAAGGATGCTGACTCTGTCCATATTAATTTATAGATTCAATGTAATTTACGTCAAATCCCAGCAAAGAGATATAAATATGAAATGGAGTTGGGGAGAGGTTTTACTCTATCAGATATTGATACACATCATCAAATTACATGATTTAAAACCATGTTGTATTGGGCCATGAGTTTCCAGTCCAATGCATGGAATAAAGTAGATTGTCCAGAAACATCTATTGGTGTACATGAGATAAGGTGATGTCATAAATCAACAAGAAAGAGTTTGTTCAGTAAAGAATAATTTAAATATTTAGGAAAATAAAAATAGATCCTCACCTCATCTCTTATATCAAAACAAATTCCAGGTGCATCAACTATTTATATATTTTAAAAAGTGAAATTGTTAAAAATAACTAGAAAGCAGTAAAGGTGGCTATTGAATTTGGGGATAAGAAAGTCTCAATACACGGAAGCATGGGGAAAACATAATGGAAAAGAGATTCTGTGTGAAATCCTTATATGAAATGTATATGAAATCTGGAAATCTGTGTTAAAATATGCCATAAACAAATCGAGACAGCAGATAGAAAAGTTGAGATAAATTAATAACAAAACATATTAGGCAAAGAATTATTCTTATTTATACAAAACCTTTACAAACCAAGTGGGGGTGTAGGAAAATTGGTGTATCATGTGATTATTTTGCAACCACTAGTTGAAAATGTTTAATTATATATGAAAATATTTATGATAGCTAAAATTAATTTTGTTTTTTATGTGCTTTCAAGCACTGTTCTGAATACTTTCAGTGTTAACTTGTTCAATGTATACAATGACTCGGAGAGGTAGGTACTATTATTGTTGCCATTTAAGAGATATTAATTTTAATACACAGACAGGTTTAGTAATTCACCCAGAACTTTCCTAGCTTGGATCAGTGGTGACACAACCAGAGATTAGAGAGTCAGGATCTGACACCAGGCAGGTTGGCTCCACACCTGCTGTTTTTCACCACTGTGCTACTCTGCTTTGCTAAGTGAATTAAAAAAAAAAAAAAAAGCTACATTACTATGTATGGTATGGTCCTATTTTGTAAAACTATGTGTTAATATTAGTATGTATTTTAAAGTTATACACATTAATTCCTCTTCATATAAATTTTTATCTAATCACATACTCAGAGGAAAGACAGATAATGTTTTGATACTTTTCCAGCAGTGGTTACTTCCCTCTAGTGGGATTTTGGGTAAATGGTGTTTTGAACTTTAACATTTTTGTATTGTGCAAACTGTCTGTTCTAATTACATAACCATTTTATAATCACAAAATTGTGAATGTTACATATTCCAAGTTTGATGATCCGTTTTGAAATGCATGGATCACATTTTAGTGTACATTTGAAGGGTCAGTGTTTTGGTTCCCACTCTCTGTCGGGTAGAGTAAGTGGGGGCCCAGAGTCAAAATAGTTCTTTTTCTCAATCAAAAGTATGTTGTAAAATTTCAGAGTAAGAAGAATCTTAAAAACCAACAACCTTGGTGGAATTTTAGAAGCCAACCATCTTTTTTCTCAGATGAGGATCCTGAAGCTACTATAGATTTAACCAATTTATGCAAAATTACCTGAGAGTAAGTTGTTTGACCAGCCTTCAGACCCAGGGCTTCTGACTTCAGACAGTGTGTTTTGTGAAGCCCAGAGCCCTCCAAATCCTTAGGCAGGTAGAAATTGAAACACAGTTGATTTTTGTGACATTGGTTTGGAGCAAAGAGGTAACTGAGCAAAACTAGCTGTAAATGTATTCTTTCAGTAAATAACAATGCTTGAAAACAATGGGAAGGCTCTTGGGGATGCTCTCTGACACCTCTGGAGGTCACTGAAGGATCCTCCCCTGAATTTGGGAGAGCTTTCGAAATTACTGTATCCAAGTTATAGAAGGCGGTGTGAAAAATGGAGAGAAGACAATAGAGGAAAGAATGTTTGCCAGAAATAGGTGCTTCAGTGGATGGTTCTAAAACAGAAAAACATTCTCTTTTCAGCTCCAGGGCCCACAACGGCAGTGTCTTACATGTCAGTGAAATGCGTGGATGCCCGTAAAAACCATCACAAGGCAAAATGGTTAATGCCTTGGGGACTCAACCAGTGCGACAAGATCCGAGACATCGAGGAAGCAATTCCAAGGGAAATCGAAGCCAATGACATTGTGTTTTCTGTGCACATTCCCCTCCCCTCCATGGAGATGAGTCCTTGGTTCCAGTTCATGCTGTTCATCCTGCAGCTGGACATTGCATTCAAGCTCAACAATCAAATCAGTAAGTGCGCCCTCCCCACCCCTCTCCTATCTTGGGGAATTTCTCTCTTCAGGTTTTTCAGAGCCAGTTATGATAACAGTAAAATCATAGTATTACTAGTGACAATTATTGACTGCTTACTACTTACTAGGTACTTTTTTGTGTACTCTACCTGAATTAACCCATTTTATCTTCCCACCAGTTCCCACCAAGAGGTAGGTCTTACTTCATTTTGCAGGTGGAAAACTTTGGCGTCAGTGAGGTTGCCCAAGATCAGCAGGCTAGAAAGTGCAAGACCTGGGATTCAAAGGCAGGCAGCCTGGCTCCAGAGCCCTGTCCTAACCACGCGTCACCACCTCTCTAGTGCCTGGAGGAGCTCATCCCAGTGGAGGGACTGGAGGGTTTCCGAGAGGTCCCATATTTCCAAACGTCTTTTCCCGCTGGACTTTGAGTGAAGTCATCCCCTTAGAAAAATCTACCTGCCAAGATGGGAATACCAACCCACGAGCATCCAGTTTCTCAGAAAACCAGGTTATTTTTTTAGCTTACCCAATTGTGATGCAAGACTCTTTGAGGGCATGAAGCAGTTGAACATTTCATGAGGAAGAGATTATTGGGTGATTGGTGGAGGTGATTGTGGCATCTGGGGACAGTGTGGGGAATCTGATGTTGAGAAGATGAGAACATTTTTTTTAACTGAAGCAGGATCAGGGGTTGAGAGTGAAAGAGAAAAAAGTGTGTTAAAGACAGCTCTGCCTGGGGCCTGTCTATGAATTAAAGCACTATTTCTAATTCTAATGTTTTTGTATCAGCAATTCCCCTGATACATAATCACGTTCATTTTACTGTTTAGGAGTTGGAGTAGTGTATGTGCCTGACAGACAGTTCATCTGGAACTGGTGATGCTGAAATAATTTTTCAGAATGCAGAGTTTCTACCCCTCCCCTCAATTCATTCAGTTTCTTACCCATTATCTCAAACTGTTACTGAGCGCCCAGCACTGCCATGTACTGAACTGATGGCTGGACGTGTGGATACATAGGAAGACACGATCGTTCAAGGGGCTTACAGTCAAGTGGAAATGACAAGCAGGTAGCCAGTCATTACAGTATAGTTTGTACTGTAGCCCTTAGTGTCGTGCTGGGTGCTGTGACCGAGGTATACCCGGGACCTTTGGGAGCATAAAGAAGAGGCTTTAGAGCAGAGAAAGGAAAGGCTGCCTTGGGTGTGTGTGTGTGTGTATGTTTGTTTGTGTGTAGAGGTAAGCAAACAGATCTTTGAGGTGAGTGTTGAAGAGCGAGGACCCTGAGAAGGAGTTGAGTATGCGGGCAGGAGCAAGTGGGAGAGCGTCCTAGACACGAGGAGTGGCTGGTGGGAAGGTCCAGGTTTGCACAGCAGCCGGATGTAGTCCGGTGGCACTTCCCATGTCCCCTGTTCCTAGCTCTAAGAGTGTGTTCAAGAAAAGGAGAATGAGGACAGTCATGAGAGGAGCCATGAGAGGCTGACAGGGGTAGATTAACTGACTTATGTTTTGGTGTGAAGGTCAAGGACACAGCACTCTGTTATCTGGGCTGATTGCCTATTGTGTATTTGATGTATAATGTTCCTAGAAAGACTTCTATCTCCCAGCTCCAAATACAAAGGAAAAGATTTACTCTTTAACAGAAATTAAATATCAGTGCTGTATTAGTGTTGAGTAACAAATTATCCTAAAATTTAGCTGCTTAAACCAACAAACATGTTTCATCTCCCCATTTCTCTGGGTCGGGAATCCAGGCACAGCTTAATTTGGGAATCTGGCTGAGCCTCTTTTATGAGGTTGCAGTCAAGCTGTTGGTCTGGTCTGCAGTCTCAAGAGAAGGCTTGAAGGCTCTACTGGGGGAGAGGGATCTGCTTCATGTGGTCACTCATGTGGCTTTTGGCGGGCCTTGGTCCCTCACCACGTGGGCCTCGCCGTGGGGCTGTCTTACAGTATGGCCGCTTGTTCCCCCCTCCCTCCTCCAGGCCCCCGGCTAGTGATGAGAAGGGCAGAGAAAAAGCACAAGTGCCAAAGATAGAGCCACTCAATCTTAGAAGTGGTATCCCGTCTCTCCCACTGTGTTGTTAGTCAGAAGTGAACCAGTAAGTCCAGCCCACACTCGAGGGAGAATATTACACAGGGCATGAATATCAGGCAATGGGCTCACAGAGAACCATCATAGAGGTTGCCTGTCTAATGGCATACTTTTCAAAGCAGCTGGGGTCATTTGAAATATGTTCATTGCTTTATTGGCATCCAGACCAGGAGGCAGGATAGCCGAATTCTTAAGATCATGGGCTTGGGAGTCTGGCAGAGATGGGATTAAATCCCTGCACCACCTCTTATAAACTTTGCAAATTTGAGCAAGTTATTGAATCTCTCTGAGCCACGGCTTTCTCATCCGTAAAATGTGGATGACAATTCCTGATTAACCAAATACGCTAAGGAATAAATTAGTTAATGTAAAGTTCTTAGAACATAATAAGTACTACTAAAAACTTTAAAAATAAAAAGTAACTATTATAATTATCCTTTCAGCCTTATTTCTGAAATTCAGCTCTTCTTTTCAATTCTTCTCTACCTTGGTTAGTGGGATTGATTGGTCTTTATTTTAAAAAGCACAGCTTTAATCTTATCCTCGTCCTACTCAAAGTACCTTCAGTAACTAACAGATAAGGCCTGGCGTTCAGAGTCCTCTCCGTTCTTACCTTTCACTGCTAGCCTGCATGTATTCTCTGCATCCTCAAACAGGAATAATCCTCCCTTTGCACCTTTGTTCATTTTATTCCTACTACCTCTTTCTTTCCTCATGACCCCCTTCCTCCAAAAGGTTAAAAGGCTCCTCTTTGAAAACCTATTGATCCTTCAAGACATCCCACCTGTCACAGGTCCCTGGAAGCTTCTCAGCTATTTTCCATATTATTTCCCACCCCTCTTCCCTACCAATTATGACTGATCCTTCTTTGAACAACTTTTGTCTGTTCTTGCCTGGCGATGGCCAGCCCTGCAGTCTGCACAGGTGAACTGTTAGTGTGGCTTCTTACTAAATTGTGAGCTACCAGTGGGCAGGCTGTGCATTGTGCTTACATGTATGTGATCTGCAGCTTTGCAGGAATTTGTGGATGAAAATATTTCTTGGATTGTGTCATTCTCCTACCAAAAAAGGAATGGAAAACAACAGATTGAGGTGCTTCCCCTCAACTCCAAAATAAGATTTTTGTTATTAAAATAACATTTCAGTAATCAATAAAACTGGCATTCAAACTCGTTCTGATCCCAGCTGCTCGTATACTGCTTACATTGATTCAATAGCAGTCAGATATTCAGAATTGATGAAGAGTAATAAATCTCCACCTTCAGTCAGCCTCTTGCTGTGATGGACTGTTGTCTAGAGTGTAGTCTAATACTTGGACAATTATTTGAAGTGAGGTTCTGTTTTCAGGTCGTAAGAAAAGCGTTGAGTTGTCTCGCTGTTCTGCCTTTTGCATTGCTGAAAGTAGTTGGTCGTGTATTTTGGTTTTGGAACTTGGCGTCAAAATCATTTAGTAAAATAACTCAGAGCTTCAGCTGAGTTCACATGAAATTTTAGAGGCCAATGATAAATGTATAAAGTAAAGTTATACTACAAAATCTTAGAAAAAGATTCTTAAGTTTGTTTAGTGAATGTTGTATGGTTGAAAGTTTTAGAGAAACTTTCCTAGTAATGTGAAACAACTCAAATATATTTGCCACTTTGGTTTTTACCAGTTCCTAATGAAGTTGTGTTTTTTAATCAATGTATTGAATATTTTAGAAATCTCCAGACTCATCTGAAATATATTTGAAAGTTCAGTGTTGACTTTTTAGCTTCAGCGCTGTAAATAAAATTGTCTTAAATTCAAATCGAGTATTTTTCCTAAACCAGAAATTAAGAAATAATTTTATTGGGTTTTTAAGAAATATATATTTGGTCATTCAAATGACCAGAATATATTTCTTGTACATATTTGGTTCTTGTCCACATTTCCTGGCTCACAGCTCCCCAAATCCTTGGACTCTCCCTAGAGCTAAGAGCAATGGGAGCGACTTTTGTTACAATATTTGATCTCTTGTTGTCAATTCCCGAAAACTTCAGAGCCATAAAGATGAAATAGGTGTCTTACTATATTTAACAAGCCCTTTTCAGCCACAGCTGGGTTGATGTTAATAAGATGGCTTTTAGAAAGCACCTGAGGGTAGGGGTTGGTTGTCAGGGGAACAGCCATGATTGGAGGGGAGGGGAGAGGGGCTATAGGTTGAATCAATTACCAGTGGCCAAAGATTTGATCAATCAAGCCTCCATAAAAACCCAAAAGGAGAGCTTCCAGGCTGGGGAATCAGAACGCCTGCACAGGACACCATGCTGGATCCCATACTCCAGGAGGATAGGAACTCCCTTGTTAGGGACCTTGCTCGTGTATCTGGCTGTTGATTGTATCCTTTAATATCCTTTGTAATAAACCTATAATCTAGTGGTAAATGGGTTTCCAGAGTTCTGTGAGCAGCTCTGGCAAGTTAATCAAATCCAAGGAGGAAGTCGTGGGAACGTCTGATTTAATAGCTAGTAGGTTAGAAGTACAGGTAACAACTTGAACTTGGAAGCTGGCATCTGAAGCCAGGGGGAGGTCATGGGGGGACCTCCAGTCTGTGGCTGGCAGGTCAGAAGCACAGGGACCTGGGCTTGTGATTGGCATCTGAAGTGGAGGGCAGTTTTGTGGGACTGAGACTTTAACCCCTGGAATCAGATGCTCTGGGTAGATTGTGTCAGAACTGAGTTGAATTATAGGACACCCTGCTGGCGTCCGAACTGTTGGGTTTGTGGGAAATTCCACACCCCCATCCTAGTTGGTGGTCAGAACCTATTACATATCTTAATAACTTCACAGGTGAATTACTACCCAGCAAATGTGAATTCCAAACATTGAAAATGCCTATATTGATGAGGCTTTCAACTAAAATATTTCTGTGTGTAAATGAAATGTGAATGTGTCTTATGTTTTTTTTCCCCCCAAGTACACCTTCAGGTTCCAAAATATATTTTATCTCCATCAAAACTAAAGATTCTTATCTTAAAAAATACCCTTAAATTTCTTGTAACATGAGGGTCTGCACTTAGTGGAGGTACACTAAAAAATTATCAAGATAGACAACAGTTCCTTCGATAAATGTATGAAATAACTGAAACCCTAGAGGCATCAAGAAAACCAGATCAAAAAATACTTTTCTTGAGCAGTAGCACTGGGTGGGGGAGGTTGACTTTAATATGAAAAATGTTACAGATTGGATTTGTGAGAATATTTTTTTCCTTAAATTTATTCTCTTTACCTTTGTTTATGAACACTAAGGAAAGCATCAGTTAAAGAGGGATGGTGTGTCTCTGCTGATTGATATAGACATGCACATGTATACATATATTTTAATCATAATCATATTTATATTATCATTATATTATAATATCATAATCATATTTATAAGACCCAGTAGGTCTAGGTTTTCCTCTGAACCTTGTGTTAAGAACATATGTGACTGCCTGTCCACTTTTTTATGCTTTATCGTTGTTTGGATGCCTTTCTCACAGCAATAAATGGGGTAGAAGAAAAAGATTGGGTGTTTGGTGAACAAGATTCTATTATATGTGGATGACTTTCTGTTTATCAAAGATTCAGCTCTGGCTGTATTACCTCGAATGGAAGGAAAAATCAGGACCAATCCTGTTTTTTCTTTAAACTTTCCTAGGCAGTCTATGAAATGAGTTTCAGATTTCAAATAATACGAAGAGATTTCATATTTGGATTATGAAATTAAAGTTAGGATTTTCAGTATATGTATGGTCAGAGTTTTCACCAATCTTTGAAGGGTCTTTGACCAGGTAAAATGATCAAAGGACTGTATGTTTTAAATGAAACAGTTACTTGGCACTAAATGTTTATTCCACTTAAACTTTCAGTTTAAGATGACACAGCTTTTAGCTAGGGTTTGACATCTTGACAGTCCCTCAGAAACTAAATAAGCATTGACGTTCACTTTAAAAGCTGGTCACTGTTTCAAGTCCAAGATTTAATAAGAGTGATGTCTTTGGGGAGGAAAATGACAGTAGTATAGGGTAATTTATAGTAATAAAAGTGTTTAGAGAATGTGTATATTTGATTGTTGAGAAAGAAGATATTCCATATATATTATGGAATGAAAAAGCAATTTTAAACAGAATCCCTACTTTTCATCTTTCAAGCATAAACATTTTTAAAACCTGCAATTGTCATTCAGAGTTAAGTATGAAAAGTAGTAGCCAGTTCAACTTGTAAATGGTGATAGTTTTAAAACAATAGTCTGCGAGATCTAGAGAGGAAAAGCCAATCGAAGTGAGTCTAGAGACTTCTAGATGGACCTTTCAGTAAATGCTGATTACAAGTGCCCCTTATGGCATCTGTGGATACTGAGAGCCCACTGTACTATAGCGTTTTGTATAAGCGACTTGAGCATCCACAGATGTTGGTATCTGCTGGGGTTTTGGGTGGAGGGTGATCCTGGAACCAATCCCCTGTGGATAACAAGGGATGACTGTTAAATTCTTACCAGACCTGTCTGTTGAAATCTATGATTGGGTTAGTGCTTACTTTTATCTAAATATTTCGGAAGAATGGAATTCATGTGTTTGCCGGGGTACAAACATGGTGCTTCTATAGAGTTGAAAGGGACAGAGGACTTCAGTTTTTGCTCTGAAGATTTAGGAAATGGAGGGAGTGTGAGTAGACTAAAAAGTATCAGAAAAAAGTGAGCCTAAACATCTGGTGTCTGAATGGTTAATCCTTGAGAAAAATTTTTGTGTAATAGCAAATTTTGTTATTTGAAAATATCCTCTAGAGCCGGGTATACATCATTCTTTTTAAAGTGTTTTATTGGTCATTCAATTTATATATGTATTTGTAAAATACAGGTTTGGGTTGGCTAAAATGGAACCCACTTATACCAGGATGTCACTCTATTGATTACAACTGCAAGTCACGTACTTAGCATAACCTCAGACTCTCCATGGGGCTTCTTTTGAGAAACTTGGGTGTAGAGATCAAAGAAGGGGGAGTTTTTTTTTTTTTGATATGTCTCTACCCAGCTTTCAAATCTACAGGCTGTTGAAATAGAAACACTGAGATTCATTGGCAGAAAGCCTCAAGATAGGTTGATCTGTCTTGAGTAGCAAATCTAGGATTTTCAGGGGTCTAAAAATCTCTTAAGTTAAGAAATACTGAAAAATGGTGTAGGGTGGGGTAAACCAGTTTTTTTTTTTTCCTGTTTTAAGGTAATAAAGTCATTATGTCTTGCCTTCAGCCCTGTGCTGTACACTGCAATTGAGTATTAAGTCTTAACTTGCTTGTTTCATTTTTGCAAATGACTCCATGAAACAATGGAATTGTTTCTATAACTGATGAGTGATTTTTTCTTCTTTCAAACTGAAAACATTTCTTGTAAAAAAGGATTAATGATATTATTACCTGGTTGGTTTTCCAGTTAGATGGCTGAGTGTCCTGGGAGAAAATTGCTTGACTTTTTATGAAATGATTGTGCTCTTCCATTTGTGTGCCTATTATGGAGTGTTAGGTAGACACCATATGAAGACAATTAGAATAAAGGAACAGTCTGTTAACTGTAAAAAATGAACTGTCACATTATCTAAAATGATTAGGGATGACTTTCTTGAAGAAAAAAAGAATCTGTGATCTTAGTGTTGACCATTAGCAAGAGGCATGGTTCTTCATTCTATATTTGTTGATGGCTCTTGGGAAGAGTCCACAAAGAGAGCTTAATAGGACAGAGGAGTCTATACACCAAAAGACTACAACCGCTGTGATGGAAATGTTCATTGGTAATAGGGTATTCCCACAACTGAAATTCCATGCTTCATCAGATAATCCTCTTGAACAAAATATGTTGAAGCAAGTAATTGAGAAGAACCCTAATTTCTACCCTCCCACTCCTACTCCCCCACTTCCCCTAGAAGAGACCTTGTTTGATTCATGACCATGTGACAATCTCTATTTATAAGAAATGTTTCTTATCGGACAGTTTTTATGGCAGGTTGATGTTGCCGAGACTTTTTTAATTACTTGCAAATTTCCTTACCTGCCTCAATGAGAATCAATGTGAGCAGAAATAAAACTTCAAAATTTCCCTCCCTTCTCCCTCTCAAAAAAAAAAAAAAACCTGAAAAAAAAAAAAATCTCAAAACACACCAGAAAGATCCAGGAGACTTAACTGGAGTGGGGTTTGAGGTGGTGGGTAAAGGTAGGGAGGTTGTCAGTGTTTGAGTTAAATTTACATGGCCATTCCTCTTAAGAGGTTGTATGTCCCCTTCAAACCAGGGGTCCAACTTAGAATTTACTAGTATAACTCAGTTTTACCTATTGACCGGAAATAGAAAGAAACTAAAATCTTGGGAGAAGACTCTGTTTTGTTGATTAACCCAGGAGAGTGAAGATTAGGGACATTGTGCTTGTTTACTCTCATTCATGGATTATCTTTCTCTTTGAGGGAATCTTCAGACACAACTTTGGAATGAATCATTGTGAATATGTTTATATTGGCAGGAGCACAGGAACCTCTGGCTTGGTTTTATTTGAGTGTGATGGGTGTAAGTCCATGACTTGGACAGCATCACTGTTAAGCTGGCTGGATCCTGTGAATGGCTCAGTGGTTTTGTATTACGTACTTGCAAACGAAAAAAGTCCAATCAAGGAACAGAGTTGGGCTCTTTCAAAACATTCCCAAGATTTTTTATTAATGTTTACAGTTTGCTATATCCAGTCCCTTCCAGTCATCCGTTGGCATACTGGTCCGTTTAACATGGGGAAGTAGATCGTGTTGGTTGGTCTCTAGTCTTAGCAAAACACTGATAAATGGTGTTAAATAATTTGCAGTTATTGTTTCTGAACATCAACTGTGTGATTGCAGACTTTGAACCCTGGAAGAAAGGTTAGAGCGCTGAGGGTTTAATAGTCTTCAACCCGGAGTCTGGGAGTAGAGTTTAAGGGCCAAGTGAGCCTTGATAGTCTGTGTGAAATTTTAGTCATAGTAACTTATGTGCATTTTGACAGTAAGAGTTTGTGGCTTTTGTCAGGTTTTCAAATCGGTAATTAGCCCCAAAACGTTAAAGGACCAGTCCTTTAATTTACCAGATGAAAAAACCTTACAGTACATGCCCACTATAGCACAGCTGGCCAGAGACAGAGCAGGACCTCCTGGTTGTGTGTCAACCATGTGGGGAGGTGGACGGAACACAGCAGCAAGTAGCTCCCACAGACAGGCCCATGAGCCTGCTGCCAAACAGTGGCCGCTAAGGTTTTTGGACAAAAGTTGTGCTGGTCCTTTTAAAATGGTGTGTTTTCTATTTTTTTTTTTTTTTAATCTCCCAAGTTCAGGGAATGTAGTGCAGTCTAGAATCTAGACTAGGAGGTAGGCTGGTCCTGTTTATAGTGCCACAGCTGCAGATCACCCACGTGTCTCATTTCCTGCTCTGAGTTTAGAATATAAATGAGGAGATTCTCTTTGCATCCGTAACAAGTATATCCTGGTTACTAAAATAAAAGCCTGGTGACATCAATGAAAAATGTGGGCAGCAAAGCTACCAGCAGCAGCAGATTCCTCGATGGCACCCCCCTATATATAAAATGCTTTTACCTCCTCTTCTCACTTTGGATATTCTTGTCAGTATCTAAATACCAGGCAGTCATCACATAGCTAATGTGAGGTTCTTTTCTTTTCTTTTCTTTTTTCTTTATTTTTTTTAACATTTTTTATTGATTTATAATCATTTTACAATGTTGTGTCAAATTCCAGTGTAGAGCACAATTTTTCAGTTATACATGAACATATATATATATTCATTGTGTGAGGTTATTTTATAGGAAATCATACCTTTATTCTTTTGGGTGACCTAAGAAAACATGAAGTGAGGTGATTTTCTGAATGATGCTTTTCAGAGCAAAAGAAAGTTAGGTGGGGGAAGGAAAACCCTTTGTTCAGCAAAGCAGAATTCTACTTGCAAAAGTACCAGGGATCCCGCAGTGGGAAAAAAAAATTTTTTTCATCAATATCTACCTGCTGTCTACACACTGACGCTAAGGATGGTTCCAGTTCCTTTTTTGCTTTAATAAGTTAGTAGGTGTTAGTAGGAGATGTAGCAGTAATTCTTCAAAGGAAGAGAGGTTCTCGTTTTTTAATTGTTCTCGTCTAGGTTGTTTCCTAAAGTAATTGTCCAATGAATCTACCTTTTCTGCCTTACTGGTTATTCATATTATGACCACAAAGGAAAGCCCAGGCCTGACCTAACAAGCAAGATGATGCACATTCTTTAAAGGTGAGGGTTGGGGGAAGACTGAAAATATCTAAATTTAGTATCTGAAAGTTGCCATCACATAGAAAAAGAGTTCTAGTAGTTGGAGTTGTTCAACAGTGAAGAGGCTCTCTTTAAATAGTGAGCAGCCTGTCACTGGTAGTAATCAAGTGGCAGCTGGTTAGGGGGACAGTCATAATGATGACCACAGTGATAGCTTGCATGAGTTGGGTTTCTTTACAAAATGCCCATGTACTAGAGATGCTGGTGGTTGTCTATGTTGCCAGCCATTTGCTTTAGCTTCATATCATTTTCTTAAAGAACTTGCCTAGCTCTCCACCCTCAGAGTATGAGTTTCCACCACACCTGTTGGGTGGGCAGCTGGCCATGCAATTAGTCCCCCAGCTACAGCTGATGCCTCAAGGGGGAACAGTCCGATTTCCTTTTGTACGAAATTGGGATTCATTATTTCCAGGCCCACCTTCCTTGGCATTTCAACTGAAGATTCCTGAGGGCCACCTGGGCAGCCATCATTTGTCACATGCATGGAGAGGCAGAGAAGGCTGGTTGACAAAGTGGGAAACCAGATGTAAAGAGGAAAGTGGAGATGAAGGACCATGGGTTGTAATTATGATCAACTGCAAGTGATGACTCTTCCTGGTTCCACTCCCTCAAGCTTGTCAGCACTTTGTGCCCTTGAGTTTCTTGAGAAACCCTAGTATCCTTTCAGCTGATTCTGGCTTAAGCTAGTGTGGGTAAATCCTGTGACTTGCAACCAAATCGTCTCTGAGTAAGACAACTTTATTTTCATTTCATCTGATCATCTCAACAATTCTTGACAGAATGAGGAAACTGAGGACGAGAGGTTAAATGATTTTTCCAACTTCTCTAGGCGAGAAATAGAGGGCTTATAATGTGAAAGGGATCTTGGGATTCCAGTGTCTTGATCCCATTGAATCTATGGCATGAGTCCATAGTGCTCTGGAGTGGCTTCCTGGTCTGAGTGAGAAATTATGTAAGATGACCCCTAAGGTCCCATCCACTCTATGTCTCCTTTGCTGAGAGTCCATGACTCACTTAAGGTTCTTGGGCTCTATAAAAATCTCATGAGTTTTCCTTGGGCTTTGTGAATCAGTTACTTCAAAGACCCTCAAGTCTGAACCATTTTAGAAGGTGCTGTTCAGTGGGGTTGGATGCCCCTTTGTTAGTGGGTGAGCTTAGTGTTGAAATGAGTGAGTTTTCTTGTCTTTTATTTTGTTACGTGTTACCTTGTGTTCATTTCTAGTCCTTGGGTAGGCAGACAGGGTTGGTGTACTGGAAGTGTATTTTTAGCCTGACATTAAAAAATGTATCATAGACACCAACACAGGAAGCTGTTTTTAGGTGAGTCAGTATATAAATAACCTCAACGTTTTCATAAAGGAATGGTAGATCTTTTAATTTAACAGCCCAGCTTCTGAGGCTACCTTCCTAACATCCTACGTTCATTTAGTGGTCATTTATTGGGCTTCTACTATGTGCTGGCAGTTTTTTCTTAGGATTTAAGGTACAAAGACAAGTCCTTATCCTTCATAATACAATTTCAGAAAACCTCATGGCCCTTCTTTGTTTACTTCTCTCCCTCCTGTAAGATTGAATCTTGAGGGCAGGGACTGTAGCTTGGGTATCCTGTTCATCTTTGTGTCCTCATACTTAGCACAGCCCCAGGCACAGTGAATACTTGAGATGTACTCAAAAGAATTAGTTAAGAGCTCACAGTCTAATTCGGAGGGAAACAAAAATTTATACTGATGTGTTCAGTGCTAAGTGCTCAGCATTCCATGAACACAGAAGGAGAAATGATTAGCTCACTGCGAAGATAGTTTTTTAATTGAGTCTTGAAGGGTGGAGTCTTAAAGGAGATGTTGGAATTTGTGACTGTCGACCATCTGACAGCAAAGAAACAATCCAAGGGCAGCCTTATTTGGTTCTGGGAAGCCAGAGTGTTTGGGCTGAGTCCCTGACCCGTTTTAAATTGACACCTTTGGTAAGTTTTTGAACTTCCTTACATTTTATTTTCTTTACTTACAAAATAGAAATAATAGTAGTACCACCCTGGTACTGGCACAAAAGCAGACACATAGATCAATGGAACAGGATAGAAAGTCCAGAAATAAACCCATGCGCTTATGGTCAGTTAATCTATGACAAAGGAAGCAAGAATATACAATGGAGAAAAGACAGTCTCCTCAACAAGTGGTGCTGGGAAAACTGGGCAAAGTCTGTAAAAGACTGAAATCAGAGCATTCTCTAATACCACATACAAAAATAAACTCAAAATGGATTAAAGACTTAAATGCAAGACCAGATACTATAAAACTCCTAGAGGAAAACATAGGCAGAACACTCTTTGACATAAATCACAGCAGTATTTTTTTTCAAACCAGCTCCTAGAGTAATGGAAATAAAGGCAACAAAATAAGCGAATGGGGTCTAATTAAACTTGGAAGCTTTTGCGCAGCTAAGGATACCATCTACCATCAACAAAATGAAAAGACAATCTAGAGAATGGGAGAAAATATTTGCAAATGATGTGACCGACAGGGGATTAATTTCTGAAATATACAAACAGCTCATATAGTTTAATATAAAAAAAACAAGCAACCCAGTCGAGAAATGGGCAGAAGACCTGGATAGATGTTTCTCCAGGGAAGACATCCAGATGGCCAGCAGGCACATGAAAAGATGCTCAACATTGCTAATTGTTGGAGAAATGCAAATCAAAACTACAATGAGATACCACCTCACACCAGAGTGGCCATCATTAAAGGATCCACAAATGATGAAAGCTGAAGAGGGTGTGGAGAAAAGGGAACCCTCCTACACTGTTGGTGGGAATGTAAATTGGTGCAGCCGCTGTGGGGGACAGTTTGAAGATTCCTTAAAAAACTAAAAACAGACTTGCTGTATGATCCAGCGATCCTACTCCTGGGTATACATCTGGAGGAAAATATTATTCGAAAAGACACATACACCTCAGTGTTCACAGCAGTGCTATTTACAATAGCCAAGACATGGAAACAACCCAGATGTCCACTGACAGATGACTGGATAAAGATGTGGTGTGTTTGTATACACACACATACACACACACATGCACACACACAATGGAATGCTACTCAGCCATAAAAAAGAAGAAAATAATGCTATTTGCAGCAACATGGATGGACCTAGAGATTGTCCTTCTAGGTGAGGTAGGGAGAGGGAAAAATACCATGTGATGTCGCTTTCATGTGGAATCAAAAAAAAAAAAAAAAAAAGGACACAGATGAACTTATCTACAAAACAGACAGACTCACAAACATAGAGAATAAACTTACAGTTACCAGAGGGTAAAGCAGGGGCTGGGAAGAGATGAATTGGAAATTCAAAATTTGCACCTTTTGGGGAGTGATGGATATGTTAGCTATCTTGATAGTGGTGGTGGTTTCATTGGAGTTTATATCTATCAAAATTCATCAAATTGTACATCTGAATATGTGTAGTTTACAGGAATTATACCATAATAAAGGTATGAATAAATAACTGAAATGAAATTGTAGTACCACCCTTAAATAGGGTTGTTTTAAGGATGAAACTAGAATAACACACATGAGGCTTTTTACACAGTGCACATAGTAAATGCTCAGTAAAAGTGCATTATTAATTATTCTTGTACTTGAGCAGAGAGAAGAAAATGTTAAGTCCTGGAGACAATATAGAAACCTAGGAAGGGAGGCAGCAGGGCCAAATGTGCAAAGCAAAGACCTGGGTGGATGCTGGCCATAGGCTTTTCCTTACCTCAGGGACAGTACTTAACTTTGGATCAAGCACCTTGACCTTGGGAGAAAAATGTGCAAAGGCCCCATTCAGATATTTTGTATTCATATTTCAACTGAAGCCCTGAAGGTCACCTGTGGGATTCAGAGGTCTTCGAATCTCAAGGTAAGAGCTCCAGCTTCATGTTATAGGTGGACCCCAAAAGTGCCGAATTGCACGTTGACCGCCTCTTAAGCAATTGGAGCACACCTTAAAACAGAAAACGTGGGAAATTCTCAGCTCCCTTAACGAGAATATGCCCACAGGGCATGATTTAATCCTATTTGACTGTAAATATATTAACATGTAAATTAAAATGTTTGGAAACAGAGTAATAATACAAGATAGGGAGCAGAGGGATATATGAGAGACAACTTCTTTGAGGTCCGAGAACTTCTGGTTTGCAGCTGAGAAAGGCAGAACTAAGACCCATGTTTTCCACCGTGAGATGCTGTGAAATAATATGTTGTATGCAAAGGATAGTGAACTCATTTCTTAGAAGAATTCCATATTGGAGAGAAAAGATAAGCCCTCGAAAGATAGAAGGACTGGTTGGTGAATTGCCTTAATAACCTGGTTAAGAAATTTAGAGTTTGATCCTGAAGAAAAAGAACTGAAAATCACGTATCTAGTGCTGAAATGAAATGTGGAATTCAGGATTTGAGACTCATAGCTTGTCCTTTGAATTATACAGCAGCTGGAAATCGAATTTCTTTCTTTCTTTTTTTTTTTTTCCATCTGGACTGCTCGCGTGGTGGTCTTCCCGACGGGAGGGCATCTGTGAACTTTTTAATGGGAGAAGTCGTAAAGCTGGGTTAGGGCCGTGTTTGCACAAGGCTGGCTTCCGAGGCAGGTAAAATCCAACTCCCCATTTGCTTTTCAGCTACAGACACAGCCATTGCTGCCACCACCAGCTGAGTGACTCGGAATCGAGGGGTTGCCAGTAATTGTGGGTTTTAAGTCACAGAGGAAAAAGATAAGAGGCGAGCAAGGCTGGTTTTTTCACAATTAAGTGTTGCCTCTCGGGCTTCTCTGTCGGCAGGAATCCGAGAGGTCAGGACCCACCAGCCATATTATTTTTCTCCCTGGCTGCCTGCTGTCATTCTCATCCCCTCCTCATTCACGGAACGAAGAGAAGGGGGTTGGAAATAAAAAGCTTGTTCTAGCCTACTTTTTCCTTTACGAAACTTGTCGGAAACAAAGCTTTCCCGTGAAACAGACGGGATCCCTTCTGCTCGCTGGCTTTTCCTGCCGGCAGCATGAAGATATTTTTTGGAGGAGAGAGAAACCATTGTTGCAATGCACTTTTGTCCTTTTATGGTTCTGGCATTGTTTTTCCTCCGGGACTGCCCTGTACTCTGGTACTTTTGTATTTGTTTCTGCTTAACTCATATTAGTCAAGCTCGAGTTTTTATCCTTTGTTGCATTAACTCCATTATAAGTGCCCTGAGGGCAGGAATTGTTGTACTGTCCTTTGTTTTTAACCACAGTGCCTCAAATACAGAAGGCAGTTAAGCAACTGGTGGTGTTTTAGTTTTCTACATTCATGAGATGTTAGGACGGGAAGGACCTTAGTCATCACACGTTTAACTTCGGTATTTAATGAAAGCATACAATGTGTAAAGTGACTTTCTCCAGTTGCACAGCTAATTATGGCTTTCCTAGAGCGAGAAACAGGTCTCCTCTCCTAACCAGTGACATAATGGGAAAGGACTGGAGTGGTGGAGTCAGGCAAACCCAGTTCACAACCTGCCTCCCTCCCACACTGACCCTGAGACCACGTGCCTCCGTTTCCTCATTTTGAGATCGCAGATGATCGTTTCTGTCTGTCTGGCATCTCCATGTGGCTGAAATGCAGGTCACAGGCCCTCAAAAACGCGTGCTTTTAGGAATCATTGTTTTATTTCTTTTTGAAATGCAAGACCTCCTTTATAAGAAAACACATTTCTGTGATCTATTTAATACCAGAAAATGTCTCCCAATTGCCGTAGGTGAGAAGGACTTAGGAGAGAGAGCAGGCTAGTAGGGTTCTTGGGTGGGTGCAGCCTAGGATGGGGCTAGAAGTGGAACTCGGTCCTTCCCAGAGAGTAAAGGTCACAAATGCAGTGCCTTTGTCCGCCTCCCGTCAGCCCTCAATGCAAGGGAGTTGGGTTGGTTTGTTCAGCAGTTAGGCACAGAGTACCTGCTATGCTGAGCAAGAGACTAGAGACCTGAGGGGATGAGCAAGTCCAAGGGCCCGCCCTGCTTCCTGAGTGATGGGAACATCGATGATGGTGAGCAATGCAGCGAGAGAGGGGAGAGGGCCAGGGGCTGAGGGAGGAGCCCACAGGAGGACGCCGTCCAGACTTAGTGATGGTCAGAGGCAAGTTTGTGGCCAGATGCACGGAGAGACTGACAGAGGCAAAGGAGGTGCCAGCATTACCTGGAAGGAACGATACGTTATTTCAGGGGAAAGACTGAGGATGATGGTGGAGAGGAAGAGCAGTAAAAGAGAGGAAGAGCAGAAAAAGGAGCCTCCGGTTAGTGTGGAGTGGCTTTTATTGACGGAAGGGTAGTGGAAGTCTTCTGGGGCCCAGCCAGGGGTCCTGGTGTTCGATCACGCTTCCTTCTCTCTCTCTCACAGACACACAGGCCTTCTCCACCCTCTTTGTAGTGTTAGGAGTCCGTCCACCTCCTGGAAGCCTGAGCGGCAGCCCAGCATTGTCCCGTTGCTACCTGAAGCTCAAGTTTAGGGAATGCCCTGGCTGAATGATCTAGGGGAGAACCTGATCTGCAAATAGAACCCCAGATCCTGGGTGCAGTCATTCCCCACGTAAGCTGTCCGAAACAAATACTCTGTGTGAATAACACTGGCCTGACTCCAGCAATAACACAGCTGTTGAAACAGCTTAGTCACCAGGGCGATGGAGGTGGCGTGGCGCGGGAATGCTGGGGACCGGTGATCTGACATTTAGCTGGCTGGCAGCCGCCCTGAGAACCAGCACAGGTCTGTGGGGGAGCTGCAGAGAGAATCTGCTTTCCGTCCACAGGCACTCCCTTGTTTCTTTTGAAGCCCAACCTAATCCCCTCCCTGGGCAGGGCGGACAGCGGAGGACAGCTAAAACATTTTAGGACCAAGGAGAGAAAGAAATGGTTCATTCCTTCTAGACACCTGGTTTCTCCCCCTTAATGATCCATGTTTATTTCCTGGATAACTTTTTTTTTCCCTGCCCCAGGCTCGGCAGAGTATAATTTAGATACCATGAACAGGAGAAACGCGCATTCATTTATCTTATCTAGAAAATGGAGTGACTTTCTTAGCTTTTAGGTTTCCGGGTGATGTGGAAAAATTTAGGAGGGCACGTCCTGGCCCTTCTGCCTGATCTTGCTTAGATTTCTTCAGGAGCTTCATCTGCCAGAGCTCTTGTCTGAAGGACTCTGGGCAGATCTGGGCAAAATACTACACCAGTTTCATCAGGATTTGAGGAGGACTGATAAACTGCCAGACAGTGACCCCATTCCTCTTCCAGCCCTTTGAAGACGTGACCTTTGTGTTTTCTCTTTATCCTGGACTTCTTCTGCACTGTTTGTTTTGGAAGTTGTTAAGTTAAATTAGCCATCCCTTTCCTCTCTTGGTTACTGTATGGGAATGCAGCTGTCAGTCTATGAACTCTGCCATCGTCTATTTTTAGATTCAGTGTGAATGAAGCCCTCTTCTCTAATTGCATTCAGAGAGAGAGAGAGAGAAGGAGGCAGGTAGATTTCATAACCATCGCATCAGCTATTCTAAATGCCCTGTGCACTCATGGTGTCCTAGGGAGAAAGCAAAGAAGCCCACTGTGTGTTTACCTCCCTTGGCTGTCAAGTTTGTTTTCACTCCACATTTATATTGATTATGATCATATAGAAAAGAGCTGTTGCCACATTTGCTTTCCAGTGTTTTAACACTTGCCGGCTTGATTGGTTCTGATTTCTTAAGCTTTGTTAGAAAAAGATTGGTTCATTGTTGAGTTCAAATTTCTTGGAAAACAGGGAAGATCCTTCTTGTGATACTTACCATGAGAGTAAATAATCTTCAGCATGCTGAGAACTGTGTAAGGGCAGTGGACCTCAGTTTCTTCTAGATCTCTCTACCCACACCCTCCTGCCCCATCCCAGTCTGCCTTTCACACAGCGGCCAGATCTCTTGCTTAAAGATCCTTCTGAACAAAATGCTGCAGCATTTAGAGCACGTTTCTTCTCTTTGTCATCTGACCCTCCTCTCCAGCCTTTCCTGTTTTCTCCACTCTTTCTCTCATTCCTTGCTGTATTAAAGTAGCTTGTTTCTCTGACTATCCTGCTCTTTTGTGCTGCCATGACTTTTTATGCATGCAGCTCCCTCTGCTTATAATTCCTTCTCCTCTGTCCTTACTCGGTGAACTCATACTCATCCTGCGATTCACAGTTACACGTCCTCTCTTCCAGATAAGATAATCGAGAAGGACATGTATTCTATGCTGCATTCCTTGTCCCCTCCCTAGCACTCTTGACATCTTTGTGCTGACTACAGTTGTCCCTTGATACCCCCGGGGGATTGGTTCCAGGACCTTAGGGAATATGAACATTCACAGATGCCCAAGTCCTTCACATAAAATGGTACAGTACAGTCAGGCCTCTGTGTCTGTAGATTCTGCAACCATGGTGGGCACAGAGGGCTGAGTGTATACATGTACTTCTAATGTAGTACCTCCCACACGGGATTGTTCTTATTTATGTATATACCTTCCTACCCCACCTTACTGTGAACAATTGAGGGCAATGACTTTGCCTTGTATATCTTTTTTTATCCCCACTATTATGCATAGAAACTAGTAGATGCTTAAAAACATCTGGTAGAGGAAAGAGTGAATTGGATCGGGCGGCCCATCTAGCATTAGACTAGGTTTCAGACGTGTATTATTCTGTCATGGTGGCAGCACCAGTTGTTATGATGTCTCAGTTCTTGGGCTTCTTTTCTGTCCTGGAAATCTAGGCTTGAGTAGATCCCTAGGGACCTGACGTGTCACACCCAAATGAGTGCTGCACCACTTACTTCTCTGGAATCTCTTGCCTGTCATTCATCTCTTCTCTTACCCCTGTAGACTTGGACAGGTGTGATACACACTTCAAAGGCCCACCTTTTTATTGCTTTACTTAATCCTTAAACTCTAGAACAGGTCATAGAACTATTTGGTTTCTAGCCCCTGTGGTTCCATCCTGTCCCCTCCTTTAACCCCACAAGCCCTCTCAAACAGAACACGAGAACAACCCCATATTACAATTCAGATGGAGAGGGAGGAAGGAGACAGTGCCTTCCACAGGCTCACTCCCTTTCTACCCAGTCCTGGGGACAGGCATATTGTTCCTTGATGGGACCCTTGGGCCAAATTTGAGGAACATCCCTTTTCCTGAGAGAGAAAGAGAGAGACTGAGTGTGTGTGTGTGTATACATATACATATGTGTGGGGTTGGGAGAAGGGAATCAGGCAGGATGGAAAAGGAAGTGAATGCCCCCACAACAGAGCAAACTGTAGACTACACATGTGCGGTATACAGGTAATGGAGTGGCAGAGGGAATTTTGGTTTGGAGGAGTAGTTGGAGAAAGAATGATGATGATATTCATTCATTCATTTGGCAAAAACTTAATGAATATCTATTCCATAAAGACATGGGTGATAGAGCTGTGAAGAAGACAGACAGTCCCTGGCTTTCAGAAACCTCTCAGTCTCAGTGGGAGGAGGCCAGGGAAAGAGATCTAGGTAAGTAGCCAGGTAGGTGGACTGCAGGATACATGTTACAGAGCTGGGCACGCAGGGGCCTGTGGGAGCCAGAGGAGGGGCACTTCAGCAGTCTCAGTGGGTGAGGGAAGGTGGGAGTGAATCTGTGGAACTCTCGAAGATGAGCAGGAGGTATTCTGGTACGAGTCGGGATGCCCAGGTATTATGAGCAGAATACTATCTGCGGCCTGGAGGAAAAGAACCTCTTTTGTAATTCACCCTCTCGAAGGGGGCAGTTGGTAAAAACTAGGTGTGCTTACAGGGACCCCGAGTACAGTTAAGTGAAGGTAACCTTGAGTAACAACCTTTAAAAAGCAGCCAGCATTTACTGAGTGCTTGTTGTATCCCAGGGCTGTGCTGAGTAATCCACATGGTACCTCATTTAATCCTCATAACCACAGGAGACAGGCATGCTGTTCTCCCCCTTTTATAGACAGAGAAGTTCAGCAGCTTACCTGCCACTGCACAGGTACCAGGTGGCCAAGGCGGACCACGATCACAGGCTGCTTCTCTCCAGAGTCTGAACTCTGTCTAACCCATCTCCATGGCTGGGGAGGGATGGCGGGCTACATTCAAGGTAACCAGTCTCCAGGGCAGGAGTAAGGAAGGGTTCGTGAGATAAGACCCTAGGATGCTAACCAAGAGCCACATCTTGGTCTTCTATGCCATTTAAGGAGTTTTAGCATTAGACTGAGGACAGTGTAAAGACATTTAAATTGTTTTAGAAATCATCTGTCTTGTTACAGTGTGAAAAACAGACTTGGGTCATGTGTTTTGAGTCATCTAGACCTGAGATGACGGTGGCTTTTAACAAGAGGAGTGGTGCTGAGGAGAGAGAACATAAATCTGCAAGACTTGATGAGTTGAGAGAACTGACCAAATTTGGTGGTTTGACTTTCTTTTCTGCACCATGGAAATAGAGCCATCCAGTGGAAAGTGGGCTTGCAGATTTGAAACTCAGGAGGGAAATCTGAACTTAAGAAGGTGGCTGGTGTCCTAGGAGAGGAGGAGACTCCTCAGGGCGAGTGTGCTGAGTTAGAAGGGGAGAGAGCTACTCTGCAATCCAGTGAACACCAGGATGTATTTTTTTTTTTCTGTATTTTGTGGTCCTGCAGATCCATTTGTTTACAAAACATTTGATGCCCCAGCTACTTTTCCAAATGTATAACCTTTAAGCAGTCCAACACGGCGTAGCTGGGATAAGTGGGTGTTCTCTAACTGAAAAGGTGTCACTTTGCAAAAAGCCTGATCTGAGGACTGTTCCCCCATGTCTAATCATGTTTCATAGACAGCTTACTTCAATTAGGGGATATTGCTTCAGAATATAGCAATGACAATGCTTAGAAAAATGTCTTCTTACACGTGAGGAGTTTTCTCCACAATGCAAATGCTTGATGTGACAGGGAAAAATGAGAGAGGTGATGCAAACTGAACTGTTGGGCTGTTTTGTGAAATAATTATACTCATTCATTTTATAACTACTCATAGCCTGGCCTGTGGGGCATCTTAAGAAAAAAGCCAGGACCAAATTTATAATTAGCCAAGTCCATTTTTGCCAGACCTAACCATGGATACTGGACAGGGTTGGTTTTGTTATTTCCTTAATTGAAAGCGTCAAGAAAATACAAGCCGGGTCAGGGAGTTTTTGATCGGGGAAGGAACGCTGGCATAAATAACCTCAGATTATATGTCTGCCAGGAGGCTGGGAGGAGGCTGGTCTGCACGGCCTCTTTCTGAGGTTACCCAAACAAACCTGGTGACTGGCAGCTCCCCTATGTAACGTGGGAATGCACAGAAGTATTTTGAAATCTCTTTAATTTTTTTTCCCCAGGGCACGGGCCCAGGGAAATCAAGGTTTCTTAGGAAACCTAAAGGCTTTTGACAACCATAAAATAATTCTTTATTTCCCCTTAATGCAACTTGCCCTTCCCCTCTTCCCCTTTATTTCCAGTTAATTGAGCAACAGTATAACCTAACCATCCTGGGACTGGATGGAAAAGACCGAGTATTTTTAAGTGCCTGTGTGCCAAGTCGTCCTGTCAACAGCCTTGGGAAGTAGGTCCCACTGTTCCTATCTTGCAGAGGTGGAAATTGAAATTGGGACTTACTCAAAGTCACTTAGCTGGGAAGACATAAAGATAAAATTGAAAAGCAGATCTGTTTGGCCCCCACCCTCTTTATACTATCCTGGCTGGCAAATACCTATTTCCAAAAGTGTAAGTGAGAAGCGTTCTGATGACTTCCTGAATGAAGCTTCATCTTCCATCACTTCACCCTCTTCGCCAGGGGCCATTCTTACATTCTGGGTAACCTCATAAACCCCTAGGTTTCTTGGGGTGCTCAGACTGTTTGCTAGCTATTTGTCTCCCCACCATTTTTGGCTTATGCAAAGGACTTGCTCACCTCTCTGGCTTTCCACGTGTCTTCAGAAAACTGATCAGCTAACACTTTTCTCATGAAGGGCAGAGTGCTTTAACTCATACAGAGATAAATGCTTCTTAAGGGTATGGTTGGTCGATGCTTCCCCATATGGAAGGGCACAGATCTTTCCGCCTGTAATGATGCTCTGCCATCTGGGTGTGTCCTATAGAACCCTGGAGTGCAGTTACTCAGGTCAGAGCACCGCCCCCATAACAGGATGGAAATGGTAAGTGTAATGAACCACAGTATCTATCCATATCTCCCTTCTCAGTATTCCAAATGAATTTTCCATGCAACCAAAATGTGTCTCCAAAGCCATTTGAGAAATGTGAAGCTCAGAAGCCCACAGGCTAGCAAAGCTGCTGGTCTGGTTTAGGTGTAGAAAACCATGCATTTCAAATCTATAAATTCCCTATGCTGATACCTTACAACTTTACCCGACAGAACTGGTATAACCAGTGTCCTTGTTTTATAGGGAAGGTTCTCCAGGTGCCGGAGGTAGCTTTGGCCTTCCTGCCATTCTCCCAGGGAGCTCAGATTGGATGCTTCACTTTCATTATCCCCATGAATGGTGGCGAGGGGAGGGGAGTATTGCCCACGCAGTATCCCAGGAGTCATGAGACCGGTGTTTTATTACACACAACATAGTCATTAAAGCTGAACTTTGTTTCCGAGTCTATTGGAGGCAGAAGAGAAAGTGCTTCCTGCCGCCTGACTTCACAGCTTTGCTGGGCTCCTCTGCCCGGTGCTTTCCTGTTTGTGAGTTCTGTGCTCCAGGTTTGAATAGGGGTTCATAGTGGGAAGTTCCATGTCTCTGAAACCTCGTGATTATTCTGAATTAAAAGTAGGCATAAGACTTAACTTTTACTTCCCAAAAGCTAACTATGCATGCTTTCTTCACTGTTCTAAATTGTTTTCATGTAGTAACTAATTTAATGATCACAGAATCCTCAGAGGCAAGTCCTACTTAGCAGGCTAAGGGGCCCTAGGGTACAGCCAGGGGTGGTGAGGGGTGAGATCAGAGTCCAGTGAGGGACGGCCAGGGGGCCACTCGAACCGGCTGTTCTCCCTGTGGTTTCCGTCAAACTATAGGCCATGAAGCTCCAGAAGCTCGAGGCTGATGTTTCTAGGGAAGAAGCCTCCTGAGTCTTGACCTCTCCCCTCACGAGCGGGAATAACACATGCCCCAGACGGCACCAGAAGTCAGGAGGTGCTGTGTGGGCATCTGGCAGAGCATGTGATAAAGTTCATGAATGTAATAGGAGGTTTAGAAAGTACTTCACCTGATGGTGGGATGGAAGGAAAAGAATGCTGGTGTGGGGGCCTGTGAAGGGTGTCCCCCGAAGAGTGACTCAGCTTGCCTGATGTCTTATCAGCTGACCTGCACAGAGATGTTTTATTTTGGTTTTGGTGACTTGGTGATTGACATTTACAAACTGAGAGATGTTTTATAACCACCTGAATTTCTGGCTTCTCTTGGAAAAGGCAGCAGGTCTGGTAAGACGACCTACTGCTCTCATGACGGCTGCGGGCTGGAGTGAAGGCGGCTGCCCGGACCCACAGGGCTTGCTCCCCGTCCCTGATCGCACACCTCGTTTGGGCCAGAACCACAGCTGAACCCAGGGGTCCCTGGGCTTCCAGCTTTGCACTTGGAGGATCAGTAACATTTCTCTAGTCGGTTTTCTGAAATGGTTCTGTGTGGGTTTGGGGGGTTCTTCCCTGAAGGCTCGTGTTAGACCATTGCAGACATGCCATGAGCCGTGCCTGTGGCCTCCCAGGGACACTGCGTGTGTGTCTCCTGTAGAAGGTTGTGTCTGGTCAGAGTTGAGTGGTGCCCCTGCACGCAGTGTGCGTGATCCAAGTGTTAAATTTGAATTCTGTTTCTACCAACAAAGGTCATAGAAGGTGGCAGTTGGTGGCGGGGTGGGTCTGGGGTGATCCAGACTGAAGTCGAAGTCCCAGCTCTACCATTTACTAGCCGAATATTTCTGGACAATATATGTAAGTGACCTCTTCTTCGTGGGATGGGTGTGAGGACCAGAGGGGAGAATGTTCACAGGGAGCCTTTGGTTTTACTCAAGACGTACCTATTCCTACTTTGTGACTAGTTTGAGGGGCCCCTTTCCTCACGAGTTAGCCAGTTTTCTTCGAGCAGTACAGACAAGATGGTTGTCTTTTAAGACGGTTTCAGAATAGTTGTCTTTCTCATGTTAACAGCAGCCATGTGACTTCAGGCGAGTCATGTCGTATCTGAGGACCTCGGTTTACTCACTAATCAGAAGGAAATACCTGTGCCCACTTTATGGAGCTGTTTAATGAGGTCATTTAAATGAAAGCACGGAAGTCATGAGCGCCTGATACAGAGTAATTGTATGTGAAAACAGTGTTTAAAAATTTTGTTTGTTTTTAACAGCATATTTTAAAACAGCCTGGGGATCCCAATAGGTGGCTTTAACTCTTATAGTGGGAAGCAGGCCAGGAGGTGAGTCTCTCCGGCCCTGTCTCTCCTTGAGGCACCTGCTCTGAACCACATTGGTGGGGCCCAGGGCAAGAGTCCCAGTGAAGGCACGGCTGCCGTGTGTCTAAATATTTTAAAGTAATAAATCAGGACACCTCATTGTTAAGCCAAATAAGTTCTATCATCCAGTTATAACAAATTCACCTTCATAATGAACTGGAAGTTTGGGTTTGAACTTAGGATTCTTGGACTGCTTGGAATTCTGTGCCAAAAAAAATGTGACTGACCAGGGAGTGTGGGCTTCCAGATGCCTCTCTCCCCACTCTTTGGTTCCCTGCCATGCAAGGAGTGTGTTTATGTGTGGACACCCCAACCCCCAAGCTTAGTCTCTGTATCCTCCTGCAAACAGCGTTCCTTTGACCACTCCTGAGCCCGGGGGTGCCCAGGTGGTTATGTAGTCCCCTTTGGAAGACAGAATCGGGGGGAAGCGGCACACCAGGCTGTGGAAATAGGCTCAGAGCTGTCTGGGCACATATCCTGGGGTGCTGAGTTCCTGGACCAAATTCTAGAAACTCTTGGAAGGAATTAGGCTCTTGGTGGGCACGTCCCCTTCCCTTGAGGTTCTTGTGCAAAGAGAAAGAGGACAGCTGGAAAAGGGCCAGACAGAGCAGGGCTCTGAACATAGGGGGCCAGATTCAGGGCCCCTCCTGCTGTGTCTAAGGCTAGTGCTGCCCTGAACCTGGCCCTCCAGGGAGCATAGTATGTGAACTGGTAACTTTCAAGTTTGTCCTCTTGAGTTCTGTGGTTCTGGGGGTACTCTCCCAGCAGAGTTGAAAGTCCCAATTCCTAATCCTAGTGTTAGAGATGAAAGGAGGTACCTTGGTGCCTAATACTCAACTCACAGGTGGGAGCTTTTGCCATTTCTTTCTTTTGACCACTGAGGCTGCCAAGCGAAGAGCAGTTATAGCCATCCTGGCTCCTAACCAAGAAGATATACAAACTCTGAGCATCGCCTCTGCCAAGCCAGGTCCCAACAGTTTCTTGTACAGACTCTTAGTATCCCCGTTCTCAGCCCTGGGTCTCTGCACAGCCTGGTGCCCCCAAGTCCAGAGTCTCCCCTTGGACTGAGAGGAGATGTGAAGATGGATGAGGACTGGGGATCCAATGATTCTGTGTACCGACCTTGACCCTGTTACCCTGCTGTCAGCATCTTGTGTCTCCTGTCATATGGTGCTTTCCAGTTCTGAGTGGCTCAAGGGCCTTTTGGACATGTTGGCTCACTTTTTCAGAATATCCCTTCTGTGGGAGTTTTAGCTGTACCCGTCTCTGTGGCTGTCAGGAAATCCTACTTCATCTATTTTTCATCTTTAAAAAAAATTGTTTCAATCTGGTCTGCTTGTGCCACTACCGTTTTTTCCCCCTTGTGATTTAATTTCCTTTGTTTTCCTTTCCTGGTTTTTGCCTTTTTGTCTGTTTTTGTTTTGTGGAGTTGCAGGAGTGAGAGGAGGAAGGCACAAGTGGCCAATTCACTATGTTTGACTGAAGATTTATTATTTTTATTTATTTTTTATTGAAGTATAGTTGATTTACACTATTATGTTAGTTTCAGATATACAGCATAAGGATTCAGGTTTTGTTTTTTTTTTTTAACAGATTGTAGTCCATGAACAGTTACTATAAGATAATGGCTATAATTCCCTGAGCTATATAATATATCCTTGTTGTTTATTTTATACATAGTATTTGCCTCTCTTAATCTCATACCCCTTATGTGCCCCTCCCTGCTTCCCTCTCCCCATGGATAACCACGTTTGTTTTCTATATCTGTGAGGCTGTTTCTGTTGCTGTATACATTTGTTTGTGTTATTTTTTAATATTTCACATATAAGTGATATCATACAGTATTTGTCTTTCTCTGACATTTCACTAAGCATAATACTCTGTAGGTCTGTCCATGTTGTTGCAAATGACAGCATTTCATTCTTTTTTTATGGCTGAGTAGTATTCTATTGTCTGTGTTAGGGTGTGTGTTTATACATATGTGAATATTTTTACATCTCTTTATTCATTCATTTGTTGTGTACACTTGGGTTCCTTCCATGTCTTGGCTATTGAAAATAGTGCTGCTATGAACATTGGGGTGCATGTATCTTTTTGAATTACCGTTTTTATTTTTCCTGGTATATACTCAGGAGTGGATCATATGGTAGTTCTATTTTTAGTTTTCTGAGGAATCTTCATACTGTTATCTGTAGTAGCTACACCAGTTTACATTCCTGCCAACAGTGACATCTGCATCCTTGCCAACACTTGTTATTTGTGGACTTTTTGATGATAGCCATTCTGACAGGTGTGAGGTAATTTCTCATTGTGATTTGATGTGCGTTTTTCTAATAATTAGAGATGTTGAGCATCTTTTCATGTGCCCATTGGCCATCTGTATGTCTTCTTTGGGAAGATGTCTGTTCAGGTCATCTTCCCATTTTTTTGATTGTGGTGTTTGTTCTTTTGATATTGACTTATATGAGCTGTTTGTATATTTTGGATATTAACCTCTTGTCAGTTGCATCATTTGCAAATATTTTCTCTCATTCCACAGGTTGTCTTTTTGTTTTGTTGATGGTCTCCTTTGTGGTGTGCAAGCTTTAAGTTTAATTGGATCTTATTTGTTTATTTTTGCTTTTTTTTCTTTTGCCTGAGGAGACAGATCCAAAAAAAATATTGCTAGGATTTATGTCAGAGTGTTCTTCCTATGTTCTCTTCTTTATGGTATCATGCCCTACATTTAGGTCTTTAATCCATTTTGAGTTTATTTTTGTATGTGGTGTGAAGAAATGTAATCTCATTCTTTTACATGTAGCTGTCCAATTTTCCCAGCACGACTTATTGAGGAGACTGTCTTTTCTCCATCGTATACTTTTTCTGCCTTTGTCATAGATTAATTGACCAAGATGTGTGGGTTTATTTCTGAGCTCACTATTTTGTTCCATTGATCTATATGTCTGTTGTTGTGCCAATACTATGCTGTTTTGATTCCTGTAGCTTTGTAGAATAATCTGAAGTCTGGGAGGTGATACCTCCAGCTTTATTCTTTTTTCTTAAGATAGCTTTGGCAATTCAGAGTCTTTTGTGGTTCTATATAAATTTTAGGATTATTTGTTCTAGCTCTATGAAAAATGTCATGGATATTTTGACAGGGATTACATTAAATCTGTAGATAGCTTTGGGTAGCGTGGTTATTTGAACAATTTAATTCTTCCAGTCTAAGAGCATGGGATATCTGTCCATTTCTTTGTATTATCTTCAGTTTCCTTCATCAGCATTTTATAGTTTGCAGAGTATAAATCTTTCATTTCCTTGGTTAAGTTTATTCCTAGGTATTTATTCTTTTTGATGTGATTGTAAGTGGGATTGTCTTTTTACTTCTCTTTCTGATCATTATTACTGAGGATTTAAATAGTACTAATAAAGGAGTGGGCACAGATGTTCATTGAGGGTTTCAGCTATATCAGAATGGCCTCAAATCCCTTCTTTCCTGCATTTTTTCTTTCTCTTCCTAGATTTCCTTAGAGAGTCAGGGATCTACCACACAGTCAAACTGTCTTCAGGCCACACTGGGCCAGTGGGTAGAAAAGCCTTAATTTTCCAGACAGCAGTTATTCTTACCTGTTTCCCTTGTTATCTGGTGTTCAGGTTCCAGAGCGTAGAACTGACCCCAGTCTCATAACCCCAGTGGGGGCTGGCTCACCACAGTCATGTTAGATACATAGCGGTGCTTTTTTTCCCCTTTAAGATCCCTCAGTTCTTGAACTTGCTCAACAGAGTATAAAACACACAAAATAGATAGATGGAATTTTTATTAATCTAATCTCCTTAGTGAGTTCTGTGGTGAGTTGAACCCATTCATGGTCCTTACTTATAAGAACGTATATGTGAACATTCATTTGCACACTTATGTACTTATTATTATATTCCTGTATTTGTATAAGTCTTTAACTTGGAAAAAACACTTTACCTCTTATATCAACTTTGTACCACACCATCAAGAAGGGGTTTTGAGTTTTAGAGAAGCAGCAGACCCTATATTTGAGAGCTTCTTGGTGGGCAATTTTAAGAAGGATGCTTTCAGACTGGAGTCTGTCCTAAAGAAATACCCAAGGTACTTAAAACATGTCTCTGAGCGGTGATCAAAAAACTTGATCATTTTTATCAGAGAGGAGAGGAAACCTGGAGATGAGGTGCATGTTCCAAGTACCTAAGGCGCTTTAATGGAAGAAGGACCTCATCTGCCGTGTGACTCCTGTGTGCAGACCTGGGACCAGTGGGGCAAGTTACAGCAGGCTGAGTGCTGACCGTGAGTCAGAATTTGACCATTGGAGCTGCCTCAGAGAGAGTGAGACCCCGTTTCTGGAAGAGTTTCCTTGGGAGCTCTTTGACTTTTTGGCAGAGCCGTTGGTTATGTGAGGGGACCCAGTGTCCAGCTTCAATATTCATCCTATGACTTTTAAGTCTTCAGGTTTGGAGCGTTAGATTTGGAATTTGATAGGAGCTGATACAGCTCTTTTGTTTGGTTGTTTTCCATGGCAGAGCCTATAAGAATTTTTGAACTATTTCCAAAGTATCTCCCCAAAGCCCATTTCTGAATTGCTCATCCTTTCTCTTGCAGGAGAAAATGCAGAAGTTTCCATGGACGTTTCCCTGGCTTACCGCGACGATATGTTTGCTGAGTGGACTGAAATGGCCCGTGAGAGAGTGCCCCGGAAACTCAAATGTACCTTCACCTCCCCCAAGGTAGGGTCCCTTGGTGTCTAGTTGATGGGGTGATTATTGTGTTTCTAGGTACGTGGGAAGATTTGCTTTACAATTTGCAGGCACGTTCTTTGTTTCTTAGCATGCACGACGCGTGGAGGTTAGTAGTCTTTGTCCTTTGTCTTAGAAGAGGGCAGTGTAGGTATTCCATGCCCCTGCACAGGAGGAAAGAGCAGAGGAAGGAATGTGCATTTGAAGTGATTTAGTTGTTTCTATGAAATGCCTCCCTAGAAATGAACTCTTGGTTCTTTGGTTATTAGCTAAAAGTGTTTGAAGAATGTTGCTAAGTTAATTTTAGGTGTGTAGATCTGCTCATATTGGATCAATGCTTGTGTGTGCTTCTCTGTTTCTTAGGCATCTCTGTTGCCAAAGTCAGCGTGCAGGTGTGAAGACTAACAATGCCAGGGAACAAAGAGCAGAGATAAGAGGAGGACCTGAGGGAGAAATCTCGCTTCCTCTGAGACCTCCCAGTCCTCTTATACACGTTTAGGTCTCTCCCGTCCCTGGTTCTTCCAGGAGGACCTGTTCAGCCACTGATGGAGGAAGGTCACTATCCTGCATGAAAGTTTTTCTGGGACAAAGGCCTTAGATTCTTGAGAGATTAAAATGTAGGGATGGACTCAGTGACCCTCAGAGGACAATGGGATTTGATGGTATAAGAACTAAATCAGAATCAGTGGAGGGACCTTTTCAAATGCCAAGTGCTGCCCTCACACAAGCTCCCCCCACCCCCAAGATTCTGTCCCCCTTCCCAGCTCCCTGCCCCCTCCCTGAAAGCCTCTGTGAAGGTGCAGCGGAGCCGCAGTCACCACTCCTCTTGCTTGTTCACGTTTCTCAAGGAGCACCACCAGCCAGGTGATCGCTGATGTCCCTGCAGGGGCAGAAATAGTCTTGTTTTCTTTGTGTGAAGTGCGTGGGAGGCCAGACTGCAGGGAAGCACTTCCTTGATTATGTCACTCGTCCCTCGGCGTCTTCACGTCAGTTGCTCCTGAAGGATTTGGTCTACTTTGTAGCACCCATTCTGCTGATTGATTAGGTTGCTCTCTTCTCCTGACATCGGCCTTTCCTAACTTCACTTTTGCCTGTAACTGCCAAGTTAGGGTGCCCTGTGGTATGGTCTGAATGGCAGGTTGAAGCCTCTGAGTGCCATGCCCCCGCCCTGTCCATCCTGCCCTGAAGAGGAGTGAGATGCGGCGGGGCAGGTTCATTACCAGTAGTTAAAGGCCTGGATGTGGAGCAAAACACACTCAGCTTCAGTTCCAGGGTGTATCGCTGACTGACTGCACGACCTCAGGCAAACTTGCTTAATCTGCCCGGTTCAGTTTCTCCATTGCAAAAGTGGGATCGTAATTCCTTTATACATATGGGAATCTTTCTAAGGACTAGATGAGATAATGAACAGAAGCAGGGTGACCTTATCCCTTAAAATCTAGTCCTGGGACACGTTTGACCAGATGGGCCACCAGGACGAAAGGTATAAACCAAAACGTTCCTGGGCAAACCGTACACCCTACACGTGAGCACTTTTTGGGGCACCTGGTGGTTTTTAAGTCTCCCTCCCCAGGTTCCCTAGACCAGAGCCACAGAAAGTGTGGTCTAAGGACAGACAGCATCAGCATCTCCTGGTAGCTTGTAGGAGATATAGATTCCCCGGTCACACCCCAAACCTCTAAATCAAAATCTCAGTGAAGGACGAAGGAATCTGTGTTTTAACAGGATTTCAATTCCTTCTCTTAAGCTTGATAAAGCTTGAGTGACTTCAGTAGACCTTCTGCTGAATGATCAGATATCCCCCCACACCTCCCCCCAAAAGCCATTTGAAATTGTTTTGGGTAGGCCCTTGGGGGAAATTTATATGTAAAAATGAATGGTAACAAGAAACTAAAGGTGGCAAGAGAGAGGAATAGCTAATATTTTCAGATCTTTGTATGCAATGGAGGGATTTAATTATAACCTCTCTAGCTGTCGCTGCCAAGTTGATTGCATCTTTCAGAGGTAAGACTTGGATACCTGAGCTAAAGGATATAAAGCTTTGGATATGGTATTTCATCCTCAGAAGAGGGAAAAGTCATTTCTCACCTAACTTCTACACTTAGAGGGCACTGAGAAGCAGAGTGAGGGGGAGGTCATTAAGAAGTCTGCAACTGCTTAATGACAGTTGCTTAATTAGCTTTAGGATGTGTTGATCTCTTTCAAGAAAGATATTAAACCTTGAAGAGTGTGAAGGAAATGAATCATCAAATCTATGCTTTTTGATTGCAGTGAAATTTAGACTTGAGTCTGAAGATAAAATGAGAAATTGCTTTAAAGCTTTTTAGTCCCTGGTGGATTGTGAAGTTTAAAAAAAAAAAGTCAAGTTGCCACCTGCTGTAATTTGTCCTAATTAGCCAGTCTCATGTTGGAGTTGGAGGGCTGAGGAGGATGGGGGAAAGGAAAGGGAGGGAGGAAGAGAGAGAAGGAAATCTTTCTTCCTAAATGCCCTAAATACCGGCAGAGGCAGAACCTCAGTGCAGAAGGAAAAGGCCCCAGCAGGATACAGTGCATTTGTCTCTGAGACAGGTAGGCCAGGCCAGAGTCCCAGGATCCTGTGTGTCTCTCTAGTTTGTCGGACTTAGGTAAATTTGTCTCTTGTGGTGGTGTTACCCTCTTGTAGGGACAGGGAAGTGGAGGACATGCAGAGGCCCTTGATGGGGCATTAGAAGGAAGCCTGGAGATCATCTTATTAAATCATCTTGTTTTCTGTCTTAGGAAGAAAGTGAGGCCAAATGAAGTGGGTGACCTTCTAAGGTACCCAGCAAGGGGTGAGGTCAGGACTAGAATTGATGGCTCCTGGCTTGAAGTCCAGTGCCCTCCTTATCACAGCACGGTGCCTACCTTCAGGAGTGTCAGAGGCAACAGCTTTCCTGTCTTCATGCTGTACCCAGTCAGTGGCATTACACTAAACAAGTTTTGTTTCCTCCAAACTTTCTATTTCTATAAGACCCTGACTGGAGACGTATGAGAAAACCCTCCTCTTGTTACCACAGAGGGTAACCAGCCTCCTCAGTGCAGCTTCCTCTGAGGCTGAATTAGAGCCCATAATGTGTTTTCAGTAGTTCTGCAGAGTCCTAATACTAGCATTGATTTGTAAGTATAAAAGAGAAGAGCAGAGGGGAGAGACAGATCTATACAAAAAGACTTACATAGCCTGCAGCTGAGGTTTGGAAAAGGATTCTTTCTATAGAAGGATTTTTAAAATCTCACATGCCATGTCTAGGCAACTCATAGTTCTGATAAGCACTCCTCAGACCTAGAGGATGAAAAGTGATCATGATTGATTAGTGATGTCTCCCGTGAGTGGGACAGGAAAGAGTAGAAGCGCGTAAGCCAGGTGATTGCCTGCTCTGCCTCTGCTTTTGTCATGTGTGTCTCCTGCTCTGTACAAAGATCTGTTTATTGCACTCTAGGCTCTGACCAAGATCACAGAAAGGGCAGACTCCTTGTTATTGTCCTTCCAATTTCTCCACTGGACTTCTTACTCTGAAGATTTACAGAAAATGATGGAGGTCCTGAGGATTCAGGCTTAGAAACACCAAATTCAGTCTCCCTTAGCACTTCCTCAGGAGGTACCAGCAAACATTGAAGCTGATATATGAATATGACAGTGAAGACAGACATTCTGCTGCTTTATCAGAGAAGGGTCCCTGGCTGATAAAGCTCATGCCTCTGCATGTCCACACTTACCCACCTACCCCTACCCCTTGACCAGGGCACGTGGCCATGTGTCCTGGGGTAGAAGAGCAGAAGTTAGTTTTCAAAAGCAAGCTGTGCCCCTACTCGCCAATCTCCCATTGCCGTGTGCTGGCTAGGACCTGTTAAATTTCTTGGCAGGAAGTCCAAGAGGCTTTCCTAGAAACTGAGCTATATTTATACTTTTTAATTAAAATTTCTGCTCCCTTCTGCCATCTTGTCTCTTGGGCAGTTGGAAAGCTTTTGAGGCAGAAAATGGCAAGAGGTCATCTCTAGCAAACTAATCTCATTATTCTCTTTCATCCTTTTGTGTCTTTCCAGATTCCAATGGCTCCTTGGGTTTTTTGGTTTTTTTTTTTTTTTTTTTTTTTTGGGTGGTCAAATCAGTAAAAAGAAAATATTTTCAGCTTCTTACACCCTTTCCTGCAGGCCAAAACCATGTAAATAATTAGCCATCATCCAAGAATGTGATGAACATTAGCAAGGGCTTCTTCCTGAATATTTAAGGAGTTGACCGTTTCACAGTGCCTTTTGGGTCTCTGATGATACCCTGCAAATAGCCCTGGTAGACAAGGGTAGTCTGATGCAAGGCTCTAACAAGGATTGAAGAGCTGAGAAAGGTGTTGAAGAAAGAAATTTCTGCTCATTACCTAAAATTTCGGGTTTTACTGTGGCTTTTTTTTTTTTTTTTTGGAGATGGGTAGTTGGCAGACATACCATGCCTCTGGTGTACCCTGTTACCTGTACCTCAAAGGTATATGTTTAAGCATTAACTTTTTGGAATTGGTGCTATTGAGGCAAAAGCCAGATAATTCAGACATAGTCTATTGGAAATAGTGACCCTGCCTCAAACCCACCACTCTTCTTCCAGACCCCGGAACATGAGGGCCGATACTATGAATGTGATGTCCTTCCTTTCATGGAAATCGGGTCTGTGGCTCATAAGTATTACCTTCTAAACATCCGGCTGCCTGTGAATGAGAAGAAGAAAATCAACGTTGGGATAGGAGAGATAAAGGATATTCGACTGGTGGTAAGTGAATCTGATTGATCCAGGCAGCCTGTGACATCAGAGCACTGGCTAGGAACACTGGTTTGTGAGCATGTATTGGGAGGAACCTCCATCTCACTCTTGGCATCTCCATGTCTCAATTATTTCACCGAGAAGTAAGAATAATAACAAACCCATGATGGCTGAAATCATAAATTTGTGTGAGAGACTATAGAAATGGACAGTAATGCAATTGTTGTGTCCTTTCAAAGTTTTAATATAATGATCATGATTGCATAATGAATAACACCAAGATAAAAGTAAGTTTTCTTTTTACGTGTTTCACCTTGCAAGCACCGATGTTAAAGGGAGCAGTGGTGGTTTAGGTTCTTTCCATTTTGTCTCTTTAGCAGAGAAAAAAGTAAAACGTGGAACAAGACTTTAAAAATCTAATTTAGATTTTTTTAATTTAAGGAACAAATACGTATTTATTGTAGAAAGCTAGAAAGTGCAAGTAAACACACAGTAGAACATAAAAATCACCTGTGGTAGCCTACCATCTAGAGAAATAAGCACCTTGATGTTTAGCTAGATCTCCTTCCGGATTTTTTCCATATATATTTTATATATATATAAAATCCTTTCCTTACAAAAAAGGGATCATACTCAATTGTTCCTTGCTTTTTAAAATTTTATGGTATATTGTGAATACAATATAAATACACTTTGCAATATGTCCACAGTATGGATTTACCTTAACACATTTTACCAATGCCAACATTTTGGGCATCTAAGATAGCTCCAATTTTTCAATGAAAATGTTACAGAAAAATCTTTGATCATGTTCTTAATCATTCCCCGGGGACAGAGTGAGTCTATTTTTATGCCTTCTGATTTACCTGTCTGCAGTGCCTGAGGAGGGGTCAGGGGAGGCGGGTGGGGAGTATGAAGACACTACATGCTGTGGATGTTAAAGCTCTTGATCTTGAGAGTTCGGCAGAAAAGGTCTCTATTGACCTCTCCCCAAAATGCATCTGCCGGTAGAAGTAACACTAAGATATATTGGCTTTCAAAATCATGGTTGGTCTCTGTGCAGGGCATTCACCAAAACGGAGGCTTCACCAAGGTGTGGTTTGCCATGAAGACCTTCCTCACCCCCAGCATCTTCATCATTATGGTGTGGTACTGGAGGAGGATCACCATGATGTCTCGACCCCCAGTGCTGCTGGAAAAGTAAGAGCTGACCTGGGAGCACTCTTAAGGAACACTGGCATCCTGTGATTTGCCTGCCGTGGTCCTGGTTTCGCTGGAGTCTAGTTCAAGTGGTCCGTGTGTTACTTGGGCTGGTGATGTGACCAGGAATTATCCTGGACTCCCTTGTCTCCTTCAGCTTTCACTTGCAAACTGTGATTAAGTCCTAGGGGTTCTACTGCTCTCAGTTCCCACTCTCTGTTCTGTCTTTGCTCTTCATTCCCGTGCTCTGAATCAGATATTTCTCTCTTTTACTGGGGATGAACTGCCTTGCGCCTAACTGATCCCAACCCCTCTCACCTCCAGAAGGATGACGTTCCTGTAGATACATCCCCTTTTCTCTCCCACATTGTTGCCTCTTTCCTTTCTGCTCCCATTAATATACGAGCACACTCTACCATCGCCCATTCTTAGTCAAAACTCTTTGTACTGCCTTCTGAAGCCACCGCACCTTTTTCTGCTCCTCTTTACAACAGAACTCCTCAAAAATCTTGTCTGTTCATTGTTTCCTCCTGTTCTTCTTTGAGCCCATTCCACACCTTATTAAAATTGCTCTTGACAGGATCACCAGGGACCGCCTCATGCCAAATCCAATGCTCATTTCTCAGTCCTCCCTTTCGTTGACTCTTCATCAGCATTTGACATAATCGATCACTCCCTCTTCTTCATAGAGCCTCCTCGACCTGTCTCATGGTTCTTCTCCTCCTTTGCTGACCATCACTCAGTTACTGTGGCTGTTTCCAGGCATCTTTCCAAGCCCTTAAACTGTGGAGCCAGGTCTCAGTCTTTGGACCTCTTCTCTTCATTAGCTAAGCTTCTTTCCCAAGTGGTCTCATCTGCTCTTGTGGTCTTAAAAATCATCTACACCCCTGTGACTCTTCGTTACATGGTCAACCTCAGCTTCTCCAACTCTAGACCAAAGTATTTCACCTGTTTATTGAACATCTTAACTTACACAAAAATAGAACACATACAAAGAACCACACTTGTTTTCCCCCCACTTCACTTTCCTTCCCTTTCCTCTTTCCAGGCATCCTCATCTTAGGAAACGGCAGCTCCATCCTTCAGCTGCTCAGGCTAACACGTAGGAGGCATCCTTCACTTCTCCTTTTCTCACACCCCTCTTCCAGCACACCAGGGATCTCACCATTTCCGCTGTGACCTCCCTAAACTAACTCACCGAGATTTCTCATTTCTCACCTGGACTATTGGAAGCAGCCTTTCCACTGCTCTCCTTGCTTCCATCATTTTGCTTCCTACGTTCTATGCACACAGCAGCCAGACTGTTTCCTTTTAAGTAGAAATCAGATCACTCTTCTGCTCAAAGCTCTCTGTTGGCTTTTTATTTCCTTTGCGCTGGCCTGTAAACCCTGACGATCCGGACCCTCACCACCTCTGACTTCATCTCCTGTTCTGTCCACCACCCGCCATCCACCTTGGCGGTGCTCAGACATGCCGGCACGCACTCACCTTGCAGCCTCTGCACTTGCTGTTCTTGTCATCTGAAGTGCTCCTTTGCAGGTATCTCATTTCCTTCAGGCCCTGATATAATGTCTGTCTTAGAGGCTTCCTCCTGTCTACCTTATTTAAATTGCACCACATCATTCTCCATTCACTTACCTTGCTCTATGATACTTCTTCATAATACTCATTCTCTATTATCATGCCTCACCCCATCTGAATACAAGCATCCCTGAGCAGGATCCTCACCCTACTTTATTTACTACTGTATCCTGGAATCATGGCTGGCACATAATAGGAGCTCAATAAAAAAGACTTTGTTGAATGAATACATGAATGAATGAATGAATGAATCATGTCACTCCATGGTTTAACCTTCTTACTGGATCCTCAGTCCTTATAAGATAAATTTCAAATTCTGTAATGAAGTATGCAAGTTTCTTCATGAGCTCAGCCTTTTCTTTCTTTTTTTTTTAGATTTCTCTGGTATCATGTCCTGGCATTTCCTGAAGTGTGCCACATGTAGTTCCCCAAATGATTCAGGCTGTTCCAGGTCTCTGTGCTTCCATCCAGGCTCTTCCCTCTGTTTGGGATGCCCTTCCACCTCCCTAACCTTGGCTCACAACTCAGCTCACTTTCTGTCTCGATCAAAGTTAGAAGACCTGGTCACAGCCTGTGCACACTTCAGTTGCTTATTACACTTTACCTGGCTCAGCTACTAAACATACCTCCTCAAATGAAAGAACTGGTCCTGCTCATTTAGGTGTCTGTGGCCCTAACAAAATGCCTGGTACATGATCTGTGCTTAAAAAACACAGCATGAAAGTATGAATAAATCAGTAACAAAATAAACGATATTTTGGTAGAAAAGTGGCAATTAACAGGGGAAAAGCAAAATAAAAATGAAACAAGCAGCTAAAATAATTTATACTTCATATTGTTTGGAGTCATGTATTATTGAAACAAATATGCTTATGTAATTCATAGTTGCTGAGGATAGCATAATAATGAGTGTTTTTAATGGTCAGGTTAATGATACCCTGAATAGGTAAGAGAGGATAATTATATTCAATGAAGTCTGTTAAGAAGGCAAGGAGGGTAAAAACATTGCAGGAAGCTCCCAATCTGAGGTGGCACCAAAATAAAGCTGAGAACATTCAGTTACTATATAGAAAGATTAACATAACCGTCCTTTACTCTGCAGTGGTGCCAGTGAAGGAAGATGTTTTGTATCTCCGTGTAAAATCTTACTGTGAGAGTGAAGAAACTGGTCATATGGTTTCAGTCCCAATGTGTAACATCATCTCAGTTCCGAAAACTGGGTTTTGATTTTTGAATCAAAAAGTTTTTGCCTCCCAGAGGATTAAAGCAATTTCCCTGATATTTTCTCACCATCAGAGTCATCTTTGCCCTGGGGATTTCCATGACTTTTATCAACATCCCAGTGGAATGGTTTTCCATCGGGTTTGACTGGACCTGGATGCTGCTGTTCGGCGATATCCGTCAGGGCATCTTCTACGCAGTGCTCCTCTCCTTCTGGATCATCTTCTGTGGCGAGCACATGATGGTAAGCGCCCCAGGGGACAGGAGGAGACAGTGGGTGAGGCCGAATGAACTAGTGGATACAGGAGCCCGCTCCAGAGCCCTGGAGTCGGACTCTTGGTTCAGATCCCTGTGTCACCCCTTATAAACTAGCTGCTAAGTGACGTAATCTCTCTGAATCTCAGGTTCCTCATCTATAAAATGCAGTGTAAAGGATAATGTACAGGGTTTTTGTGGGGTTTAGATGAGATAATGTGAATAAGTATTTAGCAGAACGTAAACACACAAACTTTAATGATTATCACTACTTCTTGTCCTTTGGCTTTAGCCCTGCTTGTCCCCAGGACCAAGGTAACCACTAGAGATTGTGGTTACCAGATCTGTCCAGCTGGCAGTATGTCCAGGTGGCCTAGTAACCCCTATTACCCTGAAATGCTGACCTCCTTGGTCTCAGCTTGTCCAGACACCAAATCGTATTTCAAGAGGAACTGAAGGTACCACGGATAAAAATAAAAATGGTGCAGTCATCACGCTGTGGCAGAGATGATAAGCCAGCTGGAGCTTGGTCCTTGTGTCAGGCACATGGGCCTCATAGTAGATGGACTCTTAAATTCCGCTATGGTTTGATCATTGCTTCTGAAGTCTTGCAGCCTTCCCAGGAGAGCCATGAGAGGAGAGGGAGGCTTCTCCTCACTGCTGGGGTGGGCCTAAGGGGTCCTCCAGCAGATGCACTGACAGTGAGCCCCGGCAGCGGGGACTGGGTGTGGAGGGGCTCAGGGACAGCGGCAGGACAGCCAGCCAGGGCGATTGCCTGGCCTGGGTGCTACGGCATGTCTTTCACCCTTCCTGGTTTCCCCACTTTACATCCTCCATTTTCTGTCTCTTACCACCTTTGTGTATCTATCAAGAGGAACCATTCTTGTTTCTAATGAAGATAGAGCATATCTATTTTCCTGATCATAAGAGACCTCTCATACTAGATAAATTTTTATTGCTTTTGAGTCTTTTGTCCTCTGGAACCACCCCATCTTAACAACCACAAGTGGTAAATCACGTAGGAATTTAACTGTGAATGAGTTATTTTGTGGACCACAGAACTTTCACTGCCTAAGGTATGTTGGAGCACAAAACCTGCCACCCCAAACCAGAATATCTCTGTGGCATGTGAGTTATTTCGAGCTGAAAACAATCAAGACCCAAAAGACTCAGGAAGAAACTTTGACCTTCCCCCTGACTGCCTTAAAGAATTAAAGGTAGAGGGCCCAAGAATTAAAGATAGAGTTATCATGGGAGCTATCTGCAAAGAAGGGGGGCTGGGGGTGGTTGGGGAGAGCTCTAGGCTGGGCCTAAAAGATGGGAGTTTCCTCCATCTCTGCAGGACCCAGCAAACATTTATTTACCAGACATTTGCTTTCCATTTCCACGTGAATTGCCTTCTTATCCTTTGAAGTCCCAAACCACTACCCACAACATCCTCTTTTGTCTTTAGCTGAGGGTGATATTTAAGGTGAGAGTTTTGGCCATTTGGACAGGTTATTCAGTTTTCCTGGGACTCTCCCTTGGGGACATGTTATTAAACTTTTGTTTGATTTTTACCTGTTAATCTGTCTCACGTCAGTCCAAGTCTTAGACCAGGTAGACAAACCTGGAGAGGTAGAGGAAAAGATCTTCCTCCTAGACAGGGACAAGGCCTTTCTTTGTGTTCCCGTAGCATCCTGTTCCCTTGTGGAAGGGCGAACAACAATGAGCTCCTCAGGGACAGAGAATTTGGTCTCACTCATCCTGGTATGCTAGAGTCTAGCAGATGCTTGGTGCACAGCAGGTGGTCAGCAAGGATTGTTTGAATGACCAATGACTGGCTCACCTGCGGAGTCACTTAGCCCTCCCCCGTCTTTGCCTCACTTTTCAACTTGGTTTTTCTCAGGATCAGCACGAGCGGAACCACATAGCAGGGTATTGGAAGCAAGTCGGACCCATTGCTGTTGGTGCCTTCTGCCTCTTCATATTCGATATGTGTGAGAGGTTAGCAGGGGACTGTGGGACTCTGGGCTGAAATGAGTGTCACCATGTTCACTCCCAGCTCTTTAGAAAAAGTATTTAAAAAGGAGAGGGGTGGTTGGGAGCCTGTGGGATGAAAGCATTGGCCATGGTCACATCCTCAGATTAAAGACTGGGATGAGATCAAAGACAGAGCTCTTTACAGATGCAAAATATTTGAGCTGTTCATACTCTTCAAACTCCGTCTCTCTTTAAGTCCTCTGTGACTTAGTCTAAATACAGCCCCCACCCCTCCAGGCTGAAAAGCTGGGAGTATGTAAAAAGGAAAGTTCCCCTTTGCCTCTGTATTAATAGTGTCTTGCTTTTCCATCTTGTTTCTCTTTGTAGAGGGGTGCAACTCACAAATCCCTTCTACAGTATCTGGACGACAGATGTTGGAACAGAGCTGGCTGTATCCTTCCTTGATGGGCTCAGGGTTTTATTTCTTCCTGTAGCTGCCTGGTCCCCATGATCATTTTCTAAGTCACGCTGATGATCTCCATATGTGCTCAGCCAGGGCTTTGATCTTCAGACCAATGATAACGGCACAATTAAGGCAGATAATGAGAAGAATTAATGCTTGCTTTCAACCCCAGGTAAGAGCAGGCAAAACAGAGGTTGCAGCTCATCCCCATGGCAGAGGGATCAGAGTTGCTGGTCTTACTGCTGCCTGTCTGAATTATCTATTATACACTTGTTTACCACAGACTGAAGCATGACTAGCTTTTCCCTGGAGCCACGGAGATTCGTCTCTGGGCCCCTGCGGGAGAGCCTGTTTCTGAAGTCATCTGTGTGCAAGACTTCTTACACTGACCTTGGTGTGCTGGCATCCCATGCCGCTGCTGTTCACTTCCAAGACCCAGTGGAGATAAGGCTAAGGTGATTAGTTCCAGAGGAGTCTTGGAGGCTCCTGGTTGGCTGGCATAAAACCCGTCTGAGTCATCTTCGTGAAGCAGAAGCGACAGTCTTAGCTTATCCCTTTTAGGATGCTGGATTTAAATAATTTATCTCCCACAATAATATGTTAAGTGCTTCAAGATTAAAAGACTGTCCTCTTGGAGAGGCGAAAAAGGCTTGAGTTGTTTTCTTCCGTGATGGATATTATCTTGTCATATGCTGGTAAATATGCTTTGTCTGGCCATGATGTTTATATTGGCTTCTCAGTATCACAAAAATTTTGTAAGCCAACTGATCAATAGTATCACTGCTTTAAAGATGAGGGTATTGAGCTCCTCCTTTCCCCCATCCCCCCACCAAAAGATGTTAGCTGCACAACACCAGGAATATTTATCATGTTAAATCCACCGCAACCCTTGCATTCTGTAGATATGATGGAGGTCCAGGGAGGCAAACAAATGTCAAGGCCTGCAGCATAACTCTATTCTCTCATCCAAGGGCACCACTGATTTTAGGGAAGAAGAAACTGCATTCGATATATTATTTAATGAAATACAAATGCCGAGTTCACGCTTGTTAACATTTTAAAAATATGCAACTTGGGGTGTGGTTGTAGCAGAAGGGAGTTGGAGTCTGGTCACCTGCCTCCCAAAGCCAGCTCACTCCACCCTGAGCCTTGATGGTTCTCAGATTAAGTTTTAAAGATCAGCCTCAGATTGTATTGCCCCCCACCCTCAATTCCCACCTTGGCCATGTGTCCTGCTTTTGGTTCCAATTGACAAGATTTTTCTTGTGGTGGCAGAAGATGGCAGATAGAACTCCATCCCTGCTTTTACTTCAAGAACTTCAATCCCATGCTCAGCATCCCTTGCAGCTGCTGCTGCTGCACCCAGCCCTCACGCCATCCTCTCCGGACGCCAGGGCATCTCAGTCACCTCATACAAATCCAGGGATGAGCCCAGTGGTTCCCAGACTTGGTTATACTTGGGTTTCCTAGCCCCTGGACAGTCTCATTCTGCATATCAGTGGGACCTAGGCACCTGTGTTTTTAACTTTTGAGGTGACTTTAAGGCTGCTTTCTGCCTGACCAGTATTGTACAACCAATATCCAATATTTTAGTGCTTTTCAAATTTACTATGCATATGGCTGTGCTGGGGACCTTGTTAAAAGGCAGGTTCTGACTCAGCAGCAGGTCCAGGGTGAGCCCTAGAGCCTACATTTCTAACAAGCAAGGCTTTGTTCCTCTTCTTACAGAGCTTGGATAGCAATTTGGGACATTCCTCACTGGTACTTTTGTGTCAGAAAACCTCTCTGTTGTGGATATTAGAGTGCCAGGCTTTAGTATTTTATCCCCCTGAAAATCACCTAAATATCTAGAGACAAAGAGTATTGACACAGATCTGGGGAGAAGTGCTGGGGTCCTTGGCCAGCCTGCCATTTCCTTGACTGGACACCTCAGATGGCCTTCATCATCGTGGCTGGGATCTGCCTCTGCCTCTACTTCCTGTTTCTGTGCTTCATGGTCTTTCAGGTGTTTCGGAACATCAGCGGGAAGCAGTCTACCCTGCCAGCCATGAGCAAAGTCCGGCGGCTGCACTATGAGGTGAGCACGTCTCTCGACCCATTCAGGAACTCACTGCCGCCTGCTTGATGTGAAAACACACACACACACACCCCTACACCTGGAGACTGGAAGCTTTTATTTCAAATACACGCTGAGAGATTCTCATGTAATGTCGGGTCTCTGGGCAAAATAAGAGGCTAAGTCCCACTCTGAGAAACATCTACTTTTCTGGCCTGTCTCGATCTTGGAGTTTTCTGTACTATAAATGCCTTTCTATCCCCAGTGAGGAGTGAACTTGTTCAGCAGGTTCCTCAGCTTCGGAATGGAATGTAGGCGCGTGCTAGATGGGAGATCTGATGACGGTAGAATTAGGTTTTGGCTTGGGGGGAGCCTTTATTTAAGGTTCCCTTGCTGAGAATCAGCTTTAAGATTGGGGTTCAGCCCAGGTGATCTGATTTCCAGACTTCGAGAGACCACATTCCCCCTAAAACATCCAACAGGGGCTCACAATAGGGTTCAGTAATCTCTATTTATAGATCGTGGCCCTATTCAGATGAAGCACTCGACATCCTCAAATCTCGAATGCAGGTGACACATTCTTAATATTTCAAGGATCGCTTGGGCTCTTGCCTAAGTGGCTGCCCTTGGAGGCATGGGCCTAATTCCTCTGTGTGAAGAGAAACAGGAACTGCAGAACCACAGGGTTTTTATATGCAGTGGAAATAAGAGCCCCTGAACAGGAGGCATCCTCTGATACACAGGTACCCTCAAATCCTGCTTGCAGGAAACCGTGGGCCCTTTGGGGAGCTTTGCTTGTCTCTAGGGCTGGAGCGACACATGAGAAAATTCAACCAAATCCACTTCATGTTGATTAATATGCACATTTCTTTTTGTTCACTGGAGCAGAATTTTATTACAACCGCAGAAAACTTGGATTTGGTAACTTTGAACCCTTGCAGAGAAGCATAACCAGCTTAGCAGGGAAATTAGCAGCCTCGTGACGTGCTGTGCATATAATTTCCCAGACTCTGGTATCACTGTTTCATGAGAGATAAGAACCTAGGAAATATTTGGCCGAAGAAATTCTTCAGCCACATTCACATCTGCAGGAGAAATGTTACTTTGTGAAATTATTTTACTGTCACTCTTAGGGATTTGGTTTTACAGATTTCTTTAAAATTAGCTTTTTATAGATTTACATGTTAAAAAAAAGGATGGATGGTAGCTGGTAGAATGTTAAACTGCTCTTTCTGTCCTAACAGGGGCTAATTTTCAGGTTCAAGTTCCTCATGCTGATCACCTTGGCTTGTGCTGCCATGACTGTCATCTTCTTCATTGTTAGTCAGGTAAGTGGAGCCTGAGAGGTCAGGATGAGAATGTCCCTGGAAAAGTGCCTCTACTTTGCACAGAAAATTCTATAGAACTGCTAAGAAAGGAACAGAGAGGCTATGATTCTGGGCAGCTGACCAAGCTATTTTTTTTTTAATTGAAGTATAGTGATTTACAATGTTGGGTTAATTTCTGGTGTACAGCATAGTGATTCAGTTATATTCTTTTCACTATAGGTTATTATAAGGTATGGACTATAGTTTCCTGGGCTATACAGTAGGACTTGGCTGTTTATCTATTTTATATATAGTAGTTTGTATCTGCGAACCCCAAACTCCTAATTTATCCCCTCCCTTTCCCCTTTGGTAACCATTAGTTTGTTTTCTATGTCTGTGAGTATGTTTCTGTTTTGAAAGTAAGTTCATTTGTGTCATTTTTTAAGATTCCACATATAAATGATACCATATGATATTTATCTTTCTCTGTATGATAATCTCTAGGTCCATCCATGTTGCTGCAAATGGCATTATTTCATCCTTCTTTATGGCTGAGTAGTATTCCACCGTATATTGTTGATGGCCATTTAGGTTGTTTCCATGTCTTGACCAAGCCATTTTTTTAGGATGCTCTAATCTGGGACTAGTTATCACTTGGCCAGAGGTAGACTGAATTTTCCTTTCAGTACAGCCTTGTAGGAGGAAAAAAGTTGCTAAATAAAGTAGAAGCCTACAGCTAGATTGAAAGGCACTTGTTTCCTTTACTTAAGAGAATAAACTTTTCAAGCCCTGTAGCAGAACAAGGAAGTATTAATTTGATTTGATCTTTATCTAATATTAACATAGATCCTTTTACAATCCATCAGCCATTCTTCGTAACAATTATATTGCCACTTAAACAGGAAATGTAATTCAAAAGCCCCCTTGGTAGAGCCTTATCTTTCTGCCAGTTATTTCCCAAACTCATAATTTTACCATACTTGAAAAATTCTCAGTAATGATTTTCAATATAGGTAGCTCGTTCTAGAAAGTGTGAAGTATCATTTAAGTCATACATATTATGTATCTATCATCCATTTGAGCTTCACAAAAATCTTATGGCTAAATAGTATAAGAACTGTTATTCCATTTGCTAGAATATGAAATCTAATGGCTTTAGAGACATTTCCCATTTATGCTGTTTTCCTGCTGGGTGGGACTATGGATGGATTACTTAACGGTTCTAAGGTTTAATTTTCTTATCTGTAAAGTGGTAAAATAGTAGCACCACCTGAAGAAGGTGTCGGTAGGGACCATGCGCAGTAATGCTTGCGCAGTGACCTGCAGAGGGCCCGGCACACCGTGAGTGAGAAGAGCTGTGCTCTTGTGAGTGGCAGGAAGGGTGAAGGTCGTGCTGAAGGCTATCTGGTAACTTAGGGACTAGAATCCGGTCCTTTAGATTTTCTTTGCCAATTGCTCTGTCATCTCTATATTTGGTGAAAATTGAGAATGTTAGTAGTGCAGACAAAGCCTTAGGATAAGACTTGCCCTGTTCTGCTAGCAGGCTTCCTTTTGCGAGACAGACTCCTAAGCTTTTTTGTGTCCTGGACCCCCTAGGCCGCCTTAGGTGAAGGACATGGGACTCTTCTTTGAATGTTTTTAAATGAGCAAAATAAAATACTTTGGATTTCAAAGAGAATTAGGTAGGTAGGTAGATAGATCGATAGACAGACGGATGGATGGATGATATATATTTGCAGTTATACCTATTACAGAGACTTCAGGTTTATAACTAATTGGTATAAAAATATGATTTCTATTGGTGACAAAATTACAGGTGGTGTTAATACTACAGGGATTTGATTTCTACATTCATACTTGACAGAAATGGTAACTTCCAGCTAGAGACTAGTGAAAATAAAGGTAGAATTTTTTCCTGCTCCAGTTCACCAACCCCTTGAATTCTATCCAAGGATACTTGGGGGTGCCTTTAACCCCTGGAACCCTGTTGGCTACACCCTCTGGGCAGTGTTCATGTTGCTGCTGAAGGCTGAAGTGAGTAGAGAAAAATAAAACAAATACACATACATATCTCCAGAAGTTTTGTTCACCACCTCTGCTTTGACCTGTAACAGTGCTGTGTTTGTAGCAGACTGTTTATAAAACCTTGGAAACTACACCCTGCCCTCCAAATGCAGTAAAAATATTTCAAATTCTGAATGGTTTTTTTATTCAACCAGCAGAGGCTCAACCAAGGGTGTCTGAGGCCAGACTTATCCCCTGGCTGATTCCCTCATGTGACCAAATGCTTTCCAGTCCTCCGATCCCTCAGTAATGCAGTGTGACACCTAATACCGTCCGTTCTGCGAGGCTGAGAGAGCAGGACGCACTCCTTGGAGAAGCGGAATCTTAAGGAAGATGAGCTGAATAATAAAAGGAAGGAAGGGCACCTTTGCCCCTAACATGTTTCTGCCACTTTAGAAAGCTGAAGGTGTTCTCCCCCAGCCCTTCCCGCTGACCCTCCTGTTTCTGCAGGGTCCCTCCCACCTGGAGTCAAGAGGGACATTGGCTGATTTAAGGCAGCTACATGTTGCCTGAACTTAATCTTAGACATGTTTAATTAGTGCACCTTTTTGAAGCAAAGGAGGCCAGCCTTCCAAGTCACAGAGTTTGGGGCTTTTCTTTGGAGAAAAAGCTTAACATTCTACTGCCCCAGTATTTTCTAACAGGGCTCCAGTTGGTGGCTGGCTTTTTATATCTGCTGCGACAGTCAGCCTGGAGTGGATTTCAACTCTAAGGGGGTAGCAATGAGGGCTTTTGGATTCCATTAGCTCCTTACATTCCCCCTGCTGGGTTATTTTTTTTTAACGTTTATTTATAGATATCTAAGACGTTTTCAGGCATAACTCTCAGTGTCCCAGGTACTGTATTAATACAGTCATCAGAGGATTTATTTTTTAATGTCATTTTGGAATGTCTCAGCAATGAGCTCACCTGAAAGAAAACCTATTGGGTAACTTTTTGAAATGGATCCCAGCCTTAGGTAAAAGGAATGTATTAAAACTCCCATTATGCTCTCAGGCTTGCTGGGAGAGCCTGCATTTAAGCCCCATGAAATATAATGCGAGGGGATCTCGCCAGGATATTGAAGCTCTGAGGCCAGGAATGAAAGGCCGCTGGAAGCTGTGGAATGCAGTGACCTTGAGGCTTTGTAGCTGGGGACTGAGGTGCTGTCTTTTAATGCCTGCCATTTTAACGGCCTCGGTCATAGCAACCAAGCTGGCATATCACAGTCTGGTGTTTTAGCCCCTTCACTCTGGAAAAGAAAGAGGTGTTCCATTTAGAGGTGGCAGGCAGTTGGGAACAGAAGTGCAATGCAGGCGAGAAGGTCACCAGCCTTCACTGAGAGGACTCCAGGTGCCTGACATTCAGGTCAAGCCACATGCAGGAGGCTCCCAGAGAGCCTGTCCCCAGCTCTTTTTGTGTGTGTGATCACTTCATTCTGCTACTTACAGAGGAAATGTTTCCAGTAAGAGAGCCTGTGTCTGGGATTTGGAAATCTTGTTGTGAAGTGGAATGTTGGTTGTCAAGACTACTGTGTGTAAAGGGCTTTGACCTTCACTTGGCTACAGGGCTGTAATTGGGTGGTTTCACACAAAAGTAAATTGTTCAGATGTGGAATCAGGAAAAACAGGGACTTTGAGAAATAAGATTTTAGGCAGAGGAGAGACTCTTTTTTTCCCTGGTTGGGGCTACCTGACTTTTCTATCCGAAAGTGAAAAGGGCTGACTGTCAGCTCTTTGCCTTGCCATTATTCAGATTTTGGATTTACAAGGCCTGCTCTGTTGAGGCTGCTGGTTGTGGTACATACTGGTGGGAATGTACTGAGAGCTCCGGGCGTGAATAATTGAGAGAAGAGAGGGGAAGGCAGGTCTCCCAACAGTAGAGTGACAGTAGGTAGACAGTCCATTTCTGCAAATTCAGCTCTTTGCCCTCAGCAGGAAATAATATATTTAGAGATGACAAATTAAATAGTATAGGTAATTCTGCCACTGCATTCGAAACGGGTGCATGTGTCCCAAAGCAAACATGAAATGGGGGCATGAATCTACTCTTTCCTCAGTCAGCCCTGGCTCCAGTGTGTCCCTCATGGTACAAGAATCTCATTTCAGTGGTTCTGCTGTAAAATTGTGTCTTGCATATATATCCAGTTTATTATATACCACACATTACTACGTCTGGGATCTGTAGTGCATATATATATATATATATATATTACTATACAGATTTGAATACAGAAACCTGTGTATGTGTGTGTGTGAATATATTATATCTATGTAATAATGTGCATTATGGTCAATTAAGTGAATTTCAAGGGAAATTTGACCTGACATAAAAGTTGTTTCATATGCTAACTTAAGAGACTCACCCTTTTTGTATAATGGGTAGGAATGCCTTTTTTGGAGTCAGAACCACAACTTCCTGGCTGAGCAGTCTTGGGCAAGATAATCTCTGTGTCATAGTTTATCCATGAGTTTTGAGTGCAAATATTACCCACCCACCTCACAGAGTTGTTATTCAGACTAAATAATACCTTCCATGAAAAATTCTTAGTAAAGTGCCTGACGTATCATTAGTGTTGAATAAATATTAACTATTATTATCCTTGTTATTATATTTAAAAATCTTCACTTTATTACCTGTGTTAACACTTATTACCTGTTGTTTTGAGTGATAATGGAAGAACATAGTAGAGAGCACTGTGTAAATGAAATTGTACTCACTAGCCATTGACCGCTCATCTTACTTTTAAGAGTAATTATGGTTTACTACGGAATGCAGTATCTTCTCTTAACTTCTCAGTCAGATATTTCCTAAAGGCGACTCTTCCCAGCCCCTCTTTCTACCTCCGTGGACCGGTGCTGGCATTCCTGCACATCCCTGCATCCCCGTCTATGTTGATTCACCAGGCGTCTGTCTGGAGAGCACCACTGTGTACTGGGCGTGCAGGTGTTTCCTTCCATGGGTCAGTTATGCCGATCCCAGCAAGATTCCATTTCAGCAGAGTTGTCACTGCTGAGTGTCCCCAGCTTGGATCACAGGAGGGAGGCTCTCCTACAGGCCCTTCCCTAGCCGACGGGGCCACTGCCATGACAGAGCAGAGGAAAGTGGGAGCAGTCTTACCCCTCCTTACCTTCAGTTCACCCAGCCTGGCCTCCCCTCTGTGACCGCACAGAAGAGCTCCCTTTGTTATGACGACAGGTACATATATTTCCAAAAGCTATCTTAAGGCCCCTTCTCCTCTTCTGTTATATACATTAAAAACCATCTTAAGTATGCTCTAAGTATTGTAATTTTTATAAAGTTAGGATATTCTGTACTTACACGTAAGAAGAGTGACATTTGCAGAGGTTGCTAAGCGGTCCTAAATAGCTTGAATGCTGGTACACTGTTTTAAAATCATTAATGGTTATGAAGTCCTTCTTTGCCAGAAAACATTCCTAAGCATGTCATATAAAGTGAGTTATTTTCCAAAGTAAATAAGAGTTAATGGTGGTGGTTTGTCTATAAACCACAAAAATGGAAAATTATGTATCACCAAGGCCAAACTGAAACTGGTAAGTTTATAATCCATTAACCTGGTTAACTGACACTCCAGGCCTTTCCGAAGGAAATACCTGTACTTAGAGCTTTGTTCTGCCTGGGGCCCCCATGGGTCATGGGTTAGGCTAGGGGTCCCAAATGAATTGAGACCCTCTGCCTGGTACACAGGAGGTGAAATCAGCCTGCTTGTTAAAGTCATTAACATTTAGATGCAGCTTGCCACCTCACACTTTAGCTCCCAGAAGGAGGGGCTCCTGGAGATGGTTTATATAACACAGTCTCGTTAAGCTATCACAGGAGCGTCTGTCTAGTCTAATCCTTTCTTTTACTCTCATTTACGGTTTCCTGTAGCAGGCAGAAGTGGTCAAAATCATTACACTGATCTTAGAGTTGGCATAAATGATTAGTCTCTTGGCTCAACAGTCCTCATGACAGTTCTTCGTGCAAACTGGATGTCATCAGATAGCCCTTAAAACCATTACCAAGTCATTAACATAGACAAAGGCAACCTCAAAACATTCTTGCCAAATTGTAAAGCATATGAAAGCTTCCTAGTTCTCTTCGTGAGTAACTTAACATAGGTGACATTGTAAAATAGGATTTATTGAGTGTCTGCTGTGTGCCAGGAAATTTCTAGAAATATTTTTACTTAATTCTCCTCAGTAATCTTTCAAGTTTTTGTTTTGCACTTAAGAAAACTGATGTTTAGAGTCTTAATCTTACTTCTCTTACATTAAAGGGAAAGTGAGTGGTGGAGCTTGGAACTGAATCCGGGGTCTGTGACTTTAAGCCTGTGCTTTCGCCTTCTCCACATTGCCCCACCCAGGGAAACTAGTCACTCTGAGGATCCATCTGTTTGTTTAACCAGCCCTGTGGTGCATCAGGCACTTAAGCTAGGGCCGTCGCAGAGCTGGTCTCTGCCTGCAGGGAGCTTACATCTAGCTGGGAAGATGGGGGAGGAGGAGTTATTGTTGGTAAGTGTTAGACTCAAGTGCAGTTTCATTAAGTCAGGGATCTCAACGTACTGCTGTTTCAGGAGGAGACACCCCCCAGGTGATGCCGACGTGCAGCCAGGATGAAAACCACTGACTTTGTGCCTCACATGTCGTAAGCCTTCGGTTAGCCTCAGTTCATGCTAGTATGATTCAGATTAAGAAATGGAGTCTCACGTGGCCCTTCCCTTTCCCATACATAGAGGAGACGTGGTGTTTGTGTTAGTTCGTTCCTGTTGGAGTTGTGTTTCTTCTCAGTTCCAATTGAATGTCACTCCTTTTTCCGTAGGTGACCGAAGGCCACTGGAAGTGGGGCGGCGTCACGGTCCAAGTGAACAGCGCCTTTTTCACCGGCATCTACGGGATGTGGAACCTGTATGTCTTCGCTTTGATGTTCTTGTACGCGCCGTCCCATAAGAACTATGGGGAAGACCAGTCCAATGGTGAGTTCCAGTCTCTTTGGCATAGCTTTATTCAGGACGAGCAGGCTTCTGTCTCTACAAGACTTAGAAAGCAAAGGCTCTGGGTTCCCCAGTTAAACTCTCCTCCATGTGTGAACGTGCACCTCCAGGGAGACAAAAAGCCAGCACTGGGCAGAGATTTCTGTAAGTCTGCATTTTTAAAAATCTGTAATACATGTTGGGAATATTGCATTCTAGTCTACAACATGTCCCAGTTTTAGTATGGAAAATTAAGTGTGTTTTCCTCAGTTTTTGGAGCAAAATTGACTGTTGGAAAGCATGCCACATGTATTCTTCTAGTTTGAGAAGCACAGCCTGAGATAGTGAGTGGAGGGGGACTGGCCCCGAGAGTTGAACGGAGCTTGGCTTCCTCTTCCCCCTGCTCATTTTCCTGCAAGCCTGTTGACACATCCAAACCAACAGCTGTTCATCTGTCTCTGTAACTGTCCTCCCTGTAGGTGCTAGATGTGCTGTCTTTGATGTTGATGCTGCAGGAAGCCTTGGAGAACTTAGCCAGTTCAGTCATTTTATAGATGAGGAAACTGAGACCCAGGGAAGGATGGGGCTTGCCTGGGGTTTCTCCCCGAGCCACGGTGGAGGGAAGTGAATTCTGCTGCCTAGGCCAGTGCTGTTAACATGGAAGAGGCTCCTGTTTCTTTGCATCCTTAGCCCTGCACTGTTTGCCTCCACCCTTACTCTTTCTCCCACATACCTGCTGTTCCCCAAACCGGAGATGCTCTTTATTAGATCAAAGCCAGTGCCCATCACTCTGTCTCAGAGCAGAGACCAGGACTTTAAGATCTGCACGTCTGCATGGCACTGAGGGTTGGCCTTACTCACAGGATGTGCTCAGCAAGTGTGTGCAGAATGAATGGATTCATATCCTGCCTCCCTCCATCTGGGTCTGATAAAACCCTACCCGTCTCATAGGCCCATTTAAAATATTTCCTCCTACAAACACATTTCTGATCACCCCAGTTGGAGTCCGGCAAATTACATTCAATGGAATATTGTTGCCGTGGGATGTTGGTAGGTTTTAATAGTCAAATAAGTTTGAGAATCATTGGGTCTTTAATCAGCATTAATGCGATTTTTACTGCAAAATATCTTAATGCCTTTAGCACATTAATTTGTATTGTGAGTCTTTTAAGATGGGTGGAGGTAATAGCACTTCCAAATGATGAAATCATCTGGCCCTAAAACCCTTTTGCCAGGCATCTTTGGGAACTAGTGTTCTAAGGAACTGTCCTGGAGGAACGTGGTCACATTTTTCAGGTGACACTCACTGTGTGGGTGTAGGAGATGAGTTCGCCTGTGTCTTCCCTCTCCTGCTGGAACCCTGGAACACTAACTCCTGGTGGGCAAGGACTGGTTCTTAAGGGTTCTTTGAAAATGTTGAGTGTGTTCATGCTTTAGAAATAGGAGTTCTAGATTAGCTTTCACATTTTACAGACAGGCCAGTGATCTTGAGATAGGGGTAAAAAGAGGGGCGTGATGACATGATAGATGGGGCAGAGAGAGGAGGGCAAATGTGCAGAGGATCAGGGGTATGGGATGGTCTCAGCCACCATATGGCCCCAGTGCTGTACCTGCCTCTTTTGTGCAAAGGCATCCCGGACATCAGGCCTCTCTTTCTTCCTGCTCCACAGCTTCTTGTCACATTCAGTACCAGGTCCATCCCTGGCCATGTGTCTCGGGCAAGAATAAAGACCTTTGGCTTACCTACCTACCTGCCCAACTCTTAGTTTGATTGACTTCCTTTCCAGAAAGTTGGGAGCTAGGCAGCCTCCAGCTTCCTTCCCACTGCTCGCACTCAGTGTTTTACTATATGCATGGAAATGGGAGCGAGTGGGCTCTCACACAGTGGACCTCCATGATGCCAGCAGGAAGGGATCCTGAGCTTGCCAATAAGAACCTTGACTTCACCTCGTGGCCATCCTATTGGACTTTGACAGAAACCGTATGGACCTGTCCTTGACTTGAGAGTATTAAGCTGAAACCTGATAGGTGAGGTTCCTGCCCTCCAGGGAAAAACCGCCTAAAGCGATCGCTGGACCTCCTGGGATGCTGGAAAGCTAATCCTGGTGGGCAGCAGTTACTGAATCCTGGCTGTGTGCTGTAGCACTTCATGTACGTAAAATCTTCTGGTTGTTTTTGCTCTGTGGCTATTGGCAAACTGCTTCACTTCTCCGGGCACCACTTCTCCCACCTGTGAGTGATCTCTTAAAGTCTTTTGAGAACATAGAGTTCTGTGGTTCTCTGTATTCCTGTTAGCAAGGAAGGGGCAGAAGAGCACCTCCTGTCACAAAGCCCAGCGGGCGATTCTGTGCAACGTGAGGGGCTTCCAGACACTGGTGAGAGTTCGCCCGACCCCAGCACTTTCAGGCACACGGGAAGCCAGGGCCGGGGCCAAGCCCACAGGGGCCAGGTGGCTGCCTGCCACTCTGGGGGGCCAGATGCTTGAGTTGCAAGCCAAATGTTAGGCAGCTCCCATTGAGGCTTCTCACCCGGTTCAACAGCCCCCCCACTCCTAGGCTTCAGTCCTTGCAGTTGAGAAGAGCACTTGATCTCTTTCCTATAAGATTTTTGTTGTTGTGGAAGGTAGTTGGATTTGTAATTTCACAGAAATCTCAGAAGCTATTCTCAACAGGAGGTCATCTCCCCTGAATCCGTTGCCAAGAGGTGTTCAGAAAAGTTCATGGCGGTTTTGCATCGTCACTTATGACGGGACGTGCCACTGGCCTTGAGTGGCCAGATTCTAGGGATGCTAGATGGCCAGCTCTAGGCACAGCAGTCCCTTGTAGTGCAGAATTGTCCTGCCCAGAATGCCAGTAGGGCCCCTGCTGAAAGCCATTCTGCAGGCAGTTGAGCAGGCGGGCTCTCTGGGACCCTGTTCTGATCGTAAACACAAGAGTCACACGATTTAGCAGCCCTCCTCAGCGACATCACCCGCTGTGGGCCCCTGGCAGCTTGTGCACGTCCCTGTGTGGTGCTGTGTCGGTGCGTTTGCAAGGGGCTTGCCCGCGCTGGGTTCTCCCATCACTTTCCTTCTCTCCTGACTTCCTCTGTCATCCGCGCCAGACCCACAACAGATCCTAGGGACTACGGAGCACGTGCCAGGATTCTGAAGCTCCTTGGAAAGAGCTGGTTTGGACTATTACATGGAGACCTAGAAACCTACTATATTTTTAAATTGAGTCTCTGGATGGCATTTCTCCTCCTCCCCCAGCCTTCCCAGGCTCCTTTTCCTTTCTTGTGGAAAGCTTTTATTTTTAAATGGCTTGGACTCCCTCCCCACTCTAGCTTTTAAGGTCCAGAGCCAAGAATTCGGATATCTTGCTATGGAGAATGAATCCCAGGTGTGCGGAGCTTCTTGCCTTTGTGAGATGGGTCCTGGGTGGACCTCTGAGGAAAGCTATTTCCGGGAACTTGAAGCGGATTCCAGTGCATCTGAGGCCAAAGAGGCTAAGGAAAGAGACAGTTTTGTTTGGGGTGGAGAGAAATGCTGAGAAGTGTCGGGGGCAGAGGGTAGGAAGGAAGTGAAAGCAGAGAGCCTGAAAGTTTGGTCAAGGGATGGACAGAGAGAAGCACAGCGGGCAGGAGGCTCGAGAGAAGGTCTTTTTCCAGAGAGCGCTTTCTCTCGCATGTTTCTGTTTCTCTTATTGTGTGGCTTGGACGATGACCCTCAGACATGAACTGGGGGGTGTCTTAGGGCTTAGCCCGGTGCTGGGTTTCAGAGGATGGAGTGACAGAGACACAGCTAGTAGCCTGGTCTGCGAGATAAGACTTCTTCCTCAGCCTCCTGAAATGCGGGACGTCGCGGGACAGCTTCATAGTGTCCAAGCCAGAAGGTTTTCATGTTGTCAGCGGCTGATTGGTGATGCAGGGCTGTGGCGTTCTGGGTTCCTACCTGTATTTTACATATATCTTTATATATATATGTAAAAAACTATGTGTCTGTTACATGCAATTGTGTATATATACATGTGTGTGTACATATACACAAACAGACATATACTTTTTTTTTTTTTTTTAGCAAAGGTTCTTAAGACTCTCCCTTTTGGTGACCATTCACATTCCTGCTCCTGCTGCCTTTTCATGAAAGCTGCTCTTTTTGCCCATGTCCCTGACCAACCTGTGGATCATTCTGGACGTCTTCCAGGCAGAAGCGAGCTGCAGCCCCAAGCAAAGGCATCATCTCCCAGGGGTACATGGTCAAACCCTGAACACATGACACGTGCCCAGACCCCCTCAGTCACGAGGTCATGTGGGGAAAAAGCAGGCAGAGCGGCTTATGACGTCAGTCAGTTCTTGGTCCTAGCTTTCACTTCTCTGTTCTTTCATCTATAAAATCTCTGTCAGAAGGTTTTAGGAAGAAAGTGAAAAATGGAATTCCTGACTGGATGACTGGATGCCTATGACAGAGGGAACAGGAGACGCTCTGACTGCCAGCAGGTCCCTCTCCCTTTCTGTCCGCGCTGGCTGTCTTCTGTCTCGCCCGCTCGTTCTGCAGGAAGCCCCGGCAGCAGCCCCGGGCCCTTGTCTGGGGAGCTGCCGCGCAGGTCACCTTTGCATCCCGAGGCTCCTGAGGTGCCCTGCTGCTTGTTCCACAGGAAAGGTAGCTTTGGCTTTTGTTGCCTCCGTAGACGTTTGGTTTGAGTCATGAGGCTTTGACAGGGGCTGCCTTTTGTTGCGATCTTTCCCCGGCTCGTTTGTTGGGTGACCTGCATGCACCCGCGGCCAGCCTGGCTTCCTCTTGCCGTGTGCGCAGTGATGGAGTTGGTCTTACCCCCAGGGCTCGACTCAGATTCTAAAGTGGGTCTCAACAGCCTTTGTCCTCACCCGGTCTTCCTTCGGTGTTTGCCTGCATCCTAATCTCTTTTTCTCAGAAGGACACTGGTCCTGTTGGATTAGGGCTCATCCCAATGACTTCATTTTAACCAAATCACCTCTTTAAAGACCCTGAGTCCACATACCATCGTCTTCTGAGGCAATGGGAATTAGGACTTCAACAAATGAGCTATAATCGGGCCATAAACACTAAGGTTTCACACGAAATGTCTAGGCTTTATTGTGTTCTCCTCTTCAGAGGTGCCTGACACTGAGCGGCTGGAGGCGCTTTGGAGGTAAATGGGAAATGGCTCACTTCACGCCTGGTATAAACCACCTTGATGGTTGAAAGGGACTGAGAGATGGCTGGACCCAGGATTGCTGAACCCAGTCCCACCAAGACCACTCTGCCTTATTCCCGAGAGGGGACTTTCAAAGGCTGAGTCACCCCGAAGCACACCTGTTTTCTTGCTGAGGGTTTTTCCCTAAACCCCAGTGGGGAACCCCAGTGCTGGTGTGCTGGGCTAGACGGAGCCGTGCGGAGCAGGGCAGGGGGGAGCTGGACTGGTCCACATGAGGAAGTCTTGGTGGGTGTTTTAATGAGCACTTACTGCATGCCAGATACTGTGCCGGTGATTTACATTATTTAGAAAGCTTTTTTAAAAAGGTTTTAAAAACCTACCATCCACTATTTTTTTAACACCCCAAGTACAGAAAAGGATATAATCTTTGAGTGAACAACAGCCCTTAGCATGGAAATAATTTAGCTTTACAAATACCACACTCTCCTTGATTTTCTCATTTTGCCATGAACCAGGGATGCCATTACAGAGAGTTACCATTTGAGCTTAGCTTTGAAGGTGAATAGGAGAAAGTTTGTTGTGGGACTAGGAAAAATTCCACAGAAAAGAAGTCGAGAGTATTATAGAAAGAACATAAGCTTTGGAGGTAGACATAGATGGTGTGGAATCCTGGCTCCAATATATACTCTGTGTGACCTCAAGAAATAAATATGAACTTGTGGTGTGAGAGCTTTCCGGCTTCCACATCTGGGTAATGAGGTGTTAATTGCCTTAGTGGTTGTGAGGACAGAATTAGGTAGCTCTTATTAATATTAAAAGACTGTGGGTCTCTCCCAAATTCTGTGAAGCAACATTGGAATTAAATTAACAGTTTCTCCTTTTTTTTTTTAAACTAAACTAGCCACAGATTCACAAATGTTGTCATTAAAATTCCATGATCATGGGAGTTTTGTCCTTCTCTTATTGACATGGTGTGTCATGCTGATTGATTTATGTATGCCGAACCAGCCTTGTGTCCCTGGGATGAACCCAGCTCGATCATGGTGTATAATCTTTTTTATGTGTTGTTGGATTCTGTTTGCTAATATTTTGTTGAGGATTTTTGCATCTATGTTCATCAATGATATTGGCTTAAAGTTTTCTTTTTTGGTGGTATCTTTGTCTGGCTTTGGTATCAGGGTGATGGTAGCTTCATAGAATGAGTTTGGGAGTATTCAGTCCTCCTCAGTCTTTTGGAAGAGTTTGAGAAAGATCGGTATGATCTTTTAATTCAAAAAGATACATGCATCCCAATGTTTATAGCAGAACTATTTACAATAGCCAAGACACGGAAACAACCTAAATGTCCGTCGACAGATGACTGGATAAAGAAGTTGTGGTGTATTTATGCAATGGAATACTACTCTGCCATAAAAAACACTTGCAGCAACATGGATGGACCTGGAGATTGTCATTTTAAGACAGAGAAAGAAAAATACCATTTGGTATCACTTACATATGGAATCTTAAAAAAAAGACAAATGAACTTATTTACAAAACAGAAACAGACTCACAGACATAGAAAACAAACTTATGGTTACCAGGGTGGGGAAAGGGGTGGGAAGGGACAAACTGGGAGTTCGATATTTGCAGATACTAACTACTGTATATAAAATAGATAAGCAACAAGTTTCTACTGTATAGCACAGGGAACTATATTCAGTGTCTTATAGTAACCTATAATGAAAAAGAATATGAAAATGAATATATGTATGCATATATATGACTGAACTATTATGTTGTCCCTCAGAAATTGGCACATTATAAACTGACTACACTTCAATTAAAATAAGTAAATAAATAAATGTAACAAAAACTTAAAAAAAAAACCCAAAACAAATTTCAGTTTCTGTTTGAGAGTGGAACAAACGAATCAGTAAATGTCTCAGGAATGTCTTATTCAAACAATAGAACAAAACGAAATGCAGAAATAAAGTCTCAATTGGATAAAATTTTTAATAATAAAATTTTATTTGGGACACCCCAAAAAATGCCACCAGTCTTAGGAAGCTGTGCTTGTCATTATATCACTGTAGCACAGGTATGTAGCCTTCTGGGTCCCCAGTATGCCTTCCAGGTCATTAAAATCAGGCAGCAGCTACAGATCTGTGGATGTGACACCCTAGATACGGATCCACTGATAGTCCTCTGAGATTAAATCCAGTGCCAGAGATTGGTCTCATTTCACGCTGGTTAGAAACGAGCCTTCATCTTACTGTTAATTAGCTGAGATGAATTGACATCCTAACCAGGAAAAGAGACTTACTGCAAGCCAAAGAATTCTCTTCTTTTAAACCTTTCATAATTTATCCTTTTTCTGTTTATTCTTCCTCTCGCTACTGATAAGAAACATCACATTTTTGGAAGGGTTTTTTTTGGGGGGGGGGTTCGATCTTAGGTGGAAAGAGACTTTGAGCATGTCTGTGCAGTGAGCAGCAGGAGCTAAGAGGGAGAGGAGCAGATGGAGTGAGACTTTGGCAGAAGTAAGAGTTGGTGGAGTTTGGACACGAATGGCGGGATCCCCGCTCCTGCTGTGTCACTGCCGTGTTCCCATCAGATCCCTAAGGGGAGTGTTGGCCTTCGAGGTACAGAGAAAGTGCACATGAATCATAGATTTTGCTAGCCAGAATCCCATTGATCCGGTCCTCATTCCAACTCTGCAGGGAGCAGGCTGGGTCACATTTGAGAAATTCATTGCCTATTTGAGTCTCAGTGTCTTCACATCCTATTAGGAAATACAGGGCATGCTAAGCCCCTACTGGTGCATGCAGTAAATACTCATTAATAATAGTTCTCCTTATTATCAGTGCACTGATGCTGTGTGCTATAAATTCTCCTTTATCAGATACAAGAGCAAAATTAATATGCTGAACGATTCATCCAAATTATTGTATGTATATATTTGTGAGGGTAATACCTTCTATGTGGACTCATCCTTCACTGGCAGTCTCAATGGCTGTTGGAAACTTGAATATTTACAAAGAGTCAGCATAGCCTGGGGTTGAAAGCCTGGATTCTGGAGCCTCACTGCTCCAGTTTGAATCCCATATCACTTTTTATCAACTTGGGCCTTGGGAAAGTTATTTGACCTCTCTGTGCCTCAGTTGCTTCATCAAAAGAATGAGAATAGTACCTCCATCAAAGGGGTGGAATTGAGGATTAAATGCATTAATATTTGTAAAGTGTTTAGGATGGAGTCAGACATATGGCAAGCACTATAATATAGGTATCTATTAAAATAAAAAAGCCCAAGTAATTTTGGCTCTTTCTTTGGGTGATGGCACCTGTGGGGTCATACACATTTTCTAGGACCTGCAATTGGAATCACATGTTAAGCTTAAATACTTGGCACCTTTGGTTCAAAACCTGAGTAGAATTATAATCTAGTGTCTATTTCTAAGAAGTCTGCAGTGAAAGGGATTCCTTAGGTAAACTCTTGGAGGTGCTAATGGGTCTACTGGGGTGGTCAGGGTGCTCTTTTGAAATTTTGATGATTCTCAGACATGTAGATTGTGAAACTGGCTTTGAAGTTTTGGTAGCTCACCCAGATACACAAATCCAGAACTAGCTTTGACCAAGGCTTTTGAGGCTTAGGCCTGTTCTTGACTGAGGAACGGACTAAAAGTTGCAGCAGGGAGAATGCAAATTAGTAACCCAGGGAAAATTGCTGATTATGCAAGTAGGGGTTCAGCGTGGCCCCCGGCAGGCAGCTCTGCCTGAAGCCTTTACGCAGCCTTCGCGCCGTGTTGCTGGGTACTCTGGCCCAAGGGCTGGAAGTATGGGAGGCTGGGCTGATACCCCTTTGGCACCTGCTCTGCCCCTGTCCTGTGAATTGGACACTTGCCAGCACCCAAATGCCGTTTGCAGTCTCTGCAACAGCTAATGACCCTGCTTCTGGGACTATGGACGCTCCTGGGTAGAGAGCCCACAATTCCAGCATTTCATAAGACTGATTCAGTTGTAGAGCCACTGGGAAATGGGTCTACAATAAAAATCTAATACAACATGGCACACATGAGGGCACCAGCCAAGCAGCCTGCAGGGCCAGTGGGCGGGCTCACCCCTGGGGTCCTAAGGTCATCAAATTCATTGATGCCCAGCAATTCCTAAACTAGTGACAAAATACTAGCCCTAAGAGTAGGGCCAGAGCTGTCCTCTAAGGCATGGCATGGAATCCCAACTGAAAGCCGTGCGTGTGTATTTTAGTCCATGCTTTGAACTAGGGACAATTTCAGTTTCTGAAATTATGAAGTCATGTGTACAGTATAAGTATCAAAATCACAGACATAACCATAACCTTTTGTTCTCCAGCACCCCTCTCTGCAAATATGTGGGTACACGTGCTCCTGCACACGGTCCGACTGAGCACCATTGGATCTGGGCGTTTTCTGTTTTCCCTTTGCCAGTTATGTATTTACTCAACTATCTTATGGCAGGTAGCAGACATTATTAAAGGCTTAACACAGAAACTCATGTTTTTTCCTCCCGGTTGAGAAGAGGCCACATTATTCTATTTTAGCAGAGGAATCCCTTTGTCCACTGGTGATGACTCTGAAACACTGGTGTTGGATAGAATTCTGGGGATAGCAGAAAATTCAGGGCACATTTCTGGTACTTCTTTCCTGATGGAGAAAGACCCTAATTGTTCCTAAAGGCATTAGATACAGCACCCTGGCCAATCTGGTAGATACAGGCAGGTCTTGTTTGCCTTCACATGCCAGAGCTGCTTTGTAAGTTGTCTGCAGCGAATGTGTGCATGGCCTTGGAGTCAGACCTTCCTTCCTTGGCCTGGTTCCAGGCTCTCCTGTGTCTGCTCCTCCTCCTGACCTGCCTGCCAGCTTCCTCACCTGTAAAGCAGGCGTGACCAGAGTGCCTGCCTCGGAGGGTGCTTGTGAGGATTAAACACAGCAAAAGCCACAGGTTCATCTCAATAGGCACAGAAGAAGCACTTGACAAATTTCAGCGATCACCTGTAAAGAGCCAAGAATAGCGTCAGGCACAAAGTGAGCTCTCATTTAACTGTTAACCGTTACCACGAATAACAGCAGCAGTAAGCTGACTCCTCTATCGTTAATATCTCTTCTGTGCGAGACAAAATGATTAAAAAAAAAATTACTGCCAAGTCCAAGTGCAAAGGGTGGGAGTCAGCCCTGGTTTTAGGGTGCCTGTGCCCCGGTTTTCTCCCTAAGTTTAGAATGTGAAAGAGGGCTGGCATCAGGCAATTGTTATGGAGACGAATCCCAGCTTTCTCCTTCCTCCTTGACCACATCTAACACCAAAAACCCTGTTTCAGGCGATCTGGGTGTGCACAGTGGGGAGGAACTGCAGCTCACCACCACTATCACCCACGTGGACGGACCCACCGAGATCTACAAGTTGACTCGCAAGGAGGCCCAGGAGTAAAGGCTGCAGCACCCGGCTGGGACTGCCCCCTGTGCCCCAGCCCCTCCGATAACTGGAGTGGGGGGCGTGCCAGAGAGCTCCACGAGCAAGCAGACGCTCTGTCTCTTAGCTGTGGTTTCTTGGACCAGCGCTTTGGACATTGTCAGCTTGACTTCCGACGGGAGCTCTCGGAGGAAGATTCCTACAGCCGCTGATGTGTTGTGTATGATAACAGAACCTCTGATATGACACATTTTTTGTGATCATTGTTAATTAGTGACATAGTAACATCTGTAGCAGGTGGTTAGTAAACCTCATGTGTTTGGGGTGTACTCCTTGGGGGATGGCTTGGGCCAGAGGGGTTCTATATGGAGTGGAATATTTGACTTTTTTTTTTTCCTGTTTTAGATTCTAGGATAGCGTTTAACACCCTCTGCAACCCAGGATGGGCTGGTGTCATAGTCTTCTCACTCCTAGTCCATGACCACTTTTTTTTTTTCCCTATTTATATCACCAAGTAGCCTATTGAGTTAATATTTAAGTTGTCAGTAGATACATGTCCCTATTTTTTATGGCATAATATAAAGCAACTGATTTTCATGAGAAGGTCTATTACACCAGGGGCATTTCAGCTTTGAAACCAAATCTGTATATCCAATACTAACCAGTCTGTTGGATGTGGGTTTTAAAAAATGTTTGCTAAACTATCCAAGTAGGACTTACTGTATTAAATGGCCTTTGGGTCTGAAAAGCTTTTTTAACCTCTTGCTTAAAATGTGTTTTCTTTTGATAAGATGCTTCAAACAGCCTCCGAAAGTGTAGATCCAATCATTTAAATAAACCTGTATGTATATGCACACATCGTCCTCCTGCTCAGCCAGCACCCATGCCTGCAGAGTCTTTTCCACATGGCATCTATGGGGTGGGAAGGGTGGCGGGGGAGGCGGGGAGGGGAATAACTTTATGAAAAATTAAAATATTTTGCCGTCAATTCAGAGTGTTTGGGGGTGATACTGTTTCCGGAAATTAAGGTAACATTTTCTGCACTGGGTGGTTAACCTCCCTAGGCTGGCATGTGTGATGGGAAGGGGGGGGAGAAATGTTATATGATTTAGAAGTATATTACCACCCCCCTGCCTATTCCCACTTCCCCCAATAGCCTGTTTCGCTTTATTTTAACTCTGCCATTGGAGAGGCAACATGGTATAACAGAGAGAGAGAATACTGGATCTGAGGTTGGAAGGCGCAGTTTCCTAGCAGAGGTCTGTGATTTATTCTGTAGTGTGACCTTGCTGAAACTACCTGACCTGGCTGTTCCCTTACCTACAAACTGGCATTCTATAAACTAACTGCTTCACGGGGCGGCTGTGCAAATTAAATCAATTAACATATATGGAAGTGCATTTTAAATTCTAAAGCCACGTAAATGTGTTCTTTCTGGAGTCCAAAAACAATTTTGTGAGTGTCCTGGTTTTCAGACGTTGATGTCTGGAAGCTTGGGGCACAGTTCATTTAATCCACCTCCTCAGCACCCGTTCTCCATCCTTTCTTTTCCCTGATTTTGGCTAAAACCATGGTAAGCAGTGATGGGAGGAAATACTTTGGCTTGGCTGCTCTCTCAGACCTTTTCCTGTCCTGGTAAACGTGATGGTGTGTAATCCAGTGTACTCGGCATCCACTGCTGATCGACCAGGAATTAAATGTAGCCCATGCCTCGCAGTCTTAAAACCTGCTGAATGATCTCCTGTCCCAGAGGACGGAGGGAGAGTTTCTCCTAAGGAGCTAGAGAGGAGGCCAGAGATAGGCCTTAAAGAAGAAGTAAGATTTTACCGAGGCCAAAGGACAAAGGGAACAGCAGTGCGGAAGTGACAGAGGAAGCAAGGAGTGGGGAATGCTGGGACGGGCTGGGCAGCAGGCCTGGCCGGCACGCGGAAGGAGCGGACAGTGAGCCCCAGGCATCTGTCAGCCAGAAGATGGGTGCTTACTGCCACGGGAAGAGCTGTCAGACTTGGCCTGGGGTTTTAGGCAGAGAAGCGAGAGGAGCAGAATGACTACTGGAGCACAGAAAGGCTGGACAAGCCAGCGAAGGGGTCACCAAGGCTGGGACCAGGGCAGTAGTCGAGGACATGGGGAAGAGGGGATGTATTTTGAGGATGCAACTGGACAGGTTTGAGCATTCTGAATGTGGAGCTCCTGAGAAGCAAGGGCAGAGTCAGATTTCAAGCCCTCCTGGGTGAGGGGAGGGAGGGCCTTGACACAATTAGGGACTTCTGGAGGGGAAGTGAGTCTATTACCCCAAAATTCTGTTAAGTACCAGAAGTCAAGTCTAGCAAGTTGAGTCAAAAGAGGGACTTCACTAGAACTTTCCTAGAGCACCCAGATTCAAGGGGAAACAAAGTTCAATACCCTGAGAGATTGAACAGCATTTAAAGATTTAATAAAGCCTGGTGGATTCGGTGGTTTGTACCTGTGGGATCTTACAGCCAAGGCAGAAATTAGAGGTAGAATGCAGTCAATAAGTGGTCTCATTAAGAAGGAAAGACATAGGATGGTGCTCCAGGAGGAGCCAGAGTAGAGGCAAGGCTTGTGTTTTTCAGTCTGGAGAGAACTAGACTGAGTTTATAAATTTGAGGGGTGAGAGCCATGAAGTCAGGATGATGATTTGGTAGCATAAGCCCCAAGGAAGGTCAGAGACTTGGAATAAAGGACACAAGCTGATCAGTTAGTTTTGAAAGAGTAAAAGGTTTCATCCAGAGATAGGAGAGAAATAATAGATGGATGTCAGAGAAATTTGAGGTCAAAAGGAGAGAAGATGTAGCCTGTCCCTCTGTGTGTTCTGTCTTTTCCACGATCATGAAACAAGCGTTAGAGTTCTGCTGAAGGCGTTCTCAGTTTCAACAGTGCAGGTTGAACACAACTATTTTCAATCAATCAGTTGGAAATTTCAAGAAACCCTTCAAGAGGTGAGAAAAAGCCTTTATTAAGGGCCATCAACCAAGAGAAAAGAATTATTGGCCATGTATACCAGTTTTATAAGTTGTCTTAAAATTTTTTCAAGTAGCTTTGAAGAATATTATAGAAAAGAAGTATAAAATTCCACATCTTTCTGCTTTTAAAAAATAATAAAATTTATCATTATATTCAACAAATAAGTAAAAAATACAATTACTATTTCTGATAGAAAATGATCCATTTTCTATGGGTGAACCCATGTTATTCCTGCATTTTCCCCTTAGGGGAAGAAAATGTAACAAGGAAATAAGTGGTTTCTCTCATAGTGTCTGGTAGTTTTAATCATTTCTCAGAACTGGGACGATGCCTCAGCTCTGATGTCTGAGTGCTTTAACCGCCCTTCTCTCAGAGCTGGAGAAGCCTTTGGTAGCCATACCTCCGGTCCCCAGCAGCTACTTTGAGAAGGTCTACAGAAATGTCAGAGAGGAGGTTGGTCTTGGGTCTCATACTCATCTTGGCAGTTCTAGACACTTGATTTTGTCGGCTCTTTCAAACTGACCAAGCTGCAAGGGGCTGACCGGTGTACACTGGGCAGTGTCAGTGAACTACAGCTCCCATGCAGCCTTTTACAGCAAAGCGTCTGGATGGCTTGTGTCTCCATCATCCCAGACACCTTATTCCTTCCCATTGTCTGGTAACCATGGAGGTCAAAAGAGGCGGGCAAGGCATAAAAGCACAGAGGAGTGGGTGCCCTTGAAAGAGATAACATCTCAACCATGATACAGCCTGAGGGATCATCCCTGTACCTCCAAAGAAAATCCACAGAGCTCCCTAAAAAGTGCCGAGCGCCGTGTGGGAGTCCAGCTGGGGAGGGCTGGTGAGTGAGCCACAGAATGCCCCTCAGCTCATCCCGATCTCTCTGACTGCTGTGCAAACCTACGTCCTTTGGGAGTCCTTGCCTTGGTTCAATCAGACGCCGCTCCTTTCACTGCCCTTCAGCCTCGGGAGGTGTTAGTGCAGTTGGTGAGGCCTAATGTGCGGGGGCAGCCTGACCTTCAGGAGCCTGTGCCGCCATCCCTGTGCTTCAAGGCCCTCCCATCGTTTTGTGCCGTGGGAACCATCCTGCCTTTGGTGTGCTTGCTCTCTTGCCATCACGCTTTGCCGCCTGGCTGAGTTCAGTGTGCAGGGATGACTTGGTTTCTGAGATTGCTCCGGCAGGTGCCTTTCTCTTGTCCTGATATCGGAGGGGTCTTCCAGGAACTCCTCGAATTGTCCAGCGTCCAGAGCTTCTTGTCTCCATGACCATGCACTTGGCCTCGATTATTGAGAAGACCCTTCAATGTTGAGACCAGACCCCATTTGCGACTTCGACCCTTTTGTTCTGACTGAACTCCCCTCTCACAGGTTCTGCCCCACCCAGGACTGTTCTCCTCCAGGCCCCCGTCTTGGCTCCTCGGCCCCTCCTCCAGACGTGGTTTCCAGACCCTTCCCTCCTGGCCTGTTAGCTCCATTCTAGTTCCTCATTCTTCCAGATTATGGTACTCAGACTGCAGTGTTGCTCCAGCTGGCACAGATTAGTGAGAAAATAATACTCCTGGGCTCAACATCATAAGAAAGTGAGACTAGAGTTGAAAAATTATCCACCTGTTACTTTTTTGCTTCTCATGACCATGTAACCACTAAATCACTTAGAGTATTAAGTGTTAATACAGGCATACCTTGTTTTATTGCACTTGGCAGATGTTTCATTTTTTACAAATTGAAGGCCTGTGGCAACCTTCTGTTAGATGATGGTGAGCATTTTTTAGCAATAAAGTATTTTAATTAAGGTATATACTTTTTTAAGACACGATGCTACTGCACATTGAATAGACTACAGTATAGTGTAAACATAGGTTTTACAGGCACTGGGAAACCAAAAAATTCACATGACTCCTTTTATTGTGATATTCATTTCACCACTGTGGTCTGGAACCAAACCCACAGCATCTCCAAGGTATGCCTGTATCACCAACACCTTCCTTTGTATTCAGCAGTATTTTTCAACTGAAGTGTAGAACTTCACATGTATCCCTGTGAAATTTCACTTTTCCCTCACACAGATTCCATAGGTAAAGCACATCTTTAACTTTTAAAATAAGCACAGTTTGAAATGTAAATAAAAGTGGTTAAGACCTTTCCCAGTGCAAAATGGATTGGTTTCAACTGCTGGAGAATTCCTCCCTCAGCATAGACTTCTCCTTTGCCAGCTCTCTCTGCACACACATATCCACACAAACACACTCATACACAAGCATGCACACGCACACACACAAAACACATACAAAAACACACACTTGCAGTTAAACTTCTTTCTTTGTGTGTATGTGTCTTGTAATATGGAACTTAGTGATTTTTGTATTTTTCCTTTAATTATCTATCACCTCTTCACATTCACATAGTGACTACACAGTAAAGACATGAGGTTCAGAGAGGTGAAATGACAAAGTTGGAACTAAGAAAAGCTCTTCAGTATCCGAACCTCCCTGTATTTTCAGTAGTGTATTTGCAGCACAATTGTTAAGAGTTTTGTTTTGAGCTGCAACTCTCATTAGAGCAGAATGACCTTATTGGGAGATGTTATTCCAGCCTAAAAAATATCTGCCTGCTCTCCACTTCCATCGATGGCAAGTGTCTGCCCTCTTCTGGTCAAAGGGAGGATGACAGCTATCACTGAGCAAATTCTTAGGACAAAAGTCAGACCTTGGAATTGCTCCATGATAATCACTGCTTTTTAATGGGTTCTTGTCATAACTCTGCATATAGCGTTGCCCTCAGGGCAACTGCCTACACCCCATCCCCCTTGAAATATGTGATCTTTGAAGTCCTCACCAGCCCTGATTCTAAGAACCGTAAAGGAGGCTATGTGTTTATGACATCCTAGAGCAACATAGGGCACTTGTCCTAGCTCCTCTGTGGGCACATGTGCTGGCATCACAGCCTGGGGGATGCTGGTGTAAATAAATTCTGTACATTTATTGATTCCGTGGCCCCTTTGGTCTTCATTGTTCTCCTGAGCTCCTCTGAGGCTCCGAGCTCCCTCAGGTGGCTGCTATATCCAGCAACTCTTTCCATCGGAGGACTCAAGGTCAGGACGGTCTTCACTCCCATGATGAGCTCGCGCCAGTTCAGGGACACAGAGACTGAAAGTGAGCCACAGACAACAGCGCCCAACACGTGGATCTTTCCACCGCAAGTGCCTGTTTCTCAAACACTGTCCGGATGGAAACGGCACAGGCAGCACGAAAGGCCAGAAGCTGGTCAAGACTCACACGAACTGAGTATTTGTTTTAAAGACTTTTCCTTTGCTCGTGAAATGCTTCACAAAGGGAGTTGTTCCCAAGAATGGGCAGGAATTTCAAATCGTATTTATGGATCTTAGCCAGGTCCGCCTAAAGGCATCTTGTGAGACAAGGATTCGTGTGCAGGTTTGGAAGGCTGTCTGAGGAGAAGGGGAGGGAGCCCCAGTGAGCACGGCGGTCATCGCGGGGCTGTTAGCTTCCCGGAACCAGGGTCGGCTTGAGGAATGTGGGTGCTACGTTGTGTTCTTATCTGATCCCAATAGCAAAACTGGCTTATTGTAAAAACCTTGGAAAAATACATAAAAGAGTAAAGAAAAAAAAAATTAACTTTTCATTGATCATACCAAGTATTAGAGATAAACACTTAAAATGTCAGTGTGTTCTTACACAAGTTTTTACATGCATGTACGCATGTGTATATATATGCATATATCATATTTCCTATGCATGCATGTGCATGCCTGTATCAAATATATGTGTATATAGAATATGTATTTTATATATATTAGGATGGTATTATATACAGAAGATTCCTGGAGAAATTCTCTAGAAAACAGTGTTTTGTAACCTGCTTTTTTCACAATACACTCTATCCAGAAACTCTTTCCATGCCATTATATCATCTACAACATGATTTTAATGACTTTATTATTGTAGTCTCTAATAAGGATGTATCATCATTTGTCTATTAATCCCCTACTTTGGACTTTTAAATGGTTTGTGAAGTCTGACTATGATATGATATGCTGTAATTACCATTCTTGTATATAAATCTTGTCGTAGATCTCTGATGGTTGCCTTAGATCAGTTTCTAAGGGTCGGATTACTGGGGCAAAAGTTCTGACACTCGCTCAGTAAGTGTCTGTTACCCTGTTATGGGCCAGGTGTGTACTAAGTACTTGGGATGGACCGGTAAGCAATGTCCCTTTCACCAAGGTGTATGTTGACCTGGTAGGGAAGGTGGTGAGGGGGCAATAGGTAACAAACACGGCACGGTGCTAAAGGCTATGGAAGAAAGTGTTTCTCTTGCACACATGTAAGCTTATGGTGGCCTCCAGAAACGTGCCCCCAGCAGAATGGGGACCTGTGGCTTCGCAGCATCACTGATACTCTGCAGGTTTGACCTTTGCCACTTCAAGATGCAAAAAGAAAGTTGCATTTTACATTTATTTTATGACCAGGGAGATTGAACATATTCTATATTCCTGTGAGTTTACATTTTAAGTTGTCAGTTCAGATAATTCATCCATTTTCCTCTGACATTCTGGTTTAGGATATTCATCCTTTGTCTCTCATACTCATAGCCACACTTTCCCCAATTGATTGCTTGCGATTAATTTTGTTATTGATGTTTCTAGGGGGCATGGAGCTCTTTAATTTTTATTTAATCAGATCTAAATCTTTTCCTTTCTAGTTTGTACCTTTGCTATAAGGCTTAAGGAAATGTCTCTAATCTAATAGAATAGGTCCACCATTTTTTTTCCAATTTCTAAATTTTCTTTATAAGTTTCCTTTTTTAATTCATCAATTCATGTGAAATTTGTTTTTCAGTAGGAATCTCAAGTAAATACTTTTTTCCAAATAAGCTTTTTTGGGATAATGGTTGGGAAAGGCAGAATCTTAGGCAAACTGAGGAGGCTGTGGCAGTGGGCCACCCATGAGCTGAGGCTGGGGCAGCCCTGAGCTGACTGTGGGATGTGGTCCAGTGCCAGCCACACCAGAAGTGAGACGCAGAGCCTCTGTGCTCTGCTCCCCAGGGGCTACCCAGGTCCTCTCCTTTGACTTTGCTGGTGGGATCTGTCATCTGGGGAAGACGGACTCTCACTGGGTCATGGAGGAAATGTGAGAGCTGTCAGCAGGGGCCGAGTTTGCTGAGGAGCAAGTAGGTTTCTGACTATCCCCTGCGCCTGGACGTCCCAGGGGGATGCCGTGGGAAGCAGTCATCTCTGTCCAGAGCCCAGGGGAACAGCAACTGGGGCCAGGAGCTGATGGCCACATTGATTGGATCAACAAATGGGGACCACTTGACCTCTGTGGGTACAAGGGGAAGTGAGTGATGACCTGAAGGACAGAGCAGAATGCCCTGGCTAGTGCTCTAACTTTTCAACTAATTACTGTGTGTCCTTGGCCAAGTTACAGTACCTCTCTGGGCCCAGTTTTATCAAATCAGATGCCCTTTTATACCACATTTAGCAGCATTTATTGGTTGGGAAGAATACTGTTTAAGGATATGCACTCTAGACTTCATGGTTTGGAGTACAAGGTGCAGCTGTACAGATACAGTTTGGGAACATGTACAGTATATTAGTTTGATGCAGAGGAGTGAGTGTGTGTGAGAGAGAGAGAGAATTAGAGAAGGGGGAGGAAGGAGAGAAAGAAGAGAGGGAGAGAGGAAAGGAGGAAGGAAATTGAAAGTAAGTTGAGAAAAAAATCAGACCACGGTTTATTGTGAGTTGGAATTTCTGCCAGTCATCCTATCCTGTGCAAAGGTAAGTGGGAGGGGTAGGAGCCACTCCTACAGGTGCAGTAGCAACCTCTCAACACACCAGCTGGCTCAGGAGGGGACAGCACGTTAGCTGTCAAAATTAACATTTAAAACCACCCTTGCCCAGAATTACTGTCAGTCATAGCTATCTGCTGCCCTCTGCTGGTCAAAATAAATAATGCCTGTAAGACAAAAGACAAGTTTTAACTGATTGTAATATTAATATTCATTTACCCAAAGAATATTTATGGAGTACCTATTAAGTACCAGGGACTGTTCTTAAGCAGACCAGTAACCAAAACATACAAATGTTCCTATCTTCATGGGACTTAATTCAATAACAACAGTTTACTACTATTAATGGAGTCCCTACTATGTTTATGTGCCAGGTAGCATTTTTTATTGCTTAATATTTATCAATTCATCTTTATCCACAAGTCAGTCCAAAGAGCTAGGTATGATTATTACCCTCATTTTAAAAAATGAAGAAACTGGTGCACAGAGAGGTTAAACGATTTCCCTGAGGTCACACAGCTGGGAAATAACTGAGCATGGTTTAACTCAGTTTGGCTCCAGAGCCCACTCTTAACCACTCCGTACATGCCTTCACTGGCATTTCTAGCAGTTACACATCTCTTCCTGCCCCGAGTTTTCTAGACATTGGCATTATTTGTTGGAAAGGCAAACACCGACTCTGCTGGTTTGGCTCACCTCTCAGGGATCGCAGCCTCTGTGTCCTTTACCCCATGCAGTCATGGGAAGGCTAGTACATGGCAAGTGCGTGCTCACAGTAGGGCCTTGCCAAGTGTGGTCCCTGTCCTGCTGCCTCCCCAACACTGACCTGCAGATGGGAGGGTCAAGGAAGTCACCGGAGGGGTGGACTCTCTGACCCGCTGCTTCAGGCTTCTGTCCTGAGGCCCTTGTGAGTCCTGCTTCTCCAGTTCAGCACTAAGGGCAGGAGGCAACCTGGAAGTTAGTGATGAAACTGAAAGTTCTTCCCAGCTTGGCCTCCAGCTCTGGGTGTACAGGGACAGCGTACAGCGAGAGGGCTTCAGGTCAGCTCCCGGGGAGAGCTGGCATCCACTGACCTGGGAAGTGGGGAGCCTGCCAGTCTCCAGGGGGCACTGCACTAAAATGCCAGTGGCTACTGCCAGGAGGGAAAGGGCAGAGGCCAGTGGGGCCCAGCACGAGTGAGGGAGTCCTGGGATTGAAAAGCCCTGGATTTCTGCTTGTTAATTTTTTCTATTGTGTGTGCCCAACCTCATGTAAAATGTCAGCTTTGTAAAACCACATTTTTTAAATTTTACTTCTTAAAAATGCCTTCAGAAATCTGTTGTTTTCAAAAGGCAAATTTTCAAAGTATTCTGTGTTTGTATACCCCAGAATCCCCTCTTGTAACCAGTGTCTAAGTAACAATATTAATTATAGCCACCCTTTAGGAAGCACTGATTGGTGCCAGCACCTCACAGCAGCCCCGTGGCAGAGGTCCTCTATCCACGCCACTTACAGATGAGCAACCTGAAGCTCAGAGAGGTTAAGTCATTTGTCCTGGGTTACACAGCCAGCTCCCAAGCTGTGCCCGGGTGACTCCATCACCACCACACTATGCCATGCCCCAAAGGGAGTAGAACGTCACAAGCTGCGTGACTGACCTCTGGGCCCCGGGACTACTTCTAAGTGTCGGCCCAAGAAGCAAAGACAGTTTGTCCCTGGTTTTGTCTAAACACACAGCAGGGTTTTTATCCTCACCCCTGGGGGTCTGACATGTGATTTGGAAGCAGCAGATCTGCGTGTCCCTGAGAGAGAGGGGTGATTAGGCAAGGTCTCTCATGATGCGATCTGCCAGCCTGGAGCAGACACAAGCCCAAGGGAGCCCCGGGAAGGACCTCATGAGAAACGGTCAGTGAGTTGAAGCGGAAAGTGCCAGGGACTGCCACCCCCACCAGGTGAGACGCTCAGCAGCTTTGTGTGGGGGCGGGAGGAGCATCGTGACTCTGAACATTAAAGAGAAGGGACGAGGGCCCGGGGAAGAGGTTTGCCAGAGGACACGCAGCAGCTGGGGGCTGGGGCGGGGGGAGCTCAGGCCTTACCAAAGCAAGCTCCGTCCCAGCTGCCGCCCCGCCCATGCCCTGCTTTCAGGACGGCCCCAGGAGCACCGGCTCCGCCCGGGGCATGACAGAAATGCAGGGTCAGGAAAATCAGGCGTGCCCTCCCAGCGCCAGGCCACCACGACACCTGCCCACGGAGGGCTGCCTCACACCTGAAGTGGCACCCCTAAAGTGGGGACGGGAGAGACATTCTCCCAAAGGAGATTCAACTTTCTTGGTTTCCACTCTGCCAGTCGGAATGAGACCATAGCATGATAACTGGAAGTTCAGCTGAGGCACAAATTGGAATCGTGGCCACTGCCCGGCTGGGGCTCTGGACAAGGCTCTCAGCTCTTGGGGGCTGGCTGGAGGGGATGGTGGGGGCCCGGGGACCACGTCATCATCTGGCAGGTTTGGTCTCCACCAACCACCTGTCACCTAGATCTCAGAAGTTGCATTCAGCATAAAAGGGATTGAAGCGAGAAGCTAGTCTGTGCCTTGGTTTCCTCATGTGTCAAATGGTTCACACTACTTATCTCACTGCATTGTTGTAAGGGAACGTGGGTCGGGGTAGGCTCGGCGAGTCAGAAACTCTCCGTGAGCGTCAGCTGTTACCATCATCTTGGTGGATTCTTGACCCCTGTGGGGTATACTTAGCCCAAGACCTTCTCCAGTTCCTGAAGTGACAAATAGGGGATGCTCATGGTGGCTTCTGGGTTTCCCCAAATGACCCGTTCCATCTAGAATGCAGTGTTACCTGTGTGCATCCTCACGCTGCATGTTAACAGCAACTTAAATTATCTCAAAGCCTCATCTCTCATGTGGTGGCCAGTATTCACGGAGACGCAGAGTTTTTATTACCCCATGAGCTTTGTGGAGACCAGCCCAGCCACGTGACCAGCAGTCCCTGGGTCCCCGCACCCTGACCCAGCAGGTCCTCTGAGCTGAGACATTTGCCCAGAGTCCCAGCCGAGCAGTGGGCATCATTCAAGTTTGTGCCTCAAAGCTGCCAGTTACCATGCTCTGGGCTCTTTCCATCCAGGATTGTTGAAACCAAGTGAGCTGAATCTGTGACTGCCAGGGGGCCAATATGGTTTTTCCCAAGATGTGTTTCAAAGGACACTAGTTCCAATGAATGTTTGCAGGTGCTAAGTTGGGCTGTCAAGGAAGTTTGAGGAGCGCTGGCATTTTAAACAAGTTCCTTTTCTGAGGACACCTGTCTTTCATGTGCCGGCTCCTGAGTCTGCGAGGGAGAAACGGGAAGGCTCCTTCTTAAGCCTATTTGACCATCAGCTCTCTCTTGTTTGCGAGACAGCTTGTGGGACGTGGCATTTTAGAGCAGTGCTTTCCAAACCTTCACTGACACAGGGTTCTCCCTGAAGCTTAGTAAGGTGCAGTTTCTGGTTTGGAAGGTCTTGGGAGGAGCCTGAGATTCTGCATTTCTGTCATGCTCCCAGCTCGTGCTGATGCTGCTGGTCCATGGACCGCACTTGGAACAGAGGGGTTTGAAAGATGCGTGCTGGTCCCCTACCCCAGGGGCTCCTGTGACCTCCCTGTCACAGTAGCCTGAACACCTGCTGAAGTGCTGAGGTCGTGTGAAAAGTGGACTGAAGCTCATGGGAGCAGGGAGGTCTGTCTGGTTTTTTCCCAGCTGTGTGTCCAGAGCCTAGCACTGTGCCCAGATCGGGGCAGAGGGGCCTAGTCAGACCTGTGGAATGACGGTGTTACTAGGGAAATTCAGCAAAAATGCCCTTTTCGAGGCATGCTCTGAAACATTGGCTCTGCTGAATTGTGGTGGACTTGAGTTTATAAGTGGCCTGAGATTGGTGCAAACTCACTAGAGATTCTGAAGACCATCTAAAGCATCTCTTTCTTAAACTCATAGATCTGACTCATAGATGTTAAACTCACAGATCTGATAGCATGTAGGTGAGGCTTCCCCCACCCCCGGAAGGCAAGGCTGCTTCTCCTGCTACAGAAGCTCCAGCCCCTGCGGTCTCCCAGCTCTCACGGAGGCAGAGTGCTTCCTGCCCCAGCACTCAGGGCTCAGGTGGACCAGGATCTCCAGAATGAAGCACTTTCTGTGAGATGGGACCATCGTATCCCAGGCCAAGTTCATGGGCAACTGATTAAACCAGGTTCACAGATTTGGCCTCAATCTTGTCCTGCTGTTTTCATTACTAACCCAGGCAGGGAGCTAGATTCCTTGTTCTTCAGTGGTTTGTTTGTTTGTTTTGATTCAAGAGAATAGGAAAAGCTATTTGTTACCATGGTAACTGCTCAGTGAGATTCTTATTTATTTATTTTTATTGAAGTATAGTCTGACTTACAATATTATATTAGTTTCAGGTGTACAACAGAGTGATTCAATATTTTTATGGATTATACACCATTTTCCATTATTATAAAATATTGGCTATGTTCCCCATGCCGTACAATACATCTTTGTAGCTTGTTTTATACATAATAGTTTGTGCCTCTTAATCCCCTACCCCTACGTTGCCCCTCCTTCCATCCCTCTTCCCGCTGGTAACCACTAGTTTTTTCTCTATATTTGTGAGTCTGTTGCTGTTTAACCATAATTTGTTCATGTGTTCTATTTTTTAGATTCCACATATAAGTGAAATCATACAGTATTTGTCTTTCTCTGTTTGACTTAGTTCACTAAGCAAGGTTCTTAAGCCAGAGAGCGTGGGGGCCAGGTCCCTTCAATAGGTTCCTGCCTCCAAGAAACTTATGATCTTCTTGGGGATCTTCTAGGTTCTCAGTACATGAGCTGTGTAGACAGTGACCAGTGGGAAGTAGAGTGGGCGCTTTTCAGTGATTTCTGAGCTGGGACAATCTGAGAGGACTTCCCAGAGAAGCGAAAATGAGCTGAGTCTTCAAGTAGTTGGATAACAGGGCAGGATAAAGGAAGAGTGTGAGAGTGTGAAGATGAAATTTCATGAGCATTATTTGGGAGGCAGTAGTAACTAGGCTAGCCTGCCTATAAGAAAGTCTGATGTGTAGTGGATAGCAAAGCAAATTGGGGGGCGAGGGAGGGCATGGCTCAGTGGTAGAGTGTGTGCTTGGCATACACAAAGTCCTGAGTTCAATCCCCAGTACCTAGTCCCTCCATTAAAAAAATAGATAAATAAACAAATAAACCTAGTTATCCCCCCCAAAAAGACTTAAGGAAATAAAAATAAAAGCAAATTGGAAGCAGAGTATAGAAAGCCTTGAATTTCAGGCCATGGGGCTGGACACCTGGACCCATCTATTTTGAACTAGAGTCCAGTTCAGGCAGCCACAAGGTAGTCACTGAAAGGCAAGTTCATCCTGAGTGAAGCCAAAGGTGGGTCACCAGATTGATAGGGAACAAGAGGTTTGGGCTACTAGGTACAGTTGTACAGCTTGTGCACTGCACAAGAGTGCCTGTCCAAGGGAGCAGGCGAGCAGTGAAACCTGGTTCTCACTCATCAAGCTGTGCACCCTGGTATGGGGCCACCTTCTCCTAGAGGGTCCCTCCATCCACTACTCACAGAGTCACCCACATGGGCTGGCAGTGGTCTGATCCTCTCAAGCCACAGCCATGGGGTGTTTACCTGGCGAGGCATTTTCTCAAAGCAGTCAGTCGTGTGCATTCCCGAGGTGTTCCAGGGAGGGCGCTGCTCAGCTTTGCACAGGCCAACAGAATGCAGGCCCTGAATGCAGAGCTGTTCTGAGAATGCGGCTAGAACTGGAGCAAGTGGTCCACTTCAACCAAATTCACCCAGACCTCACTGTGAGGGTGACTCGGCCCCCAAGCAGGAAAGGAGTGAGGACAGAGCATCTGCAGCCCTCAAGATGCTGAAGTTAGGACAACAGCACTCTTCTGTCCTGAAGGGTCTGGGAGGAGACTTGCTTGCTTCACAAAGTCCCGCAGTCTCCAGGCTGGCAGGAGAGAACATCACACGTGCATACAATACGAAGAAACGCAGAGGGCTCCCAGGATGGGAGAGCCGGTGTCTCACCAGGGGCACCACTGGCATTTTGGTTCCCCAGTCACTGTGACAACCAGAAACTTTCTCCTGCAAGTTTCAAAGGCCCCAGTAGGAGGGTTGAAACACCCTGAGTGAGAACTGAGTCCCTCTCTTAATAGAAGAGAAAAGCAGGTGCCATAACGTGTCCAGGGTCACAGGCTGGGCAGAGGCACAGCAGGAACCAGCTCCCAGCTTCTCCACTCACATGAGTGGTCCTTTCCTTCCAGCCTTAATCACCCTTTAGCATTTCAAATTGAGACCACAAAATGTCGTGGAGCCAAGAGATGGGAATTCATGCCTGGTCCCCCCATGCTCATGACCGCTGAACAAATAAAAGATAAAGGGAAGGACGGTGAGTTCCTGGCTTTGGTCTCTAACCCCTCTGTCTGGCCTCTCAGGGCTGGGGCACCTGCGCACAGGGGGAGTGGGCTGTCGGCCAGCACTGACTTCCAGGGTCCCCCAGGACCCCCTGCTGTGCCTGCCCCCTGCACTGGGCTGGACCCGCATCCCAGACACGACCTTCTCAGGCTGAATTTTGACTCGCCCCTGGGTTCACCTCCCTGACAATTACTGGGTGAACCTTGGCCTCTCCTTGCCGGTGGCTGTGTCTCAGCGAGTAAAGTTGAATCACTCTTAGAGGAGGACTGAGGGAGGAGCTGGTGGGGGGCAGTGTCGTTGCCCCCTCAGCAGCCTTTGGCTGAAGCTGGAAGTCGTGACTTCAGCCCTTACCTTAGATTAAATGATTTCATGTTTGTCATTTGTGTTTCCTTGTCTATAAAATGCTTATTTGTATCCCATCCCCATTTTTTATTGAGTTGTCCTAATTGATTTGCAGAATTTAAAAAAATACAGTCTGGAGATCATGTCCTTGTCAGTGATATCTCTTACAATTGTCTTGGTATTTTCACTTTCTTTACAGGATCTTTTGATAATATTAATATGGTTGTTTTGTCAGTGTTTCCTTTTTTTGGTTGGTATTTTTTTGTGTCCCTTTTAAGAAATCCTTTTGATAAATCCCAGGGTTATCAAGATATTTGAAATTTCTTCTAAAAATTTTAAAGCTTTGCTTTCCATATTTAAAATTTTGATCCATAGGAAATTAATTTTTGTATCTGAGAATTAAGCTCATCTTTCAAGTTTTCCTGTATGCACGACCAGTGACCTCAGCCCCATTTTTTGAATGACCCACCCGTGATCTACAACGTCACTGTCTTCATCTATGATATATGTAGACCTATTTCCCTAATCTGTTCCATTGACCAATTTGATTATCCTGACCTCAAAACCATACTGTTTTAATTACTTTAGGTTTTTAGTAAGTCTTGCAATCCAGAAAAGCAAGTTCTTTCATCTTTTTGCCTTCAAAATGTCTTGGCACTTCCTAAATATTTGATCTTCCATATAATCAGATAATCATATGCTGATAAAATCATCTGAGTCTTTGCAGAAAGATTTTGGTCTTCTCTTTCACTTTATTTAATAATCATAAAATCATAAGCCTATTTAGCGGGGAGGAATAGCTCAGTGGTAGAGCATGTGCTTAGCATGCATGAGGTTGTGGGTTCAATCCCCAGTACCTCCACTAAAAAAAAAAAGGGATTGAGGCTGGTATAAGGCTATTTAGAGTTTCCATTTCTTCTTCAGTTACTTTCATAAGTAATATATTTTTAGGAATTTTTTCATTTCTTCTAATGTAAAGGCATAAAGTAGTTTAGAGTATTCTATTACCACTTTTTAAAAAGTTTGCCCATCTGTAGGTATGTCCCTTTGTTCATATATATTCATACCTTCTCTCTTTTCTTCTCAGTCTCACCAGAGATTAATCCATTTTTAATCGTCTTTTCAAAGCCCTTTGGGTTTGGCAGTTTCTCTCTTTTGGATCTTTGTTCCCTATTATATGAATGTATGCTCTTTTCTGTGTTATATCCTTCCTTCTACTTTCCTTGTGTTTGTTTTACCATTCCAACTGGGTTGATTTCAATGATTTTTCTCATCACCAATTCAGGATTTGACTTTCTAAATTCTTATGAGTCTGGTATCACTTGTTCATCTGCCTTTCCTTTTCCAAAAGTTTGTTGTTATAGTTTTTTTCTCATATTCTTCCCATCCTTGTGGGCATGTATCATTTTTTTAAAATAATGAGTTTTGGGTAATTATTAGAGAAATGCAAATCAAAACTACAATAAGGTATCATGTTGCACCAGTCAGAATGATCATGATTAAAAAGTCTACAAATAATGAATGCTCGGGAGGGTGTGGAGAAAAAGGAACCCTCCTACGCTGTTGGTAGGAATATAAATTGGAGCAGCCACTATGGAGAACAGTATGGAGGTACTTAAAAAACTAGAAATAGACTTACATATGATCCAGCAATTCCACTCCTGGGCATGTTTCCAGGGAAAACTATAATTTGAAAAGACACATGCACCCCAATGTTCATTAGCATTATTTACAATAGTCAAGACATGGAAGCAACCTCAGTGCCCACTGATAGATGATTGGATAAAGAAGATGTGGCATACACACACACACAAAATGGAATATTACTCAGCCATAAAAAGAATGAAATAATGCCATTTGCAGCCACATGGATGGAACTAGAGATTATCTTATCATACTAAGTGAAGTAAGTCAGACAGAAAAACATATGATATCATTTATATGTGGAATCTAAAAAAGAAGATACAAATCTTAAAATAATGGGTTTTGGGAAGGGAGTAAAAATTAGATGTATGTGCTCAATTTGCTATCTTTACCTGGAAGCTATAATCATTATTTATTCATCTTTCTCATTTATCATCTTCTAATTCTCCCTAGGATGTATTCTGTTTAATTTCTCCAACTCTATCTTCCACTTCAGTAATTCTCTCATCCCCTATTTATTTGATAATTGATAATATTTGATATTTCTTTCATCCCCCAGATTTTATTTGATAATAATATTTTTCATTTATGAAAATTATATTTAACTTCTTCAAACTTACCATTTAACTTTTGATGGTCTCGCCAGTGTGTTCTATGTCTGTGACTTCATATTTCACTTCTTTAAGGATTTCATACATAGTTACTTCACATTTATATATGATTATCTAATATTTAAAGTCCTTGAAGATCTAAATCTGGTGTGCTTTGTTTCTTCTGCCTCTGGCTCAGAGTGATTTGCTTTCTTATGTTTTTGGTTAAACTTGATTAAGAGCTTATATTTTGTTGATCTTAATCTGTGAAAATCCTAGAAACCCAAATTGAGGAAGCTTCTTGCCAGAGCAGAATTGCATTTGCGTTTGCTGAGAGCCAGAAGGTGTTATCTACTTATGAAAACTTTAGCCCCTCTACTAGAATTCCAGACTTAATCTCTTCACCTTATTACTTAACTTTGATTGTGTTTTAATGTCAGCATTTGCCAGCAGGGCAGCTCTGCTTTTCTCTTGTACTTGTCACTGTGTGTTCAGATCTTTGGGAGAGGGTGAGTGTGGATGTGGGAGAGTCACACATCACTTCTTGCAAGCCTGGGAATAAAATAAAAGGTGTGTCTTATCAGGTTGTATTCCCTTTATAGCAGTGGGACTCCGTGGTATCCAGTTCTCCTCAGTGCCGGAAGTGCTTGCTAACACCTCACTATTGAATTCTACTAGCAGGGGATTTTGTTCTAGACGGTCAGAACTGAAATTATCTGGCCTTCACAGTCATCTCTACTTTTGAATACCTGTAGGCAATATAATTTCTTTCCTTTATATTTCTTTAGCCTTTCTCTGAATCCACAGCATCTTTGGTGTGTGGATTTTTCCTACAATAAAAAGATCTTTTCAGTTTTTGTCTAGCTCTTTGCTTTCTGGTTTATCCTCTCCAGAGAGTAAATCTATAAGCCTACACTGTTCAATATAGTAGCCACTAGCTCCGTGTGGCTATGGAAATTTAATCAAATTAAATGAAATTAAAACTTCAGTTCTCGGTGAAAAATCTCAAAAGAGGAAGGTGTTCCAAGGGACTCGGTTCACATGTTGTATTTCTTTGAGGCCAGCTAGCTGCTCTTTGGTGTAACTGCTCACCTCATTCTGATCAACTGCAGTGGAAGAGCGAGCTGAGGGTGGATTTTGTGTAGACTGTAGAACACCAAGGGCAGGGTGGGAGGGGTGGGGACACTGCCTTAGAGGGAGGAGGGAGACAGTGGTGGATAATATTCTCCATGACCTCTTTTGGGCCTCAAGATAATCCTGGGACGTAGAAGCATTATTATCCCTGTTTAAGACCCCTTTAAAAGATGAAGAAACTGAGAATCTGAGAAGTGAAGTGAGTTAACCAGAGACGCACAGCTATGAAGTGGAAAAGTGCACACACACACACGATTTACATAAGGATCCTTTTCCCTCTTCCCTGCTGGCTGTCTTTGTGCATTCCTCTGCCTTCCGGTGTCCAGTACTGATAGGGTTCCCATAGGTGCCGCCTTGGAGCCCAGGCCTGTCTTCCCATCCCTGCTTCCTAAGTCAGACCTATTCCAGCTCCTTACTCTAAGGCTGAGGTTACCCACACCCTCCGCGTTCTAGTATGTCCTTTCTTTACTTCCCAGTTTTACATGGTAGGTAGTTTCCTAGTCATTCTTGAGCAGAATTCAGAGAGAAAACTAGGATCCTTTTTTTTTTTTTTTTTTTTGTCTGGGATGTGGGCTTCCTGGAGAGCCCAGGGCCCCTTTGACAGTGACGTCTGCCATTCTTTCATAGTTTGAAATTTGCGAAGTTGTCACTCATGACCACGTATTTCTTCCTGGATTCTTTCCCTCCAATGAGGCAAACCTTGGGTATGGCTTTGTGGCACATAAAACTAGACTTTCCATAAGAGCGACTGAACTGAATGAGAATAGAATGAATGTGTCCATTTTTTTAGACCTGGGAACTCTTTGTTAAAACAAGTAGGCAGCACAAAAACAAGCAGTACTAAACAATGTGAAAGCGCCATGCAAAATATAAATGCTCAGGCTGGACGTCTCTTTCCAAAACCCTAAACCATTACCTCTCACACGGGTAAAAATGATCAGATAGACTAATTATGATGCTTAAATAGATCAAAGAAAGAGCAGGACTCTTCAGCTCTTGCCTTTCCTTCAACTTTTCTGTCAAGGAATTGGAAGAGAGAATAGACATTGATAAAAGGCAGATTAGACATTTAATTTCATTAAACATACTGGTCTGGATGAATTAGAGCTGAGGAGAATGGGACTGTGCTGATGAGATCAATTATCCACAGACAGTGACCTCCGGGGACCTTAAAGACCAGGAGAGGTGCCAAAGAGTCAGGAGACAGGAGGCTGCAATCCCTGGGATCCTGAATTTTAACATCCTGAAGGTGACCTCATAGACTTGACAACAAAAGCAGACAAGGAGCTAGAAGGAGCCCAGGACATCTACGGTCCCAGTGGAGCTGGGATGGGAGCCATGTGATGTTGCACCAACAAAGGAGAAGCAGCCTGGGGGTTCTCACTGATTGCAGACTCCAGCGTGAGTCACCAGGGGGCTGCAGCTGCCACACGCTAATGTGACGTTCAGCCGCATTCACGGAACGATGCTGTTTCCGAAAGAGAGCACAATGACCCCACTGGACTGAGCGACATCTGAAGCACTGAGTCATCCTCTATTGATTCTGATATTGTAGAGGGAAGAATTTCATCTGACATTTATTCTGGGCAACAGGGTCTGTGCTTTGATTTTGGTTTTTTTTTCTCACAATGAGATAAACATCGCCCGGCCCTGAGAGACAGAGGCTGTTCTCTTTGTTCTTAATCGAGCGCTGCAGCCAGGAACATTCTGTTTGTTCCCCATTGCTGCTCCCCTCCATCTGAAGGCAGGAGTCCCCAGTCGTATGGACAGTCCTGGGCCCCAGAGCCAGGTCGGCTTGTTGGTGATGAGCATCCATGACTGAAGAAGGATGCGTCTCAGCTTACAAACAAGCCTCTGGGAACTTAGCCAGTCGACTGCACCAAGCAGGGAAAGGCCACCCACACTGCACCCCATTTTTTGACTCAATGTAAGGCAGATTTCCTAACCATCAGGACTCTTTAAAAACAAAATTGGCTGCCATGGGATGGAGTGAGCGCCTCGTCGTTGGAAATGTGCAAGAGCAGAGTGTGGGTGACCCTCTGAATACAGATGCAGATCAAGAACGGGCTTGGCAGAGACAATCCCGGGCCCGCTTCCAAATCGAACACTACGATCCTACATTTAAACCACCCCGTTTTTTTCTGATGATAAAACTTTTCAGCTAGCTTGATTCTGCTCATTTTTAGTTAGCAGCCCCCTGCAAACGACAATGCTTGGATTCTGACTCCATTTTAAAATAAAAAGTCTTTGCAGGAGTCCTTTCATCTCTCTCCATCACTGCTGGTGCTGCCCCCGCCTCCTCTGCTGCGACCACTTGAATTAGTGAGAAGAGAGGGCCTGCCCTCTTTGGCTTTCCAGCTCTCCGGGTCCACTAGAAGGACACCATAATGTTCCCTTGGGCTTTCTCTCTAATCCCTGTAGCTTTTTTGACAAAGCAGGTGGTAAAAAAACACTTTACAAGGAGTGCGAACAGGTCGCCATGGGAGCCAACCTGTGATCATTGTCTCCTCCTCACCTGCTTCCCAGCCAGCTCAGTCCAAATGCATTTGAAGCAAGAGCGTGAATTACTCTAATTTAGGGCAATTACGGGATTTACAAATTAAACATATTCCCAGTGGTTTCCCTAGCAACCATCTCTGAATCACATGATGAGATAAAACTATTGTTCTTTAATAGAGTCCGCTATTAAGACAAGTCCAGCTATATAATTCACAGCCAGTTCCCACCCTGGTGTGGCAGAGAGAGCACTGGTCAAGGGGGCAGGAGTCCCAGATGCAGGTTCCAGTGCACGGGGTCAGAACCAGAGCGGGAACACATCTGAGCCCCTGGTGATCGTGCCCCAGTAAAACAATGAGGTCTGAGCAGGGCCAGGAGAAGGAAGACTCAGGTGCTTCGTGAAAACAACAAGCACAGAACAATTTGAGGCGAGGGGTCTACTTGGATGATGCCGAGACACAGTGAGGTTTAAATTCTTGCCAAAACCTTTACCCTCTACCACTCCATCCCACCTCCTACCCAAAGTTAGAGATTTATTTAAAGGAAATCCACCTTGAATTTGCATATTCCTTGAGTGTCTGAGTTTATGGACCACTCACACCTGACTTGTTTCATTCTTTGCTCTCTGTACTTAGGGACAAACAGGAGTTTGGAGAGTAAGAGTCAGGGGGGACTTTGGAACCTGCGGGCACACTAGGTGCAGAGATCATGGGCCCATTCCCTGCACCCCCCCCACCCCCAGGCCAGTTCCAGCCACGGAGTCCCAGAAAGAACAGCAGACAGGAGCCAGGAACCTGGGTCCTCCACAAACTTAGCTGTGTGAGTCTGGCCACTAGATTCCCCCCCTCTGGTTGCAGTTTCCAGCACGGTAGCACGAGCAGGTTGGAACTGATGAATGTGGAGTTTCTCCCTGAGCATCCAAGCTGGGCAGTTCAATCCCTTGTCATTCAGTAAGAGGAACTGCTAGAAAAAGCTGTGTTTTCTCTGAGCGAGAGTTTTTGCTTGTTTGTTTGGCAAATGCTCACATAACATGAACACCTAGCTACCGTGTGCTGCTTTAAGCGCTTGATGAACATCAGCTTGTCAAACCCTCCCAGCAGACCGCGTGCTAGGTGTTCTAGGAATTGTTATGATTATTATCCTGCTTATAGGCAAGGGGACCAAAGTGCACGGTGCTTTACTCAAGGGCCCAAAGCTACAAAGGGTGGAGCCACGTTAAAGCTAAGCAGAGTCTATGTTCTCCAGAGTCTATGTTCTTACCTTGTTTTTACTTCCTAGGCAATGGAATTGTGTAACCGTTCGAGGGTCCCTCTTTAAATGGACAACCCAGGTTACCGCTCACATTTAGCAGATGCACAAGCCCTGGGACTGTGTGTTTTAGCCACTAGGTTCACCCCAGCTTCATTCTGCCTGCCTGTTTTCCTCTCACTCTTCACCCCACAGATCCCCCCCCACCACCTTGTTTATAAGGGTATCTGTTTTCCACTTACCAAAACATCCTCTGGGGAAGATAGTAAGAAATTTAAAAAATAATAAAAGATAAATATGAAGATGAAAGAGTGATGCGAGTTCAGGATCCTTCTAAGGGGCTTGCTGTATCCTCCAGTGTCTGCATGGTGCTGTCACAGACTTTGGGGGAGAGCCAGGAAGACAAACCAGGCACAGATTCTCAGCAAGGATGGCAGTGCTTCCTGGCGGGGGGGGGGGCGGTAAGGGGGGTTGTGGAAACTCTGTTGGGTGTAGGGTGATTGATTATTGCCGTATTTGGGGGTGTTACTGGGATTTACTCTGCAAGGAACAAATCCACTGAAGTGCTACACTGAGGGAGACAGCCCCACGCAAACTGCAAACACCCCGTTGGAAGTATATGTGGGTAAAAATCTCTATGGTTACCAGAGCCTAGCACCTAACTCCATTTTACATACATTTAAAAGGATATTTTACATGATTTTGACACATACTGAATTTTCCAGGAATGCAACTCCTGTGTAAATCGAGAGAAGACTACACTTGGTTTGTTTCAGAACTTTACCAAGAATTGTTCACCACTTCGAAATGTTCCATCGTCAACATCAGCGCTTCTGGCATTTGAGTCAACAATACAACACACCCGTATCCGTCTGCATTTGTAGCTGTCACAGTCAAACCGACTCTACCTATATATATACACACACAAATATGCTCATTTAGCCTTTATCTCAAAAAGTTCAATATAAAGAAGATGTGTTGACAATAAACATTGTTTGAGTATTGTCTTACTTCTCTTACATCCACCCGGACTCGTTACAGCAAGGAGCTGGCACCTGCCATCTTCATCATGTCTCTGGTCTAGTCATGCCAGAACATCTCCAGGTTGAAATACACAGTCTTTTATCATAAATTACTTTTCATTTATTGATTTTCTATTCGACAGAATATTCTATTATTTTCTAAAAATTTAGGCTATCTGTGAATTTCTTTTCAAGATAGCAAAGTGGGAGTTACACATATATATTTTAAATGATGGTGCTGTGTCTGACGGGTTTGAGAACCACTGGCCAAGGCCTCAAAGATACAGGCTTCCGGCATGGACAAGGGTCTTCTTCAACTGTGTGCCTTCCAGCTTAACATGATGGTAAGTAGTATTTGGTTAATGTGCCTTCATGTGTTTCTGCTTCACTCAAATTTATTTATTCATTCATTCCTCAAGTAATTTATTGAATGCTACCAGCTGATAGACTGTGCTAGGTGCTGGAAGGGCAGTTTGCTTAAACTCAACAGATGCTACAAAATTAACAAGAGGATAACAAACATTTTTGCCAGTCAACCTGAAATTTTACATGCCGTGTATAAATTCCTTAAAAATCATTACTTACTGATACAAGAAGATATAGAAGATAAGAATTAGTCCTATAAATTTTTTTTAAAATTTATTTCCAAATCTCTTTCCCACAAAGTTGGGTTTCACCAGCGAATTATACCAAATGTTTAAGAAAGAATAATTCTAATTCCACAAAGACTATTCCAGAGAATAAAGAGGACAACTTCCCAATTTGTTTTATGAGGTCCTATAAACTTGATACCAAAAGTCACAGGCCAATATTACTCATGAACGTAGGTGCCGATATTCTAAAGAAAATATTAGCAAACTCAGCCCAGCAATATATAAAAAGTGCACTTCACCAAAATCAAGTTGGATATTTTCTAGGAATGCAAGACTAGTTTAACATTGGAAAAAACAAAGCAGTGTAATTCGCCATATTAACACTAAGAAAGTTATACATGTTCTGGACATCTCAATAAGTGAAGAAATATTTAAATAAATTCAATGTCTATTCATGAGGAGGAAAAAACTGCTTAAAAACTAGAAATAGAAAAGAATTTCCTTAGTTTCATAAGGGCTAGCGAAAAAAAAACCAAATATTGTACTAAACAGTGAGATGCTGAAAGCTTTTTCTCTGAGACTAGGGATAAGGCAAACATGCCCAGTATCACCACTTCCTTGTAACATTTTACAGGAAGTCCTAGCAGGTACAACAAGAACAGAAAGTCAGCAAAAGATATAATGAACATAAGAAATAAAATTATTATTGCTTACAAATAATGCAGGAAAAATTAATAATTTACAATTATCAGAAATAGTGAGTTTAGCGAGGCTTCTGGATACAAAGTCAAGATACAAAATCAATTATAGCAATAAAAGATAGAAAATAAAAATTTTAAGCAGACACCATTTACAGTAGCAACAAAAACACCAAATACCTATGAATAAATCTTACAAAATACGTACAAGAACTCTGCACAGAAAATAATGTAATACTGAGAGAAATTAACTAAGACCTATAGAAGTGGAGAAATACACCATGTTTATGGATTGAAAAACTTTGTAAAACGTAAACTCCATCATTTACAATCCCAATAAAAATCACAGTAGTATTTTTTAATAAAAACTTACCAGCTGCTTCTAAAATAAGTATGGAAATAAAAAGGGCTACCATGCAAGTGTAACACAAACTTTCACACTAGATAGCAAAACTTACTATAATGCTACAGTAATTAAAACAGTGTGATGTTGGTGTAAACATAGACAAACAGACTGAGAAAAGAGTCCTCAAACAAGTCCACAGCTATTTGGACATTTGATCTTTTTTTCTTTTGTTTTGTTTTGTTTTTATTATTTTTTAATTGAAGAATAGTCAGTTTACAGTGTTGTGTCAGTTTCTGGTGTACAGCATAATGTTTCAGTCATACATGTACATACATTTATTCATTTTCATATTCTTTTTCATTACCAGTTACTACAAGATATTGAATGCAGTTCCGTGTGTGCTACAGTAAGATCTTGTTTTGTTTTTTTTAATTGAATTTCCATCAGTTGCAATGTGTCAGTCTCTGGGGTACAGCACAATGTCCCATGGACATTTGATCTTATAACTTGACACAAAACCAGTGAGGAATGGATAATCCAATCAATGGTGTTGCCTATTGGATAACTATGGGGAAAGGAAAAGAAAGTTGATTATTATGTCACAAGATACATAAAAATCAATTCTCAACTGACGGTAGCTCTAAATGTAAAGTTTCTATAAGCTTAAATAAGAAAATATCTTCATAATGTGAGGATAGAGAGAAATGTTTATTAAATGACACAATGATCATCAACAATAAAGGAAAATACTGATAAATTGGCTTATATTAAAATAAGAACTTTTGTTTATCTGGTGATGTCATTAAAAGAGCAAAAAAGTAAGCCACAGAATAGAAGAAACTTTTAAAGCACGTAATTGACAAAGGACTTGTGTCTTAAATACATGAAAAACTTTTTTACAAATCAGTAAGTAATACAAACAATTCAATATACCTTCTTTACAAAAGAGGATATCCAAATAGCTGATATACTTAGAAAAGTTGCTCAATCTATTAATAATCAAGGACATACAAACTGAAATGGACACCTACCCTGTGACCAGCAACCCCACTCCTAGGTGTGTACCCAACAGAAGTACAAGCATGTGTGTACAGAGACATTTACAAGAATGTTCCTTGCAGCATTATTTGTAATAGCCCCAAACTGGAAGCAACCCAAAGGTCCATTCATAATAAAAATCGTGGTATCCTCATTCAGTGAAATACTCTTCAGCAATTATGATTTTAAAAAAAACATGGAAACATACAACATGAACAAATCTCACAAACATTATTTTGAGCACAAAAACCCAAGACAAGAGAATATACACTGTATGATTCCACTTATATAAGGGAAAAAAACCAAGCAAAACTTAACTATAGCTTTGAAAGTCTGTGTAGTAATTAAACAGGGAGAAAGTAGTTTTGGGAAGGGGACCTGAACTTGGCTTTTGGGGTGCCAAAAATGTCCCATTGGTTATGGTGATGGATTATATTGAGTTGTATGCTTATGATTTTTACACGTTTTTTAATGTGAGGTACATTTCAATAATTAAAAAAAAATCAGGAATGCCCTGTTCAGACTGATCTTACAGAGTTGCTTGTTTACACATCATAATGGCTTAATAGTTGATGTGACAATTTATGTGACATCGATGAAATAAAAGTGAAAAATGATCTGTGGTTAATAACTGCTAATAAAAGAACAAAGTTGAACACACGGAAGAAGAGCTGCACACAGAATGTAACCTGAAGATTTTGAAGAAGGACATTCAACAAAGATCAAGCACCTTGGGAGAAGGTCCCTTGCCTGACTCAAGACTTTGGGCCCTGCTGGCATTCAAGTGCGCTCTGTCCTCGCCTGTGAGGCTCTTGATGGTTCATACCCAACCTACACCTCCTCTGGCCCCGGTAAGTCTTTTGTCTTAATCCTGGATCAGAAGAGGGCAGAACTCTTTGAGCACCAACTGACTAATAGCAGAACTGAAATGTCTCCAACAACACAAAGCTGCAAATTGCTGTGATTCATCCTGAGTGCACGCAGCCCTCGGAGATCTTTGTTGTAAGAGGAGCACACTTGCCAGGACCCTTCTGTGTGACCACAGCCTCCATCACCTGCAAGTGGTATGCTGAGATTTGGGTTTTAAATTTTAATCTGAGAGCACAGATTAGTACCTTGGCTGCTCTGCTCTGTGAGGTTTTTGTCGTTGCTGTTGCCATTGTTAGGATTGTTGTTGTAAGAAAAAGGGAAGGAGGGAGGGAGAAACCTCCTATTCCCTTGCCTGGATTCCAAGACCCTTATAATCCTTCCCCAAGCTACCTTTTCAAACATGAGCCCCACTGATCCCCTGGTGGTGCCCATATTCCTAAACAAAATTCACCACCATAAAATACTATGTGCTTCTTGCTTTTAAGCATCTGTCCATACTTTGCCCACTCATTTCTACTTGGATGAATCAATTCCACTTTGAGTCTGAATTCATAGCCGCTTACTCTGGAAGGTTTACTGACCACTCCCGGCCCCTGTGAGTGTTCTGTCCTGCACGCTCCAATGGCTATTTATCGCTATCTTCCATACCCTAAATCAGAATGCGTAGCCTGGAGGGGTGTTGCCACCATTTATGGGTATGACTGGTCATCTTCAAGGTGTTTGAAGCTGGAAATACTGGGATTTCACATATCAATATTTTCCCCTGCTGTTAAAAAGGGCATATTATGTGTGGGGCACTGTTTAAACACTTCTTCTACATTGTTGCATTAAACCCTCATGATAACCCTAGTAGGAAGATATTATATTCTTGCCCAAGGGTATTCTAGCGACAATAAATTGCAGAGCCAGAATTCAAACCCAGCTCTGACTCTTAAGGACCTGCTCCCCGCTCTGCTACAGAGCTGCTCACAGATGCGGAAAGGGCAGGGGTGGCAGGGTTGAGGTGTGCTGAGGCACCCAGTATGGAGAGAGGCTGGATGAGGGAAAGCTGGGCCTGACCACGGAGTTTTGTCCACGTCAAACCAGTGCAGACTGCTCTGGAGCTCTGCCCCGCAGGCGGTGGGAAGCCTGCACACGTGAGGAAGGAGATTCAGTGCTGCCTGCCTGGATGCTCGCTAGTTTCCGAGCTGGTGTAGCATGGTGGCTGCGAGCACCGGCTCTGGAGCGAGACTGCAGGGATCTGAATCCTGGCTCTACCACTTATTAGATGTGTGACTCTAGGGTAGTTACCCCCTCTGAAGTCACTTGTCCACTCTGTGCCTGTTTCTTCCATCTGCAAAATGGAGATGATACTTACCTCGTAGAGCTGCTGTGAGGACGAAATGGATTACTATGTGGAAAGCTTTCTTTTTTCTTTTTTTTGGGGGGAGGGTAATTAGGTTGATTGATTTATTTATTTTTAGAGGAGGTACTGGGGATGGAACCCAGGACCTTGTGCATGCTAAACATGTGCTCCATCATTTGAGCTATACTCTCCCCCCAATACATGGAAAGCTTTCTGAAGGCTGCAGGCACACGGTAAGTTCTGTGGAAGAGTGGGAGCTTCCTCTTCTTCTCTGTTTGGGCCTCAAAGTTTCCATGTGTAAATGAGAGTGGGGTCAGCCTGTCCATAGAGTAGAGGCCACAATGCCCGTTTCAGTTCTCTTCTTAGATTTAATGAGTTCTAGTTAAGTCTAGACTTTATTTATGATCTGCTACACCATGCTGGCAAACCATTTAAGGTGGAGAAGCAGCTATGTGACCTTGAATAAGATACTTTGTGTCTCCAGGCCTCAGGGTCCCCACCCATCCCTCCAGCTTACCTCTCCCAGGACCCCAAACAGAACAGTGCACACCTCTAAGATGAAAAGCATTTCTGAGTCCCCCAAACCTATGGAGTGTTAGAAGCAGGACCCTTTCCCTCCTCCAGCACCCGGGCCCTGGGCCCCAGACCCAGACCTGCCACTTCCCAACTCAAAGGCAAGTTGTCCTTGAAGGTCAGGTTCCCCGTGGCATTTTTGAGATTAGCTCTGTCTGGGGAGAACTGAGAAGACTACCTCCACAAGCTTGTGGGCCACAGTGAGGGCTTTTTCAGGGGAACGTTAGGCCCTGTCTGATGGGGAAGGGAGGAGAGAAATAGAGAGAGTGAGATGGGCCTGGAAGGGTCACACATGACTTTCACCTTCACGTTCTATTTGTCTGGAACTCGGTCACACGGTGACAGCTAACATAAGGGAGGCCGGGGGACGGAGTCTAGCTGTTTGCCCGGGAAGAAAAGGAGATGGGGTTGGTGTGCGTCCTGCCGGTCTCTGCTACTGTTAGCTATGGCACAGGTCCAAATCCTGTCTATTCTGCCCCACCCTCACCACCCAAGTTTCTCTACTCTTCTCTATTTCCAGTATCACCTCCTCTAATTACTGTTCTTCCATATGTCTTATAACTCCTTCCCCCACCCCAAACTCTTGTCCTTCCAGTTGTCTTTAGATACTAGCCTATTATTTTTCTAAAACAGACCTGATCATATTTCTCCTTACCCCAAAATGTCAGTGTTCTCCACACCTGTGCTCACAGGATAAAGTGCAAAACCTTTAGCCTCACACAGAAGTTCTACCCACCCTGTGCTCACAAGCAAGAACTCTCCCTTCCCTATGCTCTGTCCTTTCCTTTTCATGGTAGTGCCTGCGATGTTCCTTCAGCCTCCTCTATCTCTTACAACCATACTCAGACATCACACCGTCCATGAAGCTGTCTTCAAGTTGCCTGGTTGAAATTCTTTCCTCCAATATTATCATTGTCTTTTGTTGTTGTTTTTTTATTGAAGTATTTTTATTCAGTTACAATGCCTCAGTTTCTGGTGTACAGCATAATGTCTCAGTCATGCATATACATACATATATTTGTTTTCATATTCTTTTTCATTAAAGGTTATTACAAGACAATTGAATATAGTTCCATATGCTATACAGAAAAAATTTTTTTAAATTTATTTTTATATAGTGGCTAACATTTGCAAACCTCAAGCTCCCAAATTTATCCCTTCCCACCCCTTTTCCCCTCATAACCATAAGATTATTTACTATGTCTGCAAGTCTGTTTCTACTTTGTTAGTGTCCTCTTTTTTTTCTCTTTTTTAGATTCCACATATGAGTGATACTATGTGGTATTTTTCTTTCTCTTTCTGGCTTACTTCACTTAGAATGACATTTTTCAGGTCCATCCATGTTGCTGCAAATGGCATTATTTTATTTCTTTTTATGGCTGAGTAGTATTCCATTCTATAAATATACCACAACTTCTTTATCAAGTCATCTGTCAATGGACAGTTAGGTTGCTTCCATGTCTTGGCTATTGCATTTAGTGTTGCTGTGAACATTGGGGTGCATGTATCTTTTCAAATTAGAGTTCCTTCTGGATATATGCCCAGGAATGGGATTGCTGGATCATACAGTAAGTCTATTTTTAGTTTTTTCAGGAATCTCCATACTGGTTCCATAATGACTGCACCAAACTACATTCTCACCAACTGTGTAGGAGGGTTCCCTTTTCTCCACACCCTCTCCAGCATTTATTGTTTGTGGACTTTTTAATGATGGCCATTCTGCTCATTGTCTTTTCTTAATCTCTGCATTTGATTTGTATGTTATTACTATGATATGTTACAGTATTCTCACATTATGTATCCAGGAAAAACTGTATTAGCAAAGAGCAGAACCAGTTGGAAAATCTCCGTATTATACAGAAAAACAAAATTGACTCTCTTGTGTTTTGTCAGTTTAAAACTTTATCAAATCAGATTCTTTGTGCAATCTTCACGAGTCAGGAGGAAACATCTCTCCCACTGTTGGTGCAGGGGAAGGGAAACCTCACTCTTTTCTAGGAATCCTTTTGTTAATTGTAGAGGTTTCATTTTTTAAGGCCAGTCTCTGAAATGTTGTTAATTAGCCTTACAATTTAAAAGCAGGCTTGATGGAAAGGGAGAAAAAGAAGAATAACTGTACAGTGAAGAAACCTGACAAACGCCTCCTCAACCAGGTGATCAAGGTCAACTTCAGCAGCAATGAGTCATGTTGCTGGCGTGTCCCTTGTGTGGCGTGATGGAAATGATACCGTGCCTCTGTGGTCTTCCTCCCAAAACAGTACCCCCATCTAATTATGCAGGAAACATCAGACAAGCCCCACTTGAGAGACATTCTACAAAATATTTTACTGGTAAATCCTCAAAACTGTCAGGGTCATCAAAAATAGGGAAAGTCTGAGAAACTGTCACAACCAAGGGGATATTAAGGAGACATGATGACTAAATATAATGTGGTAAACTGGATGGGATCTTGAGACATAGAAAGGACATTAGGAAAGAAAATGGGGACGTCTGAATAAAAAAATGAACTTGCGTTAATAATCGTGTATCAATTTCATTCGCTTATTGTGATAAATGTTCCATAGTAATGTACAGTGTTGCTAATAGGGGAAACTGGCTATGGGACATATGGGAACTCTCTGTACTATCTGTGATGATTAATTTTATATGTCAGCTTAGCCAGGCCATGGTACCCAGCTGTTTGGTCAAACACAAGTCTAGATGCTTCTATGAAGATAATTTTTAGATGTAATTAACATTAAATCAGTAGACTTTGAGTAAAGTAGATTACTCTCCATAATGTGAGTGGGCCTTTCCAATCAGCTGAAGGCCTTAAGAAAAAGTACTGAGGTCCTCTTAGCAGAAATCTGAATAAAGTACGAACTTGAGTTCATAATCACGTTTCAACATTGGGTCATTAATTGTGACAAATGTACCATACTAACATAGGGTGTTAATAATAGGAGAAACTGACTGTGGGGTATATGGGAACTCTCTTTACTATCTTTGCAATAATTCTGTGGATCTGAAGCTGTTATAAAATGTTTACATCGTTTTAAAAAAATCAGACTTAACAAATTCAATACGATTTTGTTTTAAAACAGTGAAATGAAGAACATATACTATTATGTTCCACAATGGCATTCAGAGTCCTGCTGAAGTAACACAAAGGGGTGAAAACTTACTTCTCTTTACTGACTTGTACAGAGAAATGCTTTGTTTAACCAATGAGTATTTTACAGTGGAAACACTGTGCACATGGCAAAAATCAAAAGGGAATATGCTGCAAAACTAAACTCTTTTACTTAAAAGGGGTGTAAAATGTGCTTTTAAAAAAATGAGGATAATTATTTTCATTCTTTAATAATTATTCCTCTCTTTCTAGGCAGCTCTTTCCTGCCACTTTAACAGAACACAGTGGCAAAGAGAGAACTTGGAGCAGGAGCAAGGGAGCTGCGGGAAGAAAGGGCTTTGCTCTGCCTGGCAGGTAATGCTCAGGACACTGGGCAAGTTGAATATGAAGCCATTCATTCAAAAATATTTATTGTTTGCCTACTGTATACCAGGAAGGGTGAGGCCTTCTAAAATGAATCATTTACAGACGCTGCCCTCAAGCCTCTTAGCAGTGTTCAGGGTTGTTACATACACACACACACGATCTATATAAGGATATACAATATATTAAATTATATATATCCTTATATAGATCATGTGTGTATGATAAAGGTAAATATGTAAATTATGTTATATATTTAAATATTACATATAGATGCATATCTTCATCCTGTATAGCTCACTGTCTTCCCTTGCTTCCCATAGGCAACTGTTCTAATGTGTTTAATATGTATCTTGAATGTATGTGTTCCTGAAAACAATGTACAATATTGTTTTGTGGGCATATATCTTTAATTTATGTAAATTATGAGGTGCCATATATCTTATCCCATTTTCTTACTTTTTTACAGTAAGCACTATGGATTTTTTTTAGCGCTATGTTTTTAACACCCATTCTTCTTGTTATGTGGATACACAATCTTTTACTGGTAATTGCTACATAATACTCTAGGAAAGAAAGCAGGCCCTCCTCTGCCAGTCCCACTGTGGTGTCTGGCACTGTCCGCCCACCACCCCCTCCTCAGGGTAGCTTCACTTGGTTGGTGCGTTCTCTTGGGTCTGGGGTGTAAGTACTCACTTACACAGACCTGATTGTCTAGGAAAGTTTCCAAAGAAGGATTCTGGCTCATTTCATTAAGAAGACTATGCTGGCAGCCTATTCAAAGCTGTAATTAGTGAAACTCTACAGATCCTCTCTGCCTCCTGAGAATATACAATTTCTGATTCCTTGTTTTACCCTTGACCCCCAGAAGACTACATTAACTCCATCTCTAAAATCCCCGTAAGATTTCTGAGCATTAATCATGTTTCAGGATGTGTACCTGTGGGAGAATGGAAGGTGAGGGCCTGGGAGACAGGGACCAGAGACCTTGTCCTGGCTGTGTCTGATTGGCTGAGCCACCTCGAGCAGGTCCTAACACCCTTTTGTGGTTAGAATAGATGCTGAAGTCACTCTTCCTGGGTTTGAATCCCAGTTCTGCAAATTTCTAGCTGTGTAACCTTGGGCAAATTACTCATCTAGGAAACGAGGTAATTAAACCGCAGATGATTTCTAGGATGGATTCCAATTCAACTGCTGTTTCATCCATAGATGCCTTCTTGGCTCTGTGCCCTTTGGGCATCATTCTTCTGTCTATAATGTCTTTTCCCCAAGATCCTCCTTTCCCTTCAAGTTTCTCTCCAGACAGCATGTTCTCTAAAGCTTTTCTTTAGATTTCAGGTTTAAAATAAAGAATAGAAGAGCATTAGAGATGGAATAAATAAAGGTAAAATAAAATTTTTTATTTTTCTTCTTAACTGATCTAATAGATAACTGTTCAAAGTAATAATAGTAGCAATGCACTAGGTGATTGTAGTGTATGGATGAGTGAGATGAATGGCATTAATTTATAAGGGATGAGAATGATTAATTGGGAATACTATGTTATAAGATGCCTTCATTGCATGCAAAGTGGTATATTGTTATTTGAAAGTAGACTTGAATTTGTTATAAATGTATATTGTAAGTTGATATTGCTAACAGAGAGAAAATGGAATTATATAAAATGCTCAGTTAAAACCAAAGAAGGCAGAAAAAAAGAGGGAAACAAAGAACAAGTACAATGAGCAGAAAAGAACTACAAACATGGTAGATGTGAAACCAAATATGTCAATAATCACATTAAGCATGAATGGTCTACATACACCAATTAAAAGACTGGGATTGTTTGTGTATATAAAGAAGATGATGCAATTATATATATATTTTACAAGAAATCCATTTTAAATATTAAGACACAGATAGGTTAATGTACAATAGTAATGCTAATCAAGAGAAAACTGAAGAAGCTATATAAACTTTAGGCAAATTAGACTTCAGAATAAGGGAAATTATCAGGGATAAAGAGGGTCATTACATAATGATAAAGGAGTCAATTCTCTAAGAAGACATAGCAATCCTTAATGTGTGACCATCCTGGTCACCTCTGTACCTAATGAAAGAACATCAAAAGACATGAGGCAAAATCTAATAGAACTGCAAGGAGAAGTAGGCAAATCCATTATTATGGATTTAGCACCTTGAATACCCCTTCAGTAATTATTAGATCTGATAGGCAGAAAACGAGTAATAATGCAATTGAACTGACATAGCACCATTAATCAACTCGACCTAATTGACATTTATAAAATACTCTATCCAGCAATAGCAGAATACACCAGTATCATGCTGTGTTGATCACTGAAGCTTTACAGTAAGTCTTGAAGTTGGGTAATCTCAGTCCTCCAGCCTTGTTCTTCATGTCTTGTGTTGGCTATTTGGGTGTTTGTTGTTGTTGTTTTGTCTTTCCATATAAAATTTAGAATCAGTTTGTTGATATCCACAAAATGACTGCTCAGATTTTGGTTGGGATCTTATTGAATCTATAAATCAAGTTGGGAAGAATTGACATCTTAACAATACTGAATCTTCTAATCCATGAACACAGAATATCTCTCCATTTATTTAGATCTTTTTTTGACTTTTTTCATTAGAGTTTCTTTTATTTCCATGCATATAGATCTTGTATATATTTAGACAGATTTATACCTAAGTATCTCAAGTTTTTTGATGCTAATGTAAGTGGTACTGTGTTATTATTATCAAATTCCAATGTTCATTGTTGGTATAAGGGAAAACAATTGATTTTGTACATTTATCTTGTAACTTGTGACCTTGCTGTAGTCACTTATTCATTTTGGGTGGGTTTTTTATTTTGTCAGTTCTTTGGGATTTTGTACATAGACAATCATGTAATCATCAAACAAAGACAGTTTTATTTCTTCCTTTCTAATCTTTATACCTGTTTTTAAAATAAGAAAATTGGGGGGAGGGCAGGTAATTAAGTTTATTTGTTTGATTATTTACTTATGTTTTTAATGGAGGTGCTGGGGATTGAACCCAGGACCTTGTGCATGCTAAGCACTGCACTCTGCCACTGAGCTATATCTTTCCTTCATATCTTTTTTTTTTTTTAATATTTAGTCCTATTGTCCCCATAAGTAGGAATAGCTGACATTTACTGTGTTTTTACTATGTCCCAAGCATTTTATATTTATTTACTCATTAAATATCCATTATTTACTCAGAAGAACTTTATAGAGTAGGTAGCACTATTATCCCAATTTCACAGATAAGAAGACTGAGGATAAAGAAGTTAAGCAAATTGCCTAAAACACTGAAATAACCCAAGAATGTCAACACTTTGGTATTAAAATTTTCTTTCTTGAATCTGGGAGAGGCACAAAAATCCACTACAAACCATAGTTCCCAGTTCTTGTTTCAGAAAATATAGTCATCAAATCTATCTACCCAGCTCCAATGTTTCCCTGGAGTTCTATTCCCATAGTTCCAGCTGAGTACTAGAAATAGTCTCCACAGGCTTCTCCAACTCAGTATGCCCAAAACCATACTCATAACTTTCTCATCCAGTCTTGCTTTTCCTCTTGTATTTCTTCTCTTTTTTCTTTTTACCTTTTGACCCCCTTCACGCATTCTGTTAGGTTAGAGATGGGATGATGGATCAAGGGAGCTTCTAAAGGAGTTAGTTTCAAGCTTTCTTCCATATCAGAATCACCTGAGGGGCTTGTTAAACTGCAACCCCCCAGGTGTCACCTATAGGGTCCGATTCTGTAGTTGTGGGTTGCGTTTTTGTAATTGAAAAAATTTGACAGTAGCATTGTGTAAGTTGGGTTAGTAGGTTTAACAAGCATCACAGGTGAGTCAATACAATTGCTCCTAGAACCACAGGTGAAAAAGCAGGTGAAGACATCAACTTTGGATGGAGAAAAGGGAAAATGCTGCAGGGTATGTGTGGGCTAGGGGCTGCTGGAGTTTCACCAGGTGTGCTCCTTTCTTTATGAGGTAAGAGCTGATACCTCTATGAACAAGGAGCTATTTATAGCAGCAGGGTGCCAGGAGAAAGCAGTCAGGCTGGGAACAGAAGTTGTAGGAATGGGAGGAGATCCCTGAATGGGATAAGGAAAGAGAGTCTGAAGCAACCCTGATCCTGGAAATCAAAACCGTAAAGAAGATACTATTCCCTTGTGAAGGATGGGGAACACAACTGCCACTACTTGTCTACAGAGGTTAAGATGAGGGAGGAGTCCAGAAAGAAACTGGAAGAAAACAGACTCCCAAAATGATACTAGAGAGGCAGCGTGGTGTGAAGCATGCGAGTCCGGGAACTAGCCGGACTTCCTAGCCTCTGCCACGTAGTTGACCTCTCTGTGCCTAGTCTCCTCAAATGTATTCGTTTAGTATTAGTTTCCACTTCATAAACTCATAGTGTAAGTTCCAAATGAATAAACACGTGTACTATATTAGGCTCACAGCAAAGACGCAAATGAATGTTAGCTCATTCACATTCCGCAAGCAATACCCTGCCTGAATGTTACAAAAATAAGTCAATTCATCTCACTTCAAACTTATGTACTGTTGACCCTTTTCTTACAGATGAAGAAACTGAATGTAAGGGGAAAACAAGTCATTTGTGTAAGTCCATACAAGTAGTATGTCAGTGAACAGTTACTGGAGACCAGGCCTCCAAACTCCAGCAGCGTTGGGAGTGTCTGCTCACTGCCAGGTACTGAGGAAGATGCTTTTTAACATGTCAGCACTTGCCATGTATTTCCCTGTTGTCAGCTGAGGATACTGAGGATAGAGTTAAGGGCCAAACTACAAGCAGGTGGTGAAACCAGGACTGGAGAGAAGCCATCTGGCTCCAGATCTGGGAACTCCTTCACTGACCTCTACCCTTCTTGATGGAATCTCCGTTACCCCACACCATCCTGGTCATCTCTGAGTGCTACATGCCAGTGCTTACTAGCATCTGTGAGGGAATCAGAGATAAATGAGTCTAAGTTCCATCAGAGGAAAGCTCATAGCTTTGTGGAGAATATAAAACAAGTATATGCAAAGCTGCAATACAAGGTGGAAACGTACGTGGGAACTCAGTGGAAGGATTCCTTCCCGCCGGACGTGCCATTTGAAGGTGAACCTTGAAGGAGGGCAGGGTTGTGGTGTGTGAGTGAGGGGATCGGTGTGGAGGATGAGCTGAGTGGAGAAGCAGACACCGGAACTCGCAAGAATATCCAATCATTAAGCTTCTGTGTGCGGACTTGTGGAAGGTAGGATTTGAAAGGGAATTTGGGATCTGTTTGCAGGCAGCTAGGAATTTGAAGCTAAATAGTTTGCACTTTAATTCTGTAGGCAACAGGGGGCCACAAGAGTTGTGTTGTTTTTGGTTTTTTGGCAAGTGCTTCTTAAAATTAATGTTTTTATTAACTTTGAAATAATTGAAGATTCACATGCAATTGTAAGAAATAATACAGAGATCCTGAGTAACTTTTACTCAGTCTGCCTTGATGATAACATCTTGGAAAACTGTATTCAATATCACAACCAGCATATTAATATGGATACAATCCACTGCTCTTTTTCAGATTTCCCCTTTCAACTTGTGCTCATTTGTGTATGTATTGAGCACCATGGAATTTTATCATATGTGTAGGTTTGTATATCTATAACCGCAGCCGAGATACAGAACAGTTCCATCACCCTGAGCATCTCTCACACTGCCCTTTTACAAGCATACCCACCTTCCTTCCATGCATAGTCCCTCATCTCTAACCCCTACTACTAACACCATTTCTATAATTTTATTTCAAGAATGTTCCATAAGTGGAATCAAGTAATTGGCTTTTTTTCACTCACATAATTCTTTTGAGAGTCATCCAAAATGACTGTATCAATACTTTTTTTTTTCAGTAGCATTCCATAATATAGATGTAGCATAGTTTAACCATTCACTTGCTAAAGGATGGCAGGGTTGTGTTCAGTATTTGACTACTGTGAATTAAGCTGCTATAAATATTTATGTACAAAATTGACACATCAAGTTATGTGCATTTTGTGTGAACGTAAGTTTTCATTTCTCTGGGAAAAATACCCAAGAGTACAATTGCTGGGTTGTATGTTTAGTTGCATGTTTAGTTTTATGACAAACTGCAAACTCTTTTCCAGAGTGACTGTACCATTTTACATTCCACCAGCAGAATATGCCAATTGCTCTGCAACTTCATCAACTTTTAGTGTTACCACTACTTTTTAATTTAGCTTTTTTAACAGAAATGTGGCAATATCTCATTGGCCTCTTAATTTGCATTTCTCTAGTGGCTAATGATGTTAAAACTTTTCATGTGGTTATTTGCTATTTGTATGTTTTCTTCAGTAAAATGCCTATTCGTGTCTTTTGCCCATTTTGTAATTGAACGTTTTAATTGTTGAGATTTGAGCATTCTCTATGTATTCTATATATACTAGTCCTACGCCAGATACGTGGCTTGTAAATATATTCTCCCAGTGTATACCTTTTCTTTCCATTAACTTTACAAGAGCTTTCACAGAACAAAAGTTTTTAATTTTTGTGAGGTCTAATTTATCAAATTTTTCTTTCATGGACTGTTCTATTGGCATCAAGAACTCTTTCCTTAGACTTAAATCCTGAAGATGCTGTTTAAAAAAAAACAGTTTTGTAATTTTATATGATACATTTAAGTCCACTATCATTTTAAGTTAATTTTTATACAAGGTGTGAGATTTAGGATGACTTTTTTTGTTTGCTTGTTTGTTTTTGTCTGTGGATATCCAGCTTGCTCTAGCACCATTTATTAAAAGGACTATCCTTCCTACATTGAATTGCTTTTGCACCTTTGTCAAAAATCAGTTGGGCGTATTTGTGTAGGCCTATTCCTGGGCTCTCTGTTCCACTGATCTGCATGCCTACTTCTCCACCAGTATGACGTTGCCATGATTATTGCAGCTATATTGTAAGCCTTAGTATCAAGAAGAGTGATTCTTTTCACTTTTTTCCTCTTTTTCAAGAGTATTTGAGCTAAGGTACTATGCCTTTCTATATAAATTTTAGAATAAACTTGTCTATACCTACAAAACCTTTGCTGGGATTTTGACAAGAATTGTATTAAACCTACAGATCAGTTTGGAGAGAACTGACATCCTTACTAAGTTGAGTCTCCTAATCCATGAACAGATGATGTCTCTCCATCTACTTAGGTCTTCTTTGATTTCTCTTATTATCATTCTGTAATTTTCAGCATTCAGATTATTTATGTGTTTTGTAAATTATATACAAAGTATTACTTTTCTGTAGAGTGATTGTAAATAATACTGTTTTCAATTTTGTTTCTATATATTCCATGTTACTATATAAAAACATCCTTATTGTCAACCAACCTATGTCACTGAATGTGAAGTGAATTTCTTCTCCCTTCAAACATCATAGAGTTGGCTTTGTTTTTTGTTTGTTTGTTTGTTTGTTTGTTTTATACTCTCTGCCAATCTGCCTTTTTTGATTGATGTATTTACACCATTTACATTTAAGGTAATTCTTGCTGTATTTGAGCTTAAGTATGCAATTTTATTATTTGCTTTCTGATTTTCCTCTCTTTCTCTTTTATCCCCTTCCCCATGGCTTATTGGAACATTTTATAGGATTCCATCTTGATTTATGTTTAGTGTGTTTGAGTGTATCTCTTTGTATAAAAAATTGTTACTTTGGGTATTACAACATACGCATATGACATGATAATCTATTGGTATCATTTTATCATTTGAATGAAGTATGGAAACCTTACTTCTATTTAGGCCCCCTTGCCTTCCCCAATTTTAAATATCATTGCTTTGAGTATCATATGTTCTGATTTTTGTTTCAATCATCATGACTGTAAAAACTTATAAGAAGAAGAATGGTTTATCATATTTACCCCTATTTTTACCCTATTCTGATATTCTACTTCCCTTTCTGATATTCTAAATTATCATTTCCTTTCTTTTTATAAAACTCCCTTTAGCCACTCTTTAAGGTAGGTTTTTTAGCAACAAATTCTCTTAGCTTTTCTTTATCTGAACATGTCTTTGTTCTTCAAGGACCATTTTATTGGATATAGACTTTGCAGTTTTCAGCACTTGAAAAATGTCCTGCCATTTCCTCTGGCACCTATGGTTTATAATGAGATATCTGCCATCATCTGAATTAATGTTCCTCTGATAGGTAATATGTTGTTTCTTTATAGCTACTTTCAAGAGTTTTTCTGTGTGTTCAGTTTTCAGAACTCAGTTATGTATGTTGGCATGGATTTCCTTGGAATTATCCTGGTGGGGTTTGCTCTGTGTCTTGGAACTGTAAGTTTGTGTCTTTTACCAAATTTCGGAAATTTTCAAATTTCTTCCAATACTCATTTAGACCCATTCTCCTCCTCTCCTTCTGGGACTCTGATAATACGAATGTTGGGATTTGGGTTACTGTACTATAGGTCTTTGAGGCTCTGTTCATTTTTCCCCCTGGTCTATTTTCTCTCTATTGTTTATGTTGAGTAAATTTTATTGCTTTATTCTCAAGTTCACTGATTCTATCCAATGGCATCTCCATTCTACTATTGAGCCCATTCAGGCAGTTTTAAAAATTCCTGTTATTGTAATTCTTGGTGCTATAATTTCCACTTAGATCCTCTTTATACATTTTACTTCTTTGCTGAAAGTTTTTATTTTTAATTTGCTTCAAGAAAATTTGTAAGTGCCTGTTGAAGTATTTTAATGATGGCTGCTTTAAAATCCTTGTCAGTTAATTCCAAACATCTGATTCATCTCAGTGTTGGTTTCAGTTAACTGTCTTTTCTCCCTGATATACCTCCAAACTATGGACCCTAACTAGACAATATTTGCTCCAGAACTTTTGTCTGGCCTATTTTTTTTAATCCTCTGGCCCAGGACAGTGCTTGTTCCTTGGGCTAGGGCTCTTTTTAAGGTAAAATATTTTATACTGGCTTTTGAGGTACAAGACCTGGTTTGGATGTAAAAGCTATAGTTTCGTATTTTCATCATTCTTTGTGTATTCTATGTAATAATCTCTTAATTTGATCTGTCTGGGATTTAAAGGCTTTAGCTTTGGGATATATATTTCCATACCCCCCTCCCTAGCTTTTTCTTCTCTTCTTCTTCTTGTTTGTTTGTTTTAAGTGTCTTGTCTCCAAAGGCAGCTTCATTCATCTTCCATATCAGTGTTTTCAGGAGCCTCTTTCCTAGTCTTTCTTATTCCTAAGGGCTTTTTATTTGCTCTAATTTCAATAGGCAGAGTGATTCTTGTGGCTTAGGAGGGCTGGGCAGTGATTTTGTTATTGTTTGGAATTCTCACCCTACTTCCTCCCTGCCCCAAGTTCTTCTGCCCTCAATTTATTTATCCCCGAACCTGCAATGTTTTCCGGTACTGAAATCTGCTCTTCTTGGATTAAAGAAGTCGTTGCCAGCTTCCGAAAAGCCATTGTCAAAATGCTCAGAGGCTCCAGGATTATATGTATACAGTCTTCTCTATTATTATGTGAAGGTCAATAGTTGTCATTTACGAACTGCCTATTGCATTCTGTATGCCTTCTACTTAGTGCTTCAGGCAGTAGCTCTTTGCATCTTCCTCTCGATTCTTTCTCACAGGTATCATTTCTCCTACAGAAAAATAATTTCTCCAGGCTCCCACAGCTCACAGGCATATTAAGATGTATTCAAAAGAAGGAAAAGTTTTTTTTAAAAAAACCCCACAAACATTATAAACCTAGTTTTCTGCCTCTAAAGCATGTGCTCTTGATCTCTACCTTTGGGTAAGAAAAAAAAAGCTATAAAAATGTCACTAATGAGTAAAATATAGTGTATCAGCTTAATGACACAGAATGATAATAGGAGAAAAAGAACAAGATTTGGAGATAGGAGAACTAGGTTTCAGCCTAGGTCCATCATTTATGATCCCTGTAACCTTGAATAAGTAATTTTACCTGCTGCATTAGTTTTCTTTTGCTGTGTAACAAATTACCACAGATTTTGTGGCTTAAAACAATAACCAACTACAGAACCCACAGGTCTGTAAGTCAGAAGTCAGGATGGGTTCAACTGGATAGCTTAATTAAGGCTAAAATCAAGGTGTTAGCAGGTCTCATGCGCAGTTTCTAGATTAGAATCTGCTTTCAAGTTCATTCAGGTTGTTGGCAAAATCCAGTTGCTAGCGCTGCGGTCCGTGTTTTCTTATTGGCTGTCAGCCAGGGGTCGCTCTCTGCTCCTAGAAGGCTGCCTGCATTCCTGTCCTGATTCTCTTGTGAGGTTTTTGTGATGACGACTAAATGAGACATATTGTACAAATAGTGGTGATGGATGTGATGGCTGCTTTATGTCGCTGGGTTTAGAGGGTACCCCTCAACCCTGAAACAAAGAACATGCCTCTATCACAGGAAAGCCTACCAGAAGGCAGGTTCTAAAGTCTTTTAGAACAGAAGTGTTCGTTGGTCTTTCCCTGGAAAGGCAGAACTGGATTTTGTGCTGGACAAATGTTTACTGAGAGAAGTGGATGAGATGCGGTGAAGTGCCTAGCACTGGTAGTGGGGAGAATGCTAACTGGCCATTCTGCAGTGAATAGACGGTGGTGAGGTTGGGAAAGGCTAACCCTACAGGGGGCAAAATGCATAGAAGTGGTGAGGATTGCAGTAGGTGAGAAATGCCTGCATCGCAAGTGCTGTAAGCAGACCCCCCTCAATGGGCGGGCACCTGTGAACCCAGGACCGCCTCCCACCCCCACCCCTGCACGGGCTTTGGGTACCCATGCGGGGGACGCCGGGCGGACTGCGGGGGGGCATGTCTGGGCTCGGCCAGCCCCGCACAGCCCAGTCCCCCCTCTGCGAACTGTGCAAGTGGAGTCTCCCAGCCTGCGCCCCCTGGCTCTGGCAAACCAGCCTCAGTCCCACTGTTTGAGCATTTCGCCCCGAGCCTCCGAGCGCGCTGGTTGCCGGCTGCCGCTCGGAGCTTGGTTACGCAATTGCAGCTGCGGCTGCCGCGGCCAAAACCACCTCGGCGAGGAGCGAGTTTGCCGCGAGGGTCCAACCTTGGAAAGAGGTAAAAACTGTCTTCTGCCTTTTTTCGGGCACTTGAATGCGAGGCTTAGCGGGTGAACCTGCCTAGGCTATCGCGGGGTGGGAACCTGTAGGCACGTTGCCGGGGAAGCGGGTATCCAGGGACAGTTGCTGCAGGTAAGGGGTCTCTGTTAGCATCAGGAATCCTGGGCTCTGTGGGTTCCCTGGGCGCCCTTCGCTGCCCCTGTGACCACACCCTGGATCGCAGGGTCTGCGGCATCCTACCTTCGCCCGCAGTGATCGATCCATGTCAGAGACGTGCACGATTTTTAATTCCGAAGGAGAGAAGACAAGGGCTTATTTGAGAAGGAAATGTTTGGTAACATCGCTCACATGTGTGTGTTTCAAGGGCTGGCAAGCTGACCATTATTGCAGCATTCTGTAGAGAGTGGAGTAGTGTGGCGTAAAAAATAAAAATGGGTGCGTAGTCACTGCGAAAGTAACAGTAAGGTGTCGGCAGAGGTGCGAGGCGAGCCTGCCCTCCTCCCCGCCCGCATTGCCTTACGTGGGTGCCTGGGGTGGGCGGTGAGCCTGGCTCCGCCGCAGAGGAGGGAGGGGAAAAGGGGGCGGGGTTAGGGAGCGAGCTGAGACAAGCACCGCCTCCCTCCCCCGCCCCGCCCACCCCCACTCCCCGCGAGTCTGCCAGGAGCGGCGGCCAGGCAGGCGCTGCGACATTAGGGGTTAGACGCCCGTCTCTCACGCTTCCTCTCTTCCCCCCTAGGCTTCCCTCACTGCTGGCCAAGAGCCAGAGAAGGTGTGCACGCATCTCCTCGCCAATACCCAACAATGGGCAACTCCTGCTTCGGCCTCAAGGAACGACTGATGAAGCGGCTGCGGCCTCTGCCTACCGTGATCGTCATTCGCACCTGCCTGCCCCAGAGAAGGAGCAGAGATTTCCGCGTGGTGGTGCTCGGCTCCGCCGGCGTGGGCAAGAGCGCGCTGGTGCAGAGGTGGGTGCGCGGCAATTTCCGTGAGGCGTACCTGCCGACTATCGAAGATACCTATCGCCAGGTGCTGGGCTGCAGCCACAAGGTGGGCGCGCTGCACATCACCGACACCACTGGCGGCCGCCGCTACCGGGGCCTGCAGCGCCTTGCCATTGCCAGGGGTCACGCCTTCATCCTGGTCTACTCCGTCACTAAGAAGCAAACCCTAGACGAGCTGAAGCCCTTCTATGAGCTGATCCGCCAACTCAAAGGTGACAACCCGCAAAAGTACCCGATCGTGCTGGTGGGCAACAAGTGCGATGAGAGCCGCCGGGAGGTGACCGAGAAAGAAGGCGCCGCCCGCGCGTCCGAGTGGAATTGCGCCTTCCTGGAGACCTCCGCCAAGATGAATATCAACGTGCACGAGCTGTTCCACCTGCTGCTGAACCACGAGAAGAAGCCCGCCCCCCAGGCTCCCCAGAAGAAATCCCAGATCCCGAAGACCGCCGAGAAGCTGCTGGGCAAGTGCATCATCATGTGAGTCGAGAATCCGAGAAGCCCGACGACCTTCTTCTCCCTCAGTGTGCCGACAACACGGACCAATCCCATCGTGATGTGTCACCTGTACCTGACTGACTTTGTGCTGTGGTTTGGGTTGTAACAATTAGGCGTCAATAAATGTCCCTTGTGAATTAATAGCTTTTCTTTTTCCCAGGCAAGAGAACTCAAATTGTTAAAATACTGACATTGGAAGAGGAGAGGGAAAAGGAGCGCCGTGCATTTAAAGGAAAAGACTTGGACAGACTTGAGAGATTAATGTTTGAAAAAAGAATGCAATAGCAAAAAGAATTGAAAGATGCCACTGCCCTTCTTGTAATCCTATTATTGTGTATTATTCCTAAATATTTCAAGTCCTGTAAATGTCTAATCACATCTTCCCATTGTGTATTTAATTGTGAAGAAACATGTTTTTGCAACAAAAGCTTTGACAAATGACTGTGAGACAGAGATACTAAACATGATAAATAAAGGAATATTCTATAGCTGAACATTGAGGGTGGGAGCAGAGAAAATTGTGAAAGTGGAACTTGCTTACTAAATATATGCCAGTTGTTTCCTAAGTCATTTAAAAATGTTTGAGTATTCTAAAAAAAATTATAACAGTTCTGTGACTTAATAAAGCTTTTCCTGCATGCAATCAGTTGCAATCATTTCTTTTTCACTGGACAACAACAAAAAAATTACCCATTGCATTACCCATTACCCATTGCCAGTAACATCTGGCGAAGATTTCCCACAAGAATTTTACACATGGACACCTTTGCCCTTTTGAAATGAGCCAGTTGTGGCGGGAGTGGGGGGATAGCGGGATGGGGGGTGGGGGTGGTTAAGGGGTTCCTGCAATGCAGAGCCGGTTCGTATCCATAACGTTTCCTGGACGGACATCCCGAAGAACTCCAGGCATCTATGAAGAGGTTGCTTACTCATTTCTGCTGCTGTCTTGGAGGTACAGGTGAAAAGAAAATCACCTTTGGCTGCCTCAAAAGTCTTTCCTCAAGAAGTGTTGGGGCAAGGGTGGCAGAGGGCATAGCTCAGTGGTAGAGCTCATGCTTAGCATGCATGAGGTCCCAAGTTCAATCCCCAGTACCACCATAAAATAAATAAAGACCTAATTAAAAAAAGAAGTACTGGATATTGGGAGGATTGAAGGAAAGGGGAGTGAGGAGGGAGATGGAAGCAAAGGGAAGTGGGGAGGGGGTGGAAGGAAAGGGGTGAAACAGGTGGGATTTGAAATCTGAGAAACTTCTCCTTAAGGGAGTTTTTAAAAAAGAGTCGTTTTATATTTGAACATAATTTTTTGAGGGGGGGGAATACATATTTATACATGTCCTTGCTTTTGAATGTTTTTTCAGTTGAGGGGAGAGGAGAGGCTCTTAGTCTGGTGATTTTTTTCCCCATAAAATATGTATTCTTAGATAAATATTTATTGAACAACTTAAATGTGTTTTTAAAGAATGGTTTCTTATAACTTGATTTTTAGAAGCACATCTCTGAAGAGGAAACATAAACATCTATCTCATAGTAGTAAGCCAGAGTTTTGAGCCTAGAAAATTCATTCAGTGCCTCCTCTTCAATAGTTATTTTAATTTTTCAAAGCTATTATTCTCAGCCACTAGAAAATACTTAAGTGGTTCTGCTATGTTCCTTTTTATGTATTATGTTTTTAAAAAATATTTATTAGCTAAAGTCCCTAATGGAGTAATTCCATTTCTAAAAGGAAACACTCTATCTTGGCTATTTTCCAGGCGAATTCTCCTTGAAAAATACATTGCATTCATCATTGCTCTTTCCAGATGAGCAAAGGGATTACTAAGTGGCAAATACGACCGTTTAGAAAGGGGAAGGAGGAGATTTAATGCTGCATGTGATGCTTAGTAAAAAATATTTTAAGATTATAGCAAATATTTATACAGTCTGTCTACATGCCAATGTTTCTACATCACATTAGAGGAAAACATTTTGTGTAATCTTTCTATATGTCAGTGTTCTACATTATATTATTTAATCCTCACGACAATCTAGTGACGTGGATACTGTTATACCCTTTTTGCAGATTGATAAAGTTTCCAAAACCAGCAAGTGACAGGCTCAATATTTGAAGCCTTTTCTGTTCTCTGTTTGTGTTATAGAGATATGGAAAAGAAAGCTTTCTCAGAGCCTCCCTAGAATCCAGAAGGGAGGTAAAGAAGCAAATCAACAATTGCAAAATGCAATTGATTTAGATACAGGGATGAGAAGCACTATGTGGGGTGTTGGAAAACTTTCCCCTGAGGAGATCACATGGCTGGAATCTTTTATGCCTAGAGACTTAATAGTTCTTTCCCCAAAATAATCATAAGTGAGAAAGAAGCTTTATATTATTACTGCTTAGATGGGAGCAGGGAAGATATAAACCATTCTAACCATTCTTCAAGCTAATAGTGTTATTCCTAATAGTGCTGGAACCTATGGCTTCTATTTTCACACAATCCAATATAGCAGCTTCTAGCCTATGTAACTTCTGCCCTTGAACTATGGCTGGTCCAGAGTGAGATGTCCTGCAAGTATAGCGTACACTCTGGACTGCTTATGAAAAGAATGAAGGTAAAACATCTCATAATTTTTAATATTTATTACAGGTTGAGATAATGTCTTAGAAATAGTGGGGTAAATGAAACATACTATTTAAATTAGTTTGGTGTTTTTACTTTTAAAATGCGGCTACTGGAAAATTTTACGTTGTATTTACGGCTCACGTTACAGTTGTATTGGGCAGTGCTGGTGCCCAGTAAGAGTGGCTAGCAGAACTAATGTCTGATTTGAATTTTATTACATACATTAGCTAGAATCAACAATCAAGTGTCGAAAAGTGTTAGCATGTATTTAATGTAATATATGTTAGATGTCTATGTAACTTCATGAAATTCAAGATGAGCAGAAATGTAACAAAATCCACTGAGAGCTATGTTTGCATATAAATGAATTTCAATAGTACATCTATAAGCTACATCTATAAACCTGGACCCACAGGCCCAGAGCTTAGAAAAATAAATATGTCAGACAGTGAATTCAGGGAGTTGGTGAGGATTAAAATAAATGAAAACTGAAAATATGCCCACTGCACTGATATGATGTTTCTTCAGGCTACTGATATTGACAAATCTGCCATCCGTTTGACACTGGGAAGTGAAAAAGTGGAGGGAAAGAACGTGGTGTGGAGATAAATGCAATTTTGTAAACTGAGATTCAAAAAATTTAACTGTATGACACCGGTATTGTGGCTCTATGTGGGTGCAGTCATAGATGCTCATCTGTTTTATCCTTCAGGTTAATGGACGTGACCTAGAAAAGATCTCACAAAGATCATCCCCCGCGTCTGCCTCCAACTTTCCTTTGCAGTCTCCTCCGTGGGCCTGTCACACCATGCACCCTTTTCCCAACCAGCCTGGACAACTCTCAAATGTCCTATGTAGTCATCCCTTTGTTGTTTCTTATCACAAGGTATGTAATTTTTCTTCCATTATCTGCCTATCAAAATTTTATGCACCCTTTGAAACCCAGTCCAAATACCAAATACCACTCCCATTGAAGGCTTCTCTATTTTTCAATAATTATGGACAAGCATTATTAAGTGTCAGCAATATCCTGGTCCTGTGCCAAGCCCTGGGGTACAGAGTTCCCACCTTCAAGAAGATTGTAATTTAACAAGGGAGACAGGAAAGAAAATAAAAATGCACAGTGGAGTGTGACAGGTGCTATAGATGGGTCCTTTCTCCACCCTGCTATCATATTGATTTCTCAAAAATGCAATTTGATTCCACTGCTGCTTTTCTTAAGAGCCATCATTTGCCAGGTATTCTGACAAACAGGCACACAACTATGAGGACGAAGATGTGCATTACAGCATTGTTCTGTCTACTTCTGCCGCTGATTGTGTGTCTGTGGGGCAAGTCCTCTGGGCATCGTTTTCCTCAGATGGGAAATGGAGATGATAATAATTATAGCTTCTACCCATGATGGTTGTATTGAATGAGTTAATACACATAATGTACTTAGAATTGTGCCTGGCACATTCCAATCAATGCATAAATATTAGCTATTGCTATTATTAACAGAAGACTGGAAATTACCTAAATGACTATTAATATGGGCTCAGCTATATTGAAATAATGAGGTGATATGGGCCAACACACAATATCTCCGAGACTTATTTTAAATACGTTCTCATTTGAGTGTATGTGTGTGCATGTGTGGTTGTCTATTCATAACAGAAAACTCTTTTAGAAGGATATTCAAGTAAATGTTAATAGGCATTGGGTCTGAGGAAGGCAATGGCAGTTTAATGGGGAGAGAAGACCCACTTTTCATTTTATAACCTTTAATGCAATTTGAATTGTATTACCATGTGCAATATTGTTTTTCTAATTATTGAAAAAAATAGATAATTCCCTTATGAGTCGCAGCAGGGAAGGACAGACAGAGTAGGGACTAGAATCCAAATTTTCTAACACCAACCCTAGTGCTTTTTAAATTTTATTCAATATTAGTAGCCCCACATAGTCTAATTGAAAGAAAAGAACCATAAGTGTATCGTGCACCTAGCATATGGCACTTAACAGACAAGAAACAGACAAAGCTCAGAACCGTTAAATAATTAACCTTAAGTCACACACCAGGTTCACTGGAGCTGTGATTCTACCCCAGACCTGCCTGACATCACCAAGATGAACCCAGAATTTTAAAATGTGGGTTTAATCCTTGCTTTTTTTCCTGTGTCTTTCCTTCCTCACTTATTTTTTTTTTCCTGCTCACAACCTTGTGAGTTGTGCGAAGGAAATAAACTAATACCTGTGACAGCATTGTGCTCAAATGCCTGGCACACAGTAAGTCCTCTACTGCTTAGTTGAATTGGGTTGATGCTTCCTTCCCTCTTTACTTCTGCTGGATATTTCCTCCATGGCTAATGCGAATGCCGCTCTCCCCAACACCCACTGCCTTGGAGATTATGTTCACCTGACATTTGTAGGAGCAGCACATCCGAAAAATTCCATTTCTAAAAGCTCTGTCCTCAGGCGTGGGAGGTAACCAGCCTGCCACGTTAATGCATGTCCTCCTGTTTACTCCTTTGGCTCTGAAAGCTCATGTGGACTCTTTGTGAAGGCAATCATTAATCCAGAGTGGGAGAGAAAGAGAGGGAATCAGAGAAAAATTGCTCGTAATTGCAGAGCTCTATTAGTATGTTTTTCTCTGCAACCTGGAGCTGAACATTGTGAAATGTATTTGTTCCCAGTGTAATTTAAATGTGAATTAAGCAGTGCTATGAGGCCAGGCTGTTTGAGGACAAGGCAGTTCATCACATGTTTGGAATTATTGCTTGAAAATGCCCACCTGAGTGAAAATGCCTGCTATCCTGCCTTTAGAAGCACTCTTTCAGATATTAACTATGATATCAGCTCTGCAGTTCTTAACTAGCTGGCAGCCTCTGGAAACTTCTGTGGACTGCAGTTCCTTTCATCTTTAAAACAAGATGATCTCAAACTCAAGGTCCACAGCAGGCAAGTAGGGAGTCTAGAGGACAGGTTGTGGGAAGACTGTGCCCATCTATAGGGAGCTGCCTCCACTCAGTCCTCTTGGGAGATGTGGACCCACGGTTACAAAATTTTTCTGAATTTTATGGGAAATCTCACAATTTGTAAATATGGACAATTAATTAGAAATGGTTGGCACAACGAAGGACACATAAATCAATGGAACCGAATAGAGAGCCCAGAGATAAACCCACACACTTATAGTCAATTAATCTATGACAAAGGAGGCAAGAATATACAATGCAGAAAAGACAGTCTCTTCAGTAAGTGGTGCTAGAAAACTGGACAGCTACATGTAAAAGAATGAAATTAGGACATTTTCTCACACCATATACAAAAATAAACTCTAAATTGATTACAGACCTAAATATAAGCCCAGAAACCATAAAACTCCTGGAAGAAAAGATAGGCAGAACACTCTTTGACATAAATTGCAGCAATATTTTTTTGGCTCTGTCTCCTCAGGCAAAGGAAGCAAAAGGAAAAATAAACAAATGGGACCTAATTAAACTTAAAGTTTTTGCACAGCAAAGGAAACCATCAACAAAACAATAAGAAAACCTACTGAATGGAAGAAATATTTGCAAATGATATGTCCAATAACAGGTTAATACCCAAAATATGTAAGCTTATATAACTCATTAAAAAATCCAAGTAAAAAATGGACAGAAGAAATGAATAGACATTCTTTCAAAGGAGACATACAGATGGCCAACAGGCACATGAAAAGATATTCACCATCACTAATCATCAGAGAAACGCAAATCAAAACCACAAAGAGATACCGCCTCACATCTGTCAGAATGGCTGTCATCAAAAAGTCTACAAATAACAAATGTTGGTGAGAATGTGGAGAAAAGGGAAACCCTAATACACTGCTGGTGGGAATGTAAATTGGTGCAGCCACTGTGGAAAACAGTATGGAGGTTCCTCAAAAAGCTAAAAATAGAACTACCACATGATCCAGCAATTCCACTCCTAGGTATATATTGAAGAAAATGAAAACACTAATTTGAAAAGGTGCATGCACCCCAATATTCATAGCATCATTATTTACAATAGCCAAGGTATGGAAGCAATCTAAGTGTCTATCAACAAGTGAATAGATAAAGAAGATGTGGAATGTGGAATGGAATACTACTTAGCCAGAAAAAGGATGAAATTTTGCCATTTGCAGCAACATGGAAGGACTAGAAGGGCATTATGTTAAGCGAAATAAGTTAGACAGAGAAAGACAAATACTATCTTGATATGATAGCTTTATATGTGGAATCTAACAAATAAAACAAACTAGTGAAAATAACAATCAAAAAGAAGCAGACTCAGATATAGAGAACAAACTAGTGGTTACCAGTTGGGAAAGGGAAGAAGGGAGGAGCAATATAACAGTAGGGGATTAAGAGGTGCAAACTATTAGATATAAAATAAGCTACAAGGATATATTGTACAACACCAGGAATATAGCCAATGTTTTATAATAACTATAAATGGAGTATAACCTTTGAAAACTGTGAATCAAGTTACACCTGTAACTTATGTAATATTGTACATCAATTCTACTGAAAAATTTTAAAAAGTGTTAACATATTCATATTCTGGATGATCAGTTTACTGTCAAATACTAGGGGAGCTGTTAGACTTTTTGCTTCTGTTTATGACTGTACTAGTGATGTGTGTTATCCCTTTAACTATCTCAATCTCATGAGAAAACACCTTATATAAAAGATTATATTCTCATCCTCACTTGGTTAGCACTCACCACCTCCACTCCCAACAAGAAGCGTTGAGAGCACTTCGGGTTACAACTGTGTACAAACTGTTCAACCAACTCTAGTCCCACTTGGCATCTACCATGTTCTTCCAGAGCTGCCCAGTCTCCCAATAGCAAGGTCCAAAGTCAAGTTCACACAATGCTGTTCCCAATACTGGAACACGTCAGAATTTCATGCAGAAGCTGGGATCATTGCCTTGTCTCAAATTCTGTGCATTTGATTACCCGGTCCCCAAAGTGGTGTGGTTTATTCCAAAAATCTCACCAAACTTCTTATGAAAACAGAATCTTCATCTCTAGTCCTAAACCATAGCTCAGTAAAAGGTCAAACTTTTTCCTCTTTCCTTGCAGCCCACTTACCCACATCTTTTCTTTGCATAACTTAGTCTAACCCTTATTGCCTCAGTTACACCTCTGATTGTCCAGATTGGGTTACATCCCCATTATAAGTTCCTATCACACCTTGTCCTTCTCCTTTGCAATGTTATTTATTTAGTGGTTTTGCAATCACATCAAGTATAAGATTGTGAGCATGAGGCCATGTGTGGCTTTTGCTCACTGGTGTACCCCTGAAGTCTAGCACAATGCCTACAACTTAATAGGTGCTGAATAAATACATATTAATGGAGGAAGTCACATTTTATAGATGAAATTTAGGCTCAGAAAGATTAAATATCTTCCCAAGACATAGAGCTAATAAGGGGCAGAACTAGGATTTACGCCTGGATTTGCTTGATTCCAAAAGCTCTGATCTCCTAATCACCATAACCAAGAACATAGCCCCATGTTCTGTTCCCATGTTCACTCTCCCAAGGGAGAGCACAAGTCAAACAAATCTGAAGGTAGGATTTTGTTCTTAAGTCAGAACAATCAACCACCTTTTCTGTGCAGATGGAAAACAAGAGCTAAATATATGCTTTGAAGTGCAATTACCCCATTGTTGCCGGGAAACTTGTCAGTTTGAGGTTGGTTTCATCAGGTCTGAAGCAGAGAAGCTTCTGGGGTGTCAGATCCTAGAAACAGACTGAACAATTTCCTGGCAGAATAATAAAGAAAATTCTCAAGGAGATTTCTCACCTCCCCAGAACACAGTGGGGAAGATGGTGTCACCCAAAGGACTTGAAACTACTACATGAGGACAGGCCAGGAGCTGGAGGAGGCCATGGCAGTTGCCACGTGTGGAAGAAGAAAGCAGTTTCAAGATTCTGGAGAACAAGTGAGCCAACCAATGGGTCCTCTAATCCAAAGGAGGGTATTTGAAAAGCATGAAGTTATTAATAATAACCAGTATTTATTGAGCTCTCCCTCCATCTATCCAACTATCAAACTTGATCCATCTATCCATCCATCTCCATCCATTTCCATCCATCAATCCATTCAACCACCAATCTCCATCCATCCATCCATCCATTCCTATTTATCCACCTATCCATCCATCCATTGCCATCTATCCATCTATTCATCAACCCATCCATTTATTCAACTATCCATCAATTCCTATTCATTCACATATCCATCCACCCATCCCCATCCTTCCATCTCTCAAGTATTTACTGAGGGCCTTCTAGGTACTGGGGACTGTTTTAGGTGCCAAGGATATAGAGATGAATGCAGCAGATTGAGCCCTTGCCCTCACAGAATATACATTTCAGTGGGATAGAGAGTAGAGGGAAGAGACAATAAACAAATCCATAAATATTATATAATATAACCTCAGTGATAAGTGTTATGAAGAAAAATAACAAGGATGTGGGGACCAGGAGTGTCAGGGGAGCTTTTAGATAACATGGCCAGGACACTTTGCTAAGCACAAGACAAAAAATCATGATTGCAGGTAATTATCCTCTGAAGTGCATACTAGTACTCCTACAGAGGAGGAAACTGGGCAGTAGTGAATGAACTTGTGTCCAAGAGTTAGATTCAAACCAAGCCCATCTGATACCAAAGCCTGCATCCCTGACGTTTATGCTTTCCAGTCCCAGGGGTTTGGACTGGTTGAAGCTGAGCCAGATAAATGCTAGATTGTTGCTATTTTTACTCTAGTACAAACATTCATGAAGTTTGTATGATGCATGAGACTCTGCACCAAACTCTGGGAAATAGACTCTGTCCCGGCTCTAAAGGAGCATACAGTCTGGTAGGAATGTGGACCAGTAGGCAGACCAGGGTTGGCTGGAAGGGCCAGTGGAGGTGCTGGGTTGGGAGCTCTGGTGAAGGGCTCAGCCTCTTAGCCGGACCTCACGGCCCCAAGGCCCTCCCCGCCCAGCCATACCTCCCTCTGGATCTCACATCCTTTCACTCACCTCTGTGCTCCACCCACCCTGCCCCCCTTGCTACTCCTCACGCCCACCCCGCTCACTCTTGCCTCAGACCTTTCACCACTCACTGCACCTGCGTTGCTTTCTATTCCTTACCATTTCATTTTCTTCAAAGAGTTACTGCTAATTGCACATAGAGCAGATAATTTCTGCTTCTGTGTTTACGCACGGTCTCCTTCACTTGAACATCATCTCCTCAAAGGCAGAGATTGTTTTTCTTTTATTCAGTATTATCATCCTGGCACCTGGAAACAGCATCTGAAGGACTCAGGCCCTTAATAAATGTGGGTTGAATACGTGAGTGAAGGAAAGAATTTACAGATGACTCTGGGCTTGATGAAGGCTGAGGAGCTTGGTAAAAATGCAAAAGCCTGTGCCCCGCCCTGGAGAGGTCAACTCTGTAGTTTTGGAGGAGAGCCTGAGCATCTGAAATTTTCAAGTGTTGAACAGTTAATTCTAAGGTACAAGAGCCAATTGTTAAAAATTCTGGAATTTTGTGAGCTGGTTGCTAAACACAGCCATTGTGAAAAATTAGGTTGTCTAAAGCCACAATTAAATAAATTATGTTTAATTATATTTAAAACAAATATACTCAAACTCAAAATATCCAAAACTCATCACTGTGATTCCTAATTATGTTACTACATGTTACTGTTACCTGTGCTCTTGAGTTTTTCACGTTGACTATGTTTGTACGTTGGGAATGCTCTGTGCTACGTGCTACCGCAGCACTGTGCTCAGTGATGTCACATTGGTAGCTTGAAACTGGCCAGCATAGGAGTATTTACACCTGGGAAATTGCCAAATGCTACCAGTCAGGGCTCAGCCCTCTGGAGGACCAGTTATGGAAGATTTAACAGCGCACCACTGGGCAACCTGAAGTGGAAACAGAATGGATTCAAATCCACTGTGCCACTTACTAGCTGTGTGACCTGAGTGATTTCTAAACCCCTCTCAGCCAAACTCTCCTTTGCTCTAGACTGAAACTGATGGTATCTCTCCCTCTTCCTGGCCCTTCTTGTCCCTGCCTCAGCCTAACTCAGGGGAAGAGAAAATTCAGGTAAAGTAATTATTGTCATGCTTGAGATATAAGACGCTTTCAGTAAAAGTTGGCCCTGGAGCTGCTCTGGGGAGCTGAGGGGAGTCCTTTCCGAGGGGTGGCTCTCACGGTTAGTACTGAAGTGTGCAGAAGCGCTGGGTAGGCCAAGGGAGGAGGAGGGAAAAGGTTATATGCCGGGGGAAGATATCCTTGTCAAAGAGAGTCACTGAAAAGAAGCCTGAAGGAGAAAGAGAGCGAGAACGTGATGCTCTGGAATACTCTGGGTGGTTCCATTGGGCTAGCTCGGTAGTTCTCAAACTTTCTGGTGTTGGGACCCCTTGAGAGCATTAAAACTATTGAGAGCTCCCCAAAAGATTTTGTTTCTATGGGAAATATCTATTGATATTTACTGTCAAACACTGAGTTAAAACTAAACATTTTAAATATGTTTATTAATCTAAAATAATAATAATAAGGCCATTAGGTACTAACATAAATAATACATTTTTTTTATGACTAATAGATGCATTTTCCAAAACAAAAAAGAAATTGAGAAAGTGACACAGAGTTACATTTTTGTAAATCTCTTTAATGTCTGGCTTAATAGAAGACAGCTGGAGCCTCATACCTGCTTTTGCATTCGATCCATTGCAATATGGCTTGCCGTGTAGCCTTGGGAAAACACATCACTAAATACTCATGAGAGAATGAGAGTGAATAAAGCAAATAATGTCTTAGCATTATTATGAAAATAGTTTTGACCTCAGACCCCTTGAAAGGGCCTTGGGGACCCCACAGGCACTTGAATCACCCTTCGAGAACCTCTCATGCAGTGTACGAAGTCCCAAGTGTGCAGTGGAGGCAATGATGGATTGGAGACGGAGCTTGAGAGAGACACAGGGGCCAGATGGCATCTGATAGAGTTCATGGAGAGCCATTTGAAGGCTTAAAAGCCAGAGAATGACAAGGTCACTCTTTTATTGGGAAAAGATCATGGGCTATAAGAGGAAACTAGATTAGAAAGGCCGAGAGGGGGTTGAGGGGGGGCCCAGTTAGGAGGTTGTGGTGACAGTAGGTGAGACGTGAAAATGGCCTGAAGTCGTGGCAGCTCATCTGGAGAACAAGGGCCGCATGGTAGAGCTGAAATGGTTTTGTGATGAATTTTATGTGAGGGGAAAGGAAGGTAGTGAGGTTGTCCCCCAGGGATTCTGCCCCGGGCAGCTGAGTGGATGGTGGGGACACAGGAGTGGGTTTGGGGTAGGAGATAATCAACTCCACTTGGCACATGCAACTGGTGTTTTCTAGTAGACAGATGACAGGTGGGTCAGGCTAGGAGAGGTATCTGGGCAGAGAAGAGGTGGCCTGAGGAAAGTAGCCAAGGCTTAGGGGGACAGATTGATTTGACCGTGGTCACACAGCTTCTTGATGCCTTTTAACATTTTTCAGCAGGATAACACGTGAAAATGTTATTGCAGTCCCTCGTGCACGACGGTTATGCAGATAAATTGGTGATATTTTGCCTTCACTTGTTTGTTTTCCTCTAACTTGCAAATGAATTGCGTAGGCGGTCCCCCTGCCGTCCACTCACAGTTCCTGACGTTCATTTGCGGTAGTACAATGTGTGGGCTTCAAATGAAAGGCTTAATGCGATTTTCTTCAGGCTGTGGCCAGAAAAATTAGTGAGATTGGAAAATATTAGGTAGCTATACTGCAACTTGCATGGAAAAACACGAACAGCGCAGAAACCTGGGAGCAGGCTACCAAAGCATTGTCTACCCCCAGAGGGCTTTAGGGGCGGAAGAAACCCGGGGCCAGGTTAAACAGCCTCTGCGCAGGCTGTGCCTGTGGTTGGCATTGGCACTGACTGCGTTAGTGATGTGGGTACGGTTTATAGTCACAGGGTGCCCGGAAGCGTGAGAGGTGTGGTCGGTAAAGGCTCTCATAACTGTCATTCAGCCCCATACATTTTCTCAACAAATATTCTTTGAGTACCCAGCTGAAGACAAAGCAAGATGCGAGGTCCTGTGGGAGTTTATAAAGTGGAATGAAGTTAGTGTCCTACCTTAAGGATTTACAGTCTCTAACACAAATAAGAAACATTTCTTGAACTCTTCCATTATGCTAGGCACTGTTCTAAGCATTTAACATGTGTTAAGTCTTTTGATCTTTACAGCGGATGTGGAGGTCACACATTATTACTAGAACTTTCATTATTCAAACAGAAAAGCTTAAGTAAGAAGAGATTAAGACACCTACCCTAAATCCCTAGAACATGTGCTCTGGTTGGGGAGATAAATTGAAGTCTCTGGGAGTGAACCCAAGGGTAATCATCAGTTCGATCCACTAAATCTGAAACCGGCCTCCACCGATCAAACTCACGTTAATTGTTGCTACAAAAAAAGTGCGTGTCCTCCAAGAGCCACGTAGTCTAAACCACAAGAAGTTTGCCCCAGTTGTTTTTCAGGAACTTGGAGTCAGCTGTGTCTAGTCCAAGCTTGAGCCAGTTAAGACTGGTTAGGACCACCAACTCTCCAACTGCGCTTACAGGAGTGTCCCTTCAGTGACCTTTTGACGTCACAAGGCCAAAAACTCCACCCTCAGAACACGCAAACGCTTCCATTATAAGAACAGGCGCGTGAAGAAGCCTGCAGCTTAGCTGTACCTGCGCAGAACGATGATTACTCACCTTTTTCTTATTTCCTATCACCTTTCCCCAAGTTCCCCACGCCTCAGCCTCATCCCACAAATACTCCAAGCCCCTTGCCTTCGAGAGGCTGATTTGATGTTTGTTCTCCCGTCTTCTTGCTTGGCTGCCTTGTGAAAAAAACCCTCTGCTGCCAACCTCAGTGTCTCAGCACTTGACTTGCTGCACGTCTGGCAAGCGAACCTGGTTGGGTAAGAAGAGGCCTGGGTCTTCTGCAGCGGAGCGGGCGAGGAGCAGACACTCGAAGGTAGGAGCAACTGAGACTGTTCCGGGGCAGGGCTAATATGCGGGGAGTGGTGGGAGGTGAGGGGGAAGCAAGGAGCCAACTGGCACAGAGCTGGCACTCCATAAGCATCTGAGGATTTGAGGAAGAAAATACGAGTAAAAACGCACAGATGATATGCTCCTACCAGATTGCCAAAGACCTGGAAGGCCAAGTTAAGGAGTTACACCATTATATAATTATATAGGCAGCGAAGGGATAACAAGGGATTATGTAACATAAGGAATGGTTTTTAAAAATTGACGTGGCAGAGGGTGTAGCAGAATTGTTGAAGGCAGGGGGAGTATATAGTTAGGAGGATTTACAGTTGAAAGAAGACATAAGGGTGGGCTTGTTTCTGCAGTGGACATTCCTTATAACTCCCTTTCACATTTAAAGCAGCACGTGCTCACTATAGGAAATTCAGAAAATACAGAAAAGTGTAAAGATGAAAAACTTCCATGAGATCAATACTCCAAGGTAATTATTGTTAACATGTTCATTTCCAGGCATTTTTCTAGGCGTATATCCTCTAGGTAGGTTGAGAGATAGAGGATGGATGGATGGATAGGTAAATAGAACTGATTGACAAAATTGGAATCCTATTGCTTGTTGTTTTGAATCCTGGGCCCCCCTGCCCCTACCCCCCATGATCATATTGGAAATGTTTCTCCCTTGCTATTAAACATTTCTTTAAACAGCCACGTATTTGGTTGATTGAAATATGATGTAATTTAAGTAATTTGCTATTGTTGGATATTTTCTTTGGTTCCTGTTTTGTTTTTGTACTTGCAAATAGTGCTGTAGGGAACAACCTTGTACTTTAACCTTAGCCTTTGTCTCTGAATATTTCCTCAGGTTTAATTTCTAAGAGTGAAATTACTGGGTTAGGGGATATGAGCATTCTTAAGGTTCTTGATCTGTATTTCTAAATTGCTTTCTGGAAAGACTGCAAGAATTTGCATATCCACCAGCCCTGGGCAAATGTTCTGCCAGTGGGTTATACATTCTGCATCAGCTGTTAAGTATCCAGCCCTGAATTGTGTCGATTATGCCAGGCCGCAGTTTCAAATTGGATTTCAAATATTTTAACTTGGATCGTGTGTCAGATCAGGACAGTTTTTTCTTGAAGCCAGGTTTGTGCAGTGGTCTGGGCATTTGATAAGTAACTATTTATGTTGTGGGAGTAGAAATGTAGGTTGATGTCATCGAGCTCATTGCCCAACAGAAAGGAATGCAACTTGGAGAAGGCTCTTTAAAGAAATGGAAGAACTGCCTTTTCGGACACCTTACTTTTAAGTCAGCTTCAGTATGGGCAAGCCTGATGACTTGAGGCCTGATTACCATGAATTTTTAGCCCTTTTCTGTCTCCTCCTGATGAGCTGGGATTTGGCCAATTCACTTTTCATTAACACCTCCACCAGAGGACTGAAAGACAGAATAAAAGGAAAAGAAAATCAAAGATGCTCAAGCTTTCTTTTTTTTGATTGATGGGGGAACAAAATTAGAAAGTAAGTGAACACTGTAATCATCCCTGCTCTTTGACCCTCAAATCACAGAAAATTGAGAGATTGTCTCAGAAATGATTGGGAAGATTTTTTTTCAATCATAAAGATGCCTGATTTTTCTAGCTCTGGATATTATATGTAACATCTTTTTTAAAGCTCTAACATACAGAAAGCTTCATGTTTCTCTAAGAGGCTCCCAGGATTTTGTCCTCTCTCATCCACTCATCCTCACAGCATGCCCCAGTTTGCTTATCTATATGATCAAGAGGGGATGAATTAGGTTAGTCAGCTCTAACCCCTCTGGTTTTTAGATTCTAACATCTTAATTCAGAATTTGAATGCCCTATGGAGAAAACAGACAGCAAAGAACTCTCATTCCTTGGGATTTATTATAGACAACCTACAGTTCATTCCCGTAACAGCTACTATACTTTAAGGATTCTACAAATATTGTCACATCCAGTCCAAAGGAGGGCAAGTACTGTTAGTAGTGCCCAGATTTACCAATTGAGGCATGAGAGACTGTAAGTAATTTGGCTAAAGTCTCACACAGTAATTTGCAGAGATGTGTTTCAAACCAA